>NC_133330.1:273068201-274509451 GCF_042186555.1 Aquarana catesbeiana | reverse complement strand
TATTCTTTTCTATTCAAATTCATTCTATACGAAATTCGAATTTCAGAAGTCATCTTCCGAAATTCAAATTTCGTATAGAATGAATTCAAATTCGAATAGAAATGTTTAGAATAGAATAAAAAAGAATAGCATAGAAAAACAATGAAACAGAATAGAAAAAAATATATATATTATATTTTATTCTCTTCTGTTCTATTGTTTTTCTAGTCTATTCTATTTCTATTCTAATCTTTTCTATTCAAATTTGAATTCATTCTATACGAAATTCTAATTTTAGAAGCCATCTTCCGAAATTCGAATTTCGCATAGAATTAATTCAAATTCGAATAGAAAAGTTTAGAATAGAATAGAAAAGAATAGCATAGAAAAACAATGGAACAGAATAGAAAAAAAATATAATATATATATTTAACCATCTTCCAAAATTGGAATTTGGTACAGAATGAATTCGAATTCAAATAGAAAAGCTTAGAATGCAATATATTATATTTTTTTCTATTCTGATCTATTGTTTTTCTATGCTATTCTTTTATACTTTCTATTCTATCCTAATCTTTTCTATTGGAATTCGATTTCATTCTATACGAATTTCAAATTTCGCAAAATGGTTATATATAGTTTACTTTTTCAAATTCAGTTATTGTTTTTTTCGAATTTGATAGTTTTTTTCGAATGTGGTAGAAATTTTTCGAATTTGACAGTTTTTTTCGAATGTGGTAGAATTTTTTCGAATTTGACAGTTTTTTTCGAATGTGGTAGAATTTTTTCGAATTTGATAGTTTTTTCAAATGTAGTAAGAATTTTTTCGAATTTGACAGTTTTTTTCGAATGTGGTAGAATTTTTTCGAATTTGATAGTTTTTTTCGAATGTGGTGGAATTTTTTCGAATTTGACAGTTTTTTTCGAATTTGGTAGAATTTTTTCGAATTTGACAGTTTTTTTCGAATGTGGTAGAATTTTTTCGAATTTGATAGTTTTTTCCAAATGTGGTAGAATTTTTTCGAATTTGACAGTTTTTTTCGAATGTGGTAGAATTTTTTCGAATTTGATAGTTTTTTTCTAATGTGTTGGAATTTTTTCGAATTTGACAGTTTTTTTCGAATGTGTTAGAATTTTTTCGAATTTGATAGTTTTTTTTCGAATACGGTCGAATTTTTTCGAATGCGGTCGAATTTTTTCGAATGCGGTCGAATTTTTTCGAATTCGAATACGAAACGAAACGAATTCCGAAAACGGATGTAATGTATGCCATGAATTTAACTAAACGAATTAAGTTAAATAACGAATCGAAACGAAACTAAACTAAATGAATTTTTTCATCCTGCACATGTCTAGACGATTTAATTTTTTTGCCGGCATTTTTTTTTTACATTAAGCGGGAAGCCAGCTGACAGCTGATGACTCATCGGTTGTTAAGGACGCGGTGGCCGGCTTTCTGGCCCCCTCCTTAGCAACCAGCTATATACAGCTTAAAAAAAAAGAAATAAAAAAACCTGCAAAACGCAAATCGAGGCACAATCGCGGTAAAAACGCAGTACTTGCCTTTTGGATGTGGGTCCATTGAATTCTATCAGGCTCCATTCACACTAGCTCGTTTTTTTATGCATTTTGCAGAAATGCATGGGAATTTTTTAACATGGGTTCCTATGGAACATGTTCACATCAATGCCTTTTTTGTACCTCTGCGTTTTTGGAAAGGGTCAGGGACTTTTTTTCATGCAAAATGCAGCATTTTGCATGTAATAGAATTCAATGGACCAGCATCAAAACCACAAGTGCAGCGTTTTTACAGCATCTTTACAGCGTTTTTGACGCGTTTTGCATTTTTGGCATTTTTTTTTAAACTGTATACAGTCTAAAAAAACTGTTAAAAAAAACAAAAAAAAACGCAGAACGCAAAATGCGGCAAAAACGCCGCAAAAATGCTGTAAAAACATGGCAAGCATCACAAAAAACACTGCAGAAACGCTCAAAAGCAACATGCATAGATGTGAATCGAGCCTAACATGCAAAATGCTGCATTTTGCGGGAAGAAAAGTCACGACCCTTTCCAAAAACGCAGAGGCACAAAAATGCATTGATGTGAACATGTTCCATAGGACCCCATGTTAAAAAATTTCCCTGCATTTACGCAAAATGCAAAATGCATCAAAAAACGCATTAGTGTGAATCCAGCCTCAGGCTGGATTCACACCTATGCATTTTTAGTGCATTTTGCATTTTGCTGATTTGCACTACAGAACGTGTTCCATAGGAAACCATGTGAAATGGACTGTAGTGCAAATCTGCAAAATGCAAAAAGCACAAAAAATGCATAGATGTGAATCCAGCCTAAGGCTGGATTCACATCTATGCATGTTGCTTTTGAGCGTTTCTGGAGGTTTTTTTGTGATGCTTGCCACGTTTTTGAGCAGCGTTTTTGCAGTGTTTTTACCGCGTTTTGCATTTTTTTTTGTTTTTTTTTTTTACAGTTTTTTTTTTATACTGTATACAGTCTTAAAAAAAAAAAAAAAACGCCAAAAACGCTGCAAAAACGCTGTACTTGCGTTTTTGATACTGGTCCATTGAATTCTATTACATGCAAAACTCTGCATTTTGCATGAAAAAAGTCCCTGACCCTTTCCAAAAAGGCAGAGGTACAAAAAGGCATTGATGTGAACATGTTCCATAGGAACCCATGTTAAAAAATTCCCATGCATTTCTGCAAAATGCAAAATGCATAAAAAAACACGCTAGTGTGAATGGAGCCTTAGAGATAACACTATCAATATATTTTGTGCAAATAAACAGACTGGTTGATAAAGACCCCATATACACTATCAGATTTTCTGCAGATTTTTGTCTTCAGATTTACCAAAACCATGTAGTGCAAGGGCCTGCCTGATTGCATACAAATTGAAACTCTTAAGGTTTGACCTCATATTATATGGTTTTGGTAAATCTGAAGACAAAAACCTGCAGAAAATCTGATAGTGTGTATGGGGCTTTAAGGTTCGACCTCATATTATATGGTTTTGGTAAATCTGAAGATAAAAATCTGCAGAAAATCTAATAGTGTGTATGGGGTTTAAGGCTCAGTTCACACCTAGGCAGTTTGCTTTTAATCCGTTTCTACAGTGCATTTTTGCACATGCCATTTTACGATGCTTTTGGCACAATTTGTGTTTTGCATCTATTATGCCTTTTATGTTGTTGGGCAAATTAAAAAATGCAAAACGCAAATTTTCTTTAAAAAAGCAAAAAAAAGCACAGTTTTGCATTTAAAAAAGTACCTGACCCTTTCCAAAAATGCAGCGGCTGAGAGAAGCATCGATATGAACGTGTCCCATAGGAAGCCATTTTATATGTACTGTAGTGTGTTTCTGCAAAAAGCACCAAAAAACACAGATGTGAACCAGGCCTAAAGGTAAATGGTTAAGCCTTCATCCACGTGGTAGTAGTTATTGGTCATGTTGCATTGGTATCTCAGTAGTTGGCAGCCAAGTCCCCCTCTGTCTCATTTCTAGCACATGCAGATGGTACTCATTGGTTAGCAGCCAAGTAGCTGGCAGCCAAGTCCCCCTCTGTCTCATTTCTAGCACATGCAGATGGTACTCCTTGGTTATATTTTAATTTAATGTGGTATTAAAAAAAAAAAAAGTTTAGCTGCAAATGGTCTCATTGACAAGCATATTTCCACCGATTCCTTTATAACAGGAGAAGCTACTGAAGCAGCTAGGTTAGGCCTTAGCCAAAACTGTATCAAGATGATTGGCAGATGGGAGTCTGGTAGATTTCAACCCCTGCTCTATATATTTTTTAAAGGGGTTGTAAAGGTTTGTTTTTTTCATCATATTTACCTCCTCTGTGCAAGGGTTTTGCACAGAGTGGCCCTGATTATCCTCTTCTGGGGTCCCTCAGCCGCACTCCTGGTTCCTCCTCTTCTCGAGTGCTCCCTCGTAGACCCGCATTCCAAGAGGGCACTAGTGCAGGTGCGCTCCTGAGTCCTTCTGCTGCGTCCATTGACACAGAAGCATGACTCGGCCCTGCCCCCGACTCCCGTGCCAATGGCTCCCGCTGCTATCAATCTATCCAATGAGGACCCAAAACAGTGGCTGGAGCTGCTAGGCTTGTCCCCGTCGATGGAAAGATCTGGCTCAGGTAAGTAAAAGGGGGGGTTCCGGGGGGCTGCTGCACTACAGAAGGTTTTTCACCTTAATGCATATGCATTAAGGTAAAAAACCTTGAAGGTTTACAACCCCTTTAAAGTGATACTTAAGTCTCAGTTTTTTCATTTAAAAATAACAAACATGTTATATTTACCTGCTCTGTGCAGTGGTTTTGCACAGAGCAGCTCGGATCCTCTTCTTCTCCGGCCCTTTCGTCCTGCTGAGTGCCCCCACAGCAAGCAGCTTGCTATGGGGGCAACTGAGCTGCTGCTCTGTGTGTCCATTCAGACATGGCGCCACAGTTCGGCCCTGCCCCTCTCTCTCCTCATTGGCTCACTGACTTAGATTGACAGCAGCGGGAACCAATGGCACCACGCTGCTGTCTCAGCCAATGAGGAGGGAGAGTCCCGGGTAGCTGAGACACTCCTGCAACATCGCTGGATTGAGTATTAGGGGGGCTGCTGCACTCATAAGGTTTTTTTATCTTAATGCATAAAATGCATTAAAGCGGCAGTAAACTCCGATCATTCTCCGATGCTTCTTACTTGATATATTTAACGTTTTTGTAAAGCCCCTGCTTGCTTGCAGCCGCCGCCATTGTTACTCCTGTCTTCCATATCTATAGAGTAGTTTATTTCCGCCCTAACTCGCTCTTCATGGCCATAATCGCGCACGTGCATGGTAGTTTCCAAGCCAAAGCTTGTTTCTCTTTCTTTTTTTTTGCCATAGCAACATAGCTCAGGGAATAGGAGCCAATCCTGTGCTCAGTTCGCCGTCTCCACAACCCTTGTCACGTAGTGAGTCACATGGGGTTAAAGCTTTTCTGAATGAGAAAGCAGTATCACAAGATCAGGCGCAGAGGAAATTACATAGCCCCGGCATGCATGAAGAGCTTGCCGGAAAAATGGGACTAACAGAGCATGCGTCGGTGACATCATTACATACAAAACACAGGATTACTACGAAAGAAAGCAGGTAGGAAGCCGTGCAAACAGAGCAGACATTTCAATTGATTTCAATTAGTAATTTAACTGAAAGTTTATTGTATGAGTTTACTACCACTTTAAGATAAAAAACCTTCTGACTTTACAACCACTTTAAGTATTTTACTTCCTTTTAGATTTACCAGGGGTGGTTTGAATTATAGACCACTCATCTGTCATTTGGGCCCATAGACGGGCTTTAGCAAGATTTTACACAAATAACTTCTCTTTTCAACTGATGAGCTGCTTGTTTGGTAGAAATGTAGTAGCGAAATGAGATGGAACAATTAATCATTTGTTTCTTCTCTTGAAAGTTTGGCATACATAATATTTACAAATAAAAGACCCCTGGACTTGCTGCAAAGAGTTGCGCTGGGATTTATTCTCATCTGCCAGATATTAAATTGGTTTTGCTGAAATTTTCCCTTGCATGATTTGGGCTCCCAGTTGTGGAATTCAGCACATGGATAAGATTAGAAAAAGGGTTGACAGATTGATGTGTGAATCCATGCCCCCAATTGGGGGGTTTTCTTACTGTCATTCAGAGCTGGAAGGGTTTATTCCTGGATTATTTTACAATGATTTTATTAATTTGTCTAACATTGGTTGTGATATTTTTAATGCTTGACTCCAGTCCATGCTTGAGTTGGCTGCGGCAGTGGGGGTGCCAAGTCAGAGCCTGGCTGGTGGGGTAATGTTGCCCACAGGTGGTACCTGATGGTTGGTACAGTTACTTGGTTTTAATGGTGATATTGGTCTGTGTGTTTATTGTTAAAGGTATGGTACAACAAAGGTTAAAGGTCATCATATTTGTTTTAAAACCCAAATAAAAGGGCCGCAGCCATAATTTACCACACTTTAGTTTTGTGGTTTTCTTGACTATCATGATTAATCAGATGATGATGGTGGGGTGAAATCGAATCAGGGTGGTTATTTGTGGGGTTGTACAGTCCCATGCTAGGGACATGGGGCTAGCCAAGTGTCCCCATGGGACTTGTCACCCCCTACAGCCAACCCTTCCTTTTCTTCCTCTATGGTCTTCCATGGTCACAGCTGTAATTTATTTAGCACAATAAAACATACAGAATATTTCTGCTGCCTTTCTCCATGTATTTTTCAGGTCCTGGGACATCTCTCCCCTCCCCACCTCACATCCTGGTCACTGATAAGAAGGTACAGAAGACCACTATATGAAGTTATTTTAAATAAAAACGGTATTATGCTATGTGGGCTCCCCTTTTGTCCCCCTGTATGCCATCTAAGGTTTGAGGATTTGATGCAGTATAGATTAAGGAGAGTGCTGGAGCAGTGGAGCAGTGAAGGAGAGGTGGATGATCATTCCTGCCAAGACCTGGGCGGATAATATCCACAAGCCTATGGAGACTTTGTAACTGAAAAGCACAGTCAAAGACATCTGGTGAGTGTAAGAGCACAGAGTGTTCCATGAAGCACTAAGAAACCATAGGAGCTGCATTGAAGCACTTTATATAAGGAGCACCTTATGTAGGCTTTCTGAAGCACTTTAACACAAATTATTTATTGGAAGCACTTTACAGATGAATTGTTTATATTGAGACTTATAATAGTAGCACTTTGTCATTTTTTTTTTTACATTTGTTGCACAATTTTTTTACATTTGATTTTTACATATGATTTGAATAATTTCATTACTTTATCTTTGTTGTAAATAGATTAATAGTGTTCACTGACAGCACTGTGGGTGGAGTAAGGCAGAAGACCGCTATGGCCAGAAGTTAATCACTGTTTTGGTCCTGGACAATTAAATAAAAAAAAAAATATTGTGTTTTCCTTTATAGGTGCCAACATCTGTGGTGGTCTGGTACAACAGTCTAAATCTTCAAACGGTCATCTCCTCTTCCACCCTCCCTTTGTCGTGGCCCTAACTTTATTGGGGTAATGTCGCTCCTTAGGTGTGGGTGGACACTGTTTATGGTGGTACCTGGTGGTTGGTATGGCTACTTGGTGCCCGAGTCCTAAAAGACTGAGCGAAGTAATGTTGCCCCACAGGTGTGGGTGGACACTGTTTATGAGGTGGTGGTTGGTACAGTTATTTGGTGCTCGAGTCCTAAAAGACTGAGTGATATTGGTGATAACGGTGATGTTGGTCTGTGTGTTTAATATTAAAGTTATGGTACAACAAAGGTTAAAGGTTACCATATTTGTTTTAAAACCCAAATAAAGGGGCCGCAGCCATAATTTTCCACACTTCAGTTTCATGGCTTTCTTTACTATCATGATTCATCAGATGCTGATGGTGGGGTGGAATCGGGGTGGTTGTTTGTGCGGTTCTACAGTCCCATGAGGTCTGCCAAAGGTAAAAATACAAAATTTGTTTCTGCATGGTAGGATTGAGCAGAATATGTTGTATCTGTCAGAGCTACGGGAAAGTGTGCCTACATTGCACACTCGGAAACACGCCCCCACTTTGCATTCCTTACTTCTCTCTATAGAAGAATGAAAGATCTGTATTCCTGTTTGAGATTTTGCGTCATTTCTTATCCGGGTCACAGCGGTGTCACCACAACATAAAAGTGTATTTAAACCTAATATATTGCAGATTTCTAAATGTGATGGCTATATTTGTTACTTTTTTTCTGTTTTTTTATTTTCATCTGGTGATCACACAGAGAGAACTAGGAACAATGTAACTGATCAGAGTGCAGTACAAGCAGAGAGCACAAGAAGTTATCATCAATAAGATTTCTGGCAGGATGAACAGATTTTTTTTTACACTTATGGAAACAAGATGCTCCAACAATATATTGAAAAGACCAAAAGGGAGCAAACAGGAGAAGTTCTGTGTTAGGGTGTACATATATTTTATGTATATAAAATATAAATAATATATAAATATAAATATATAAAAAATAAAAATCTCTGGCCATAACAGTAACCCATCCTTTCCTCTTTAGTTTATTTTTATGTTTTGCCTACAAAAACGATCATCAGTATTAAGCTAGTTGTGCATAGATGCTAGAACCTATTTATAAAGGTTAGTAAAGCCAGCTATACATGGATCAAAATTTGTCCGGTTCAGCAGGGACCAGTCGGATTTTGATTTGTTACAAAAAAAGAAGAAATAGACTCCTGCGCACAAGTGGTCAACCAGATGGATGGAAGGACGACACAGGCCTTGCTGCCCTCAAGGATGGGGAATCCTAACAAACAAAGAAATAAAAAGAGAGAGGGGCGCACCGGCCATGTGCATTATCTTTTGTAAAACATTTATTGAATAAAATGATAAAAGAAATTACTCACAAGCAGTAGTAAAATCTGGTGTCATAAAACTCGAGCTACAACAAGCAGCTTGGTGGTGATGATGAGCGAAGCCTTCCAAAGGTCTTAAAGGAACATGTAAGCTTCACTACTAGCTGACGTGTTTCGAAGGGCACGTCCCTTCTTCATCAGAGCTCAGCAGTCTTACAAAAGATAATGCACATGGCTGGTGCGCCCCTCTCTCTTTTTATTTCTTTGGATTTTGATTTGTGTATGGGCAGGATGGTTGTACAGATGCTGATCTGCCATTCAATTTCTGTACAACAGCTCTGTCTGATTTTTATGCTGGATCAGCAACCCCAGCTTTAGCCGGGGGCTCTGATCAGTGTATTCTGACAGCAGAGAAGTCTCCCCAGTCTCAGAATACAAAGGCACAGCGGAAGGCATGAATGTGTGGATGGGAGAATAAGGTAATTTTTTCATTGACCCCCAAGTTGAAAAAAAATAAAAAATGAATCATCTATGGGCTGCCTAACTTTGTCTTTCTGCAGTTTCCGCTAGTTCCATGCTAAACGTTGTCTACATTTTAAAAAGTTGGACCTGGGAATCTGCAAAGGTAAAATGCAATGAAAAAGTTAAGCAAAGAAGACAGATTGGAGAAAAAAAAAGTCAAACAAAATAGAAAAATGTATTAAAAATGGGAAGAAAATTATGCCACCTTAAGCAAAGTCCCTTCTCTGTATTCTAATGAAAATGCTGGATTTTGCTAAAATTAGGGGTTGGTTTACCAAAAGAGTTAAGACTGTTCACTTATCATAGTAACTGTCAGGTCACCTGAGTCCAGGTGACAGATGCACACCGTTGGAGTCAGGAGTGCACCGCTAAGGTAGTGGACTCTACAGCTGACTGCTGCGGATGGAACTCTGTGTGGTTCAGAAAGGCAGGTCCACTGCAGACCAACACGGATCCCACTGGGAGCTAGAGCATACGATTCCCCAGGGTGAGGAGTCTAAGAGCCAGCATGTGTTCACCAGAGCCTCTAGTGGTAAGGATGGACTGCGCTGCAACTGACTCCAGGTCGCGGCCCCCAGGGTCTCCTAGCTTACGCACACAAGGATAGACAGGGAACACGCAAAAAGGTCAGGGTCACAAGCAAACAGGGATAGTCAAGAACAAGCCAAAATCAGTAACTGGAATCAGATGTAGAAGACACAGCAAGTCGCACACGAAAGCTAAACACACAATGGTTTATTATTTGTCTTCCATTGTTTACAATTGGGACTTATTCACGTATTGAATTTTTCACTTATGTACATGTCCATGTATGTATTTGCACAGTTTATTAGCACTGCTTTTTCACTAGCGCTACATTTCCACCCACTTCCATTCATGAATTGTTGTCACATTCGTATGTAGCTGCTTTTTTCTTTACAGGGTAGCTCAATAATGTTTTGCACTTTATAATAACCAAGGCAGTAACCATTCGCTGAATTTAGTAAATAACGCAAAGCCTGTTCATTTTAATCAATCATGGGCTTGCAAAAATTCAGTTTTTTTTCTTGCACATAATTGGGTATTCAAAGTAAACACAAGTTCACCTTATTTACTGACAGTCAGTTTGCTAAATGGGCAGTGTCTGCTTCCTAAGTAAATCAAATACATTGTTGCACTGCTCCTTTGTGGCATCTGCTCATGAAAAGGCTCATTCTCTTTTCTTCTATGACTTTCCAATATTCTACAAAGTCTTTGTTTGTTACACTTGCAAGTGCTCATTATTACTCAGAAATGAGCCCTAACAAGACCTGCAAACTGTGCCTAAATGATTTGAATTACTTGCAAATTATCCCATGTGCCCTGATCCCATGTGCTCTAATCCCATGCAAGGTGCGCGGATCCCATGTAAGATGCTCTGATCCCATGTGCCATGATCCCATGTAAGGTGCTTTGATCCCATGTAAGGTGCTGTCATCCCAAGTGCCCTGACCCCATGTAAGGTGCTCTGATCCCATGTAATGTGCAGTGCTGCCCCCCAAGTAGTGTGCCCTCCTGAACCCCTGTACACTGCTTATCTCAAGTTTTACCCAGAATTGAGCATCTATGCAGAAAAAAGCAAGCAAAAGTTTTACAGTTAACATGTATATTTTAATAATGATTCTATTATTTAATGCTATTTTTCAAAAAATAATAGTTATATCAACAGGTCGCTGATCACACCAATGTTTCGGGAGCTGTAGATTCGAACATAACTTCAGGAGTTCCCCCGAGATCTCAAACTTTTTGCCAAGGGTTCTTCCAAGGTAAAAAATTTGAGAAACATTGTTCTTGATATATAATAGAATGGCTCCTTTGATTAACATGTAATCTAGGTGGTGTTCTGGGAATGACAAAAGGTGCAAACTCTGTACCTGGTGGCAGTGTGGATACTAGTATCCAGATTGACCAAGGTTGGTGAGCAACACTCTGCCTATGTAGAGACTACTGTGTGTACTGAGAAACCCCATCTGACTGAACAGTCAAATCTTTCTTGCCGGTCATTGTCCATGGCTTCCCCCTTTAGCCTGTACCCACATAACACACTCTATTGTCCAAGTCAGCTTATCATATACTGTACTGTACCCCCTACCCCTGTATACCCTGTATTCGGTGCTGCAGAGAGGAGGACAGCCAGCCCTCTCATAGCAGAGAGGATCTAGTAGAGACTGCCTGTTGCTGGCCCACACAGCTTACACCCCCCAGAACTCCCTGCATGAACTGTATGTATCTTTCAGGGTAGCACACCACTCCACTGATGAAGATTATTCCCTGTGAGCTGTGATTCCCCTTACTCTCAACAAAGGTTTCCATAGTGGAGGGGGACACAGCCATAGTCTCATGAGATTTGGTGGTTGCTGGGCTTTGTTTGGCGTAGATGGTAAGTAACAGGTGGAGCAAATGAGAGGGTACTGTGCTTTGTACGGGGTTATAGACTGGGTGATTTGAAGGGTTGACGTTGTGAGTGAACTCCAACCACGTGGACCAGATTTTCACCAATTTTGAATGGGTGTGGAAAAAAAGTAAACTGTTTGTACCCACAATGTGCTGTTTCACCTGCAAATGACACAGCATGTTTTTCATAGTCAGCAGTACCCTGTAATCTACAGTTGTTTAATAACATTCCATCAAAATTACTTAATCTGAGCAGAAAAATGTTGTTTTTTTTTTTTTACATCGTTTAGTTCAAGCAGGCATTTCAAGTTAGTAGGAAGTATTTGTTTCCTTTGATGTTGGGACCATCAGTCGTAAAACATTTGCTCTGTGCAAATACTTCTTAGCCCCTGAGCAGTAATATCTAGTAGGTCTGATTACACAAGAGCGCAGTTTAGTGGCCTCCCTTAGCAGAATTGGTGCTTGATAATGACCTTATTGTTTGATATGGTTTGTTATATGTCTGCATACATTCTTCCAGTATTGTTCAGACGATCAGAATTGTGCATTGCCCTCAAACATGATATTTCAGTTATTTTTGTTTTTAATAGATTTTTTTGTTTTCCCAGGAAGGAGCATACAAGTCAATATACAGGCATTTTCCACATCAATATACACTTTTATTATTTTTTATATTTAAATGTATCTTATGATTAACATAGTAATTTCTTTAACTGCCAACCACAGGTAATTGTTACCTCCATGCAAAGTTCAGTCATCATTCTAGATCAGTGTTTCTCAACCGGGGTTCCCCAGCGATCTATCCGTCAATCACAGGCAGCTGACTTGTGGATTGTGTCTCCACTGTTGACTGAACAAAAGATTACAGCGCACACATACAAACATGACATTTAAATCTTTAATCACTAATGTAATACATTTTTTAGGGTGTGCCACCAAGTCTTTGTTTGTTCCTCTGTTGACTCACGCATAGCTACGCAAGCAAGCTGGTCTGCTTGTGTAGCTGAGCAGCACTGCTCCCCACTAAACCCTCCTCCTCTCCTATCCATCCTGCTTGTATGTAACATCACCCAGGGTGGACAGGAAGGGAGAATTGGAGGAGGGGCCGGAGGGGAACAGCATAGGATAAGAGGACTCATCACAGCCGCTTCCCTGTTTAGGTCTGCATATGAAAGGATTGCTGCCCTGCCATTTGTCCGGAGCTCATGTAAGGTACCCTGATCCCAAGTGCTCTGAACCCATGTGCTCTGATCCCCTGTGGCCTGATCCCATGTGCCCTTATTCCATGTGCTCTAATCCCATGTGCCTTGATTCCATGTTCCCTGATTCCATGTGCTCTAATTCCATGTACCTTGATACCATTGTTAAGGTTAAGAGCTTTAATCGAGCTCAAGGTTATCTGCTGCTGTCTCTAATTGGAAAGTGTGGATATGCATGCATATAAAAGTAAACTCTCTGAGACACGCTCAGCACCGTTACTTCTTACACTTCTGATTTATTCAAGGCGGTGCTAATGTTTTATACACAAAAATACGTCATTGCTATGTTAGTCTAATAGGTACATCTCATTAGTTACGATAGAAAAGAAAATGGAGAATCTTCATGTTGACGTTTGGCTGTCCCTGGTTCTATCTTCAGTTCCGCATTCTTCTGATGTGTGGGATGTAGGGTGTGCCCGCCATTTTGAGAAGATAAAGAAACAGAGCTAATCTGTATACTTATATAATGAGTAAGGAGAAAAATATGTATACACAAAAGAAAATAGACATTTTCAGATTATTATTACCATCTACATCACATTCCTTCACAGTCCCCCCTAAAATGGCTATTATCTCTTTTCTGTCCCTAATACTAAAGGTACTACTTCGCCTGGCCCATTCTCCTCAGCAACTCTTTTAGGCTGCATATAGAGTTAGGCAGCAACTTGTTCACTACCCTCCTCGATACAGCTGGAGAGGTGCAGTCAGGCACTATCTATCCCTATAACCCTATAGGATTATGAGATTTTGGACAGGGAGTGACTGTAGAGGAGTGAAGGGTTTGTCATCTTCCATCATAAGGTGGTCCTCTTCTTCTTGATGGAGAAATGTAAGTGTGCTATTGTCTACAGCCTTGCTCATTAACTTTTTTACGAAAGGTAGAATACAACATACAATCAGGACTAAAAGAACCAGGATTATTAATACTGTTACCCCTATCTGGGCGAGCACCTTCTGCCACCCACCTTCTGCCACCCACTCATCCAGCTAAAGTATTGATCCCATGGGTCTGTAATACCTGAGTTCTTCTTCAACTCCAATGACATATCTTCTAATTTCTTTATAGCCAGAGTAACCTTACCATTTGGGCCAGTATTGTCAGGAATGTAGGTGCAGCAGGTTCCCGTATTTTCTATCATTTTACAGACACCTCCTTTCTCAGCTAACACCATGTCTAAGGCCATCTGGAATGTCATGTAGGAAGTGGGGGCTAACTGGTCAGAAATTCCCTGGAGGGCATCTTTAGTGTAATTTACAAATATCTGTTGGTTATAGTATATGTAGTTAATCCAATCTACATTCTTGTTGACAGTTATTATGGGGATCAAAGACTCAAAACCAGCTTTTACCTGGTCCCTGGCTTTAAATTCATCAGGGACCCCCCTTGGAACTCCTATGGCATCTATGTATACATGAGGGTCAAAGCTTCCAGAGAGAACTGCTAGCTTCCTCCTCTGACTGTGTGCTGGGTCAGTGTATGTATCAGGGGTATCTTCGGTTAGGATATGGAGAGGCATAATGACCTTTGCAAGGGCACATTCACCAGTCCAGTTTCCCTCTAATCTGGTTATGATTTTCAAATTCCCACAGATCCAATACACATCACCAAGGGACTGGACCCGGTTTAATACCTGTCTTCCACAAAGTCATCCAGCTTATCAGGGGTTTTCTATTTTCATCTTTCTTGTCTAATGCACTCTGGGGTCACCCAGTCTGGCCCTGTGTTCCAACCCACTGGCCCCCCCTGGAACCACAACTCTGTCCCCAGTAACTGTCTGTGTGGCATACATATATATATATATATCCTTACCGTCAGGGATGTCACTGTACCAATAGCATTGCCATGAAGGGTCAAACGGACAAGGTAATATGTCACAGTAATCTAAGGTAAAGGTGGTCACATGTGTACCTGAAGAGTTATACCAAAATGTAATTATGTTATCATTTTTGTGATGGCCACCTCCTGCCCCCCCCCCCCCCCAGATCAAACGGAAAAAGGATATGCAGCACCTGTAAACACGCTCTCCTGCAATGGTAAACGCGCATTCAGGTGTTCTTCATAGCCAACTTGACTGAGGTGGCTGTGGTCAGCAAAACTTGGAATGGACCATAATATCTTGGCTCAAGGATCTCCAGACAGTAGTTGGTGTGTTCCTGTATCTAATTCAGGATCTGGAATGGAAGAAAACACCTGGACATGCATTCAGGTTAATTCTCGTGAAAAAGTGGTTACATAACTAGTCAACACATCAGATTGCAACTGTAACTGTTGTGGAGAGTTATGCCGCGTACACACGAGCGGACTTTCTATCCTACTTGGTCCGGCACACTTTCCGACGGACTTTGTCCGCCAGGTGCGCCGGACTTTAAAACGGACGGACTTGCCCACACACGCCGGGACTTTCCGGCGGGCTAAGTCCGCCCGTCTTTCCGACGGACTTTCGCCGGAGTTCCGGCGGACTTTCAGAATGAACGGACTTGCCCACACACGGACAAGTCCGTTCATTTTGAACGTGACTCAGGTGCGACGGGACTAGAAAAGGATGTCAATCTTGCCGCTTTTATCGGCGAGATTGACACCTTGCTGGCCCCGTCGCGGGGCATACCAGGCCCTTAGGTCTGGTATGGATTATAAAGGGGAACCCCGCTACGCCGAAAAAACGGCGTGGGGTCCCCCTAAAATCCATACCAGACCCCGATCCGAGCACGCAGCCTGGCCGGTCAGGAAAGGGGGTGGGGACGAGCGAGCGCCCCCCCCCTCCTGAACCGTACCAGGCCGCATGCCCTCAACATGGGGGGTGGGTGCTTTGGGGGAGGGGGGCGCCCTGCGCCCCCCCCCCCAAAGCACCTTGTCCCCATGTTGATGAGGACAAGGGCCTCTTCCCGACAACCCTGGCCGTTGGTTGTCGGGGTCTGCGGGCGGGGGCTTATCGGAATCTGGGAGCCCCCTTTAATAAGGGGGCCCCCAGATCCCGGCCCCCCACCCTATGTAAATGAGTATGGGGTACATGGTACCCCTACCCATTTACCTAGGAAAAAAGTGTAAGTAATAAAACACACTACACAGGTTTTTAAAATATTTTATTAAACAGCTCCGGGGGGGGGATCTTCCTCCGGCTTCGGGGGTCTTCTTCCGGCTTCGGGGGTCCCTCCGCTTCATCTTCTCCCGGCGTCCGGTTGGTTCTTCTCCGCTCTCCGGCCTCTTCTCCCGGTGTCGCAGGTCTTCGGCCGGCCCCTCCGCTCTCTTCATGTAGCTCTATTGCGAGCGGAGGTCCGGACTTCTGGGCTTCTTGGCTTCTTGGCTTCTTGGCTTCTCTTCTCTTCTCTTCCCCCAGATGTTGACACGACGCTCTCTCCGGCTGGACTGGTCTCTGAGGGCTGCGTTGTGACTTATATAGGCGGAGACCCCGCCCCCATATGATGTCACAGTCCCTGGGCATGCTGGGACTGTGACGTTTTAGGGGGCGTGGTCGACCACGCCCCCTAAAACGTCACAGTCCCAGCATGCCCAAGGACTGTGACATCATATGGGGGCGGGGTCTCCGCCTATATAAGTCACAACGCAGCCCTCAGAGACCAGTCCAGCCGGAGAGAGCGTCGTGTCAACATCTGGGGGAAGAGAAGAGAAGAGAAGCCAAGAAGCCAAGAAGCCCAGAAGTCCGGACCTCCGCTCGCAATAGAGCTACATGAAGAGAGCGGAGGGGCCGGCCGAAGACCTGCGACACCGGGAGAAGAGGCCGGAGAGCGGAGAAGAACCAACCGGACGCCGGGAGAAGATGAAGCGGAGGGACCCCCGAAGCCGGAAGAAGACCCCCGAAGCCGGAGGAAGATCCCCCCCCCGGAGCTTTTTAATAAAATATTTTAAAAACCTGTGTAGTGTGTTTTATTACTTACACTTTTTTCCTAGGTAAATGGGTAGGGGTACCATGTACCCCATACTCATTTACATAGGGTGGGGGGCCGGGATCTGGGGGCCCCCTTATTAAAGGGGGCTCCCAGATTCCGATAAGCCCCCGCCCGCAGACCCCGACAACCAACGGCCAGGGTTGTCGGGAAGAGGCCCTTGTCCTCATCAACATGGGGACAAGGTGCTTTGGGGGGGGGGGCGCAGGGCGCCCCCCTCCCCCAAAGCACCCACCCCCCATGTTGAGGGCATGCGGCCTGGTACGGTTCAGGAGGGGGGGGGGGCGCTCGCTCGTCCCCACCCCCTTTCCTGACCGGCCAGGCTGCGTGCTCGGATCGGGGTCTGGTATGGATTTTAGGGGGACCCCACGCCGTTTTTTCGGCGTAGCGGGGTTCCCCTTTATAATCCATACCAGACCTAAGGGCCTGGTATGCCCCGCGCTCGCCACAATAGGAAAATTTGTTTTTCCTATTGCAGCGAGCGCGAGATGCAATACCATCCCCTCGTGTCGTATTTGGTCTGTCGGACCAGCCTACACACGAGCGGGCTTTCCGTCAGACCAGCACACACACGAGCGGACTTTCCGCCCGAAACTGAGTCCGACGGAAAGATTTCAAACATGTTTAAAATCTAGGTCCGGCGGGCTTTTGGGAAGAAGTCCGCCGGAAAAGTCCGCCGCCGTCCACACACGGGCGGATTGTCCGGCACACTCTGGTCCGCCGGACCAAGTATGCCGGAAAGTCCGACCGTGTGTACGCGGCATAACAACCAAGTCTGGGAGCTGAACCAAACAAAATTTCATAAGGGGATAGGGCATGTTTCCCCCGGGGTGTGTCTGACACTGAACAGGGCAATGGGCAAACTGTCTGGCCAACTCATGTTAGTCTCTTGGGCCATCTTTAACATCCTGTTTTTTAGTGTCCCATTCATCCTTTCTACCTTCCCGCTACTTTGAGGGTGGTATGGGGTGTGTAGTGCCAACTGAACCCCCAGTGCTGCCCAAATCTCTTTTGTAAGGGTTGCTGTTAAGGCTGGGCCCTGGTCTTTCAATATCACCTCTGGGACCCCAAATCTACATACTATCTCACTCAGTAGTTTCTTAGCTGTGGTCCTGGCAGTCATGACCACTTCCACTAGGGTGTATTCGAATCTGCCACTTCTTGGCACTTGAGAATGATCATTTTGTATCCTCTGGAAAGGGGTATAGGGCTTTTGCCAGGTGCTTCTTCTGTGCGTCCTGGGTTACATTTGGTGCTGAAAATGCATGATCTGCAGAAGTTGTCAGTCAGTGGAGTAACTCTTGGTGCTACACTTGTTGAAAAGAGAGTTCATAAAAGTCTTTGTCAAGTGGGCAGCTCCATGTGCCCATTACATCACAGCTGGGTACATACTCCTGGGTAGACAAGGCTTCTTGTTGCATTGAATGGTACATCTCTGAGAGTTTCTCCTCTCCGTTTCCAGCTTTCCTGCTCATCCGGACTTGCTGTTTCCTGTAATTCTTTTAGATAAACTCTGTCCACTGGGAGAGTCTGTAAGGTAAGCACGGGGTGGTCTTCTTCTACCACTCTGCTGTCCACTTCCCGTGGACCACTAGCTGTCTGTTTGGCAGCTGAATTGGCTAGATGATTGCCTCAAGCTTTCTTTGAGTTCATTTTGTCGTGTGCTTTTACTCAGAATAGTCACTTGGGTTGGGAGAAGCAAGGCATCCATCAAGTTTTCACAGGTGTTCCTGCAGCCATCAGGAATCCTCTGTCCTTCCAGATAACACCATAATCATGGGCAATGCTGAAAGCATATCTATAGTCCATATGAATGTTGGCTCTTTTTCCCTCTTGCAGCTCTGCCTCCTGTGCAGACATCACCGGTGGTAAGGTTTCAGCTTGTAGAACCATGTTTTAGATTCTGCAGGGGTATTTCACTCATGGTGGGGAGATGCATGGTTTCCAGCCACATTAGTTCGAAGCAATCATGGGGTGACAAGTCAAGACTCTACTCCTCCTCCTTTCCCCCCTCAAGAAGTGGAAGAAGGGTGGTAGGGTTCAGTGAAAATTGCTGTCCAGTAGGAGGGAACACAGGAGTCTCAAGTGTCTGGTAGTGACAAGTGTTTCGTCTGGACCTTGCTTGAATATGGCAGCAATGTCATGGGGTGCAAGCAGAACGAGGCAGTGTCCGAGGACCAAGTCCAAAGTTTTGTCAAGCAAGGCTTGTGCAGCAAAGCCAGCTCGCAGACACAATAGGCCTCCTCTTGCTACCGCATCCAGCCGACAGGAATAATATCCTATGGGGCGTAGGCTGATGCCGTGTGATTGGGTGAGTACACCTGCAGCATGTCCCAGACGTTCGGATACAAAGAGCTTTAGAGTTTTGTCGTAGAGTGGGAGCCCTAGTGCCGGGGATGGCGCACTTGAGCGCCTCAAAGTTAGATATTTCTTCAGGAGACATCTGGAAGGGGTCTGATTGCAGAGCATCAGTAGGAAGGCTTCTAAAATCCATGCTCCACACTAGGAAATTAGTCCAAGGAAGGCATGAAGGAATTTCTGGCCTTGTGGCAGTGGGATGTCAGAGATTACTTTCACCCTGTCTTCAGTGAGGTGTCTTGTCCCATGGGACAAACAGTGTCCAAGGAAAATGACAGATGTTGAGCACCACTGCAATGTGGGCTTTGAGGCTTCGCAACCCTGGTTGGCAAGATAGCACAACGGGCTTTCTGAGGTGACTTCAACAGGGGGTAAGTCAGCTGCACAAAGGAGAAGGTCCTCAACATATTGGAAGAGAATCACTTCCGGGTGTTCCTCTTGTCATGTGTCAAGGATGATAGCCATAGCTTGTGTAAACTGGCTTGGAAAGTTCTGTGCCCCTTGTGGCACAACTGTTTAGGTATGTTGCCATTTCTTTCCGTGGATAAATGCAAAAAGGTACCAGCAGGAGGGGTGAGGGTGGACACTGAAGAAAGCTTTTGTAAGGTCCACCACTGTGAGGTACTTTGCAGTCAAAGGTATCCACAGCACAGGTACCTGGTTCTCTTTTAGGGGTTCTCTTCTTCTTCTTAGAGAACTGAGGTGTATTGCTTGGAGATGTACAGGCTATCAGGGCTCCATTTGACACGAGGGCCTTGACATGCTTCGAAATAGCTGCAGCGTGGGCTAACTTTAGGGGGTATTGGGGTTTCTGGGGCAATGATGCGCCCTCTTTTAGCTTTACTGAAACTGATGGCACCTTTAAGTGACCGTTGTCTTCCGGTCCTGTGGACCATAGGCACGCAGGGGAAGTACTTCCTGCGTTATTGACCTTGAAGTTATTGCTTCATGAAGTCTCATCAGGAGAGGCAGAGAACACAAAGCAGATGAGTATTCTAAAGATAGGGGAGTATGTAACTTCATTCCTCCTTCAGGCGTGTACATGATTGAGGCCTGTAGTCTGGACAACACATCAGCTCCTAGTAGATTCAAGGGACATGTAAAGGACACCACAAATCTGGCAAGCAAATCAGGAAATGTCCCCACTTGGAGTGGCTCAGCAAGTGGACTGGAGCGGGGCACCCCATCCACTCCCACGCAGGAAACGTGCGTGTGTGTGTCTTTTCATAGTGGGAGAAGTTCAGATCATCAAAGGCCTGTATGAGTCTAGCATGATACTTCTTCAGACTCCCATTTATCTTGGGTAATATATTGGTCTGGTCCATCAATTTCTCCTTTGCCCAGTCATGGAGTTGTGCACAGAACTCCACGCCTGAGGTGTAGGAATTGGCACTTGTCAGGCAGGCATCATTGAAGACCGTCTGCATGACCGGCCAAAAGACATGTCCTGCTTTAATTTGGCATAGGCTGATTAAGCCTCTCCAGGTAGCTGAGTAAGTTTCTTGTATCTGTACTATCCTGTGGTAGAAGGGAATTGGCTGCTTCTCTGGGTCAGGCAGACTTGTCACTAAGGTCGCTGCCTGTGATGGGGTAAAAGCGACATACATCACTGGTGCCCCTTCTGGTAACTGAGACTGTTGTTGGAGCGGGGGCTGGGAAGGGGTACTGTTCCTTACAGTTGCCAGCATGTGTCTGAGATCCTCTCGGAACTGTGAGTCCGTTGCCGGATTGGGGGTTAAATCAGTGGGTGGCCTTGCTGCCTGTTGTTGGTCTTCCCACTCAGACGCTTCTTCATCATTAACATATTCGGACTGTGAATGTGGTGCTTCCGTATTGGGGAAGACAGGTGTGTGGTATGAACCATCCTGGTTTAAAACAGGGAGGACTGGGTATAGGCTGTGTTTGAGCCTACTGGGTGTACCAAGATGGCCACTGGCAGGAAGTGCACTGGGCTGGGCAATAAGTGAAGGCATGGGTGCACTAAGATGAGTTGTCACAGTGGGTTGTGCTTGGGCTGGGGTGGTGAGAAGGGAGTGGTTGTTAGGCGCAGGGCAGGGTTGTCCCTCCCTTCTCTCGATACAGGTTTTTTCATAGGGGGGCAGTTTAGGCACATTATCAATTCTGTGATACACATACATAATACAATTGCCAGCTTTCTTAACTTCCTTTATCCAATTTTCTTTATCACACAGGATTTTTCTCCCTGTTTCTTTAGCAACATAACTTTCGCCACTTCGTTCATCTTTGTTAACTATTTCGACATCTTCTCTCCTCTTCACAATATCACATTCTTCACAATCCTTTCTCTCTCTCTATTCTGTTTCTCGGCTAATGGCTTGAGAGGAGAATATGTACAACTAATGGGTTAATATTCTTTCTCACTGCTCCTTATTAACAAATTCCTTGGGTGGGGGCACATAATGCTGTTCCTCGCTGCTACTGTCTGCTATAACCCTGTAATGTACGGTTAAATCTCAGAACAAACAATTTAGTGGGTAGCAACGGGTCTTCGGGTAGCCACTTTCTTGCACTTTCACTAGTCCCCAACCCCTCTCGTGTATAGCAAACAGTAAACACAAATACACTCAGGACAGGACATTACACCTGCCACTCTCTGAACCGCAAAGTTTCAGCAGGCTAAGATAAACCACAGGGGCAGACAACTCCCCTAAAAAACCCATTTATAGACGTTTGTTACACCTCCCCCCCAGAGGCCGACAGCTCGTCTGGGGGTGAGACATCTGTAACACTTTCAGACTGTGAAGCTCCAGCAGCTGAGTTAACCCTCAGAGGTCCTACAAACTTCGAGCAACACGTCTATAACCGTCTGCTGCAAGGAAAGATCTCACTCCAGAGGCCGACAGCTCGTCTGGAGATGAGAACACACATACACACATGCAGCACTTTTGGACTGCTGAGTTTTGTAGCCCAAGGAATGGCAGACAGTGAACAGATAATACAGACAGCAGAAACCCATCGGCAGGTTCAATAAAACAGCCTCAGGTGAGGAAATACCTGCCTCTAAAACAGTCTCAGCATACCGACAGAATCCAACAGCCAACCAAGAGACAAAGTCATACAGTGGTAAGAATATAAAAAACTTACCGTACTGTTAGGGCTGCGCAAACCCCCTCTCTTATCTATCAGTTTAGCCGCTCGAATCCTTATCGCAGTCTGGCTTCGACTGCAGCCTGAAGCTCCCGGGTTTCGGCACCAGCTGTTAAGGTTAAGAGCTTCAATCGAGCTCAGGGTTATCTGCTGCTGTCTCTAATTGGAAAGTGTGGATATGCATGCATATAAAAGTAAACTCTCTGAGACATGCTCAGCACCGTTACTTCTTACACTTCTGATTTATTCAAGGCGGTGCTAATGTTTTATGCACAAAAATACGTCATTGCTATGTTAGTCTAATAGGTACATCTCATTGGTGAAGATAGAAAAGAAAATGGAGAATCTTCATGTCGAGGTTTGGCTGTCCCTGGTTCTATCTTCAGTTCCGCATTCTTCTGATGTGTGGGATGTAGGGTGTACCCGCCATTTTGAGAAGATAAAGAAACAGAGCTAATCTGTATACTTATATAATGAGTAAAGACAAAAATATGTATACACATAAGAAAATAGACATTTTCAGATTATTATTACCATCTACATCACATTCCTTCACACCTTGTGCCCTGATCCCATGTGATTGAGCCAATGCAAGGTGCCCTGATCCCATGTAAGGTGCTCTGATTCCATGTAAGGTGCTGTAATCATATGTGCCCTGACCCCATGTAAGGTGCTCTGATTCCATGTAAGGTGCTCTCTCTGATCCCAGGTGCATAGATCCTATGTAATGTGCCTTGCTGTGTGCCCCAGAATGTGCCCTGCTCCCAATTGTTTGTGCCACCTTATCATATACTGTACCTGTACTGTACCCCCTACCCCTGTATACCCTGTATTCAGCGCTGCCAAGAGGGGAGGACAGCTAGACCTTTTGTAGCAGAGAGGACATGGTAGGGGCTGCCTGTTTTTGCTTATTAATATCTTTATTGAAGAGAATGGCATTGTACAACAAAAAAAAGGAAAAGAAAAAAGAAGGAAAAAGGAAAAGGCTAACAACTATGTTTAATAACCGTAACCTAGATATCCTTTGGTTAACCAAATTTTATAATTCCACATTCCCACTTGTGTTTTCACCAACAAAAAAAAAACAAAAAATAATGCAAATAAAACAGGCCAACATATATATATATATATATATATATATATATATATTTATAGTTGTAGCCCTCTGACCCTGAGAGATATGACCCACATAAAAACGTCACAAGACTAACAACATAAAATAGACCTGAAGTGTGCCCTGGTCTGCTGTACAGTAAGCCCAGGTCTGCTGGGTGGTATGCAAAGAGAAGGGCGCATACCCTAAGAAAGTAAATGGGTTTTCTGTAGAGAAATTGTTTTACAAGAAGTACCTTGAGAAGGGGAATGGGTGGGTGGGTACCGCGCACTGGAACCAACACAGACCACTGTGGGTGGTTTGGTTAAATACCCCCCCGGGCTCCTCCCATAATTTCAGGCCACCATACTGGCCTTCCTATTTATGGTCGTAGCCCTCTGACCCTGAGAGATATGAACCACATAAACACGTCACAAGACTAACGACATAAAATAGACCTGAAGTGTGCCCTGGTCTGCTGTACAGTAAGCCCAGGTCTGCTGAGCGGTAGGCCAGTGGAAGGGCACAAAAGACTCGGTTAGGGAGGTCATTATTTATTTGGTTTAATAACAAACTACAGGGCAAGGTTGCTGAAGGCTCGTGACATTTCTGTTTGTGGATTGGGAATTTTCACCTGCCCATCTTCTTAATGACGTGGTCTGGGACTC
The DNA here is from genome assembly GCF_042186555.1 of Aquarana catesbeiana. Classification (NCBI taxonomy): domain Eukaryota; kingdom Metazoa; phylum Chordata; class Amphibia; order Anura; family Ranidae; genus Aquarana; species Aquarana catesbeiana. The sequence goes on along the minus strand of NC_133330.1, from coordinate 274,485,769 downwards.
CGTTTCATGAGGCTGCTGATGCTGCTCCTATGCGAAAAGAATGTCCAGAAAAGTGGCCGTGGTCAAGGCTTAAGTTGCGCAAAAGGATCCTGACATGTCTGGTGAACTGGTTGCTACTTAGGGGGCTAATCGGGAACGGTAGTAATGGGCTGTCCTCCGAGGTGTCAAACAGATGAGTCAATAATTCATCTAGAATGGCCACGGGGAAACCAGGCGTTGCGAGTTTTGAAAAGCTTGATGTCAATCCCCAGACCAGACTGTTGTGTTTTAGACATCGCAAGGTGCAAGATGAAGTGATTGTGGTGGTGTGTAAGGTGGCATCTACGTAACATCTTACACTGGGGCCGGTGACTGTGAATTCGCTGGGGCGCAGAAAGCCATAGAATGCCAGGTAGATGGCTGCTTGGATGACCAAGCTGGGTAATAAGCCAAAGGGGGAACGTGAGAGGATAGTGGACATGTCTTGGAATATGGCACTGGTGACAGGTAAGCGTTTACCGCTGATTTGGGGCTGTTGCTTGTGAATACCGCGCAGGATGGCCTTGACCGCATGGGCGGTGAACAAAGATGGTTTGGTAGGATCTTGTAAGGATGTGAAATGTTGGATGCCAGCTAGGTAGAGTCTAATGGTATTGTGCGACAATGCCAACTGTGTGTGGCAGTACGATATGAAGGAGATCTCCTGGTACTGCCCCAGGGTTTGAAGATAGAAACCTGGCATAGATCTTCCAGGCAGTATGGTAGGCTTTCAGGGTGTTATGAGATAGCGATAGGTTAATTAGACTAGTAGCGTTGTGAAGGTGTCGTTCAATCCAGGGTTAGCTGTGACCAATGTGAATGAATGAATGAATGAATGATTTGTAGAGCGCTACAAATGCGAACTAAATCGCCTCAAGGCGCTAGATGTGTTCTGTGTTGTCAGCTTCTTAGAATAGTTAGGTCTTGAGTTTTTTCCTGAAGGCCTGATGGTTTTCTTCCATGTGGATGTAAGTTGGAAGAGAAATTTGGGAATGAGGAGGAGGTTTTGGTTAGCTGATCGAAGACTGCGATTTGGTGTGTAGCATTTTATTTTCTCTTGAAGGTATAGAGGAGCGTTTCCTTGTATGCATTTGTGGGTAAGGCAGAGGGTCTTGAAAGTGATCCGATTCTTTATGGTTAGTCAGTGTAGGCTCCTCAGGGATGGGGAAATGGATTCCCAGGGTTTTTTTCCTGTTAGCAGTCTTGCCGCCGTGTTTTGGACGAGTTGTAAGCGCGCAAGCTGATATTGGGGTAATCCTAGGTAGAGTGAGTTTGCGTAGTCGAGACGGGAATTGATGATTTTTCCAACTACTGCTGCTTTGTCCTCTTCTGGGAGGAAGGGGATGAGTCTACGTAGCAGGCAGAGGAGATGGTGGGATCCGCTAACTACTGATTCTATTTGTGCATCCATTGTCATTTCTGAGTCAAAGATGACTCCGAGACTCTTGGCTTTGGTGCTTGGAGAGATGGTCTGTCCAAAGATGGTGGGAGGTGTCCACGGAGTCTTAGATTTGAAATTCTTGTTAGCGTGTAGGAGAAGAAGTTCTGTTTTTGAGGGAGCTAGTGGTCATCCAGTCATCTATCAAGGTGAGGCATTTCTCTAATTGCTGGCGATGGTCTTTTTGTCCGGTGATACGAAAGTAGAGTTGGATGTCATCAGCGTATGAGTGGAAGCAGAGGTCCGATTTTCTGATGATTTTGAGGAGTGGGTGGATGTAGATGTTGAACAGCACTGGTGACAATGGCGAACCCTAAGTGACTCCACAGTAGATTGCCCGGGTTTCAGAGGTGAATGCTCCTAGTTTCACTGTCTGAGAGCGATTCTCTAAGAAGGATGCCAACAATTTTAGACCAGAATCTGTGGCTCCTGCTACTTCTGTTAGGCGGACAAGTAGAGTATTATGGTCCACTGTATCAAATGCTGCACTGAGGTCCAACAGTACCAGGAGACATGATTCTCCGTCATCTGCTGCTTCCAGGGCGTCGTCCCATATTTTGAGAAGTTCTGTTTCTGTGCCATGGCCTGGGCGAAAGCCTGATTGCAGAGGGTCCAGGAGTTGGTGAGTGTCCAGGTGGAGTTGTAGCTGTTGTACTACTGCTTTGTCTATAATCTTGGAGATGGTGTTGAGGCTTGTTATCGGTCTGCGGTAGTTAGGGTCTTTAGGGTCGAGATTGGGTTTCTTTAGCAGGGGTTTGAAGATGCCTTGCTTCAGGGTGGTTGGAACAATTCCTTCTTTGAACGACTGATTATGAGGTGTGTTATAGTAGGGGCCAAGATGTTGGAACATTCTTTCAGGAGTTTTGTGGGGATGATGTCGTTTGGTGATGTGCTGTCTCGAAGGCTTCTGATAATGTTTTTTGTCGTGTCAGTGGTGATTGGGGTCAAAGAGAAATTCGGTGGTTGTGTGATGTTAGTTTTGATAGCCTCTTTTTGCTTTGGTTGAGTGAGGTTGTTGTTTTTTTCTGTTGAATTGATTTCCGAATGTTGTTGATGAAGAAATTTGATAACTCGTTGCAGAATTCTTGAGTATCGTTTGCTGGGGGGACTAAGCAGGTTGGATTAATTGACTGGGCGACCATTTTGAAAAGTTCCCACGGCCGGTTTAAGGCAGTTGAGATGGTGTTCGAGAAATGTTCTTTTTTGAAGCTTGTTTTGTGGTATTTCACAGTGAGTGCTTTGTAGTTTGAATGGTTTTCCTTGGTAGGATTTCTTCTCCATGCGCTTTCAGCTCTTCTACATTCTTGCTTGAGTAGTGTGAGGGTGCCATTTAACCATCTCGAGTTTTTTTTGCGGATGAGTGTTCTGCCTTTTGGCGCCACTGAGTCTGCTGTTTGTAGCAGTACCTTGTTTAGGGAGTTCAGCGTTTGTTCAGTTGAGAGGTTTAAGTTTAGCAATGGTATTTTGTTTGATAATGTTGTTTTGAAGAGTTCAGAGTGTAGTTTCTTCTGAGATCTGTTCCAGTTTGTTGTTGTTGCGTGTTTCTGTTTTTGGAAGGTGGTGTTAGTGGTGATTTTAAATTTGATAGCGTGGTGGTCCGTCCATGGTAGTGGTGTGTTGTAGAATATGTTGATGTCCATATTCTGTTTGAAGATGAGGTCTAGAGTGTGTCCTGAACCATGTGTGGGAGCATTTATCAGCTGTTGAAGTCCTAGTTCTTCCAGTTGGTTAATGCAGGTGGTCACGATAGGGTCTTGGGTAGAGTTTGCCCTGAGGTTAAAGTCCCCAAGTACCAGAACGTTTTTGGTTTTCAGGGAGTGTATTGAAATGAATTCAGTGAGTGGTGTAAGGAGATTGGTCTTTGGTCCTGGTGGTCTGTAGCATAGTAGTATATGAATGGTGTCTTGGGGTGTTGTTTGAAGATGCAGGGAGAGTGTCTCCATGAAAGGCACTGAGTTCTGTAAAGTTGGTTTGGAGAGCAAAAGGTGCGATTTGAAGATCACTGCTAGGCCTCCTCCTTTTTTTCCTATTCTGTGCTCAGTTAAGATACTGTAGTTCTCAGGCACCAATTCAGTTAGGATGGTGTTGCAGTCGGATGTTAGCCAGCTTTCTGTAATGAAAAGGCAATCTATGTTGTATTCGATGATGAAATCGTGGATTTCCAGCCTGTGCTTGACTGCAGATCTGGTGTTGTTCAGGGCGCATGCTAGTTGTTGTGGTTGGATTGGTGTCTCCCTGTATTTGATGGTTGATTGTGGGTTGGTCCTTAGTAATTGTTCTTTTTTTAGTCTTTTTTGAGTGGCGGTTGGTAAAGTTGAGGCGGTGTTTCTTAGCCTATGGAGGGCGTCCGCTGTGTATTTGAAATTGCACATGGTGAGAAAGACAAAAGTTGCTGAAGGAGGGATGATCTACTGATGATACTGATGTAGAGATGAGCTTGCTGGGAGATGAAGGGATCAGACGGCTGCCACTGCTACTGGAGTAGTGTGGCTGACAGCTGGATGATGGTGCGGAATGTTCTGGAGGAGGTGATGAATGGGCTACCTTCCACCCTCCTGTTGATCCAGAGGAAGGCGAAAAACCCCTAGCTGAGCTGACCAATTGCTGCAGCAGAGGAAAAAATTCCTTCCTGACCCCCCGAGGGTCGATCGGACTCGAGGACCCTGGATCAACTGCTGGTGTACCCCGGTGGGCTTACCTGTACAGGATGGTCCAGAAGAAGACGGGGGAGAGGAGGGAATGGGGGCAGGGGCAGTGGGGGGTGAGGGGGATCTGCCCCTATTTACTGGTTGGACTGGTGCGTGGCTGCGTCTAGGATGATCTAAGATGGACGCTGGGCAGGACCAGAGCCGTGAATTTCCTGGCCTCCGGTGTCCACCTGTGCCCCTGCAGTGAGGTCCATTAGCGGGGGGGGATGTTCCAAGTGTGGAGGGGCACGGGGCCCGCTGGACGAGTGTGGGAGGGGTATAAGGTTGCTGGCTGGCTGGGGCTAGGCCGCAGCTGTGGTCTGTCCCCCGAGTCTAGCGGCTAGAGAATGGGGTGATTGGGCCGCGGCTGCGGTGGTGTCCCGGGGAAGTGGGTTCAGGACCGTGACCAGTGGGGGGTCCGTGGGATGGTGGGACTTACTTGGACGTGACGGGCCAGTGGAGTGCTTGTGGCCTCAGGAGGGAGGACCAAGATGGCCACCGGCTAGGCCCGAGCCGCGGGCCGTTCGGGTGCTGGGGAGTACCAAGATGGCCGCCGGCTAGGCCCAAGCCGCGGGCTGTCCGAGCATTATGTGCCCGGTCCGTCAACGAAGATGGTGAGAGGATGAATCCGATGAGAGGATGGATCCGGTGGGAGGGGGGAGCGCAGACCAGCCAGTCAGGCTGCCGATCAGTAGTGGGAGGAGAGGCGGTGATTCGGTGCTGGCCGGAGCTAGCTGGCCGGAGCTAGGCCAGAGCCACAGATTGTCCTGCAAGTGTCCTGCGGGATGGGCCTGTGCGGCCGGCAGACTGAACGCGGCGTCCGTTCAGCGGGCCAGCCGGATTAGGCTGCCGAACGCTTTTGGAAGGTGAGGGGTGATTCGGCGCTGGCCGGAGCTAACTGGCCAGCCGGAGCTAGGCCAGAGCCGTGGAGTGTCCTGCGAGTGTCCTGCGGGATGGGCCTGTGCGGCCGGTGGGCTGAACACGGTGTCTGGATGGTTCGGACGGCGTGATGAATAGGTAGGGGGGTCCAGATGCACTTCTGCTGGGGGATTCCGGGATGAGTCCTAGGTGGCTGGGTGGCCAGATGGCCGGAGCTGCTGCACAGAGGTCTGCTCTCCACAGTGTCATGGAATAACAGACATGGTCGGGACGGCTCCAGGTTCCTGCGAAAAGAATGATGTAAAGTTAAGACGAGTGCGTCGACTGAGGTATTGCATTTGCCTGGGATGTGGACGCAGAGGACATTAAATTGGTGCTGTAGTGGCAGTTGCACCAGCCTGCACAGGAAGGACATGGTGGCCAAGGATTTGGACTGGCCTTTATTAATGATACTGGCTATGACTTGGTTGTCTGTGGCAAAAATTGCCGCAAAGCCTGTGGAGGCTGCGGCATCCGTGACTATCTGAGGTGAAGTTGGGAATGCTGACGGAATGAATATTGAGATACCGTTCCAATTTGTGAGGAAGTCGTCCCACATGGCTAGATCAGCTATCGCTGCCACGTCTAATTAAGGATTTGGTCAGGTTCTTGTACCTGGGAGAGGAACACCAGGAGGCGGGAGACAAAGGATCGCCATTGAGGAATAATCCTTATGGCAAAGTTAAGCATGCCAAGCAGAGATTGTAGTTGCCTCTTAGTGCAGCCTTGAGTACTGGTGAAGGTATGAATGGGGAGGCGTTTGCCACCTAATTCGGAGCACCAGTTAGCCATATGGGTGGAAGACTGGCAGTTAATACAGAGTGGAGAGTGTAGGCCAGCGAAATGGCGACAGAACAGCTCTGTATCGATGGTGCTCCAGTTGGTAGTCACCTGGAACTGAGCGAGTCTGGCTGCTGCCTTAGCTGAAAATGACCTGTGGTCGTCATAAAATGAGCATCCTCCATATTTGTAACCTAGATCCACAACTGCATGTAAGTACAAGTCCAGTTCTTCCCTCCTGTTGGGGTTGACCGTGCAAAGTATGTCTCTGAGCATCCTAAAGGCCAGCGCAAACTCTGTGACAGTGAGTTTGTGGGCAAGCCTATGGTCTTTAGCCTTTAAGACGATGGAGACGTCCCCCCATGAATACGACTTGTTTTCGGCTAAGTAGTGTACTGATATGAGGAGGGATGCTAAGTTAATGTCCTTCCCATCCAAGATGTCCTTCATGATGCCTGCTGGGACGAGATATGCGGGGAAGACATTGGTGAAGATATCGGGCGTACCTGTAAGGGAAGGCACGGGAGTAATGGTGGTGATAGATGGTGGGGGCTCTACTGACCTAAAAAGGGAAAAGTGATAGAGAAATAGGTGAGTAGCTGTGTTGCTACTGGAGATGAGTGGCCATTTTTAAGCCATTTGCAGAAATGCTTGCAGCGATTGTAAGTAAGTAGCCTTTTAGAAAGGAGAAAAAAGTTAGCGGAATTTTGATTATGTAGGAATGACCGTGCGCAACAATGTACAAATAGATGGTGTGAGTTGTGTATGTTTATGCAAGACAGAACGTAAGGTTGGGGATGCGAATCGTAAATACTACTGTATTCGTATTGTCGATACGACTAGTCCAAACTGGGCTGGAGTGTGAGCGCTGGTGGTGTTGTTTTGTGAGGGATCCGAATCGTTGAGCCGGTGATGCGACTGGACTCGGATCGGTTGGTGAAGTTTGTATTGCCGAGGACCCAAATAGTTGCGCCGATGATGCGACTAGATTCGAATCGGCTGTAGATGCAAGGTGATGAGAGGCCTTGTGTGTTGGATCCAAAATCGTAGCACCAATGCTATGACTGGACTTGGATCGACTGATGGTGATGGTGGTTGAAGGGGCTTGTGTTTGCCGAGGATCCGAACCGTAGTGCCGAAGCTGCTACTAGATTCGGAGCGGCTGTTGGTGAGTGTTTGATATCCAGTAAGAGGTGTAGGGAGTCAGTTAGGTGAAGTGGGTGTTTCGTAGGAGGTGTAGGGGGTCAGTAGGTTGAGTGGGGGGTTTAGTAGGAGGTGTGATGTATGGGACGCAGGTTCGAGACCATGCGCCGTTAATGCGAATTACGTGCTATTCGTATGGTTCGTAATGCCTAGTCGGATAACTACGAATGGTGCTGATCGGAGGGCTACCACAAGTCATTAGGTTGCGGATGCGACTGGGCTCGACTAATAAACAGAGCTAGGCAGAAAGTGCGAATACATGCAAATGACATAGTAAGACTTACGTAAGGGCAGTTTATGAAGGGGAAACCTGATAACATAACGATTCGAGTTCCATAGGAATGTTAACAACAAGTCCTACCTGTGACAGCGAGTGTGTAACAATCTATGAAAACCTGCGAACAGGGAACTGCAACACGCTGGATCTCGAGAGCAGGAACTCACGAACGAGCAGTGAGTTAGCAAAGTCGGCCTGGTGACGTAATACCACGCACTGGAACCGACACAGACCCCTGTGGGTGGTCTGGTTAAATACCCCCCTGGGCTCCTCCCATAATTTCAGATGACCATACTGGCCTTCATATATATATATATATATATATATATATACAGTGGGGACGGAAAGTATTCAGACCCCCTTAAATATTTCACACTTTGTTATATTGCAGCCATTTGCTAAAATCATTTAAGTTCATTTTTTTTCCTCATTAATGTACACACAGCACCCCATATTGACAGAAAAACATAGAATTGTTGACATTTTTGCAGATTTATTAAAAAAGAAACACTGAAATATCACATGGTCCTAAGTATTCACACCCTTTGCTGTGACACTCATATATTTAACTCAAGTGCTGTCCATTTCTTATGATCATCCTTGAAATGGTTCTACACCTTCATTTGAGTCCAGCTGTGTTTGATTATACTGATTGGATATGATTAGGAAAGCCACACACCTGTCTATATAAGACCTTACATCTCACAGTGTATGTCAGAGCAAATGAGAATCATGAGGTCAAAGGAACTGCCTGAAGAGCTCAGAGACAGAATTGTGGCAAGGCACAGATCTGACCAAGGTTACAAAATAATTTCTGCTGCACTCAAGGTTCCTAAGAGCACAGTGGCCTCCATAATCCTTAAATAGAAGACTTTTTGGGAAGACCAGAACCCTTTCTAGAGCTGGCCGTCCGGCCAAACTGAGCTATCGGGGGATAAGAGCCTTGGTGAGAGAGGTAAAGAAGAACCCAAAGATCAATGTGGCTGAGCTCCAGAGATGCAGAGATGGGATAAAGTTGTAGAAAGTCAACCATCACTGCAACCCTCCACCAGTCGGGGCTTTATGGCAGAGTGGCCTGACGGAAGCCTCTCCTCAGTGCAAGACACATGATAGCCCGCATAGTGTTTGCTAAAAAACACCTGAAGGACTCCAAGATGGTGAGAAATAAGATTCTTGGTCTGATGAGACCAAGATAGAACTTTTTGGCCTTAATTCTAAGCGGTATGTGTGTAGAAAACTAGGAACTGCTCATCACCTGTCCAATACAGTCCCAACAATGAAGCATGGTGGTGGCAGCATCATACTGTGGGGGTGTTTTTCAGCTGCAGGGACAGGACGACTGGTTGCAATTAAGGGAAAGATGAATGCTGCCAAGTACAGGAATATCCTGGATGAAAACCTTCTCCAGAGTGCTCAGGACCTCAGACTGGGCCGAAGCTTTACCTTCCAACAAGACAATGACCCTAAGCACACAGCTAAAATAATGAAGGAGTGGCGTCACAACAACTCCGTGATTGTTCTTGAATGGCCCAGCCAGAGCCCTGAATTAAACCCAATTGAGCATCTCTGGAGAAACGTAAAAATGTCCACCAACGTTTACCATCCAACCTGACAGAATTGGAGAGGATCTGCAAGGAGGAATGGCAGAGGATCCCCAAATCCAGGTGTGAAAAACTTGTTGCATCTTTCCCAAAAAGACTCATGGCTGTATTAGATCAAAAGGGTGCTTCTACTAAATACTGAGCAAAGGGTCTGAATACTTAGGGCCATGTGATATTTCAGTTTTTCTTTTTTTAATAAATCTGCAAAAATGTCAACAATTCTGTGTTTTTCTGTCAATATGGGGTGCTATGTGTCCATTAATGAGGAAAAAAAAATGAACTTAAATGATTTTAGCAAATGGCAGCAATATAACAAAGAGTGAAAAGTTTAAGGGGGTCTGAATACTTTCTGTCCCCACTGTATATATATACACACACACACACACACACACACACACACACACACACACACACACAGTATCTCACAAAAATGAGTACACCCCTCATATTTTTTTGTAAATATTTTATTATATCTTTTCATATGACAACACTGAAGAAGTGACACTTTGCTACAATGTAAAGTAGCGAGTGTACAGCTCGCATAACAGTGTAAATTTGCTGTCCCCTCAAAATAACTCAACACACATTAATGTCTAAACCGCTGGCAACAAAAGTGAGTACAAGTCAAAATGTCCAAATTGGGCCCAATTAGCCATTTTCCCTTCCTGGTGTCATGTGACACGTTACTGTTACAAGGTCTCAGGTGTGAATGGGGAGCAGGTGTGTTTAATTTGGTGTTATCGCTCTCACTCTCTCATACTGGTCACTGGAAGTTCAACATGGCACCTCATGGCAAAGAGCTCTATGAGGATCTGAAAAAAAGAATTGCTGCTCTACATAAAGATGGCCTAGGCTATAAGAAGATTGCCAAGACCCTGAAAATGAGCTTCAGCATGGTGGCCAAGACCATACAGTGGTTTAACAGGACAGGTACCACTCAGAACAGGCCTCACCATGGTCGACCAAAGATATTGAGTGCACGTGCTCAGCGTCATATCCAAAGGTTTTCTTTGGGAAATAGACGTATAAGTGCTGCCAGCATTGCTACAGAGGTTGAAGGGGTGGGGGGTCAGCCTGTCAGTGTTCAGACCATACACTGCACACTGCATTAAATTGGTCTGCATGGCTGTTGTCCCAGAAGGAAGCCTCCTCTAAAGATGATGTACAAGAAAGCCTGCAAACAGTTTGCTGAAGACAAGCAGACTAATGCCGCGTACACACGAGCGGACTTTACGGCAGACTTTGCCCGGCGGACTTTTCGACGTACTTTGCGATGGACTTTCTGAATGAACGGACTTGCCTACACACAATCCACCAAAGTCCGTCGAATTCGTACGTGATGACGTACGACTGGACTAAAACAAGGAAGTTCATAGCCAGTAGCCAATAGCTGCCCTAGTGTGGCTTTTTGTCTGTCGAACTAGCATACAGACGAGCGGACTTTTCGATCGGACTCGATTTCTACGGATTGATTTAAAACATCTTTCAAATCTAAGTCCATCCAACTTTTGAGAAAACAAAGTCCGCTGGAGCCCACACACGATCGAATTGTCTGACGAAATCCCGTCCGCCGGGCAAAGTCTGCCGTAAAGTCCGCTCGTGTGTACGCGCCATTAGTATATGGATTACTGGAACCATGTCCTGTGGTATGATGAGACCAAGAAAGAACTTATTTGTTTGCGATGGTGTCAAGCGTGTGTGGCGGTAATCAGGTAAGCAGTACAAAGAGAAGTGTGTCTTGCCTACAGTCAAGCATGATGGTGGGAGTGTCATGGTTTGGGGCTGCATGAGTGCTGCTAGCATTGGGGAGCTACAGTTCATTGAGGGAACCATGAATGCCAACATGCACTGTGACATACTGAAGCAGAGCATGATCCCCTCCTTTCAGAGACTGGGCCCTAGGGCAGTATTCAAACATGATAACGACCCCAAACACACCTCCAAGATGACCACTGACTTGCTAAAGAAGCTGAGGGTAAAGGTGATGGACTGGCCAAGCATGTCTCCAGACCTAAACCCTACTGTGGGGCATCCTCAAATGGAAGGTGGAGGAGCGCGAGGTCTCTAACATCCACCAGCTCGGTGATGTCGTCTTGGAGGAGGTAAAGGGGACTCCAATGGCAACCTGTGAAGCTCTGGTGAACTCCATGCCCAAGAGGCTTAATCCAGTGCTGGAAAATAATGATGGCCACAGAAAATATTGACACTTTGGGCTCAATTTGGACATTTTCACTTAGGGGTGTACTCACTTTTGTTGCCAGCTTTTTAGACATTAATAGCTGTGTGTTGAGTTATTTTAAGGGGGCAGCAAATTTACATTGTTATACAAGCTGTACACTGACTACTTTATATTGCAGCAAAGTGTAATTTCTTCAGTGTTGTCACATGAAAAAATATAATAACATATTTACAAAAATGTGAGGGGTGTACTCACTTTTGTGAGATACTGTATATATATATATATATATATATATATATATATATAAAAGAAAAAACCCACCACACACAAAAAAAAATAAAAAAATAAAAATAAAAGAAAAAGAAAATTAGGTATAGCATCCAGCAGACAAGGTTCATAATCACAGGAAAGATATCAGCTGAGGAGACTCCAGAAACTCTACCCACGGGGCCCATACTTCCCAAAAATGACATTCACCATTATTTGCTGGACATACTAACTCCTCCATTCCCATTATATGGTTCATCTCTACTACCCATTCCCATATTGTTGGTGTTATTTGGGATTTCCAGTGTCTTGGAATTAGGGCTCTTCCTGCCATCAAAAAAAATCGAAATATTCCTTTTTTAATTGATTTTAATTGATCCCGGAATTAGAGAAAGAAGCACTGCTTCAGGATTCTCCTGCCAGTGATCACATGACTCAGTTTAAATATAGCCAACCAAAATGGTTTTATTTTCAAGCAAGACCACCATAAATGTAGTAATGTGCCTCTCGATTCGCCGCATCTCCAGCATCGGTCAGACAAAGCTGGGTTAATTTTATTTAGTGCCCGTGCCCCCCTCCATGACTTTTCCATCAAAATCAACAATGCAACCATCAGTCCCTCCCCTCACGCCAGGGTGCTAGGTGTAATCATAGACTGTGACTTGTCCTTTCAGTCTCAAATCCAATCATTGTCAAAAGTTTGTAGAATTCACCTCCGTAACATCTCTAAAATTTGCCCCTTTTTAACAAATGAAACCACCAAGCTCCTCATTCACTCCCTTGTAATCTCTCACCTCGACTATTGCAACTCCCTTCCCATTGGCCTGCCTCTCCATGGGCTATCTACTCTTCAGTCTTTCATGAATGCTGCTGCCAGACTTATCCACCTTACCAACCGATCAGTGTCTGCCAACCCTCTCCTCCAATCCTTACACTGGCTCCCAATCGCCCAGCAAATTAAATTCAAAATACTAACCACAACATACAAAGCCATTCAAAACTTTGCCCCAAGCTACATCACTGTCATGAAAAGGTTTACCCGTTGGTGGCGCTATCGGTCTCTTGGATCGCAGTACCAGTGTGCACCAGTGGGTGTCTTCCAACACCTATAACCTGTAATAAGAGAACTCACCTGCTGGTGGCACTGTTGCATCCTTGGGCCATAGTACCGGTGTCCACCAGTAGGTGTACTCCGGCAGTGTGGAGCAGACAGCACCCTCTGCACTCAGGTGTAACGTGAAGTCAATTATTGCAGCCTTATAAATACCTGGCGAGCCCTCACATGCTTGCCTTGGCCTTCACTTACATGTGTGTCTGGTTTCCTCTGTGCAGTCCACACAGTCTCGTCTACTAAATTCCGTGACAATCACCAAACTTATCTCCAAATATCACCCAAACTGTCTTCTCCGCTGCTCTCAAGACCTCCTACTCTTAAGCTCCCTCGTCTCCTCCTCCCATGCTTTTCTCCAGGATTTCTCCAGAGCCTCTGCCATCCTCTGGAAATCGCTACCTCAACCTGTCCGGCTATCCCCTACTCTTGCTACCTTCAGGCGATCCCTGAAAACTCATCTCTTCAGGGAAGCCTATCAAGTCTCCAACTAATCTTTTACCACTTCCATCAGCTCATTCCTCACAGTTACAACATTTGCCCCACCCTATTAGATTGTAAGCTCTTCTGAGCAGGGCCCTCTTAATCCTCTTGTTATAATCCTATTGAATTATAACTGTATTGTCTCCCTTTTATATTGTAAAGCACTGCATAAACTGTTGACGCTATATAAATCCTGTATAATAATAATCATTTAGTAAGACTGGACAGCGATACCATGTCGTCATAATCTTATAGTTACGTTCCTGTGAGTAGGACGAGAGAGCTATTTTAAAAATGAGGGAGAACACCTTATCCTAATCTTTACTAGACAGATCTTTACCTAATTCTCGCTCCCAATCTCGAAGATAAAAAGGGCGATATGGAAATGCATACAATAGTAAAATACCATACATTTTAGATAATGCATGAGGACATTTTGAATCAGAAAGGCACATCTCCTCAAACTGGGTTAAGTCCCTACAGGGACGTAAACTATTCAGCCCTTTATAAAAATTACGTAACTGAAAGTATTAAAGCCATTCACCTGCCTTCGACCGAGAGCAGGAACTATGCTCGCCCAGAGTTTTCAAGCCTCTATGCATACATGAATGACAAATGGGCGAATGATGTAGTGATTGCCAGCAAAGAAAACTTTTTTCTGACCCACCCAGTGGAAACCCTGGGTTACCCAATATTGGAGTCAATGGCCCCGGGCGTGAATATACATTATATGTTGTAATAACTTTGTCCCATACATATAACAAAGATGAAATCAAAGGTGTCACTTGTGTTGAACGTGGCCAATCATTAGGGACAAGCCATGGGAGAGAGGTCAGTGGTACAGGCACTAGGTCGGACTCTAGAGTAACCCACTGCTTGAGGGAATCATGATGGAACCAATCTAGCACCCTACTAAGTAAAGCTACCACTTGGTATAATTCCAGGTGCTGCAGGCCCGCACCACCGGCATCTCTCCTTTTCACAAAAATTTCATATCTAAGTCTAACCGTGAATCTAGGCCAAATATATCTTAGTTGTATTGATCTAGTCGATCTAAAAAAAGAACGTGGGACCCTAATTGGAGTTGTTTGAAAAATATAAAAAAATCTATGGAGGATGTCCATCTTAAAGCGTGACATCCGTCCCAACCATGAGTGCTGCATTGATGACCATTTCTTAAGACGAGATTGCATGATGTTCACAAGTGGAAGGGAGTTGAGCTCATACAATTTGTGGAGTTGTCTGGGTATCTGGATCCCCAAATAATTGATAGAATACTTGGTCCATTGGAACAAAAAATTATCAGCAAGAGAGACTTGGATGTCCTCTGAAAGAGTAATATTTAAACAATATTATTTTGCCGCATTAATTTTGAAATTGTTTAGAATACCGAAAAGTTTGAATTCAAATGCAATTATTGGACTAATTATATTTCTTGTATTGCTTACCAACAATGTCAACACCCTGTATTGAGTTGTTAGCATGCAAGGCCATCGCCAAATGCTCCATTGCTAATATCAACACGAGTGGCGAAAGAGGGCACTACTGACGGGTTCCATTCAATAAATGAACTGGGTCCCCGAGTAGGTCATTCACCCTTATACGAGCTGATGGAGCGGAATACAAGGCCATGATTTTTTTAATTAGACCTGGGGACAAACCTATTTGTTCCACTGTTGCTTTCAAAAACTCCCAGTCTAGGCGATCAAATGCCTTTTCTGTATCTAGCGAAGGAAGACACAGTGGGACTTTTTGTAGCTGGCAATGTGAGATGAGATATACTATTTGTTAATTAGCCCTTGCTTCTCTAGTTGGGACAGTCAGGTGCTTATCTAATAGTTTTTTGAAACTATCGATGCTCCCTGCTGAAACCACCTCTCTTACAGTAAAGAACCCTCTACGTAGTTTAGGGTTAAACCTCTTTTCTTCTAATTTTATTGAGTGGCCACGTATCCCTTCCGCAAAAAAGTTTTATTGTGGGGTCACCAGTACGGTATTTATAAATTGAAATCATATCCCCTCTCAAATGTCTCTTCTCCAGAGAGAATAAGTTCAGTGCTCGCATCCTTTCCTCGTAACTAATATCCTCCAGACCCTTTATTAGCTTAGTTGCCCTTCTTTGTACTCGCTCCATTTCCAGTACATCTTTCCTGAGGACTAGAGCCAAGAACTGGACATCATACTCTAGGTGTGGCCCGACCAGAGTCTTGTAGAGTGGGAGAATTATCGCTTTATCCCTGGAGTTAATCCCTTTTTTAATGCATGCCAATATTCTGTTTGCTTTGTTAGCAGCAGCTTGGCATTGCATGCCATTGCTAAGCCTATCATCTACTAGGACCCCCAGGTCCTTTTCCATCCTAGATTCCCCCAGAGGTTCTCCCCGTAGTGTATAGATTGCATTCCTATTTTTTCCACAGAAATGCATTATTTAAAATGTTTCTACATTAAACCTCATTTGCCATGTAGTTGCCCACCCCATTAATTTGTTCAGATCTTCTTGCAAGGTTTCCACATCCTGCGGAGAAGTTATTGCCCTGCTTAGCTTAGTATAGGCTGCAAATACAGAGATTGAACTGTTTACCCCATCCTCCAGGTCGTTTATGAACAAATTAAATAGGATTGGTCCCAGCACAGAACCCCGGGGGACCCCACTACCCAGTTTGGTGAAGATTTTGAAGTCTGTGTTGAGTAAAGCAATAGGCCTGTATGAGGCGAAAGAGGTGGGATTTTTAGGAGCTTTGTGGATTAAAATTATGTGTGCATGACTCGTGGAGGTGGGGAGGGCACCCTCAGCCAGACAATGAGAGTAGAGCTGGGCCAGTTTAGGGGCAAGCAGGTCCCCGTGGGTCTTGTAGAACTCTATGGGGAGACCATCGGGGCCCGGAGATTTCCCAGCAGGGAAGGACCCGATGGCCTTCAGGACCTCCTCCGGGGTAATTGGCCTCACCAACTTTTCCCTCTCACCATCTGAAAGCCAGCCGAGTGCCAACGGGTCCAGCCAAGGCGCCAGGTCCTGGGGCCTGAAATCCGAGGGCAACACGGAGGTGTAGAGGGAGCTATAGTATTGACGAAAGACATCCAATATGCCTGGGAGGGAAGAGACTGATTCACCCGAAGGGGATCCTATGCTAGGTATCACGGTCAGGGGCTGACCGTGTTGTGCTAACATCGCCAGGAGGCGACCACTGCGGTCCCCTTGATCGAAGAATCTTTGCGTGTTACGGTAAAGATCCAGTCTGGTAACCTCGGTAAGGTGGAGGTGCAGTACCCTTTTCTCTGCGTTAAGGGAGTCAAAGCTAGAGTCGGTGGGGTCGGCAGCGTAGGCCTCCATCTGGGTATTCACAGTGTCTTGTAACGTAGTCGTGGTAGTGGCTTGTTCCCTACGGATCCCAGCTATTGAGGAGATATACTGACCCCTGGTAAAAGCCTTAAAGGCACCCCATGTAACTTCTGGGGAGGAGGACCCTGTATTAAGTTACCAGTATTCAGTAAGGCGAGGTGGGATAGTGTTGGTCAAGTCGGCATGGTTGAGCCAGTGGGTCCACAGGCGCCAGGGGGCAAAGGTTCGGGAGGTGGGGGAACGAATATTGAGAAGAAGGGGGCAATGATCTGATAGCCCACGGGGTAGGTAAGTGGCGTCTAGAACATCTGACATCATGGCCGGATTTGCAAAGGCCAGGTCGATGCGTGAGGATGTTTTGTATGTGGTGGAGAAGCAGGAGTAAGCTCTGGTCGTGGGATGTTTCCATCTCCAGACCTCGGTCACTCCCATTGCCTGTGCCCAAGTGGAAAAATACATAGAGCATTGTTTGAGGGGGACTGATCTGTCTAGATCCGGGGCTAGAATGGCATTAAAATTGCCCATGAGTAACAGTCTGGCGGGGCAGTACGGAGTAATCCGCTCTAGGATAGTGTATAAGGTGGATGATGAGAAGGAGGAAGGGACGTATACATTCACTACAATATATCGGGTGCCCCAAACACCGCTATCACATATTTACCTTGGGGGTCAGTGTGGATGTGCTCTACTACACATGGAAAAGATTTGCTGACTAGCACTGAGACTGGCCCCCTGGCATAAGTGGAATAGGAGGCATGAAAGGCTTTCTGGATCCATGGCTTCTTCAGTGCCAATATTTTACTGCCCATGAGGTGCGTCTCTTGTAGCAGTATCATGTGAGGGGAGTGTAATTTGAGGTACTTAAATAGCACCGCCCTTTTAAGTTTGGAATTGAGCACCCGGACATTCCAGGATAAGATGTTAAAGTCAGACAGATCATGTGTAGCCACCAGGTGGTTTCAGCATAACAGCAAGGAGGTGCATATTTGGTCTAATAGCATGTGTCAGGAGCAGCATGGATCCAGAGAGCCTATACCAAATAGAGTCATACCCAAGTGAGAACCAAACAAAAAAACACGAACATGAACAAATATCATAAACATTACCCGTGATGACAACAGAGTGTCATTCCTGCCCTCCTCTGATGACATCCCCGAAACTGGGGAGACGTCAAATTTCAGTTTTAGTCTTAGTCTTTTGACTAAAGTGGCATTTTAGTTTTAGTCCCATTTTAGTCTTTTGACAAAAATGCCATTTTAGCTTTAGTCATATTTTAGTCATCTCAGTTGTTTTAGTCGTATTTTAGTTGACTAAAATGGTATTAAGTTAGTCGACTAAAATGTTTTAGTCAGTTTTAGTCGACGAAATTACCTGGCGACTTGTCAGGTCGCCCTAGTGTGAACCAGCACTTAAGGTCAAAGAACTCTTATTAAGCCAAATCATATCTGAGAGATAATAAATCTCAGAACATAACTTGCTGGTAACAGTGTCTCGTGCAATTTGTTTAGTTCCGAATTCGTTTTTCGACTAAATTCGACAAATTAGCTTATTCTGAAATATTCTAATCAATGAAATCCCGTTTAACAAATTTTTCTGAAAACTAAAATTCGGAATTTCGGAAATTCGTAAATTCAAAAACCCGAAAAGAATGAACATCCGAAAATTCAAAAGAGTGAAAATCCGAAATTAAGAACGAAAATTCAAAAGACTGAAAATCCAAAATAATAACTAACAATAATAACTATTACTAACTATTAAATTATAGGTATTGAAATCTCCTTTCAAATTTGGCTATTAGTGAACGTAATGAATACAGATAAATTCGTATTCGTTACATTCATAAACAGCCAAATTTGAAAGGAAATGCCAGTACCTATAATTTAATAGTTATTAGTAGTTAGTTATTATTTCGGATTTTCGAATTTTCGGATTTTCAAATTTCTGAATTTTCTCATTTCCAAACTTTCAAATGTGTGAATGTGCGAATTTACAAATGTTCAAATTTACAAATACTGCATCTAAACTAATGGAACATAACAAATTCAAATTTTTCTTAAGTTACAAATTTATTCGAAATAATGAATTTCGATCATAACGAATGACCCCAATAGCGGGGAAAAAAACAAAAAACTAATGAGACGAAAACAAACACATTTTTTGGCAGTGCACATGTCTAAATATGAGATAAAGTAAGAAGTGGACTTAAAGTGATCGTAAAGTCTTGTTTTTTGTCCTATAAAAATAACACATGTTATACTTACCTGCTCTATTGCAGTGGATTAGGGCAGAGCAGCCCGGATCCTCCTCTTCTCGGGTCCCTCTTTTGTGCTCCTGGCCCATCCCTCTTGTCAAGTGCTCCCACAGCAAGCAGCTTGCTATGGGGGGACTGAGCTGAGTCACAGCCCCCTGTGTCCATTCAGACACGGGCCCCACCCCTCTCTTTCCTGGCTGGCTAGCTGACTTTGATTGACAGTAGCGTGAGCCAATGGTGCCGCTGCTGTGTCTCAGCCAATCAGGAGGGAGAATCTTGGACGGCTGAGACACTCGTGGACATCGCTGGACAGAGAGGGCCCTCAGGTAAATATTAGGGGGACTAAGGGGGGCTGCTGCACACAGAAGGCTTTTTATCTTAATGCATAGAATGTAATAAGATAAAAAACCTTCTGACTTTACTACCACTTTAAATGCCTCTTCAATTCTAGTGAATTAAACCTAAAGTGTAATCCTGCCCTACAGATTATGAAAGGGGATGAAGTTTGGTGCTACCATAAATTTGAGGCAAATCCTGTGAGTTCCACATTTGCAGTCCTGCTATATTTATAGCATATTTCATGGGGCTGAATTCTTTGTAAGAATAATTCCCTCTAGGGGCCATTGAACTTACTGTAGATGAACTGGTTTAGAAGGGCAAGTAATGCCAGCTTTGTTATATGTCAGCCCCCTCACTATACAGCAGGGTGGGAGTTACAGAGCAGACAGTGTCATACATGTACACATCAAAAAGAAGAAATATACCACAGCCTTGTACAGAGGAGGTGAAGGACTTATATTAAGATAATTCTGTCTGGAACCTATAATTGCTATACAGCTTTTAGCATAAGGTAAGGGTAAGAATCTTAAGAGGACTCTAATAAGAGAAAGAAAAATAAGAGAAAAAAATGTGGCACGGAGGTAGCAACAAGCGTAAACATAGATATGAGGACAAAGGTAACCTTTATAAAGCTGATACAATAACAAAAAAACAGAAGCTAATACATTCTCTATTCTCTAATACATAATTTTGAGAAACGTTCTGGTGCAGGCATACTCGCAGCACTTGTTTCAATGCTGACAGTATGAGACCCTGCTTGCCTTATTACATTTGCCAACAGTCACGATTTGCCCGGGACATTCATGGATTTCAGACCCATGTTCTGGTCTGAGCCTTTCCCGGCAGAATCACGGAAAATTAGCTTTGTCCCGGGCAGAGTTGAATTGGGCCGGGGGAATCTGATCCCCCATAAAAAGGCTGCTCTGCCGTCACCCGGTGCAGCATGCGGATGTTGCAAAAGTGTCACCCCAGCCCGCCCACACAGTAAGGTGGGTGGGCTGGGAGTCGGGAGGTTATCGGTGACGTGAAGAGGGATCGAACAGCGAAGAAGCAGCTCAACTTAGAATCTTTCTCTCTCTTCCTCACTCTCCCTCTTTCCCTCTCTCTCTCTTTCCCTCTCTCATGCTGTCTCTTTTTTCCTCTCTCTCTTTTTCCCTATTTTTTTCTTTTTCTCTTTTTCTTCCTCTCTCCCTTCATCTCTCTTTCTCTTTTTTCTTTCCCTATATATTACCACATTCTCTACTATGTAAGCCATCTCTCCATTTCTAATTCTTCTACTCTTTTTAACCACACCCCCTTTAAGCCATGCCCAATATGTAGTGTAATTTAAACCACACCTATTTTTCACAGCGACTCGCAGAGCGTGCCACATTTCTCCCTCCTTTGAGACCACGCCTACAAAATTAATGCCCCACCTCTAATTAAAGTAAGACACCGCCTACATACAAAAAAGCGTCCCTAAATTTTTTTATGAATGTTTGCCACTATGTTATTATGGTGTAAAACTTTGCATGGAACACTGAACAATGTCACCTTGCTGTATGAACCTACAATCTTCACCGAATCTGCTACGCATTGTATGGATCATACAGCCAATGTAATAGAGTCCTAATGGGCAATTTATGCCATATAGACCTTCGTACTACAATTTTATGAATTTTTTGATTTGATAAAATTCACTATTCTCATCAGAAAAGGTTATTTGGCCATGACGAATGAATGAAATTGCATGCTAAGCACTTTTTTTTTGCAACTATGACAGCTCTGGGTGAAACATGGGAATATCCCAGATACCTGTGTGTCTTTTACTTTTATTTTGCTAGAAGCAATTATAATTTGTACAATTTTAGCCCTCCTAAACACTTGGGTTTCATAGGGAGAGCTTTTTTCAAGACAGGATCCTGAAGTAAGATTGGCCAGTGCTTGTTCACTTTTCTGTTATTATTGTATAATATTGACTATTGCATTTAGTAATAAAAGTGGCTGTTTGAGCTGGAAGAGCTTTTCAGTGGATTTACAGGGTCCATCTACAGTATATGTCTAGTGAGGGCCTCGTGTATGTGTCCTTCCCTATAACCCTTTCACAGAAAATTTTTTTAGTCAGGCCTTGATCGAGTAATCCCGCTGATTGAGTCTTTTTCAGATTTTGGTGAACGTGAGTTACCCACTGTCTCCTTAAATTGTAATTTAGAAACAATGTTACCCCCAAAGTCCCAGGATAACACTAAAGCCCAAAAAATTTGAGTTTGGATCCACTACACGAGTGAAATTTACAAGGTGTGAATTGTGGTTATAGTAGTTGACAAGGTAAAACAGATTCTATTAACACCTCCCACATAATAATAATATTGTCTATGCAGCGCACATAGAGGACAAGATGTTTAGTGAAAGGATTATTGGTCCACATACAAGATTTTTCACAATGGCCAATAAAAAAAAATTGCATGACACTGCACAAAATTGGCAACGGTAAAAATAGACCATTGTCTCCATCCCTATCAACTGTATAAAGGAGGGAATTGGAGGAAAAAAAGGGGGGGGGAAGAGGGGGGAGGGATGGGGAAAAAGCATCAGGAAGAGCAGGTATTGTAACAATACCTGCTCTTCCTGATGCTACTTTTTCCCCATCCCTCCTCCCCCCCCTCTTCTCCCCCCCCTCTTCTCCCCCCCCCCCCTTTTTTTCCCTCCAATTCCTTCCTTTATACAATAAATTGAAAATAGTTACGTTCCGGGGTGAACTAAGTACATTTTGAAATGAATAATGATTGGGACAGATGGATATGATCAGTGATTGCCAACAAATTACCAAGAGCTGCTAAACCTGCTTCATGTGCTATGGAAGTAGGTAAGGAACACACATCTAGAGAAGGCACAGTTAATTTGATGGCCATTTGTTTGTAATGCTGCAAAATTTCCAACAAATGAGAAGAGTCTTTAATATATGCTGCCAAAGCTGTAACGTTTGGCTGAAGAAAGAAGTCAATATACTAAGGGACGCCACTAGTTAAACCATCTATATAGGGCAATGATGGGATGTTCTGGGGCCAGGGTTTGGGGACCGGGTCCTGCCCCAGGATACATGTATTAATGCAAAAAAAAAGTTTTAAATACTGACGTTTTTTTCAGGAGCAGTGATTTTAATGATGCCTAAAGTGAAAAAATAAAAGTGAAATATTCCTTTAAATATTGTGTCTGGGGGGTGTCTATAGTATGCCTGTAAAGTGGCACGTGTGGCAGGTGTTTCCCGTGTTTAGAACTGTCCCTGCACAAAATGACATTTCTAAAGGAATAAAAGTAATTTAAAACTGCTTGCGACTTTAATGTAATGAAAATCATTGAGAAAAAAGGCATAGGTACCCCCCCAGCCCATTACCAGCTCCTTTGGGTCTTGTATGGATATTAAGGGGAACCCCGCGCCCAAATTAAAAAAAGGAAAGGCGTGGGGCCCCCAGGCCCTATATACTCTGAACAGCAGTATACAGGCGGTCCAAACAAGACAGGGACTGTAGGTTTGTTCTTAAGTAGAATCTGTTTGTAATTTTGAACTTATACATTTTTAAAGTGTAGCTCCAGTCAAAAAATCTATTTTTAAGCTTTTTGGAAAACATAGGGAAGGGTTATCACCCCTGTAACCTTTGTTTTGCTGTCTGTGAACCTGTTCAGAAGATTTCACCTCACTTTCTGTCCCAATGACAATTGGATTTTGAAAATTTGGGGTTTTTAGTCTTACAGGAGAGAATTTCCCTTCCTACGGGTAGATTTCCTCTCACTTCTTGTTGTCTCCTGTTTGAAAGTAGGAGTCGTTTGTAAGTTGGATGTTTGAAAGTAGGGGCTTGCCCTATATACTCTGCAGAAATTTGGGCCTTAGGTGTTGGTGTTGCCACAACACTGTAAGGCCTCACAGTTACTCTTGGTGGGCGCAGGAACGGGCCCTGCTGTGAAATATTAGATCAAAAATTGTAATTAAATGCCCCTGTTGAACAGGGCTGGAAAAATTGGGCCTTTGGTGGTGGACGGTGTGGTGGTGTTGCCACAACACTGTAAGGCCTCACAGTTACTCTTGGTTGGCGCAGGAATGGGCCATGCTGTGAAATATTAGATGAAGAATTGTAATTACATGCCCCTGTTGAACAGGGGCAGAAGAATTGGGCCTTAGGCACAGGTTATGGTGCCACAACACTGCAACCCCTCACAGAAACTGTCATGAACAGGTGTGACCAGAACCATGTGATCTGCGACAGAGGACATCAAAACGTATATAAGTGAAAATATAATAATTTATTAAAGTGAGTGAGTAATAAAGTACAACCAACTCCAATATGACACAGTGGAATAACCAACCACAGACAGAGACCCACAAATAACAACAGACAGATAAGTACAATAAATGGGAAATACCAGGATCATAAACAATAGCCAGGCCAGGGTCATACACAGCAGATCAGCAGGGGATGTTCCAGAGACATAAACGTAAGCCAGGCAAAGGTCATACACAGGGAGATCAGCAGATGGGGTATAGAACACAGGACAGGGAGAGGATGGATGGGTCAGACTGCAGGCAGGGATGCAAGGTAACAGGTGGGACAGGATAGGGATCTGGACATTGAGACAGGATCAGGTTCAGGGCACAGGATCAGCTCGCTAGCAGGTCAGGAGGCAATGAAGAAACCAAGGCAAACATGTGAGTGCTTGCCAGGTATTTATAGGCCTGTGAGTGGCCTCAAGTGACACCTGATTGTAGGAGGTACTGTCTGCTCCACACTGCCAGGATCCATCCGCTGGTGGACGCCAGTACTGTGGCCCAAAGATGACTTAACATTAACAGGGAAAAGCTCTCCTGACACTTCCAAACTGCCAGGAGACACCTGCTAGTGGACCTCGGTACTGCATGCCAAATAACAGATATTACCAGCGGATGGAATATTTCCTGACAGTACCCCCCCTCAAAGAAGCGGCCTCCGGACGCTCCAACTGGTTGTAATTGTCCATAGTCTATGGCATCAAGCAGAACAACAGATGGGGGTACATCAGGCAGGCTGGGCAACAGGCACTTCAGGCTGGGCATCAGGCACCTCAGGGCAGACAGCGGGCACATCAGGGCAGACAGCGGGCACATCAGGGCAGACAGCGGGCTCCGGGTCCTCAAGCTGGGCAGCAGGCTCTGGGTCCTCGAGCTGGGCAGCAGGCTCATCGGACTGGACAGCGGGTACCGAGACATCAGACCAGGCAGCAGATACTGGACCTTCAGACTGGGCAGCAGACACAGGCGCTGGCACATCAGGCAGAACAAAAGGTGGTGGCACAACAGGCTGAACGACGGGTGCATCAGACTGGGCAGTAGTCACTGGAGCGTCAGACTGGAACATGGACACTGGGATGTCAGGCTGAGCAGCAGGCACTGGGACCTCAAACTGGACAGCGGGCACAGGCATTGATACAACAGGCTGGGCAGCGGACAGGAGCACCTCAGGCTGGGCAGCAGACGGTGGCACATCAGGCTGGGCGGCAGATGGTGGCACATCAGGCTGGGCGGCAGACGGTGGCACATCAGGCTGGGCGGCAGACGGTGGCACATCAGGCTGGGCGGCAGACGGTGGCACATCAGGCTGGGCAGCAAACGGTGGCACATTAGGCTTGGCAGAAGGTGGCACATCAGGCTGGGCAGCAGACAGGAACACTCCAGGCTGGGCAGCAGGCACTTCAAGCTGGGCAGCAGGCACTTCAAGCTGGGCATCAGGCATGGGCACTTCAAGCTGGGCAGCAGGCTCATCAGGCTGGGCAGCAGGCTCATCAGGCTGGGCAGCAGGCTCATCAGGCTGGGCAGCAGGCTCATCAGGCTGGGCAGCGGGCTCATCAAGCTGGAGAACGGGCACTGGTACTTCCGGCTGGAACACTGGCACCTCAGGCTGGAACACTGGCATTGAGACATCAGGCTGGAAGGCAGACACCGAGACATCAAGCTGGAAGGCAGATCAGGCAGAACAACAGGTGGTGGCACAACAGGCTGAACGACGTGTGCATCAGACTGGGCAGTAGTCACTGGAGCGTCAGGCTGAGCAGCAGGCACTGGGACCTCAAACTGGACAGCGGGCACAGGCATTGGTACAACAGGCTGGGCAGCGGACAGGAGCACCTCAGACTGGGCAGCAGACAGTGGCACATCAGGCTGGGCAGAAGGTGGCACATCAGGCTGGGCAGCAGACGGTGGCACATCAGGCTGGGCAGCAGACGGTGGCACATCAAGCTGGGCAGCAGGCACTTCAAGCTGGGCAGCGGGCACTTCAAGCTGGGCAGCGGGCTCATCAGGCTGGAAGGCAGACACCGAGACATCAGGCTGGAAGGCAAGCGCCGAGACGTCAGGCTGGAAGGCAAGCGCCGAGACGTCAGGCTGGAAGGCAAGCGCCGAGACGTCAGGCTGGAAGGCAGGCGCCGAGACGTCAGGCTGGAAGGCAGGCGCCGAGATGTCAGGCTGGAAGGCAGGCACCGATACATCAGGCTGGAAGGCGGACACATCTGACTGGAAGGTAGGCACGTCAGGCTGGAAGGCAGGCACCGATACATAAGGCTGGAAGGCGGACACATCTGACTGGAAGGTAGGCACGTCAGGCTGGAAGGCAGGTACATCAGGCTGGAAGGCAGGCACCGAGACATCAGACTGGAAAGTGGAGACATCAGGCTGGAAGGCAGGCACAGAGACATCAGGCTGGAAGGCAGGCACAGAGACATCAGGCTGGAAGGCAGGCACAGAGACATCAGGCTGGAAGTCAGGCACAGAGACATCAGGCTGGAAGGTGGACACATCTGACTGGAAGGTAGGCATGTCAGGCTGGAAGGCAGGTACATCAGGCTGGAAGACTGGCACCAAGACAGACTGAAAAGTGGAGACATCAGGCTGGAAGGCAGGCACCGAGACATCAGGCTGGAAGGCAGGCACCGAGACATCAGGCTGGAAGGCAGGCACCGAGACATCAGGCTGGAAGGCAGGCACCGAGACATCAGGCTGGAAGGCGGACACATCTGACTGGAAAGTAGCACGTCAGGCTGGAAGGCAGGTACATCAGGCTGGAAGGTAGGCACTGAGACATCAGACTGGAAAGTGGAGACATCAGGCTGGAAGGCAGGCACCGATACATCAGGCTGGAAGGCGGACACATCTGACTGGAAGGTAGGCACGTCAGGCTGGAAGGCAGGTACATCAGGCTGGAAGGTAGGCACTGTTGACTAGTTCTGTATTTTGTGCATACACCTCAATCATTGTAGTAGTATGGACATATACATATCTAGATCTGAGAGATCTTACAACAAAGAGGTAGTTCGTTCCGCAATACACATTTATTAATAGGGTTACATAATCTATACAAAGTACACACCCAACAGTATTTACAACACAATGTACAGTGTAGGTCTCCTGGCTTACATGGTATTTACAAATTACCCACAACACCCATATTTACAGTACAGTATAAAATACAAGTATGTTAGATTACCTGTTAACTTCAGGTCAGCCCATGGTGACTGCTGTCTGTTCCCACACCAAAAAGTGAGTAAGCTTGGTCACAAAGCATTATATCCCCCCCCTCCTTTCTGTAGTGTGGCTAATATAATTCTCCCTAATTGGTCACTGTACCTAGTAAATGTATATTGGGCACAGCCTGATTGGATGAGTCAAAGAAGGCTATTGTTTACTACCCAGGGAAGATGTTCTCAGGGAGAACAAAAGGCCAACCTTTGAAGTTGAACTAATTACAATAACACCAACACAACACTCAGTATTTTAAATATATTTCCCTCTAACTGAAATATATTTCTAATTACAATATTTTACAGCGATTAATGGATATTTCACATAAACTTATAAGGCAACAGATGGCCCCTTGTGGCCAGTTGAGAATATGAGACTCGGCCACACCTAGAATAATGGTTTATGTGCAATCTCCTTTAATATTTGTAACTTTTGGCTTTACCCTCTGAAATGAAATAAAACTCTTTGAGAAGAAAAAAAAACTTTTTAAACTCTCCATCTCTACAGTTCACACTTCTGGATCCCAGTATTGGTAGTCATCACTTGTTCTGGATGTCATAAGTCCAAAATAGAAATCATGAGAAACGGCACCAAAACAATAAGGAAAAAAAACAAAAACAAAAAAAAAACATGAGGATCCTTGTTCTCAACAGTCCAATAATAACAATAGTCCGATAATAACAGTACGAAAGTCCATAAGGCGAATCTGGTCATGTTGCCCTTGCTTCTGGGACGGCCTTCACTGGTGATTCCAAGTGGATACAGCATACAATAATAGCCTGGGGACCAGCTTTTCCTGGCTTTCTAAGATTATACTTTATTAATGTGGACAAAGGTAGAGAAATAAAAACACAAGTACATTTAAAACATATGCATTCAACTGAATGCTTGTCTGGTAAGTCTAAGCCGTAAGGACCTTTTGATTAGAATTGTCATAGATATACTGCGACATACTAATGAGACCCCTTTCCCAGTGACATGTGTAACTATTTGAATGGTTACGCCCTTCAGCCAGGTGTCTGATTTTCATCCCCCCATCTTTCTTCCTCCATTGTCATATGCCTGCAAGTACCTCTGCCCCACCTTCTGTGGAATACCACGTTGTGTGTGCGTGTATGACCCTTCACGTGTTCCGGGGAGTTTTGTTGCCATCGCAACTCACCACTAACTCCTTTTACTGAAACTGTGTTCCGTTCAACCTTGGCTGGTGCCCAACCTTTGGGCATATAGCTCCGTCCTGCCTTTAGCAGGCTACAGAAGAGGTCATCACTTTAAGAGTTCTCCGTGGAGATTAGGCAGTGTCGCCTACGCAGACAAAAATAATTCGGAATACGGATGAGTGTGATGTCATCAGTCACTAGTGGCTTCAGGAACAATCAAACTAAATTACTCTTAAGTACAATTGTACTATACTCCCTGCTATTTGCCAATCACTATGAGTCTCACCAGTCCCAGTATATCTATATGATATTCACGCAATGCTCTTTGAACTTGATTATGGCACAAAAAGAAAACTGACCAAAAAAAAAAATTGATCCATGACCACATATGATGACTGCCCAATATTAGAACTGTAGAGAGGGTTGTATGTCACATATACAAAGAAAATAGTCACATGACTGTTGCTAACACCCAGTTGTTACTGTCATATTTGGTAATAGCTACAATCACATACATTTATATAACAATTATCCAATGTCGAAAGAGAGAAGAAAAACTTTGGAACTTGGTCCATCCCCAAAATGCTATAGGGAAGCTTTAATATTCTATATCAACATTTCTAACCATTTTAAATGTTCTCCATTTAATGTTCCCCCTACTCCCCTCTTTTTTTCTTTTCTTTATTTTATTCATTTATTTCACCCTGGTGACACCAAACTCAAGAATCACAATAAAAAAAAATAAAAAAAATAAATAAATAAATAAAAATAAAGGTACTATAGGAAAGAAAGAAAAATAGTAAACATTAAAAAAAAAGAATTAATAAAAAAAATTAAAAATCTTTCTTCCCCCCTTTGTTTTTTTTTTTGTAAACAAAAAAAAAAATTACCGTTAAGAGAAAAAAAAAAAAGAATAAAAATGAGAGAAAAAAAATGTAACAAATTAAAAAAAAAATTGAATCTGTATTCTGTCAAAAAAAAACATTGAAACTGCCTTCAAACATTGTAGCTATTCAAAAGGCAACCCCCTCTGTCGGTGGTGATTAACATATTAATTGACTCTCAGTGCAAATCTATTTGCAATTCAATCAGGCCACAAGAACTTGTATTACAGAGAGCAGGATCTCTGTTTAAAAAAAAAGTTTAAATGTTTTTCTTTTTAGAATTTAGTTGGGCCTGACTGCAATTAATTGGATTCAAGGCTTCTCCTTAAAACAAAAAAAAAATAAAAATTATGTTTCAAGGTCCTCTGTGTTTCAAAGTACTTTGTCCAGTCTAGGTCCAATCATTTGTCCTTGTCTGTGTATGTCTCCTAAAATACAAAACTCAAAAATTAATAACACCTCACTGTACCTCTCTGAGAGGTTCATAATGGACTAAACTAGTAGTGGATGATTGGAACAGACTTTCAGCTGAGATAATGCGTCCATTCACAGTAAGTACAGTCGAAAATGTACAGACACACCCACATATCTGTACTCTGACAAACAAAAAGTTATAGGAAAACCTGGTGTGTTTGTAAGAACTTAAAGTTTAAGAAGACAACCTGTAGACATAAAACCTTTACACATATTAACAGCACATGCGTCAATTTGGAAGGAAAAACAAAACATCAGACCTACTGAATCCATAAGATGCCACAAAGGTGCAAAGCAATGCATTGTTATGTATTTTCCATGTATCAGAGTGAATGAAACTTCACTCTAAGCCACAGGAAAGGAAAAATTATCAAAACAAAATCCCTACTCAGAGTTATAGTGATCGAGATCTCTTATCTGTGCACAGGTTATTTATTCGCGAATACATATAAACTTGTAAAAAAAAAATAGTATTAATTTAAACTGGTACCAGTATTGAACTCATTACAAACGAGAAAAAAAATTATTAAAATAATCATAAACATTACAAAGCATGCGCATTAGTGTGATCACACTTATTGATGGCCATAAAAACAATGTACACCCCTACAAAAAAAAATCTTTCTTTACATATGGACAGTTCATACCCATGCATTCCATCACTCAGACACACACATTCATTTAGATTGAACCCATACATCCTGGATAGAGCTTTGATAAATCGCAAATGAATTGTTATGTGTTTACGCAAACAGGAGAAAGGAAACAAAAAAAAACAAACAAAAACCAAGAACACCAACCAAAAACAAATACATAAATAAAAAATATATAAAATGAAGCAAGAGTAGGCTTCTGTACTAAACACTACTTGTACCCTATACCTTTGAATATTTATGGCAGTCTTCTGATCCTTTGGGGAAGATAAACACCTGTATTACTAATAACCATGTTTGAATACCTAGCCTAATATACATTACCTTAGGTGTATGTATTTATGTATAAATACATCTATATTGATACACCTGATTAATATGTAAATACTTTTTCATGAGCTCCCTGCACCTGGAAAATATAACTTAGACAAAAGTTATTACCCTTTTCCCTTTCTTTCACACAAAGAAAACAAACACTGCCACATTGTTACATTTACATATTTACATTGGTATATGTTCACTGACATTCACCCTTGGATCTGGTGAAAACAAATGACTCAGATCATAGACATCTGAATGACACATTAGATCTGGTATTTCTTTTGCTTTTTCTAAATTGCTTATATTTAAGGTTTGTTCCCAGTAAGGTGAAGTCCTAGCAGATAGCATAGATAGGTTGGCCCCCCCTCCAGTATTTTCTGTTTGAATGGAACAGATGGTTTTCTGTGGGACCTTAACAATTTGATCAAAAGATTGTTTTATTTCTTTCAGTTCTTTCCTACACTGTACCACATCTGCATGGCATGCTTCATATTTTACCTTAAGAACATGTTGTGATGTTTCCATTATTTTATTGGTATTTTCCCAATTATGAATATGTGACTTCAGTAGTTCAATCTCATTTTCAAGAGAAGTAATTGTGCTAATTAACATAACCTCTTTCAGAACTGATTTCCTGTGCTGTAATCTGAGATCACTTTCCATGGAATTTACATTCAAAGGGGAGCATGAGGCTATTTGCCTTTGACTAGTACCTGGGGGGCCATGCCTATAGATCTTATCTTTGGAGGCATTGTAATTGTAATGGTGCCTCTTTCTGTTTGAAAAGGTGGCAAATTCTCCTGTAGTGTGACTTGCTAAACAGGTTTTGTTGTTTGCACTCTGGTGATAAATCTTTGATTTCACAGAATTAGACCTTCTGGCTACATGAAAAAATTTGTGCATACAGTCCATGATGCGTTGATATGAATCTTTAAGGGGATTTATAAAAAATGCACATTTAATTTTAAATTTTGGATGGGCATTAGCTATTAGGAGGGTTTTGTACTCTGGGTCCTCTCTGTGTACCTTTCTCCGTTTGCCTACATAGTAAGCTGACCATAGCCTGTTTGCATAAAGAAGTGGATTCTCATTATTTTCCTGTTTTGTTCTATACGCTGCTTTTAAGCCTAGGTCAAAGGGATATATTATTTTTAGCAATTCATCTACAGTTTCATTGTAATCTGCTCTTCCTTCTTTAACATGGTCTGGTAGGGAAGACCATGTGTCTAAGTTAACTGTTAATAGTAAAACTTTAACCTGATCTCTGGAGTTGGCAACTCCCAGCAATTTACATCGTTGCAAGACATTATCTGCATGAAATGTTATGTGCACTCCTGGCAACAGTTTGCCAATATTGTTAGCTACAAGTAGCACATTTTCTAAAGACTGTCTGTCCTCCCTATCCATCTTTTGTGTTGTGCTCTCAATTCCTGTTGATATGCATACATACAGGAAACAGCTCTCTTTTTTTTTTTTTTAAATCGACTGAATCTTCATGCATAGAAACATTGGGCAACAGCTCTTTTCATCTCCTTCTAATGCATCTGGACTCTTCATGTACCAATTCTATATTATATTTAGCTTTTAACAAAAGTTATGTGTTCCTCGTAGGCTCCCTATTAATTACACACTGTAGAACACCGCTATTTCTTATAGCCCATTTCTATATCGAGCACATAGAGCACCCAATGTTCATTTTTTTAGCATTCAAATGAAGAACCCTTTCAAAGTGTGCCTTTTGTAGATATTGCAACCCCTTGAGATATTGCTGAAAGAGACCACCAAATTTTTCTGTCCATTCGCCGGTCGCCATTTTGTTGACTAGTTCTGTATTTTGTGCATACACCTCAATCATTGTAGTAGTATGGACATATACATATCTAGATCTGAGAGATCTTACAACAAAGAGGTAGTTCGTTCCGCAATACACATTTATTAATAGGGTTACATAATCTATACAAAGTACACACCCAACAGTATTTACAACACAATGTACAGTGTAGGTCTCCTGGCTTACATGGTATTTACAAATTACCCACAACACCCATATTTACAGTACAGTATAAAATACAAGTATGTTAGATTACCTGTTAACTTCAGGTCAGCCCATGGTGACTGCTGTCTGTTCCCACACCAAAAAGTGAGTAAGCTTGGTCACAAAGCATTATATCCCCCCCCTCCTTTCTGTAGTGTGGCTAATATAATTCTCCCTAATTGGTCACTGTACCTAGTAAATGTATATTGGGCACAGCCTGATTGGATGAGTCAAAGAAGGCTATTGTTTACTACCCAGGGAAGATGTTCTCAGGGAGAACAAAAGGCCAACCTTTGAAGTTGAACTAATTACAATAACACCAACACAACACTCAGTATTTTAAATATATTTCCCTCTAACTGAAATATATTTCTAATTACAATATTTTACAGCGATTAATGGATATTTCACATAAACTTATAAGGCAACAGCACCGAGACATCAGACTGGAAAGTGGAGACATCAGGCTGGAAGGCAGGCACCGATACATCAGGCTGGAAGGCGGACACATCTGACTGGAAGGTAGGCACGTCAGGCTGGAAGGCAGGTACATCAGGCTGGAAGGCAGGCACCGAGACATCAGACTGGAAAGTGGAGACATCAGGCTGGAAGGCAGGCACAGAGACATCAGGCTGGAAGGCAGGCACAGAGACATCAGGCTGGAAGGCAGGCACCAAGACATCAGGCTGGAAGGCAGGCACCAAGACATCAGGCTGGAAGGCAGGCACCGAGATGTCAGACTGGGTTGGATTAGCTGGTGCAGAGGCAGGTTGGGTTACTGGCAGGATCGTCTTGGTTGAAAAAAAACTTTTTTTTTCTTTGGCTTAGCCACTGAAGCTCTGTAGGTGAGGGGTGCAGCAGACTGGAAAGGAGGATTGGGATATGGCAGAGAAGAGGTAACAGTAGCTGGAGGAAGTTCCTGTGGGTTTGTGGGCAGCTGAGAAGAGGCAGGTGGGTTGAATGCAGGATAGGTGCAGCGGGTAGAGACAGGGTATTGATATTTGGTGGGAAGCAGGGTATATTGGGCTGAAACGGAGGTTGCCATGGGTGAAGGGGAAAAAGACTCCTGGGCAGGCGTCTAATAGCAGGTCTGGGTTGTGAAGAGCTGACCGAAGCTGGAAATAATAAGTCTGACCATGCCTGTAGTACAGGTTGAACAAACGTGGGTTCACATACTGTCTGTCTAACCAGGGACTGCACCGAATCTATACAATCCACTAGCACCTGTTTAGGACAAGCTGAATAATGCTCCAGAAAGTATACAGCATCATCCTCCAACAGCCATACCAGAGACTCCACCTGATCACTACTGAAGGGGGGAGAAAAATCATGACTTCCTTTAGGACTGCTAGACAAGGCTAGCTCAGCACACACCTGTATCAGGGGCTGAACGTTTTCAAACAGTAATCTACCCTGATCAACCAGAGAATGGGCCAGACGGATACACTCCAGGAGCTGATCCCTGGCCCACTCTTTCAATACCAGACGACAGTAATTGTTATCCTCCAACACCAGTGAGGCAAGGAGAACAACTGTTTCTGATTGCATTTTAGTAGCAGTAACAGCACTACAATGGTTCCTCTGCACAGTCACTTCTGGTCAGAGATGGCCTTGGTTTACTGTCACGAACAGGTGTGACCAGAACCATTCGATCTGCGACAGAGGACACCAAAACGTATATAAGTGAAAATATAATAATTTATTAAAGTGAGTAATATAGTACAACCAACTCCAATATGACACAGTGCAATAACCAACCACAGACAGAGACCCACAAATAACAACAGACAGATAAGTACAATAAATGGGAAATACCAGGATCATAAACAATAGCCAGGCCAGGGTCATACACAGCAGATCAGCAGGGGATGTTCCAGAGACATAAACGTAAGCCAGGCAAAGGTCATACACAGGGAGATCAGCAGATGGGGTATAGAACACAGGACAGGGAGAGGATGGATGGGTCAGACTGCAGGCAGGGATGCAAGGTAACAGCTGGGACAGGATAGGGATCTGGACAGGGAGACAGGGACAGGTTCAGGTTCAGGGCACAGGATCAGCTCGCTAGCAGGTCAGGAGGCAATGAAGAAATTAAGGCAAACATGTGAGTGCTTGCCGGGTATTGTGATTGGCCTCAAGTGACACCTGATTGTAGGAGGTACTGTCTGCTCCACACTGCCAGGATCCATCCGCTGGTGGACGCCAGTACTGCGGCCAAAAGATGACATAACATTAACAGGGAAAAGCTCTCCTGACAGTTCCAAACTGCCAGGAGACACCTGCTGGTGGACCTCAGTACTGCATGCCAAATAACAAATATTACCAGCGGATGGAACATTTCCTGACAGAAACTCTAGTTGGAGCGTATGAATGAGCCCTGCTGCAAATTATTGCAGAAAAAATTTTAATTACACACCCCTGTTAAACAGGGGCAGAAAAAAATGGGCCTTAGCCACTGGTGCCACAACACTGCAACCCCTCACAGATACTATAGTTGGAGCGCAAAGTATTGCATCAAAAATTGGGCTCCTCCCAGCCACATACAAGTCCATGGGTTTCTTGGGACTGTAAATGATCCCTTGAAGACTGCTGCTGATGCTGAGTGCTAGGCTCCACCTCCATGCTGACACAATCCTCCTCCTCCTCCTCCTCTTCCTCTTCCTGTGTAATCGGCGGGCCAGCAGGAACACTGTCTGGATAAAGGGGGCCTTGAGAGTTAAGGAAGTCCTCCTCTTCCTCCCTCTGTTCTGCCTCAAGTGCCCTGTCCATTATTCCACGCAGCGTGTGCTCCAACAGTTGGACAAGAGGGACAGTGTCACTGATGCATGCACTGTCACTGCTCACCATCCTCGTGACCTCCTCAAATGACCGGCCAAAATGCACAGACTTTCCTGGCCTGCCTCAGGAGATCCTGTAAGCCCGGGTACCTGCCCAAGAACCGCTGCACCACCAAGTTAAGGACGTGAGCCAAACAGGGTACATGGGTCAGGTGTCCCTGTCGGAGGGCAGAGAGGAGATTGGTGCCATAGTCGCAAACCACCATTCCTGGCTTAAGCTGGCATGGCGTCAACCACCTCTGAGCCTGCCCCTGCAGAGCTGACAGAATCTCTGCCCCAGTGCGGCTCCTGTCCCCCCAAGCACACCAGTTCAAGCAACGCATGGCATCTTTTAGCCCCTTGAAAGCATATGGAGCACCGCTGGTTCCGAGGACAAATCAGCAAAGGAAGAGGCCATGGAGGAAGAAGAAAAGGAGGGGGTGGAAGAGAGAGGTGTGTCAGAATCACCACTAGTAGCATTTTGGAGGCATGGTTGCAGAACAACCTCCAACACTACTGCACCCTGTCCTGCATCCTTCCCAGCTGCTAGCAGAGTCACCCAGTGGGCCGTAAAAGATAGATAACATCCCTGTCCATGCCTGCTGGACCATGAGTCAGCGGTAATATGCACCTTACCGCTGACCGCCCTGTCCAGTGAGGCCAAGACATTGCCTTCCACATGCCGGTAGAGAGCCGGAATTGCCTTCTGTGAAAAAAAGTAGCGTTTGGGAACCTGCCACTGAGGAACCGCACATTCCACAAACTCACGGAAGGGGGTAGAGTCTACCAACTCAAAAGGCAGCAGTTGAAGTGCTAGCAATTTAGCCAAGCTAGCATTCAACCGCTGGACATGTGGATGGCTGGGAGTGAACTTCTTTCGGCGTTGCAGTAGCTGGGGCAGGGAAATTTGCCTGGTACAATCGGACGTTGGTGTACTGATAGCAGATTGCCTGCAAGTACTTGGCAGTGACACGCCTAATTCTACACCTTCATTCCTCTCAGTGCAGGTTTCTGAGAGGACTGAATGTATAGTGGGGTTGGAGATCCCAGCTGATGAGGAGCGAGGAGAGGTCCGCTTTGTTCTTTGGTGTGGGTCTTTTATGTATGCAGGTCGACATATGTCTGGTCAAGCATGTGGTGCCCAAGCAGCTGCTGTTTTGGCCACGCGAGATACGCTTCAGACATATGTTGCAAATAGCAATGGTGCGATCTGCTGCACACGTCTCAAAAAAGGCCCACACCAAAGAACTTTTGAAATAACGAGCAGAGACAGCAGCGTCCTGCACATGCGGAGCTCTGCGGTGTGATGCAGTCAGTTGGCTGCCTTTAAGCTGGCCCCTGAAAGGCATCCTGCCTCATTGGAGATGTGCCTCCTCCTCCTCCTCTCTCCTATCAGGCACCCATGTAGAGTCAGTGACCACATCATCCCCTCCCTCCTTGTCACTGGAGCAAACCTGGCAGTATGCTGCAGCTGCTGTCCTTCTTGGGCACCCCCTCTCTCTGGGCTCACGTAACTGCCTTCCTCAAGCTGCGTACCATCATCGGAGCCCTCAAAATGCTGCGCATCCTCCTGCAGCATGTACCCAACACTGTGGTCAAACAGTTTAGGGGATTCCTCAGGACATGGTGGAGCTAGGGAAGGAGTGACTGATGCCATTGAGTCGAGGGAAGAGGCCGCTTTGGCAGCTGCTTTGGCAGACAAAGTACCCTGAGCCTGGGTGAGAGAGGATGAGGAGGATGAGGACGGCTTGGTCATCCACTCTGCCAACTCTTCTGCATGTTGCGGCTCAACACGGCCAGCTGCCAAAAAAAAGACAAGCGTGCCCCACGGCCACGTGCTGATGAGGATGTACCATGTCCACGACCAGCACTGTTGCCTCTAGACACAGAGCCTGCTTGCCCTCTTTTATTGGCCTGTGTGTGTCTGCCTCTCTTTGTTGGCCTTCCAGACATACTGTCTTTGATGTATTGGAATAGGTACACAAGGAATTGTCTGCAGTCAGCTTTAGCTGCACACTGTGCCCAGTATACAGTACACTGACTTAATAAACTGCAGCTTAACTCAATCAACTGCCAGCCTATATTATTAGGAAGAGAACAGGAATAGTCTGCAGTCAGCTTTACCTGCACACTGAGCCCAGTATACAGTACACTGACTTAATATACTGCAGCTTAGCTCAATCAACTGCCAGCCTATATTACTAGGAAGAGAACAGGGATGGTCTGCAGTCAGCTTTACGTGCACACTGAGCCCAGTATATAGTACACTGACTTAATAAACTGCAGCTTAGTTCAATCAACTGCCAACCTATATTATTAGGAAGAGAACAGGGATGGTCTGCAGTCAGCTTTACGTGCACACTGAGCCCAGTATATAGTACACTGACTTAATAAACTGCAGCTTAGCTCAATCAACTGCCAGCCTATATTATTAGGAAGAGAACAGTGATGGTCTTCAGTCAGCCTTACGTGCACACTGAGCCCAGAATATAGTACACAGATTTAATAAACTGCAGCTTAGCTCAATCAACTGCCAGCCTATATTATTTTGAAGAGAACAGGGATGGTCTGCAGTCAGCTTTACGTGCACACTGAGCCCAGTATACAGTACACCGACTTAATAAACTGCAGCGAGAATAACAGGAACACTCAGAAGTGAGATCTAGCTAAACTGAAGACTGACTGCAGCTACCTGAATCGCCTGCCTGCTTTATCTAACTGAAATGAAATGACACTCTGACTCTATCTCTCTCACACACCGCAACACACTACACAAGGCCGACACGCAGGTGGCCTTATATAGTGTGGGGCATGTACCTACTCCCCTGAGCCATGATTGGCCAAAGGCACCCTTCCTTTGGCCAATTATGGCTCTCTGTGCTGACGGCTCTGTGATTGACCAAAGCATGCGGGTCATAGTGCATGCTTGGCCAATCATCAGCCAGCAATGCACTGCGATCCCGCAGTGAATTATGGGCCGTGATGCGCCACTCAAATTTGGCACGAACGGCCCATAATGTTCGAAATTCGGCGAACAGCCGAACAGCCAATGTTCGAGTGGAACATGAGTTCGACTCGAACATGAAGCTCATCCCTACTGGAGATAATGCACTACTCATCTGCGCCCTCTTTTTTTTCTTTTGCTTTACAGATTAAACTTAGTAACAAGTCCATAAATCTAACTGGAATATCCGAGGTGACTTCTTGCTGGCCTCAAACACTTGGTGCAACACCTCTGAAGAGACTGAATTAGCTCTTGGATAACAGATTAGCAGAGAGGAGGAGGGCGATCTAAGTGCATCATAAGCAGCTAAAATCAATGGCTCATCAAAGGATAAGTACCTCTGGTGAAAGTCCTCAGCACAGCAGGGTGCCTCAGTCCAGACAACACAATGAATAGGCTGGTACAGTCACCTGTAGGGCCAAGAAGAGACACCAAGGCACACCAACTGAGTGCAGTGTTAAAAAAATAATGGTGGTGCTTATAGATAGGCAACTCCTATGGTGGAAAAAAAGTAGCGCATTACATCATGGTCAGCAGCTGGTGTGTGTGTGATGAGGGTGAATTTCCATTTTGAAACTTTGCAGCCTTGCCAGTGCAGTATCAGGGTCAAGATTAAGCTGGGCAGAGTGACATCAGGGGGCAGCGTTACCCATTTTGAGTTAGTTTGAGAAAGAGGCTTGGGCAGCCTTGAAACATGTAACCTGCCCCCCCACCACGTGCCACTTCTGGTCTGCTCTGCATTTCAGAAGAGCTGTCGCCATCTTCCTGCTAACTCTGCCCAGCTGATTCTTGTAGTGATGTAGTAGTGGGATAATGATTATTATTATTAAATTATTATAATGCGAGTTATTTCAGCAGCAACCCAATTCTTCCAGAAAGATGCATTTTATTGATATTTCAGAAAAGCCAACAGAGGTACAGACAAGATAGATGACAGGATATTTAAATATTTAGACACCTTCAGAGAACCCAATTTCTCCTGTCACATTTTAGCCAAAAAGAACCTTCCCTATACCTTTTTTACCCATGGGTGACAAGGGCAAGCAATTTGATTAGCCAGTTTTATTAAGCCTTTGATTTGCTTTTGTCCTCCTGGGTGACAGATAATGGCCCTTAGCCGGGTAACATTAACATAGCACAGAGTCATTATCTGTCCCTTTGATATGTGAAGTAAACCTGGTTTGGTCAATTTCTTATTTAGTTTTTGTAAACTTTTGTAAAGACGGGCCCACAACAAAATGGCGCACATTGTGGCTTCACTTTAATGGCCGCTGATACAGTATATATTTCAGCAGCTTCCACCATCCAATGAGATCTCCCTGAGGAAGAGACGTGATTGCCTTCTGTCATCACGTGTAGTGGAGAGGCCAGGACGGTGAAGGAGACAGTCACTTGCTCTCTGAGAAAGCTGCTGATTCACACAAGCCTGTAAACCATTTGGAGAGGATTTTTATGCACTATCTGGCCTCTTTTGTATTTTAAATTGAGGATACCATATTTGGATTACATCTGGGGGAGCCTGTAAATCCTATTACTTAGAGCCCAGAGGTGGTTCAGCTGCTGTTGACCAAACTTAATTGTGCGGTCACACAACTGGAGGTGAGCGCAGTCACATGGGGGGAGCACGTGTGTTAAGTCACGGTTAATATTATTTGGATCATCATTACAGAGTCACTTTATGGGACATATATATATAAGAATATAAGAAATATATTCTAAATAGAAATATAAGAATTTTTGATATTTTGATGTTTACTTTAATTATTTTTATACTTCTTTCACTGTGCACTTGCTTGACAACAAGTATTTAATTTATATATTTTTTACCATTTATATTCTTTGTTTGGGAATTCAAGTTAGTCCAACATTCACTCGTGCATTGCCCATGGCAATTATATATATATTTTTTCATCTGACTGAGTGATACATCACATAGCGCTGCATTTGTTTATTTTTAATATTTTATACACAGATTATGGGAGTGTGAATATGCTTAGCGGCTGTGGATTGGTTCTCTTATGTTTAAAAACATTTTTTGGACACTCTTCATTGGTAGCTTGCAAGACATCTATCCATATCACAATGTAATTTTTTCAGTGTTGCCACATGAAAAGATATAATAAAATATTTACAAAAATGTGAGGGGTGTCACTTTGTGAGATATATATATATATATATATATATATATATATATATATATATATATATATATATATATATATATATAAATATATAAATATATTTATATATATATATATATATATATATATATATATATATATATATATATATATATATATATATATATATATTTATTTTTTTTTTTTAATGAAAGTTTAGTAATATTTTAATGTTTAAAGGGGTCACATGTGGTCACGTAGCTTAGTCAGACCCTTTGGTTGATTAACTGGTCAGTTAGGTAGCATAAAAATTTGCATAAAAATTACTATTACTAATAATTATTGTGTATTTTTCACAGCACAATACCTTTAAAAGGCCAGTTTAAGCAACAACAAAAAAGACACTGATATTTGTATCATCATTTAGCTTTTATTTCCACCAGCAAGGGCATTGCAAAAGCAAAGCTTAATGTTTTGAGCCAGGCAATATTTTTTTATGGTAAGGCACATATCACAGACATTTTGTAAACAGATCTGTTCTGTGTAACATGCAAGCAAGACTGTCTAATTCAAAAAGCACATTCTTCTAATACCTACAGCAATACTTCGGATTTCAAAATGTGAACTGTTTAACCCCGATGATTATGAAATTGTCCTGTAAAAATGGAAAATAGAGTTAAACAGATATGCCTTTTTAATTTAATATGTGTACTAAGGTATAAAATTAAGCTGACCATTCCAGGATCAAAATTCGGCCGGTTCAGCAGGGACTGGCCAAATTTCATTCCATGTATGGGCAAGCTGGTTGTACAGAGGCCTATCTACTGATCAACTTCTGTACAACCAGCCTGTTGGAAAATGTCTGCACGATTGGCGCTGCTGGGTATAGCCAGCAGTGCTGATCAGTGTATTTTGAATACAACACTTCAGCAGGAGTGATCCCCCCCCATCCACATCGAGTGTGTGGATGAGATAATCATGTCTATTGTTTTCATTCAACCAGCAATGAATCATCTATGGACTGCTTTAAACAAGAAAACAGGGCACTCTGTATCTATGCATTTTTTCCCAACAAAAACAGTATTGTGCTTGAGCATCTAAAAATAAAGGATTGTAGATGTACTTTAAAGTGAACCTGTGCCAAGATTATACACATTTAAGTATTTACATATTTTGAACAAACAGTAAAAGCACAAATAAACAAACCCTAATTCATCTATGTATTTACAAGCATTATGAAGAAATTAGTTCTCAAAGTCCGCAACACAAGCCAGCGTGTTCTTTCGTGAGAACAGATCTTGGCAGCCTGCCAGTCCTTTAAGACCTATTGACACCAGGTGAAGTTAGAGTGTGCTGGGCAACCTTGCCCAGCACAATCCCATCACAAATTAAGGCAAAAAGCCTTGTCTCCTATGAGGTCAGTTCCCTGATCCATGCATCGGCACTGGTGTCATTTGAGAATTAATACCCAGTATAAAGAAGAGTACTATCAATTAAAAATTAATACTAAATATTTATTAATACAATTTAACAAAAAAAGGGAACAATAAAATGTGAAAACAGTTTAACATTCATAGTCAAAGGTAAACATCCTCAACCTAATATTGACAAATGAAGGGAAAAAGAAACTGTAGTCACAGAGAGTTCTGATCATAACCACGTCCACAAATTTCAACATGTTTCGCCTGGAAGGCTTCATCAGGAAAATGGACAAGGATTTTCAATTATTCAACAACAATACTCATGATAAGAGCAACCTTGGATGTTCAGAAAAGAGAACAAAAATGAAAGTAAATACATAAAAATGATACATGAAACATTTGTATTTATACAGCTTGAAAGCTCTTTAGCTTGTGTAACCATGACTCCACCAAACCCCCCCCCCCCCCAAAAAAGAAAAGGCAAGCAAAAACCATAACAATCTCCACCCCCCCCCCCCCCCCCCAAAACAAAAAAACACACAAACACCCAACCCCAACCCCAACCCAGGCTTACACCCCACCCCCTCCATAACCCCCAACCAACACAACTCCTACGACGACTCCATACCTCTATAAAGAGTTCCGGGGAAGTCGCAGGACCTGAAGCGTCAAGTGGGAGGAGAGGGGAGGAGGGGCACCCCCA
Source organism: Aquarana catesbeiana (assembly GCF_042186555.1). Classification (NCBI taxonomy): domain Eukaryota; kingdom Metazoa; phylum Chordata; class Amphibia; order Anura; family Ranidae; genus Aquarana; species Aquarana catesbeiana. Next base: position 274,443,767 of record NC_133330.1, on the reverse strand, counting down.
GAGTTGACTGTGGTCCAGAAAAATGCCTGATCACCCGTAGGGAGGGATGTATGTTCTTATAAATGAAGACCATCACAGGCAGAGGAAAGGATTACAGTATCTGTAACATATTTCATAGATAGTAAAAATACACGCATGTTACGGGTGAGGGGAGAAAGAGTCCACAGCAGTAACTTATCAGTGGACCATACTCACCGGCACCCCGTGATATAAAAAGATATTTGTATTGCGAGCTCATGAGGACTGGTGGCACAATACCAGTTGTGAAAAGGCAGCTATGCGAAACTCAAGAGAGGAAACAGGGCTACTCCATAGCTTCTGAAAAAATATATAAAGATGCATGTATCTATATCAAAGTTTTGTATAACAAGAGGCATATATGTATGTATACTGCGTCTTTAAATCCTCAAAAGCACATGCTCACCTTAAAAAGGTTCACACCGCTGTGTAGCTTTTTAAGGTGAGCATGTGCTGTTGAGGATTTAACCACTTCAGCCCCGGAAGGATTTACCCCCTTCCTGACCAGAGCACTTTTTACAATTCGGCACTGCGTCGCTTTAACTGCTAATTGCGCGGTCATGCAATGCTCTACCCAAACGAAATTTGCGTCCTTTTCTTCCCACAAATAGAGCTTTCTTTTGATGGTATTTGATCACCTCTGCCGTTTTTATTTTTTGCGCTATAAACGGAAAAAGACTGAAAATTTTGAAAAAAAATGATATTTTCTACTTTTTGTTATAAAAAAAATCCAATAAACTAAATTTTAGTCATACATTTAGGCCAAAATGTATTCGGCCACATGTCTTTGGTAAAAAAAATGTCAATAAGCGTATATTTATTGGTTTGCGCAAAAGTTATAGCGTCTACAAACTAGGGTACATTTTCTGGAATTTACACAGCTTTTAGTTTATGACTGCCTATGTCATTTCTTGAGGTGCTAAAATGGCAGGGCAGTACAAACCCCCCCCAAATGACCCCATTTTGGAAAGTAGACACCCCAAGGAAATTGCTGAGAGGCATGTTGAACCCATTGAATATTTATTTTTTTTGTCCCAAGTGATTGAATAATGACAAAAAAAAAAAAAAAAATTTACAAAAAGTTGTCACTAAATGATATATTGCTCACATAGGCCATGGGCATATGTGGAATTGCACCCCAAAATACATTCAGCTGCTTCTCCTGAGTACGGGGATACCACATGTGTGGCACTTTTTGGGAGCCTAGCCGCGTACGGGGCCCCGAAAACCCAGCACCACCTTCAGGATTTCTAAGGGCATACATTTTTGATTTCACTCCTCACTACCTATCACAGTTTTGAAGGCCATAAAATGCCAAGATGGCACAACCCCCCCCCAAATGACCCCATTTTGGAAAGTAGACACCCCAAGCTATTTGCTGAGAGGCATGGTGAGTATTTTGCAGCTCTCATTTGTTTTTGAAAATGAAGAAAGACCAGAAAAAATTTTTTTTTTTTTTCTTTTTTCAATTTTCAAAACCTTGTGACAAAAAGTGAGGTCTGCAAAATACTCACTATACCTCTCAGCAAATAGCTTGGGGTGTCTACTTTCCAAAATGGGGTCATTTGGGGGGGTTTTGTGCCACCTGGGCTTTCCATGGCCTCCGAAACTGTGATAGGCAGTGAAGAGTGAAATCAAAAATTTACGGCCTTAGAAAGCCTGAAGGCGGTGCTTGGTTTTCGGGGTCCCGTACGCGGCTAGGCTCCCAAAAAGTCTCACACATGTGGTATCCCCGTACTCAGGAGAAGCAACAGAATTTATTTTGGGGTGTAATTTCACAAATCCCCATGGCGTGTTTGAGCAATATAACATTTAGTGACAACTTTGTGCAAAAAAAAAAAAAAAAAAAAAAAATTTGTCTCTTTCCCGCAACTTGTGTCACAATATAAAATATTCCATGGACTCGAAATGCCTCTCAGCAAATAGCTTGGGGTGTCTACTTTCCAAAATGGGGTCATTTGGGGGGGTTTGAACTGTCCTGGCATTTTATGCACAACATTTAGAAGCTTACGTCACACATCACCCACTCTTCTAACCACTTGAAGACAAAGCCCTTTCTGACACTTTTTGATTACATGAAAAAATTATTTTTTTTTGCAAGAAAATTACTTTGAACCCCCAAACATTATATATTATTTTAAAGCAAATGCCCTACAGATTAAAATGGTGGGTGTTTCATTTTTTTTTTTCACACAGTAATTGCGCAGCGATTTTTCAAACGCATTTTTTGTGGAAAAAACACACTTTTTTAAATTTTAATGCACTAAAACACACTATATTGCCCAAATGTTTGATGAAATAAAAAAGATGATCTTAGGCCGAGTACATGGATACCAAACATGACATGCTTTACAATTGCGCACAAACGTGCAGTGGCAACAAAATTAATACATTTTTAAAAGCCTTTAAAAGCCTTTACAGGTTACCACTTTAGATTTACAGAGGAGGTCTACTGCTAAAATTACTGCCCTCGATCTGACCTTCGCGGTGATACCTCACATGCATGGTGCAATTGCTGTTTACATTTGACGCCAGACCGACGCTTGCGTTCGCCTTAGCGCGAGAGCAGGGGGGACAGGGGTGCTTTTTTTTTTTTTTTTTTTTTTCTTTATTATTTTTTTGCTTTTTTATCTTATTTTTAAACTGTTCCTTTCATATTTTTTTTTAAATCATTTTTATTGTTATCTCAGGGAATGTAAATATCCCCTATGATAGCAATAGGTAGTGACAGGTACTCTTTTTTGAAAAAATTGGGGTCTATTAGACCCTAGATTTCTCCTCTGCCCTCAAAGCATCTGACCACACCAAGATCGGTGTGATAAAATGCTTTCCCAATTTCCCAATGGCGCTGTTTACATCCGGCGAAATCTAAGTCCTAAAATGCTCGTAGCTTCCGGTTTCTTAGGCCATAGAGATGTTTGGAGCCACTCTGGTCTCTGATCAGCTCTATGGTCAGCTGGCTGAATCACCGGCTGCATTCTCAGGTTCCCTGTTGAGACAGGAGAGCCAGAGAAAAACACGGAAGACGGTGGGGGGGGGGGGGCATTCCCTCCCACTGCTTGTAAAAGCAGTCTAGAGGCTAATTAGCCACGAGGATTGCTTTTACATGAAAGCCGACCGCTGGCTGAAAAGAATGATACCAAGATGATACCTAAACCTGCAGGCATCATTCTGGTATAACCACTCAAAGTCGTGAATGGCGTACCTGAAGACAAAAAAATGGTTAACAATAAAGCACAGTAAACGGTAAAGTATAAAAAATTGCATACCTGAAAAGCAAACATGATAAAACATAATAACAATAAAACATTGCAGAATAGAATACAGTAAAAAAGAGCAGAACACCAGAGAGAGAATAGAGAGAGAGAGAACAATAAAACGACAACTATTTTTTTTTATTTTTGTTTGTGTTTTTTTTTTTTTTTTTTACACTTTTTTTTTGTAACTGTAACTTTTATAACTGTAACCGGTTCCAGGTTCGGGTCTCTCAAAATGCGATGGCATCTTGGGAGACCCTGTGAAAGTGTGTCCTAGTCTGTGCAATGCTGTACCCTACGCTAATACTCAACTAGTGAATGGTAGCGTTCAAAACATTCACCAATGCAAAGACCAGGATTATCAGGACAGGAGGGACAATAATAGCGGGTGTCACGTCTATATACGCGCTTGCTGCAGACACATCTTTTTTGGGGGGGTTCATTGGGTAGGGGTACTCGGGAGGACATATAAATGCCTCTCATGCAGCCGACTGCATTTGGTTGGGGATGTGAATGGGGGAAATACGGGCGCTGCAGAAGTGGTGGGTTCCCAATTAGGATTGGCGAATGCAGCAGGAAGGGCATTATGGGCACGACGGGCCTGTGTTTGTCTTTTTGGTGGCAGCGGGACACTACTTGTGCTTGCCACCTCACCAGCTTGAACTGCACTTATGGGACTCGCCACGTCACCAAGTGTTACTGCAGTGCTGGTATGACTACGACTGGGGTGTACTAGGCCGCTGGCGCTTGCCAGTTCACCAAAACGCTACAAAAAAAAGTGACAGTGATCGATCGATACTGCACTTGGGTGGGCTGGGCTGGGCCGGGCGGAGGGGCAAAACGCAGGTGCTAGCAGGTATCTGGGCTGATCCCACTAACACTGCGTTTTTGGGAACCCTAAACTGCTGGGGATGCTAGTATAGATCTGATCGGATCAGATATTGATCCGATCAGATACTATACCACTAAGGGAGGCGTACGGTGCGTGCGTGGGTGTTAGTGGTACTGGCGCTAATCTGACGCTGCTTGGGGCTGGTGCTTGCCAGTTCACCAAAATGCTACCAAAAAAACTGTTAGCGATCGCAGGGATCAGGCCTGACTCTGCGAACGCTGCAGTTATGCGTTTAGTGTTTTGTAAGTGACAGTGATCGATCGATACTGCACTTGGGTGGGCTGGGCGGAGGGGCAAAACGCAGGTGCTAGCAGGTATCTGGGCTGATCCCGCTAACACTGCGTTTTTGGGAACCCTAAACTGCTGGGGACGCTAGTATAGATCTGATCGGATCAGATATTGATGTGTTCAGATACTATACCACTAAGGGAGGTGTACGGTGCGTGTACGGTGCGTGCGTAGGTGTTCGCGGTACTGGCGCTAATCTGACGCTGCCTGGGGCGACGCATATCACCGCCGGGCGATCAGGGGACTAAACCTTTATTCGGTAATAAACGGCGGGTGCCCTGACACTAAAAAAAATAAACAAACTAACCAGCGTCACCCGTAACAGTTATACGGTGATCAGTGGTGAAAGGGTTAACTAGGGGGCAATCAAGGGGTTAAAACATTTATTAGGTAGTATATGGGGGTCCCTGTCGCTATAAAACGCTGACAGCGAACCTAAATATTTACGTTCCTAACTAGCGTCACCAGCGACACTAATACAGCGATCAGAAAAATGATCGCTTAGCGACACTGGTGACAGGGGGTGATCAAGGGGTTAAAACTTTATTAGGGGGGGTTAGGGGGGTACCCTAGACCTACAGGGGGCTAATACTAACTGTCCTACCACTGCTAACTGTCACAAACTGACACCATGCAGTAATCAGGAAAAAAACAAAACAAAACAAAAAAAACCTGCTTGCTGTCAGTTTGTGACAGGGGGGGGGGTGATTGGGGGGCGATCGGGGGGGGATCGGGGGTGTTTAGTGTGCCTGGCATGTTCTACTGTGTTGTGTGTGTGTTGGTGCACTTACATGTCTTCTCTCCTCGGTGCTGGAACGGAAACTGGCCAGCCGAGGAGAGATGACATCACATCCTCTGCCTCTGTGTACTATACAGAGGCAGGGGATGTTTCTCATTGGCTGGGAGCGATCGCGAGGGGGGGGCCACGATCGGATGGTCTCCCCCTCGTCTCTCAACTCTCCCAGCCAAACGCCGACCGCCGATGGCACCGGGGGGGGGTCCGATCGGACCCCCCGCCCGCGGGAAGGCAATCACGTACCAGGTACGTGATTTTGCCTGCCCGTGCCGCTCTGCTCACGTATATATGCGTGAGGCGGTCGGCAAGTGGTTAAAGACGCAGTATACATACATATATGCCTCTTGTTATACAAAACTTTGATATAGATACATGCATGCATTTGGGGTTTTCATGAGCTGTAAGCCATAATCATCACAATTATGACAAATCACGTCTTGCTTTGCATGTAATGAGTTTATCACATATATTAGTTTCACCTTTTAAGTTGCATTATTGAAATAAATTAACTTTTGCACAATATTCTCATTTTTCAAGTATCACCTGTATTTATGTTGCCTGGGGAGGGTGTGTGTTGTACAGCTGGGTGACTAGGCCTGAGACCTAGGAGGCCTTTGCATGTGCTCCGTGCAAATGCCTGGAAGCAGAAGGAGGAAACACATACACAATATTAGTATAATGCTCAGCGCTAAACCATCTGATGAAAAAGATTAAAATTTTTAGTTTAAAATTTAAATGAAAAGGCTGATACATGAAGGTGCAACCATGTGGATGGTGAGTGGATTGAAAGTTCTGGGGGATGAACCCCTAAAAATTACAGTCTCTAAAAAAAGTCTCTAAATGGAGGCTGTAAAGGGAGCGAGGCTGCTTCAGGCGTGGGCTGGGGAACCAGATCACTGTGAACAAAAGGAAAGCAAAGAGAGGAGATAGAAGTGCCAAGCCAATCCTTTAAACAGCATAGGAATTTATTCAGTATATAGGTATAAAACAACACTAAAAACTTGTGTGAACAATGTTGGAGCACTTGCAGAGTGCTAGAGCGGGTGGGAGCTAGGTGGTTACAGCATCAGTCCAATGCTGCATCTGTCTCTCCCTGGCTCTAAGACTGAGAACTGAGCGATCAAAAACCACTGATGGAAATATAGAGCCTTCGCGCTACTATGATGTATTGGTGAAAAATAATACAATCTTATCTTAACGTGATCAAATCCTAAAGTGCTTGTAGTGCATAAAAGTGCAATCAAATAATTGAACAATAACTGCCTGCAGCAGAACCTCAAGTGTATCACAATCCACTCTCAATGATAATTATAAAAGTGATTCTGCGCTACAGTGTATGAGAAAAAATTATTCACTAAATAAAATAAATCAATAAAGTGTCAAACTCATTAAATGATTGAAAACAGTGTAAGACAGTGTGCGCAATAAAAAATTCATATATTCATAATAAAACCCAGGGCAAAATGATTTATATTATTAGTCTCTTAACCACATTATCCAAAAAAATGTCCACAAGGGGGGCAAAAAATTTAAAGAAAGAGTTCCAATATACGATTCGATGGACAAGGAGGAGTTGAAATCCCACAAATTATGCTCACAGAGCGCTCACCTTCAAAAACTGTTAAAACCGCATAAAATGAATTGAGATCCGTTGCCTGACGTTATTCCAATTTCTACCACCAGGGGGTCCTCCGTGCCATCATATGTGAGATTATAATTATCTGAAGTGTCAGCATATAGCCATAAATACGAATATCATCCGCTATATTAATCTCTACCACCAGGGGGTCCTCTACTTCATCCAATAGATCTCCCAGATATCACTGCACATCAACGTCTTCTTATAACCTCGTATCCTCCGCAAAATGGGGGGGGGGGGGAGAGGGATGGAAGTGAACAAGGGTGGGAGAGAGAGAGAAAGCCCCAATAGTGTAGTAGGTTAAAGTACACCAGTTTTATTAAAAAGGTTAAAAATGGACTCTTACAATGGTAAATAAAAGACAAGCATATACAATTGCTAAGGCGTCTGAACGCCGCTCTCACATCACTTCCGGTATCGCTGAGTCTCCGGCCCCCCCTTGTGGACATTTTTTGGATAATGCGGTTAAGAGACTAATAATATTCTAAATCATTTTGCCCTGGGTTTTATTATGAATATATGAATTTTTTATTGCGCACATTGTCTTACACTGTTTTCAATCATTTAATGAGTTTGACACTTTATTGATTTATTTTATTTAGTGAATAATTTTTTCTCATACACTGTAGCGCGGAATCACTTTTATAATTATCAAACACCACTGATGCCTCAGCTCTCGGTCTTCAGACTGCAGGGAGCACTAACTGGGGAACTGGGCTGTGGAGGGCGTGGTAGTGGCTGGCTCAGGCTCTCAGTGGCTTGCTGGGAGCCTAAGCCAGCTGCCAGTCCAGGCATCTGAGTGGATCCTGACATGTGGCCGGGATCTTTTCAGAGCCTTGCCCGACTCTGAGATGACAACGGGGCACAGGAGTGCAAAACAAACTGCACTTCTGTGGTCCATAGGAGAAGTACAGCCAAAAAAGCTTTGGCTATACTTCTCCTTTAACCACTTCCCTACCCGCGTATAGACATATGACATCCACAGATGGGATCTCCCTAGGGGGCGCCGTGTTGTTCGGGACCCGGTGCGTGCGATCCGCCGGGCACCCGCGATTGCCCGTTAACCGGGCCGGACCATGGATCTGTGTGTGTAAACACACAGATCCACGTCCTGTCAGGTGAGAGGAGAGCGGTCTGTGTTTTGTTTGGGTACAACGTCGCACGACCGCGCAATTGTCGTTTAAAGTGCGACAGCGCTGAAAACTAAAAATTGGTCTGGGAAGGAAGGGGGTGAAAATGCCCGGTATTGAACCAGTTAAACAGGTAGGCTCTACCTCCTGCTTTGTAATGCTACGCAATGGCTGTGGTATATTACTGCTCCTTCTTACAATACAAGTTATAAAAGTCTGCCAATGCATTGAAAACAATGCACTCACTGGATTCATTTTCTAAAGAATCATAAAATGTTCACTTCACAAAGTGAATACTTAAAAAATAAGGTGAAGGTGGCTTGCATTTTGACTATTTCATTGGTTTATATTTTCTGGGCAGATGTGGCTTACAGATTGAGAACATAGCTGGCTCTGGCTTGATTGAGTGCAAAATAATTTTATTAAGATCATATCTTACAGTCATTTATTATGTAGAACATGGAGTATACTGTTTGTAATATCACTGTATTATGATCAGGTCTGCTAATGTTGGCAGGTATAGGGTTCTATGCCTGCATAGGGAATATATGTGCCATTTTATTATAGTTTCCTTCACATAAAGTGTTTAGGATAATCAACATGCATAACATACACATTTCAATAAATAACTTTGGCATCAAATGAAACAATGAATTTACCTTTTGATGTCTGTGCTTTGCCTGCATTGTCACATAAATTAAATTATAAAATTAATAAAATGTTAATATTTTTGTCAATTGTACATAATAAAGCAAATTTATCATGCATAAAGCTGAATTCTGGTATTTTGTCTCTCTTCACTGCAAGAGCTAAGTGGTTCTAAAGCCTTAAGGTTTTTCACCTTAATGCATTCTATGCATTAAGGTGAAAAACCTTCTGTGCTGCAGCTTCCCCTCCAGACCCCCCTTTTTCTTACTCCTTTTCTTACCTGAAGCCGATCTGATCCTGCGATGTGCATGAGCGCAGCAGCTCCTGTTGCTGTCTCCTTCCTCATTGGATTGATTGATAGCAGCGGGAGCAGAAGGCGGACCGAGTCCCGCTGTCTGGGTCAATGGACGTATCAGTGGGAGTAGGGAGCGAGCGGCATTCTGTGGGGGCACCCGTTGAAAAAGAGGGGCCTGGAGTGCCTGCAGGGGACCCCAGAAGAAGAGGATCGGGGCTGCTCTGTGCAAAAGCACTGCAGAGAGCAGGTAAGTATAGGCATGTTTGTTATTTTAATTAAAAAAAAACAAGGGTTTAATACTGCATTAACTGCTTTTTAAAGTGTTACTAAACCCACAACAGAAAGGGGTTAATCCTCCGCATTATGTAAAAAGGCTGTTTGATCCTGTCTTCTCTGATCCTCCCCTTCTCTTACTGTCCCCAATCTATCTGCTGATAGCACAGAGTCCTAGGAGGCACTCTGCACATGCTCAGTTTGGTGTGTATTGCTAGGGAGTTTGTATTTTTTGGGGGGAGGATGCATGTGATCAGTATAGGGCCAATCAGCACTGTCCAGACAGAGGGTCAGGAGTCATGGAGCCTCATAGGACAGTCAGGGGGGAATGAAAACTCCTCCTACAAGCTTTAACCATTGCTTGGCCAGACACTGATAGAAGTCACAAGACTGCTATATACTGCTGATCAGAAAAGGTATTTAGCAGTTTATATTTACTAAAAGTATTGCATTTCATGTTCTGTGTTGGGAGACCAGATATAGTGAATGCAGGGTCCTGGGTTTAGTAACACTTTAAGTCTAGGGGTAGAGGGATGAGCTGTACTACTTAGCTTAGTCCAACAGGCTTTACTATGCTGTGTGGCCATGCCCTGAAGTAGCCTCTTTTTATGCAAGCATTCACAATCTGATATCATCACATACAATACAGTAACAGCATTGCACATGAGGATAGTGAGGACCTGTCCACAACTTCAAACGTCAGAGAGAAGAGAAAAGCATGGGAGTGAGGAATAAAGTACTGTAAGTATTACAGCCTATTCCTATACCTCTAGACCAGTTGTGGCCGGTGGTCATTTTTTTTTTGGGGGGGGGGGGACAAACAATACCACCCCCCGTCAGTCGGTCGTTCTACCCCATCAATGCAGTGCTTCACCGGCGGCTTCCCTTGCTCTGTGTCGGCGGTGACAGCTTTCCCTTCCTCTGCTCTCCACGGGCATCAGCGCCTTCTGTTTCCCCCCTCCTCCTCGGTGGCCAATCGGGAGTCTTCTCTTTTTGGCCAATCGAAAAACGGGTCTCAGACCTGCTTCTGATTGTCCGGATTGAGGATCAGTGTTACAACAGGAATTCAGCTTTAAGTATACTAAATAAGTTCAAGTGAATCTTCAGCCAAAACGTGCAATGTGCTCCCTGGACAGAAAGTGAAGCATAATCTCCAAGAGGGACACAAAGCACTAAATTGATCATAGCTTAGCTACAAAATATTAATAATAAATGAAAACACTGAAATGGTGCCAATCCCTGATATACAAAAACTGCAGAATATTACCTGGCAATGGATTTCCATGTACTTTGGAACCTATTGTAAAAACAGACCATCATCACTGTCTAAATTGAAAATGCTTTAAGTACAATGTTTGTGTAAACTCTGCGCTCACCCACTCACTGTGCAAAACACTTTTGGTAATTAATCAAATACAATGTTGTCGTGCTCTAAAGCTGAACTCCAGGCAAAACTAAATAGACCATTTTGAATCCTTATGTATTCATAAAAAAATTCAGTGCTTGTTTAACCACTTCAATACCGGCGTATAGACATATGACGTCCACAGATGGGATCATCCTGGGTGGACGTCATATGACGGCCTCGGGTTCCCGGCCGTCTAGGGGGCGCGCTGGCTCTAAGACTGAGAACTGAGCGATCAAACACCACTGATGCCTCAGCTCTCGGTCTTCGGGCTGCAGGGAGCACTAACTGGGGAACTGGGCTGTGGAGGGCGTGGTAGTGGCTTGCTCAGGCTCTCAGTGGCTTGCTGGGAGCCTAAGCCAGCTGCCAGTCCAGGCATCTGAGTGGATTCTGACATGTGGCCGGGATCTTTTCAGAGCCTTGCCCGACTCTGGGATGACAACGGGGCACAGGAGTGCAAAACAAACTGCACTTCTGTGGTCCATAGGAGAAGTACAGCCAAAAAAACTTTGGCTATACTTCTCCTTTAACCACTTCCCTACCCGCGTATAGACATATGACGTCCACAGATGGGATCTCCCATCCTGGTTGGACGTCATATGACGGCCTCGGGTTCCCGGCCGCCTAGGGGGCGCCGCGTTGCTCGGGACCCGGTGCGTGTGCCCGGCGGCCGCGATGTCCGCCGGGCACCCGTGATTGCCCGTTAACCGGGACGGACCGTGGATCTGTGTGTGTAAACACACAGATCCACGGTCCTGTCAGGTGAGAGGAGAGCGATCTGTGTTCCTAGTACAGCGGAAGACTGATCGGTCTCCTCCCCTTGTACATCCCCGCCCCCTACAGCTAGAAGCATTCCCTAGGAAACACATTTAACCCCTTGTGTCCCCCTAGTGGTTAACCCCTTCACTGCCTGTCACATTTACACAGTAATCAATGCAATTTTATAGCATTGATCGCTGTATAAATGTGAATGGTCCCAAAAATGTGTCAAAAGTGTCCAATGTGTCCGCCATAATGTCGCAGTCACGAAAAAAAATCGCGATCGCCGCTATTACTAGTAAAAAAAATAAATAAATTATTTTTTTTGAAAAATGCCATAAATCTATCCCGTATTTTGTAGACGCTATAACTTTTGTGCAAACCAAGCTGACTCGGTTAAATTGATGATAGGCAACTCCTATCCTCATATTGATTAGTGGTTCCAAATTAATAATAACTACTGCAGTAGGGAACAGACACAAAAGATACGCTCAGCATCTTTCCAAATTACTGTTCTGCTTTATTATGACGCAATTGAAGGTTTTTATGCACATGATTACGTAGGTATCACATTAATATTACAATTGTACGTTTATGGTAACAAGGGGCGTAACATAGGCAGGCTAATTCTAATCAGGACTCGAAAGAATGTAAACATTTACTGAAAACATTATTAGTGCTGTGTGCACAGTGAGGGCACTGTGCAATACATACAAAATACAATACAATTATATACAGAACTTACAAATTTCCATTACACAATCAATATTCGCTTATTGCGATTTTTTTTTTTTTACCAAAAATATGTAGAAGAATACGTATCGTCCGAAACTGAGGAAAAAATTAGTTTTTTTTTTTAAAAATTGGGATATTTATTATAGCAAAAAGAAAAAAAATATTGTGTTTTTTTCAAAATTGTCACTCTTCTTTTGTTTATAGCGCAAAAAATAAAAACCGCAGAGGTGATCAAATACCACCAAAAGAAAGCTCTATTTGTAGGAAAAAAAGGACGTCAATTTTGTTTGGGCACAGTGTCGCACGACCGCGCAATTGTCGTTTAAAGTGCGACAGCGCTGAAAACTAAAAATTGGTCTGGGAAGGAAGGGGGTGAAAATGCCCTGTATTGAACCGTTTAAATACTGTTAGTTTAGACATATTCCTCCTATATAACTCACAAGGACAGAGAGATGGAGGGTCAGCAGCCAATTAGTCTTTAATTGCATGCCAAGTGTTTAGTCAAAGTGTGCTTAACCCCTTTTTGACAGTGGGGTTTATTTACTAAAGCTGGAGAGTGCAACATTAGGCTCACTTCTGTATAGAAACCAATCAGCTACCAGGTTTTATTGCCAAAGCTTAATTGAACAAGCTGAGGTTAGAAGCTGATTGATTTCTATGCAGACGTGAGCCTAATGTTGCACTCTCCAGCTTTAGTAAACACAGCCCAGTGTTCCACATATATGTGGGAGCACAGGGGGTAGGCCTTAAAGTGATACTAAAGTCTTTTTTTTTTCTTCAAAAAAATAAAAAAGCATGTTATACTTACCTGCTCTGTGCAGTGGTTTTGCACAGAGCAGCCCAGATCCTCCTCTTCTTGGGTGCCACATCGGCGCTCCTCCTTCCTGCCAGGTGCCCCCACAGCAAGCAGTTTTCTTCGGGGGGGGGGGGGGGCGCCCAAACAGGCGCACTCCAGACCTGCGGCTCTGGGGTTTTATTCACACACGGAGCTGCGACTCTGCCCCGTCCCCTCTTTCTCCTGATTGGCTTACTGGCTTTGATTGACAGCAGTGGGAGCCAATGGCTGTCACTGCTGCCAAAAGCCAACCTGGAGTGCGAGTCCCCAAAGAGAAAAGGCTCTTGTGGACATCGCTGGATCAATAGGAGGCTCAGGTAAATATTGGGGGGTCTGGGGGACTGCTGCTCACAGAAGGCTTTTTACCTTCATGCATAGAATGCATGAAGGTAAAAAACCTTGTGCCTTTACAATAGACTTGTGCACAATCGAAAATTTTGTTTAGTTTCGGTTCGTTGTCATTTGTAAAATACATACCAGTAATTTCATTTTGATGTATTCGTTATGTTACATTAATACGTTTTCGGATAATTTGTTATTTTTATAGAGTGTCGATATTCGTTATACTGAATCACGAATCATGTTGAATTAATTCGTTATATGCGCTATAATTTCATTTGTATTAGTTGAAATTCGATATTTATGTATGTATATATATTCGTGATAATGATTCGTAGTTTGGAAAGTCGTTTGTTTATTGAATCTTTTAATACACACAATGACAATATCTCTTCTCCTCTGCTCAAATACAACACAACACAAAATTAATCAGCTGCTTGGACTGTAAGATTTACTTTGAGTTGACCTTTTGTTTCATTAGATCTTTAACGAATTACCGAATCATGTCGAATTCATTCATATCCGCTATAATTTCTTTTGTATGAGGCCCGGTTCACACTGATGCATTGTGATTTTGTTCCGTTTTTTGTCCTTTTTTGAGGTGCGAATTTACCGCGATTTTACCGCGAATTTACTGCGAATTTCAGGAGTTGGATATAGCTGTGATTGATAGTCTGGCCAATGGAATCATAATGTAAAAAAAAAAAAAGGTCTTAACTTCCTGTGTACTTCCTAGTTTTTATGGAGAGTAGTGTGGTGGAATTCGCACATATGTGAATCATCAATGCGATTCAAGAACGATTTACATTGATGTCTATGGAGACTAAATTTGCAACGCAGTAAACTCGCACAAGACCCTTTTTTTAATCGCATCGCATTTGTAGAGGAATCGCAACGCATGTATGTGAACGACCGTCATTGAAAACAATGACTTTAGGGATGACATGCGAATTTAAAGTGTTTTTGACGCATCGCATTCGTCATGAACTCGCATCAGTGTGAACCGGGCCTTAGTTGAAATTCGAAATTTATTTATGTATATTGATTCGTGATAACGATTCATAGTTTGGAAAGTTGTTTGTTTATTGAATCTATTAACACACACAATGACAATATCTCTTCTCCTCTGCTCAAATACATCACAACACCCTTCTCACTCAGTTCTCAGGAATGCACTTTGCCAGTAATCCAACCTCCAGCACAAAATTAATCAGCTGATTGGACTGTAAGATTTACTTTGAGTTGACCTTTTGTTTCATTAGATCTTTAACGAATTCCCAAATCATGTCAAATTAAGTTGTTATATCTGCTATAATTTCTTTCATATTAGTTGAAATTCGTTATTTTTTTATTCGGACACTCGGATGCATCCGAATGTCCGAAAGATGCAAAGTTCGGCCGAATTTACAAAACAAATTGCACAAGCCTACTTTACAACCACTTTAATGCCCAATTGCTGCATGTATGCATCACTGTACTGTTTTTGGGTGTGATTAATTGGAGCTTCCAGAACTGTGACCAAGCTGTCACCAACAGGTAATGGTAAACTACAGACAACTGGTAGGATGATCTTCTGATTCTGTCATCACTGTGCAGCCAATCACAGTGAACAAATGGACAGAAGACCCTTTTACCAGCCTCTGGTGTCATGGCCTACTTAAGAACCACCTATGGTTGCATGCAGTTAAAGGCATTGGAGGGCAGTCGGATCTTGGCCTACCACA
The DNA here is from genome assembly GCF_042186555.1 of Aquarana catesbeiana. Lineage (NCBI taxonomy): Eukaryota > Metazoa > Chordata > Amphibia > Anura > Ranidae > Aquarana > Aquarana catesbeiana. The sequence continues at coordinate 274,428,734 of NC_133330.1, read as the reverse complement.
TATTTGGCATCCATCAGTTTCCTTCACTTAAATCAACCAATCAATCATGTGCTTACAGAAATGCTATTTTAAAAAATAATTAAATTAACAGGATTAAAAAATCAATGTGAAAAAGAGATTCACCTTATTTACTAACCTTCAATTTGCAAAGTGAACTTTCATTTGGTTAAGTCAACAGCCTCTACACCTTTGTTAAATTAACCCCAGTGGTTGTGATTCAATGGGGTTGATTTACTAAAGGAAAATAGACTGTGCATGGATTGCCGATTGGAGATATTTACAGTACCTATAGGTAAGCCTTATTCCAAATACAAAGTGTAAAGGGAGGTTTACAACCTCTTTAATAGACAAAATTGTCCAGCAAAAATAGAGATTGTTGAGACAAACAACTGACACTGACCAAGCTTACAATGGCCAGCTTTTATTTATTCTGTTATTAATTTATTTACATAAAACTTTTTTCCCAAAATGAAAAAAACAAACAAACATTACTGTAACTGCTTAAAGCGGGGTTCCACCCAAATTTTGAACAATATCTGTATGTATTCTCTTCCTTGCCTAGATGCTGACATGCCGTTTAAAAAAATTTAAATCGCTGTAATTACCTTTTATTTTTCTATTCTTCTTTGCACTTCCTGGTTCTCCTCCCGTGGGAGTAGGCGTGTTTCTAGCCTCTCCCAGACTCCTGGGAGCTAGTCTCAGGCTTCCCAGGATGCCACTGAGCATGTGCAGGAACGAGCGGTGAAAGCCGGGGAGCACAGCATTCACCACATCCAGGAAATAAATGCTTGTGGGCTTCAAATGCCCACAATGAAGATGGAAACCGCCTGCAGTGAATAATATAAGTTATTCTTTCCGACGAAATCTGACACAGGCGGACATATTACACACAATATGCGAGTATGTAATGCTGAGAAGAAAAGTTTGTGAATGAACTAAAAAAAAAAAAAAACGATAGATAGGTGGACCCCCGCTTTAAGAGGTGTTAACTGGAGTTTGGCTTTCATTTGTTAGTCAAGTTCATCTAAATCTGCTAGTGCTTCTAACCCTACCCTCTCCGCAGACAATTGACAATTCGGCTTTCCAAAAGTATCTCAATTGCTACTCCAGTGAGTTGGAGATATCTAAGACAGGAAGTTCAGTACTGGAATCCACCACATTTAAGAGATGGTGAGCTGCAATATATTATCAAATACAGCACTCAGCTATTACAAAGAGCTGCTTGCTGCACATTGTTTTTATGGGTTTTTTTTGTTTGTTTTTTTTTTTTTTTACAAAATGAAACATATCACTTTAAATTCAGTATATTAACTGAAATTTAGTGACCTGTAATGAGCAAAAATTGTAGTGGTGTGTAATATGTTGCCATATTTCCCTTCTGACAAGTTCACTTTTAAAGCCCCTAAGTTATAACATATGACTAGACATTTCAGTCTTCAATGTTAGGCATCTTCTAGTGTCTTCTTAATGAGAAACCCGAGCAATAGAAGATGCTGAAATACACAATACAGTTCCTCAAAAGTAGGTAAAGAAAACTTGCCATAACAAAAAATCTGTAGGCATTCCTTGGTAACCTCTTCTTCTGAAATTAATAGGTATTCTTACCCTAAAGAAAACCTGCCATAACAAAAATCTGTAGGCATTTCTTGCTCATTTCTTCTGAAATCTCTAGGTGCTCAACCCCTTTCCCACAAAAAGAAATAGTTTTGGCTGGAGCTGGGCTTTAAGGGAATGCTTCCAGGAACAGATGCCTGATACCGGTCAGATTACACCCTTTACATCTGACCATTCTACTATGTCTATGGCCAACTTTGAACATGTCAGTAGTGACGATACAAGAGATATTTGGTGCAGCATCACAGTGATCCTGGAAAATACATTTTAAAATTTGGGTCATTATCTTTCTGCTCTAACATAATACCAAGGGCCCATTCACATCAATGTGTTGTGACATTGCCTGACTTAAAGTGTTACTAAACCCACAACAGTAAAATCAGTCTGTATATGCAGTAAAGCATGATTGTTATACTCACCTAAGGGGTTAATCCTCTGCATTGTGTAAAAAGGCTTTTTGATCCTGTCTTCTCTGTATCTCCCCTTCTTCCACTATCCCCAAACCATCTCCTGATAGAACAGAGGCTAGGGGACAAGCGCCACATGCTCAGTTTGGTATATATTGCTAGAGTTCTTTCTTTCTTTGGAGAGTGCATGTGATCAGCAAAAGGACCAATAAGCACTGTCCAGACAGAGGGTCAGGGGTCCTGCAGCCTTATAGGACAGTCAGAGCAGAATGAAACCTCCTCCTACAAGCTTTAACCAGTGCTTGGCCAGACACTGATAGAAGTTATAAGACTGCTCTAACTTCTGATGAAAAAAGGTATGTAGCAGTTTATATTTACTAAAATAATTGCATTTCCATATTCTGTGTACTGTGGGAGACCAGATATCATGAATGCAGGGTCCTGGGTTTAGTAACACTTTAATGCACATTTTACCTCAAAACACCATACACCCATTAGTTGGTTACAGTGCCATTCATTTTAAATGTGTTGTGGTAAGAAAATTGGTACATGTTGGATCCTCTGTCTATTGTGATACACGCGCTTCTGTCCTGTACACGCTTACTTTGTTATCACAAGGAGTGTAAGTAGTCCTACAAATTCTTATGTTGGACTACAAAACAATTACTCCCTATATTGTGGAGATGAGAACAGTGGAAGGGATTCAATAGTTTAATAAAAGACAACTGGGCAGGAAGACACCACTTTAAAAAGTGGTTCACTAAAATGCTGTGTTGTCAGCCCACAACAAAAAATTAGAAGCTGAGTGCATTTCTGTACTTGCAGGGTCTTTAAAAGAGATAAAACATGTGAAAATGTGCATTTATAGCAGCGATATCATACATGGTTGTTTTTATTTTTTCTTTAATATAGACTTTAACAAAGAATAAAGCTCTGTGAAGTAACCTTTGGAAAATTACTCCAGGGTGGCAAAGCTGGCTCTTACTGTATATCAACTTTGTTTACATAGTTCTTTACACAACACTTTTGTAATTTTATTGTTTATTAAGTGTAATAATGTACTGGTACAACCCGTTTTATTACAATACTAAAATAACATTACAAAAATTCCTGTTTAAAATAGATATGTAAGAAAAACATACCTGATGATGAATATGCATCTGATTTCATTCCTGTTACAATACACAAAGCAAACATGTTTTTATGAGTTGAAAAAGTGAAAAAGGTTAAACCAGCATAAAATCATTTAGAAACATATTTTCTGGGCTTTATTGCAGTTGATATCACTGCTACTGCTTTACATATTAACTGTGTCAATAGCCAATGCCTTCTTAGCCAACTATGTCATAAAATGACATGGAGGTATTAAAATAAGTCATAATTTGGGCCAGATATCTCAAAATAATAGATTAGAGGAGATTCACATTTTGTGGTCTTGCCCACGATTGGTGGGATTCTGATCTAAGGTCGATGGCGTCCTTTCAACCCTTTTTCATGTACTCTTCCACAAAAATGCCTGGCATGCACTACTCCACTGCCCCCTCCTGGGCCTCTTCTCATACTAACAAAAACTGGCCACCTACCTCTTCATTGTCGCAAAACGCGCTATTGCTAAAGCTTGGCGGAAGCCCTCCGTTGGTATTGCAGAGGTGAAGAACATTTTAACCACCCTCATGCTGCATGAGAAGATGACTAGTGTACTTCTTGACTCATTCTTGTCTGTTTCTCTTTCTCCTTTCTGGCCCAATTCTACATCTCCGTTCTCTCTTTCCTTTATCTCACTGTTTCTCTCCCCACTCCACCCTGTCCCTCCCTATTCCACCTCTAGAACAAAACCCCCCTTAAATTTAATGAGAACCTCCTTCCTCAATGGGAGTGTGTTTTAACATGGAAAGTATGTCTAATTGGCACCCACAGAGGAGTCAGCTGCACTGCATCAGCTGTTTAAACACACAACACTGTGCTATTGCTGCTACCCAGCCAGCAGTCTACGATTCTGGGTCTGGAAGACTCCAATCTACATCAAGCCTTTATCAGAGGAAGCGGGACTGTGAGTACTCTTTGTAACGGCAGAGGATCCAGCTGTACTGCATCGACTGTTCAAACACACAGCACATTGTTTAAACATCAGTGTTGATCAGCCAAGTGTGTGGATCGAGTTACCCAAAACAGCAGTGTGTAGACATTTTAGTTCCAATCACGACATATACTAAGGCCTTGGACTTTCACGGTTACCTATATTCTGGGAAGGTCTACACTGCCTATATGGAAACAATCATGCACACTGTGGATTGTCATTTCCCTGGGAGACCTAGCACGGAGGTGCTCACCACATCCGCCCATTGTGGTTCAGGGGGCAGAGCTCTCCGGGATCGGTGCCTAGGGATTTATAGAATTGGTTCTCAATTCAGTTGGCCAAATGGTAGAGTGCAGGTGCAACACATAAGGGTAATATCTGGGGAGTCTGTTCAGTTTTAGTGGTTGTAGCCGTGCTGTCCCAGCTCTTAGGGGAGGTTATAGGTAGGATCACTGGGGGCTAGGCAATAGTGGGGGTGGGTTCTCATTAGATTTAGGGGGGTTTCGTTCTAGAGGTTGGGCCCTGCAATCTAGAGGGTGAGGTAATATAGAGGGAAACTGCAATATATGGAGATGGCCACATTGTTCCACATGCATACTGCTATGCTGCTATATTCAGTAAATTAATTCTGAGAGTAAGCCTTTTAGTGTTCACGTTTTCTTCCTTTTATTTTATTTTATTTTTTATTTTTTCACTAATATGCATTGTGAATACACCCTGCCCTTACTGATGGGGGCACTCCAATTTAAATAATATCAGACTCCCAGAACATTTTTATTTTTCATTTTTCCTCCATTGTCCACCCCTCTACCCCCCCCCCTTTTTTTTTAGTTTTTTTTTTAAATTTTGTTTTGTTTGTTTTGTTTGTTTGTTCATTTTTGATTTGTTTGTTAGTCTTACCTTGTCTTGGACCTCTGAGTCCAGTTATTTATTCCTACTTCCGGCATTTTAGCATTGTCTTACTTAATAAACATTATTGTATCAGAAATAATATATTAGGTAAAGGGTCACAGAGGCTCTAAGGCTCCATTCACACTTGTGCGACTTGTTCAAAGTTGTATGACAAGTTGTTTACTATGTTTTCCAATGATAATCATTCATATATGTGCGGCTTTTCCCCTCTTAGATAGTAGCCTCTAAATCAGATGTCCACATTTGAATACTTCTCCTCTGGGGACAACTCTAACATTTTATAGGGTTAATAATACCCAATGGGGAATGGGGGCACAGACAGCAATAAACACTTGACAGAGGATCTAACCCCCCCCTACATTCTATTGAAAACAGAAAAAACAAAACAGGTCAGCACAGAAATACACTTTAACCATTTTATTTATACACAATATTATTCATAAATGTAGACACTGGTACATTGGTACACAATCCCCAATATACAAAAACTGCAGAATATTACCTTGCAATGGATTTCCGTGTACTTTGGAACCTATTGTAAAAATAAACCATCATCACTGTCTAAGTTTAAAATGCTTCAAATACAATGTTGTTATGTCTCTAAAGCTGAACTCCCAGGCATAACTAGAAACACCATTTTGAAACCTTATGCATTCATAGAAAAATATTCTATGCTTGTTTAGACAATGTTAGTTTAAGCATAATACTCCTATATAACTCTATACACAAGGACAGGGAGATGGAGGGTCAGCAGTGTCAGCCAATCAGCCTCTAACTGCACTCCAAAGTGTTTTTAGTCTTAAAGGTGCTTAATTCATTTACACCAGTGGGGGAGATTTACTAAAACTGGTGCACTCAGAGTCTGGTGCAGTTTTACATGGTAACCAATCAGCTTCTAACTTCAGCTTGTTCAGATAGGCGTTGGCAATAAAACCTGGAAGCTGATTGGTTTCTATGCAGAGCTGCACCAGATTTCGCACTCTCCAGTTTTAGTAAACAACCCCCACTGTTCCACATATATAAATAAACATTAACTTTGTTAAAAGAGAAGTATGGGGTTTTGAGTTTTTGCAGATTTATAGTTACATAGGTGGATGCAGCATAGGTCCGATGCTGCATCTGTCCCCCCGCTGGCTCCAGATCGCTCAGTTCTCAGGGCTCCCTGAGCAGTGAGCTTCTGACTCAGACACAGCTCTCTGCTCTGCCTACTCCTCGCTTACTGGAGCTGGGCTGTGGAGGGGGTGGGAGCTGCCGGCTCAGGCTCTCAGTGGCTCGCTGAGATGCTGAACAGGGTGCCGGTTCAGGTATGTGGGCGGATCCCGACTCCAGTGTCGCAATCTTGCTCGAGTCTGGACCGGTTCTGTGATGTCAGCAGACAGCTGCGTCAAATGGCTGAAAATGGGTCACAGGAGTGCAAAACGAACTGCACTCCTGTGATCCACAGGAGAAGTACAGCCAAACAGGCTTTGGCTATACTTCTCCTTTAAGTCAACAGCCTCTATACCATTGTTAAATTAACCTCAGTGGTTGTGATTCACTGATTCTTTTCACAAGTTTATCAGTCTGACAGCTTATTCTTTTACTAAAATCCACTTTACAGAGTAGGTGTTACTAAAGAAGGTCAAGGTGTTTTCACTTTGAGAACCATCTACTTGTGACAAATAGAAAAAAAATGGTAGGCTATTTCACTATATAATTGTTGGTGAGGGTAATGAATAGGGATAATCAGATTGTAATCGTGACAAGTCTAAAGGGTGGCTGACCTGTACTTTGCAGGGCCTTGCCCAGCTGCACTTTAATCACACACCTGTGCTTTTTTGCTCAGCTGCTGGGTGCAAAAAGAGGAAGGCCCACATTAGCTCCAATTTGCAACAGGACTAAGGACTCTCTCCAGCGCTGGGTGCCTGAATGGCCAACCGCAAACTCTGTTACATGGGAGGAATGGGGAGTGAGTCACATGCTACAATACTCAGAAGTATTTCTTTTCACACTCAATGGCTGAATGTAGAAGTGGAGGGTCAAGAAGGAGGTTTGTGCAGCTGGGCAGAGCAACAGCTAAAGTGGCATTAAACCCAAAAATGAAAATGTAACCACTTCAATACCGGGCACTTTCATCCCCTTCCTGCCCAGGCCAATTTTCTACTTTCAGAGTCTACAAATTATTGTATATGTATATATATATATGAAAATTGATCAGTCCTGGTGTACTGGCAGGCTATCTTATTTCTTGAGGCCCAAAAACACCAGGACAGTACAAAAATCTCCCAAATTATCCTTTTTTGAAAGTAGACAGTCCAAGGTATTTAGTAAGAGGCATGGCGAGTTTTTTTGAAGTTGTAAGTTTTTGGTACAATTTTTTGGGAAAATTAAGTGTCATTATAAAACTGGTGTGGAGAAGATCAGGGACACTGACTGGTGACAGTAATTAAAAAAACAAGCAAAAAAAAACATTTTAAAATAGTTTTTTTTTCAATTTTTTTCATTTTCTTTCCTTTTTTACAATTTTTTTTTGACACAGTGACCAGAGCAATACAATTTTACCATAGTAACATTGTACTAATCTTGGGAAGTGATCAGGATTCTTTTTTACACATTATGATTGCTTATATCAGTGAATTTCACAGTTATAAGCAACCGTTTTTACTGAATGAAATCGATTCATTCAGTGTTTACTATTGTAGTTAGCTGTGACTGGCCACAGTCACATGGTACAGATGGGCTGTGATTGGTCCTGTCTCTACCATGTGATCACTATGACCAATCACAGAGATCAACACAATATTACACAATGGATGGCATGAGTGAAAGCCATCCATTGTGTACAACTGTCATGTGATCTGATGTGATGATGTTGTTCACAGTGATCACATGGTACCAGCAGTGGCTGATACACTGCTTGGTCATCAGACTGTCTATGGGGCGCGCAAGAGGCGCGTTCCGAGAGGACGTCATAAGATGTCCTCCTGGAACTGTGAATGTCCCGCCCAGGCGTCATTTGTCTATAAGCTGGGCAGGATCTGGTTAATATATTGCAGCTTACCAATTCTTAGATGTGATAGCTGCATTCGTTTTCATTTTTTAGACTTATTTTCCCCTTAATTGTTACTCTGCCAGTAAGTTTGTTTTTCAACTTCCTTTAACAGACCAAGTTGTCTAGCAAAAGTGTTGCGACAAACCACTGACACTGATAGAGGTGCTTACAATGTCCAGCTTTTTTTATGTATTTATTTATATCAAACCTTTTTCCCAAAATAAAAATAAATAAATATTATAACTGCTTAAAGCAGAGCTCCACCCAAAAGGGGAAGCTCCACTTGTTCGCACCCTCCCCACCTCCACTTCCACATTTGGCACTTCTTGGGGGGAGCACTTCCTGGTAGGATCGCCACACGGTGATCTACGTCATGTCCGGCCCATCCTCCTCCCCCCCCCGCTGCCTTCTGGGACCTGTGTGTGTCCCTGAAGATGATGGGACCATTCAGAAAGTGCAGCACGACTCGCACATGCACAGTAGGAAACCCACAGTGAAGCCTTCAGGCTTGGGGTGCCGACATCGCAGGATCCCTGGACAGGTAAGTTTTCTTATATTAAAAGTCAGCAGCTACAGTATTTGTAGCTGCTTACTTTTATTTTATTCTTTTTACAGACTGGAACTCCACTTTAAGGTGTTAGCTGGAGTTTGGCTTTCATTTGTTAGTCAAGTCTATCTAAATCTACTAGTATTTCTAACCCTACCCTTTCCACAAACAATTGACAATTCGGCTGTCCAAAGGTACCTCCATTGCCACTCCAGTGAGTGGAGACACCTAAGACAGGAATTTCACCATATGAAAATAAAGGAAAAAAGGCACGATAAAATAAAATGCAGCCACTACATTTAAGAATTGGTAAGCTGCAATTTATTAAAATGTTACTTTTGGGTTTAATATCGATTTTAATTAACCTTTTGCTTTACTGTGCATGGCAAAGAACAGGTTCACTGTAAAGGAGTTTGCACTGTTATTGTACAATCACACTCTAGCTGACTTTTATTTTCTCATATGCAGCTATTACAAAGAGCTACATGCTGCACATTATGTTTTTCATGGTTTTGTCATAAAATCAAACATATCACTTTAAATTCAGTATATCAACTGAAATTCAGTGACCTGTAATGGGCAAAAATTGTAGTGGTAATATGCTCTCATATTTTCCCCCTGACAAGTTCACTTTTAAAGCTCCTAAAATATAACATATGACTAGACATTTCAGTCTTCAGTGTTAGGCACCCTCTAGTGTCCTCTGAGCGGGAAAGCCAAGCAATAAAAGATGCTGAAATACATGATACAGTTCCTCAAAAGTAGGATAAAGAAAACTTGTCATAATAAAAATATGTAGGCATTCCATTTCCTTGGTATCCTCTTCTCCTGAAACCCCAAGGTGTTCTATCCCTAAAGAAAATATGTGAACATTTTATGCTAACCTCTTCTGAAATCGATAGGCATTCTTACCCTACAGGAAACCTATCGTAACAAAATTCTGTAGGCATTTCTTGCTAATTTCTTCTGAAATCTCTAGGTGCTCAACCCCTTTCCCACAAAAAGAAATAGTTTGGCTGGAGCTGGGCTTTAGACAATGCTTCCAGGAATAGATGCCTGAGACTGGTCAGCTTACACCTATACATCTGACCATCCTATTATGTCTATGACCAGCTCTGAACATGTCAGTATTGATGATACAAGAGATCTTTGGTGCAGCATCGTAGTGATCCTAGAAAATATTAAACATTTTTTGGCATTATCTTTCTGCTCCAACATTAAAACTAAGAACCCATTCACATCAATGTGTTGCAGCAATTCCTGATTTAATGCACACTTTACTGCAAAACACCATTCACCCATTAGTTGGTTGCAGTGCCATTCATTTTTAACCATGCGTTGTGGTAAAAAAATTGGTACATGTTGAATTTTTTGTCTATTGTGGTACATTTAAATTAATTAGCTGTCCTAATGCAATGCACAATAATACATGACATAATATACAATAGTGCACTGCTATGTAATTGGAAAGGTGTAAATAAGTCCTAAACCCATTGACCAAAACGTTAAAGAAGATCTCCCAACCCTCAAAAACTGGAGACATTCTTAAACATGTATGTAAGGGGTATGGAGGTAAAATTTAAGGCCGAGGTCCGAATCTCAACAATATTTATCGTCAAGTTTCATAAAATATGCCCATCAGAGTGACCCCTTAACATAAAATGTGCCCATCAGCATACCCCTTTTTTAAGTTAATAGACACTCTGATGGGCACATTTTATGTTATGGGGCACACTGATGGGCACAACAAAATGGGCCCATCAACATGCTTCTTAAAATAAAATGTGCCCATCAGCATGTCCCTTAACATAAAATATGCCCATCAGAGTGCTGCTTAACATAAAATGTGGCCATCAGAGTTCCCCATAACATAAATCGTGCCCATCAGTATGCCCCTTATTTTATGTTATGGGGCACTCTGATGGGCACATTTTATGTTAAGGGGCACAATAATGGGCACATTATAATAACGTGCCCCCTTACATAAAGTGTGTGCCCATCAGAATGCCCCTTCACATACAGTTTATGCCCCCCATAAATCACTGTGAATTCAAACTCTGTTTATCTTGAGGGCAGGCAGGGAGTGGGAGCTGGCAGAGATAGTGAGCTTCAGGGGCAGGAGCTGAGATGAGAGCCTTGCTGAAGGTGGAGGGGTGCACATGTGATATCACACACCTTGCAGGCAGGGAGTGAGAGTCGGGAGCCACAAGAGTATGAGCAGCAGGGGGCGGGGTGCACCAGCAACATTATTGGTTGCTGGGACACCCGGTGGAACTCAGTTTTAAGATAAAAAAACCTTCTGTGTGCTGCAGCCCCCCTCAGCCCCCCCTAACACTTGCCTGATCCTATCTCTATCCAGCGATGTTGCAGGAGAGATGCGGCTGTCCAGGACTCTCCCTCCTGATTGGCTGAGACACAGCAGCAGCGCCATTCGCTCCCACTGCTGTCAAAGTCAGTTAGCCAATCAGGAGAGAGAGGAGTGTGTCCAAACAGCGGCTCCATGTCTAAATGGACACACGGAGCTGTGGCTTGGCTCAAGTGCCCCCATAGCAAGCCCCTTGCTGTGGGGCCACTCGACAGTAGGGAGGGGCCAGGAGCGCCAGTGGGGGACCTGAGAAAAGGAGGATCTGAGCTGCTCTGTGCAAAATCATTTCACAGAGCAGGTAAATATAACATGTTTGTTATTTTTAAAAGAAAAAAAAAAAAACGAGACTTTAGTATCACTTTAAGCTTTGACAAAAAAAACCCAGAATCTGATTGGTTTCTATATAGGGCTGCACCAGATTTTGTACTCTCCAGTTTAGTAAATAAACCCCATAGTTTTTTTTTTATCTTTATGCTTTATCGTAGACTATCAATATTCCCCCAGGGTGGCAAAACTGTCTTTTACTGTATACCAACTGTATTTACTTTGTAGCTGATCTGAATTCCATTTACACTAAAATTAGCACAATTATTGCTTAAGCTTGAAATGCTTTTACACTATTCTTTACATAACCCTTTAGTAATTTCATTTTTTATCAATTTACAAGTGAACACAATGTACCTGCTTGATTACCATCTTGTTTCATTCCTGTAAGGGAAATATAAAAATGTAAATAAAACCAGTAACTTCAAGGCTCAGGGAAAAAATTTAAAAAGCCCCCCTTTTTTTATTAATATTAGACGATGATGTCAGATGTAGTAAAAGCATTCTGCATAGATGCTGCTTTCATTTCCTGATTGGTTTGACTCGCTAGAATACATTGATTTATTAGACGACATCCTGTTCTCTCTTTTGTTTATTCAAGTTAGAATAGACCTGTTCACAGTTTGCTCCCCTAGGGGTGAATAGGTTTATTCTTGGAGGTTTACTAGCTAGAAACTGAATTAAAGATATGAATTTGAAGGATTATTCACAATTATTATACTGACTTAATGTATTTATCAAAAATGCATTCGCTATTCTATGTAACTGTAATAGTGTGAATCCTGTTATACTTTTCTTAATGTCTTTATTTGTTATTTTATGTTCTGATAACTAAATTTAAAAAAAAATTGAATGTTAAAAAAAAAAAAAAAAAAAAAAAATGAGAAGAAAAGAGGTTTAACTTTAAAAAAAAAAAAGAAAAGAAAAAAAAAAGGTTCTGTAGGCACACAGCTAATTAAAGTGAACTCTGGGGTAAGCAAATGTAGGGGTTAATTTACTAAAACTGGAGAATGATAAATCTGGAGCAGCTCTGCATACAAACCAATCAGCTTCCAGTTTTTTTTTTCAAAAAGGTCAAAGCTTAACTTAACAAGCTGACGTTTGAAACTGATTGGCTTCCATGCACAGCTGCACCAGATTTTGCATTCCAGATTTGAGTAAATTAACCCCATAGTCTAAATTCAAGAAGGTTGTGTATCTGTACTTGAAACTTGGTATCTATTATGATAACTGTACCTCTACGCAGGAGCTTGATGTAATAAAGACCAGTCACTGCCGCTCCCTTGCTCTCTGTGCAGGGTGTCTAGTCTTGTCTCCGCCCCCCTCCTGTAGTTATCTGCAGACAGCCTATAATGGGTGGTCCCTCCCACAGCTCTGCACTCTCCACAATTTATATGCAGTACAACGAGGATGTCACTGCTACTTTTACAAAGGTATTTTCTGGGTTTACAAAGATGTGTGCACACAAAGTCACTTTATTACCTTTATGGCTATTGAGGAATGTTCTTGTGGCCTGAGTTTAGCTTTAAGGTCTATAAAGCCAAAATATTCATTTTATTTTTAGGTAGAGTGAGGAAGAATTAGAAACCTTTATGGTTTTAACTCCTTTTTGTCCCCACTGCGTAGATTGTTTCTCACTATTTGTTTCTACAGTGATTGAGTATAATGGAAAATAAAAAATGATGCTGTTGTAACTGAAATATAGGGGAAATCTTCCAATGAAAACCCATTTTCCAATGATGGGATTTCTTTCTGCTTTCAAGAGATTTTTCCCTCAATTCCTATTGTGTTTCTGTCCTCCCCATAACAGAACACAGAAGGCAGTAAAGCTCTAAAAACAATGTTAAAATCTGCATTTTGTGCTAGAAAATGAACCCCCACAAACAATTATATATTTCCTGAAAGCCGAGGCCCTGGAAAATAAAATGGTGGCAGCTTATATTTTTTGTGTTGCAAGATATTTGAGCATCTGTTTAACAAATGCATGTTTTTTAGGAAAAAATACTGTATTTTAACCATTTGCCAACTGCGCTATAGCTGAATGACAGCTACAGCATGGCCGCCTAGTTCTGCAAGGCCGCCATTTAGAGCTTTCTTTTGGTGGTATTTGATCACTTCTGTGCTTTTTTCGCTATTAATAAAAAAAAAGTCAAATAAAAAAACAAACAATATTTTATACTTTCTGCTATAAAACATATCCAATAAAAAATGTAAAAAATGAAACTTCATTAATTTAGGCCAGTATGTATTCTGCTACATATTTTTGGTAAAAAAAATCCCAATCAGCGCATATTGATTTGTTTGCACAAAAGTTATAGCATCTACAAATGGGATAGATTTTTAGAATTTTTATTATCTTTTTTTTTTTTTACTAGTAATGGCGGCAATCAGCGACTCATAGAGGGACTGCAATATTGCGGCGCACAAATTGGACACCTAACTGACACTTTTGACAATTTTGGGGAACAGTTACACTAAAACAGTGATCAGTGCTAAAAATATGCACTGTCACTGTACTAATGACACTGGCTGGGGAGGGGTTAACATCAGGGGCAATTAAAGGGTGTGTTCCCTGGGAGTGCTTTCTAACTGTGTGGGGGGTGCTTGTACTGTGGGAAGGCAGAGATCCGTTTTTCTGCTTAGCCGAAACACTGTCTTCCCTTGTCACAGAACAGCAATCTGCCTTGTTTACATAGGCAGATTGCCGTTCTGCCTGTGCCTCGAGCGATCCGTGGGTCCCGGCAGGTATTGCATGCGTGCCCCAGACCCGAAAGAGCAGAATCATGTACCTGTATGTAAAACTGTGCATAGGAGCTGCTGCCTCACAGTAAATGTACGCGGGGCGGTCAGTAAGCAGTTAACAACAAAGGTGATATATTACAAAATTACAATTGAAAATTATTTGTACAGAAAGCTCTCTTTTATATAATGTTGGATTTGTTTTACAACATGTACATGTATTTTACTATTTACAAAGTTCACAAAATCATTACCTGTTGATCCCATTTCCTGTTTGTTTTACAAATTGATAATTGAAAATTAAAGGGTATGTAAATCCTAACATTGTGATTCTCTTTGCCTCTTTTTGGTCTGTTAAATATACTATTGAGAATATTTTCTTATATCTGTTAGATAAATATTTCAATGGAAGTGTTGTGTAATATCTGTTAGATAAATATTCAAATGAAACTGTTTTGCAATATCTGTTAGATAAATATTCCATGGAAAGTGCTTTGTTATATCTGTTACATACAGTAAGTGCAAAAAATACATGATGATCCGAAGAGTAGTCCGGTGAGCTTCTAACCTCCTGACAACACAGCATCTCTGCTGCACTAAAAACCAAAGTAGACTTATCAGACCTGCCCAGTTATTTTTGTGAACTACAGAGCACCCACAATGTTATGGAGATGAGGAGAGGGGAAGGGGTTTGTAGTCCAACTCAGGAGTAAGTAGCCTATGGTGACAATGCCGCACCTCCTTTGATACAGTATAGTGCATAAGTGATGTCACCCTAGCCTCCCTGGCGGTTTTACAGACTGTGGCTCGGAGTTAAATTTCAGTACCATTAGCGGTAACCCCGAGCCACACTCGCGATTGCATTGCAGGATCCTGGTGCAGGTTACTTACCTTGTCCCCAGGATCCCGATGCCTCTGTGTGCCGGGCTCCGTTTCCTGCGAGAGTCGCGACGCACGGGGGCGGAACATAGCGGCAAATTCAAAAAGTACAAAATTCATAACACATACAGTACACCTAAATCTTACAGATTACATTACTGTGTGAAATCATTTCACCTCCCTTTTGTCCCTAGTGCTTTGTCCAATGCCCTGCATGCAGTTTTATGTTATATATACTGTTCTTTATGCCTGGAAACTTGAGATTGTCCATAGCAAAAATCTGACATAATCATACTGCCAGGGTGACTACGACAGGAAGTGTTTTACTTGCAGGACCACCAGGTCAAAGTGAAAAAAAAAAATGCCACCACTACATCTAAGGACTGGCAAGCTGCAACATATTACATTTTTGTTCTTGGGTTTAGATGCACTTTAATTTTAGGTACTTTTTATATTCTTAGGTTTATACTACAGTATACATACATTTTCACATAGTTCTGTTGTTAAATTCCCATTTTTCTGTTGAGATTAGAAAAATAAAACCATGACGCAAAATTCAGAAAAGTTATTTTTTACAAAATGATTACTGGAAATTATTTGAAGCTAAAGCTATCCGTTTTTATAGTATTAGGTTATGTTGCCTGATACACATATTTTAGTGTGTTTACTGTTTACAAAGTTCAAAATGTCATTACCTGCTGGTGGTTGTCCCATTCCCAATTTGGTTCCTGGTGGGACTGTGAAAAAAACATAATGCAAATCTAGCAATTCTATTTTCTACAAAATGCTAATCTAAAATTGACTTATAATGCTATACTTTGGAAAATGTTGTGCAATTTCACTATATACAGTGTTTACTGTTTTACAGTTTATAAAGTATAAAAAGTCATTACCTCCTGGTGGAAGTCCCATTCCATGTTTGTTTCCTGTTGAGATTGTGAAGATAAAACAATTAAACTAATTTAGAAAGGTTATTTTCTATGAAATCATAGTTGTAAATTGGAGATGAAGGTGCATTTTTTATAACATTATGGGGTTGATTTACAAAAGGCAAAAAGACTGTGCACTTTGCAAAGTGCAGTTGCACTCTGCAAGAGCAGTTGCTCCAGGGCTTAGTAAATAAGCAGAAGCTCTTCTAACTTTTATCAACCAAACATGTGCAAGCAAAAATGCATTTTTTTTATTTTCCTTGCATGTCATTGGATAATTTTTGCAAAGTGAAGCTTTACCTCATTTACTAAGCTCTGGAGCAACTGCCCTTGCAGAGTGCAATTGCACTTTGCAAGGTGCACAGTCTATTGGCCTTTAGTAAATCAACCCCTATGTTATTTGACATTTATTTACATTATTCATTTTTACATTTATCTTTAGAGCATTCGTTATTTACAAAGGTCTAAAAAAACATAACGCAAACTTAGAAATTCTATTTTCTACAAAATGATAATTTGAAATTGACTGATAATGCTATACTTTGTGTAATGGAATGCTATTAAATATATACGGTGTTTGCTGTTTTACTGTTTATAAAGAATAAGAAGTCATTACCTGCTGGTGGAAGTCCCATTCCCTGTTTGTTTCCAGTTGAGATTGTGAAAATAAAACAATTAAACTAATTAAGAAAGGTTATTTTCTATGAAATTATGGTTGTACATTAATTGTAGATGAAGATGTAATTTATATAACAGTAGGATGTTTTACATTTATTTACTTTTTTATTTTTTCATTTCTCTTTAGAGTATTTGTTGAGTACAAAGGTCTAAGAAACATAATGCACATTTAAAAAATCTATTTTCAACAAAATGATAATGTGAAATTGACTGATAATGCTACACTTTGGATAATGGGGTTGATTTACTAAAGGCAAGTTGATTGCAGTTGCACTCTGCAAGAGCAGCTGCCCCAGAGCTTAGTAAATGAGCAGAAGTGAAGCTTTACCTCATTTACTAAGCTCTGGATCAATTGCACCTGTAGAGTGCACAGCCTACTTGCCTTTAGTAAATCAACCCCAATGTTATGCTATTTTACTAATATACACAGTGTTTTTTGTTTTACAGTTTATAAAGTATATAAAGTCATTACCTCCTGATGAAAGTCCCATTCCCTGTTTGTTTCCTGTTGAGATTGTGAAAAAAAAACAATTAAACAAATTTAGAAAGGTTATTTTCTATGAAATTATAGTTGTAAATTAATTGTAGATAAAAGTATAATTTTTATTACATTAGGTTGTTTTACATTTATACCTTTATTTATTTGTACATTCATCTTTAGAGTATTTGTTGTTTACAAAGGTGTAAAAACATAATGCAAATTTAGAAATTCTATTTTCTACAAAATGATAACCTGCAATTGACTGATAATGCTACACTTTGGATAATGTTACGCTATTTCGCTGTATAAAGTGTTTACTGTTAGAAATTCTATTTTCTACAAAATGATAATCTGAAATTGACTGATAATGCTATACTTTGTATAATGGAATGCTATTAAATATATATGGTGTTTGCTGTTTTACTGTTTATAAAGAATAAAAAGTCATTACCTGCTGGTGGAAGTCTTATTCCCCGTTTGTTTCCTGTTAAGATTGTGAAAATAAAACAATTAAACTAACTTAGGTAATTTTCTATGAAATTATAGTTGTACTTTAATTATAGATGAAGGTATAATTTTTACAACATTAGGTTGTTTTACATTTATTTATGTTATTTATTTTTACATTTATCTTTACAGTATTTGTTGTTTACAAAGGCCCAAAAAACATAATGCAAATTTAGAAATTATATTTTCTACAAGATGATAATGTGAAATTGACAGATAATACTATACTTAGATAATGTTATTCTATTTCACTATATGCGGTTTTACTGTTTATAAAGTATAAAAAGTCATTACCTGCAGGTGGAAGTCCCATTCCCTGTTTGTTTCCTGTTGAGATTGTACAAATAAAACAATTAAACTAATTTAGAAATGTTATTTTCTATTAAACCATAGTTGTAAATTAAGTGTAGATGAAGGTATACTTTTTTTTTTATAACATTAGGTTATTTTACATTTATTTACTTTATTTTTACATTTATCTTTGTAGTATTTGCTATTTACAAAGGTCTATTAGCATTAGCTGCTGGTGGATGTCCCATTTCCCTTTTTTTTCCTTTTGGGATTTTGAAAATAAAGCCTTGAAGCAAATTTAAGAAAGGTATTCTTTTTATAAAATAATAGTTGGAAATGTATTGCAGATAAAGCTTTTCATTTTATAACATTAGGTTATTTTACTATGTACACATATTTTTAGAGTGTGTACTGTTTGCAAAGTTCACACATTTATTACCTGCTTGTATTTGTCCCATTCCCAGTTTATTTCCTGTTAGGGTTTAGAAAATAAAGTCATGAAGCAAATTTAGAAAGGTTATTTATTTGTTGATAGTTTGAAATGTATTGCAGATAAAGCTTTTATTTGTATAACAATAGGTTATATCACTAAATACACAGATTTTTATACAGATGTCATACATTTATTACCTGTTTGTATTTGTCCCATTTCCTGTTTATTTCCTGTTTGGATTGTGAAAAAACATAAAGCAAATTTAAAAAGTTTTTTTTTTTATCTACAGGATGGTACACAATACTACAATGATTGTTAGATAAAATTATCCTTTTTTATGATTATTATGACAGTAACTGCCACTTTTATTTTTAGAAATGTCGAGTTTCAGAACAATTGTTAGGTCTCATATGTCGATACTATCAATTCACAGGATTGTTACCCGTTTACTATATTTAAGATATTATATCTCCCAGATAGGATTTGGGTTAAATGAGAGTTCTTTGACCAAGAGTGAAAGCTTTAACACAATAACATCATTTATTGGTAAGTACAGTAGTTGAAAGTCTATCTAATACACAAACCATCTATCTATAGTCTACACCAAGGAAGAAAATATTAGGTTAAAATAAGAGAATTACATAAAGAAATACAGAATATATATCCACATATTTAGTTACAAGTAAAAGGCAAACCTTAGCCATAATTACCCATTTGCACCAAGGTTCCATTCTGATGGCTGCTCTCCCATAAAGTGTCTTTCCCCCTCCCATCTAGTCTGTGTATATCATTACAGGCTGATGCCTCATTGGTTGGCATAGCGTGGCTTCTGATTGGTGAGCTTCCCCATTGCTGGTTAAGGTTAAGTCAGCACCCTTTAATGGAAATCCTTGTGACTATTCTGAGCAGGAGATTAACCTGAACGTTCCTGGGAAGTTAAGTATGGATTCTGGGTTTGCCTCCCTTCATTGCATATCCTTTGAAGTGAGTGTGTGTAAAACAATGAGGTTTGAATCCCATTGTTTGTATACAAAAGCCTGGGCATCGACTTGTCTGGTCTTACCAGAGATATATGTGAAGATAATATGTTCTGGCTTGCATAGATACAAGCTAAATGAAATATATTCCTAATTACAGTATTTTACAGCCATTATTGGAGATTTCACATAAACTCATAAGGCAACAGATGGCCCCTTGTAGCCAGTTGAGAATATAAGACTCGGTCACACCTGAAATAATGGTTTATGTGTAATCTCCTTTAATATTTGGAACTTTTGGCTTTGCCTTCTGAAACAAAAAAAAACTTTGAGGGAAAAAAACTTTTAAACTCTCTGTCTCTACAGTCCACATTTCTGGATCCCAGTATCGGTTGTCATCATATGTGGTCATTGGTCAATTTTTTTTTTGTTGGTCAGTTTTCTTTTTTGTGCCAAAACTAAGTTCAAAGAGCATTGTGTGAATATCATATAGATATACTGGTGACATCACACTTATCCGTATTCTGAAATCAAGTTATTTTTGTCTGCGTAGTCGACACTGCCTAATCTGCACTGAGAACTCTTAAAGTGATGACCTCCTCTGGATTCTTCAATGTACTTCAAAAGGCAATGTGATATAAATATCTGCCTAAACCACATACATTTTGTATATAACCCACTACAAGCACTTAGACCTTAAAGCCATATTAGACCTACAAGCAAACATTTATTATATTGCAGCTTACTAATTCTTAGATATGATGATTGCATTAGTTTCCTTTTTTAGTCTTTCTTCTATTTTCACCTGGTGATCTGGGCAGTAAGTCTGTTATTTTTTGACAGAACAAGCTCTCCTTAAGGTGATCAGTTTACAGGGATGAGACAAACAATTTTAACACTGACAGGGGTGCTTACAATTATCAGTGTTTGTAAAACCTTTATCCCAAAAGGAAAAAAACAGTTTTCTGTAACTGATAATAAAATGTTAGCTGCAGTTTGGCTTCAATGTTTTAGTGTATTTAAATCTGCTAGTATATGTAGCCTCCCAGACGTTATTACCGAGTGTGGCTTAGGGTTAAATTTCAGCACCATTAGCGGTAACCCCGAGCCACACTCGGGATTACATCTCAGGATCCTGGTGCAGGTTACTTACCTTGTCCCAGGATCCTGCGATGTCCCCCCCGCTCTGTCTGTGGGCTCCGTCCTCTGCCCAAAGCCTCTCTGTGCCAGGCTCCGTTCCCTGCGAGCATCGTGACGCATGGGGCAGAGCCTGGCAGCAAATTCAAAAAACTGTAAAAATCATAACACATACAGTACTGTAATCTTACAGATTACAGTACTGTATGAAATCATTTCACTTCCCTTTTGTCCCCAGTGCTTTGGCCCATGCCCTGCATGCAGTTTTATATTATATATACTGTTCTTTCTGCCTGGAAACTTGAGATTGTCCATAGCAACCAAAAAGTGTCCCTTTACGTCAAAAGTGGCTTTAGACAGCTAGAAAACAGCGATAGTAAATTAGAACACTTGCAGAATTGAGCGATAGTGAATCGTGAGGAAATTCATTTTTTCATATTATTATTATATTATTATTTTTTATTATATAATTATTTATAGTTATTTATCATATTATAATTTATGATTTTGTGTTTCAAACTTTATCATACCTGGGATATCTACTAGACTCTTGGTGGACAGATCTAAGTGTGTTATTGCTAAGAATTACAGACCTACAATATAAAATGCCAAATTTCTATGCAAAATAATTGTACCGCTTTGAGATGCAAAAACCTGAAATAATCATACCGCCAGGGAGGTTAACACTACCCACCCCCACACCCCCAGACTAACAATGCTGCTGTGTCTTCCATGCTCCTTCATCCAGAGTGGGGGCACTATGAAACAGGTGGTGAGTTACTGGCCAGATCACTAGGGGAAAACAGAAACATCTGCTCTTTGGTAAGCTGTAATATATAAAAAATTTTGTTTTGTGTTTATTACCGATTTAAAACTGAATGCTAAACTTTATAAAAGTGAAAGTGACATCATCACCATGCTGCAACTAGCCTGTACAAAGAGCAGACCTGTGAGAGGGACCCAGCAGGTCCACCACTACAGGCTCCCTGTAAAAAATTTCAGGGGGGGGCAATAAAAGACCAGCCACCATCTGCAAGTAGAAACTCCTGCACAGAGGCAAAGTGCAGGAGCTGTTTTATGCAGGATTACAGCACAGATCTGGAAGCAATACAAAAAGAAATGCAAAATTCCAGTAAGAATAAACATGCTGTGACAGACTCACCCGGGACAGAGGCTTTTGGAGGGGACTGCAGGCTAGCCTCTTGCCTACTGACTATGGGCCTGGCTTTCAAGGCAACACTACTCTTTGGGAGGTGTGTGCCTGGGGGACCCTTGGAGTGGTTTTGTTTCTGATTCAAGTTCATGTCTCCCCAAAACACACAGACTCTGGGAATCTAGGTCTGGGATCCTTGTTTAGGGCTTGGATGCTCGATTACCAACAATGACTGCTTCAGACTGAGAGACTCATAGAAGATGTTAATATAACCAGCAAGCCACCTGATGCGGGTGGTCTCCTGTGCTCTAATGTGTTTATTGTAAGCATATCCCTACCATTGTTAATTGGGACATGGTTTCTATTCTAATGACTTGTCTAGTGGACAGAATACACAAATGTGTTTCTCTCCCATTGTATGACTCCGGGGGTGCAGTCCCAGTGTTGGTTTAATTAAATCACCTATTGCTTCTATATGCCTGAGCATCTCTTGTAGATGAGATTATTCTTGTGACCATTTTAACTTGTTACGGAACTATTGTGGGATGTTATGTTTTATGTTTATAATAATGTGTATTGTACAGTATTTTGTATCCAGGGTTGTAAGTGCCGAATAGTCTGGCCACCTAGGCTGGTTTAAATGACTAGTTAATTAACTCATGATAATTATATCACTGTCAGCTATTAGTTGCTAGAGATGAATTAGCATAGTTTATGTTGGCTGTTTCTTAGTTATGTTAATTATATTCCTGTATACAGTTTCCTTTGCATACGATAATGTCATCAGGCTCATCTGACCTGGTGTACTATACATTCTGTAAAAACAGTTCCAGTTCTCATACAAGGTTTTGCCGAATAGTCTTGTATGCTGCGGTTATAATATCTGATTCCTATGTCCAGACTGGAGGAAGCGGTATACTGAAGGAAGCGTCAAAGCAGGGTCCTGGACGGTCCCGACACACAATTCTTGTATTTAGGCAGTATTTATTTAGCCTGAAGTTAAGCTTTAAAAAAACCATCATGATTTATCTTGTGAATGAACAAGTTAAAGTGTATAAATATTATTTGAAAGCTACAGCTGGCAACCGCAATAAAAGTTTTACGTAACACTTTTAACTAGGAGCTCAAGGATGTTTTAGGGGTATTAAAAAAATTTGGAAAATGCTTGCTGTATTTGACATGCTTTAGACAAGTATTTATCAACTAATATTATACATTTCCTGTTTATTTAGAACTTAAAGGAGAAGTATAGCCAAAGCTTGTTTGGCTGTACTTCTCCTGTGGATCACAGGAGTGCAGTTCATTCTGTGACCCATTTTCAGCAGGCAGGCTAAAGCCCACTGTCAGCTGACGTCACAGATGCAGTCCAGGCTGGGGCAAGATCACTACAATAAAGTCGGAATCCACCCACAACCCTGGAGCGGCACCTGACTCAGGCTCTCAGCGAGCCGCTGAGAGCCTGAGCCAGGCGCTTCCTCCCCCTCCACAACCTAGCACTCCAGTGAGCACTGGGGGCCGAGGAGAGAGCCGGTGACAGTCACTAGCTTTCTGCTAATGGAGCTCTGAGAACCGAGCGATTGTCAGGGTTTCATCGCTTGGTTCTCAGTCTTAGAGCCAGCAGGGGACAGATGCAGCATCAGACCGATGCTGCATCCACCTAG
This sequence comes from Aquarana catesbeiana, assembly GCF_042186555.1. Taxonomy (NCBI): domain Eukaryota; kingdom Metazoa; phylum Chordata; class Amphibia; order Anura; family Ranidae; genus Aquarana; species Aquarana catesbeiana. The sequence continues at coordinate 274,405,592 of NC_133330.1, read as the reverse complement.
GTAAGTATGATTTTGAAAAAAAAGAAAACTTCATACTTCTCTTTTAATGGGTTATAGATGTTATAATTCATGACAACTGCTATGCAACATGGAGCTAATGAGAGTCTACAGCAGCAAAGTTGATCACAGATGTCAATAGGGAACTCTCCTGGTGCCTCTAGGCAGATCAGTTTCACATGTGTAGCTTGGAGCAAGGGGGATGTGGGATGGAGACTCTGAAGCTCCTTGCAGACTGGGGCCATATGATTCTGCTAAGTATGCGTCTGTGGCAGGGATGGGGCTGCGTTACGTAAGGGGGAAGCAAGAAAGTGAACTGAACTTGTAGTTATCCTGTAAGGTGCTTTGATCTCCTTCTGACTTGCTTCTGTCATTCTTAAGTTAGTTGTAAACCTCTGAAATTAAACACGAACAAAGCAAAGCCCTATAGTGTGTACTTTCCTAAATCCAAAACACGTATGTTTGAGATTTGGCGTCAGTTCTCTCTGCTGCAGTGGCGGCTGGTGATAACATTTTTGGGGGGTGCAAACAAACCTCTCCAGGTCCTTACCTGAAAATGGAGCCTCCAGCCTGGGCTGTCACTGCTCCCCTGATACCCTGATTTTTGGGGCACGTTTGTCGCATAAATTCTTTTTTCAAAAAGTGCATTTTAGCTTGACACACCCATTCACACCTGAAATGTTGTGTCCCTGGAATGAAGTGTTGTGTCCCTGGAATGAAGTGGTGTGACCCTGGAATGAAGTAGAGTGTCCCTGTGTCCCTGGAATGAAGTGGTGTGTCCCTTGAATGAAGTGGAGAGTCCCTGGAATGAAGTGGAGTGTCCCTGGAATGAAGTGGTGTGACCCTGTGTCCCTGGAATAAAGTGGAGTGTCCCTGGAATGAAGTGGTGTGACCCTGTGTCCCTGGAATGAAGTGGAGTGTCCCTGGAATGAAGTGGTGTGACCCTGTGTCCCTGGAATGAAGTGGAGTGTCCCTGGAATAATGTGGTGTGTCCCTGGAATGAAGTGGAGTGTCCCTGGAATGAAGTGGTGTGTCCCTGGAATAAAGTGGAGTGTCCCTGTGTCCCTGGAATGAAGTGGAGTGTCCCTGGAATGAAGTGTTGTGTCCCTGGAATGAAGTGGAGTGTCCCTGTTTCCCTGGAATGAAGTGGTGTGTCCCTGGAATGAAGTGGAGTGTCCCTGTTTCCCTGGAATGAAGTGGTGTGTCCCTGGAATGAAGTGGAGTGTCCCTGGAATGAAGTGGTGTGACCCTGTGTCCCTGGAATTAAGTGGAGTGTCCCTGGAATGAAGTGGTGTGTCCCTGGAATGAAGTGGTGTGTCCCTGGAATGAAGTGGAGTGTCCCTGGAATTAAGTGGAGTGTCCCTGTGTCCCTGGAATGAAGTGGTGTGACCCTGTGTCCCTGGAATGAAGTGGAGTGTCCCTGGAATAAAGTGGTGTGACCCTGTGTCCCTGGAATGAAGTGTTGTGTCCCTGGAATGAAGTGTTGTGTCCCTGGAATGAAGTGTTGTGTCCCTGGAATGAAGTGTCGCTCTTTTTTTTTTGTTTATAGCACATAAAATGAAAAATGCAGAGGTGATCAAATACCACCAAAAGAAAGCTCTATTTTTGGGAAAAAAAGGACATCGATTTTGTTTGGGTACAGCATCGCACGACCGTGCAATTGTCAGTTAAAGCAACGCATTTTAAAAATGGCCTGGTCAGGAAGGGGGATAAAACTTTCGAAGCTGAAGTGGTTAAACAGGGACCTAGAAAATGCCATACACAGTAGTGGGTGAAGGAGAGGGACTGGTGTCCAGGTCAGGGACTGTGTACTGTGACATGCTGTGTACACACTGGGGGAGGGGTCTCTCAGCATGCAGCCAGCGTTCTCCCATGTCTCATTGTAGCACACACACAGGCAGTAGACATATACAAACACTCACACATATACACACACACACACACACACACACACACACACACACTGACAGGTTAACCCCTCCCCTCCTAAACACTCTCATGGTCCCCTCACAGCTGGGTGTGATTGTTCCAGCATGGCCACGGCATTCCAAGCAGGCAGGTTAGGGAGAGGGGGAAGTGGAGAAAGTGGGTGAGAAAGTAAGAAGCTGCACACACACACTGCTGGCTTCATTATCTCACCTCTCTATAGACAGCGCACTTGTTCCCCAATCCCTCACCTGACAATCTTATCTGTCCTCTATGTAGAGAGCAGAGGCTGGCCATTCCCCCTACCAGACACTTACTGTGTGATCGTCGTGACATCCATCGCTGCTGCCGGCTGCTCCAGGGGAATTCAGTCCCATGCTGTGAAGGGTCAGGCTCCCAGAGTAGCGAGTCCCAGGGAGGTGAATGAGTGGAAAATCCAGCATCTTTCTACAAGATGCCCTGGTATTTTAAAAACACAGATCAGTTTACCACTACTTACATACTGTACCCAGATAGCAAGCAAATGAGCTGCAAGTTTAGAAAAAAAATACTTGCTAAGCTATTGCTAGACTTGACAGGTTTCACAAGTTTATTGCATAATTGCAGCAAGTCCACATTGCATGACTCCAGATCAAATTCCTTTGCTACCATTCTGCAAGTCTGCTGAAAGTTCTGGTTCTGTTATGTTGTGCAATAGTCATCCCACCCACCGCAGGGGTCACTGTGGCAAAATTTTCATTTTTGCTCAATTAGAACTTGTGTTTTAAGTTCAACATTGCCACAAATTTGTGGCAAGTTATCCTTGCTATCTGGGTATTTGTATGTACTGTGTTAGTATTTTAACATGAAGGATTTAATAAAATGCAACAAATAAAATAGCATAGATGATAACCATACTCTTGAGAACAATGGTACAGAGCTTCCCATGCAGTCTAGGAACAGTTAGATGGTAAATTATTTTTATTTTTTAAGAGCATATGTTTACAGAGGCTCTTCCCCTTCATTGATATGTAAATAAACCAGTTGGATAGGTTTTGGAGCTGAGCAGAGGAAGTTGGTATGCAGAAAGTTTGTGGGCGGGACTTGGGGTCTTTTGAAACAAGCATGTGGAGAGAGGAAGGGAGATGTGTTTGGAAGGACAAAGAGGAAGACATGGATGCGAGGAGCTCGAGAACTTTGGAGACGTTTTGAGTTGGACTCTGAGCAAGGAACCATGAAGGACATTACATCTTAAACGCTAAGTTGAGTAACGGTTTAGTTTACTTAATGCGTACATATTGTACATGTTTATATTCGTAGACATATTTGTGTAAGCTATGAGCTGTGTTGTATTGTGTATTCTACAGTTGTATGTGCAGCTTTCCTGTTTAGTAAAGCATTAATACACTAAAGAAGTCTAAGCTTCCTTGGTTTTAAGAACCTTAAGAGATACAAAGCATAACATTTGGGGGCTTGTGCCAGGATTTGCGCTAAAAGTTCAACTGAAGCAGACCCGTGTCACGGTCCCAACCGTGCCCTGCAGATGGCCAGGCGTGGTCACGCCCTAAGTGGCTGAAGGAGGTATTGAACTTATGACTGCCTGTTTAGTGCTCCTGTTTCTTTGCCTCTGAGCCACACCTCGGTTCCTTTTTCAGCCTGCTTTCCAGCTTGCCTAGTTCTGCATGAAATTCTTGGGTCATATTCTGGATCTTTCCTTGCAATCAGTACTTGTCACTCCCGGATCAGCTGAGGCAGGTTACCTAATCAGCTGGGGTATAAAACACTGCCTCACTCTGAGGGCTTTGTCAGTTGATTGTCTCATGTTTTGCAAAGTGTGCCTGTTTTCTGTTGCAGTGTTCCAAGACTGACCCAGGCTTAAGAACCTGGCTCTGTTTATCGTTTATCCTGACTTCTGGAATCCCTGACTATGGCTTTACCTCAACTACCCCATGGCAAATTCCTGTTAAGCCCCTGTGCACAGATTCATAGCTCAGGTAGCTTCTTACCTTGTTACCGTGATCTGTGTGTATTTGCAAAGGTGAGCATACATCTCTGCAGTATGAACTCCAACCAAGGTTAGCCCTTATAACCTGTTTGTTGTGTGTTTTGTTGCTTGTACTGGGGGAAAATGCTGCGTACACTGTTTAGGAAGAGTAAGGCTGCAAAGGTTTCTGGTGTCCAGGAGGACTTGAAGGCATGCACCTTTCCTACCTGGGCCAGAAATAGTCAGTGGATGTCTGTTGTAAAGGAGCTGGCTGGATATGTTTCTCCTTTGAACAGAGCTTGGGGGGATGGAGTCTCTGATCTTTCCTCGGATTTTAGTTTTAAAAGTTTTGGGTTCACTAAGGGAGAGATGCGGGCAGTTGCTGTGTTTGGTTTGCACTTCCTGCGTGCTCTACATATTGAATCTGAAAAGAGGGAAAAGGCAGAATTAGAAAGAGATTTACTGAAGGAGCAGCTTGCAGTAGCATCCAAGTGTTTGGAGGAAACTGCAAGCAAGGCAAAAGATTTAGAAAGGAGGGTAATCAAAGTTAAACCTGCAGTGGCTTTGAAGTGTGTTCAGACCCCTGTAGGCCGAGCTAAAGATTTGAATGATCGGTGTGCAGCCCTCATAAACAAGTCTAATGATGCCCTAACAAAGGACAAAGGCCCAAAGCCTGTAAGCAGAAGTAGGACATGTGCTACTGTTACTTCCCATAAGCAGGAAGCTGAGGATTTGATCAGCTCAAATGGCCGAGTTGAGTCAGATACAAAGAAGGCAAGGCCTATAATCTCCAGGAGACATGTGGATTGATTTACTTAAGGTGGGGGTCCCTAGAGAGGAAGTAGATGGGTTTCCTACACTAGCATTGCTTAAGAAGTGGAAGCAAGTGGTTGGGAATGATAGATTCAGTCAATTGAAATGTTTCTGTTGCCATAAATTGGGGCATTTTGCAAAAATGTGCCATGCTGTGAAGACTGGACAACAGCAGGCCTGTGTGCTTCCCAGGACAGCACAGAGAGACATGCAGTTTTATTCATCACGCTGGAAGTCAATGCCTTTCTGTGAAAGTGTTTCAAGGCAACAGTGGGCACCATACAATAGTTTTGCAGTTAGAAATGGGCAGATAGAGAAATGTGAGCAGTGAGCTATGTTTTTGGTACAGTTGGAAGGAACATATAATCTGCTTTGTCTCTTACTCTTTTCAGGTACTGAGCATCGAGAGGTGTAGCAGACAGAGAAGGCAGAGCACATAACCATGCTAGATGGGAGGAGGCAGACCAGAAGAGAGCCTGAGGAAGATGCGGATGATTTCCTGATGGTGGCTGAATTGGAGCGGACTTTCATCTGAGCATTTCCTTATGACCCAGAGGACAAGAGACTTTCATCGGGAACTTTCTTTACACAAACTGCCAAATACATTGTTAACCCTGCTCAAAAGTAATGTTGCAGCCTTCCAGGGACAACAAAACAAAAGTCTGACCACCCAGAAGATATGGGGGTTGAAAGGGAATTTTTTCCTCCCATTTACAATGCAGGGTTTTTTTCGCCCTTTTCTGGACAAAAGGCTTTAAGAGATGTTGACGTTTCCTATATTATGCTATAAAGTCAAGAGGTGTTATGTGTTGCTATGGCCATTTGTATAGGGACTTTATTGCAATAATTTGGAGTTAGATATATTATTTAAGAGCATATTTTTACAGAGGCTCTTCCCCTTCATTCATATGTAAATAAACCAGTTGGATAGGTTTTGGAGCTGAGCAGAGGAAGTTGGTATACAGGAAGTTGGTGGGAGGGGCTTGGGGTCTTTTGAAACAATCATGTGGAGAGAGGAAGGGAGATGTGTTTGGAAGGACAAAGAGGAAGACATGGATGCGAGAAGCTCGAGAACTTTGGAGACATTTTGAGTTGGACTCTGAGCAAGGAACCATGAAGGACATTACATCTTAAACCCTAAGTTGGGTAACGGTTTAGTTTACTTAATGCGTACATATTGTACATGTTTATATTTGTAGGCATATTTGTGTAAGCTATGAGTTGTGTTGTATTGTGTATTCTACAGTTGTATGTTCAGCTTTCCTGTTTAGTAAAGCATTGATACAGAAGTCTAAGCTTCCTTGGTTTTACCGCAAGAACCTTAAGAGATAGACGCAAAGCATAACACAGCACTCTAGTGCAGCTTTGCATCAGGTAGCCAATCAGCTTCTAACTTCAGCTTGTTCAATTAAGCTTTGACAATGAAACTTGGAAGCTGATTGGTTTCTTTGCAAAGCTGCATCAGATTCTGAATGCTCCAGTTTTAGTAAATAACCCCCATAGGCTTTTAGGAGCTGTAAGTGGCATAGGCATTTTCAAGCTGTAAAAAAAAAACCCAGGTCTAAAACACGGCTAAATGCGCGTTAACTCTGTATACAGAGTTAAGCTGCGTCAAGCTTTTTTAGGCTGTAATAATTGGATTTGGTAGTGGAAAATTTAAGAGGACAGAGAGACGCTGCTTAGCGCTAACACGGCTAAGCTCGCATTAACGCCAATGCAATACATGCATACGTCACTGACTGTAGAAACTTCACACTGGACCTCATGCAACTTGGATTCTGTGCCTCTCCACTCTTCCTCCAGACTCTGGGACTTTGATTCCCAAATGAAATGCAACATTTTTCACAGTCAGTGATGATTTGGGGAGCCATGTCATCTGCTGGTGTTGGTCCAGCGCAGCCTTCTACCAGAAAATTCTAGAACACTTCATGCTTCCAGTTTTATGGAGATGCTGATTTCATTTTCCAGCAGGACTTGACACCTACCCACACTGCCAAAAGTACCAATACCTGGTTTAATGATCATGGTATCACTGTGCTTGATTGGCCAGCAAACTCGCCTGACCTAAACCCCATAGAGAATCTGTAGGATATTGTCAAAAAGGAGATGAGAGACACCAGACCCAACAATGTAGATGAGCCGAAGGCCGCTATCAAAGAAACCTGGGCTTCCATAACATCTCAGCAGTGCCACAGGCTAAACAGCTCCATGCTGCATTGATGCAGTAATTCATGCAAAAGGCACCCCGACCAAATATTGGTATATCAACATTTTTGTATTAAAAATCCTTTTTTTAATTTGGTCTTATGTATTATTCAGATTTTCTGAGATACTGAATCTTGGGTTTTTACTAGCTATAAGCCATAATCATCAAAATGTAAAAAAGGAAATGCATAAATATATCACTCTGTGTGTAAGGCATCTATATAAAATATATGCGTTTCACTTTTTGAATTGAATTATTGAAATACATGAACTTTTTGATAATGTTTAAATTTTTTTGAGGTGCACCTGTATATTCTTAGATATTGTGGATGGTTTATGTTTCTAATAAAACCCATTGTGGCAGCTATTTTCTCTTGAGCCCTACTCTGTGTGTCCATAAGGCACACAGAGTGGGCCTCAGCCCCGCTCCCTAATACTGGCTCTGGTTGACAGCAGTGGGAGCCAATGGCGCCTGCTGCTGTATCTGGGCCAATCAGGAGCCAGAGATCTAAGAGAAAGCTTCAGCTCTTTTGCACTTTGTTGGATTGAAATCAGGCATATTTAGGGGGGCTGCATACAGAAGGTTTTTTACCACACTGCATAGATGGCATTAAGGTAAAACCCATCTGATTTTATAACCATTTTAAGGAATACATTGGTATTCTCTCTTCACTATCAGCCTGCTAATTGGACTATGAAAAAGAGCAGCAAATTGATGATAAGATCCTGATAGGATAAGTTGATATTTGTCAATGCCTTTCTTTGCAGTACACTTGATTGGCTTTCAGTCCCACCCCTTCCCCTCCAAGCAGCTGAAACCAAGTCAAATTCAGGTACTTACACTAGCTGCATTTTTATATTTGATACATTGATACAACTTGGAGTTCAGCTTTAAATACAATCCATTACAACAGATTTCAAATTGGAGTTATATATAAACATAGAACTAAATATTCCCAGCTCCAGAATTAACACCAAAACCCATTCCTGCAAAATACAAATATGCAACTTTTATTAAAAAAAAGATCATCATATTACATTCCATACAGCTGCTTATATATTGTACAGATCTAGTATATACATAAAATGCTGTTTTACAATCTCTAACATGGCAAACCGACAATACACACCTTCAGCTAAGCAACCTGAACAAATGGCACCTTTCCTTTAAATCATGGCACCATGGGAAAGATTATGTAAATAGAACAGGGAGGTTTGACAAATGTTCCCACTTTCCATCATATGTTGGACAATCAAGATGTGCCTTGACAAATCCCATGGTAGTAGATTTAAGCGAGTTACTTGGGTGCTATGTTCCTGGCAAAGGTCTGACATTTCCCCCTGCTGACTCAGAACTCATGCTGATTGGAGAACTCTGGCTCAGCAGGGAGAGTGTCTGACCTCTGCAGAGAGACCATTGCTTCTCTACATAGAGCAAGGGTCCTTCTCTGCAGTATGCTGGTACAGGATATGCTTTTGTACCCAGGCTTTGGCTGATATCTAAATAAAACAAACTGTAGCCACCCTGCCTTAAGCAGGATTGTCCAAAAATTAAGTTCTGGATGGCTGTAGTCACCCAATGCCAATTTGTTTTCTGTGGTTTGTTCAGTTTTCCCTAAGTCCAGCCTGGCTGTAAGTTCTTCCTTCTGTCAGTAGGTAGCACTGTCACCTCTGATATTAGTGAGAGATCTCACAGTAGTTATCGATTATGAATATGCATATCTTTTCCCAGCCCACCACTAGGAGTTTCCTTTGCCAGCAGTGCATTATGGGAAAGGGTATAAATATGTTCGAGGCTGGCTGATGCAAGTCTCTTCCCCCTAGGCTCAGGCCTGGGGAGGGTGCATGTGATAGAGCTGCCGCTGCTGTGGTCTGCCTGCCAAATGGGGACTTGATGTCTTTAGGCCTGGAGCTGAGGCTTGGTGCTGCAGATCTTTACTGGACGTAAGATGGAGTCCCATGGAGACTGGGTGACTCTCCTGTAGCAGATTAGGAACAGGATGGAGTCCCATGGAGGTTGGTCAACTCTCCTGGAGATAAGCGGTTGCTGATCACAGGAGATAAACGGTTGCTGATCACAGGAGTGTCAGATTCAACCTAATGGCCCTTTTTCCTGTGCTGTGACAAGTTGCTTTAATCTTGAGCATCTGCACCCCTAAACTTCTCTAAACCTCTCTTCCATTGATAGTAATAAATCTTTGTGTTTTCACCTAAAAGTAACTGGCGCCCATCTGTCTTTATGTCCCACTATGCCCAAGAGATCTACTTCTGAGACGAAATGTCAGCCCAACCTGTCTCTGGGGGTTATCGCCATGCCTCCTGGGGTCAGGGGGTGCTACAAAACTGTAAGATTTTGCACACCTTTTGCTCTGATAAACCTAGAATGTATTTAGCTGATTTAGATGGAAAGATCAGTTGGGCTTTAATAGTAAATACAGAAAACCATTTCTCTTGAATTAAAGCAGAACTAAACTCTCCTAACTGCTGAGCATGCCGCTATCTTAAGCTCACAATGGATGTTAAAATCTGATTGTACAATTTCCTTTAAGCTGGCCATGCACTATACATATTTATTGTACTTTGTACAATCTTTTAGATTTGGTGAATCTATGTAAAATGAAGTGAAACCTAAACAATCTATTCAATTAGTATCAATTCAAGACAACCCTAGCACTACCAAGTTGGTGGTAGATTTAAAGGTGATTATACAATCAGATTGTATGTTGTATGGTCATCCTTAGATCTACCGACAGTAGCTCAACATAGTGTAAGGGCCTGCCTGATTGGATACAAATTGATTGCATAGTTTATGTAGGTCCTCATAATACAGTTTTGGCAAATGTAGAGTTGGTTGTACAAAGATTGTACAGTCAGATTGCAGTCGCCATGGTGCTGCACACCAGCTATGATGCCAGCCACTTATAGGGCTTGACAGATGTAATCAAAATCTGACATAGCACACTGGAAATTGTGATGATTATCACTAGAGGTGTGCTTTGAATACCCTGAACATGTGCTTTTTTCATGTCTGATTAAGGATCTAATAACATTCATTGAACTTTTTTTATTAAAACTTTCCTTTGGCAAAGTGGGTTTAGTTTTTCTTTAAATATAACCCATTACTGTATACTTATATTGGGAATAGTATGTGGTTTTAAATGTATAAGAAATTAAAACACAATATTACCGGCTCCAGCTTTTCCATCCATATTCATTCCTGTAAAATACAAAAATTCATCTTTTTCAAAAAGGTTTTCTTATATCCCCTGCAGCTGTCTATAGAATATACAAATCATTTAAATTAAAATAAATAAATAAAACAGTTATTACCCGCTCCAGGGTTTGTACCCCAGTTCATTCCTGTAAAATTGAAATAAGCTGCTTTAAAAAAAGATTTTCCTATAACCAGAGCGGATTTATACTTCCCGTCCTTCCAGTTTAATAGCGCTATGCTGCCTCCCTCTTATTCCACTTAAAAGGTAGTCTTATTATCCCACTAACTTTATCCCCTGCTGTCACTCCTGGCTCTTCCCCCCTATGAATGCCCCCATAGCAAGCCACTTGCTATGGGGGTACTTGTGCATGCTCACTCCCGATCCCTGCTCTGTGTCTCCATAAGACACATAGAACGGGTCTCGACCTCGACCTGGGGAGGCATGCCTGAGAGGACTGGGAGAGAGCAATCTGGGATGGGTGTAGAACCAGAAGAGTGGATTGTGGAAGAATGGGCAGGGGAGAGGCGACTGCAGCCATAAGGGCTGGCATGACCTGGGAGGTGGTGCTGGGAGCAGTAGCCACGTGTAGGACAACTAGCACCAAGGACTGTCATATTTTTTGCTACACCATAGGGATTCTAGGCCCCTACCCACAAAGGGAACTTACAATGCCTGGCTGAGCCAGTGTCAGGCTTAAACTGTGCTAGTTGGTCCTGGGAGTACAAGCAAGTGATGTGCTGGAGGTGTTGAGGAGGAGTAGTCTGCAAGCAAGTGTTGTGCTGGAGTGAAGACTGGAGTGTAAATACAAGGAGTGTATATAGCTGGTCCTGTGTAAATATTCTTCAATTCAGTGGGCATCCCATATTCCCTTATACCATCCAAGGTAATTCCCCTCAATATAAAATAAGAAAAACAAAAAAAAAAACAAAGTGCATGAACTGTTTTCTATCTAAAGAGTGACTGGAAATTGTGTGCCTGGCTGGGAAGGGTGACAGGTGGACTACAACACTCAGCAGCCCTCACGAGGGTACCGCTACATATACATATAATGCTATTTTACCATCGCTAACATGACAATCCAACAATTCGCACCTTCAGGTATACAACCTGAACAAATGGCACCTTTCCCTTAATTAATAGCAGCATGTTAAGGATTATGTAAATGGTACAGGGTGGTTTCACAAACTTTCACACTTTTCATCATATATCGCAACATCTATATCACATCAAGATCTGCCTTGACATATCCCATGGTCATAGATGTAAGAGAATTAGTTACTTGGGTGGCTATTCACGTTGGGGTATGTTCCTGGTAAAGGTCTGAAACTCACCGCCCCCCCCGCCCCCCCCTGCTGATTCAGAGCTCATGCTGATTGGAGAGCTCTGGCTCATAAGGGGGAGTGTCAGACCTCTGCAGAGAGACCATTGCTTCTCCACATAGAGCAAGGGCCCTTCTTTGCAGTATGCTGGCAGAGGATGTGTTTTTTTTTACCCAGGCTGTGGCTGATATCTTAATAAAAGAAACTATAGCCACCAAGTCTTAAGCAGGATTGTTCAAACATTAGGTCCTGGATGGCTGTAGTCAGCCAATGTAGTCTTGTAGTTTGTGGTTTGTTCAATCTCCCCCCAAGCCCAGCCTGGCTGTCAGTTTTCCCTTCCATCAGTAGGTGGCACTGTCACCTCTAGTATTAGTGAGGGATCCCACAGTAGATATGGATTATGAATTTTCATATCTTTTCCCAGCCCACCACTAGGTGTTTCCTTTGGTAGTGGTGCATTATGGAAAAGGGTATAAATATTTGGGGCTGGCTGATGCAAGTCTCTTTGTAATCTCTTCACTCCCCACGCTCAGGCCTGGTGAAGGTGCATGTGATAGAGCTGCCGCTGCGGGCATTTTACATGTTTTTAAAGCATTTTAGAAGCGTATTACAAGCATTTCACAGATTCAGGCATTTTTTGTTTGGTCAACAGAAAGCACTAGGGGAAGGAAAGGGAGAGGAAATTAGGGGTGGAAAGCTGCTGTTTGAGCAGAAAACCCTGTCACAATAGGGCTTGAAAGATGGAATAAAAATCTGACATAGCACAATGGTAATTTTGATGATTATCACTAGAGGTGTGCCTTGAATATCCTGAGCATGTGCTAGTAGGCAGAATGCATATGAACACACTGCAGAAAAAAAAGTTATGTCTGATTAAGATCTAATTATATTTGTGGAACTTTTTTTATTTCAACTTTCTTTTGGCAAAGTGGGTTTAGTTCTTCTTTAAATATAACCCATTACTGTATACTTATATTTGGAATAGTATGTGGTTTTAAATGTAGAAAAAATGAAAAACACAATATTACCGGCTCCAGAGTTTTCACCCATATTCATTCCTGTAAAATACAAAAATTTAACTTTTTCAAAAAGGTTTTCTTATATGCAATGCAGCTGTCTATAGAATATACAAATCATTTAAATGAAAGAAAAAGAAAAAAAAAAATTACCTGCTCCAGGGATTGTACCCCAGTTTATTCCTGTAAAATTCAAATAAGCTGCTTTAAAAAAAGATTTTCCTATAACCAGAGCAAATTTATACTTCCCGTCCTTCCAGTTTAATAGCGCTGTGCTGCCTTCCTCTTAATCCACTTGACAAGGTAGTCTTATTATCCCACTAACTTTATCATGATGTAAAAGTCCCACAAGGAATGCTGAAACTGGGTGCAGAGAGCTTGAACCTGCAACCTGTTTTTCTATTCTAAGGCCCCTTTCACACTGGGGCGGTGGGGGAGTCGGCGGTAAAGCAGCGCTATATTAACGCCATTTTACCGTCATTTTAGCGGCGCTATTTGGCCGCTAGCGGGGGGTTTTAACCCCTGCTAGCAGCTGAAAAAGGGTTAAAACTGCCTGCAAAGCGCTGATGCAGCAGCGCTATGCCGGTGGTATAGCCGCGCTGCCCCATTGATTTCAATGGGCAGGAGCGGTGAAGGAGCAGTGTATACGCCACTCCTTCACCGCTCCAAAGATGCTGCTAGCAGGACTTTTTTTAGCGTCCTGCCAGTGCACCGCTCCAGTGTGAAAGCCCTCAGGGCTTTCACATTGGAAAGACTGCAGCGGCTGTTTCAGGGCACTTTGCAATCGCTATTTTTAGCGCTGTAGCACCTGCAAAGCGCCCCAGTGTGCAAGGGGTCTAAATCAATACACCTAAAAACCATGACTGGAAGAGTTGGACACTTAAGTTTTAGGTATAGGGACCCAGAGTAACTGAACTGTAAATACAGAGTAAACTGTTCGGGCGGTTTATGTTTCTGATAAAACACAACGGACAGAATTAAAATTAGACTTGGGAAACTTAACATTAACCAGTTACCAACTGGCCCATAGCCAAATGATGGCTGCAGGGCGGTTGGATAACTCTGGGAGCACGTACTATGACGTGATCCCAGAAAACGGCTCCCCAGGGGGCGCGAACACGGGAACGTCCGTGACCGCCGGGTCCAGAGGACCCGGCGCATCACGGATCATGGTAAACGGCCGCTGATCGTGGCCGTTTATCATGTGATCGCTTTGTCAAATGACGGAGCGATCACATGTAAACAAACCGGTGTCATATCATGACGCCAGTTCCTTTCTCCCCTCTCTGTACCGATCCGTACAGAGGGGGAGGGATTGGATGGCAGCAGCGCTATGGGCTGCATCTTTAGTGCCCACATCGCTGCTCTGTGACATGTGCAGTCACATTCATGGATCCATCCATCCATGCTCAGCCATCCCTCCATGCTCAGCAATACCCTGCGCTACTCTGCAATACTCTGCAATTCCCTGTGCAATACCCTGCAATACTCTGCAATACCCCGCAATACTCTGCAATACTCTGCAATACCCCACAATACTCTGCAATACCCCGCAATACTCTGAAATACCCCGCAATACTCTGAAATACCCTGCAATACCCCACAATACTCTGCAATACCCCGCAATACTCTGCAATACTCTGCAATACCCCACAATACCCTGCAATACCCCGCAATACCCCGCAATACTCTGCAATACCCCGCAATACCCCGCAATACTCTGCAATACCCCGCAATACCCCGCAATACCCAGCAATGCCCCGCAATACTCTGCAATACTCTGCAATGGCCTGCAATACCTCGCAGCACAGTGGTGTAGTCGGGCAGCACAGTGGTGTAGTGGGTAGCACTCTCACCTAGCAGTAAAAAGGGTCGCTGGTTCAAATCCCAACCATGACACTACCTGCCTGGAGTTTGCATGTTCTCCCTATGCCTGCGTGGGTTTCCTCCGGGTACTCCGGTTTCCTCCCACACTCCAAAGACATGCTGGTAGGTTAATTGGCTTCTGTTCAAAAATTGGCCCTAGTATATGAATGTGAGTTGGGGACCTTGGATTGTGGGCTCCTTGAGGGTAGGGACCATTGTGGGTGTGCGATGTATATGTGGAGTGCTGCGTGAATTGGCAGCGATATATGGGTACCTCAAATAAATAGGGATGATTGTAGATACACACTCACTCAGGTTGAACTGGATGGACTGGTGTCTTTATTCAATCTTACTAACTATGTAACTATGCAATAACCTGCCATACCCAGCCATACTCTGTGATACTTGGCCATGCTCAGCCATACTCGGCTGTACTCGGCCTCTGTATGTGACCTGGCTGTGGAAGTCTCACACATGTGGTATCGCCGTACTCAGGAGGAGTAGGAGAATCTATTTTGGGGTGTCATTTTTGGTATGTACATGCTATGTGTTCGAAATATTGAATAAATGGACAACTTTGTGTTAAAAAAAAAAATGCGTTTTAACCACTTCCCGCCCGCCAGCCGTCATACGACATTCTTGACTTTGTGCACAGATATCTGAATGCTGCCTGCAGCTACAGGCAGCATTCAGATATCAGCTTTTTCAGCCAGCGATTCCCTACACCATAAGAATGATCATAGAGGCTGTTCCACTGCTTGATCGTTCTTACAGGAGGTGAGAGTGAACGTCCCCCCCTCCCGCCGCCCTCAGGTGCTTCTACCGACCCATCGAAGCCAGGATTGTTTTTTTTTTATTTCAGGCTTCCCAGCCTAGAGGTGAGATGTGGGGTCTTATTGACCCCATATGTTACTGTAAAGAGAACCTGTCATGCCATATTCCTGTTACAAGGATGTTTACATTCCTTGTAATAGGAATAAAAGTGATAAAAAAAAGGTATTTTTTGGACAAAAGCGTCAAACTAAAATAAATAAAGTAAAATGAACAATTAGAAAAAAACAATGTTTTTTTCCCTGTGTCCCCGTGTGCTCACATGCAGAACCACATGTGAGGTATCGCTGCGATCGGTAGAGCGAGAGCAACAACTTTGGCCCTAGACATCCTCTGTAACTCAAAACATGTAACCAGTAAAAAATGTTAAAGGGTCACCTATGGGGATTTTTAAGTAGCGAAGTTTAGCGCCATTCCACGAGCGTGTGCAATTTTGAAGGGTGACATGTTAGGTATCTATTTACTCGGCATAATTTCATCTTTCACATTATGCAAAAAACATTGGGCTAACTTTACTGTTTTGTTTTTTTTTAAAGCACAAAACTGTTTTTTTCCAAGAAAACGCGTTCGAAAAATTGCTGCGCAAATACCATGCGAGATAAAAAGTTGCAACAACCGCCATTGTATTCTCTAGGGTCTTTGCTAAAAAAACATACATAATGTTTTGGGGTTCTATGTAATTTTCTAGCAAATAAATGATGATTTTTCATGTAGGAGAGAAATGTCAGAATTGGCCTGGGTGCTCCAGAACGCCTGAAGGTGCTCCATGCATGTTGGGCCTCTGTATGTGACCACGCTGTGTAAAAGTCTCACATGTGGTATCGCCGTACTTGGGAGTAATAGCAGAATAGCAGAATGTGTTTTAGGGTGTAATTTGTGGTATGCATATGCTGTGTGTGAGAAATAACCTGCTAATATGACAATTTTGTGAAAAAAAAAATCTTGATTTTGCAATGAATTGTGGGAAAAATGACAACTTTAAAAAACTCATCATGCATCTTTCTAAATACCTTGGAATGTCTTCTTTCCAAAAAGGGGTCATTTGGGGGGTATTTGTACTTTTCTGGCATGTTAGGGTCTCAAGAAATTAGATAGGCCGTCAGTACTGAACAATTTTCAGATATTGGCACCATAGCTTTTGGACTGTATAACTTTCACAAAGACCAAATAATATACACTGATTTGGGTTATTTTTACCAACGATATGTAGCGATATAAATTTTGGCCAAAATATATGAAGAAAAATTACTAATTTGCTAAATATTATAACAGAAACGAAGAAAATTGCATTTTTTTACAGAATTTTCGGTCTTTTTTCTTTTATAGCGCAAAAAATAAAGAACCCAGTGGCGATTAAATACCACCGAAAGAAAGCTCTATTTGTGTGAAAAAAAGGACAAAAATTTCATATAGGTACAGTGTTGCATGACTGAGTAATTGTCATTCAAAATGTGAGAGCACTGAAAGCTGAAAAGTGGTCTGGTTATTAAGGGGGTTTAAGTGCCCAGTGGTCAAGTGGTTAATAAATCACTGGGACCGGATGGCTTGCATTCGAGGGGAACCAATGTAGCACCAATATTTGAAAAGGGCCCAAAATACATCCCTGGAAATTACAGAACAGTTAGCCTAACATCAATAGTTTGCAAGCTCTTGGAGGGGATGATAAGGGACTATAGACAAGATTTTCGATTTTAGTAATGAACGGTATCATTAGCAGTAATCAGCATGGATTCATGAAGAATCGTTCTTGCCAAACCAATCTATTAACCTTCTATGAGGAGGTGAGTTGCCATCTAGATAAAGGAAGGCCGGTGACGTGGTGTATCGGGATTTTGAAAAAGCATTTGACACAGTTCCCCATAAACGTTTACTGTACAAAATAAGGTCCGTTGGCATGGACCATAAGGTGAGTACATGGATTGAAAACTGGCTACAAGGGCGAGTTCAGAGGGTGGTGATAAATGGGGAGTACTCGGAATGGTCAGGGGAGGGTAGTGGGGTCCCCCAGGGTTCTGTGCTGGGACCAATCCTATTTAATTTGTTCATAAATGACCTGGAGGATGGGGTAAACAGTTCAATCTCTGTATTTGCGGACAATACTAAGCTAAGCAGGGCAATAACGTCTCAGCAGGATGTGGAAACCTTGCAAAAAGATCTGAACAAATGAATGGGGTGGGCAACTACATGGCAAATGAGGTTTAATGTAGAAAATGTAAAATAATGCATTTGGTTGGCAAAAATATGAATGCAATCTATACACTGGGGGGGAGACCCTCTGGGGGGAATCTAGGATGGAAAAGTACCTGGGGGTCCTAGTAGATGATAGACTCAGCAATGGCAAGCAATGCCAAGCTGCTGCTAACAAAGCAAACAGAATATTGGCATACATTAAAAAGGGGATCAACTCCAGAGATAAAACAATAATTCTCCACTCTACTAGACTCTGGTCCGGCCGCACCTAGAGTATGCTGTCCAGTTCTGGGCACCAGTCCTCAGGAAGGATGTACTGGAACTGGAGCGAGTACAAAGAAAGGCAACAAAGCTAATAAAGGGTCTGGAGGATATTAGTTATGAGGAAAGGTTGCGAGCACTGAACTTATTCTCTCTGGAGATACCATACTGGTAACCCCACAATAGGGATAAAACTTTTTTGCGGCAGGGAGTTTAACAAGACACGTGGCCACTCATTAAAATTAGAAGAAAAGAGGTTTAACCTTAACCACTTCATTACCAGGCACTTACACCCCCTTCCTGCCCAAGCCACCGATCGCAGCGATGCACGCCCCCACGGATGACGCCCGGTCAGGATAACTGAACCACCGCCCGGCCATCATTCTGATATAGGCCGTGCGGCAAGTGGTTAAACTACGTAGAGGGTTCTTTACTGTAAGAGTTTCAAGGATGTGGAATTCCCTTCCACAGGTGGTGGTCTCATCGGGGAGCATCGATAGTTTCAAAAAACTATTAGATAAGCACCTGAAAGACCACAACATACAGGAATATACAATGTAATACTGACATAATCACACACATAGGTTGGACTAGTGTCTTTTTTTAACCTCACCTACTATGTAACTATGTCACCCCTCTGCTCACTGTACTCAATCAGCATGTTCTTTGTCAATGCATTTATATATAGTATACCTCATTGACTTTCAGTCCCGCCCCATCCTTTCCAAGCCTGAGTTCTGCCATTTAGGGCGTTGCAAGCACCTGATACCAAGTCAAATTCAGGTACTTACACTAGCTACATTTTTACATTTGATACATTTAATGAATACAACTTGATAGATTTCTATTTGGAGTTATATATAAATATAATACTAAATATTACCAGCTCCAGCATTAACACCAAAACCCATTCATGCAAAATACACATATGCATCTTTTATAAATAAAAGATCAAGTTACAACATTCCACACAACTGCTTATACAGTGTACAGATTTATTATACACATATAATGCTGTTTTACCATCTCTAACATGAAAATCCAACAATACACACCTTCAGCTATGCAACCTGAACAAATGACATCTTTCCCTTATTTCATGGCACCATGGGAAGGATCATGTAAATAAAACAGGGTGGTTTCACAAGCTTTCACACAAGCTGTTTTAGAAGCGTGAAGAGTAATAAAATATGCGGCGCTTACTAAAGGTGTAGTAAATAAAACTAATAAATATAACTAAAATTGTAAAGCAACCAACTATAACAGGAGATTCATAATGGAAAATAATTGTATCTTAATATTAATCTTCCATTATATTGTGTAACCAAAGGTTATAATAAACCATTGTTACATCAAAAAAATGAATCACAAATTACCACACTTCCAGACTGGCTACTAATGGAGCCTAGCAAAGAGTAAAAATAAATAAATATCCAGGGGAGGAAAGATATTCTTCCAATAATAAGTGAAAATAAATAATAATTTGGCTTGTTGAGTGTCTTAAAGCTACAAGCAGAAAATCGCTCAGGTGGGAATGGGGCCTTAAAGCGGGGGTCCACCTATCTATCGTTTTTTTTTTTTGGAGTTCATTCACAAACTTTTCTTCTCATGATTATCTACTCACATGTTCTGTGTAATAAGTCCACTTGTGTCCGATTTTGTTGTAAAGAATAACTAAAATTCACTGAAGGCGGTTTCCATCTTCATTGTGGGCATTTGAAGCCCACAAGCATGTATTTCCTGGATGCGGTGAATGCTGTGCTCCCAGCATTCACCGAGATGTTGTGATGATGCTGTTGCACAATGCATGCTGGGAAGCCTGAGACTAGCTCCCAGGGGACTGTGGGAGGTCTGGGAGAGGCTAGAAACACGCCTACTCCCATGGGAGGAAAACCAGGAAGTGCTAAGAAGATTAGAAAAAAAAAGGTAATTACGGCGATTTAAATTTTTTTTACACAGCATGTCAGCATCTAGGCAAGGAAGAGAATGCATAGAGATAATGTTCAAAATTTGGGTGGAACTCCGCTTTAAGTGATTGAGTTACTTCAGTGGCTATTAGTGGCAGCAGGGGCGCTGCGCCCCTAATCCATGTGCCCGGCCTCTAATCTACATGCAGGGCACTGGACGCATGGGTTTTTTTTTTTTTATTTTGAGCACATGATTAGAATGTCCGCTAATGTCCAATCAGGAAGCAGGTCCTGAGACCCGACTGGCCTGGAGTCCTATGGCCAGGGAGTCTTAGGACTCCAGGCCAATCGGGTCTCAGGACCCACTTCCTGTTTGGCTGGGAGGAGAAGCAACGGTCCCTCTGCAAGCTCACACTGGGCACCGTCCTCCTAGCAGAGCCCATAGCTCCAACGAGCGGGTCTGTAATGAGAGTTGCCCGGGAGGGAAGAGACTCAGCAGACGCAGATTGCAGATGGGAGGAAGAGCGGGAGCCGGTGCAGAGAGCAGGGAGCACTGTGAGTACAGAGGCTTGCCTGGTAGGAGAGAGGGGACGGTGGCGTTATGTGCGAGTGAGGGGGGCAGGTTTGTTTGCCGCCCCACTAAAATATTGAGCACCAGCCACCACTGCTGGCTATAGATTTAGGGGTTCCAGGCACTCATTAGAACCAAAGAAGCTGTTGGAATAAGCTTCAAACATCTTCTACAAAACAAGTCTAGTTGAATGTGACATACTACTGTTAGCTAATGAAATATTCAATGATACTGTGGAACAAATCAAGATTACCTGCTCCAGACATTGCTTCCCAATTCATTCCTGTAAAGTACAGATATTTAGCTTTGATAAAAAGGTCTAATAATCAGGACCACATTTATACTTTCTGTCCCACTAGGCCAACATCTGTGCCACTTCACTCATACCCCACTTGACTGGCTAGTCTTGGTGTCACAATATCAGACATCATAGACAGTGAAGGCACATCAAGGCTGTTAGGGGTAGAGGGGTTGAGACAGATTCATCACTCCACACACAAAGGAATAACAAGAAACTGTCACCAATCTCTACTAGCAAGTTCTACTACAAATACACAACAAACTATTTCAGCAACAAAAAATGCACACATTTTGCAGAGCTATCAACAATAAGGACCCAGCCAGATTGCATGGACAGGCAGTTCAGCAGTCTGGAACCTTTTTACCATGTGTTCAATAAGTAAAAAGCTAACTTGTAATTTATTACCTGTTTGTGATGGTGCATCCAATTGCTTTCCTGGTAAAAGTATAAAAGTTGTATGATCATGACATTCTAAATGTATTTTTGAACTAACAATTAATAACAAGATGACCTAAGTCACCAATTAACAAATACGCATTAATAAGTGTGCGCTAAACAGAAACAGACCACTCTGGTATAAATGGGTGCTGAAGCTGGCTATAGATGGATCAAAATTCCTGCTGAACCGGCAAAATTTTGATCGATCTATGGCCATTCTCACTCCAGAAGAGTTGATCTAATGATCAACTTCTCTTGAACGGGAATATAGGAAAATTTTCACTCGATCAGCTTATCAATCGGCTGCAGCGCTGATCAGTGTATTCTGACAGTGGAGGAGATGGGCTGTCAGAATACAACAGTGCTGCAGGGAGAATTCCTCCATCCAACTCGTTTGTGCGGATAAGGGAATCTGTTCAGGTTTTTTTGACCAGCTGGCTGACTGATCACAAAAAATGTTGGCAATGTTAGTGCAGCAATCTCCTCTGCTGATGTACTGTGTTCTGACAGTGGGACTGCTCCCACGCCAGAACACACCGATCAGTGCTTACAGTCATTGGCTGCAAGCACTGATCGGATGCTGGTTTTCCATCATGCCCGTTCAATAAAAGCTGGTCATTAGACCAGCTTCTGCCGGACAGGCTGCTCTACACACGGGCTGAATGTCAGGCGGTTTCTCTTGAAACTGTTGATATCGTCCGATATTTGGCACATGTGTACCAACTATTAGTATTAAACTAGCAAGATCAGATGTTATAGCCACACAAGACACACCACAGATGGAGGGCAGAGAGGCCGAAAAATATGTTTCTTCATTTCTGTCAGTACTCGCAAAATCAACAACTAGAAGAGTGGGGGAAATTGTTAACCTAGTTTGATAGCAGTTAAGTTCAAGGTGTACACACCAACAGTGGATGAACTGCACATACATAGTAAACTATTCCAGCAACAAAATAAACAAACTGTGCCTCTAGAACCATCAGCAATGAGGACTTGCAGAATTGTTTTGGCAGGCAGGGTGGCAATCTGGAACCGTAGAAGAGTGGGGAAAATTGTCATCTTAATCTGATAGCAGTTCAGTTCAAAGTGTACAGACCTAGAGTGGATGAACTACAAATACATTGTAAACTATTCCAGCAACAAAAATGCACAAACTGTGCCCCTAGGGCCATCACTGGATTGTAAGAGGCTGATACCAAGTCAAATTCAGATACTTATACTAACTGTATTTTTTACTTTTAAAGTAGAATTCCAGCCAAACCTAACTAGTATTAAAAATGCTCCCTCCCTTCTCCTAACACATATGACACATGATCCCCTGTGTCTGCCGGTGGCGGCTACAAGGGAGGGGAAAGAGCTCTCAACAGCGACTGGGAATTCTGGAAGCGAAGACATAACCCATAGGCTCCCATTTCCTGGCTATTGTTGAGTGCTCCCTCCTCTTTCCTGAAACCACCACTGGTTGACACAGAGGAGCCGGATCAAATGACTGGACCAGAGCGAGCTGAAAATAGCTAAGTATACCAATCTCTTTTAAACAGGTTAGTCAGAATATGTTTTAGGAGGGTGGCAGGGACATTTTTAAGACTAATTAATGTCACAAATGTCACGTCTACCCCAACGCAGGTGGTCAGACACTATAGCTGGCTACTCTGTGCCTCACCTATAGCAGCCCCCTTTCCCTTAAGACAAGCAGGCCTACCGGTACTTGGTTGCCCCCCGGCCTTATGCACAATGCTATGGGGTCTGGCTACCACGCCAGGGCAAATGCGAACTGAGCAAAGCAAACAGGTACTTGCAGTTTAGCAGACAGATAATGTGGTTCAAAGGCAGTTCAGGTAATAAGGCAGGCTGCGTTCAGGGGATAATCAAGTATCTGTTCCTGGTAAAAGGCAGGCTGAGTTCAGGGGATAGTCCATGATAGGGTTGAAATAATGACTTAGAGTTCCACTTTAATTGTTTCTGTTTTTTCTTACCTGTGTACGTATCAATTGTTCTATTTAAATTGTTTGTGCTCCTTTCTTACCTGTGTACGTATCAATTGTTCTATCAATCTGTATCTAGATGGAATTTGGAACTGCTGAATAATCATTACATGTTCGCTGATGAGAAACTCTTTGTACCTTAACCTCATTTGGTAATGCCGATAAGATTACTGCTTTTGGAACTGCCTATTAAAGAAGTAAAGGGAGCAGTCCTTTTGGGGATGCTCAGAACTTTGATACAGACATACCTGACTCTGTGTCTTAATTCCTATATGAAGCAATAATTAGACAAAGCAATATAAACTATAAGCAACTTGTTTAAGAGTTGCCCCTAACATTTTGGCGCCCGGACGAGGGACTCACCGATGATACTACAAGAGGTGGTTGAGCTACGCTGACGGAACAAAAAGACAGGCATTCCGGGAACCACAGATCAAAAAAAAACCTGCGCAGGTAAGAAAAAGCTTTATTTTTCTTATATTCTGTGCTCCCCTGATTTGTGCCTATCCGTTCTGTCAGTTACGGTTCTCCTGGTTTTAAAACACCAGCCTCTGTAGTGGTGAGTCTAGAATTACTGGATATTTTAGTTTATATTGCTGGAATTATTTGTTTATTTTGTCTGTCTTGTCTGTCTTGTCTGTCTTGTTGAGAAAGTGAATGAGCCTTGTCAAGGATGGTATGAGTTAGAAGGGGATTGCCGAACTAAGCAACGAAATGCGCCTTACCTCACACGATTGGGAACCTGAGGGCTTGTGAGCTTGGGGGTCTGACGCTTATGCTTAACCTCACATCTAACTCATAAACCATAGACGGGTTGAGAGTATAAGCCCTGTCTGCTCCATAAAGCAGGGATAAGAGTGTATGAGAGGGATTCCCAGATACGGGGAGGGAATAAGGTCTCAACAAAGTCCCGAGATCTAGTCGGATACCTGGCCACTTAAAGGAATGCTTGTATATGTTGTAGCCGCATTTTTGTATATGTTGTAGCCGCATTCTGGTTTGTTATTGGGCTAGCATATAAAGTAATTATTTATTATTGGGCTAGCATATAAAGTAATTCGGTTTCAGAAATCTCATTCCGGAGAGGTTTCTAGAATTCTAGCACCCTAGGAGGAAGGCAACGAGGAACTAGTGTAACTTAGCTGGTTTGCTATTGGGCTAGCATATAAAGTAATTATTCATTCTTGTATATGTTGTAGCCGCATTATATTGTACACTAAGTGTCCCACACGCTACCTAGGCAGGACTGTTAGAATGGGCCAGAGGAACACAAAACCCCGTCAGGGAATTGTGGCGCACTATACGGTGCCACAGATAATTAAGAACATTTATGGGAAAACCGAAGCACAGGACTTAAAGGATGTCCTTCGTAAATTTAAGGTGAAAGGAGCAGCGGGCTTAGACCCGGATGTATGGAGTGAAATAAAAAGGGACAGACAAGGAGAGGTGTTAGAGAAGCAATGGATGCGTAAGGTTCAATGCTTAATTAAGGTCTCAAATAGAGCGAAAGAAGAGGGGTGGAAGTATAATCCAGATTGTGATGGTTGGGATATGAAAGATAGAAGAACAAAAAATGTCGAGGCTCCCAGCTCAGCCATCCCACCCCCATACACTGACGTAGAACGCAAACCACACAAGATATATCCGGTACTTGAGGGGAGAGGATGGGTTTGTCAGGATTGTGGAGCACAAAACCCAGAATGGGCAGTAGAATGTGTGCATTGTGGGGCACAAAAACCTCATCCAGAAACTGTAGCTCCCGTACGCACTGATACACGCATTGTTCAGGTAAACAATCCAGAATTTGGACAAGCAGCCCATCCAAATGCCCCGCCTACTGTCACTCGTAGAATGCAAATAAGGACTTGGGCACCATGGTCGGCAGACACCCTTATGGCATTAATACAGAGCGCCCCAGACCCGGTAGCAAAGCCAGCTGCTTTTTGAGATTTGTGCCACAGTTAATGAATACACATGAAGCGACCTGGCAGGATGGGGAGGATCTATGCAGACACAAAATGACTCTGACCCTGTTTAACCAGTTTATGACAGAAATAGGTCCACACAGACCTGCAGGACAAGTTGATGGGGATGGCAATTTAGAGACAGGACATGTCAGACATATAGACTCAAGGGCCCCTTTTATTGCTAGATTAGAAGCTTTTTGTCAGGCAAAACAACAGGAGAGGGGGTCCATATCACCCATGAAGCAAATGCCAGGACAGACTGTATCGGAATTTTACTTATCTATGGAAAGTATGATGGCAGATGAGGGATTGGACTTGGCCCTGCCAGTCACAATCCGAGCCTTCAATAGACAATTTATGGAGGGATTAATTCCACAGATAAGTGAGAGACTGAAAGCCTGCACACCAGAGTGGAGGGCAACTAGAGATAGAGGGACGTTGTTACAAAAAGCGCAAGGCATAGAGGCGGACTTAGCAGAAACCAAAGGGAGGGAATCTCATGCTATCAACGCACTCGGGGGTCCCCAAGAGCAAGGTAGAGGTTCCTTTCGCAAACCCCTTACCTGTCACTACTGTAACAAGATTGGTCACATCAGACGCAACTGTAAGAAAAGAATAAGGGATGAAGGAGAGGAAGGTGTTGATTCTCCAGTTAATCAGAGAAGGAACCAGCCCAGGGACAACAAAAATAGTCATATCAGGCAGCAGGGAGATGGTCCACGAGCATGACTCACCCCGGTTTTAGAAAAATCCAAAACAACAATGCTTAAGACAAATATAACGGTTGGTAATAAGAAAATCTCTTGTTTAGTCGATACAGGAGCTTCACGCTCGTTACTTTCTGACTCTGAACTACTCCCTGGCCAAAAATCACCTGACACTTTACTAATAACTGGATATGATGGCATTTTAGCCGACGCCCCGCTTACAAAACCTCTGAAAGTTAAAGTAGGAAACCACATGTTCCTTTCACGCTTTCTGGTATCCAGAGGAGCCCCCACTAATTTGTTAGGAGCTGACATTTTGCAGAAAATAGGAGCTAACATTACCTATCACCCAGATGGCACTGTCACCTTAGCTATAGGGGATAATCAAGAACACATGGAGATGTGTAACCTGATACAATACCTAGAGGAGGAATCGGAATTGTCCGGCACACCTCCTTCAGACTTAGATCAGATTTTGTCGTCCCTTCCAGGAGAACTATGGGAAAAACATCCAGCTGATGTTGGACTTTTGCCCATACCTCCGGTTACCCTACAGCTGATTCCAGGAGCAGTGCTTCCCCAACAAAAGCAGTATCCACTTAGTGCACCCCAAGAGACGGCCATAGAAATGCAGGTCCAATCCTTCTTAAAAAGTGGAGTTCTAAAAGAGGTAAAATCACCGGCAAACACTCCCTTGTACCCGGTTAAAAAGAAATCAGTAGCCGGTAGTCCGGTTAAGTATAGAATGGTCCAAGACCTTAGAGCGGTCAACAAAATACTAGCCCCGATGACACCTTTAGTACCCAATCCACATACATTACTGTCACAAATACCATCAACCAGTATGTACTTTACGGTTATAGATTTAGCGAATGCTTTCTTTTCCGTCCCGCTTGCTGAAGAATGCCAACTTTGGTTCGCATTTTCAATAAAAAATCGGCAACTAACCTGGACACGCCTACCTCAGGGTATGGCGCATTCACCTACCTTGTATTCGCAAGCATTGCAAACGGTGTTGGGAGAATGGGTACCACCAGATTCCTGTGTATTGTTACAATATGTGGATGATTTATTGTTATGCTGCCCTGACAAAGAAACTTGTTTGGCCACCACCCTTAATTTGTTGTGATTTTTGGCAGAAAAAGGTTGCAAGGTTAATAAGAAAAAGTTACAAGTGTGTCAGGAAAAAGTTATCTTTTTGGGACATTGTATATCACAGGGTACGAGACATCTCACTGAGGAGAGGGTTCAAGTGATAAAGGGAATGTTACCCCCACGGAATTTCAAACAATTGCGTATGTTTTTAGGTATCGTGTCATAGTGTAGACAGTGGATACCACATGCTAGCGCTTTGATGCAGCCATTATACGATTGTTTGAAAATTGTACCGTATGTGCTTACAGAAGTAGCTTATGAGTCGTTTATCACTTTGAAAAAGTTGTTGATTTCTGCCCTGGCTATTGGTATACCAGATTACACCAAGATATTTAATCTGTACATTGCTGAGATCACTGGACACGCCACAGGTGTTCTGACAAAGGCACATGTAAAACAAAGACCAGTCGCTTACTTTTCAGCAGCATTAGATCCAGTATCTAGAGGTTCACCGTCTTGTGTACGGGCGGTAGCTGCAGTGTCAATTATCATAGATAAGTCATCAGAGATTGTTCTAGACAATCCAGTCGTAGTGCATACCACACATGACATACATGCAATCTTGTCTGATGATCCTAAAGTAGCAAATTATTATTGACAAAGGTAGACTAGTACATCTTTCCTCACAGATACAACAGGATACTGCACCACATTGGTGGGATATATTTAGTGGAATGTCTTCTACAGCAACCAATACCTTTCACTGGTTGTTAAGTCCAATGGTAATTATTATTCTAATATTAATATCACTTACAATCACGAATATATGTGTATACAGGAAAATAAATAGGAAAATTAGGAGAATAGACAGGGTATACTGATAAATGTGTATTGACATCACCCTACTCCTATAAAACCCCTCTTCTTGAATTTTAAGATGTTGGTAATACCTAGGGGGATGGGTTCTACCCCTCTGACAACTCGCGGTCAGGGAAAGGACTCTGGGGAAAAACTGACTAGAACTTATTCATGAGGACCCAGGGGGAAGGAGAGGATGATGTCAAAGGGGGAAATTGATAGGGTTGAAATTATGACTTAGAGTTCCACTTTAATTGTTTCTGTTTTTTCTTACCTGTGTACGTATCAATTGTTCTATTTAAATTGTTTGTGCTCCTTTCTTACCTGTGTACGTATCAATTGTTCTATTTAAATTGTTTGTGCTCCTTTCTTACCTGTGTACGTATCAATTGTTCTATCAATCTGTATCTAGATGGAATTTGGAACTGCTGAATAATCATTACATGTTCGCTGATGAGAAACTCTTTGTACCTTAACCTCATTTGGTAATGCCGATAAGATTACTGCTTTTGGAACTGCCTATAAAAGAAGTAAAGGGAGCAGTCCTTTTGGGGATGCTCAGAACTTTGATACAGACATACCTGACTCTGTGTCTTAATTCCTATATGAAGCAATAATTAGACAAAGCAATATAAACTATAAGCAACTTGTTTAAGAGTTGCCCCTAACAGTCCAGTATCCAATCCGGGTCATACACAGGAGATCCAACAGCAAGCAAGGCAGACTAGATCTAGAACAATGCAGGTAAGTCTGTCTATATCACAAGCAAGGGGTAGAGTGTTCGGTTTGCTTATATCAGGTGACTGATCAGATCAATCATCTTGCAGGTGAACACAGACAGGGGAAAGGCAACAGCCAACACCCGGGTGCTGGAATGAGGAACAGGGGCACTAAGAGATCATGACATTAGGCTTTGGTTGGAATTCTACTTTATTACATTTAATGAAGACAACTTGGAGTTCAGCTTTAAATCCATTACTGTAGATTTCTCATTTGAATTATATATAAAATGAAGAACTAAATAATAAATAAAAAAATGATTACCTGGTCCAGGCATTGTTCCCCAATTTCCTGTAAAGCACAGATACAGCTTTGAGTCTAAATAATTAAATTCCTACTTTCTGTCCCACTAAACCAACAGCTTTGGGTCGCTTTCCTCCTTGATTGGCTAGTCTTGTTATAACATTAACAACATCAGATGTCATAGTCAGAGGAGGCACACTAATGCCCTGTACACACGGTCGGACATTGATCGGACATTGATCGGACATTCCGACAACAAAATCCATCATTTTTTTCCGACGGATGTTGGCTCAAACTTGTCTTGCATACACACGGTCACACAAAGTTGGTCGGGAATTCCAAACGTCAAGAACGCGGTGACGTAAAACACGTACGACGAGCCGAGAAAAATAAAATACAATAGCCAGTGCTGCTCTTCTGCTTGATTCCGAGCATGCGCGGCACTTTTTGTTGTCAGAAAATTTTATAGCAAACTCTCAAACTTTGTGTGTCGGACATTCCTATGTAAAATGTGTGATGGAGCCTACACACGGTCGGAATTTCCGACAACAGGGTCCTATCACACATTTTCCATCGGAAACTCCTGTCGTGTGTACGGGGCATAAGGCTAGGGGTAGTAGGGTTGAGAAAGACAGGTTGCTCACTCTGCACACAGAAACTATCCCCCAATTCTACTAGCAGTTCAGTTTTAAATGTGCGGACCTAGAGAAAATGCACAAACTTGAACTTTTTACCATGTGTTCATTAGGTAAAAAGCTGAGTTGTAATTTATTACCTGTTTGTGAGGTTGCATCAAATTGCGTTCCTGGTAAAAGTATTAAAGCTGTATGATCATGACATTCCAAATGTATATTTGATGTAATAATTAATAACAAGGCGACCAAAAGCGCATTATTAATAATTAACAGCAGGGCTTTTTTTCTCAAACAATAGGTGCCGGAACTTAACCACGACCCCACAAAACCCCTCCCCCTACACACACCCTCCAAATCATATCAAATAGTGGGTGTGTTCAGTCAAATTTCACAAAAACAGTAGGAGGGTCTTAAAGGGGCATTAAATACCAGGATTGTATTACATACAGAATGCAGAGCTGTCACTTGTAAACACAGAAACCAGACTTCTGTGTTTACAAGTGATTGTGGTGAGCAGGCACCAAAGGGTCTGAGCCAGAGGTGGTGGAACTGAGTTCCACCAAGTTCCCCCTGAAAAAAAGCCCTGATTAACAGTGATTAAAACATTCAGTTGGTATTTAACAGTGGGCACTTTAAACCATTCCAAATAAATTAAATATAATCAATTACTGTAGATTTGTTTACATTGGAATAATATGTAGTTTTAATTGTAAAAGTACAAAAAAAAAATATTACCTGCTCCGTAGTTTGCACCCATATTAATTCCTGTAAAATACAACTATGCATTGCAAATGGTTTTTACAATATTTCATACAGCTGCTTATACATTGTAAAAGATAACTAAAACAAAGTTATTACCTCCTCCAGAGATCATATCCCAGTTGCCAGTAAAATACAAATATGCAGATTTGAGAAAATTTTCTTTTGTACCCAGAGCTGGATTTATTCTTCCTGGCCCTCTAGTCCAACTAACCTATGCTTCCCTCTTATTTCATGCGTTTGGCTAGTCTCAGTATCAAACCAAAAATAAGACATCGTAGCCACAGAAGGCTCACTAAGGCTGGGGGGGCAGAGAGGCTGGGAGAGGCAGGTTGCTCAATCTGTCTGATCCTGGGAATGGGTGCACCAGACCCGTATTACAGACTGGACAGTAATAGAAAAGCAGCAGACTGATGATGTCATCCATCTGCTCACTGTGCTCTCTCCTCATATCAGCATGTCACTGATCAGCACGTTTGTATGGAGTACACTTTATTGGCTTTTAGTCCAGCCCCTTCCTCTTCAAGCCTGAGTGCTGCCATATAAGGGATTGGAAGGTGCTGATACCAAGTCAAATACAGCTACTTACGCTAACTACATGCTCAAGCGTGTATGGCAGCAACCAGGTGAGCAGTACAAAGACAAGTATGTCTTGCCTACAGTCAAGCATGGTGGTGGGAGTTTCATGGTCTGGGGCTACATGAGTGCTGCTTGCACTGGGGAGCTACAGTTCATTGAGGGAACCATGAATGCTAACATGTACTGTGACATACTGAAGCAGAGCATGATCCCCTCCCTTCAGAGAATGGGCCGACGGGCAGTATTCCAACATGATTACAACCCCAAACACACCTCAGGATGACCACTGCCTTGCTAAAGAAG
Organism: Aquarana catesbeiana; assembly: GCF_042186555.1. NCBI lineage: Eukaryota > Metazoa > Chordata > Amphibia > Anura > Ranidae > Aquarana > Aquarana catesbeiana. The sequence continues at coordinate 274,374,862 of NC_133330.1, read as the reverse complement.
CTGGGGGTAAAGGTGATGGACTGACCAAGCATGTCTTCAAACCTAAACCCTATTGAGCATCGGTGGGGCATCCTCAAACGGAAGGTGGAGGAGCGCAAGGTCTCTAACATCCACCAGCTCTGTGATGTCGTCATCGAGTGGCAACCTGTGAAGCTCGGTTGAACTCCATGCCCAAGAGTTAAGGCAGTGCTGGAAAATAATGGTGGCCACACAAAATATTGACACTTTGGGCCCAATTTGGACATTTTCACTTAGGGTTGTACTCACTTTTGTTGCCAGCGGTTTAGACATTAATGGCTGTGTGTTGAGTTATTTTGAGGGGACAGCAAATTTACACTGTTATACAAGCTGTACACTTACTACTTTATATTGTATATATTTTTATAAAGCCACATATTTATTTTGCATTTAAATTATAGGATGTTTTCTAAAAATGTGTGTGCTTTTTATTTAAAGGTCAGAACAACTGCAGTGGAATGTGACTAACTATTACTAGATAATGGCAAGATCACCTAAATTGTGGAAAAAAAAAAGAAGCTAATTATAACCCGCTCGCTCCAGATATTATACGGTTTATACCCCACATCATTACAGTACAAATATACAGTTTTGAACAAAAGATATCCTATACCTAGGGCTGAATTTATACTTCCTATCCTCTCTTGTCCAACAGTCCTGTATTGCCTCCTTATACCCTACTTGACCTTGTATCACACCAAGACGATCAAACATCATAGCCTTAGATGGCACACTAGAAGGCGCACTAAGGCTGGAGGCAGAGAGGCTGAGGGAGGCAGGTTGCTTAATCTGAAAGATTCCAGGAATGTCTGCAGCAAAACTGTGTTACCAATACTTTCACTTTCAAGTCACTGGGATGGCAGCTGTCATCTCAATGACCTGGAAGTGGGAGGATCGGTCATACTTCCTGTGGCTGCAAGGCACCTCTCTGCATACATTTAGTGAGCAGATCTGCTGCAGCCATTCCATCACATGGCACAGCCTAAACCCAGCTGCTGACCCCAGTGAAAGGGGTCATCTGGACTGGAACTGGGTTACAGATGAGCTACCATTATATCACTCTTCATGCATTTCAAAAACTAGAAGAGTGGGAAAATTGTCACATTCAGCTGGTAGCAGTTCAGTTCAAAGTATATAGACCTACAGTGGATGCACTGCAAATACACAGTAAGCTAATCAAAGCAAGAAAAATGCACAAACTGTGCCCCTAAGGCCATCAGCAATGAGGGCCTGCAGGATTGCTTTGTCAGGCAGAATTGACGTTTAGAACCTTTCTCTATATCTGCAAATGTGCTGGTTCCATGTATCCAGTTTCCGAGGTGTAATGCCACGTACACACGGTCGGACTTTCCGATAACAAGCTCACATCCAACATTTCCCGTCGGCACGGTGAGGTGCAACGCACAATTCCATATTTACAAAATGGTGCGCCGGTAACAGAGCACGAATCCCCCATTTACTATAGTGATCTCAGAGCATTGGAGAATGTAATGGCGCACGGCATCTCCAATTCAATATTGACAGGAGATGGAGGTGCCAATATTAAGGGGCGATGTGAGGACGTTTAATAGCAACTGCCCAAGTAACAAATATGCCCAACATGGAATGAGAAAGTAACTTTTTCAGAGAAAGCCTGCTGTGCCTGCAAGTAACTGCGTGAGATCAATGTAAGCAGTGCGCATGAGTTTGTTCACTGTTGGATTAGGGTGTGGGGTTGTTTTTCAGGGGTTGGGCTTGGCTCCTTAATTCCAGTGAAGGGAACTTCTAAGGCGTCAGCATACTAAGACATTTTGGAAAATTTCATGCTCCCAACTTTGTCCACATTAGTGCCTGACCTCACAAAACAAGGTAAGAGTTCACCAAAAACAGATGTGGTATTTTGTATCTCATGCAGTGGACTGCAGATAAGGGTGAGTAATATTCTTGGCAAAAGCTCAAACTCCAACCCTTAGTATTAGCTGGTCACAGGTAGTATTCCATGGTACAGAAACAGACCCACAGGAACAAGTATGGTATCTTGTATATATTATCTCGTGCAGTGGAGTGCAGATAAGGTTATGTAATATTGTTGACAAAAGCTCAAACTCCAACCCTCACTATTAGCTGGTCACAGGTAGTATTTCACAGTTTTTTTTTTTATTGGAAAAACCAACTTTATTGAAAAGAAAAAATGCATGGTACATAACATAATGTAAGCCAACATGGCCAAAATGGTAATACATACATGAGTACACTAAGTTATCTGTGTGGTATAGGGTGAAATATCCACCGGACATAGAGCCAGTATACAATAAAGAAAAATCGAAGAAAGGGGGAGGGGGGGAGGGAAGTGGGAGATGAACACATCAACATTTCAAGTACATGTTTCACCATCCTCCAACCATCTGTTCCAAACCTGCTCATACTTAAGCGGACATCCTCTATGTGCATAAATCAGCTTCTTATATGGGAGAGTGTCATTAATTTTTTTTTTCCAGCACTGAGTTGTGGGGGGTAGGGCCTGCATCCAAGTATGGGCTATCGCTTTTCTGGCCAAGAATAGTGTTTCGTGTAGAAAGGTACAAAGGGGTTTGTCAGCGTCTAAGTCTGGCAGCAGACCGAGCAGATACATCTTTGGGTCTAGGGTAGCGGGAGAGCCCATCTGATCGTGCAGGAAGCGTATTACTTGTATCCAGTATGCTTGGATAACTGGGCAGGACCATATAAGGTGATAGAAGGAGCCTGGGGTGTGGTCACATAGACGGCATCCTGGATTATACATGGGTTTGAAACGCGCTATCCGCTGGGGAGTCAGATATGTCCTATGTATAATATACTGCTGCGTGAGGCGGTCCGACAGCTTGGGGGAGATGTTTTTCACATCTTTCAAGAATGCTTCCCAATCCTCATCCTCAATTATTCCAATGTCCGCCTCCCATCTAGTCTTAGCAGTATAGGCCAAGGCTATAGTATTGTGAAGCCGGATGGTGGAGTAGAGGGTGGAGATTAGTTTAGCTGGCTCAGCACCTGTGATTGTGTCAACTATAGAGGGAACTGTCAGGGATGGGTTGGAGCCAGCAAACTGAGTTTGTATAGCATGGCGGAGTTGTAAATACCTGAAAAGGAGGTGATTGGGAAGTGAGAATTCATCTTTTAGCCTTTGGAATGTTTTAAGTCCCATAGTGGTCATGATCTGATGTATGTACAGGATCCCATTACAAATCCAAACCGCAGGGTCTGGGATGGACAATAATTCAGGCAGGCGTGTATTGATCCATAGGGGGGTGTGAGAATGAACCTGTGGAATCCCAAGTTCTTGTAATGCCATCCGCCATACCCTACGGTGATTTGTCAGCATGTCTGCTTTGTGTTGGGGGGTACGTCCTGTCATTGGGGTCCTTAGGACTGATTGAAGTGGGGTATGGGCTGGGTTATCAGGGTGTTCACAGAGTAGTAGCTGGTATCTTGGTAGCTCGTCTTTGTCAAAATGATAGAAGTGGGACAATTGGGAGGCAAGATAATAGTCCTGAAAATCTGGAAGAGCAGTTCCTCCCAATGTCGTTGGGTTCTTCAGTATTCTCCAAGATAATTTGTGTCTGCTGTGTCCCCATATAAATGAATTAAGAATAGATTCAATTGTTTTGAAAAATTTTTGTGGTATATATAGGGGGCATGCCACACTAAATAGAGTATCTTTGGGAGGAGTATCATTTTGACTAGACTGATGCGTCCCATAATCCCCAGGGGTAGTCTGGCCCAATTTTGTGTCTTAGTCTTTATCAGGGTATACAGGGGTTCAATATTTAAGAGTGTGCAGTCTGTGAGCGATCTAGTAACTTGCACTCCAAGGTATTTGATCAAGGAGACCCTGGGGAGAGCCAGAGGAGGGGATGTGTGTGTGGGGGGGAAATGGTCAATCGGAAGGATCTGGGATTTAGACCAATTTATGCTCAGGCCTGAGTGGCTACCAATATGTTCTATGGCATGTAGGGCTGCAACGAGGGAGGGACCCGTGTCGGCCAGTTATAGGATTGTGTCGTCTGCATACATCCCAATCTTTTCTTCCAGGTTCCCTATCTTAAGGCCTCTGATAGTGGTGTCTGCGCGGACCATAATGGCTAATGGCTCCACAGCCAGTGCATACAGCATGGGGGAAAGGGGGCAGCCTTGTTGGGTCCTTCTCTCCATCGGGAATTGGTCGGAGAGCCAGCTGTTTACCAATACCTTGGCCTTCGGGGATTGATACAGGACCTGAACCCAGCGAATAAAATTGGGGACAATTCCAAATCTCGAGAGGCACTCCAGGAGTCGAAGGCCTTGGCGGCATCTAGAGCCACCACAACCCTCGAGCCGATTTCATCATGGGATCCCTGAATGTTCATAAATAGGTGGCAAATATTCATAGCAGTGTTTTTCCCTGGCATAAAACCTGTATGATCAGGGTGGATCAGGGAAAGAATGACCTGGTTAAGGCGGGAGGCTAGGATCTTGGCCAGTATTTTAATATCGACCTGTAGTAAGGAAATGGGTCTGTACGATTCCGGGTATTTGGGGTCCTTTCCAGTCTTAGAGATTACTACAATTTGGGCTTCTCTCATAGAGGGGGGTAGGATTCCCGAGTTAAATATGGATTTGTATAGGTCATGAAGTTTAGGGGTAAAATTTCAGAGTAGGTGGCATAAAATTCAAGTGGTAGGCCATCTGATCCTGGGGCCTTAGATGTGGCCAGACAGGAGATAGCCTCGGAAATATCTAAATATCTTCCCTAGTAATGGGGGCCTCTAATAGTTCACATTGGGCATCAGCTAATCTAGGGAATTTAATTATCGCAAAGTGATCTCTAGTGTCTTGGGGTGTGTGAGTGACCCTGGAGGTGTAGAGTGCGCGATAGAATCTCGCAAATTCCTCCGCTACTTGTTGCGGATCAGTGACATAGTTTCCCCAGGAGTCGGTCAAGGACACCACCACCGGGGATGTGAATCTAAGTGAGCAAGATATGCAAGTAGTTTGCCCGATCTTTCTCCATACTCAAATATCCTTTGCCTACAGAAAAAGATGCGTTGCTTGGCCCTCTCAATATGTAACAGGGAGACCTGTCACGTCTAAATCCTGAGATTGTTGGCGGTGCTGGGCGTGGGGTCCCGGTGGAACGCCTCCTCCAGCACCTGTAGGTGTTCTGCAGCCTGTTGGAAAATGAGTCTCCACGATCATTTAAGTGTGGAGAGCAGGGAGCGGGCATGGAGCTTAAACGTCTCCCACACTATGTCGTACGTGGCTGAGTCCCTGTTGGCTGTAAAAAAGTATTGCAAGGGGATGTCCTCCTGGTCCTGTAGAGCAGTCAGCCAGAGCAGGTTCAGCCGCCAAGGAGGAGTAGGGGAGGCCTTCAGGAGCTGAATAGTAATCCAGTAAGGGGAGTGATCCGAGAGTACTCTCGGAGCAAAGCCCGCATCTCCCAGTTTAGGTATCAGGGTCTTTGAAATTATAATAAAATCAATTTCTGACATTGTGTTATGGCTGGCTGAGAAGCATGAGAAGACTTTGGTGTGAGGATGTTTGTGACGCCAAGTGTCCACAAGAGCAAAGTCGGTCAGTATTCGGTGTGGTATGGTCTGGTATGGGCCGGCGGGTTAAGGGGTTGGTCCGGTGCGCCCATTCGATCTAGAGCAGGAATGAGGGTCATATTAAAGTCCCCCATCCGGTACAGAGGTGTATTGTGCCATAAAGGCAAGGCCCTCCTTAATTACAAGTGAGTTGTATGGGGGGGGCATAGCAGGCTAGTATCAGGATAGGGGAACCATTAATAGTGGCGTGTATAAACACTAGGGATGAGCCGAACACCCCCCTGTTCGGTTCGCACCAGAACATGCGAACAGGAAAAAAGTTCGCTCGAACACGCGAACACCGTTAAAGTCTATGGGACACGAACATGGATAATCAAAAGTGCTAATTTTAAAGGCTTATATGCAATTTATTGTCATAAAAAGTGTTTGGGGACCCGGGTCCTGCCCCAGGGGACATGGATCAATGCAAAAAAAAGTTTTTATAATGGCAGTTTTTTCAGGAGCAGTGATTTTAATAATGCTTAAAGTCAAACAATAAAAGTGTAATATCCCTTTAAATTTCGTAGCTGGGGGGTGTCTATAGTATGCCTGTAAAGGGGCGCATGTTTCCCGTGTTTAGAACAGTCTGACAGCAAAATGACATTTTCGAAGGAAAAATTCCATTTAAAACTACCCGCGGCTATTGCATTGCCGACAATACACATAGAAGTTCATTGATAAAAACGGCATGGGAATTCAACACAGGGAAACCCCGAACCAAAATTAAAAAAAAAAAAATGACGTGGGAGTCCCCCTAAATTCCATACCAGGCCCTTCAGGTCTGGTATGGATATTAAGGGGAACCCCGGACAAAAAAAAAAAAAAAAAATGACGTGAGGTTCCCCCTAAATTCCATACCAGACCCTTCAGGTCTGGTATGAATTTTAAGGGGAGCCCCGCACCAAAAAAAAACGGCGTGGGGTCCCCCCAAAAATCCATACCAGACCCTTATCCGAGCACGCAACCTGGCAGGCCGCAGGAAAAGAGGGGGGGTGAGAGTGCGGCCCCCCCCTCTTGAACCGTACCAGGCCACATGCCCTCAACATTGGGAGGGTGCTTTGGGGTAGCCCCCCAAAACACCTTGTCCCCATGTTGATGAGGACAAGGGCCTCATCCCCACAACCCTGGCCGGTGGTTGTGGGGGTCTGCGGGCGGGGGGCTTATCGGAATCTGGAAGCCCCCTTTAACAAGGGGACCCCCAGATCCCGGCCCCCCCCCCTGTGTGAAATGGTAAGGGGGTACTTACCCCTACCATTTCACTAAAAAACTGTCAAAAATGTTAAAAATGACAAGAGACAGTTTTTGACAATTCCTTTATTTAAATGCTTTTTCTTTCTTCTATCTTCCTTCATCTTCTTCTTCTTCTGGTTCTTCTGGCTCTTCTGGTTCTTCCTCCGGCATTCTCGTCCAGCATCTCCTCCGCGGCGTCTTCTATCTTCTTCTCCTCGGGCCGCTCCGCACCCATGGCATGGGGGGAGGCTCCCGCTCTTCTCTTCATCTTCTTCTTCATCCTCTTCTCTTCTTCCTTCTTCTCTTCTTCATTTTCTTCTCTGGGCCGCTCCGCACCCATGCTGGCATGGAGGGAGGCTCCCACTGTGTGACGGAGTCTCCTCGTCTGACTGTTCTTAAATAACGGGGGGTGGGGCCACCCGGTGACCCCGCCCCCCTCTGACGCACGGTGACTTGACGGGACTTTCCTGTGACGTCACGGGGAATGCCACAGGGAAGTCCCGTCATGTCCCGTGCGTCAGAGGGGGTGCGGCCACCGGGTGGCCCCGCCCCCCGTTATTTAAGAACCGTCAGACGAGGAGACGCCGTCACACAGCGGGAGCCTCCCTCCATGCCAGCATGGATGCGGAGCGGCCCAGAGAAGAAAATGAAGAAGAGAAGAAGGAAGAAGAGAAGAGGATGAAGAAGATGAAGAGAAGAGCGGGAGCCTCCCCCCATGCCATGGGTGCGGAGCGGCCCGAGGAGAAGAAGATAGAAGACGCCGCGGAGGAGATGCTGGACGAGAACGCCGGAGGAAGAACCAGAAGAGCCAGAAGAACCAGAAGAAGATGAAGGAAGATAGAAGAAAGAAGGAGCATTTAAATAAAGGAATTGTCAAAAACTGTCTCTTGTCATTTTTAACATTTTTGACAGTTTTTTAGTGAAATGGTAGGGGTAAGTACCCCCTTACCATTTCACACGGGGGGGCCGGGATCTGGGGGTTCCCTTGTTAAAGGGGGCTTCCAGATTCCGATAAGCCCCCCGCCCGCAGACCCCCACAACCACCGGCCAGGGTTGTGGGGATGAGGCCCTTGTCCTCATCAACATGGGGACAAGGTGTTTTGGGGGGCTACCCCAAAGCACCCTCCCAATGTTGAGGGCATGTGGCCTGGTACGGTTCAGGAGGGGGGGGCCGCACTCTCGTCCCCCCCTCTTTTCCTGCGGCCTGCCAGGTTGCGTGCTCAGATAAGGGTCTGGTATGGATTTTTGGGGGGACCCCACGCCGTTTTTTTTTTTTTTTGGCGCGGGGTTCCCCTTAAAATCCATACCAGACCTGAAGGGTCTGGTATGGAATTTAGGGGGAACCCCACGTCATTTTTTTTTAAATCTTGGCTGGGGTTCCCCTTAATATCCATACCAGACCTGAAGGGCCTGGTATGGAATTTAGGGGGACTCCCACGTCATTTTTTTTTTAAATTTTGGTTCGGGGTTTCCCTGTGTTGAATTCCCATGCCGTTTTTATCAATGAACTTCTATGTGTATTGTCGGCAATGCAATAGCCGCGGGTAGTTTTAAATGGAATTTTTCCTTCGAAATGTAATTTTGCTGTCAGACTGTTCTAAACACGGGAAACATGCGCCCCTTTACAGGCATACCATAGACACCCCCCAGCTACGAAATTTAAAGGGATATTACACTTTTATTGTTTGACTTTAAGCATTATTAAAATCACTGCTCCTGAAAAAACGGCCGTTTTTAAAACTTTTTTTTGCATTGATTCATGTCCCCTGGGGCAGGACCCGGGTCCCCAAACACTTTTTATGACAATAACTTGTATATAAGCCTTTAAAATTAGCACTTTTGATTTCTCCCATAGACTTTTAAAGGGTGTTCTGCGGCACCCTGCCGCGAACACCCCAAATTGTTCGCTGTTCGGCGAACTTGCGAACAGCCAATGTTCGAGTCGAACATGAGTTTGACTCGAACTCGAAGCTCATCCCTAATAAACACATATCTGCCCTGCCGGTCTGTCTGGAGCAGCACTAGGTCAAACGGAACCCTTTTAGCAATCAGAACCGATACTCCTCTAGAATAAGAGGTGTGGGTGGTGTGGTACTCCCAACCTATCCAAGGCTTTTTGAGAGAGGATTGTAGGTGGCCCGTAACGTGGGTCTCAACTAGCGTGATGATGTCAGCATGCTGGGCCTTAAGGAATGTCAGGGCGGCCGTGCGTTTAATCTTATTGCGCAAGCCCCTAACATTCCACGTGAGGAACTTTAGAGAACTCATGGCGGGTGTAGGGCGTGCATGAGAAACCGCAGCTGGACCAGGACCGGCAGAGCAGACATACCCACATCGGATAGCATAAAAGACAATTGTAACCAATAACGGTAGTACATGTATGACATAGACATAGTACCTTTAGCACAAATAAACAGTTGCAAACATAGTGGTGTGAGGAAAACAGTGACCACAACATTTCCCTTCCCTCCCAGTCCAATGCCACCCCAACTCGGCACAGACATAGTACCCCATAACCAGGTATCAACAGGGAACATCCAATGTGTAGGACCCGTTGGAGGCAAGGAACTTAATTGCAGAGGAGCATAGACACCAGTATTCCACAGTTTAGGAGACCATTATAACGCAGGGTGAATTGACTTTACTTCTGTAGCGTCAATCTAGCAATTCCACTTACAGTGACTGTAAGAGTTTTTTTTTTTTTTTTTTTAACAACAAACATCTCATACTTACCTCCACTGTGCAGCTCGTTTTGCACAGAGTGGCCCCGAACCTGTTCTTCTGGGGTCCCCCAGCGGCTCCTCCCCACATCAGATAACCCCCTGGGAGAAGCGCTCTCCAGGGGGATTACCTTGCGGGCACGCTCCCGAGTCCAGCATTTGGCGTCCATAGAGGCACCCGCATCATTGAAATTGACAGCAGTGGGAGCCAATGGCTGCGGTGCTATCAATCTATCTAATCAAGAGCTGGGACCTCATGGAGAGAGGGAGAACAGGTCACCACCAACAGAATACTGGGGCTCAGGTAAGTAAAACGGGGGGGCTGGGGAGCCGGTGACTGCCAGGTGTTTTTTCACCTTAATGCATAGGATGCATTAAGGTGAAAAAACATGAAGGTTCACAACCTGTCATGAACAGGTGTGACCAGATTGTGTGGACTGCAAAGAGGAAACCAAAACGTATGTAAAGTGAAATAAGGATAATGTTTATTTAAGAAAAGTGATATAAATAAACACCCCAAATATAAATAGTGCTCAACCAACCAACAGAAACCCACAAACAACAGATAATATATACAGCCAAAGGGAAGTACCAAAATCAAACACGTAAGCCAGGCCAGGGTCATACACAGGGGATCAGCAACTGAACAAGGGCAGGATAGGAGAGGGAGATAATGGATGGGATATGGATACAAGGGAATAGGAACACAGGAGGGACAGGATCAGGATGGGATCGGATATAGGCTCAGGTTCAGGTTCGGGTACGGGTTTACAGATACAGGTCAGGGCACAAGGAAGAAAGATACCAAGGCAAGCCTATGAGGGTTTGCCGGGTATTTATAAGGCTGTGGTAATTGACCTCATGTTACAGCTGAGCGCAGAGTGTGCTGTTTGCTCCACACTGCCGGAGTGCACCCGCTGGTGGACACCGCTACTACGGCCCAAGGATGCAACAGTGCCACCAGTAGGAGAGACCTCTTACTACAGGTCCCGGGTGTTGGAAGACACCCGCTGGTGGACACTGGTACTGCGATCCAAGAGACCGATAGCGCCACCAACGGGTAACCCCTCTCATGACAGTACCCCCCCCAAAGGAGCGGCCTCCGGACGCTCCAACAAGGTGAAATTGTCCAAAGTTCATGGCCTCAAACCGAACAACAGATGAGGGCACATCAGGCTGGGCATCGGGTACATCAAACTAGACAGTGGGTACATCTGAGAAGACAGCGGGCACATCCGGGCAGACAGCAGGCACATGACAGCGGGCAGGAATACACCAAGCTGGGCAGCGGGCACTTCGAGCTGGGCAGCAGGCACTTCGAGCTGGGCAGCGGGCATGGGCAATTCGAGCTGGGCAGCGGGCACGAACACTTCAAGCTGGGCAGCAGGCACATCAGTCTGGGAAGCTGGCACATCAGTCTGGGAAGCTGGCACATCAGGCTGGAAGGCAGGCACTGGGACAATAGGCTGGAAAGCAGGCACATCAGACTGGGAAGCTGGCACATCAGACTGGGAGGCAATCTTCGAGACATCAGGCTGGAGGGCAGGCACTGAGACAACAGACTGGGAAGCTGGCACATCAAACTGGGAAGCTGGCACATCAGGCTGGTAGGCAGGCATCGAGACATCAGGCTGGAAGGCAAGCTTCAAGACATCAGGCTGGGAAGCTGGCACATCAAACTGGGAAGCTGGCACATCAAACTGGGAAGCTGGCATATCAGACTGGGAAGCTGGCACATCAGACTGGAAGGCAGGCACATCAGGCTGGTAGGCAGGCATCGAGACATCAGGCTGGGAAGCTGGCACATCAAACTGGGAAGCTGGCACATCAGACTGGGAAGCTGGCACATCAGACTGGGAAGCTGGCACATCAGGCTGGTAGGCAGGCATCGAGACATCAGGCTGGAAGGCAAGCTTCAAGACATCAGGCTGGGAAGCTGGCACATCAAACTGGGAAGCTGGCACATCAAACTGGGAAGCTGGCACATCAAACTGGGAAGCTGGCACATCAGACTGGGAGGCTGGCACATCAGACTGGGAAGCTGGCACATCAGGCTGGAAGGCAGGCATCGAGACATCAGGTGGAAATGCAGACACTGAGACATCAGGCTGAAATGCAAGCTTCGAGACATCAGGCTGGAAGGCAGGCATGAAGACATCAGACTGGGAAGCGGGCACATCAGACTGAAAAGTGGGCACCGAGACTTCAGGCTGGAAGGCAGGCATCAAGGCATCAGACTGGAAAGCAGGCACATTAGACTGGAGAGCGGGTACATCAGACTGGAAAGCTGAGACATCCGGCTGGAAGGCAGGCATTGAGACATCGGGACATCCGGCTGGAAGGCAGGCATCGGGACATCTGGCTGGAAGGCAGGCATCGGGACATCCGGCTGGAAGGCAGGCATCGGGACATCCGGCTGGAAGGCAGGCATCGGGACATCCGGCTGGAAGGCAGGCATCGGGACGTCCGGCTGGAAGGCAGGCATCGGGGCGTCCGGCTGGAAGGCAGGCATCGGGGCGTCCGGCTGGAAGGCAGGCATCGGGGCGTCCGGCTGGAAGGCAGGCATCGGGACATCCGGCTCGAAGGCAGGCATCGGGACATCCGGCTGGAAGGCATGCATCGGGACGTCCGGCTGGAAGGCAGGCATCGGGACATCCGGCTGGAAGGCAGGCACCGAGACATCCGGCTGGAAGGCAGACATCAGGACAGACTGGACAGCGGGCACATCAGACTGTGAGGCAAAGACATCAAGCTGGGAGGCAGGCACCGAGACATCAGGCTGGAAGGCAGGCATCAGGACATCAGACTGGAAAGCAGGCACATTAGACTGGAAAACGGGTACATCAGACTGGAAGGTGGGCACATCAGACTGGAAAGCGGGCACCGAGACTTCAGGCTGGAAGGCAGGCATCAAGGCATCAGACCGGAAAGCAGGCACATTAGACTGGAGAGCGGGTACATCAGACTGGAAGGCTGAGACATCCGGCTGGAAGGCAGGCATCGAGACATCTGGCTGGAAGGCAGGCATCGAGACATCCGGCTGGAAGGCAGGCATCGAGACATCCGGCTGGAAGGCAGGCATCGAGACATCCGGCTGGAAGGCAGGCACATCAGGCTGGAAGGCAGGCACCAAGACTTTGGGCTGGAAGGCAGGCATCGGGACATCAGACTGGAAAGCGGGTACATCAGACTGGAAAGTGGACACATCAGACTGGAAGGTAGGCACATCAGACTGGAAGGCAGGCACATCAGACTGGAAGGCAGGCACATCAGACTGGAAGGAAGGCATCAAGACATCAGATTGGAAAGCGGACACATCTGACTGGAAGGTAGGCACATCAGGCTGGAAGGTAGGCACATCAGGCTGGAAGGCAGGCACCGGGCATCAGACTGGAAAGCGGGTACATCAGACTGGAAAGTGAACACATCAGACTGGAAGGCAGGCACATCAGACTGGAAGGCAGGCACCGAGACTTTGGGCTGGAAGGCAGGCATCAAGACATCAGACTGGGAAGCAGGCACTGGGTTGGCAGGTTTAGGTGGGTCATCAAGTTCAACTGGCATGAACGCAGGCTGGAACAGGTTGGTTGGTGTGGAAGCAAGTTGGGTTACTGGCAGGATCGTGTGAGTGGGGAAGAACTTCCGTTTCTTCTTTGGCTTAACTGCTGGAGATTTTTAGGTGGCTGTAGGACTGTAGACAGGAGGTGAGGCATACTGAAAGGAAGGGCTGGGATATGGCAAGGAAGGGGGAACAGCGGCCAGAGGAAGTTCTTGTGGGGAAGTTGCAGGTATTAGAGAAGAGGCAGGTGGGTTAAAGGCAGAAAAGGTGCAGGAAGTAGAAACAGGGCATTGATACCTGGTGGGGAGCAGGGTATATTGGACTGCAGCTGAGGTTGCCAGGGGTGATGGGGGAAAGGACATCTGAACAGGCAGGTGTTTAGTAGCAGGTCTGGTTTGTGGAGAGCTGACAGAAGCTGGGCATAACAGGTCTGACCATGCCTGAAGTAAAGGTAGCACAAAAGTGGGCTCACATACCCTCTGTCTGACCAGGGACTGCACTTCATCTATACAATCTTTCAACAACTGTTTGGGACAAACCAAATAATGCTCAAAAAAGATGCAGAGTCATCCTCCAACAGCCATACTAAGGACGCAACCTGGTTAATGCTGAACGGGGGAGAAAAGTCATCATGGCCCTTTGGGATACAAGGCAGAGCCAGCTCTGTACACATTCCAATCAAAGGCTGAACATCCTCAAACAGTATACTGCCCTGATCGACCACAGAGTGAGCTAAACGGATTATTTCCAGCAGCTGATCACTGGACCACCCTTTCAATGTCTGGTGGAGATATTCAGAACTCTCTGTTGCCAGCAGAGCATAATAAACAAATATATCTGAATTCATCCCAGCAATGTGAAACAGAACCGAGATGGTTCCCCTGTGCAGCCACTTCTGGTCAGAGATGGCCTTGGTATACTGTCATGAACAGGTGTGACCAGATTGTGTGGACTGCAAAGAGGAAACCAAAATGCATGTAAAGTGAAATAAGAATAATGTTTATTTAAGATAAGTGATATAAATAAACAAACACCCCAAATATAAATAGTGCTCAACCAACCAACAGAAACCCACAAACAACAGATAATATATACAGCCAAAGGGAAGTACCAAAATCAAACACGTAAGCCAGGCCAGGGTCATACACAGGGGATCAGCAACTGAACAAGGGCAGGATAGGAGAGGGAGATAATGGATGTATGGTTGCCACCTCATCCCTTTAAACCCGAACACATATGAATTACACAGGTTCTGTGGCTGATTAAGGTGGTAATTAAACTCACTTGGTGCCTTATCTGCATTTAATTAGCCTCAGAACCTGTGTAATTCATATGTGTTCGGGTTTAAAGGGATGAGGTGGCAACTCTAAATGGATGGGATATGGATACAAGGGAATAGGAACACAGGAGGGACAGGATCAGGATGGGATCGGATACAGGCTCAGGTTCGGGTACGGGTTTACAGATACAGGTCAGGGCACAAGGAAGAAAGATACCAAGGCAAGCCTATGAGGGTTTGCCGGGTATTTATAAGGCTGTGGTAATTGACCTCATGTTACAGCTGAGCGCAGAGTGTGCTGTTTGCTCCACACTGCCGGAGTGCACCCGCTGGTGGACACCGGTACTACGGCCCAAGGATGCAACAGTGCCACCAGCAGCAGAGACCTCTTACTACAGGTCCCAGGTGTTGGAAGACACCCGCTGGTGGACACTGGTACTGCGATCCAAGAGACCGATAGCGCCACCAACGGGTAACCCCTCTCATGACACAACCCCTTTAAGTAAGTGTATGCAGAAAATCCAAACATAGGTAGCCATGTTAGAAATGTAGTACACTCACTCCACTTGGGTCATTGGAATAGTATTCAGATATGGTGTAGCAACATAACCCATTGCAAATAAGTAGTTGCAGATAAGTATATGTAGCGCTTGGTTGCTACTAGTAACTAACATCCACCATGTCACCCTGCTGCCAGACCTCCATCTGTCACTTCTAAGACAATAAACAATCATTTTGCGTTGTTTTTGTTTTGTTTATTGGGGAATATAACTCAGTTGGGGGAAAGGAAATATGGGATGCCCATAGAACAATTGCTTTGCCATCATATTTAAGAATTAGAACAAAAGGTTGAGCCGTGAAGTACTGATGTGCACGCAATATCTACAAGCGCTTCCCCTGCATAACACCATGCAGACTATTTCTCCTCCTCTGCGTATCTCCTGCAGAATGTTGCTCCCAGGACTTCCACCCTCCTGCACAAACTTCTACTGTAGATCATTATTCTTCCTGTCACATCATCCTCTTTTGACAAAAGAGACCACCCTGAACAGTCTCAGTTGCTGGCTAGAATTGGTTGCACTGTTACTAGGCCAGAGGTCTGCAGTACCTCTCCCTGGCAGCCTAGTAATTTAGTAGCATGTGCTGATTAGTGGACTACAGCTCCCAGCTAGTCCGGCCTGCAAATCCTGCGCCCTCAGGCACCAACAATTTGACATTCTCCCCACAGTCTCTCCTCTGGCCTCGCACCCAGCTCCCCTAGCATGCCTCATCCAGAACTCCACTGTGGTCCAAGCACCGATCTTCTCCTGCAGTGAGTCCACGATGGAGAACTCTAACTGGATATACGTTCTGGCAGCTTCTCCAACCCCTCTGTTCCAGAACACTTCTTCCAGGACCGTGTAAAGATGAAGCTCCTTCCCAGCTCTCCCAGGCTCCTTTGCTAGGCCTCGCACCCCCCCAGATGGGGATGGGGCCCCTGCTGCTGCCTAGTACTCCATTCTCCACGTCTTCCGGCCGACAACTCCTCCCCAGTGGCCTGTAACCTCAGCTTATATGGGAGGCCTGCCCCCTGCCAATTCCAGTTGGGGATTGGTCAAAGCTCCTCACATGAGCTGCCTGACACTCCAGTCCTAGACCATGCCCCTCTTCCAGATCATTCTTCCTGGAAGCAGGGGAGGCGCTTCAGAACTAAAGCACAGGTGGTCACACCCACTGCTGCACTAACCACTCCCTGCCCCCCAGATCAAAACAAACAGGCCTAGCCTGAAGCATAGGCCTGCCCGAATTTACCCGCACTGGCAGTTTCCCTTACAAAATCCTCACTCTAGCACCTACCTATGGTAGAGGGTGCTACATATAAAAGTCTTTTGTGCACATAAGGGGTATAAAGGTTGATACTTATCAGTCCATGAGGCTAATCGTGGCCCAGATGAAGAGCCACCTGATCGGTTTCACCAGCCCCCGCCAGCTGCACCAAAGGCTATTCATTTATTCAGGAGTCTGAGCTTTTGCCAACAATATATATTTTTTTTCATAATAATATTTCATTGCAAATGTAAACAGAACAACATTTGTACAAATTGTACCAGAGTATAACCATTGTAAATACATGTACATGAAAAGTATAATTGTCATAACATATAACATATACCCGACTTCAGCAATTTGTTTCTGAGCCATACACAAGATGAGTTGAAAAGACAATATAGTCAGTTATATGAAATTCTGATTTTATAACTAAGAAAAACTGATGTAATCATCGATCATTTTGTTGCATATGATCCAAGTGTTTGCTCTAATTCGTGTAAGCATGGTATCTGCTATGTTGTTTGCCAACAATATTATTCACCCTTATCTGCACTCCAGCAATTACACTTTTAGGTGTAGATAAAAATAAAACAAAATATTACCAGCTTCGGAGTTAACATCCAAAATCATTCCTGCATAATATAATTAAGTGGCTTTGAAAAAAGGTTCTTTTTTTAACATTCTTCACAGCTGCCTATACAATCTACAGATCACTTAAATTATAAAAAAATAAATATCAATAATAAAAAAAAATTACCTCCACCAGAATTAATATCAAAGTTAATTCCTGCAAAATAAAAAAACATGCAGCGTTAAAAAACTCTCTCACTCAGCTGCCTATAGTATGAAATAAAATATACAAGTTTGAAAAAGGCTCTTTTAGAATTAAGGTTGAATTTATACATTCAAACCACTGGGACAACTGCCCTGTGATGCTTCCTTTCTACCCCATTTGACTGGCTAGTCTTAGTATCACATTGACAAAATCAGATGACATAACTATACGAGGCACACAAAGACAGGGCAGAGGGATTCTGAGAGACAGTTTGCCTATTCTATGTCAGTATATCTAGAATCCATGATTGAAAGACAAGAGGAAACTCTATTCTCGTCTTCCTCTACAGTTTGGTTTTAGGTGTACAGACCCAGAATAATCGAACTGTAAATGCACAATAAATTACTCAGGGAACAGAAATGCCCATACTGTACTGTGCAGGGTCGTCTACAATAAAAAACCCAGCTGGTTGCAATGACAGGCAGGATGGTAGTCCAGAACCTTTCACTGTACTGTACATGGAAATGTGCTGGCTAACCGTGTCCAGTTTGCAGGTGTAAGAAGAAAAGAGGTACCTCGTACTGTACTGACTGTAAGTTATGTCTCTTGTGCTGATTTACTGTATGTGATTTTGGCTGAACTTAGGCTTTAAAGGGACTCTTTTTCATTAAAATTGGTGAAAGCTGGCACAGGTTTGTGATTTTTGCATTAAGCCAGTTTAATCAGATGCAATGTCATGTCTGACACAGATTTCCTGAAGACTTGTAAAAGACACAGCAGACAAACCTTACATTGGCCACCTTTCCCATTACCTTTTCACAACCCCTGTATTTATCAGAACAGTTTTATTTTCATCACTTGTGAGTCATTTTAATAGTGTATGTGTTCCACCAATGGAAAACTAACCATTGTCTGGTTGGGTATAAGCATGCATTGTATTGCTGGCAGAAGCAAGAAAACTGTATGTTCATGACAAAGTGCGTCTGTCAGTGATATGATTTTTTTATTATGTTTCCTTTACTCATTTATTCTATAAATATTATACAAATAAATATTATACACCTTTTGAAGAAAAACAATTTGCAAAGTGTAATGCATATTCAAATGTCAGTGCAGGGACAATAATTTCTTCAATTAAAACTTTTTCTTATTTTAAAGCTCTGAAAAATTGCCATTTTTTTAATAGTAACCACAAAAAAAAAATATTTATATATAACCCATTACTGTAATGATTATAAAAGAAATATGTGGTTTTAGATGTGAGATATAACGAAAAATATCAAACAAGTCATTACCAGCTACTGAGTTAACATCCAGATTCACTTCTGTAAAAAAAAAAAATACATTTTCTTATTTTAAAGCTCTGAAAAATGAACATTTTTTAAAATAGTAAACATAAAAGACCCTATTTGTATATAATTTATTACTGTAATGATTATAAAAGTAATATGTGGTTTTAGATGTGAGATATAATGAAAAATATCAAACAAGTCATTACCAGCTACTGAGTTAACATCCAAATTCACTTCTGTAAAAAACAAATACATTTTATTATTTTAAAGCTCTGAAAAATGAACATTTTTTAAAACAGTAAGCACAAAAACAAACCCTATTTAAATATAATTTACTACTGTAATGATTGTAATAGAAAAAAAATATGTGGTTTTAGATGTGAGATATAATGAAAAATATAGAACAAGACATTACCAGCTACAACGTTAACATCCACATTCACTTCTGTAAAAAAACAAATATTCATTTTTGAAAAAAGGTTCTTTTATAACATTCCACATGTCTGGCTATACAATGCATAGATAATATCAATGCTAAAAAATGAAAACAAAGTTATTACCGTCTCTAAAGATTATATTCCAATTAGTTCTAGTAAAATACAGATGTGCAGTTTAGAAAAAGGGTTCAAGGGAATTGTTAGTTATTTTTTACACATACATTTAAAACAGATCAGAATGACGTAACTAATCTTATTAATTTGTGTTATGTTTTAGGCCTCATGCACACTGGACATTTTTGCAGCTGCCTCTAGGGGCGTCAGCAGTGGCGGCTGGTGTTTTTCTTTTTTTTTGGGGGGGGGGGGCGGCAAACAACCATCCACCCCCCCGAGCAGCACCCAACCCTCCAGGAAAGGCACCCACACCCCCGAGCGGCACCCACCCCCCCTGTTGTTTTCTGGTCGGTCCGGCACTTACTCAATCGGCGGTGGTGGGTGGCAGGCAGCGTGGTGCAGCGGCTCTGTGTCCTCTCCTCCATGGCGACTTCCAGCTCCACCCCTCCTCCTCCTAGGTGTCAAATAGGATCGCCTGTCCTTTCAGCCAATTGGGTGACTGGTGTCAAAACCGGCTTCTTGATTGACTTGGAGGAGGATCAGTGTTACAACAGCGAATATTCATTCGCTGTTGTAACACACCTGGGTGGGATTGGAGTCACTAAATGATATATTGCTCAAACATGCCATGGGCATATGTGGGATTACACCCCAAAATACATTCTGCTGCTTCTCCTGAGTACGGGGATACCACATGTGTGGGAATTTTTGGGAGCCTAGCTTCATACGGGGCCCCGAAAACCAATTACCGCCTTCAGGATTTCTAAGGGCGTAAATTTTTGATTAACTCCTCACTACCTATCACAGTTTCGAAGGCCATAAAATGCCAAGATAGCACAAAACCCCCCAAATGACCCCATTTTGGAAAGTGGACACCCCAAGCTATTTGCTGAGAGGCATGGTGAGTATTATGCAGCTCTCATTTGTTTTTGAAAATGAAGAAAGACAAGAAAAATTTTATTTTTCTTTTTTCAAATTTCAAAACTTTGTGAAAAAAAGTGAGGTCTGCAAAATACTCACTATACCTCTCAGCAAATAGCTTGGGGTGTCTACTTTCCAAAATAGGGTCATTTTGGGGGGGTTTGTGCCACCTGGGCATTCCATGGCCTCCGAAACTGTGATAGGCAGTGAAGAGTGAAATCAAAAATTTACGCCCTTAGAAAGCCTGAAGGCGGTGCTTGGTTTTCGTGGTCCCGTACGCGGCTAGGCTCCCAAAAAGTCTCACACATGTGGGGGTCATTTGGGGGGGGTTTGAACTGTCCTGGCATTTTATGCACAACATTTAGAAGCTTATGTCACACATCACCCACTCTTCTAACCAATTGAAGACAAAGCCCTTTCTGACACTTTTTGTTTACATGAAGAAATTTTTTTTTTGCAAGAAAATTACTTTGAACCCCCAAACATTATATATTTTTTTAAAGCAAATGCCCTACAGATTAAAATGGTGGGTGTTTCATTTTTTTTTCACACAGTATTTGTGCAGCGATTTTTCAAACGCATTTTTTTTTGGAAAAAACACACTTTTTTAAATTTTAATGCACTAAAACACACTATATTGCCCAAATGTTTGATGAAATAAAAAAGATGATCTTCGGCCGAGTACATGGATACCAAACATGACATGCTTTAAAATTGCGCACAAACGTGCAGTGGCGACAAACTAAATACATTTTTAAAAGCCTTTAAAAGCCTTTACATGTTACCACTTTAGATTTACAGAGGAGATCTACTGCTAAAATTACTGCCCTCGATCTGACCTTCGCGGTGATACCTCACATGCATGGTGCAATTGCTGTTTACATTTGACGCCAGACCGACGCTTGCGTTTGCCTTTGCGTGAGAGCAGGGGGGGACAAGGGTGCTTTTTTTTTTTTTTTTTTTTTTTCTTTATTTTTTTTTGCTTTTTTATCTTATTTTTAAACTGTTTTGTTCATTTTTTTATTTTTTTAATCATTTTTATTGTTATATCAGGGAATGTAAATATCCCCTATGATAGCAATAGGTAGTGACAGGTACTCTTTTTTGAAAAAATTGGGGTCTATTAGAACCTAGATCTCTCCTCTGCCCTCAAAGCATCTGACCACACCAAGATCGGTGTGATAAAATGCTTTCCCAATTTCCCAATGGCCCTTCCTTCGCCAATCCTAATTGGGAACCCACCGCTTCTGCAGCGCCTGTACTTCCCCCATTCCTATCCCCAACCAAACGCAGTTGGCTGCATGAGAGGCATTTTCTTTATGTCCTCCCGAGTACCCCTACCCAACGAACCCCCCCAAAAAAGATGTCATGTCTGCAGCAAGCGCGGATATAGGTGTGACACCCGCTATTATTGTCCCTTCTGTCCTGACAATCCTGGTCTTTGCATTGGTGAATGTTTTGAACGCTACCATTCACTAGTTGAGTATTAGCGTAGGGTATAGCATTGCACAGACTAGGCACACTTTCACAGGGTCTCCCAAGATGCCATCGCATTTTGAGAGACCGAACCTGGAACCGGTTACAGTTATAAAAGTTAGTTACAAAAAAAAGTGTAAAAAAAAAAAATATATAAAATTAAAAAAAAATAGTTGTCGTTTTATTGTTCTCTCGCTCTCTTTTTTCTCTATTGTTCTGCTCTTTTTTACTGTATTTTATTCTGCAATGTTTTATTGTTATTATGTTTTATCATGTTTGCTTTTCAGGTATGCAATTTTTTATACTTTACCGTTTACTGTGTTTTATTGTTAACCATTTTTTTGTCTTCAGGTACGCCATTCACGACTTTGAGTGGTTATACCAGAATGATGCCTGCAGGTTTAGGTATCATTCTTTTCAGCCAGCAATCGGCTTTCATATAAAAGCAATCCTAGTGGCTAATTAGCCTCTAGACTGCTTTTACAAGTAGTGGGAGGGAATGCCCCCCCACCGTCTTCCGTGTTTTTCTTTGGCTCTCCTGTTTCAACAGGGAACCTGAGAATGCAGCCGGTGATTCAGCCAGCTGACCATAGAGCTGATCAGAGACCAGAGTGGCTCCAAACATCTCTATGGCCTAAGAAACCGGAAGCTACGAGCATTTCATGACTTAGATTTTGCCGGATGTAAACAGCGCCATTGGGAAATTGGAAAAGCATTTTATCACACCGATCTTGGTGTGGTCAGATGCTTTGACGGCAGAGGAGAGATCTAGGGTCTAATAGATCCCAATTTTTTCAAAAAAGAGTACCTGTCACTACCTATTGCTATCATAGGGGATATTTACATTCCCTGAGATAACAATAAAAATTATTTAAAAAAAATGAAAGGAACAGTTTAAAAATAAGATAAAAAAGCAAATAAATAATAAAGAAAAAAAAAAAAAAAGCACCCCTGTCCCCCCCTGCTCTCGCGCTAAGGTGAACGCAAGCGTCGATCTGATGTCAAATGTAAACAGCAATTGCACCATGCATGAGGTATCACCGCGAAGGTCAGATCGAGGGCAGTAATTTTAGCAGTAGACCTCTTCTGTAAATCTAAAGTGGTAACCTGTAAAGGCTTTTAAAAGCTTTTAAAAATGTATTTATTTTGTTGCCACTGCACGTTTGTGCGCAATTGTAAAGCATGTCATGTTTGGTATCCATGTACTCGGCCTAAGATCATCTTTTTTATTTCATCAAACATTTGGGCAATATAGTGTGTTTTAGTGCATTAAAATTTAAAAAAGTGTGTTTTTTCCCCAAAAAATGCGTTTGAAAAATCGCTGCGCAAATACTGTGTGAAAAAAAAAAAATGAAACACCCACCATTTTAATCTGAAGGGCATTTGCTTTAAAAAAATATATAATTTTTGGGGGTTTAAAGTAATTTTCTTGCAAAAAAACATAATTTTTTCATGTAAACAAAAAGTGTCAGAAAGGGCTTTGTCTTCAAGTGGTTAGAAGAGTGGGTGATGTGTGACATAAGCTTCTAAATGTTGTGCATAAAATGCCAGGACAGTTCAAACCCCCCCAAATGACCCCCACATGTGTGAGACTTTTTGGGAGCCTAGCCGCGTACGGGACCCCGAAAACCAAGCACCGCCTTCAGGCTTTATAAGGGCGTAAATTTTTAGAAATCCTGAAGGCGATGATTGGTTTTCGGGGCCCCGTACGCGGCTAGGCTCCCAAAAAGTCCCACACATGTGGTATCCCCGTACTCAGGAGAAGCAGCTGAATGTATTTTGGGGTGAAATTCCACATATGCCCATGGCCTGTGTGAGCAATATATCATTTAGTGACAACTTTTTGTGATTTTTTTTTATGTCATTATTCAATCACTTGGGACAAAAAAAATTAATATTCAATGGGCTCAACATGCCTCTCAGCAATTTCCTTGGGGTGTCTACTTTCCAAAATGGCATCATTTGGGGGGGGGTTTGTACTGCCCTGCCATTTTAGCACCTCAAGAAATGACATAGGCAGTCATAAACTAAAAGCTGTGTAAATTCCAGAAAATGTACCCTAGCTTGTAGATGCTATAACTTTTGCGCAAACCAATAAATATACGCTTATTGACATTTTTTTTACCAAAGACATGTGGCCGAATACGTTTTGGCCTAAATGTATGACTAAAATTGAGTTTATTATTGGATTTTTTTATAACAAAAAGTAGAAAATATCATTTTTTTTCAAAATTTTCGGTCTTTTTCTGTTTATAGCGCAAAAAATAAAAACCGCAGAGGTGATCAAATACCATCAAAAGAAAGCTCTATTTGTGGGAAGAAAAGGACGCAAATTTCGTTTGGGTACAGCATTGCATGACCGCGCAATTAGCAGTTAAAGCGACGCAGTGCCAAATTGTAAAAAGGGCTCTGGTCAGGAAGGAGGTAAATCCTTCCGGGGCTGAAGTGGTTAAAGAGTTACTAGAATTTGCTATTCATGGAACTGTAAAATAACCGAAGGTCTGAAAATGAAACTTCCAGAGGTGCAGCTGACGTCAGCATAGCTGAACAACAAAATCTTGACAAGGACACATTCACTTCTCATGTAAGAATGTTGAAGGTCCCAAATTGATTCCATCAATCATTTTATAAAAAGGGTGCAGTGTTCCTTCTAACAAACAAAACAAAAAAACAATTCTAAAACTGATTTCTTGTGTTTTCTACAAAATAAATGTTTACATGATAAGCCTATCCAAGTTATGGATGCATTTTGCCTGCAGTTTCAACCAACCCAAAATGTAAAAATGGGAATTCAAATATATATACAGTGGGGACGTAAAGTATTCAGACCTCCCTTAAATCTTTCACTCTTTGTTATATTGCAGCCATTTGCAGCCAAAATCATTTAGGTTCATTTTTTTCCCTCATTAATGTACACACAGCACCCCATATTGACAGAAAAAAACAGAATTGTTGACATTTTTGCATATTTATAAAAAAAAAAACTGAAATATCACATGGTCCTAAGTATTCAGACCCTTTGCTGTGACACTCATATATTTAACTCAGGTGCTGTCCATTTCTTCTGATCATCCTTGAGATGGTTCTACACCTTCATTTGAGTCCAGTTGTGTTTGATTATACTGATTGGACTTGATTAGGAAAGCCACACACCTGTCTATATAAGACCTTACAGTTCACAGTGCATGTCAGAGCAAATGAGAATCATGAGGTCAAAGGAACTGCCTGAAGAGCTCAGAGACAGAATTGTGGCAAGGCACAGATCTGGCCAAGGTTACAAAAACATTTCTGCTGCACTTAAGGTTCCTAAGAGCACAGTGGCCTCCATAATCCTTGAATGGAAGACATTTGGGATGACCAGAACCCTTCCTAGAGCTGGCCGTTCGGCCAAACTGAGCTATCGGGGGAGAAGAGCCTTGGTGAGAGAGGTAAAGAAGAAGAACCCAAAGATCATTGTGGCTGAGCTCCAGAGATGCAGGAGATGTGAGAAAGTTGTAGAAAGTCAGCCATCACTGCAGCCCTCCACCAGTCGGGGCTTTATGGCAGAGTGGCCCGACGGAAGCCTCTCCTCAGTGCAAGACACATGAAAGCCTGCATGGAGCTTGCTAAAAAACACCTGAAGGACTCCAAGATGGTGAGAAATAAGATTCTCTGGTCTGATGAGACCAAGATAGAACTTTTGGCCTTAATTCTAAGTGGTATGTGTGGAGAAAACCAGCACTGCTCATCACTTGTCCAATACAGTCCCAATAGTGAAGCATGGTGGTGGCAGCATCATGCTGTGGGGGTGTTTTTCAGCTGCAGGGACAGGACAACTGGTTGCAATTGAGGGAAAGATGAATGCGGCCAATTACAGGGATATCCTGGACGGAAACCTTCTCCAGAGTGCTCAGGACCTCAGACTGGGCCAAAGCTTTGCCTTCCAACAAGACAATGACCCTAAGCACACCGCTAAAATAACGAAGGAGTGGCTTCACAACAACTCCGTAACTGTTCTTGAA
Organism: Aquarana catesbeiana; assembly: GCF_042186555.1. Taxonomy (NCBI): domain Eukaryota; kingdom Metazoa; phylum Chordata; class Amphibia; order Anura; family Ranidae; genus Aquarana; species Aquarana catesbeiana. The sequence continues at coordinate 274,349,652 of NC_133330.1, read as the reverse complement.
TGGCCCAGCCAGAGCCCGACTTAAACCCAATTGAGCATCTCTGGAGAGACTTAAAAATGGCTGTCCACCAACGTTTACCATCCAACCTGACAGAACTGGAGAGGATCTGCAAGGAGGAATGGCAGAGGATCCCCAAATCCAGGTGTGAAAAACTTGTTGCATCTTTCCCAAAAAGACTTATGGCTGTATTAGATCAAAAGGGTGCTTCTACTAAATACTGAGCAAAGGGTCTGAATACTTAGGATCATGTGATATTTCAGTTTTTCTTTTTTAATAAATCTGCAAAAATGTCAACAATTCTGTGTTTTTCTGTCAATATGGGGTGCTGTGTGTACATTAATGAGGAAAAAAAATTAACTTAAATGATTTTAGCAAATGGCTGCAATATAACAAAGAGTGAAAAATGTAAGGGGGTCTGAATACATTCCGTCCCCACTGTATATGATGAATGACATTTTTAAAAAAACATGCGGCTTTTAGGAAAATAAACACGTAGGCTGCAAGTAAAAGACATTTTTTTTCCAGTTTGAACTCATATTTAATTATCTTGTACTATTCGAAAGGTTTTAAATATTGAGAATTCACTCCATCGCTAAATGTTTTAACAGTGAGAGCCCTTCTCTGCTGTGTTTACATGACAAATCCCCCCCTACTGTTTGCAGAGTTATCAAAGCTTCTAGTGGCACAGACTGTGTTATTTGAACCTCATGGATTCTGCAGTCTGCATTCATGCTCCATCACTTTCCATAGACAAATAAAACCTACAGACACTAGGAAAATTGTGTTTGATTTTGTTTTTCCTGAATTTTGTTTACTGGCCTAAAGACGTTTCCACTGTATTTTTTCAGCAATCTATATGTTTTGGCACTTCACGGAAGCAAGGAGCATTGGTAGACCCTATTACCCAGAGCTTGGTCGTCTATAAAGTGCTCCAGGTCTCCAGACGCAGTAATTGTTGTCATCACCCCAGGAATTGTGTTCTAGAAACAGACACCTTTCCTGAACTTTGTTCCATACATTTTTGTAAAATACTGTAGTTTGTATTAGACCCAGGTCTTATTCAAGGGGTAAAAGCCAATCACAGGTAACAGCTTACTTCAATGCTGCTTAATGTGGTTCTAAAGGCAGAAGTTTTTTTACCTTAAGGCATGCTATGCAGCTTCCCCCCAGCCCCTCCTTATACTTACATGAGCCCCATCTCGATCCAGTGATGTGCATGAGAGCAGCGGCTCTCCTGTGCCTGTCTCTCCTCATTGGCAAACACAGCACAGCAGCAGGGGCAGTGCCGAGCTATGCTCTGTATGTCAATGGACAATGTCCATTCACAGGACTGCAGCTCGGGAGCTAGCCTGCGCAAGTGTCCCCATGGCAAGAAGCTTTCTATTGGGGGCTCTCAGCAGGGGGGCGGAGCCAGAATTGCCAGTGGGGACCCAAAAAAAAAGAGGATGGGGCTGCTCTCTGAAAAACCTTACACAGAGCAGGTATCACGGGTTTATTTATTTATTTTTTTATTCCAACCTTTAGAATCACTTTAATTAGGGTGGACAATACAGGATGGAATGAAAACTGGATTTGCACGAGGAACCTTTTGTGAATCTGTGTTTTTTGGTTTATGATGTATGTCAGCACAGATAAAGAAAACCAATGGCAGGACAGTGCAGTATCAAAAAGAAAATAGAGCAACAGAAGGTGAGCCATAAAGGAGAAAGGAGTGGAAAACTGATGATAAGGGTTGCAAGAAAAAGACTCACCCACTTGCCATGGTATTCTAAAAGTCCAGTAATGTTTCAATTTAAATCCAAGTACATAGAGGTGTCCTGGGTCTTGAACCTCTTCCTCTGTCACACCAGTACGCTCCCCTACCCCTATGGACCAGAGCAGTTTTTTACATTTCTACTGTGGACCTCTTTATTGCAATAACATTAATTAAGATAACAAAGTAATACATACTGTAAAAAAAAAAATAAAAAAAAAAAAAAAAATATATATATATATATATATATATATATATATATATATATATATATATATATATATATATATATATATATATATATTTTTTTTTTTTTTTAATTTATTTATTTATTTATTTTAAGGACAAACAATTTATCTTTTCGTGATATTGTTTTGTCAAAATAATTTTCTATAATTTTCGTATTCTTCTATGATTTTCTATACAAGCTATAGACATAAAAGTCACAAAGCTAATAAAAATACCTTTTTTTCCCTTTTTTGACCATTTTTCATATAAAAAAAAAAGTGTGATTGTAAAATTAAAGTATAAATTATATTCTGTATTTTTTCCTGTTTGAAAAGTACACTAAAATTTTGACTCTGGTATAAAGTATTGCAAAGTTATTTACAACAGAAATAACTGGTTGTTTTGTTATTTGTTTTTTTTTTACTTTCAATTTAGCTGTTTTAAAACGTGACACTAAAAAAATGAAGAATAAAAAAAAGAAACAAAAAAGAAGTTTAAATAATAATGGTTAATAATATAGAAAAGAATGGCAAAAAATAGTTAAAGGGAGAAGGGAAAGAAGGAGTTAATTAGGGTTGAACAGAGTAAAACTCAGCCCTGGTTCACACCAGTGCGACTTGTCATGTAACTTGACAGTTCAAAGTCGCATGACAATTCGCACCCCATTTGTGGCAACTGAATTGTTCAAATTGCTGCGACTCAAGTCATAGCGACGTTGAAAAAGGTTCCTGCACTTCAGTGCGCCATGCATTGATATCTGTTAAATGAAGTTACACAGATATCAGCAAGCTGCACATGAAATCACACTGCTTTTATGTCGCGCTGAAGTAGCACAACTTCAAAACCACACTGGTGTGAACCAGGACTAAGGCCTGGTTCACACCTATGTGTTTTTTGGTGCTTTTTGCAGAAATTCACTACAGTTCATTTAACATGGTTTCCTATGGGACACATTTACATCTATACTTTTTTCAGCTTCTGCATTTTTGGAAAGGGTCAGGGACTTTTTAAAATGCAAAACGGTGCTCTTTTTATGGTTCAATAGACTTCAATGAAGGAGCTGCAGGAAAGCACGTAGTTCTTTCTGTTGTGATTTTACTGAAATTTTGCTGCAATTTGCGTTTTGAAATTTTTTTTAATCTGCCCAACAACAAATTGGCAAAAAAAAGCATAAAAAGTGCAAAACGCTAACTGCAGCAAAATCGCAGTAAAATCATGGCAAAAACGCACAACAGAAACAGATCAAAAGCAAACTGTCGGTGTGAACCAAGCCTAAAGCTGGATACACACTGTACAACTTTTTGTTTGATTTTCTTTAGATTTACCAAAACCATGTAGTGTAAGGGCCTGCCTGATTGCATACATATTGAAATTGTTAAAGTTTGACCTCATATTATATCGTTTTAGTAAATCTAAAGGAAAAAATCTAAAGAAAATTGTATAGTGTGTATCCAGCTTAAGTGTTCATAATGAGTTAAATAGACACATTTTATGAAAAAAATAACTTTTTTTTACTTGGGTTGCTTTAACTGACACTATCTGCAAATAGAAGCTTATCCCTTCGATCTGCAGATAATTAAAACAAAGTTACCCCAGATGACGTCTGTGTAGACGAAACCCGTCGGGTCGAGTCCTGCCTACACTATTACACTTATTCATGTCTTCCTTGCAAGTGTACTTATCTCCATGTGAAATGTGAGTTTTTTTATTTTATTCTTTTTTAATAAACCCTTTTATCTACGATATCACACTATGTGGAAGCTTTTTTCAATTTTTGGTCACATCGTGTGAACAAGGAGTTTCGTTGTGGTCCTCCTTCCATTCATGAGAAACCCATTTGTACCAAATACTGGATACCTGCTCGTTTTGATCCAGGCCAGAGATCGTAAACGTCACATCTCTACATATATGGTGTTCACCACCACAAGCCTATATGACTTAAGAGGTATATACCCCGTTAAGTCCATACATTCCAGTAAGCCTCTGCACAATTGGTGGTGGTCGTTTTCTGTAAACACCCTTTCTTCATCGTGCTCTTAGGCCCCTTTCACACTGAGGCGGTTTGCAGGCGGTATTGCGCTAAAAATACCGCCTGCAAACCGCCCCTAAACAGCCTCTGCTGTTTGTTCAGTGTGAAAGCCCGAGGGCTTTCACACTGAAGTGGTGCGCTGCAGGACGGTGAAAAAAGTCCTGCAAACCGCTTCTTTGGAGCGGTGAAGGAGTGGTGTATTCACCGCTCCTTCACCGCTCCTGCCCATTGAAATCAATGGGACAGCGCGGCTATACTGTGGCTATAGCCGCGCTGTACGAGTGATTTTAACCCTTTTTCAGCCGCCAGCGGGGGTTAAAACCGCACCGCTAGCGGCCGAATACAGCTGCAAGAACGACGGTACAGCAGCGCTAAAAATAGCGCTGTTGTACCGCCGATGCCCCCACCGCCCCAGTGTGAAAGGGGCCTTAGTGTGGTTCCAGCGATGTCAATCAGCTGATTTTCTACATACATCAAGATTTATAAGGATTTTGTGTTCTTATATCCTAAGACCTTTTTTTTTTTTTTTTAAATATTTGTCTCTTCACCTTGGTGGACATTTGTTTTTCCTTTTTACAGGGATAACAATCCTTTTCACCTAATACTAATGGTTACACATTTTTGTATTAATTGCTTGTATATTTGAGCGCTGCATATTCTTTTATTATTAAATAAAAAAATGTAGATTCAAGATTAACGATATTACTTTGTATCTCCCTATTTCATGTCTGGAACAGTGATGATAAACACTGAAGTTCCATTTACACCACTTGTGTACCTGGTTGCGATCTACCGGTCGACCACGGGCAGGTGACTGGCTCTGATGTAAGGCTCTATTCTCACTAATGCGTTTTTTGATGCATTTTGCATTTTGCAGAAATGCATGGGTTCCTATGGAACATGTTCACATCAATGCATTTTTGTGCCTCTGCGTTTTTGGAAAGGGTCGGGGACTTTTTGCATGTAATAGAGTTCAATGGACCCGCACCCAAAACGCAAGTACCGCGTTTTTGCCACGTTGTGCGTTTTTTTTCTTTCTTTTTTTTACACTGTATACAGTATAAAAAAAACTGTAAAAAAAAAAAAAGAAAAACGCGGCAAAAACGCATGTTCAAAAACACGGCAAGCACCGCAAAAAGCACTGCAGAAACGCTCAAAAGCAACATGCATAGATGTGAATCGAGCCTTAGGCTCGATTCACCTATGCATGTTGCTTTTGAGCGTTTTTGGAGGTTTTTTTTTCATGCTTGCCATGTTTTTGAACAGCGTTTTTGTAGCGTTTTTGCCGCGTTTTTGCCACTTTTTGCGTTTTTTTTTTTACAGTTTTTTTTTTTACAGTCTAAAAAAATAAATAAAAAAAAAAAAAATGGCAAAAACGCATCAAAAACGCTGTAAAAACGCTGCAAAAACGGTGCACATGCGTTTTTGATGCTTGTTCATTGAATTGTATTACATGCAAAACGCTGCATTTTGCATGAAAAAAGTCCCTGACCCTTTCCAAAAATGCAGAGATACAAAAAGGCATTGATGTGAACATGTTCCATAGGAACCCATGTTAAAAAATTCCCATGCATTTCTGCAAAATGCATCAAAAAACGCGCTAGTGTGAATCGAGCCTAAGGCTCGATTCACACCTATGCATGTTGCTTTTGAGCGTTTTTGGAGGTTTTTTTTTCATGCTTGCCGCGTTTTTGAGCCGCGTTTTTGCCGCGTTTTTGCCGCGTTTTTGCCGCGATTTGCGTTTTGCGTTTTTTTTTTTTTTTTTTTTTTTCCATTTTTTTTTACAGTCTTACCAAAAAATTACAAAAAAAAACAAAAAAAAAACGGCAAAAACGCACCAAAAACGCACCAAAAACGCATCAAAAACACTGCAAAAAAGGTGCACTTGCGTTTTTGATGCTTGTCCATTGAAAACCATTACATGCAAAACGCTGCATTTTGCATGAGAAAAAGTCCCCGACCCTTTCCAAAAACGCGGAGATACAAAAAAGCATTGATGTGAACATGTTCCATAGGAACCCATGTTAAAAAATTCCCGTGCATTTCTGCAAAATGCAAAATGCATAAAAAAACGCGCTAGTGTGAATGGGGCCTTAGGCTGGATTCCACCAATGCATTTTTAGTGCTTTTTGCATTTTGCAGATTTGCACTACTGTCCATTTACCATGGTTCCCTATGGAACACGTTCTGTAGTGCAAATCTGCAAAATGCAAAAAGCACTTAGGCTCGATTCACACCTATGCATGTTGCTTTTGAGCGTTTTTGGAGGTTTTTTTTTCATGCTTGCCACGTTTTTGAGCCGCGTTTTTGCCGCGTTTTTGCGGCGTTTTTGCCGCGTTTTTGCCGCGATTTGCGTTTTGCGTTTTTTTTTTTTTTTTTCATTTTTTTTTACAGTCTTAAAAAAAAATGACAAAAAAAAAAAAAAACGGCAAAAACGCATCAAAAACGCATCAAAAACGCATCAAAAACGCTGCAAAAACGCAGCACTTGCGTTTTTGATGCTTGTCCATTGAAAACCATTACATGCAAAACGCTGCTTTTTGCATGAAAAAAAGTCCCCGACCCTTTCCAAAAACGCTGAGATACAAAAAAGCATTGATGTGAACATGTTCCATAGGAACCCATGTTAAAAAATTCCCGTGCATTTCTGCAAAATGCAAAATGCATCAAAAAACGCGCTAGTGTGAATGGGGCCTTAGACCTCATTCACACCATGTGCAAAGACGTCAATTATTCTGCACACGTTCTGCAAGGGTACAAAACAAAACAATTGTTCTCTATGTGCCCTGTTCACACCACAAATGGTATCACGTGCAGATTTTTTCTGCGCAGGAATCTGCAATGTCAATTCAGTTTTCTGCACAGAAAAAGAAACTGACATGACATCAACACTGTGGTATGAACAGGGCAAACTGATGTAAGCTCATGTCTCTACAAGTGAAATCTGTGCAGTTCTCCAATCAGTTTTCATGCAGATATGGTGTGAATGACCCCTAATGTGTGTCATCAGTTTCAGTTTCTCTTCTGTAGTGATCATCTCTACCAGTCTGGATGAACGGTTTACTGTATGAGTGATACAACACACAACATAAAACTAGTCTATCCTATTATCAATAGTAATAGATATATAGAATACAAAAATGTACCTGTCTAAGGTTGCAGTGCCTTCTTTGGATGAAACCAGGAGTTTCTCTCGTACATTTGTCCTTTGTTTTCCTAAGAGCCGTCGTCATTCCATTTTGCATGATTTTACTATGTAATCAATGATATTGTACGGACAAAAGACACATGGAAATAAAGGTCCCTGTCTTCAGCCTGTTTCTGAATATCAGTAAAGCATTCAGTGGGGAACAAATTGACTTTAATGTTAAATCACAGAAGTTGCATCAGCATGGATAGGAAGCAATTCCTATGAGACTTTAATTAAATCAGTGTATTTTTTTTTTAACCCTCACCTCTCCCCCCAGCTCATCCTTGCTGCCTAAAAAGTCTCCTTCCAAGCACATTCCATTCACACCTGAACGTATCGCAAAAGCACGTTCCCGCTTGGATTTTTGTGCGTTTTTCACATGTAAATGTGCGACACACATAGGGCTGCCCATTAACTTGAATGGGTTGCCCTACACATGTCGAATGCCCCAAAGTAGCTCAGGAACATGTGGAGCATTGCCCGTTTTTGCAGTGCGCATTATGGCGCATTTATAGCACGTTTTGTTGTGATTGTGGTGTCATTAACATTTAGGCTGCATTCACATTTGTGCATCTGTGCATCTGAGACGTGCTGCAAACACGCATTGTGCTTGCATTGCTATGCATTCACATCTGCGCATTTCCAAATGCGTGGCAAACCGCGATTGGGGAAGGAAAGGTGGGACTGTCTCAGCAGGATTGAAAGAGAGCTATCACAGCAACTTCCACTCTTGTCTGACTTAGAGTGTTTGTAAAGTCAGAAGGTTTTTTATCTTTATGCATTCTATGTGCAGTGGCCCCTCTCAGCCCCCCTAATACTTACCCAAGCCCATCTCAATCCAGCAATGTTGCAGGAGGGTCTTGGCTGCCCAGGACTCTCCCTCCTCATTGGCTGAGATGGAAGCGTGGTGCCATTGGCTCCCACTGCTGTCAATCAAAGTCAGTGAGCCAATGAGGAGAGAGAAGGGGCAGGCCGAACCACGGATCTGCGTCTAAATGGACACACAGAGCAGCGGCTCAGCTCAGGTGCTTGCTGTGGGGGTACTCAACAGGAGGAAAGGGCCAGGAGCGTCGAAGAGGAACCCAAGAAAAGGAGAATCAGGCCTGCTTTGTGCAAAACCACTACACAGAGCAGGTAGGTATAATGTGTTTGTTATTTTTAACCACTTGCCGCCCACCATATAACAAAATGACATTGACAAAGTGTTTTTGCGATATCCTGACCAGATGTCATATGACGTGGTCAGGATAACAAACTGCTGCGCGCCCCCGTGGGCTCGCATTGCGGTGATCATTGTTGCGGCGTATCAGTCTGACACACCACAACTTCGATCTAGGTAAAGAGTGACAGAGACTCTTTATCACGTGATCAGCCGTGTCCAATCATTGCTGATCACGATGTAAACAGGAAGAGTGGTTTATCGGCTTTTCCTCACTCGCGTCTGACAGACGCGAGTAGAGGAGAACCGATGGCTGCTCCTCTGACAGGGGGGGTCTGTGCTGATTGTTTATCAGTGCAGCCCCCCCTTGGATGCCCACCCAGGACCACCAGGGATGCCACCAGGAACACCAGGGATGGCCACCACTGATGACCACCAGATAGGGCATCCCTGGTGGCCATGGGTGGCAATGTGTGCCCACACATGATGCCAATCAGTGCCCACCAGCAATACCTGCCAGTGCCTCCTAATCAGTGATGCCAATCAGTGCCATCTATCAGTGTCAATCAGTGCCACTCATTAGTGTCCATCAGTGCCACATATCAGTGCCCATCTATGCCCATCAGTGCCCACCTATCAGTGTCGCCTATCAGTGCCCATCAGTGCCACCCATAAGTACCCATCAGTGCAGCCTTTCAGTGCCCATCTGTGCCACCTATGAGTGCCCATCTGTGCCACCCATGAGTGCCCATCTGGGCAGCCTATGAGTGCCCATCAGTGCTGCATATCAGTGCCACCTATCAGTGCCCATCAGTGCCATCTATCAGTGCCCATCAGTGTCGCATATCAGTGCCCATCATCAGTGCCCATCAGTGCCACCTCATCCGTGCTCATCAGTGCCACCTTATCAGTGCCCGGCAGTGCAGCCTCATCAGTGCTCATCAGTGAAGGAGAAAACTTACTTATTTACAACATTTTATAACAGAAACAAAGAAAAACTTTTTTTTTTTAATTTCGGCCTTTTTTTATTTGTTTAGCAAAAAATAAAAACCACAGAGGTGATCAATTACCACCAAAAGAAAGCTCTATTTGTGGGAACAAAATGATAACAATTTTGTTTGGGTACAACGTAGCATGACCACGCAATTTTCATTTAAACAGCGACAGCGCTGAAAGCTGAAAATTGGCTTGGGCAGGAAGGGGGGAAGTGGTTAAACAAAAACACCTGAGACTTTAGTATTACTTTAAACTTGACTTTTACTGTATCAGAGCATGTTTATGGAGGCCCAGAAAAGGACACTGGGTCTGGTAAGAAACTAGCATCATACCAATTTAATCTGTTGTCTGCTGGGAACTGCTGTGCTTTCTTCAAGGGCCCCAACTTTGACGGCAAACTTTTATTTTTTACAAATCACTGGCCAGTGGGATAAAACTCGGATTGTTATAGTAAGTTAGGATTGTCTTTCTATACTTTTGCTAGGTAAATGAAGTTCAGTTCTGTTAATTACTGGTATTCAGAAAAATACAGGTGTTTAACCACTTGCCGACCACCGCACGCCGATATACAGTACGTTGGCAGAATGTCACGGGTGCGCAAATGGGCTTACCTGTACGTCCCTCACTTCTACGGGCAGGGGGCGCGCACACGCCCCCCGTTCCTGCGGCGGTCAGATTCATTTCAGAACCAATTAATCTTCAGGTCCAGGTCAATGATTTCTGGCCTGGACCTGCGGATCGGTTCTGACGAATGAAAATGCTTCTCCTGCCTGTAAGTGTAAACGCAGGCAGGGGAAGTGATGTCATCTCCCCTCGTGGAATTTTTTTCGGTTCCAGAGAGAGCAGAGAGGACGTCTAAACGTGAGTTGCACAACACTACACTAACACCAGTACACATAGGTACACTTGTCACCCCCTGATCGCCTCCCCAGTTAATCCCTTCACTTCCTTTCACTGTGTCACCAATTGCAGTTGTCAGATTTTTTACTGATCGCTGCATTGGTGTCTTTTGTGACTGTTATAAGTGTTAGGGCAGTTAGTAGTAGGCCCAGGTAGGTCTAGGGTACCCCCTAAACCCCCTTAATGAAGGTTTAACCCCTTGATCTCTCCCCAGTTAACCCTTTCACCCCCTTGTCACCAGTATCACTAATAGATTTTTGTTCTGATGGCCGTATTAGTGTCACGGGTTAGCCAGTTAGTTGAGTAGTTTCACCGTCAAGTTTTTATAGCGTCAGGTACCCCCATATACTACCTAATAAAGGTTTTAACCCCCTGATTGCCCCCTAGTTAACCCTTTCACCCACTGTCACCAGTGATCACCGTATTAGTGTTACGGGTGATGCTGGTTAGTTAGTTTGTTTTTTATAGCTTCAGGGTACCCGCCGTATATTACCCAATAAAGGTTTAACCCCCTAATCGCCTGGCGGGTGAAATCAGTTTTAGCGTCAGTTAGGGTCTGCGTCACCTCAGGCAGCATCAGATTAGTGCCAGTAGCGCTAACAACCATGCATGCACCATACACCTCCCTTAGTAGTATAGTTTCTGAACGGATCAATATCTGAACTGATCAGATCTATACTAGCTTCCCCTTTAGTTCAGGCTTCCAAAAAACGCAGCGTTAGCGGGATCAGCCCAGATACCTGCTAGCACCTGCGTTTAGCCCCTCCGCCCAGGCCAGCCCACCCAAGTGCAGTATCAATCGATCACTGTCACTTACAAAAACACAACACACATAACTGCAGCGTTTGCAGAGTCAGGCCTGATCCCTGCGACCGCTAACAGTTTTTTGGTAGTGTTTGAAGCAGTCGCTAACAGTCAGGTGCTCTTTTTTCCTGTGAGCCTCACTAATGTACCAGTAAATTTAGAGGCCAAAATGTCCAATCGAAGGTACACTACTGAAGCGGCCTACACGTTTCTTAGCATGACAGATGAGAGTGAAGAGGAAGTCACCTTCAGATCTGTCAGATTCAGGCTCAGTATTCACACCTGTTGACAGCAGTGGCACCCTGACAGATAGCTCTGACGACGACGAGTAGTGGTCCCTGTGAAGGTCAGGCGTACCCGATCCCGTTCTTCTGCTGTTGTTCAAGGGCTGTTGGTGCAAGAACCGCAGGCCTCTCGTATGGAGCAGAGAGCCAGTACTAGTGCCGCTCATCCTTCTGGTGAACTGGCAAGCACCAGCGGCCTAGTGCACCTTGGTCGTAGTCAAACCAGCACTGCAGTATCACGTGGTGGCATGGTGAGTCCCATAAGTGCAGTTCAAGCTGGTGAGGTGGCTAGCACAAGTTGAGTTGAAGACAAAGACAGGCCCGTTGAGCCCATAGTGCCCTTCCTGCTGCATTTGCCAATCCGGATTGGGAACCCACCCCTTCAGCAGCACCCATACTTCCCCCATTCACTGGTCAACCCGGAATTCAGGTGGAAACAGTTGATTTTACTTCACTTGATTTATATTCGCTGTTTTTCGGGAAAGATCTCTATAGATCTATTGTGGACCAAATCAATTTGTATGCTGGTCAATTCATCGCCGCTAATTCCCATTTGACCCTTGCCAGAGAATGGAAACCTATTACGGTTTTTAAATTTAAGACCTTTCTGGGCCTATCCCTCCTCATGGGCATAACTAAAAAGAGTGAGTTGCGGTCATATTGGTCCACTGACCCAATTCACCATATGCCCGTGTTCTCTGCCTCCATGGCCAGGGCATTGTATGAGCACATCTTGCGGTTCATGCATTTTAATGACAATAAACTCTGTCATCCTTGGGGTGACCCTGAATACAATCGGCTCCACAAAATTCAGCCCCTCGTAAACCACTTCAACCAACAGTTTGCAGGCTTGTTTACTTCCGATCATGTTGTCTGTGTTGATGAGTCCCTGATTAAGTTTTCTGGCCGCTTGTCTTTCAAACAGTATCTTCCCAGCAAGTGTGCCAGATATGGGGTCAAGATGTATAAGTTCTGTGACAGGGCCACAGGCTATACATATTGTTTTATGGTTTACGAAGGAAAAGATAGTTGCATGGAGCCGGAGAACTGCCCAGACTACATAGGGAGCGCTGGCAAGATTGTGTGGGACTTGGTGTCACCCTTATTCGGAAAGTGGTACCACTTGTATGTGGACAATTAATACACGAGTGTGCCACTTTTTAGTCACTCGTTTGATCATGGAATTGGCACATGTGGCACCATGCGATCTAATTGCCAGGGCTTACCCCAGTGGCTTGTAGATTCCCGTCTTAGGCTGGGGGAGAGAGCCTGCTTGAGTAGTAATAATTTGCTCGCAGTGAAGTGGAGGGATAATCGGAATGTTTTCATTCTGTTCTCCCTTCACGCAGACACGACGGTCCAAATTCAAGCGGCGACTGGTGTTGTGGAGAAACCCCACTGTGTCCACGAATACAACCTTAATATGGGAGGGGTGGACCTCAATGACCAGTTGATGGTGCCGTACTTAATTGCCTGTAAGGCCACACGCTGGTATAACAAAGTGTCTGTATACTTATTCCAATTGGCTCTGCTGAACGCTTATGTGCTATACAAATCATCAGGGTGAACTGGATCCTTCCTTAAATTCCAGGAAGAGATCGTCAAAGCCCTTCTGTTTCCACGTGGTGCTATTCCCCAACTTCCCAACACAAATGCAGTAAGCCAGCTGCATGAGAGGCATTTTCCGCATATCCTCCCTGGTACCCCTACCCAACGATCACCCCAAAGAAAATGTTGTATCTGTAGGAAACGCGGATATAGGTGTGACTCCCGCTATTATTGTCCCTCCTGTCCTGACCATCCTGGTCTTTGCATCAGTGAATGTTTTGAACGCTACCACACACTAGTGGAGTATTAGCGTAGGGTACAGCACTGCACAGACTAGGACTTACTTTCACAGGGTCTCCAAAGGTGCCATCGCATTTTGAGAGACCCGAACCTGGAACTGAACCGTAATGCTGCATACACATGATCGGACTTTACGGCATACTTAGTCCGGCGTACCGGATTTCGTCGGACAATTCGATCGTGTGTGGACTCCAGCGGATGTTTCAAATCTGTCCGACGGACTCGAGTCCGGTCGAAAAGTCCGCTCTTCTGTATACTAGTCCGATTGACAAAAACTGACGCTAGGGCAGCTATTGGCTACTGGCTATGAACTTCCTTGTTTTAGTCCAGTCGCATGTCATAACGTACGAATCCGTCGAACTTTGGTTGATTGTGTGTAGGCAAGTCCGTTCATTCGTAAAGTCCGTCGTAAAGTACGCCGGACAAAGTCTGCCGTAAAGTCCACTCGTGTGTACGCGGCATTACAGTTACAAATAAAAGTGTAAATAAAAAAAGGAAAAAAAAATATATATAAAATAAAAAAAACAAAAATAGGTGTTGTTTTATTGTTTTCTCTCTCTCTCTCTCTCTCTATTCTCTCTCTATTGTTCTCCTCTTTTTTTACTGTATTCTATGCTTAACTGCAATGTTCTATTGTTACTATGTTTTATCATGTTTGCTTTTCAGGTATGTAATTCTTTTCTACTTTACTGTTTACTGTGTTTTATTGTTAACAATATTTTTGTTTTCAGGTATGCCATTCAGCTGCAGCACTGATTTATTTATCTTGACAGCAACAGTGTTTGCTCCCACGATATGTAAATCAGTGACTCCAGCACTGTAGGAGATGATTTCACAATCACAGTTAAAAAAAAAGAGCATATATGCCGAAGCATGGGGGCAGGGGTGGAGGGGCGATTTGCCCCTAACATTAGGGGCGGATTGCCCCTATGCTTCGGCATATATTTTTTACTCTTTTTTTGGCACAGATTGTTATTTTATTGAGTTAATGTTTTATTGTTACCATTGTTTGCTTTTCAGGTGCACCATTCAGCTTGTCAGGTCACCTTGAGGCTAGGCGACAGATGCACACCGTTGGGATCAGGAGTGCACCGCAATGTAGTGGACCCTTCAGCTGACTGCTGCGGATGGGAGTCAGGGTGGTAAGGAAAGCAGGGCCGCTGGAACACCAACACTGATCTCACCGGGGTTAGAGCGTAAGTTTCCCTAGGGCGCGGAGTCTAAGAGCCAGCAGGTGTTCACCAGAGCCTCTAGTGGTGAGGATGGACTGGGCTGCAACTGGCTCCAGGTCGTGACCCCCAGGGTCCCCCAGCTCACACCCACAGTATGAAACAGGAGGAGGGGGTTAGTAAGGGAATAAGCCAAGGTCGGGGCCACAAGCAGACAAGGACAACAGAGTTCACGCCAAAGGTTCAGGGTCACCGGCAAACAGGGATAGTCGGGGACACGCCAAAGGTCAGGGTCACGAGCAGACAGGAATAGTTGAGAATACGCCAAGGTCGGTAACAGAAACAAACGTAGAGCACACGGCAGGCAGGAAACAGGAAGCCAAACACACAAAGGTTGATCAGCAGGGCTGGCCTGCAGTGCAGAGGTTAATATAGCGTCAGATGAGAATCAGCTGGTCTCTAGAGATGAACACATGGAGACAGGTAAGCTGACAGACAAAACTCTATTGCATAACCATGACAGTACCCCCCCTCTTACGAGGCCTCCCCCTTCCCCGCCTGGTACCAGGTTTAAAAGGGAACTTCAAATGAAACTACCTCAACAGACGAGGTGCAAAGACCTCAGAAGCCGTGATCCACGACCTCTCCTCAGGACCAAACCCTTTCCAATGCACAAGGTAGTGGAGAATGCCTCTACAGAGTCGGGAATCCAAAATTTGGCTAACCTCCTACTCCTGATTATCCTCAGAGACCGGCGCTGCAGTAGAGAGAGGACGAGAGAACTTATTGAGGATTAATGGCTTCAGAAGGGCAACATGGAAGGAGTTAGAGATTTTGAGGCTTTTGGGAATCTGGAGCTTGAAACAAACCAGATTCAGTTTAGAAGTTATGGTGTATGGACCAATGAATCTTGGGGCAAATTTGAGAGAAGGAACTCGGAGTCTGATGTTCCTGGTGGAGAGCCAGACTTTGTCTTCTGGCTGAAGAGAAGGCGGCTTACGCCTGCGACGGTCAGCAAAACTCTTGAATTTGTTGGCAGCTTTCTGAAGGGAATCATGAACGTCAGCCCACATGGAATTGAATGATTCCTGAACAGTAGCCAAAGCTGGAATGTCTGAAGAACAGGTCATAGGAAGAGGAAGTTGAGGGTGTCTTCCATAAATAGTGACAAAGGGTGTTTTCTGAGAACTGACGTTGACATGATTATTGTGGGAGAACTCTGCCCACGGGATGAGTGATGCCCAATCATTGTGATGAGCCGAGACCAAGGTACGGAGAAAGACCTCCAACTCCTGATTAACCCTCTCAGTCTGGCCATTGGATTGGGGATGGTAAGAAGAGGTAAAATCCAAGCTAATGTTGAGGGATTTGCAAAAGGCTCTCCAAAAACGAGAAGTAAACTGAACACCCCTGTCCCAAACAACATGGGAAGGAACACCATGAAGGCGAAAAATCTCTCGTACAAAAATGGGAACCAAGGCAGGGGCAGAAGGGAGACCAAGAAGCGGAACAAAATGAGCCATCTTGGAGAACCAATCGATTACCACCCAAATGGCCGTATTATTTTCCGACAGATTGGTGATAAAATCCATTACGATGTGAGACCAGGGCTCCTTAAGAATGGGCAAGGGCATGAGAAGACCAGCAGGGACTTGTGTGGAAGATTTAGACTGAGCACAGACATGACAAGCCTTAACGTACTCTTTAACATCCAAGCGGAGATTAGGCCACCAGTAGTGATGACTGATGAGCAAGAAGGATCGGAGGAACCCAGCATGACCTGCCACCTTGGAATCATGTCCCCAACGAAGGATCTTAGCTCTTAGCTCCATGGGAACAAAGGTCTTGCAAGGAAGAATTTTTGATTCCAGGGTGGTAGAATGGGCAACAATGCATGAGGTCAGAATGATCGGCTCAAGATCAGGGGTGGACTCCTCGTCCAAAGTGTCAAATGACCTAGAGAGCGCGTCAGCCTGACCGTTGCAGGAACCAGGTTTGTACGTAATCGTGAATTTAAAACTAGAAAAGAAGTGACTCCACCTGGCCTGTCTGGGGTTCAGACATTTAGCATTCTGTAGGTATTGTAGATTCTTGTGATTAGTAAAGATCGTTATGGAGTGAGGGGAACCCTCCAAGAGATGACGCCACTCCTCCAACGCCCATTTAATTGCGAGAAGTTCCCGATCACCAATGGCATAATTTCTCTCTGCCTGAGAAAAGTTCTTGGAGAAGAACACACATGGTTGACGTCTCTTCTCAAAGAACTGAAGAAGCACAGCTCCCACCCCCATCGAAGAAGCGTCTACTTCAATAAAAAATGGGTCCCCCGGAATTGGTCTCCTCAAGAGAGGTCCAGAAACAAAGGCCTGTTTCAGATCGTGAAATGCAGAGACAGCCTCAAGAGGCCAGTCTTTGGCATTCGCACCCTTCTTGGTCAAAGCGATAATAGGCACGGCAATGGAAGAGTAATTCCTTATGAACTGCCTGTAATAATTTGTGAAGCCAAGAAGGCACTGTGTGGCCTTGAGGCTAGCAGGAAGGGGCCATTTGGTAATGGCCGAGACCTTTCCGAGATCCATGCGAAGACCCAAACTAGAAACAAAACATCCCAGAAACAGGACCTCAGGACATTCAAAGGAACATTTCTCCAGCTTGGCATAGAGATTATTCTCTCTAAGGCGCTGAAGTACGGTGCGGACATGGTTTCTGTGAGCAAGCAGATTTTTGGAAAAGATGAGAATGTCATCCAGATAGATGACAACAAACTGGTACAGTAGATCCCTGAAGATTTCATTGACAAAGTTCTGGAACACAGCTGGAGCATTACACAAACCAAAAGGCATAACCAGGTATTCGTAATGCCCATCCCTAGTGTTAAACGCAGTCTTCCATTCATCACCTTCCCGTATTCGAATGATATTGTATGCACCTCTGAGATCCAACTTGGTGAAAATGGAAGCCCCCTTCAACCTGTCGAATAGCTCAGATATTAGAGGTAAGGGGTATCGGTTTTTGATAGTCACTGCGTTTAAACCTCGATAGTCGATGCAGAGTCTGAGGGTACCATCCTTTTTGGCAACGAAAAAGAACCCTGCTCCTGCAGGCGATGAGGCTTTCCGGATGAAACCTCTCTCCAGATTCTCTGCGACATACTCAGACATGGCCTGGGTCTCTGGAATGGACAGAAGGTACGACCCCTGGGCAGAGTTGCTCAAGAAACAAGGTCAATGGCACAGTCAAAAGATCTGTGGGGAGGAAGCACCTCAGCAGACTTCTTACAGAACACATCCCGGTAATCGCTGTATGCCGCGGGAAGATTAGAAGATACGGATGTGTTAGCAATGGGAAGTCTCTCCTTGGGGGCAACCTTGAGAAGACAGGATGAGAAACACGAAGGACCCCAAGCCAGGATCTGCCCAGAGACCCAGTCCACATGTGGAGAGTGGAGCTGTAGCCAAGGAAGGTCCAATACAATGGGGGTAGAGGCCTTGGGTAGAATGAGGAAGGAAATCCACTCCTGGTGGACATAGGTGTGTGCAGTCTATTGCATTAGGGTGTGCACCCCAAAACGCAAACACACATTCGTGTCTATATACAGTGGGGACGGAAAGTATTCAGACCCCCTTAAATTTTTCACTCTTTGTTATATTGCAGCCATGTGCTAAAATCATTTAAGTTCATTTTTTCCCTCATTAATGTACACACAGCACCCCATACTGACAGAAAAACAGAATTGTTGACATTTTTGCAGATTTATTAAAAAAGAAAAACTAAAATATCACATGGTCCTAAGTATTCAGACCCTTTGCTCAGTATTTAGTAGAAGCAGCCTTTTGATCTAATACAGCCATGAGTCCTCATGAACCATGAGGAAAAAAAATGAACTTAAATGATTTTAGCAAATGGCAAATATAACAAAGAGTGAAAAATTTAAGGGGGTCTGAATACTTTCCCACCCCACTGTATATATATATATATATATAAATATATATATATATATATATATATATATATGTAGCGCTGGTAGATTTACAATCTACCGCAGGTTAAGTAAATTTAGTAAATTGTGCGTTAGGAAGGTAAAAGTTTGCCTCTGTTCCAGCTTGGCTGGCGTTGTGTGTGTTTCCATGCTAACCGATGGGTGTTGCTGTTACCACTAGTCAGTGTTGGAAAAGCAACGTGTCGAAGTGTATAGATGCTCCTCTGTCTCGGAGGCAAGCTCGGTGGAGGTGGTCCTCCGAGTTGCATGCTGGGAAGAGGGTATTTATGGGACAGACGCCATGTTCTAGGGTTTTTTTCATAGCCAGCTGCTGGTCCTCCTGGCCGACAGGTATGCGTTAAGGAGCTACCCCGTGGTCCTCCGATCGGGAGGCCCGCGATGCTGCGGCGCAGGGGTGGGTCCAGAGGCAGGCGCGGCCGAGGAATGGTCCTGAGCTGTCGGTCCTGTGTGACGAAGCTGGACAACAGAGGAGATCCCAGGGGAGGTCCCATCTTGGAGAGATTACGCGGTGAGCTGGTCTATAGAGGGGCCTGGTGACTCGGTTGGAGGACGTATCCAAAAGAAGTAACCATACAGCATAGTGTTGCCGGTTCGGCTTAAAGGTTCAGGCACTGTGACTGACTTTCATTGCAGAAAATCTGTGGCAGAGGATCGTACGGATTTGTTCCCCCAAACAAGTCTGTGGCAGAGACTTTTGATTCGTGCTGCGTGCTGGCTGCTAGACCGGTGAGAGAGGCCTATCCAGACGAGCAAGGAGTGTGTCCCACGAGGGGAGTGCATTCCACATAATTATCTGAATTTTACCAGGACATTTGTCGCTAAGATTCTATAGGAAGATATTTGAGTTTCTCCTGAAAGTTTCCTTTTCCGCTTCTTTCCTGCTACTTCCTAAAGTTTGTCTGTTCAATAAAGCATTGAAAATGTACTCCAGTGTTGGTGCGTGCGTCGTCCAGAAGTAAATCCTAGACCCGGTGCCGGTGAAACAGAGGGAAGCAAAGTGAAGGTAGCAGACCCGCTTAAACTAGCAGCTCCACCTAGAGTTAGTGCTACATATATATATATATATATATATATATATATATATATATATATATATAAATAAACACACAGTGGGGACGGAAAGCATTCAGACCCCCTTAAATTTTTCACTCCTTGTTATATTGCAGCCATTTGTTAAAATCATTTAAGTTTTTTTTTCCTCATTAATGTACACACAGCACCCCATATTGACAGAAAAACACAGAATTGTTGACATTTTTGCAGATTTAATAAAAAAGAAAAACTGAAATATCACATGGTCCTAAGTATTCAGACCCTTTGCTCAGTATTTAGTAGAAGCACCCTTTTGATCTAATACAGCCATGAGTCTTTTTGGGAAAGATGCAACAAGTGTTTCACACCTGAATTTGAGGATCCTCTGCCATTCCTCCTTGCAGATCCTCTCCAGTTCTGTCAGGTTGGATGGTAAATGTTGGTGGACAGCCATTTTTAGGTCTCTCCAGAGATGCTCAATTGGGTTTAATTCAGGGCTCTGGCTGGGCTATTCAAGAACAGTCACGGAGTTGTTGTGAAGCCACTCCTTCGTTATTTTAGCTGTGTGCTTAGGGTCATTGTCTTGTTGGAAGGTAAACCTTCAGCCCAGTCTGAGGTCCTGAGCACTCTGGAGAAGGTTTTCGTCCAGGTTATCCCTGTACTTGGCCACATTCATCTTTCCCTCGATTGCAACCAGTTGTTCTGTCCCTGCAGCTGAAAAACACCCCCACAGCATGATGCTGCCAACACCATGCTTCACTGTTGGGACTGTATTGGACAGGTGATGAGCAGTACCTGGTTTTCTCCACACATACCACTTAGAATTAAGCCCACAGCCCACGAAGCGAGCAGGAGTCACAAAAATGACCCTTGCCCCCACAATAAAGACTCAAGCCCAGAGTTCTGCGTCTAGCACGTTCTTCGGGGGTTAGTCTGGTCCGGCCCAGCTGCATAGGTTCCTCAGCAGGCAGAGGATGCTCCACAGGGTGACGGGGGAAGAGTTCGGGCTGACTAGGACCTAGGGAGTGCTGGCGTCTTTTTTCTAGGGACCTCTCCTGGAAACGAAAGTCAATCTGATTGCACAAGGAAATTACATCATTCAGACCAGCGGGGATGGCTCTTCCTGCTAATTTGTCCTTTACTCAGTCAGAGAGGCCGTGTAAAAAGGTTGTGACCAGGGCCTCATTGTTCCAGCTCAATTCAGCTGTGAGGATACAGAACTGAAGCGCATATTGTCCCACTGAACAAGATTCTTGACGAAGGCGTAAAAGGGCACTAGCCGCTGAAGAAACCCGAACTGGCTCCTCGAAGATATTATGAAAGAGCTTTAAGAAGTCGGACAGGCTGGAAACCACCGGGTCATTCTTCTCCCACAGGGGGGCAGCCCAGGCTAAAGCTTCACCAGAGAAGAGGGAAATTATATAGGCTACCTTAGCCCGATCAGACAGAAAGTTTTGAGGCTGGAGCTCAAAATGAATGGTGCATTGGCTGAGGAAGCCCCTGCAGGCCTTGTAGTCCCCAGAGAAACAGGACGGAGCTGGCAGTAATAATGAATGCGTGGCTACGACTGGTGCGATAGGTGCAGCTGCTGATAGTACTTGAGGCTGCAGGTTCGGGTTTCCCAAGGAGGCCTGGAGCTGCTCGAAGCGGGAAGCCAGATCTTGAAGGATTCGCATCACCTGAGTCTGATTAGATTCCTGAGTCTTGAGTCTGCGAACTATGCCCTGCAATGGATTAGCTGCAGGAAGCGGCATGTCAGCCGGGTCCATGGCTGATCAAACTGTCAGGTCACCTTGAGGCTAGATGACAGATGCACACCATTGGGATCAGGAGTGCACCGTAAGGTAGTGGACCCTACGGCTGACTGCTGCGGATGGGAGTCAGGGTGGTAAGGAAGGCAGAGTCGCTGGGGGCGTCGCCAAGATGGCGCTGTGAGAGGACGTTTCTCTGAGAGCTCCGCTGAGAGCCCGGGCTACAAGAGGAAGGTGTAAGAAGTTGAAATTTCTCCCTGTTATAGAGGTACCATAGGAGGCCTGTGTCGACCGCGTGGGGGCCGGGAAGCGCGCCCTCACTGACACGGCATCCCAAACTGAGCAACCGGGACAATCCCCCTCTCCACAGCCGGGCTTAGCTGATGTGCTGGCAGCTATAGTTAATTGCCAGGCTTCTCTCACCGCCCTAACCACTAAGGTGGATGCGATATGGATAAAATACGTTCCAGACTGTCTACTGCTGAGCAGCGCCTGGGACATGTGGAAGACACTGTGGAGAGCCATGGAGCTGGTCTCCGTGCCCTACATACTAAAATCAGGGCCTTGGAATATAAATCCGAAGACGCGGAAAATTGCAATAGGAGGAACAATCTCCGTATTGTTGGCCTGGCGGAAGGGGCTGAGGGTCAGCATCCGACGGAATTTATTGAAGAACTACTTCGCACCCTTCTCCCTACGGCCCAGTTCTCGCCATTTTACTCTGTCGAGAGGGCCCAACGTATCCCACCCAAACCAGGTCCCCCTGGAGTGCCGCCACGCACTTTCATTTTGAAGTTTCTGAATTTCAGGGATAGAGATGAGGTGCTCAGAGCAGCCAGAGTGAAGGCAGAATTGCAATACCAGAATGGCAAGCTACTTATCATCCCTGATTATTCAGTTGAAACTCAAAACTTAGACGTTCTTTTGATCAGGTCAAAGCAGCCATGCGCCTTAAGGGCATTCGCTACAACATTCTTTTCTCTGCACGTCTTCGGGTTCAGGATGGGGAGACTACCAGATTCTTCACATCCCCCCGGGATGCTACCGCATGGCTGGAGTCACTTCCTCCAAATCACTAATCTGCTGGTAGTTGAATTCTGTCACGTACCTACTATATGTGCTGTAAGATGATCATATCCTGCTAACAAGTGAGTCCATGTTTGCACCTGTTGTGCCTTTTGCCTGACTGACTATTGGAATTTCAAGTAATGTGCCCCTGGCAAGTCCAGGTGATATGTGCCTCTAAGACTGCCAACTTTTGCATTCAGATGTAATCTGCATTAATTTACTGGTGCCAGCATACTTATGGAAACCTGGGCAGGGATGGTAGGACATCGGTAGTATGTTTTCTGCAGCAATGACAGTGCACGCTTTCCTCCTAAAAGATTAGTGTCCCTAATACTGGAATACCTGATTTGTTTAAGCTGGTAACTGGCGGACTCTAGTGCTAATTTACTGTACTGCAAGCTCAAATTTCCTCTTTCCTATGATTATTCGATCATGCATGCCAGCTGCCATGCCTACCTCTCCTAGACATCAATTTCTGGTGAGGTTTGATGATCCTGGATGTGTCCCGAGCAGATAAGTGCCTCTAACAACTGTGAGCGATCACACACTGGTGAACTAACTTTTCTGGTATGGTATGGCAACGTGGTTATAACCAGAAGACATTTTCCCTTATTCTTCTTCATTTTTCATTCCCTTTTTCGTTTTTCTATCCTTATTCATGAAGATAAGAATTGGAACAGCCTGATAATTTTTTATTGTTGGAATTTTTTCCCCTACTTCCTATTGGCGGCGGAGCCTGTCATCACTTTATGTGGACGATTTAACTCCACTAAGTGACTGCACCCACTGGTTCACGCTCCCTGACATTGGGTGTTTGATGTTTGGGGAACAAAGCATTCCTAGGTTGGGGTGGGGGATGCGGGGTGGGGGGGGGGTTATTTTTGTTAATTGTTTTTTCTTATTTCTACAGGTGCTTTAGTTTGTCTACACTTAAAAGTTTTGACATAGAGCTGTGCATGATACTGTATGTAATACTGGGTTCAGATGCTGCCCCCTCGGGCTGGTTACTAAATACATTTCCCCCATATCGCACGTCTAATGGCTGAGTTCAAAGTGATCTCATGGAACGTGCAGGGCCTCAACACTGCTGTAAAGCGTTCCCTGATGCTCCGCTTCCTGCATAAATATAACCCACAGATCTGTATCCTCCAGGAGACACATCTGCAGGGTAACAAAACTGTCTGCCTTAAAAAAGCCTGGGTTGGCCTAAATCATCATTCCACCTTTTCCACGTATGCCCATGGGGTCAGCATCTTGGTTCACAAGACACTACCGTTTAGGCTTCTTGAGGTCAAAACTGACAGAGAGGGAAGATTTATTATTGTACATGCTAATATATATGATAAGGATGTGGTATTAGTCAGAATCTATATCCCCCCACCA
Organism: Aquarana catesbeiana; assembly: GCF_042186555.1. Classification (NCBI taxonomy): domain Eukaryota; kingdom Metazoa; phylum Chordata; class Amphibia; order Anura; family Ranidae; genus Aquarana; species Aquarana catesbeiana. The sequence continues at coordinate 274,326,058 of NC_133330.1, read as the reverse complement.
GCCACTGGCAGAATCCTTCACGAGATCATGCAAATTGTGGTGCAATTTGACACAGCCCTGGTCTTTCTCCTGGGGATTTTAATATGGTTCCCTCGGTGGACCTTGACAGGCTACACCAGTTGGCTCGTGACACTCCAGATCTCAGGCAGTGGGCTGAAACTTTTGCCCTCACTGACGTGTGGAGGCACATGAACCCGACGTTGAGGGTTTATACTTGTCATTCCGCTTCTCACAAAACCCTGTCTAGAATAGAACTAGTATATGCCTCTGGCCCTGCACTACAATATTTTCAGGACCTGACTGTGCTTCCCAGGGGATCTCCGACCACACACCCTTATGCCTGATGCTGACTTTGACTACCCCCCTGGAACCCACTTTTGGCGGCTCTCCAGATTTTGGGCTAAAGATGAGAGGCTGCAGGAACCTCTTATGCCCCGTACACACGGTCGGACTTTGTTCGGACATTCCGACAACAAAATCCTAGGATTTTTTCCGACGGATGTTGGCTCAAACTTGTCTTGCATACACACGGTCACACAAAGTTGTCGGAAAATCCGATCGTTCTAAACGCGGTGATCCCCTGAAGAAGTCACGTGTGGTGTGACATCACGCGTAGGGACGGGATAGGCTGGATACACTGAGAGAAGGTTACGAGCTCACCGCTCGTCGGATACAAACATTGTATCACTTAATTGCCAATGTGAGTACCTGTTTCTTTGCCTAATAAACAACAAGCTACTTATGAAAAGGTATCACACTATTGGGTTCTTTTCTACTCTACTTTATTTATAAATACCTTCCTGCATCATATCTGAGGGAACCTTACCCCAGGACGGTGAGGAATACGCAGGAGCCCCTAGGTGGAAGAGATAAAGAACTTGTTTGGTCATATGCTGTTGCCCCATTACTATAAGGTAAGGGGCCACTATCCACTGTAGTGTTTGCACATGAAGCTGCATGAGATTTGAGTCACCAGGCACTCCAACTGCCACATGCGCATGTTAGCACTTTACTGTCACAGATTTCATCATGAATAAGGACGTTTTTTTCTTTTTTATGTATCATAACTTTTGGGACATTCACTAATATTTTATGACTATATATTTTTGGAGACTTCTGGTCTTTTTTTGCACATTTGCACTTTATATGGAATTTTTATCGTTTAACACTGCAAGCTAATGTGTGATGTAGTCATTTATATTTTGCACAGTGTTTGCAAAATGCACATTACATTTTTATTAATTTATTTAGTTTAGTGAGATATATCACTTGTAAGAATACGTCACTGGCTTTCCAGACTATGTATATACACTGTAGTGATCTATAATATGACCTATTTTTAAACCACCAGAGGTTTCACATACAGGATTAGCGCTGCACCATCTATTCATATATTACCAATTTAGGTCAGGTGTGTACCCAAATAGGTGCATGCAGCTGTTCCACCCCTAGCCATCTACATACCTGATAGCGCAGGAATATCTCTGCTAAATAATATTTTCAGAACCTGACTGTGCTTCCCAGGGGATCTCCGACCACGCACCCTTATACATGATGCTGACTTTGACTACCCCCTGGAACCCACTTTTGGCGGCTCTCCAGATTTTGGGCTAAAGATGAGAGGCTGCAGGAACCTCTTATGCCCCGTACACACGGTCGGACTTTGTTCGGACATTCCGACAACAAAATCCTAGGATTTTTTCCGACGGATGTTGGCTCAAACTTGTCTTGCATACACACGGTCACACAAAGTTGTCGGAAAATCCGATCGTTCTAAACGCGGTGACATAAAACACGTACGTCGGGACTATAAACGGGGCAGTGGCCAATAGCTTTTATCTCTTTATTTATTCTGAGCATGCGTGGCACTTTCTCCGTCGGATTTGTGTACACACGATCAGAATTTCCGACAACGGATTTTGTTGTCGGAAAATTTTATATCCTGCTCTCAAACTTTGTGTGTCGGAAAATCCGATGGAAAATGTGTGATGGAGCCTACACATGGTCGGAATTTCCGACAACAAGGTCCTATCACACATTTTCCGTCGGAAAATCCGACCGTGTGTACGGGGCACTACAGCCTCCATTTGCAACTTTTGGACGGACAATGCTGATTCTGCTGCTCCACCTATTCTATGGGACTCCTTTAAGGCCTGGGTTAGAGGGGAATTTGGGACTAGCATTGCTCATCTTAAACGTGAATCTGCTCGTGCCCTGGAAGAACTAGAGACATGGGCCGCTGCCCTAGAGGCTGACTTTGCGCGAACTATCCACTGCTAGAATGGCCCAAACGGACAAAGTCCTACTATATTCAGCCCAACGAGTATTTGAACATGGTGGGAAGAATGGGAAACTTCTTGCATGGCTGGCTAAAGGTAACATACCTTCTACCCCCATAGGTTCCATCAGGGATAGTTCTGGCCAGATACTTACGGCACCCAATAACATCAATGACCGTTTTCGAGAGTACTTTCAAGAAGTGTACTCCTCTCGGGCTACTGCTTCTGACTCCGCCCTGTCCTTATTTCTTGATTACGGCACCCAATAACATCAATGACCGTTTTAGAGAGTACTTTCAAGAAGTGTACCCCCTTCCGGCTACTGCTTCTGACTCCGCCCTGTCCTTATTTCTTGATTCCCTGTCCATTCCAGTCCTGGCTGAGGAAGCCAAAGAGGGTCTAGAGGCAGATATTACACTTGAAGAGATTCAAATTACCATGGGACATCTCGGGGGGGGGCACCTGGGGCGGATGGTCTACCGTCCAAATTTTACTCTAATTTTTCTGAGCTGCTAGCTCCTAAATTAACCTCACTACTTTCTAAATTTGAGACATTGGAGACCTTGCCTGATTCAATGAATGAGGCGTTAATTGTGTTGGTTCCCAAACCTGGTAAGGATCCACTTGATTGTGCATCCTACAGGCCCATCTCTTTAATTAATGTGGACGCCAAGATCTTTGCTTATCTCATGCCATAGAGGACCTAATCGGCATAGATCAAACCGGCTTTATGCCGGGCAAGGGAACCGACATAAATATTAGATGCCTATTCCTTAACCTAACTATCCCGCATGATAACCCAGGGTCCAGAGTTATTGCCTTTCTCTATGCCGAAAAGGCATTCGATTCGGTCGAATGGAACTATTTATGGGAATATTGCATAGATTTGGATTTGGTCCCAAGTTTATTCACGGTATTCGATTGTTGTACCACGCTCCTAGAGCTCGCGTCTGTACGAACAATTGGGTCTCGGATTCTTTTAATTTGTTTTGCGGTATGAGGCAGGGATGCCCTCTCTCCCCCAGCCTGTTCACCCTGGCGCTGGAGCCCCTGGCTATTTCAATCAGGAGTGCTCTAGACGTCCTGGGCCTGTGGGTGGGAATGATTGAGGAGCGCCTGTCCCTCTACGCCGACGACGCGCTTTTGAATGAATGAATGATTTGTAAAGCGCTGCAAATGCGAACTGAATCGCCTCAAGGCACTAAATGCGTTAGTGTTGACCAGCTTCTTAGAAGAGGAAGGTTTTGAGTTTTTTCCTGAAGGCCAGATGGTTTTCTTCCATGCGGATGTGAGTCGGAAGAGCATTCCATAGCCGAGGTCCCTGGACTGTGAATCTGCGTTCTCCCCTTGCTTTGTAGCGATATTTGGGAACGAGGAGGATGTTTTGGTTGGATGATCGCAAATTGCGATTGGGTGTGTAGTGTTTTATTTTCTCTCTGAGGTATTGAGGGGCGTTACCTTGTATGCATTTGTGGGTGAGGCAGAGCGTCTTGAATGTGATCCGATTCTTTACCGTTAGCCAATGTAGGCTCCTCAGGGATGGGGAGATAGACTCCCAGGGTTTTTTTCCTGTTATCAGTCTTGCCGCCGCGTTTTGAATGGCCTGTAGGCGCGCAAGCTGATATTGGGGTAAGCCCATGTAGAGTGAGTTTGCGTAGTCAAGGCGGGAATTGATGATTGTTCCAACTACTGCTGCTTTGTCCTTTTCTGGGATAAAGGGAATGAGTCTGCATAGCAGGCGGAGGAGATGGTGAGAACCGCTAACTACTGAACCTATTTGTGCATCCATTGTCATTTCTGAGTCAAAGATAACTCCAAGACTCTTGGCTTTGGTGCTCGGAGAGATGGTCTGTCCGAAGATGGTGGGAGGTGTCCATGGGGTCTTGGATTTGGGATTTTGGTTAGCGTGTAGGAGGAGAAGTTCTGTTTTTGACCCGTTGAGTTTGAGGGAACTAGTGGTCATCCAGTCATCTATCAAAGTGAGACACTTCTCTAGTTGTTGATGGTGGTCTTTTTGTCCGGTGATGCGGAAGTAGATTTGGGTATCGTCAGCGTATGAGTGGAAGCAGAGGTCTGATTTTTTGATGATTTTGAGGAGTGGGCGGATGTAGATGTTGAATAGCACTGGCGACAAGGGTGAACCCTGGGGGACTCCACACGAAATTGTCTGGCTGTCAGAGGTAAATGCTCCCAGTTTCACTGTCTGCGAGCGATTCTCTAAGAAGGATGCAAACCATTTTAGACTCGAATCTGTGGCTCCTGCAACTTCTGTGAGGCGGACCAGTAGAGTATTGTGGTCCACTGTATCAAATGCTGCACTAAGGTCTATCAATATCAGGAGACATGATTCTCCGTCATCTGCTGCTTCAAGGGCATCATCCCATATTTTTAGAAGTGCCGTTTCTGTGCCATTGCCTGGGCGGAAGCCTGATTGTAATGTGTCCAGAAGTTGATGTGTGTCTAGATGGCGTTGTAACTGTTGTACTACCGCTTTCTCCATAATCTTGGCGATGGTGCTAAGGCTTGTTATCGGTCTGCGGTGGTTAGGGTCCTTAGGGTCGAGATTGGGTTTCTTTAGCAGGGGTTTGACGGTGCCTTGCTTGAGGGAAGTTGGCACAATCCCTTCTTTGAACGGCTGATTTATGAGGTGTGTTATAGTGGGAGCCAGGATCTCGGAGCATTCTTTCAGGAGTTTTGTGGGAATTATGTCATTTGGTGATGTGCTGTCTCGAAGGCTTCTCATAATGGTTTTAGTCGTGTCAGTGGTGATCGGTGTCAAGAAGAAGTCCGGTGGTTGTGTGATGTTCATGTTGATGTCCTCTTTTTGCTTTGGTTGGGTGAGGTTGTTTTTTTTTTCTGTTGGATTGATTTCCGGATGTTGTCGATTTTGGCGATGAAGAAACTCATTGCAGAAATCTTGAGTATCGTTTGCTGGGGGCTCTAAGAAGGACGGGTTCATTGACTGGGCGACTATTTTGAAAAGTTCCCGCGGTCGGTTTATGGCAGTTGAGATGGCATTCGAGAAATGTTCTTTTTTGGCTGTGAAGATTGCTTTGTGGTATTTCACGTGAGTACTTTGTAGTTTGTATGATTCTCCTTAGTAGAATTTCTTCTCCATGTTCTTTCAGCTCTTCTACGTTCCTGCTTGAGTAGGGTGAGGGTGCCATTAAACCACCTTGAGTTTTTTTTGCGGATGAGTGTTCTGCGTTTTGGCGCTACTGAGTCTGCTGTTTGTAGTAGTGCCTTGTTTAGGGAGTTGAGTGTTTGTTCCATTGAGAGGTTTAAGTTTTTTTTTTTTTTAACAGAGAAGTTTTATTATTTTTTCCTTAACACAAAACAAAATAAAAATAACAGGACAGTATATCATGGTACTAAATACACAAAGGTTTGGACATAGGGTACAAAGTTATTGACAAAAATAATAGAGAAATAAGGGTTAGATTATTTCTGCTGAGTGGTGTACGGATTGTTAGAGGTAGCATGAATATATCAAACCATATTTTTGCACAGTTAATACTGATTAGGGGTGGCCCTCACCAGGTCACCTCAAAGTGGGAGCAGACTCTTCCCTCCGATTATCTGCAAGGCTCCCGTCCCCCACCCCAGAGGAAAAGAAAAAAAAAAAAAAAAAAGGGAAGGGGGGGGGAAACCCCCACGTCCGCCAAACCAGAGGGTCAACCCCCCGGCCTATAAATAGGTCAGGGGTCTATATGGGGTTAGCCACATGCGTCGATCCAGCTTGAACATACCTTGTCATATTTCTGTGGACAGTTTCTGCTCTCATAAGTGATACGGTATAATGGTAACACATTATTTATGGCCTTTTGCCAAGTCTCTTTAGTCGGGGCTTCCTTTTGTTTCCATTTGAGGAGTATTTCCCTTCTCGCATAAAAGAGCGAGTAAGTTAGGAATAATTTAGTGTATCGGTCTCCAGCTATGTCTTCCAGGTGGCTCAAAAGGCAAGTTAAGGGGTCAAGTGGGATTTCAATTCCACAAACTCTCTCAAGGGTGTCTGCGACTGATCTCCAGAAGGGATGAAGCTTGGGACAGGACCAGACCATGTGATAAAAGGTGCCCGTATCTAATTTGCATCTAGTACAGGTAGGGGTAAGAATAGGATAGATCCTTGCAAGTCTTTCCGGCGTATAATAGGCCCTATGTATAAATTTCAGTTGGATAAATCTATCCTTCGCAGCGATCATAGAAGGTATAAACGTCGTGAGGCATTCCTCCCACTCTTCCTCCCCTAAGGCAGGAATGTCTCCCTGCCATTTGGTAAGTGATTTGTTATTCTTAACCTCATGTGAGACTGTTAAATAAAGATATAAGGAGGAAAGGGGTTTATCTAGCATCCCCGAGGTCAGAAGGCGTTCAATGGGATCAGGCTCTAGTGATATCTGGGCGGGGAATTGGGCTTTCAGTGCGTGTTGTAACTGCCAGTACCTAAAGAGGAAAGACCTCGGTATATGGTAAATCGCTTGTAATTCCCGAAAGGAAAGTATGACACCCCGAGGCATGACGTGTTTTATAGTAGTAATACCCCTCTTGGCCCAGATTGCTGGATCCGGGACAGTGAAAAGATGGGGAAGCATGGGGTTAGCCCATAATGGAGTGTGTGGGGAAACTTGTGACTGTGGTATGAGGGATGCTCTAGATGATTTCCACACCTGGATTGTGGTTTTCATAGGGCCTGTCACTGCAGGATCAGCTCTCGGTCCCCTGTACGGCAGATTGGATAACGCTGCATAAGATCCCAGTAGGGCCGCCTCCAGCGTGACTGCAGGGTTCTGTCTAGGTTGTGAGAACCACCACCTCACTGTCACCATTACTGCGGCCCAGTAATACATCAGGAAATTAGGCAGCGCCAGACCTCTACCGGACAATGGGAGGTAAAGTGTGTTTTTTGCTACTCTTGGGGGCTTGCCTGCCCAAATGAAGGATATGACTACACTCTCTAGTTTGCTAAAGAAGGACTTAGGGATAGGAGTCGGGGTGTTTCTAAAGTAATAAAGAAATTTCGGTAAAAAGACCATTTTTAAAAGGTTCCCCCTGCCCACCGGGGTCAAAGGAAGAGACTTCCAGGCTAAGCACTTCTGCTGAAGCTGGTTTAAGAGAGGAAGTACGTTTCTCTCCAGGAAGCCCGGCAGCGCTCTCCCTATTTTGATTCCCAGGTAGGTAAACTCATCCACCCATTTCAACGGGGTACCAGTCTCCGTCTCCGACACCGCCCGGCAGAGGGGAAATAGAATCGACTTATTCCAATTTATTCGGATTCCCGGAAATCGGCCAAAATAATCAAACATGGCAAGGGCTGTTTTGAGGGAAGTAGAGGCATCTGCTAAATAAAGGATAGTGTCATCTGCGTACAGTGAAACTTTTTCTGTCAACGCGCCCACCCTGATACCCTTAATTTGTTCTTCTGCTCTAAGGAGTATGGCCAGTGGCTCAAGTGCTAGGGAAAATAGGGCCGGAGAGAGGGGGCACCCCTGCCTGGTGCCCCTCTCCAACCGGAACACCTTTGAGAGGACCCCATTAGTGCGGATGCGTGCTCTTGGCTGGGCATAGAGCATCTGGATCCAGGCTTGGAAGCGCGGTCCAAACCCGAACCTGGAGAGAACCACCCATAAGTAGCCCCACTCGACCGAATCAAACGCTTTCTCCGCGTCGAGTCAGCCCACTACTCCCGTTCTATCGGGGGAGGCAATAGCTATATGAGTGTGTAGTCTGCGGATGTTTATGTCCGTCCCCCTGCCCGGCATAAATCCCGTCTGGTCCGGGTGTATCAGGGCCGTAATGACAGTATTGAGCCTATTGGCCAGGATTTTTGCGATTATTTTTATATCCACATTGAGGAGAGAAATGGGACGGTACGAGGAGCAGAGCTTTGGGTCTTTACCTTGCTTATGGATGACTACTATTATCGCTTCGTGCATGGAGTCAGGAAGGCGACCTTCCCGAAAGGAGTGAGCGAAGAGAGATTGAAGTCTGGGGGCTAATTGTTCCGCATACGTTTTATAAAATTCTACCGGAAAGCCGTCCGGTCCCGGTGTTTTTCCGGTCTGCATCATCTTAAGCGCCTTTTGGATTTCCTCTATATTGATGGGGGCGTCTAATTTGTCAGCATAAGTCTGGGTGAGGGTCGGTATGTCAATCTTTTCAAGATAGGCTAGTAAGTCTTCTGGAGCATGAGAAGTCTGGGATTGATATAATGTTTGATAGTAAGAGGCAAATACGTCATTAATTCCTTCCGGTGTGGAGGTGAGAGTGCCATCTCCAGCCTGAATTTGGCCTATGGTCATGCCCACTGATTGCTCCTTGGAGAGCCATGCCAATAGGTGCCCCGTCTTCTCTCCCTGTTCAAATATTCTCTGTTTTTGGTGGAGGAGCCTCTTTTGCGTCAGCGCCGTCCGCAAGGACAGAACCTCTCCCAGAAGAGATTGTAGCCTAGTGTAGGTTTGTGGGTTTGGGGATCTAATATATAAAGCTTCCTGCCTCTGTGCCTCCGCTTCAATAATCGAGAGTTCTCTTCTGCGCGACCCCCGGACCTGCCCTATAATGGTCCGGTACTGTCCCCTGGAGTACGCTTTGAAAGCATCCCAAACCGAGAAAGGCGAGGCGGAGCCCGGATTTAACTGCCAGTATGACTCCAGCTCGTCCTTATATTTCGGTTCTACCTCTATATCCGAAACCCAATATCTGGAGAGACGCCAGAGTTTGTCTGTCTGAGCCGTGGAGACATTTAAATCTAAAAGGATCGGAGCGTGGTCCGAGATACCCCGGGGAAGGATCGTAACGTCGCGGACCTTCGAGAGAACTGGTCTCCCCGCATACACCAAGTCAATACGGGAGAATGTCTTGTGGGAAGCAGAGTGACAAGTATATGCCTTGGTCTGGGGTACTTCCATCGCCATATATCGTAGAACCCATAAGTGTCAGCCCAGTCTGAAAGTCCTTGTCTAGTGGTACCAGCGGTAGAGAGTCTGTCCAGACTCTCGTCGGGAACAAGATTAAAGTCTCCTAACAGGAGCACATTTTCAGTATGAAATTCTGCTATCTTGCCTGTGATTTGATTCAGTACATGCAGAGAGGCCGGGGGAGGGAGATACAGGCCCACTATCACCCAGGGTACATTATATAGTAAGGCATGCAACACTACAAATCTGCCCTCCGGATCTAGAGCCAAATCGAGAAGCCTGAAGGGGAGGGTTTTAAGGATAAGAATACTCACTCCTCTGGAAAAAGTAGAGTGAGTAGAGTGGTAGTGGTACCCCACCCAAGGTTTTTTGAGGCTGAAGGTTCTTTTCCCCACGAGATGGGTCTCCTGGAACACGCAAATTTGGGGATGATAGGATTTAACAAATTGGAATACTAGTGATCTCTTGATAGGAGAATTCAAACCCCTCGTGTTCCAGGATATTATCTTAAGAGAGGACATTATAGCTATGTGGGAGTCCTATAGGATAGTGAGAGAGGGTCAGGCTTCTCTCCCTAGTATCTCCAGATCCGGCTGGGTTAGCATAACACAATGAACTCAGCACCATTTTAGTCAAGATGGTATTTAGCAATACTGTCGTAAACCATAAAAACAATAAAATCAATAACACAAGGTCTGCAATGGCAGGCCAACATAACCAGATGTCCCCCCCCCCCTCCCCGCCCATCCCCCAATCCCGCGGGAGGGCTTCTATTCCCAAACAAAAGTTGGCTTCCCAGCCTAACATGAGGGCAGTGTAAAAGAGGCGCTTCGCCTCTCGCTACAGATTTGTCAAAAGAAGAAAAAAAAGACAAAACTTGCAAGAAAAAATAAAAGAAAAAGAGTGTGACCGTAGATTCGGCAAGGATATCGGGTGTGGATCTACCGGATCCCCGGGGGCACGATCTTCTGAGTCCTGGGACAACAGCCCATTGTTGCATCATAGGGTCCGTCGGACCAAGGCTCTAAAAAAAAAAAAAAAAAAAAAAAGGGGGGGGGGAACACTTGCTCCCTCTGTGATTAGATTTGCGGGTAAGTGTATCCGGGGAGGATTCCGTAACTATCTTGCCCGCCCCCCATCTCCTCACCCGGCGAGGGGGGGGAGGGGGGGGAAGGATCAGGGGGGGAAAGGCGACGTCTGTAGGTTATCTCGAGCGTTCGGTTATCTTCCAAAGGTGGAATGTCAGACAAATACCCACAAGGATTTGAATGTCTCCTCAACAGTGCATAACCTGGACGGCGAGCCTCCATACAGTCCAAAACACATCCCTATCCTGGTGGGCGGAATGAGTTCCCTGCGGGGAAATTCCCATGCAGTGCCAGTCCAACAAAACATGAGGGACATTCGCCCCCTCGCCTCCCCCCCATCGGACACAACCAAGGCAACGGGTATAGTGGGGTCAGTACTTGTAGTGGTAATATGGGGGCAAGTCTCCAGTATCGCCAGTAGGTGGGAGCATACTGGATGTGTGACTGGCACTTCCAGACCGGACAGGTAAGGAGGTAATTACCACAGAGGGAAGCAAGCGATTGTAGAAAGGGGAGTTTCAAAGTCATGTTCTGAAGTGCAGCATACCTGCCGAGAATTTAGCTGGGGAGTGATTCGGCCCATCTTGCAGCCTCCCTGGGCGAGGTGAAGAAATGAGCTTTCTCCCCATCCTGGACCCTCAACCTCGCTGGAAAAAGCATGCTGTACTTCACTCCCCTTTGGCGCAGCATACCTCTGACGTGGTCAAAAGCCTTTCTCTGACGTTGCGTCTCCACTGTATAGTCAGGGAAGATGAGGAGTTTCGTGTTGTTAAATTTAAGCTCTCCCTGTAGTCTGGCCGCCCTCAGCACTGTGTCTCGGTCCTGGTAGTGTAACAATTTAAATATGAAAGTGCGCGGGGGGGCCCCGGGGGGTCCCCTGGACGCCGGGATGCGATGAGCCCGCTCAATGGAGAAGTGAGGAGAAAACTTAGCCTTGGGTAACAGGGACGGCAATAGCTCCTCCATGAAGGCCACCGGGTCAGCCCCCTCCGCTCCCTCCGGCAAGCCGAGGACCCGCAGGTTGTTACGCCTGTTTCGGTTCTCGGCGTCCTCGGCTCTAATTTCTAGATTTTTAACCTGCAGTTTCAGGGCCTGGAGATCTGCGTGATGTTCCCTCTGGCAGTCTTCCGTCTCGGAGACTCGTCTCTCTACCTCAGTCACTCGTTCGCGGAACTTGTCCATGTCCCTATGGATGAGGGCCGTTTCCGTCTGCACATGGTCTATTTTTGTGGTGAGTGCAGCCTGGCACGTTGTAATCGCCAGCATTAGGGCATCAAAGGCCGCGGATCCGGCCTGGATCCCTCCGTCAGGTGGCGGGTCTGTCTGGGCCTCCATGTGTCGGGCCTCGTTAGGCTTGGTCCGCAGTGTAGGCCGGGTGGTTGCAGATGTCACAGCGCTGTTTGGTTTACCGTATTTTCTGCCCGCTGGCATCGCCCGGTCTCCCCGCGGAGATTCCGCTGTAGGATGGCTGATTTTCCGATCCTTATCACCAGGATTACAGTAGGATTCCGTGCCGGAGACGGGAGCTCAGTTAAAAGACGTCTGCTCCCAGCGCCATCTTGGACACGCCCCGAGAGGTTTAAGTTTAGCGATTGTATTTTATTTGATAATGTGGTTTTGAAGAGTTCAGAGTGCAGTCTCTTCTGAGATCTGTTCCAGTGTGTTGTTGTTGCGTGTTTCTGTTTTTGGGGGGTGGTGTTGAAGGTGATTTTAAATTTGATAGCGTGGTGGTCCATCCATGGTAGTGGTGTGTTGTCGAATATGTTGATGTCCATATTCTGTTGGAAGATGAGGTCTAGAGTGTGTCCTGAACCATACGTAGGAGTATTTATCAGCTGTTGAAGACCTAGTTCTTCCAGTTGGTTGATGCAGGCGGTGGCAATAGGGTCTTGGGTAGAGTTTGCCCAAAGGTTGAAGTCTCCAAGTACCAGCAGGTTTTTGGTTTTCAGGGTGTGCATTGAAATAAGTTCAGTGAGTGGTGTAAGGAGATTGGTCTTTGGTCCTGGTGGTCTGTAGCATAGTAATATGTGAATGGTGTCTTGGGGTGTTGTTTGAAGATGCAGGGGGAGCGTCTCCATGAAAGGCACTGAGTTCTGTGAAGTTCGTTTGGTGAAGGCAAGGTGCGATTTAAAGATCACTGCTAGGCCTCCTCCTTTTTTTCCTATTCTATGCTCGGTTAGGATGCTGTAGTTCTCCGGCACCAATTCAGTTAGGATGGTATTGCAGTCGGATGTTAGCCAGCTTTCCGTAATGAAGAGGCAATCAATGTTGTATTCGATGATGAAGTTGTGGATTTCCAGTCTGTGCTTGACTGTAGATCTGGTGTTGATCAGGGCACATGCTAGTTGTTGTTGTTGGATTGGTATTTCCCTGTATTTCATGGTTGCTTGTAGGATGGTCCTTAGTAATTTTTCTTTTTTTAGTCTTTTTTTGAGTGGCGGTTGGTAGAGTTGAATCGGTGTTTCTTAGCCTATGGAGGGCCTCCGCTGTGTACTTGAAAATGCACATGGTGAGGGCAAAAACTGCTGAAGGAAGATGATGGAAGAGATGGAGGGCTACCTAACCACCCTCCCATTGATCCAAAGGAAGGCGAAAAAACCCCTAACTGAGCTGGCCAATTGCTCCAGCAGAGGAAAAATTCCTTCCTGACCCCCCGAGGGGCGATCGGATCCGAGGACCCTGGATCAACTACTAGGGTACCCTGGTGGCTTACCTGTACAAGATGGTCCGGAGGATGGCGGTGGGGGGGAGGGGAGGGGTATGGGGGGACTAACCACTACTTACCGGTTGGAATGGTGCTGCGTCTGGGTCTCAGAGGATTTAAGATGGGCGCTAATCAGGTCCAAAGTCTCTGGTGGTAGTCTGTGCCCACGTAGTGAGGTCCGGTGTAGAGGAGGGAGTGTTCCAGATGTGGGGCACGGGGGCCCTCTGGACAGGAGTGGGTGCTGGGTGACTGGAGCTAGGCCGCAGCCATGGTCTGTCCCCCGAGTCTAACAACTAGAGAGCGGGGTGATTGGACGGCGGCTGCAGTGGTGCTGTCAGGAGTGGGCCGGTACAGGTCTGGGGGGGGCGGGTCCCAGTGCTAACCTGCTGGGGGGGGTCCGGGGTGAGCTCCAGGTGGAGGTAGTGGTTGCGGTCGCACTAGGTGGATCAATATGGCCGACGGGCTAAGCCCGTGTCGTGTGCTGTCCTGATGCCCGACCTCGGAGGTGGCTAGGTCCTGTGGGTGGATGGTGGTGGGGTAGGTCCCGGACTACCTGCTAGGGGGGTCCGGGGATAAGCTCTGGGTGGAGGTGGTAGCTGCTGGTGGGTGTACCAAGATGGCCGACGGGCTAGGCCCGAGTCACTGTGGGTGTACTGTGCGTTGGGTCCTGGTTGCTGGGCTGGGGGGGTCAGCTGGGACCGAGGTTCCGGTGGGTCCTGCTGGGAAGTGTGGGGATGGTCACTGGGCGGCCGGCGGAGTGTTGAGGCCTAGGGAAGGAGGACCAAGATGGTCGCCGGCTAGGCCCGAGCCACGGTGCCGGCTACTCGGATCCCGTAGTGGCTACTGATCCGTCCGAGGGTGGTGATGAGGGAGGGTGGATCCGGTGGGAGGCGGAGCACGGGCCTGCCGGTCGGACTGCCGATCGGGTTGAGGGGGAGAGAAGCGGCAGGTCGGCACTGGCCGGAGCTAGGCCGAAGCCGCGAAGTTTCCTGAGGGGGCAGGCCGAAGCCGCGGCATGTCCGGTGTGTCCTGCGGGGAGGGCCTATGGAGCTGGCGGGCTGGCCCACGGCTTCCGGTGACAGTGGCCACTCGGTGCACAGGTGGGGGTCCCTGTGCAGCTCCGCTGGGGAGTCTGGGAGTCCTGGAAGGCTGGGAAGGGTGGGAGGCCGGATAGCTGGAGCAGCTGGAGCAACTAACACTAACGTCTGCTCTCTACTGACAATCTTTAAACAATGCCGGCCCCTCCTTACAGGCTGCCCTGCAAATTTTTGTTAACTTTGGGGATTATCAGGTATAAAAATCAACTGGACAAAATCAGTATTGTTCCCTCTGGATGATGGTGCTGCCTCTGGACCCCCCTCCTCCCCGTTGCAATGGGTGAAGGAGTTTAAATACCTTGGGATAGTGATCACAAAAAATCCCTCCGACTTTATTGTAAAGAATCTAACCCCTGTCTTGAATACCCTACGTATGAAATGCTCTGCATGGGAAAATCTACCACTGAATCTTCTGGGACGCATCAATCTCCTTAAGATGATGATACTGCCTAAATTTAACTATCTGTTCAGAAACTGCCCAGTTTGGGTCCCTGTTTCATTTTTTAAGGAGATTAATCGGCTGGTGGGTTCTTTTATTTGGAGTGGGGGGACCCCTAGGTTGGCACGTTCCACCCTGTGGTTGCCTGCCGGGTTGGGGGGCTTGGCTCTCCCTAATTTCCAGACTTATTTCTGGGCTGCTATGTTGGTGTCGGTCCACTGGTGGTTTCAGGGCTCCAGAATCAATGCGGCAGTCTGCCTTGAGCAAACTGTTTGGGCTCACTTACTGACCTCCGTAACTTTCCCTACCAGGGACTGGGGACATACCCCGATGTCCCCGGGCCTACCCGGGCAACATGGAAGGTATGGGTGGCTGCTAGACGTAGGTATCTTAAACCGGGCCAATTATCACCAGCGCATCCTTTATGGGGGAACCCAGCGCTTAAGCACTTTCGTACTATCCTGGACCCGCAGATCTGGGCTAAATATGGTATTACAACCCTGGGGCAAATAATGCCTAAAGGGGAATTGCTCCCCCTACCAGATATAATGGATACATTTCAGTTACCCCAATGGATGCGGTTCAGATATTTACAGCTTAGACACGCAGCTAGGGCTCAATTTCCACAAACACCCCTACTTGAAGCTGATCCCATTGAGGAACTTCTTTCTCCCGGAGATATCTCTAAACCCCTATCTACTCTATATAATGCACTCCTAGGCAAGGACTCTCCCAAGATAGAGAAATTATGGGAAAGATGGCATACAAACATACCTTCATTGGATAAAGAGGGGTGGGAGGACTGTCTGGATTATAGCCCTAAGCTAGTGATAGCATCTAAGGACAAATTAATTCAGGTCAAATTTATTCATAGGGTTTATTATACTCCTCAGAGACTCCATCGTAGCTTCCCTAATAAAGCCCCCATATGTCCTAAATGCAAGCTTCAAATTGGAACCTTCTTCCACATGTTCTGGGAGTGCCCCATTATGGCGACATTTTGGTCTGCAATATTTGGAGAAATTTATTCCAGGTTACAAATATCTATACCAACCTCGCCAGAGCTAGCTCTATTGGGGGTTCATGATGACGAGCAACGATCCTATCATCTTAAATTACTTATCTCTTATTTTCTCTTCTACGCCAAAAAGGAGATCCTCATGAAGTGGATTGACTCCTCCTCCCCGACTGTTGCAGCCTGGGAAGCACAGATTGAGGCAGCTATACCCATGTATAGAATGACATATATTAACCGAGGTTGTATATGGAAATTTGAAAAAGTCTGGTCCCAGTGGATATCCTCCTAATCTCATGTAGTGTGTTGTTGTGTGAATAGTTGGTGGGGTGGGAGAGGTTTCCGGATGTGGGAAGAGTTGTTTCTGTCTATAGTATTGATATTTTCTATGCGCTGCCCTTTGGTTTATGCACACCAACTTGATCTGTAAGAAGTCATGTATTAATTCCATGAAGTGTTATGTACTATGTCAATTGGTATTTTGTATTTTTACCTTCTGTGACAATAAAGCACATCTGTTTTTGTTAAAAAAAAAAAAAGGCAGGGTCGCTGGAACACCAACACGGATCCCACCGGGGTTAGAGCATAAGTTTCCCTAGGGCGCAGATTCTCAGAGCCAGCAGGTGTTCACCAGAGTCTCTAGTGGTGAGGATGGACTGGGCTGCAACTGGCTCCAGGTCGTGACCCCCAGGGTCCCCCAGCTCACACCCACAGTAGGCAACAGGAGGATAGGGATAGTAAGGGAATAAGCCAAGGTCGGGGCCACAAGCAGAGACAAGGACAACAGAGTTCACGCCAAAGGTTCAGGGTCACAGGCAAACAGGGATAGTCGGGGACACGCCAAAGGTCAGGGTCACGAGCAGACAGGAATAGTTGAGAACACGCCAAGGTCGGTAACAGAAACAAACGTAGAGCACACGGCAGGCAGGAAACAGGAAGCCAAACACACAAAGGTTGATCAGCAGGGCTGGCCTGCAGTGCAGAGGTTAATATAGAGTTCTCTGATAGGAGCTGGGGTGGAGCCATGCTAGAGAGAGATTTTAAAAGCAGTCAGATGAGAGTCAGCTGGTCTCTAGCCACTTGCCGACCGCCTAACGTAGATATACGTCGGCAGAATGGCATGGGCAGGCAGAATCACGTACCTGTGATCTGCCTCCCGCGGGTGGGGGGTCCGAGCGGACCCCCCCCCCCCGGTGCCAGCGGCGGTCAGCATTTGACTGGGAGCGTTGGGAGGCGAGGGGGAGACCATCCGATCGTGGCCCCCCCTCGCGATCGCTCCCAGCCAATCGGAATCCTCCCCTGCCTGTGTGTAGTTTCACACAGGCAGAGGATGTGATGTCATCTCTCCTCGGCTTGGCAGTTTCCGTTCCAGCGCCGAGGAGAGAAGACATGTAAGTGCACAAAACACTACACACACACTGTAGAACATGCCAGGCACATAAAACACCCCGATCCCCCCCCGATCGCCCCCCGATCCCCCCCCAACCCCCCCCCGTCACAAACTGACACCAAGCAGTATTTTTTTTTTTCTGATTACTGCATGGTGTCAGTTTGTGACAGTTACAGTGTTAGGGCAGTGAGTGGTAGCCCCCTTTAGGTCTAGGGTACCCCCCTAACCCCCCCTAATAAAGTTTGAACCCCTTGATCACCCCCTGTCACCAGTGTCACTAAGCGATCATTTTTCTGATCGCTGTATTAGTGTCGCTGGTGACGCTAGTTAGGGAGGTAAATATTTAGGTTCGCCGTCAGCGTTTTATAGCGTCAGGGACCCCCATATACTATCTAATAAATGTTTTAACCCCTTGATTGCCCCCTAGTTAACCCTTTCACCACTGATCACCGTATAAGTGTTACGGGTGACGCTGGTTAGTTCGTTTATTTTTTATAGTGTCAGGGCACCCGCCGTTTATTACCGAATAAAGGTTTAGCCCCCTGATCGCCCGGCGGTGATATGCGTCGCCCCAGGCAGCGTCAGATTAGCGCCAGTACCGCTAACACCCACGCACGCAGCATACGCCTCCCTTAGTGGTATAGTATCTGTACGGATCAATATCTGATCCGATCAGATCTATACTAGCGTCCCCAGCAGTTTAGGGTTCCCAAAAACGCAGTGTTAGCGGGATCAGCCCAGATACCCGCTAGCACCTGCGTTTTTCCCCTCCGCCCGGCCCAGCCCAACCCACCCAAGTGCAGTATCGATCGATCACTGTCACTTACAAAACACTAAACAAATAACTGCAGCGTTCGCAGAGTCAGGCCTGATCCCTGCGATCGCTAACAGTTTTCTTGGTAGCGTTTTGGTGAACTGGCAAGCACCAGCCCCAGGCAGCGTCAGGTTAGTGCCAGTACCGCTAACACCCAAGCACGCACCGTACACCTCCCTTAGTGGTATAGTATCTGAACGGATCAATATCTGATCCGATCAGATCTATACTAGCGTCCCCAGCAGTTTAGGGTTCCCAAACACGCAGTGTTTGCGGGATCAGCCCAGATACCTGCTAGCACCTGCGTTTTGCCCCTCCACCCGGCCCAGCCCAGCCCACCCAAGTGCAGTATCGATCGATCACTGTCACTTACAAAACACTAAACGCATAACTGCAGCGTTCGCAGAGTCAGGCCTGATCCCTGCGATTGCTAACAGTTTTTTTGGTAGCGTTTTGGTGAACTGGCAAGCACCAGCCCCAGGCAGCGTCAGGTTAGCGCCAGTACCGCTAACACCCACGCACCGTACACCTCCCTTAGTGGTATAGTATCTGAACGGATCAATATCTGATCCGATCAGATCTATACTAGCGTCCCCAGCAGTTTAGGGTTCCCACAAACGCAGTGTTAGCGGGATCAGCCCAGATACCTGCTAGCACCTGCGTTTTGCCCCTCCGCCCGGCCCAGCCCAGCCCACCCAAGTGCAGTATCGATCGATCACTGACACTTACAAAACACTAAACGCATAACTGCAGCGTTCGCAGAGTCAGGCCTGATCCCTGCGATCGCTAACAGTTTTTTTTGTAGCGTTTTGGTGAACTGGCAAGCACCAGCGGCCTAGTACACCCCGGTCGTAGTCAAACCAGCACTGCAGTAACACTTGGTGACGTGGCGAGTCCCATAAGTGCAGTTCAAGCTGGTGAGGTGGCAAGCACAAGTAGTGTCCCGCTGCCACCAAAAAGACAAACACAGGCCCGTCGTGCCCATAATGCCCTTCCTGCTGCATTCGCCAATCCTAATTGGGAACCCACCACTTCTGCAGCGCCCGTACTTCCCCCATTCACATCCCCAACCAAATGCAGTCGGCTGCATGAGAGGCATTTTTATGTCCTCCCGAGTACCCCTACCCAACGAACCCCCCCCAAAAAAGATGTTGTGTCTGCAGCAAGCGCGGATATAGGCGTGACACCCGCTATTATTGTCTCTCCTGTCCTGACAATCCTGGTCTTTGCATTGGTGAATGTTTTGAACGCTACCATTCACTAGTTGAGTATTAGCGTAGGGTACAGCATTGCACAGACTAGGCACACTTTCACAGGGTCTCCCAAGATGCCCTCGAATTTTGAGAGACCCGAACCTGGAACCGGTTACAGTTATAAAAGTTAGTTACAAAAAAAAGTGTAAAAAAAAAAAAAAAAAACACAAACAAAAATATAAAATAAAAAATAATAGTTGTCGTTTTATTGTTCTTTCTCTCTCTATTCTCTCTCTATTGTTCTGCTCTTTTTTACTGTATTCTATTCTGCAATGTTTTATTGTTATTATGTTTTATCATGTTTGCTTTTCAGGTATGCAATTTTTTATACTTTACCATTTACTGTGCTTTATTGTTAACCATTTTTTTGTCTTCAGGTACGCCATTCACGACTTTGAGTGGTTATACCAGAATGATGCCTGCAGGTTTAGGTATCATCTTGGTATCATTCTTTTCAGCCAGCGGTCGGCTTTCATGTAAAAGCAATCCTAGCGGCTAATTAGCCTCTAGACTGCTCTAGAATGCCCCCCCCCCAACGTCTTCCGTGTTTTTCTCTGGCTCTCCTGTCTCAACAGGGAACCTGAGAGTGCACCCGGTGATTCAGCCAGCTGACCATAGAGCTGATCAGAGACCAGAGTGGCTCCAATCATCTCTATGGCCTAAGAAACCAAAAGCTACGAGCATTTTATGACTTAGATTTCGCCGGATGTAAACAGCGCCATTGGGAAATTAGGAAAGCATTTTATCACACCGATCTTGGTGTGGTCAGATGCTTTGAGGGCAGAGGAGAAATCTAGGGTCTAATAGACCCCAATTTTTTCAAAAAAGAGTACCTGTCACTACCTATTGCTATGATAGGGGATATTTACATTCCCTGAGATAACAATAAAAATGATTTAAAAAAAAAAATGAAAGGAACAGTTTTAAAATAAGATAAAAAAAATAATAATAATAATAAAGAAAAAAAAAAAAAAAAGCACCCCTGTCCCCCCTGCTCTCGCGCTAAGGCGAACGCAAGCGTCGGTCTGGCGTCAAATGTAAACAGCAATTGCACCATGCATGTGAGGTATCACCGCGAACGTCAGATCGAGCGCAGTAATTTTAGCAGTAGACCTCCTCTGTAAATCTAAAGTGGTAACCTGTAAAGGCTTTTAAAAGCTTTTAAAAATGTATTTAGTTTGTCGCCACTGCACGTTTGTGCGCAATTTTAAAGCATGTCATGTTTGGTATCCATGTACTCGGCCTAAGATCATCTTTTTTATTTCATCAAACATTTGGGCAATATAGTGTGTTTTAGTGCATTAAAATTTAAAAAAGTGTGTTTTTTCCCCAAAAAATGCGTTTGAAAAATCGCTGCGCAAATACTGTGTGAAAAAAAAAAATGAAACACCCACCATTTTAATCTGTAGGGCATTTGCTTTAAAAAAATATATAATGTTTGGGGGTTCAAAGTAATTTTCTTGCAAAAAAAAATTATTTTTTTATGTAATCAAAAAGTGTCAGAAAGGGCTTTGTCTTCAAGTGGTTAGAAGAGTGGGTGATGTGTGACATAAGCTTCTAAATGTTGTGCATAAAATGCCAGGACAGTTCAAAACCCCCCCAAATGACCCCATTTTGGAAAGTAGACACCCCAAGCTATTTGCTGAGAGGCATGTCGAGTCCATGGAATATTTTATATTGTGACACAAGTTGCGGGAAAGAGACAATTTTTTATTTTTTTTATTTTTTTTGGCGCAAAGTTGTCACTAAATGATATATTGCTCAAACATGCCATGGGAATATGTGAAATTACACCCCAAAATGCATTCTGTTGCTTCTCCTGAGTACGGGGATACCACATGTGTGAGACTTTTTGGGAGCCTAGCCGCGTACGGGACCCCAAAAACCAAGCACCGCCTTCAGGCTTTCTAAGGCCGTAAATTTTTGATTTCACTCTTCACTGCCTATCACAGTTTCGGAGGCCATGGAATGCCCAGGTGGCAACCCCCCCCCCAAATGACCCCATTTTGGAAAGTAGACACCCCAAGCTATTTGATGAGAGGTATAGTGAGTATTTTGCAGACCTCACTTTTTGTCACAAAGTTTTGAAAATTGAAAAAAGAAAAAAAAAAAGTTTTTTCTCGTCTTTCTTTATTTTCAAAAACAAATGAGAGCTGCAAAATACTCACCATGCCTCTCAGCAAATAGCTTGGGGTGTCTACTTTCCAAAATGGGGTCATTTGGGGGGGTTTGTGCCACCTGGGCATTCCATGGCCTCCGAAACTGTGATAGGCAGTGAAGAGTGAAATCAAAAATTTACACCCTTAGAAATCCTGAAGGCGGTGATTGGTTTTCGGGGCCCCGTACGCGGCTAGGCTCCCAAAAAGTCCAACACATGTGGTATCCCCGTACTCAGGAGAAGTAGCTAAATGTATTTTGGGGTGCAATTCCACATATGCCCATGGCCTGTGTGAGCAATATATCATTTAGTGACAACTTTGTGCAAAAAAAATAAAAAAAAAAATTTGTCACTTTCCCGCAACTTGTGTCAAAATATAAAACATTCCATGGACTCAACATGCCTCAAAGCAAATAGCTTGGGGTGTCTACTTTCCAAAATGGGGTAATTTGGGGGGGTTTTATGCCATCTGGGCATTTTATGGCCTTCAAAACTGTGATAGGTAGTGAGGAGTAAAATCAAAAATGTACGCCCTTAGAAATCCTGAAGGCAGTGATTGGTTTTCGGGGCCCCGTACGCGGCTAGACTCCCAAAAAGTCCCACACATGTGGTATCCCCATACTCAGGAGAAGCAGCTAAATGTATTTTGGGGTGCAATTCCACATATGCCCATGGCCTGTGTGAGCAATATATCATTTAGTGACAACTTTTTGTAATTTTTTTTTTTTTTTTTTGTCATTATTCAATCACTTGGGACAAAAAAAATGAATATTCAATGGGCTCAACATGCCTCTCAGCAATTTCCTTGGGGTGTCTACTTTCCAAAATGGGGGTCATTTGTGGGGGTTTTGTACTGCCCTGCCATTTTAGCACCTCAAGAAACAACATAGGCAGTCATAAATTAAAGGCTGTGTAAATTCCAGAAAATGTACCCTAGTTTGTAGGCGCTATAACTTTTGTGCAAACCAATAAATATACACTTATTGACATTTTTTTTACCAAAGACATGTGGCCGAATACATTTTGGCCTAAATGTATGACTAAAATTGAGTTTATTGGATTTTTTTTAGAACAAAAAGTAGAAAATATCATTTTTTTTCAAAATTTTCGGTCTTTTTCCGTGTATAGCGCAAAAAATAAAAACGGCAGAGGTGATCAAATACCATCAAAAGAAAGCTCTATTTGTGGGAAGAAAAGGACGCAAATTTCGTTTGGGTACAGCATTGCATGACCGCGCAATTAGCAGTTAAAGCGACGCAGTGCCGAATTGTAAAAAGTGCTCTGGTCAGGAAGGGGGTAAAACCTTCCGGGGCTGAAGTGGCTAGAGATGAACACATGGAGACAGGTAAGCTGTCAGACAAAACTCTATTGCATAACCATGACACAGCTGCAGCACTGATTATTTTATCTTGACAGCAACAGCGTTTGCTCTCAAGATACATAAATCAGCGACTCCAGCACTGTAGGAGGTAATTTCATCACCACAGTTAAAAAAAAAACGGTGCATGTATGCCATCATTAGAAGTAGGTGGATGCAGGGCAGTAATCTAATGGTGGGCATACCCACCGATCAATATCTTTTTTTTCGTTCAGCCCACAGGCTGCATGAAAAAAAAAAGAACATTGCAATATATGCCCAACAAGGACCAGCAACGTACTGGTATGTTGCTGGACTTGAGTGGTTATACCAGAATGATGCCTGTAGGTTTAGGTATCATCTTGGTATCATTCTTTTCATCCAGCGGTTGGCTTTCATGTAAAAGCAATCCTAGTGGCTAATTAGCCGCTAGACTGCTTTTACAAGCAGTGGGAGGGAGCGTTCCCCCCTTCCCCACCCCCTCCCGTCATCTTCCTTGGTTTTCTCTGGCTCTCCTGTTCCATCAGGGAACCTAATAACGCAGCCGGTGGTTCCGCCAGCTGACCATACAGCTGATCAAAGATCAGAACAGCTCCAATCATCTCTATGGCCTAGAATCCAGAGGCCACGAGCATTTCATGACTTCGGTTTTGCCGGGTATAAACAGCTCCATTGGGAAATTGGGAAACCATCTTATCACACCGATCTTGGTGTGGTCAGATGCTTTGAGGGCAGAGGAGAGATCTAGAGTCTAATAGAACCCAATTTTTTTTTAAAAAGAGTACCTGTCACTACCTATTGCTATCGTAGGGGATATTTACATTCTCTGTTATAACAATAAAAATGAATAATAAAAAAAAAGTGAAAGGAACAGTGTAAAAACAAAATAAAAAAGCAAAATAAATAATTAAAAAAAAAAGAAAGAAATATCCCTGTCCCCCCATGCTCACGCGCAAAGGCGAACACAAGCGTCGGTCTTGTGTCATATGTAAACAGCAATTGCACCATGCATGTGAAGTATCACCGCAAACGTCAGATCGAGGGCAGTAATTTAAGCAGTGGACCTACTCTGTAAATCTAAAGTGGTAACCTGTAAAGGCTTTTAAAGGCTTTTAAAAATGTATGTAGTATGTTGCCGCTGCACGGTTGTGTGCAATTTTAAAGCATGTCATGTTTAGTATCTATGTACTCGGCATAAGATCATCTTTTATATTATACCATAACATTTGGGCAATATAGTGTGTTTTAGTGCATTAAAATTCAAAAATTGTTTTTTTTTTTTTTGCAACACCCGCCATTTTAATCTGCAGGGCCTTTGCTTTAAAAATATATATATATATAATGTTTGGGGGTTCAGAGTAATTTTCTAGCAAAAAAAAAATATTTTTTCATTGTTCCCAAAACTTGTGGCAAAATATAAAATTTTCCATGGACTCAACATGCCTCTCACCAAACAGCTTGGGGTGTCTACTTTCCAAAATTGGGTCATTTGGGGGGGTTGTGGTGCTACCTGGGCATTTCATGGCCTCCGAAATCTGCGCATTTCATGGCCTGTGATAGGTAGTGAGGAGTGAAATCAAAAATTTACACCCTTAGAAATCCTGAAGGCGGTGCTTGCTTTTGGGGTTCTGTACGCGGCTAGACTGCCAAAAAGTTTCACACATGAGGTATCCCCATACTCAGGAGAAGCAGAAGAATGTACTTTGGGGTGTAAGTTCACATATGCCCATGGCATGTTTGAGCAATATATAATTTCAGTGACAACTTTGTGTAAATATTTTTTTTTTTGTCATTTTTCAATCACTTGTGACAAAAAGAATAAAGTATTCAATGTGCTCAACAAGCCTCTCAGCAAATTCCTTGGGGTGTCTACTTTCCAAAATGGGGTCATTTGGGGCGGGGGGTTGTACTGCCCTGCCATTTTAGCACCTCAAGAAATTAGATAGGCAGTCATAAACTAAAAGCTGTGTAAATTCCAGAAAATGTACCCTAGTTTGTAGAAGCTATAACTTTTGCGCAAACCAATAAATATACGCTTATTGAATTTTTTTTTTACCCGAGACATGTGGCTGAATGCTTTTTGGCCTAAATTTATGAATAAAAATGTATTGAGTTTATTGTATTTTTTTTTTTTTATAGCAAAAAGTTGAATTTTTTTTTCAAATTTGTGATAAAAAAAGGACGCAAATTTTGCTTGGGTACAGCATTGCATGACAGCGCAATTACCAGTTAAAGCAGCGCAGTGCCAAATTGTAAAAAGTGCTCTGGTCAGGAAGGGGGTAAATCTTTCTGAGGCTGAAGTGATTAAAGTGTTTATAAGGGTAAAAGTTTTTTTACTGTAATGCGTTCCCTGCATTAAGATTAAAAAAAAACTTTTAATAGTAGCCTCCTCCTCACAGGCCCCCTAAATACTCCCCTGAGCCTGAACTTGATCCAGTGCTGTGCATGTCTGCAGCAGCTCTTCTCCTCTCTCCCCACTCTCTCAGGCTTGGCTAAGAGCAATGGAAGCCAATAGCTCCCACTGCCTCCCACTGCTGTCAGTCAAAACCTGTGAGCAGAGAGTAGGGGGCAGGGCCGAGGCAGGCTGTGTGTCTGAATAGATGCAAACAGCCCAGCTTGGGATCAAGCATGCACAAATTCCCCATAGAAAGCCTATGGGGCACTCGGCGGGATGGAGGAGCCTGAAGCACTGGCTAGGGACCCCAGAAAAGGCGGAATGGGGCTGCTCTGTGCAAGAGCAGTTAAGTATGAAATTACTATTATATTAATGAAAAAACATTTAAATCCTTACTAGTTACTTTAACCAAATCTCTCAGAGTAATGTTATTGTCTTATTGATTTTTTTGTAAAAGTACACTTGCTAATCATTTCTTTAAAAGCTATGCTTGACCTAATAAATTCTTTGAGATATCTCAAGGTGTGCCAGTAAGTGCTGCGTGAGCGAGGTGTATCATGTCCAGGTGTGCAGAGAAATCACAAAACAAATTAGTGGCTCATCTGGGGGTAACGCTAGACTGGCAAAGCTACACAAGGGAAATAGAGGCACAAGGACAATTAAATGTTTAAAGGACACAGCAGGTACAAGTATACAGGTTGCAAGGGGGAACATACTGAGATTCATTGGGGACTGAAAGACATGGAACAAGGGGGGTCTCACTGTAGCATCACTAGGAATATTGGGGTCAAAAGGAGTTCCTTAGAACATAGAACACTAGGACTATAGTAGTCTCTTAAAATCTTCATGGAAAGTCATGGACACTAGGAAGCACTGTGGGTACACTAGAAATCTTCTCAAAAAGCCATGGGCACAAGGAATTACTGGAGTACACTTGGAATGAGGAAGCCAAGGACATGAGGAAGCACTGGGGGTACACTAGGAATCTTCTCAGGAAGCCAATAACACAAGAAAGTACTGGGAATACACTGAGAATTCTACCAGGAACACAAGGAAGCACCAGGGGGTACACTTAGGATCTTTTGAAAAAGCCAGGGACACGAGAGAGCACTGGGAGTACATTAGGAATCTTCTCAGGAAGCCAGGGACACAAGGAAATACTGGGAGTACACTAGAAATCTTCTTGGAAAACACTGGGGTACCTGGCACTAGGTACGCTAGTTGTTGCTCAGGCAAAGCCTAAAGAAATGAGTCCAGCTTATACAGGGTACACATGAACCAAAAAATTGTTCAGTTCAGCAGGACCCATTTATCGGCTTCTGTCGAAGAGTCATGCTGAAAAAACAGCATTCAATCAGTGCTGCCAGCCAATAGTGCAGCAGGAGAGATCCCTAGATCTCACATCGTTTGTGTTGATTGTTCCCAACCAACTTGTTGAATGAAAAACAAAACTGAACTTGTATACCCAGCTTTAAATAGAAGGGAAGATGGTCTGGCTGGGCTGGGCATGTAGCTAGTTGAATAAAAACTAGGGGTTAAGCAATCTTGAACACATGTGTTTTGGGATAACAGGTAACAGCAGAACCTTCAAAGTTAAATCCATAGAACTTGGTCCTTGTAAATAGAGGGGAAAGATCTGCAGTAAGGCTGCAGATCTGTAATATAGGCCATTTTAAAGTGTATGTAAATCTTTTTTTTTTTTAAAAGGTTTTTATTTGCCAGATGTACATACATAGGATAACACATTGCATGTAAGGTATATTGTCGGTTGCAACCGTCAAAATATAATTAACATTCAAGGGTAGTTTATGATAAACATCCTATGATAAAGGATATATCAGTACAGGTAGCAATTTTTTAACTCTAAAATACCAGTTATTTTCTGTAATCGTAATGCAAATTATCAGCAATCCAATATCTGGTATAAAACATAAAATAAAGTAAAAAAATAATATAAAAGTATATATATATATAAAGTTAAAGAACTAAACCAAAGAGGTATATACCTCCTAAACCAATTGTGCTGTGCGCTGTCATCTCTCCAGTCCCCTGGAACATGTTCTCACAATATCATCCTACCAAGTCTATCATTTGGCTATATTTTATAATAAAATAATTTTAGATGTCACATGGTGTAGTTTCTTTTGAGTTTATCCATCTGCCCCATACTCTATTAAATTTTTTCTTACTTCCTCTTGCTTCATATGTCGTTTTATACAGTGTAATATTTGCATTAATTAATCTTTTCCAAGCTCCTAAGGTAAGATGATCCCTCTTTATCCAATTCAAGACAATCAGCTTCCTGACATAGTAAAAC
This sequence comes from Aquarana catesbeiana, assembly GCF_042186555.1. Lineage (NCBI taxonomy): Eukaryota > Metazoa > Chordata > Amphibia > Anura > Ranidae > Aquarana > Aquarana catesbeiana. The sequence goes on along the minus strand of NC_133330.1, from coordinate 274,298,838 downwards.
AATAATCTCAAAAACATTCTAGTATTGTTGCTCATTACATCGTCCTCTATCACCCCCAAGATACCCAGCAGTGGGCTACATATATTCGGAAGATCAAAGGTTTCTGCAACAAACTGGGTTGCCTGTGACCATAAAGGTCGTACCCTACTACAGTCCCAAACCATGTGCATAAAAGTACCTTCTGCCACCAGGCATTTATGACAAATAGGGTCTGCTCTCCTGCCCATCTTATATAGTCTGTATGGGGTGTAATACATTTGATGTAGGTATCTTAGTTGGATCAACTTATCCCTCGCAGAGATGACCGTGGACATATAGGAGGTTAAAACCTCATTCCAATGAGCCTCAGTCAACTCTGGGATAATGTCTGTCCATCTCTCTCTCATTTTCTTCTCCCTCGGCTGTGTTTTTTCCATAAGTACCGCATAATAAGTGGAAATACGTTTCGTGTAGTCAGGTTCTGCAAGCATTGATTCAAGTTTTGTGTTTTCTAACAGAACCATCCCCGTTCCAAATTGTGCATGCGCAGCATGCCACGGCCTGGAATAATGGAACGCCCATGTGTCAGGGACACCCATTTCCCTTTACAATTGTGCAAATGTTTTAAATTCACCCCTCTCAAATAGTTGATGCACATACGTAAGACCAAATTTGGCCCACCTATATCCATCCTCCAAGCGAGAAAGGTCCTTTAGACAAGGATTTAACAATAGTGGTGTATTTGGTGATAGACGTGGAGGTTCGTCTTGTATATGTTTTATAGAAATCTCAAGTACCCGCTTAGCTGATTGAAGTACAGTTACCCCGTCTTGAGTAGGCACCATCCCTCTAAAAAAAAAAATTCAAAAGTGCTGCGTATGAGGTCGCGACAGCTGCCTCCACCGCAGTGGCAGCGTTATTCAGCTGTGGAAACATGCGGAGGTGGGCCTGAACTAGTTGAGACGCCAAGTAGTACAAGCGAAGGTCAGGTATCGCCAGACCACCCCTTCCTACTGGTAGCTGTAGAACAGCCAGCGATACACGAACTGCCTTGTCTCCCCACAAAAAGGAGGTCAACAGGGAGTCAATGTATCGGAACGTCTTTTTAGGGATATATAGTGGGGCGTTAGAGAGTATATATAAAAATTTTGGGAGAAAAATCATTTTAAATAAGTTAGCTCTCCCCAACAATGTGAGTGGAAGATCTTTCCACTTCTGTACTCTATCCTTGAAGGCGTTGATTACAGGCCATAGGTTCATTTTCGTGAATGATTGCACTGGCAATTGGATCTGTATTCCTAAGTACTTAAACTGGTTTGTTATCGCTAGAGGGCATTGGGTGGGAAGTACTAAGTTCGGCTGAGGATCTAGAGGAAACAGTGATGATTTGGACCAGTTAATTCGGAAACCAGAGAAATTACCGAATTCCTGAATTACATTGAATGCATTAGATAACGAGAGTTCCGGATCTCCTAAATATAGGAGCATATCATCCGCATATAATGATACTCGTTCCTCCAGATCCCCAACTAAGAGCCCCCTGATGTCATCCCGACTCCTAAGTTTAACCGCAAGGGGTTCTATAGCTAGGGCGAAGAGGAGCGGAGACAAGGGGCATCCCTGTCTCGTCCCCCTACCTATCTTAAATGTATTTGAGATGAGCCCATTCACTCTAACACATGCCCGGGGATCGTTATACAGTAACTTAACCCAGTTCACAAATCTAGGTCCAAAGCCCAATTTACTAAGCAAGGAAAACAGATAATTCCAATCGACCGAGTCGAATGCTTTTTTTGTGTCGAGCAACGCAACCACTCTTTTACCTTTTTTGTGTGTGAAATTTGTAAATTTACATAGAGCCTTCTAAGATTCATGTGGGTACAACGGCCCGGGATAAACCCAGTTTGATCTGAGTTGATCAATTTAAGGATTACTGACTGCAATCTACCAGCCAAATTTTGGCCAATATTTTGACGTCAGTATTGATCAAGGAGATCGGTCTATATGATTCACATTCGCTTGGGTCTTTACCAGGTTTTGGTATCACAACAATAAGGGCCTCACGCATGGATTCCGGTAGTATACCTTCTTTTTCTGCATTTACAAACACTTTTTGGAGTCGCGGGATTAAGCTTTCTTTGTGTAGCTGATACCATTCCGCCTGGAAGCCGTCAAGTCCAGGTGACTTACCCGGCCTAAAGGAGGAAATAGCACCAGCTATCTCTTCTGAGGTAATGGAATGTTCCAATGCTACACTATCTTCTGGTGCCAAAGATGGAAGGTTCAGGTCCCCCAAATAGGAGGAAAGCTCCTGATCAGTACATCTTGATTGGGACTGGTATAGGGTGTCATAAAAGTCTACAAACGCGTTCAGAATATCTCGTGAATCCCTCACCAAGTCTCCCCCTGGTTGTTTAAGGTGCAGTACCGACGTGGGGGCAAACAGAGGACGTGCCAAAAAGGCCAACAGGCGGCCACTTTTGTCGCCAAATTCAAATATGGATCTAGCTTGTTGTAGTTGTTTTTTCATAGTCTGGTCAGTCAGAAGTAATTTAAATTGCCTTGTCAGGTCTTGCCAAAACTGATAAGTCTGAGGTGAGGGGTTTTGTATATATTCCTGTTCAGCCGCTGCAGCATCACATTCAACCTGTTTAATATCTGAGTTTAAAGCATTTGCAAAGGCTCTCGTCTCTTTATTGAACACCCCCCTCATGGTGGCTTTAAAAGCCTCCCATTGATTATGTATCGAGGTCTCAGCACCGTTCTCCCTCCAGTAATGATTAATAGCCGTCTTGCAGCCAAGTGTCATGTATTCCTCCTGTAACCATTGTGTTTTTTTTTGTTTACAAAAGTTTTATTGGAAGATTCAGTACAAAAGAGTTACAGGGATATAGTGGTTAGGACAGTTGAGTACAAAATAATGTATACAATGGTCAATATACCATATGATTTGCATAGTACATAAATGGGAGGCAAGTGAAAGTATTCTAACAACGAGAGGTGTGTAAGCAATCTATATAATAGAGTGTAATAAATTTTAGTCACGAGACCATAAAGACCACTTTTCATCAAAAGAATGCATACTATCATGTAGGGTATGATAAATTCTTTCTGAGAGATTGAGCATATCCATTCTAGATAGGACTTGAGTCCAGGGTAAGTTTTGGGATTTCCAGTTTAGAGCTATCATCCATTGGATAGAACTAATTAGGGAGTGAATCAGTCTTATACAAGAAATAGGTATGTCAGGAATTGTTGCATACAGTATACATAATTGTGGCGAGAGGTTGATTTTTTTTTTTGTTATAAATTCTATTTTGATTGCAGCAGCGTTCCATATAGGCTCTAGGTAAACACAGTCCCAAAATATATGAAGGTATGTGCCAGGTACGTTGCAACCCCTAAAACAGTTAGGGGAAGCAGAGGGATAGAAAGAGTGGATTTTCGAGGGTGTCAGGTATAATCTAGAGAATAGTTTCATTGGCGACTCCCTAAATGAAGCTGCAATATTACACTTACGGAGGTTTTCTATCATGGCGTTCCATGATTTTAAAGGGATAGAAATGTCCAAATCAGCTTCCCATTGCAACATTGGGCCAGACTTCTCAGGTAATATTGTATCGTTAAGATGTCTATAAATTATAGAAATCAGGCCCTTATCCCTTGGGGAGTTTAGACAGATGTGCTCAAATAAAGTCGTTTGAGATTGAATGTTTAATGAGTAGTGCTCTGTGTAGAAGTTTTTAATCTGGAGATAATTTGTGAGTTCGGAAGATGGAAAGTTGTATCTAGATTGGAGTGTGTGAAAGGGAATGAATGTTTTGAATGGGAGTAGAGATCTTAAGGTAGTCAATCTGTTTTTGCGCCAATGAGGAAATGAATTGTTATTGTTATGGTTTTGAATGAGTCTGGGGTCCCCTAAAAAGGATGCCAGAGGGGGAGTGTCTGAAGATAATTTGAATGTTTTATTGATTTTAAGCCAGAATTGGAGAAGATGGGCCACAATATTATTTAGTTTAAGGATTTTGTGGTGGGAGTTTAAATTGGACCATAATAGGCCTTGTATAAAGTGTAGAGAGATAGAGTTTGATTCAAAGTTTAGCCATGGGATGTTTGAGTTGGGGGCAAACCATTGGGCTATTTGTGTAAGTTTGGTTGCTATAAAATATTGCCAAATATTTGGAATACCAAGCCCGCCTTTATTTTGGGGTCTGAACATGAGAGGGTAGCTGCATCTAGGTTTCTTGTTAGACCAGATAAATTTATTAATTTCTCTTTGTAAAGCTTCGAGTCTAGTTTTGGGGACGTTGATAGGTAATGAGCGGAAATAGTATAGAAGTTTGGGGAGAATCGTCATCTTAAAAGCGCATATTCTACCAAGAAGAGAGATACGGTAAGAGGACCAATTTTTTAAAAGAGATGTAATATTTAAAAAGAGAGGTATATAGTTAGTTTTATATAGCAGTTTGTGGTGGGAAGTGATTTGGATACCCAGGTATCTGAATGATTTAGAGCACCAAATGAAATTGAAATTTTTCTGAAGGTTTGTGGTTAGATTAGGGGGCAGATTGATGGGTAGGGCTGAACATTTATTAATGTTAATACCTAGGCCTGATAAAGTGTGAAAAGAGTTGAGTTCGGATATAAGGTTAGGTAACGATATGAGAGGGTTAGTGAGGAATAGTAGGGCGTCGTCTGCATAGAGACTTAGTTTGAATTCATTTGGGCCTTTACTATATCCATTAATATCTGGGTTATTTCTTATTGCTTGGGCTAGGGGTTCTATTGCTAATGCAAATAATAAGGGAGAAAGGGGGCAGCCCTGTCTGGTTCCTCTACTTAGAGGAAAGAAGTCTGAGTTATGGCCGGGGATTTTTATTCTGGTTTTAGGAAGGTGGTAGAGAGCATTAAATCCGTGGATAAACTTATCTGTGATGCCAAACTTAGGAAGTAGATGGTTGAGATATGACCAGCTAACGCTATCGAAAGCCTTGTGTATATCAATGCTAAGAAGGCAGACCGGGCGGGAAGAGTGGTTGGCATCCTGTACTATGTTAGTAACAAGTCTTACGTTATCTGTGATCTGTCTGCCGGGAATGAACCCAGTTTGGTCTATGTGAATAAGGGAGGTGATGACTTTGGCCAATCTGTCAGCAAGGAGTCTACCAAAAATTTTTAAGTCATTGTTGAGCACTGAGATAGGGCGAAAATTTTGGGGAAGGGTGTGATCCTTAAAAGGTTTAGGAATAAGGGATAGATTTGCTAGAAGCATATCTTCTGGAAATTGGCCACCCATCAAAATGTGGTTAAATAATTTGGTTAATCTAGGGGCTAAAAGGGGAGCAAATTTTTTATAATATAGTGATGAGAAACCATCTGGTCCCGGTGCAGTTGAGGTTTTCAGGGATTTAATTATATTGATGATCTCGGTATCTGTACAAGGATCATTGAGGGAAGAGGCTTGTTGATCATTGAGGGTGGGGAGATGTAATTTCTCAAGCCATTTAAGTGAGGTGTGATGAGGTTGGGTTTGAGGGCCTGAGAGAAGATCTTTATAGAAGGAGGAGAATATGTCTAGAACCTCTTTGGGGTGCGTGACTAGGTTGCCTGATTGATTGCGTAATTTGTATATGTGAGGAGGTTTATGTTCTTGATTAAGTTTTTTTGCGAACATAGTGGAAGTGGAGTTACCATGTAATAGAAATTTTGCCCTGGAAAATCTGAGAGACTTTTCAGTATCTGCTGACAGAATCGTATCTAAGGCTTGACGTTTGGATTGTATTAATTTTGAGGTTTCAGGGGATGGGGATTGGTTTAGTTTAATATATAGAAGGTCTAGGTCTTTTGTAAGGCTTTTGATGTCAGAGAGTTTAGCTTTATTTTTTGCAGCAGCTATACTAATTAGATGTCCCCTGATAACTGCTTTATGTGCAGACCAGAGTGTAGTGGGGGAAATATCGTTAGTTGAGTTATTCTTGAAATATTCTTCGATGTATATGGTTATATTTTGAATAGTGGATGGGTCAGATAAAATCGAATCGTTTAGACGCCAATTAAATGGGGTAGGGGCAAGACCAATATGAGAGGTTTCAAATTCAACCATGTCATGGTCAGACCATGGACAAGGGTGGATTCGGGCTCTAGATGAGTTTGCCAACAAAATGGGAGTAGTGAAAATGTAATCTAGCCTAGCGTAACAGTCATGTGGGTAGGAGTAGTGTGTGAAAGCTTTAACTCCAATATTATGGGCTCTCCAGGAGTCTATTAGTTGGGATTTACTGAGTGATCTATTTATTGTTTTAGAAAATGCTTTCGTTGTAGGTGCGACTTTGCTTCTGTCTAGAGAAGGATGAGCAGCCAGATTAAAGTCACCTCCTAATATTATATGGGGGGAGCTAAAACAATCTAGGGTTTCAAAAAATTTGTTAAAAAATGTTGTCTGGGCTTCGTTGGGGGCGTATATAGAGGCGATTGTGAGTGCGCGTTTGTTCAGTGTGCCTTTCAGAATAATGTATCTGCTGTCTATATCTTTATAAATGTGTTGTATCTCGAATACTATAGAGTTGCGGATAAAAATCGCAACCCCCTTGGATTTATTGGAGAATGTGGTGAAATATAGTTGGTTATATGTTTTGTCGAAGTAGCACGGGTGGTTGTCAGTAGAAAAATGAGTTTCTTGAAGGAGGATGATGTCTGCACCTAGTCTTTTATAATGTCTAAAAGCCTTTTTGCGTTTGTGTGGGGAATTGAATCCTTGAACATTGTGTGAAAATATCCTAAGACCCATTTCTAATTGAGATATACGCGTTGATTATTTTGATTGGGTTTGGACAAAGATTCGTATGGGGAATGAAATAAATCTTGATATACATTACTAGATATCCAGTTAATACTAATGTCAAAATAATCGGTATAAACTACAAACACATCATATAATAAATGGTTACAGTCTGGGTTGGTGAAACAACTGTAAGGTAGAGGTTTGAATTTCTTTTGGTGTGTACAAGTGAAAAGGTAAAAGTAGAATCTTCCTGAATTTTTTCCAATTAGAATTAATGCCAACAGGGCAAAGAAAAATTGTAGGCTGTAATAGAGCCTAGGGGGGCCAAAGGACTGGGTGACCCTTGACCTTGCAAATTTTAATGGTGGACAAAAAAAAAAATGTCCTAAACTCACGCGCAAGGCCCGCCGCGGCATCCAAAGCTATGGAGGATCCGCACCAGGCCGTGAACGAGAGCATGGGGGCAAACCAGCGACGGCGGATGAGCCAGGTAAAAGTTATATAACATATTTTAAGGTGCAAAATTAATATAACTTTTCTGAACAAAACCTCAAATGTAACCCAGCAGGTAAATTACATCCTAAGATATAGACAGTCAAGTTTAGAGGAATAATACCAACTGCCTCAATAATAAACATTTGAGAGAGAAAAATTGGGTAGAGAGGAAGGGGAGGGGAGAAAGGAGAGGGAGAAGGGGATAGAAAGAAAAAAAAAAAAAAAAAAAAAAAAAAAAGGGTCTCTTGCAGTCTGGTAGGTCTTTGTGGCTGTTGCAGGAGGGTTCTTGAGGAGAAGGATGAATAACGGTAGTCAGTTTAAGTGAGATATTTTACAAGATTTTCAGGCTTGGTCTTGGAAAGATTGGTGCCATCTTCTCTGTTCTCTTTGGTTGCGGCGGGAAGAAGGAGTGGACCATATGGGGGAAGAGCGGGGTGTAGCAGGGAGGCGATTCGGAGGTTCTGGTTGTAGAAGGCCTAATTTGATAAGAAGATCCTTTCCCTCGATGACGTTGTATACCGTATGTGTGGTACCATTATGGAGCACTGACAACTTGAATGGGAAACCCCAGCGATATTTGATCCTATTTGTTTGAAGGACTGTGGTGACTTCCTTCATCCTGCGTCTGCGGTCAAGGGTAGCTGGAGAGATATCTGGGTAGATTTGTAGCCTAACGCCGTCAAGCTCAATATTTGGAGTATTTCTGGAAGCCCTCATGATATCCTCCTTCGTGAGAAAATCTTTCATGCATAATATTATATCGCGTGGGGGTTTGTCTGGAGGTGGTTTGGGGCGAAGAGCTCTATGAATCCTATCGCAGGTGAAAGCCGATGTGGGCCTGTCTGGTAAAAGCATGTGGAAGACTCTAGACACTGCAGGGTACAGATCAGTAGTGGATTCCGGGATCCCACGCACTCTGATATTGTTTCTGCGATTTCGATTGTCCAAATCCTCCACATGTGCCTGCATAAAGGAGAAGCTGTCTGCAAGAGTTTCATAGTCCCTCCTAAGGTCACTGTGTGCAAGGGAGAGTTCGTCATGTTTTGTTTCTAGCACATCTGTTCTGTTTCCTATACTAGCAATCTCCTGTGTCAGAGCATTGGTTGATTTATGCAGTTCAAGTTGTATTTTGGCAGCTAGTTTCTCATATATGGCAGAAAGACTGTCATCGAGGTCAGCTTTAGTCAGGGGCATGTTGTACTCACACTCAGTGTTAGGCCGCAGATGTGATGGTGTAGGGCTATTAGATGCAGCCCGTGAGCCAGCGCCACTCTGGGGTATCTTCCCTTGCTGTTGTTCAGGGCCGTCTTTAAGGCAGGGCAAAAGGGGCAGCTGCCCTGGGCCCTGTCATTGGTGTGGGGCCCAAAGCAGCTGCCTCATACTTGCCAACTATCCCAGTTTAAATTCCCTTGTCCCTTGAAGATTTAGTCCTGTGCTGTGTCCCGATATCTCAGTGTGAAGTGCTGTTACTAATGCTGCCCAGCTCTGCCCTATTGTTGTGTACAGATGACTCACCTGCAGACCCTGTGTTTACATGTAAATAACCAGCATTCATATGTAAATAGTGGCGGCATTACTAAGTAAATAGCTGCGGTCGGTGGCATTGATATGTAAATAAAGGCGGCATTCATATGTATATCATGCTCCCCTGCAGTCAGGAGAATATGTGCTGTAACCTCTAGCAACTAATCAGTGAGCTGTAATGTGTGCTGTAACCTCTAGCAACCAGTCAGTAAGCAGTAAAGATATGCTGTAACTGCTGGCAACCAGTCGCAATTGCTGCCTGATCTGATACAGTAAATTGATTTTAAGTCTAGCTGCTATTTATTGTATGTCTCAGAGCAGGTGGAGAGTGAAATTGCATGGGGGGGCCCAAGAAAATTTTTGCCCAGGGTCCAATCAATATTAAAGACGGCCCTGCTGTTGTTCCTTGTTGAGCCGAGTGTGTGACTGTGTGGAGCTGTGAGAAGCAGCCTGTGAGCCGGCGCCATTTTGGGACATGGTCCCCTGTTGTTGATCCGGGCCGAGGAGGTGTTTTCCGGAGCTCTGTTTGCTCCTCTGTCTGCCCGATCTCATGCACCGCTGTGTTCCCCAGGGGTGCTAGAGTATTTGGGTTTGTTTTTAGGCGAAATAGCCCTGGGAATCAGGTCTGGCGATCCCGGTCAGACGGAGCTCTCAGCAGACACGTCTGTCCCGCATCGCGCCGCGCATGCGCCCCCGTAACCATTGTGTTTTTAGGCGCCATTGTCGTCTTCCAATGGGCACATTCAAATTTAATGTGACTTCCATTGGAGAGTGATCCAACAGAGCTCTAGGAAGATACCTGACCCCGGATATAATTTGGAGACCATCCAGGGAGGACAGGAGCATATCTATTCTAGTCAGTGTATTATGAGTTTCCGAGTGGCATGAATACGTTCTGACTCCTGGGTTATTGCGACGCCATACATCAATAAGTGCATAACTATCGAGCCAGGATGAAAGGGTGTGGTGCACACCAGACGCACATCCATGCCTGTCAAGATCCCCATCCGACACTACATTAAAATCGCCCATTAACAATAGCAGGCCCTGTGCTATCTTCACAGTTTCATTTAGAATGCTTTCTAGTACTTGGAAGGAGAACGGTGGTGGAACATATACACACACCAAAGTTAAACATATACCAAACATTTGACACACTAATATGGCATATCTACCATTAGGGTCTGATTTGACCTGTATAATTTGTGCTGCTGCTTTCTTAGTAACCAAGATGGCCACTCCCCGAGAATACGTTGAATATTCGGCATGTATGACCCTCATAATGTTAGCTTTCTTTAACGCCATGACTTTGGACCCCTGTAGGTGTGTCTCTTGTAACAGGACAATATGGGGTTTATATCTTCGGATAAAGTCAAAGACAAGAGACCTCTTTATCTTTGAGTTCATACCACGGACATTCCATGATAATATATTTATCTTACCCGCCATTGAAAGAGGAGTGATACCAGAACTCGCTTCCTAGGAGAGCATCGGCTAACCAGCTTTTGGCCAGCCACTTCAATCTGTGAGGACTAAAACAGAGAGAGACAACAGCACACAGCACGAACCAACAGAGCATAACTTCCCTTCCCTTCCCACCCTGCACACAGCCCCAACATGCCGTGCGCCCATATCCCATAACTATAACAATAATAGACGACCTCAGAGGGTCATAGGTCGTGGTCAACTTCTGAAGTTATAGTTCTTCAGCGGGGGGGGGGACCCACTGCTTACCAGTTTGTAGTGAATCTTGCGGTGGTAAGGGGAAAAACAAAAAGAGTGAACCACCGCCCCCTGCCCTCCCTGTATGTATTAGGGAAACAATTTCTGTAGCCAATACCGGCGACAAAAAAAAACAGAAAAGAAGAAAAAGAGAGAAATAAAAAAAAAACACCTCCTCTTCTTCTGTATAAAAGGATCTTAAAAGTACAAGTTCCCGGCAATACACAGTTCAGTAATATACTCAGGGGGGTAGATAATAAAGTCCCCCCCCCAAAAAAAAAAAAAAAAAATAATAATAAAAATTTAAAATAATAAAGGGAAGGAGAAAAAAACCTCTTGTATCCAAGAGAAATTTAGTAGAATGAACTTTGAACCAACATGTAGAACCGAGCAGGACAAGCACAGTGTAGTTGAGGTGTCAGAGCTCAAGGACACTATTTTGAGCCTCATGACTGATAAGCAAAAGAAGATTGGAGAGGTATGCTGCAGTGGCATACATCAAAAGGATGTGTGTCTTTCTTTCAGCGTCTATCTTCAGGGCTATTGCGCCCCCTAGTGTCCAGCCAGCGAGAGGCTTCAGTGGGAGAGTTAAAGAAGGAAACTTTTCCCCTATCCATCACTCTCAGTTTTGCAGGATACAACATGCTATAGGCCAGCTGGAGATCTCTGAGTCTTTTCTTGACATGCACATAACTGGCTCTCTGTTTCTGCGTAGCAGCAGAAAAGTCAGGGTAGATTGAAATTCGGTTACCATTAAATTGCAAGTCTCCTATAGTGTGGGCAGCACGAAGGATATTTTCACGGTCTCTAAAATGTAGAATCCGGGCTATCATTGGATGCGGGTGAGACCCAGGAGAGGGAGGTTTAGATGGCACCCTATGAGCCCTCTCTATGGCGAATAAGCGTGAAAAGGTATCGTTCGCCATATTTTCCTTAAGCCACATTTCAAGGAAGTTTTCAGGTTGTTTGCCCTCTGCCTTTTCAGGGAAACCAACCAGGCGAATATTGTTCCTCCTTTGGCGGTCTTCCATATCACTGAGCTTATCTGTGTGAGCCTTCACTTTACAGTGGATGTGCTGAACTTTATTCTCCAAAGGGCGGACTACATCTTCCAGGTCACTAATTCTGTGTTCAGCTTCAGTAGCCCTTTCTCTAATATTCTGTATATCATTCTTTAAAAATGACATCTCAGCCCTTATGCCATCAATGTGTTCAGTCAGTGTGGCCTGGCAGGTACATATAGCTTCCATAATCTGTTTCAGCGATGGCTCCCCCTCCTCTGGCATTATATCTCCCATTTCTTCCTGTGGTAACCCATCCAGGGAGAGTCCTTTCCTCATTCCCTTAGTTCTAGGAGGCAGTGGGCTTACCTTGCCAGAGTGAGAAGGGGATTTATCTGGTCCGCTCTGCTGTGTATTGCTGTGGTGTCTTTCCTCTGCCTCATGGCCGCGGCCATCTTGAGATCCCCAGGGATACTGAGAAAGACGGTCTGCTGAGGATTCCATGGGCGCTCGCCCGTATTTAACCATACTGCCGTGTTCAGCCAGGTCCAGAGAGGGTATTGAAGGCTTTGGTGTGGAGAATCTGTGTCTCTGACACCCAGGATGTCTGAAGGATTAGTTGTCCTGCAGGGAGCTCTGTCTCAGTGCTGCTCACATATCAGCTGCTGGCTCCGCCCACGTGTATGTAAATCTTTAATCTATTTTTCAGTATCTTTAGCATTATGCCTCAATGTATACAATTTTCTTAACCTCTTATGCCCCTTAGGCATGCATTCTGTATCATGTGACTGCTTTGATTGGTCCTCATTAGGGATGAGCTTCGTGTTCGAGTCGAACCCATGTTCGACTCGAACATCGGCTGTTCGATCGTTCGCCGAATTGCGAACGTTATGGGCCGTTCGCGCTAAATTCGTGTGGCGCGTCACGGCCCATAATTCACTGCGGCATCGCAGTGCATTGCTGGCTGATGATTGGCCAAGCATGCACTATGACCCGCATGCTTGGCCAATCACAGCGCTGTCAGTAGAGAGAGCTGTAATTGGCCAAAGCCAGGGTGGCTTTGGCCAATTATGGCTCAGGGGATTTAGTACACACCCCACACTATATAAGGCCGCCTGCACGGCGGCCCTGTGTAGTGTGTGTTCCGGTGTGCTGAGAGATAGAGAGAGAGAGAGACAGTGTCATTTGATTTGAGTTAGATAGATTAGGCAGAACAGTCAGTCAGTTAGCTGCACTTACAGTGTATTGTGTATATATATGCATCCCAGGTGTTGCATATATATATATACACTGTATTCAGTTTAGCTAGATCTGTTCCTGTTATCTTCTATCTAGACTATTTACATTTAATGCAGTGCGTCCTGCTCACAGTGTTCAGCTAGATCCGTTCCTGTTAAATTCCTACTGACCGGCAGGCTTGTCTGGTTACAGTATATAAAGCTACCTGAAGAAAATTACAGGTGTTCTATTTGATCCTATTAGTACCACGGTCAGGCAGCTAGACTATTTACATTTAGTACAGTGCGTCCTGCTCACAGTGTTCAGCTAGATCCGTTCCTGTTATCTTCCTACTGACAGGCAGGCTTGTCTGGTTACAGTATATAAAGCTACCTGAAGAAAATTACAGGTGTTCTATTTGATCCTATTAGTACCACGGTCAGGCAGCTAGACTATTTACATTTAGTACAGTGCGTCCTGCTCACAGTGTACAGCTAGATCCGTTCCTGTTATCTTCCTACTGACAGGCAGGCTTGTCTGGTTACAGTATATAAAGCTACCTGAAGAAAATTACAGGTGTTCTATTTGATCCTATTAGTACCACGGTCAGGCAGCTAGACTATTTACATTTAGTACAGTGCGTCCTGCTCACAGTGTACAGCTAGATCCGTTCCTGTTATCTTCCTACTGACAGGCAGGCTTGTCTGGTTACAGTATATAAAGCTACCTGAAGAAAATTACATGTGTTCTATTTGATCCTATTAGTACCACGGTCAGGCAGCTAGACTATTTACATTTAGTACAGTGCGTCCTGCTCACAGTGTACAGCTAGATCCGTTCCTGTTATCTTCCTAATGACAGGCAGGCTTGTCTGGTTACAGTATATAAAGCTACCTGAAGAAAATTACAGGTGTTCTATTTGATCCTATTAGTACCACGGTCAGGCAGCTAGACTATTTACATTTAGTACAGTGCGTCCTGCTCACAGTGTTCAGCTAGATCCGTTCCTCTTATCTTCCTACTGACAGGCAGGCTTGTCTGGTTACAGTATATAAAGCTACTTGAAGAAAATTACAGGTGTTCTATCCCAGCTTAGTGCAGCTACAGGCCATTAGTATGTCTGGAAGGCCAAGAAGGAGAGGCAGACAGTCACAAGCCAATAAGAGAGGGCAAGCAGGCTCTGTGTCTAGTGCTGGTCGTGGAGACGGTGCATCCTCATCAGCACGTGGCCATGGGACACGCTTGGCCTTTTTTTCGGCAGCTGGCCATGTTGAGCCGCAACATGCGGAAGACTTGGTCGAGTGGATGACCAAGCCGTCCTCATCCTCCTCATCCTCTCTCACCCATGCCCAGGGTGCTTTGTCTGGCAAAGCAGCGGCCTCTTCCCTCAGCTCAATGTCATCAGTGACTCCTTCCCTAGCTCCACCATGTCCTCATGAGGATTCCCTCGAACTGTTTGACCACAGTGTTGGGTACATGCTCCAGGAGGATGCCCAGCGTTTGGAAGGCTCTGATGACGATACTGAGCTCGATGAAGGCAGTAACATGAGCGCGGACAGAGGGGGTGCCCAAGAAGGACAGCAATCTGGCAGTCATGCTCCCCCTGCTGCAGCATACTGCCAGGTTTGCTCCAGTGATGAGGAGGGAGGGGATGATGAGGTCACTGACTCAACGTGGGTGCCTGATAGGAGAGAGGAGGAGGAGGAGGAGGAGGAGGAGGAGGAGGAGGAGGAGGAGGAGGAGGCGGCAGCACATCACCAACGAGGCAGGATGCCCTCCAGGGGCCAGCCTAAGGGCAGCACATTGACTGCATCACACCCCAAAGCTCCACATGTGCAGGGCGCTGCAGTCTCTGCGCGTTATTCAAAAAGTTCTTTGGTGTGGGCCTTTTTTGAGACGAGTGCATCAGATCGCACCGCTGCTATTTGCAACATATGTCTCAAGCGTATCTCGCGTGGCCAAAATATCTCCCGCTTGGGTACCACATGCTTGACCAGACATATGTTGACCTGCCATGCAGTTCGTTGGCAAGCGTATCTAAAAGACCCACACCAAAGAACAAAGAGGATCTCTCCTTGCTCCTCATCAGCTGAGATTTCCAACCCCACTAGACCTTCAGTCCTCTCTGAGACCTGCAGTGAGAGGAATGAAGGTGTAGAATTAGGTGTGTCACAGCCAAGTACTTGTGGGCAATCTGCTTTTGGTACACCGACGTCAGATTGTACCAGGCAAATTTCCCTGCCCCAGCTGCTGCACCGCCGAAAGAAGTTTGCTCCCAGCCATCCACATGCCCAGCGGTTGAATGCTAGCTTGGCAAAATTGCTAGCACTTCAACTGCTGCCTTTTCAGTTGGTAGACTCTGCCCCCTTCCGTGAGTTTGTGGAATGTGCGGTTCCTCAGTGGCAGGTACCCAAACGCCACTTTTTCTCACGGAAGGCGATTCCGGCTCTCTACCGGCATGTGGAAGGCAATGTCCATGCCTCGCTGGACAGGGCGGTCAGCGGTAAGGTGCATATTACCGCTGACTCATGGTCCAGCAGGCATGGACAGGGACGTTACCTAAGTTTCACGGCGCATTGGGTGACTCTGCTGGCAGCTGGGAAGGATGCAGGACAAGGTGCAGTAGTGTTGGAGGTTGTTCCGCCACCACGCCTCCAAAATGCTGATTGTGACACACCTCTCTCCTCCACCCCCTCCTCTTCTTCTTCCTCCATGGCCTCTTCCTCGGAACCAGCGGTGCTCCGTAGGCGTTCAAGGGGCTACGCAAGTACGCAGGCCAAAAGATGCCATGCGGTGCTTGAGCTGGTGTGCTTGGGGGACAGGAGCCACACTGGGGCAGAGGTTCTGTCAGCTCTGCAGGGGCAGGTTCAGAGGTGGTTGACGCCACGCCAACTTAAGGCAGGAATGGTGGTTTGCGACAATGGCACCAACCTCCTCTCTGCCCTCCGACAGGGACAAATGACCCATGTGCCCTGTTTGGCTCACGTCCTTAACTTGGTGGTGCAGCGGTTCTTGGGCAGGTACCCGGGCTTACAGGATGTCCTGAGGCAGGCCAGGAAAGTCTGTGTGCATTTCCGCCGGTCATATAATGCCAGTGCTCGGCTGACGGACCTCCAAAAGGAGTTTAACCTGCCCAAGAACCGCCTAATCTGTGACATGCCCACCAGGTGGAACTCAACGTTGGCCATGCTGCAGCGGCTGCACACGCAGCAGAGGGCCATAAATGAGTACCTGTGCGACTATGGCACCAGGACAGGGTCAGGGGAGCTTGGTTTTTTTTCCCCACGCCAGTGGGCCATGATCAGGGATGCATGCACTGTCCTGTCACCATTCGAGGAGGCCACGAGGATGGTGAGCAGTGACAGTGCATGCATCAGTGACACTGTCCCCCTTGTCCACCTGTTGGAGCACACGCTGCGTGGAATAATGGACAGGGCACTTGAGGCAGAACAGAGGCAGGAAGAGGAGGACTTCCTTAGCTCTCAAGGCCCCCTTTATCCAGACAGTGTTCCTGCGTGCCCGCCGATCACACAGGAAGAGGACGAGGAGGAAGAGGAGGAGGAGGAAGATTGTGTCAGTATGGAGGTGGAGCCTGGCACTCAGCATCAGCAGCAGTCTTTAAGGGATCAGTCCCAAGAAACACATGGACTTGTACGTGGCTGGGAGGAGGTGGCTGCGGACCATGTCGTTCTTAGTGACCCAGAGGACTCCGGACCGAATGCCTCAGCAAACCTACGCTGCATGGCCTCCCTGATCCTGCAAAGCCTGCGTAAGGATCCTCGTATTCGTGGTATCAAGGAGAAGGACCAATACTGGCTGGCAACCCTCCTTGATCCACGTTACAAGGGTAAGGTTGCGGACCTTATCTTGCCATCGCAGAGGGAGCAGAGGATGAAACATCTTCGGGAGGCCTTGCAGAAAGGTCTGTGCAACGCGTTCCCAGAGACTGGGAGGTTACAAACTCCTGTTTCTGGACAACGTGTTGCTGAGGCTTCGGTCAGTGGAGAAGGTGGCCGTCTGACCGATGCGTTCAGACAATTTTTTGGTCCGCAGCCCCAAGGTATGATCGGTTCCAGCAACCATCGCCAGCGTCTGTTTTACATGGTGCAGGAATACCTAGGGGCAAGATCAGACTTGGACACCTTTCCCACCGAAAATCCTCTGGGTTACTGGGTCTTGAGGATGGATCACTGGCCAGAGCTTGCACAGTATGCAATTGAGCTACTGGCCTGTCCTGCATCCAGCGTTCTTTCGGAACGCACATTCAGTGCTGCTGGAGGCGTGGTAACCGATCACAGGGTGCGTCTGTCCACCGACTCGGTCGATCGGCTGACCTTCATAAAAATGAATGAGTCTTGGATCACCACCAGCTACCAAGCACCTGATGCTGATGTAACCGAATAATTTTTTTTGAAATCTCAGATCCCTTCAAAGACTGCCTATGCTGATGCTGAGTGACTATCCCTGAGTAATTATCCTCTTCCTCCTCAATCATCACGCTGATAGCTTGTTGCAGTGTTGTGGCACCAGCACCAGTGCCTAAGGCCCAATTTTTCTGCCCCTGTCTAACAGGGGCGTGTAATTACAATTTTTGATGCAATACTTTGCAGCAGGGCTCGTTCCTGCGTTCCAACTAGAGTGTCTGTGAGGGGTTGCAGTGTTGTGGCACCAGCACCAGTGCCTAAGGCCCAATTTTTCTGCCCCTGTCTAACAGGGGCGTGTAATTACAATTTTTGAAGCAATAATTTGCAGCAGGGCTCGTTCCTGCGTTCCAACTAGAGTGTCTGTGAGGGGTTGCAGTGTTGTGGCACCAGCACCAGTGCCTAAGGCCCAATTTTTCTGCCCCTGTCTAACAGGGGCGTGTAATTACAATTTTTGAAGCAATAATTTGCAGCAGGGCTCGTTCCTGCGTTCCAACTAGAGTGTCTGTGAGGGGTTGCAGTGTTGTGGCACCAGCACCAGTGCCTAAGGCCTAATTTTTCAGCTCCTGTTCAACAGGGGCATGTAATTACAATTCTTGATCTAATATTTCACAGCAGGGCCCTGTGAGGGCTTACAGTGTTGTGGCCACAGCAACACCTAAGGCCCAAATTTCTGCTGAGTATATAGGGCAGGACCCTACTTTCAAACATCTAACTTACAAACGACTCCTACTTGCAAACGGAAGGAGACAACAGGAAGTGAGATGAAATCTACCCCTAGGAAGGGAAATTCTCTCCTGTAAGAGTTAATATGGGAAAACAAGTTCTCCTTTCCACTGATGCTTTCCAATCCTTGTTCCACAAAAAAACCCAAATTTTCAAAAAACATTTTTCATTGGGACAAAAAAGTGAGGTGAAATCTTCTGAAGAGGAGGAAAGACAGCAAAACAAATGTCACAGGGGTGATAACCCTTCCCTATGTTTTCCAAAAAGCTTAGAAAAGATTTTTTGGCTGGAGCTAAACACGTTAAAAATGTTCAAAATTACAAACAGATTCTACTTAACAACAAACCTACAGTCCCTGTCTTGTTTGCACCGCCTGTATACTGCTGTTCAGAGTATATAGGGCCTGGTGGCCCCACACCTTTCCTTATTTTAATTTGGGTGCGGGGTTCCCCTTAATATCCATACAAGACCCAAAGGGACTGGTAATGGACTGGGGGGTACCCATGCCGTTTGTCTCACTGATTTTCATCCATATTGCCATGACCCGACATGACATTAAACCCGCAAGCAGTTTTAAATGAGATTTTTTCCTTTAAAAATGACATTTGGTGCAGGGACTGTTCTAAACATGGGAAACACGCGTCACTTTACAGGCATACTATAGACACCCCCCAGGTACGATATTTAAAGGAATATTTCACTTTTTTTTTTTTACTTTAAGCATCATTAAAATCACTGCTCCCGAAAAAACGGCCGTTTTTAAAAGTTTTTTTTGCATTGATACATGTCCCCTGGGGTAGGACCCGGGTCCCCAAACCCTTTTTAGGACAATACCATGCAAATTAGCCTTTAAAATGAGCACTTTTGATTTCGAACGTTCGAGTCCCATAGACGTCAATGGGGTTCTAACGTTCGTGCGAACTTTCGGTCCGTTCGCGGGTTCTGGTGCGAACCGAACCGGGGGGTGTTCGGCTCATCCCTAGTCCTCATAGCCATCACATAATCAGGAGTCTGGCTGGCTCTCAATCAGAACCCATGAGCAAGAGTTGTCTGTGACGGCTTGGTCATTGTGTTGGGGGCACACATTGATCGCGCTCCTAGTTCACAACCTGAGGCTGTTATGGACACATATGTATGGCAGTTTGATGTTAGAAAACATACAAATAAACTGTAGCGCTAAAAGTGAGCCTATTGTCAAAACCTCGCTAATAAGGGGAATTTACTTTTTTAATCAATTTGAAGAAGTTCTATGTCCAGGAGACCAACTTCATGAGGGATAGATGTATATAAAGAACACACAGCAAGAGAAAGCCAACTATAGAAGGGATCCCATCTATAATGTTTTAGATTTTCCAGAAGGCCCAAAGAATCTTGAATGTGGTAGGGTAAGGAGACTACCTGGGAGACTGAAGTATTTTTTTCCCAGTATTTGTTTCTTTTCATTGCCATTTATCATTATGTAACACTTTTTTTTCTTTCAGTTAGGTTATTTGAACATTGTATTCAGTTGTTTTGACAATAGCTTTTAGCTCCAACACCCCCCCTGCTGGCCAATAGAGTACATTGTGTGTTTTGAGCTGCTGCATTTTATGCCATATTGGGGTTTATTTACTAAAGCTGAAGCGTGCAAAATTAGGCTCACTTCTGCAGAGAAATCAGTCAGCTTCCAGGTTATTTTGCCAAAGCTTCATTGAACAAACTGAGGTTAGAAGCTGATTGGCTACCATGCACAGCTGCACCAGATTGTGAGTGCTCCAGTTTTAATAAATCTCCCCCATCGCGTGTTCTTTGTGATCTTTTGTTTTAACCACTTGACGACCGCCTCACGCCGATTTACGTCGGCAAGGTGGCACGGACAGGCAAAATCACGTACATATACGTGATTTGCCTTCCGCGGGTGGGGGGTCCGATCGGACCCCCCCCCGGTGCCCGAGGCGGTCGTCTTTTGTCCCCCGGCGATCGGAGGTGAGGGGGAGGCCATCCGTTCGTGGCCCCCCCCTCGCGATCGCCGCTGGCCAATGAGAACATTCCTTTGCTGCTGTATGCTAAACAGCAGCAAAGGAAATGATGTCATCTCTCCTCGGCTCGGTAATTTCCGTTCCGGCCCGAGGAGAGAAGACAGGTAAGTGAGTGCACAACACACACACAGTAGAACATGCCAGGCACACTAAACACCCCGATCCCCCCCCCGATCGCCCCCCCGACCCCCCCCCCAAATCACCCCCCCCCCCTGTCACAAACTGACACCAGCAGTTTTTTTTTTTTTTTTCTGATTACTGCATTGGTGTCAGTTTGTGACAGTTACAGTGTTGGGACAGTTAGTATTACCCCCCTGTAGGTCTAGGATACCCCCCTAACCCCCCTAATAAAGTTTTAACCCCTTGATCACCCCCTGTCACCAGTGTCACTAAGCGATCATTTTTCTGATCGCTGTATTAGTGTCGCTGGTGACGCTAGTTAGTGAGGTAAATATTTAGGTTCGCCGTCAGCGTTTTATAGCGTCAGGGACCCCCATATACTATCTAATAAATGTTTTAACCCCTTGATTGCCCCCTAGTTAACCCTTTCACCACTGATCACCGTATAACTGTTACGGGTGACGCTGGTTAGTTTGTTTATTTTTTATAGTGTCAGGGCACCCGCCGTTTATTACCGAATAAAGGTTTAGCCCCCTAATCGCCCGGCGGTGATATGCGTCGCCCCAGGCAGCGTCAGATTAGTGCCAGTACCGCTAACACCCACGCACGCAGCATACGCCTCCCTTAGTGGTATAGTATCTGATCGGATCAATATCTGATCCGATCAGATCTATACTAGCGTCCCCAGCAGTTTAGGGTTCCCAAAAACACAGTGTTAGCGGGATCAGCCCAGATACCTGCTAGCACCTGCGTTTTGCCCCTCCGCCCGGCCCAGCCCAAGTGCAGTATCAATCGATCACTGTCACTTACAAAACACTAAACGCATAACTGCAGCTTTCGCAGAGTCAGGCCTGATCCCTGCGATCGCTAACAGTTTTTTTGGTAGCATTTTGGTGAACTGGCAAGCACCAGCCCCAGGCAGCGTCAGGTTAGCGCCAGTAGCGCTAACACCCACGCACGCACCGTACAGCTCCCTTAGTGGTATAGTATCTGATCGGATCAATATCTGATCCGATCAGATCTATACTAGCGTCCCCAGCAGTTTAGGGTTCCCAAAAACGCAGTGTTAGCGGGATCAGCCCAGATACCTGCTAGCACCTGTGTTTTGCCCCTCCGCCCGGCCCAGCCCAGCCCACCCAAGTGCAGTATCGATCGATCACTGACACTTACAAAACACTAAACGCATAACTGCAGCGTTCGCAGAGTCAGTCCTGATCCCTGCGATCGCTAACAGTTTTTTTGGTAGTATTTTGGTGAACTGGCAAGCACCAGCCCCAAGCAGCGTCAGATTAGCGCCAGTACCGATAACACCCAGGCACGCACCGTACACCTCCCTTAGTGGTATAGTATCTGAACGGATCAATATCTGATCCGATCAGATCTATACTGGCGTCCCCAGCAGTTTAGGGTTCCCAAAAACGCAGTGTTAGCGGGATCAGCCCAGATACGTGCTAGCACCTGCATTTTGCCCCTCCGCCCGGCCCAGCCCACCCAAGTGCAGTATCGATCGATCACTGTCACTTACAAAACACTTAACGCATAACTGCAGCGTTCGCAGGGTCAGGCCTGATTCCTGCGATCGCTAACAGTTTTTTTGGTAGCTTTTTATTGAACTGGCAAGCACCAGCGGCCTAGTACACCCCGGTCGTAGTCAAACCCGCACTGGAGTAACACTTGGTGACGTGGCGAGTCCCATAAGTGCAGTTCAAGCTGGTGAGGTGGCAAGCACAAGTAGTGTCCCGCTGCCACCAAGAAGACAAACACAGGCCCGTCGTGCCCATAGTGCCCTTCCTGCTGCATTCGCCAATCCTAATTGGGAACCCACCACTTCTGCAGCGCCCGTACTTCCCCCATTCACATCCCCAACCAAATGCAGTCGGCTGCATGAGAGGCATTTTCTTTATGTCCTCCCGAGTACCCCTACCCAACGAACCCCCAAAAAAGATGTCGTGTCTGCAGCAAGCGCGAATATAGGCGTGACACCCGCTATTATTGTCCCTCCTGTCCTGACAATCCTGGTCTTTGCATTGGTGAATGTTTTGAACGCTACCATTCATTAGTTGAGTATAAGCGTAGGGTACAGCATTGCACAGACTAGGCACACTTTCACAGGGTCTCCCAAGATGCCATCGCATTTTGAGAGACCCGAACCTGGAACCGGTTACCGTTATAAAAGTTAGTTACAAAAAAAGTGTAAAAAAAAAAAAAAATATATAAAATAAAAAAAAATAGTTGTCGTTTTATTGTTCTCTCTCTCTCTATTCTCTCTCTCTTGTTCTGCTCTTTTTTACTGTATTCTATTCTGCAATGTTTTATTGTTATTATGTTTTATCATGTTTGCTTTTCAGGTATGCAATTTTTTTATACTTTACCGTTTACTGTGCTTTATTGTTAACCATTTTTTTGTCTTCAGGTACGCCATTCACGACTTTGAATGGTTATACCAGAATGATGCCTGCAGGTTTAGGTATCATCTTGGTATCATTCTTTTCAGCCAGCGGTCGGCTTTCATGTAAAAGCAATCCTAGTGGCTAATTAGCCTCTAGACTGCTTTTACAAGCCATGGGAGGGAATGCCCCCCCCCACCGTCTTCCGTGTTTTTCTCTGGCTCTCCTGTCTCAACAGGGAACCTGAGAATGCAGCCGGTGATTCAGCCAGCTGACCATAGAGCTGATCAGAGACCAGAGTGGCTCCAAACATCTCTATGGCCTAAGAAACCGGAAGCTACGAGCATTTTATGACTTAGATTTCGCCGGATGTAAATAGCGCCATTGGGAAATTGGGGAAGCATTTTATCACACCGATCTTGGTGTCATCAGATGCTTTGAGGGCAGAGGAGAGATCTAGGGTCTAATAGACCCCAATTTTTTCAAAAAAGAGTACCTGTCACTACCTATTGCTATCATAGGGGATATTTACATTCCCCGAGATAACAATAAAAATGATTAAAAAAAATAAAAATGAAAGGAACAGTTTAAAAATAAGATAAAAAAGCAAAAAAATAATAAAGAAAAAAAAAAAAAAAAAAAAAGCACCCCTGTCGCCCCCTGCTCTCGCGCTAAGACGAACGCAAACGGCGGTCTGTCGTCAAACGTAAACAGCAATTGCACCATGCATGTGAGGTATCGCCGCGAAGGTCAGATCGAGGGCAGTAATTTTTGCAGTAGACCTCCTCTGTAAATCTAAAGTGGTAACCTGTAAAGGCTTTTAAAAATGCACTTATTTTGTTGCCACTGCACGTTTGTGCGCAATTTTAAAGCATGTCATGTTTGGTATCCATGTACTCGGCCTAAGATCATCTTTATTATTTCATTAAACATTTGGGCAATATAGTGTGTTTTAGTGCATTAAAATTTAAAAAAGTGTGTTTTTTCCCCAAAAAATGCGTTTGAAAAATCGCTGCGCAAATACTGTGTGAAAAAAAAAAATGAAACACCCACCATTTTAATCTGTAGGGCATTTGCTTTAAAAAAATATATAATGTTTGGGGGTTCAAAGTAAGCAAAAAAAAAAAAAACTTTTTCATGTAAACAATGAGTGTCAGAAAGGGCTTTGTCTTCAAGTGGTTAGAAGAGTTGGTGATGTGTGACATAAGCTTCTAAATGTTGTGCATAAAATGCCAGGACAGTTCAAAACCCCCCCAAATGACCCCATTTTGGAAAGTAGACACCCCAAGCTATTTGCTGAGAGGCATGTCGAGTCCATGGAATATTTTATATTGCGACACAAGTTGCGGGAAAGAGTCAAATTTTTTTTTTTTTTTTTTGCACAAAGTTGTCACTAAATGATATATTGCTCAAACATGCCATGGGAATATGTGAAATTACACCCCAAAATACATTCTGCTGCTTCTCCTGAGTACGGCGATACCACATGTGTGAGACTTTTTGGGAGCCTAGCCGCGTACGGGACCCCGAAAACCAAGCACCGCCTTCAGGCTTTCTAAGGGCGTGAATTTTTGATTTCACTCTTCACTGCCTATCACAGTTTTGGAGGCCATGGAAAGCCCAGGTGGCACAAAACCCCCCCCAAATGACCCCATTTTGGAAAGTAGACACCCAAAGCTATTTGCTGAGAGGTATAGTGAGTATTTTGCAGACCTCACTTTTTGTCACAAAGTTTTGAAAATTGAAAAAAGAAAAAAAAAAAGTTTTTTCTTGTCTTTCTTAATTTTCAAAAACAAATGAGAGCTGCAAAATACTCACCATGCCTCTCAGCAAATAGCTTGGGGTGTCTACTTTCCAAAATGGGGTCATTTGGGGGGGTTTTGTGCCACCTGGGCATTCCATGGCCTCCGAAACTGTGATAGGCAGTGAAGAGTGAAATCAAAAATTTTCACCCTTAGAAATCCTGAAGGCGGTGCTTGGTTTTCGGGGCCCCGTACGCGGCTAGGCTCCCAAAAAGTCCCACACATGTGGTATCCCCATACTCAGGAAAAGCAGCTAAATGTATTTTGGGGTGCAATTCCACATATGCCCATGCCCTGTGTGAGCAATATATCATTTAGTGACAACTTTGTGCAAAAAAAAAAAAAAAAAGTGTCACTTTCCCGCAACTTGTGTCAAAATATAAAATATTTCATGGACTCAATATGCCTCTCAGCAAATAGCTTGGGGTGTCTACTTTCCGAAATGGGGTCATTTGGGGGGGTTTTGTGCCACCTGGGCATTCCATGGCCTCCGAAACTGTGATAGGCAGTGAAGAGTGAAATCAAAAATTTACACCCTTAGAAATCCTGAAGGCAGTGCTTGGTTTTCGGGGCCCCGTACGCGGCTAAGCTCCCAAAAAGTCCCACACATGTGGTATCCCCATACTCAGGAGAAGCAGCTGAATGTATTTTGGGGTGCAATTCCACATAGGCCCATGGCCTGTGTGAGCAATATATCATTTAGTGACAACTTTTTGTAAATATTTTTTTTTTTTGTCATTATTCAATCACTTGGGACAAAAAAAATAAATATTTAATGGGTTCAACATGCCCCTCAGCAATTTCCTTGGGGTGTCTACTTTCCAAAATGGGGTCATTTGGGGGGGTTTTGTACTGCCCTGCCATTTTAGCACCTCAAGAAATAACATAGGCAGTCATAAACTAAAAGCTGTGTAAATTACAGAAAATGTACCCTAGTTTGTAGACACTATAACTTTTGCGCAAACCAATAAATATATGCTTATTGACATTTTTTTTACCAAAGACATGTGGCCGAATACATTTTGGCCTAAATGTATGACTAAAATTTAGTTTATTGGATTTTTTTAATAACAAAAAGTAGAAAATATCATTTTTTTTCCAAATTTTCGGTCTTTTTCCGTTTATAGCGCAAAAAATAAAAACTGCAGAGGTGATCAAATACCATCAAAAGAAAACTCTATTTGTGGGAAGAAAAGGACGTAAATTTCGTTTGGGTACAGCATTGCATGACCGCGCAATTAGCAGTTAAAGCGACGCAGTGCCAAATTGGAAAAAGACCTCTGGTCCTTAGGCAGCATAATGGTCCTGGGGCTCAAGTGGTTAAACACTCATAGTTTTGTATAATATATTTTTATATTTGTTATTAATATATCTCATATACTTTTGCATATTCAGTTTGTGTTTGGATCATTAACAATGCGTATATAGGTAGAGATCCAAGGAACATACTAGCTTCCCCAAATATTTTATTATATTTGTATTACTTCTCCCTGGATATTCCTTATTTAACTTTTACTTCTCCTCTTTATATTTGAAGTTTTTGTTTGCAATTTTTAAATTTTTATAGCCCTTGCTTTTTTCCCCTGATCCCAGTCCCTGCCATTTAGCATTTATATATCCTCCACTATCACCATAAATCAGGCTTGACAAAGGGGCAGAAAGCCTGGAAACGACTTGTCTGTTTGATTCCAGTCCACACATGTGCTCTCTGCCCATTGCACATGTGCTTTGTGAGTACTGGTGGTCACTGTGCTCCTGAATACTGGTGGTCAGTCCCCTTGTATACTGGTGGTCAGGGCTTTCTTCTCAAATAATAGGTGCAGCATCTCAACCATGCTTCCATCACAATACAAATGACCCTCTGTCCCCCACTAAGGGGGAGAGAAAGATGCATCAAATGGTGTGTGGCCAAACTGTACTAATAGTTGCAGGATCCTAAAGGGACATTGTTAAATACCAGGAGAGCATTACACACAGGTTGCAGAGTTCAGGCGTGTGTAGTGTGTTACTTACAGAGGGCAGAGTTCAGGAGTGCACTACATACACAGTGCATGTTTCAGAACTATGCTACATACTGAGTGCAGACTTCAGGAGTGCATTATGTACAGAGTGCAGAGTTTAGGCTTGCACTACATACAGAGTGCAGGGGAGTGTGCCACGTTAAGAGTGCTGAGCTCATGGGTGCGCTATTTACAGAAATGTACAAAGTGCGGGATTCAGGCTTGTGCTACACACAAAGTGCAGGGTTATGGTATGCACTACACACAGACAATGCAGGGTTCAGGAGCACACTACGTACACAATTCAGGGTTCAGGAGTGCACTACGTACACAATGCAGGGTTCAGGAGTGCACTATGTACACAATGCTGGGTTCAGGAGTGCGCTACGCACACAATGCAGGTTTCAGGAATGCGATGTGTACACAGTGCTGAGATCAGGAGTGCACTATGTACACAACGTAGAGATCAGCAATGTGCTACATACACAATGTAAAGTTCAGGAGTGTGCTACACACACAATTCAGAGATCAGGAGTGCCTTACATAGACAATGCAGAGATCAGAAGTGCACTACGTACACGATGCAGGGTTTAGGAATGCGCTATGTAAAGAATGCAGGGTTCAGGAGTGCACTATGTACACAATGTAGGGTTCAGGAGTGCGCTATGTACACATTGCAAGGTTCAGGAGTGTGCTATGTACACAATAAAGGGTTCAGGAGTGGGCTATGTACACAATGCAGGGTTCAGGAGTGCACAACACACTCGATGCGGGGATCAGGAGTGCAGTTGTACACAATGCAGGGTTCAGGGGTGCGCTATCTACACAATGCAGGGATCAGCAGTGCGCTATGTACAAGAGCTCTGGCTTGTTACTAAAGTGTGGGAAATATAGGTTTAGTGTAATGCCATCAGAATATCCTTTCATTTGTCAATCCATTCTTCTTCTATTGTGACACCAGCAATGATGAATGGATGGATAAATGAATTGATGGATGGTCGGATGGATGAATGAATGGATAGATGAATGAATGGATGGCCGAATAAGTGAATGAATGGATAGATGAATGAATGCATAGATGGGTGGATGGATGAGTGAATGAATGGATGGATAGTTAGATGATGGATAGATGAGTGAATGAATGGATAGATGGATGAGTGAATGAATGGATAGATGGATGAATGGATGGATGGATGAGTGAATTAATGGATAGATGGATGAGTGAATTAATGGATAGATGAATGGATAAAGAAAAAATATAAATGCAGCGCTCGTGGCTAATCAAAACAAAAAGTGAATGTATTGCCACTGCTATAAGAAAAGTACTAATACTTGGATGATATAAAACAAATACATACAGCGCTGGCAAAATAAAATAAATACTACAACCATAAATGTGATACTATATAAAAAGTGCACTGTGAAATGATCCTATGATCATGAATACATACATTCTATGCGTAAAGTGCTGAATATATAGGATTAATATATAAAGATAAGTGCTGGCAAAAAACAATTGCTAATAAAGTGACAGTGATTGGTCCCAGATATATAAAAAACAATATATAAATTATGTGCTAAAAAAATATAAATTGATATCACAATAACAGTGATTAGTCCCAGATAGGTGCCATAAGCTTAACTACTGTGCAAGACTCTGGGTAGCGGCCCCACTGGAAAATAGCAGCTCTTCAACCTATGCTGACAGTTAGCCACCTGAAGTACTGCAGTTAGATGACTCTGATGTAATGCAATATGGATGGCTTAAAATCGTGGTAAGTGGGATAAAGGCTTGTAGGCATAGAGCATCGAATCAAACCCAAAAAGACAAGGAAAAACAATATGGTGAAGTATTGTGGAGAAAGAGATCACTTGCGCATCACAGCACTACTCACAAGATACATGGTTGCAATCAGGCATATCAGAAAAACTTCCGCGATCGCCGCTCTAAGCGTACGTTCCACGGGAACAGGAAGAAGTGTCACTGGTTGAACGTGAGTCGGATATTGCGTCGACGCGTTTCGCCCCTCCTCCAGGGCGTCATCAAAGACATTTATGGTTGTAGTATTTATTTTATTTTACCAGCGCTGTATGTGTTTGTTTTATAGATGAATGGATAGATGAATAGATGAGTGAATAAATGGATAGATGGATGGATGAGTAAATGAATGGATATATGGATGGATGGATGAGTGAATGAATAGATAGATAGATAGATAGATAGATAGATAGATAGATAGATAGATAGATAGATAGATAGATAGATAGATAGATAGATAGATAGATGAATGGATAGAAGGATGGATGGATAACTCAGAAATCCTGCATTTTCTCCCTATCAGAGTCTCTGTAAGAACCATATGACTTGTGAGAGGAATGCAGGTGTCAGGATGGATGGATAAACAATCTTGTTCTCCTCTGGTAACTTTCCCACACTGTAGAAACCAGCTTGTTCTCTCCACGCTGGCAGCAGTGCAGGCAAACACAACTCACTGTTTCTCAGTGCTGGGGCTGAGGAATGTGTCCCCCATAGCAGGCTGTGCTCTCTCCTCTCTCCTCTCTCCTCTCTCTCCCCTTTCCATCCAGCTTCCGTCATCTCCTCTTCTCAGAAGTCAAAGAAGGCGGGCTGGGGGAAGGTGGCGGGTACAGTCTTTACCATTGGCTGAGGAGGCAGCAGAGAGGTGGATATCCACCCGCCTTTGAAATTAGCCTGTGCCAGTGTTTCATCAGATTAGGCGACCCGTCAGAATGTGTAACAGAAGTGACATTTTGTCGTCACCATCTTGCTACACCCCGCACTCCTCCACAGTAAGGATACAGTGAAAAGGGGGCAAGTGGACATCTTGTTACACCCACCGGAGTTTTGCATTTTACACTTATTTTTAACAGAAAACTGAGTTTATATAGTGAAATACAGTACTTAGAACTCCGTCTGACTGTTTAGATGTTGAACTTTAAAAGCAGCAGCAAGCCTGCGGATCTCACAGGCTTGCTAATCGGACAGAAGATTGCTGCTTTTAAAATTCAACATCTAAACATTCACACAGAGTTCTAAGTACTGTATTTCACTATATAAACTCAGTTTACTGTTAAAAAAGTGTAAAATCCAAGACTCCGATGGGTGTAACAAGATGTCCGCTTGTCCCCTTATCTGTGTATCCTTACTGTGGAGGAGTGCGGGGTGTAGCAACATGGCTGCGACAAAACGCTACTTCCATTACACATTCTAATGGGTCGCCTAATCTGATGAAACACTGGATCTAGCTAAAGATTATCGGCTTCTCCAGCAGCAGCTGCTGTATCCTTCCTCAAGAAAAAAGAGTGCCCATCTTCCAGGCAGCAATAGAGAACATGCAGACAAGAAAAAAAAAAAATAACATCTGCAAATACTACCATGTGGATTTTGGGGGTGTTATGGGGGTGCTTAAATAATTTTTGAGGCGGCTTGAGCATCCCCAAGCACCCACTTGGCGCCGTCCTGATTACATGGTTGTTAAGTAGTTAAATATTTCTTCATCTGAGATTCTAGCAGTAATTACAGTATCCATTGGTGGCGACAATGCTAAGTCACTGCCTCTAAATTATCAGTAACTTTGTCAGCCTGCCTTGTGTGCTCCCTCCGTTGGCTGTTGGGCTTCGGACCTAATTTTGATTAGCTATTCTTTTAACCCCTTTTGAATACATATTGTTAAATCTTCCAGACATTTCTGATATTGCATAATGTATAAAGTATTTCCCTGTTACTACTCATTATTTCCAAAGAGAAAACACTCACACCAAAGTCACATTGGGTGATAAATTTAACAATTTATTATAATATTCATGGTCTATGATTATCTATACAGTATATTCCATTTCACTATCCATTTTTGGCTGCGACTTTAATGAACAATTAAGTTTTTGATTATGTATGTCCTGTGATTGGAGTCACTTTGGGCAGGGGGCCCATGGAACCCAGAATCCTTTGGAGAGGTTGGGAAAACCTTGTTTCAGCTCCCCATGCACCTCCTACGTCTAAGGCACCCTGTGTCTATTAGGGGCACAGGCTGACTGAGAAAATGATGGACAGCTATTTAATGGACACTGAGCATGTGGTTTGGATTACATAAAATAGAACAGTAATATTTATCAACAATATCCCTAAAGAAATCTATGATGCATTAATTACACTGTATCAGAATTATGGAACATTGTAATGCCCCGTACACACGGTCGGATTTTCCAATGGAAAATGTGTGATAGGACCTTGTTGTCGGAAATTCCGACCGTGTGTAGGCTCCATCACACATTTTCCATCGGATTTTCCGACACACAAAGTTTGAGAGCAGGCTATAAAATTTTCCGACAACAAAATCCGTTGTCGGAATTTCCAATCGTGTGTACACAAATCCGACGCACAAAGTGCCACGGATGCTCAGAATAAATAAAGAGATGAAAGCTATTGGCTACTGCCCCGTTTAGAGTCCCAACGTACGTGTTTTACGTCACCGCGTTCAGAATGATCGGATTTTCCGACAACTTTGTATGACCGTGTGTATGCAAGACAAGTTTGAGCCAACATCCGTCTGAAAAAATCCTAGGATTTTGTTGTCGGAATGTCCGATTAATGTCTGACCGTGTGTACGGGGCATAAGAGTTTTGTAGACTGTTGCCATGCCAACTGCAATCCCTGATTAATCAAAGCATTGCTTAGATATAGATGCTACTGGGGGCTCCAGCTATTGTGTGAAGGTGTTCTGTGTTTATGCTTATTATAATGTGTATTGTGTCATCTGAGCTAGAAGACGACAAGTGTGACCTGAAAGGTCAGACCTCTGAGTCACCTAGGCTGGTTAAATGACTAGTTAATTAGCTCATGTTAATTTATGTTTCTGGTTACAGTTTTTTTTGTTAAGGTAATATGATCAGGAGGGGGAACCTCCTTCTCAAGTGTATAAAAGCCTGTATTCTTGTTCAAATAAACAGTTATTATTCTGGTTTACTCCAAACTGGTATTGCCTAGTTAGTGGGGTAACTATAGCCAGACTTTTGGGTCTCGTGTTCCAGAACTTGGGAAGCAGCTTCTTGGTGGAGATACCCAACAGGGTGTCCGGAGTCTGTCACATGTCCTTGTTGACATTTATGAGCAGTTTGCAACTTACAGTGGACCTTCGGTCATTTTTTCAACTTTCCATCTATTAAATCTTCTGCCTTTGTTGTTTTAACTTTGGACAGTAAAACATTTTCTGCCAGTAAATACCTTATACAATCCACTTCCTGTTTTTTGCCTGGTAAAAAGCCTAGGCTTATGACATCATGCACAGCTCACTCTCTCACCATCCTGAGAGTTTGCCAGGAAGGCTGAAGGGGGGGATGAGTAATAAGAAGGCCAATGAAAGCTGCAGAGCTGGAGGTGTGCCTCTGTGTGTCTGTGTAAATCTAGGAAGTGAACAGGCAGCTGCTTCCGCTGCCCACAGTTAAAATGGATGCAGCCAGACTTAGAGGTTAGTTTAAAAAATACTATTTGTATACACACACACACACACACATATAGTAAATCATTTTTTTGGGGGGGGGGGTAACATAAACTTTAAAGAAATATGATTTTTTAGATTATTATTTTGTTTTCAATCTCTTTTTATTATTTAGATTATTATTCTTTGTATTGTAGCCTTAATGAAAGGAAATGTGATGGCTTCCTCTTTCTGTTAATTATTTTAAAAAGCATACGGGACACTATCATCATTGGCTTGACATCCTTACTACTTCCTAGAAGAATGTTTTGCTGTGTCATCATTAGGGAACTTTCTCCTGCCTACTTTTCAAGATGAAGGTTATTGGGTAGAATAGGAAGCGAAGGAGGAACACTTCAACTTTGACACAGATATTTAAACCCCGGCAGGGTACCCAGTCCTTCCCCACTCTATCCACACCTGCCTGATTTAGAGGACCTTCCTTTTTCCATTGTGAAAGAAAAAAAAAGCACTTGTTGAGCAATTGGCATGCAGGTAATATATCTTGTCTCTAAAATTGTAGCAACTGTTAGCATGAGATGTGAAATATACATTTCTTATTTTTTAATCCCCGTTTTTAAACCCATAATTGTTCAGCCATGTCTTTTTTTCCCTTTTCTATCACCCTAAAACTAGCTGTATCAATTGTGCTTGTTCATCCGTGGATTCAGTGGTTTCAGGTTCTTCTAGATTATGAAATATAAATGACTCAGAAAAAGATTCATAGTTATTTGATGTAATTCCATTCCTGCTGGATCCACTGTAACTGCTTTGACCAGGTATCTTCTTTACTGTCACTAGCCCTCCATCATTTTCCAAAATTCCAGCATGGATAGCTGATTTGCAAATGGAAGAATCCTATGAAATAAGCAAGGTAATACATTATATAATTATCTCTCTCTCTCTATAGAATAATTATATACTTTTGAATCATGCTTCATTTTTATTTTAATATGAGAATGGTATTAATGAGTTTAAAGCAGAACTAAAGTGTCTTAATCCTCATTAACTATTTTTAATCCTTAACAAACACAAGTATGAGGTGCACAACCAATCTTATAGAACAATATACCTATAAGTAAAATAGCACATGAGGAGGTTGAGCAATTTCCAATGAAAAGTCCATAAAACTAGCATGAGGTTAATAACTAAATATCCATACAATAAGGGAGCCACCTTGAGGAAGCAGAAGCAGGTTCTGATGAATAACTGAAAAAACAAGAAGAAGAGACGCCTCTAAGAGTAGGCGTATACAATAATTTAATAGCTCAAGACAAATGACAACTTACAGAAGAAGGATAAAAATTGGCACTTCTGTAGTTAAGGGAGAATATCCAGATGAGCTCATCACTGTCCTCATCACTGCACGCCGTCCTCTTCTGCGCCCCAAGCCTCACTTTGGAACTGATTCCACCTTATGCCCGACACACCTGGCGGGAGCCGGTGGCTGAACAGGACATTCACTGACGAGAGCTCATTGGGATATTCTCCCTTAAATTCCTATTTTTATCCTTGTTCTGTAAGTTGCCATTTGTCTTGAGCTATTAAATTATTGTATACTCCTATTCTTAAAGGCGCCTCTTCTTCCTATTTTTAATCCTTATCCTGCTAGCCAGCCTTAGTAAATAGGGATGAGCTTCGAGTTCGAGTCGAACTTATGTTCGACTCAAACATCGGCTGTTCGCAAGTTCGCCGAACAGCGAACAATTTGGGGTGTTCGCAGCAAATTCAAATGCCGCGGAACACCCTTTAAAAGTCTATGGGAGAAATCAAAAGTGCTAATTTTAAAGGCTTATATGCAAGTTATTGTCATAAAAAGTGTTTGGGGACCTGGGTCCTGCCCCAGGGGACATGGATCAATGCAAAAAAAAGTTTTAAAATGGCCATTTTTTCAGGAGCAGTGACTTTAATAATGCTTAAAGTCAAACAATAAAAGTGTAATATCCCTTTAAATTTCGTAGCTGGGGGGTGTCTATAGTATGCCTGTAAAGGGGCGCATGTTTCCCATGTTTAGAACAATCTGACAGCAAAATGAAATTTCAAAGGAAAAAAAGTCATTTAAAACTACTCGCGGCTATTGCATTGCCGGTCCAAAAAATACACATAAAAGTTCATTGATAAAAACGGCATGGGAATTCCCCACAGGGGAACCCCGAACCAAAATTAAAAAAAAAATGACGTGGGGGTCCCCCTAAATTTCATACCAGGCCCCTCTGGTCTGGTATGGATATTAAATGGAACCCCGGCCAAAATTTTTAAAAAAATGACGTGGGGGTCCCCCTAAATTCCATTCCAGACCCTTCAGGTCTGGTATGGATTTTAAGGGGAACCCCACGCCAAAATTTAAAAAAAAACGGCGTGGGGTCCCCCCAAAGATCCATACCAGGCCCTTATCTGAGCACGCAACCTGGCAGGCCGCAGAAAAAGAGGGGGGGACGAGAGAGCGCCCCCCCTCCTGAACCATACCAGGCCACATGCCCTCAACATTGGGAGGGTGCTTTGGGGTAGCCCCCCAAAACACCTTGTCCCCATGTTGATGAGGACAAGGGCCTCATACCCACAACCCTGGCCGGTGGTTGTGGCGGTCTGCGGGCGGGGGGCTTATCTGAATCTGGAAGCCCCCTTTAACAAGGGGACCCCCAGATCCCGCCCCCCCTGTGTGAAATGGTAAGGGGGTACAAAAGTACCCCTACCATTTCACTAAAAAACTGTCAAAAATGTTAAAAATGACAAGAGACAGTTTTTGAGAATTCCTTTATTTAAATGCTTCTTCTTTCTTCTTTCTTCTATCTTCCTTCATCTTCTTCTGGTTCTTCTGGCTCTTCTGGTTCTTCCTCCGGTGTTCTCCTCCAGCATCTCCTCCGTGGCGTCTTCTATCTTCTTCTCCTCGGGCCGCTCCACACCCATGGCATGGGGGGGAGACTCCCGCTCTTCTCTTCATCTTCTTCTCTTCTTCATCTTCTTCTCCGGGCCGCTCCGCATCCATGCTGGCATGGTGGGAGGCTCCCGCTGTGTGACGCATCTCCTCTTCTGACGGTTCTTAAATAACAGGGGGCGGGGCCACCCAGTGACCCCACCCCCCTCTGACGCACGGGACATGACGGGACTTCCCTGTGCCATTCCCCGTGATGTCACAGGGAAGTCCCATCAAGTCACCGTGCGTCAGAGGGGGGCGGGGTCACCGGTGGCCCCGCCCCCGTTATTTAAGAACTGTCAGAAGAGGAGACGCGTCACATAGCGGGAGCCTCCCACCATGCCAGCATGGATGCGGAGCGGCCCGGAGAAGAAGATGAAGAAGAGAAGAAGAGAAGAAGAGAAGAAGATGAAGAAGAGAAGAAGATGAAGAGAAGAGCGGGAGCCTCCCCCCATGCCATGGGTGCGGAGCGGCCCGAGGAGAAGATAGAAGATGCCGCGGAGGAGATGCTGGACGAGAACACCGGAGGAAGAACCAGAAGAGCCAGAAGAACCAGAAGAAGAAGAAGAAGAAGAAGATGAAGGAAGAAAGAAGAAAGAAGAAGCATTTAAATAAAGGAATTGTCAAAAACTGTCTCTTGTCATTTTTAACATTTTTGACAGTTTTTTAGTGAAATGGTAGGTATCCCCTTACCATTTCACACGGGGGGGCTGGGATCTGGGGGCTTCCAGATTCCGATAAGCCCCCCGCCCGCAGACCCCCGCAACCACCGGCCAGGGTTGTGGGGATAAGGCCCTTGTCCTCATCAACATGGGGACAAGGTGTGTTGGGGGGCTACCCCAAAGCACCCTCCCAATGTTGAGGGCATGTGGCCTGGTACGGTTCAGGGGGGGCGCTCTCTCATCCCCCCCTCTTTCCCTGTGGCCTGCCAGGTAGCGTGCTCGGATAAGGGTCTGGTATGGATTTTTCGGGGGACCCCATGCCGTTTTTGTTTTAAAATTTTGGCGGCCTGGTATGGAATTTAGGGGGACCCCCACGTCATTTTTTTTTTAAATTTTGGTTCGGGGTTCCCCTGTGGGGAATTCCCATGCCGTTTTTATCAATGAACTTTTATGTGTATTGTGGGACCGGCAATGCAATAGCCGTGAGTAGTTTTAAATGACTTTTTTTCTTTGAAATGTCATTTTGCTGTCAGACTGTTCTAAACACGGGAAACATGCGCCCCTTTACAGGCATACTATAGACACCCCCTAGCTATGAAATTTAAAGGGATATTACACTTTTATTGTTTGACTTTAAGCATTATTAAAATCATTGCTCCTGAAAAAAACGGCCGTTTTTAAAACTTTTTTTTTGCATTGATCCATGTCCCCTGGGGCAGGACCCAGGTCCCCAAACATTTTTTATGACAATAACTTGCATATAAGCCTTTAAAATGAGCACATTTGATTATTCATGTTCGTGTCCCATAGACTTTAACGGTGTTCGCGTGTTCAAACAAACTTTTTTCCTGTTCGCATGTTCTGGTGGTTTTAACTTTTTTTTTTTTTTTATATACTTTTCTTTGCTTCTCCCTGGTTTCTGGCCTAGGACAAACAAATTATGTAATACATCCCAGGAGTCTTCATGGGCATTTTTTTTCTTTCATATGGAGGAGCTCAGTTAAGCAAACCCTCCTGCCTGAACTAAGGGTAGATGGATTGCAGGAAGTAAATGCTACATGAATCTGCCCTTATTGAAGATGACCATGGCTAGAAATGCTAGGAGGGTGCTTTTCAATGTGATTTCTCATCAAATAAAGCATGGGAACATGTCTGGATGGGTGAGTTTGATCTGAATACTAAAAATGAATTGAATAGCATTTTCAATTTGGGGTGCTACACTTTAACTTACATCTGTATAGATATAAGTTCCCCACACGTTCTGTTCAGTCACCAAGCAATCCGATGGACATTGGACTCTAGGGCATAGAAAACATTTGTTTGCATTTTGTTTAAATAGCATCTCCAAAATATATTCATTTTTTTGCTATATTCCTTTTAACCAAGTAGTCATTATAATACAAAACCTACATTGTAATAGATTCTTTTAGGTCTCTAGCAGTAGTTGCACAGGTTCCTTGTACTGGAAAGAAAGAGAGAACATTATATCGGTATATTTGTCTACAAAGAATTAGGCATACTGATCTTGATGAGAGACAAAGAAGCAGTCAGTATAGTTGCATCAGGTTTTGTTTATATGTTCAAAGCACAGATACCAATTTCAGCCAATTTGGATTTGTCTTTGGTCTAACTGTATTTTGTGAACGCTTATAATCTGATATTGGTACATTGTAAGGTAACCAGATTTTCAAAATTAAATCCAGAAACCTTCTAATGACCAATCTTACTTTAAACCACACCCAGAAAACATGCCCTTATTTGTAGCCACACCAAAAAACATCATGGCCCCATTTTAACACACCCTCAAATGGTTGGTCACAGACGTTTGGATCAAGAGGCAGACATTCAAGGTATACAGACAAAATGCCAGGGGAACCATGGTCAGAGAAATGATGCAGTGTACGTAGAACATGGTGGTGAACTGTAGGTGTGTCCAAGTAACTGTAATAGTGGGTGAGTCTTAAAGGGGTACGGTTAAATATAATTTGAGTCCTCTCTTCTTTGGGACAAGAGTGCATAATGCATAGTGCGGGAGCTAGGAAAACATAATGCATAGTGCGGAAGCTAGCAATACATAATGCATAGTGCGAAAGTTAGGAATACATAATGCATAGACATACAGCTTATCTGCTTTCTTAGTTTTGGTTAGAAGAATGAAGACCTGCATATGATTACTATGTAAGAAAATATCGGTCCTTACTTTTTCACACATACTAAGAAAACAGAAATGCTTTACATTGATTGATCACTACTGCCAAATATAGGAGCTTGTCTCTGCAATAAAAATGTTTCCCCTGTTTTTGAAAGCCAGGTTGGACAGTAAAGAATATAACCAGACCCATGCTCACGCTAACCTGGAGAAGATGTGCAATGTGTTGATTCAAATGCCTTTTCTCCAGCACAACAAGCTCCACTTTCTTGGTCTTCTTGCTCAGCAGAGCAAGCACTGAGAACTATTACAGCGGCATTGATTCCAGAATACAAGCATCTCCAGGGAAGTTAAATATGGGGAAGTCCAACCATCTGTGCAAAGAGCCACCCCAATATAGATTTGAGGGAGTCTATAACCAATTGTGCATGCAATACCAGAGTGGCAGGCTTGTATCTTTTTTCTGGCCTTTAAATTCTGAAAAATAAAAGCCTACCTGCCAATTGAATCCACTAATTGGCACCCATAGGCAATGGCTACAGAGGCCAGTAGTCGGTCACAGCGCCTGCACTGTGTGGATCAAAACGTCAGACTTCTCTGCCAGGGTTTCACAAGGAAACTTGTTTTCTGGGGACAGACTCCTCAAAATATGGGCTCTCCCCAGCAAATGAAGACCAATAGTATCCTCAGTAAAGAACTGTTCACATTGTCATTTGACAATAAATTATCTATTTGAGCACTGTGCCATTAACTAACTCTGAAGCATATCTAATATTATTGTAGTCGTGTGTAGTCTGTAAGAAGAGGCTACCTGGTGGTTTTTGGGTTGGTATTTTTGTAGGTTTAGGAGTTGGTGGTTTTGAGGAACAATGTAATACAAATGATCCAGTCCAAGATCCATAATAGTTTGTTATGACTCCATTCCTTGTTGATCCAGTGTAACTCGAAAGTCCAGGTGTTTTTTCCACTGTCACCAGTCCTCCATTATTACCCAGAATTCCAGCATGGATAGCTGCTTTGCAAAAAGAGGAATCCTAAAAACCATATATGATATATTATTACAGTTTCATGGTATATTATAGTTTTTGCTGCATTTTATGTGACAATAGTAGCAGTTGGAATAACTTACATCTGTGTAGACATCAGTTCCCCAGACACTTCTTCCATTAACTGTGCAATCCGATGGACATTGGACTCTAGGGAGCAGAAGACACTGGTTTGCACAGTTTTTTTCTAACAAATCTCTTTTCTTTTCTATATTACTATTATCCAGTTAGCAACACTAGTTAAATGAAGGCAATACTCACAGTGCAATAGAATCTTGAAGGTCTCTAGCGGTGGTTGAACAGGTTGCTTGTACTGAAGAGAGAGGGGAAACATTATATCGGTCTACTTGACCAGAAAGTAATAATCATGTTGATTTGGATTATAAACACTCCAGTTGTCAGTTTTTTTACACCAGACTGTGTTTCTATGTTCAGAGCACAGTTACCTATTGCTGCCAATTGCAATATGTTATTGGTTCAACTGAATTAGTGGAAGCTCAATGTTAGATATTGGTAGTGTACATTGCACATACTGTAGTCATTTGACAATGAATGTTCTATTTGAGCACTTTGCCACTACCTAACTCTGAAGGACATATAGTATTGTTTACTATAGTTATGTATGATATTTGAAAGAGACTACCTGGTGGTTTTTGGGTTGGTACTATTGCAGGTTTAGGAGTTGGTGGTTTTGAGGAAGCATGGAATACAAATGATCCAGACCAAGCTCCATAATTGTTTGTTGTGACTCCATTCCTTGTTGATCCAGTGTAACTCTGTTGTCCGGGTGATTTTTCCACTGTCACCAGTCCTCCAGTATTACCCAGAATTCCAGAATGGATAGCTGCTTTGCAAATGGAGGAATCCTAAAAAAAATATGATATGTGATTACAGTTTTCTGATAAATTGTACTTTTTTGTGCTGCATTTTATGTGACAGTAGTAGCAGTTGGGTTAACTTACATCAGTGTAGACATCAGTTCCCCAGACACTTCTTCCATTAACTGTGCAATCCGATGAACATTGGACTCTAGGGAGCAGAAGACACTGGTTTGCACAGTTTTTTTCTAACAAATCCCTTTTCTTTTCTATATTACTATTATCCAGTTAGCACTAGTTAAATGAAGGCAATACTCACAGTGCAATAGAATCTTGAAGGTCTCTAGCAGTGGTTGAACAGGTTGCTTGTACTGGAAAGAGAGGGAAAACATTATATCGGTCTACTTGACCAGAAAGTAATAATCATATTGATTTGGATTATAAACACTCCAGTTGTCAGTTTTGCTACACTAGTCTATGTTTCTATGTTCAGAGCGCAGTTACCTATTGCTGCCAATTGGAATATGTTATTGGTTCACCTGAATTAGTGGAAGCTCAATGTTAGATATTGGTGGTGTAATTGCACATACTGTAGTCATTTGACAATGAATGATCTATTTAAGCACTTTGCCATTACCTAACTTTGAAGGACATATAGTATTGTTTACTATAGTTATGTATGATATTTGACAAGAGGCTACCTGGTGGTTTTTGGGTTGGTACTATTGTAGGTTTAGGAGTTGGTGGTTTTGAGGAAGCACGGAATACAAATGATCCAGACCAAGCTCCATAATTGTTTGTTGTGACTCCATTCCTTGTTGATCCAGTGTAACTCTGTTGTCCGGGTGATTTTTCCACTGTCACCAGTCCTCCAGTATTACCCAGAATTCGAGCATGGATAGCTGCTTTGCAAATGGAGGAATCCTAAAAAAAATATGATATGTGATTACAGTTTCCTGATAAATTGTACTTTTGTGTGCTGCATTTTATGTGACAGTAGTAGCAGTAGCAGGGTTAACGTACATCAGTGTAGACATCAGTTCCCCAGACATTTCTTCCATTAACTGTGCAATCCGATGGACATTGGACTCTAGGGAACAGAAGACACTGGTTTGCACAGCTTTTTCTAACGAATCTCTTTTCTTTTCTATATTACTATTATCCAGTTAGCAACACTAGTTAAATGAAGGCAATACTCACAGTGCAATAGAATCTTGAAGGTCTCTAGCGGCGGTTGAACAGGTTGCTTGTACTGAAGAGAGAGGGGAAACATTATATCGGTCTACTTGACCAGAAAGTAATAATCATGTTGATTTGGATTATAAACACTCCAGTTGTCAGTTTTTCTACACCAGACTGTGTTTCTATGTTCAGAGCACAGTTACCTATTGCTGCCAATTGCAATATGTTTTGGTTCAACTGAATTAGTGGAAGCTCAATGTTAGATATTGGTAGTGTACGCTAGAAACAGAAGAATGATTGTAAAACACCAAGTGCTTTATCAGTTCTGTACCTTTTTGTTTTTATTGATGTTTTTTTTCTTATTTTTTGTTCATTTGTTTTTGTTTGAGCATAGATGTATAATTGTGCCAAGCATGTTTGAATCCATTTACTCTTGACTGACTCACAGACTCTGCTGGAAGTCTATTCCAAGCATCAACTACTCTTTCAGTAAAATAATGCATGCTAAGATCAGTTTTGACCTTTCCTCCTGCTAGTTTGCAGTCATGTCCCCTTGTTCTTAATCTTGAAATCTTGACTTCATATTGAAAATACTGCCCTCGGGGGGCAGGAGGCGGAGCCTAGCAGAGCAGACATGCATTGTTAGAGCTCCACACCGCTGAGGAGAGAAGAGAAGGACAAAGCGGAGCCTGCAGGCTCAAAAGGTATCCATTTGAACCTTTTTGCCCCAGGGAACAAACTGTGAAAGTTTGGGCAGGAAATATGGTACTGGGAGGAAACCGTGGCAGAAATAAAAATCACCTCACAAAGAGCTCACAGGCACTCACTGCAGCTGAAGCAGCTCCAGTCACCTCACAAGATACAGCATCAGGGCGCTCTCACAGACAGAAAATGTCACAGCAAGACTCTCCATTTGAGTCAGATACAGAACAAATCCTCTCACAAACTTCTCCACAAGCCTCCTCAGTATCCCCGGTAATATTATTACAATTTGAAAAGATGCTTCATAAGGCTTTAAAACAAACCTCAGACCAAATAACAAAAAGCCTAACCAAAGAAATAAGAGAGCTGGGAAACCGCACCGCAGCCTTAGAAATAAAAATGGATGAAATTGAAATTACAACCCAAGAAAATATAACAGAATTGGAACAATTAAAAAAAGAGAATTTAATACTTCAAACTAAGCTCGAAGATTACGAAAATAGAGCCAGACGTTCAAACTTGCGCATAAGGGGAATACCTGAAACTGTGACAGACCTGCAATCTACTATTACTGCTCTATTACAAGAACTAAAGCCAGATATCCCTATTGAACGTTTAGAACTGGACAGAGTACACAGAGCCCTCACAGCCAAAAAGAAAGATGGACCCCCACGTGATATAATCACAAAATTTCATTATTACAGAACGAAAGAACAAATACTAATTGCTGCAAGAGAAAAAAAGGAACTTAATTTTCAAGGACACAATTATCAAATTTTTGCTGACCTATCCCAACTTACTATTACTAAAAGACGATCCATGAAACCCCAACTAATGGAACTGCAACGCCACAA
This sequence comes from Aquarana catesbeiana, assembly GCF_042186555.1. Lineage (NCBI taxonomy): Eukaryota > Metazoa > Chordata > Amphibia > Anura > Ranidae > Aquarana > Aquarana catesbeiana. The sequence goes on along the minus strand of NC_133330.1, from coordinate 274,256,825 downwards.
CATTATGTATCAATGGGGCTTCCCCTTTTCAGTCAGATTTAACTACCAAGGTACAATTTACAGAAGCAGATCAGCAGATGAACTACAACAAACCCTTTTAAAATTAAATCTGACAGAACCCACAAGCAGCAACACTCCCACACGCAGAAGAATGGCATCATCTTCACCTTCAGGCAGCACCCAGAAAATTTCAGAACAAAATGGGAATCATCATTCTCACAAATAAGGCCGTTATGCCACATCATCCATGGACCAAGAAGATTCAATGGACTGACATCCTAATTCCTGATATCTCTTCATTTATTATACTAAGAGATGGTTCTCTATAAAAAACCTATATTTATAACTGAATGTAACTGCATTCTGATAGTCACACACTGTGTGGGATCATGTTACATTCCAGTTATATTTCTTATTACTTCTGATTCATATAGCCTTAGAATATATAAGTGAAATAAGGAAATTCTTGTTCAGTTATATATTATCAGGTAATAACAATAGATTTATTACTTTTTGGGACAAATATGTTCAATAATCCAGAAGTAATGGAAGCTTTTTCTTTCTTTTCTTAAAACAAATATATTATTACCTAACTAGTTCCTGGAACTATGTTTTTGTTTATTCTAATCTGAAGCAATACAACCTCAATTTTATGAGTTAACATATCTAAACAGTTACATATGAATAAAATATGTAATTGTTTACTCTAAAAGGGTTAAAATCCCAAAATAATTCAAACTATCTTCATCAATACCAAAGTTATTAACAGTACCTTTCTAACTGAATTATTTAGCCTAGGGCAAGACTAACCATATACAACCACCCTGGAATAAATAATTTCAACAAAAACTATATTCTGCACTTCAATTAATGAAACATCATTTTGATGTCTTTTGACATAGCACTTCTCTCCTGTAAGCGGAAGATCCGTGTACCCCCATTAGCCCTCCTCATTCTCCCAACCATATTATGTGGGTGTGTGACGAAGGCACTTATTCCCCTGAGAGAGATATTTATTCTCTTTCATGGGTAAATTGTGATTACTTGCAAAAAATAATTTATACAATGTATCATCTAATCACATATGTTTTTTGTTTACTCTTTACTCCAGAATTCACTGGTTTCTTTTCTATCTATTCATCTCTTCAGTCCACACAGGTTGATCTGCGCAGTCAGCTCTGCATAACAAAAAGTAAGTCAAAACTATTTGATCTATTGCCATGGCACCACTGAATATACTTTCCCTGAATGTTCAGGGAATAAATGTCCCTCAAAAAAGGACCAAAGCCTTCCGTACTTTCCATAACAAGAAGGCTCACATAGTATGCCTCCAAGAAACACACTTCACCAAAGATCTACTCCAAAATATATTTCTCCTTTTTATCAACAAATTTACACGGCTTCTGCCTGTACCAAACAAAGGGGAACTCTAATTGCATTTCACCGATCCACACCATTCGCCTTATCATCAGAAATTAAAGACCCAGAAGGTAGATACCTGATACTCATGGGTTATATAATGGATACAGCAATCACGGTGATTTCCTACTACGCTCCTAACAAACAACCTACACCATTCCTCTCACATATATTACAAGTGATTAATACACACAAAATAGGAACAGTGATAATGTGTGGGGATTCGAACCAGGTCCTCCTCCCATTTCTAGATAAATCACCTTTTACACCATCCAAAATAACCTCTAGATTACCTTTTTCTCAACTTCTTTCCAAATACAATCTGGTAGATTCATGGAGAGAAAGTAACCCAATGAAAAAGAAATTCACTTATTTCTCGCACCCTCATCAAACCTTCACCAGAATAGATCATATTTTTCTAACAATAGGAATGATACCAGAAATTATTGCATCAGATATAATTCCGATTCCGTGGTCTGACCATAATGCAGTATACACTACTATAGCCTCAGCCATACCAAAAGCGCATGACCCAACGTGGTACTTACCGGACATAATGCTCAAACACCCACTACATCAGATGGCCATTGAACAAGCTTTAAAGGAATACATATCAATTAATAATACAACAGACATCTCCCCAATAACACTGTGGGAAGCTCATAAGCCTGTCTTGCGTGGTACAATACAAAGACAAATGGCACTATTTAAAAGGGAACGCAAAAATCTAGCAAAAAAACTAGAACTCAATTTTAATGCAGCCTACATATCATTTCAAGATAATCCATCTCAGAGTACAAAATCTCATCTGGAAAAATCTAGATTGGAATACGATCTATTTCTCACTGAGTCAGTTGATAAATCCCTCAAACGCTCCAAACACAATTTCTACATGAATACAAACAAACCAGGTACATATTTGGCTCGGGCATTAAATTCAACTAACAAATCTTTCAAACCAATACGTTTGAAATTATCAAAAAATGTTTACACTTGTAATCCAGTTAAAATAGTCCATAAATTTCACTCACATCTCGCAACTTTATACAAGACAAACAATGAATTTAATCCTACAGAGGCTGAATCCTTCTTCTCAAAAATAACCTTACCTGAGTTATCTCAGAATCAAAAAAGCAGTTTGGATGAGCCTATAACTATAGATGAAGTTGCTAACGCCATAAAAGACCTAAAACTTAACAAAAGACCAGGCCCAGACGGCTACTCGGCTTTATACTATAAAACATTCTCAGAAATACTCTCTCCCATTCTCACTGAAACTTTTAACAAACTTCTAGATGGACATTCTTTTCGGCAAGAAACACTAATGGCAATTGTTTGTATGATCCCAAAACCCCTTTCTGATGATACTTCCTGTGTGAATTATCGGCCTATCTCTCTGTTAAACCTCGATATTAAATTATTAGCAAAAATAATAGCAAAACGCCTCAATAGCATTATAGGAAAATTAATACATAGAGATCAAGTAGGCTTCATGCCAAATAGACAGGCAGGCGATAATATACACAGGGCAGTGTTATTGGCACATATTGCTAAAAAACGGAAAATCCCTTTATGTTTTCTATCTCTCGATATTAAGAGGGCATTTGACACAGTATCCTGGCAATATATGCAATATTCATTACAAAAATGGGGTTTTGGACCCCATTTTTTAACATGGATCAAAGCATTATATAATAAACCCAAAGCCTATATAAAATATGCTGGATACAAATCTGAAGCCTTTAATATCGAAAGAGGTACCCGACAGGGTTGCCCATTATCTCCCTTATTATTTGCCCTTATACTCGAACCCATGGCCCAATACATCAGAACAAACCAAACTATAACTGGCATTGAAGTAGGAGGTATTACACACAAATTATGTATATTTGCAGACGATATATTACTTTTTCTATCATCACCACAGGTCTCTGGTCCTAACTTAATACCAGCTCTTGATGGATTTGCAGCCCTATCCGGCCTTATGATTAATCCTAAGAAATGCCTAATGCTTAATATTTCACTCACAAACATGGAATTGATCCCGGCTAGGGCTGCACTCCCATTCACATGGGCAGAAAAATCAATCCCATATCTTGGAATTCATTTAACAGCATCTCATTCTGACTTATTCTCAACCAATTATCCTCCTGTATTAAAACAGATCACAAATCTAATAAAACAATGGTCGCAACTTCCTTTATCCTGGATAGGGAAGATTAATGCAATCAAAATGACTATTCTACCCAAATTGCTTTATCTATTCAGAGTCCTCCCTATTCCAATTCCTTCCTATTTTTTGAGAATAGTACAAAAAAGAGCAACTTCGTTTATATGGGGCTCTTCTAAACCACGTATACCTATACACACACTACATCTTCCCAAAAATAAAGGAGGCCTGGGATACCCTAATTTTACTAACTACTACAGAGCAGCACATTTGGCCAGTCTGTCCAAATACCATGCAAAACAGGAAATCCCATTATGCGTATTTATAGAGGCTTCAGAAAATGACCCTCTATTAATATCAAATTTATTATGGCTTGATCCTAAAGACCGCTTTAAAATTCATAATCCCATAACTAAACACTTCTTATCTCTCTGGGATAAACTAAAAACCAAATATCAGTTACAATCTCCACACAATCCTCTCCTTTCTTTTATCAGAAATCCGGCCTTTTATCCGGCTTGGATCTACCCAAATTCTTTTAAAGCTTGGACAACATCAGGCATTCAGACACTAAATGACTTTATAGCATCTAAATCATTCCTTTCATTCCCATCGCTTAGAGAAAAATATGATCTACCAAACTCTGAGATATTTAGATATCTCCAAATCAAAAATTTCTATACACCATTCCTAAAGGGGGATACACCATTATCCCAATTATCCATTTTTGAATCAATCTGTACAAAAGATCCATTTGCTAAAGGTACAATTTCATCACTTTATAATCAATTATATGGAGTACCAAATCTTAATAGACCCTCTTACGTTCAGAGGTGGGAGGAGGACCTGGGACGAACTTTATAAGACAAGAACTGGTCTAACATATGGCTCACATCTAAGTCATCTTCACCCAACATCTTAGCACTGGAGACAAATTATAAAGTCCTAACTCGCTGGTACCTTGTACCCGCTAGAGTGGCAAAATATTCACCTAATACCTCAGCTCTTTGTTTTCGAGGATGCCCAGAAATAGGCACATATTTACACATATGGTGGACCTGCCCAGTAATCCAAACCTTCTGGAAGGAAGTCTTCGTGATTGCATCTAAAATATTTAAAAAAATAATACAACCAGATCCATATTTAACTTTACTTAATCTAAAACCGGAATGGTTAACACTCTCTCAATTCAAACTTATGATCCAACTAATAACAGCTGCAAAACAAACAGTGGCCAAGGCATGGAAATCTCCTACATTGGTACTAGCAGAAACAATTCACAGAATGAATAATACAATGTCCCATGCTAAGATGGTTGCCATCGATCAAAATCAAATTCCAAAATTTGAAAAACTTTGGCATCCTTGGATAAAACAACAGTTCCTGTCAAACTTCAATGACTCTGTCCTGTTGCCATGGTAACAGATTAAATGACTTACAGAGACACCCATTCTAAGGCTTCAAAGAGAACTAAAAAGAATAATAAACTGACGAGCGGGACAACCTTGTGGACCATACCTCTACCTTTCAACCCTTTTTCTTCTTTCTCTTTCCTTTTCTCCACCTTACGATTAAGGCTCATTATCAGAATTTATTTGACTTATATACACTCTACATGTAAACAATATGTATAGTAGGTATAAATCATTTAAATACCTACAAAAGTAACTAAGGAAATGATATATATCTTTAATATAGGTTTACGTGAACCCAATGTTTAATATTTGAAATTTCATGATATTTACCTATATAAACCCTACTATAAAACAATGAGCTTACTTTATAGATCCTTGTAAACTTACTTTATGTATCTTTATAACATTGTATACTCAATAAACTTCTTTTGACAAGGAAAATACTGCCCTCTTGAACCCTATTCACCCCTTGATATATTTATAATATATCCCTGAAGTCTCTCATTAAATATGTTTTATCCCTCAGACCTTTCACTACTTTTATTGCCTGTCTCTGGACTTGTCTATCATTTAGAAGCATTGTAAAGGCTAAACATTTTTGTTGGTATTGCACAGAGCAGCCCAAACCTCCTCTTTTGGGTTCCCCCACCAGCACTCTTGGCTCCTCCTCTAAATGCATCACCATAGGAAGAAACTTCTCATGGGGCACACGTACGGGGTAGCTCCTGAGCTGGGCTGCATGTGTCCATAGACACACACAGCATGCTCAGCCCCAGCCTCCGCACCCTGCTCACAGGATTTGATTGACAACAGCAGGAGCCAATGGCTCCCATTGCTGCCTGTGTTTCCTGTTAATGCAGGGAGAGGGGAGAGAGCTGCTAGAGACGGGCATAGTGCTGAATCCAGTGAGTACTCAGGTAAGTGTAAGGAAAGGTGAGGGGGCGATACTATTACTGAGACTTTACAGGGAATTCATTAAGGTAAAATGTGCCCTGGCTTTACAACCACTTTAACTGTATATAAGCTATCTAAGCACTTTGCCAATACCTAAACATGAAGCATATATAATACTGTAGTCATGTGTAGTCTGTGACAAGAGATTACCTAATGGTTTTTGGGTTGGTACTATTGTAGGTTTAGGAAATAGAGTTTTGAACCACAAAATACAAATGATCCAGCCAAGCTCTATAATTGTTGTGACTCAATTCCTTGTTGATCCAGTGTAACTTTGCTGTCCAAATGTTTTTTCCACTGTCACCAATCCGCCATTATTACCCTGTATTCCAGCATGGGGAGAAGCCTGTAATACATACCTCATTCTCCTAGCTCCCTAATGCTCTCCGATGCTCTGGGCTATGGACAGCCCTCACGGTCCTCATGTGGGAGTATTGGTTTATTTGAAAACCTTCTAAATAAAACCTTAGCCTCTTTAGGACTAGAGTGCATAATGCAAGTGCAAAGACAAGGAGTGCATGACACACAGAATGCAGGTTTCAGGTGTACTTTAAAGCTTAAATGTTGGACGTCGGGCTGTTGTCGGAAAATCCGACGGAAAATCCGACCGTGTGTATGCTCCATTGGACAATTGTTGTCGGACTTTCCGCCAACAAATGTTGGCTATCATGTCTTCAAAATTTCCGCCAACAAATGTGTGTTTGTCGGATTTTACAAACACGCATGCTCGGGAAGCAGAAGCGGTCGGTCTTGTAAACTATCTTCATAATGGAGAGTTAACATTTGTGACGTGGCAAATTATGATATCTCCAAATGCAGAGCACAATTCTCTTCTTCTTTAACCACTTAAGGACCGCCTCACGCCGATGTACGTCGGCAAGGCGGCACGGGCAGGCAAAATCACGTACATGTACGTGATTTGCCTCCCGCGGGTGGGGGGTCCGATCGGACCCCCCCGGTGCCCGAGGCAGTCCCGTTTTGTTCCCCGGCGATCGGAGTGGAGGGGGAGGCCATCCGTTCGTGGCCCCCCCCTCGCGATCGCCGCCGGCCAATGGGAACACTCCTTTGCTGCTGTATGCTAAACAGCAGCAAAGGAAGTGATGTCATCTCTCCTCGGCTCGGTAGTTTTCGTTCCGGCCCGAGGAGAGAAGACAGGTATGTGAGTGCACCAACACTACACACACAGTAGAACATGCCAGGCATACAAAACACCCCGATTTTTTTTTTTTTTTTTCTGATTACTGCATTGGTGTCAGTTTGTGACAGTTACAGTGCTAGCACAGTTACTGTTACCCCCCTGTAGGTCTAGGGTACCCCCCTAACCCCCCCTAATAAAGTTTTAACCCCTTGATCACCCCCCGTCACCAGTGTCGCTAAGCGATCATTTTTCTGATCGCTGTATTAGTGTCGCTGGTGACGCTAGTTAGGGAGGTAAATATTTAGGTTCACCGTCAGCGTTTTATAGCGTCAGGGACCCCCATATACTATCTGATAAATGTTTTAACCCCTTGATGGCCCCCTAGTTAACCCTTTCACCACTGATCACCGTATAACCGTTACGGTTGACGCTGGTTAGTTTGTTTATTTTTTATAGTGTCAGGGCACCCGCCGTTTATTACCGAATAAAGGTTTAGCCCCCTAATCGCCCGGCGGTGATATGCGTCGCCCCAGGCAGCGTCAGATTAGCGCCAGTACCGCTAACACCCACGCACACAGCATGCGACTCCCTTAGTGGTATAGTATCTGATCGGATCAATATCTGATCCGATCAGATCTATACTAGCGTCCCCAGCAGTTTAGGGTTCCCAAAAACGCAGTGTTAGCGGGATCAGCCCAGATACCCGCTAGCACCTGCGTTTTGCGCCTCCGCCCAGCCCACCCAAGTGCAGTATCGATCGATCACTGTCACTTACAAAACACTAAACGCATAACTGCAGCGTTCGCAGAGTCAGGCCTGATCCCTGCGATCGCTAACAGTTTTTTTGGTAGCATTTTGGTGAACTGGCAAGCAAGCACCAGCCCCAGGCAGCGTCAGGTTAGCGCCAGTACCGCTAACACCCACGCACGCACCGTACACCTCCCTTAGTGGTATAGTATCTGATCGCATCAATATCTGATCCGATCAGATCTATACTAGCGTCACCAGCAGTTTAGGGTTCCCAAAAACGCAGTGTTAGCGGGATCAGCCCAGATACCTGCTAGCACCTGCGTTTTGCCCCTCCGCCCGGCCCGGCCCAGCCCACCCAAGTGCAGTATCGATGGATCACTGGCACTTACAAAACTCTAAACGCATAACTGCAGCGTTCGCAGAGTCAGGCCTGATCCCTGCGATCGCTAACAGTTTTTTTGGTAGTATTTTGGTGAACTGGCAAGCACCAGCCCCAGGCAGCGTCAGGTTAGCGCCAGTACCGCTAACACCCACGCACGCAGCATACACCTCCCTTAGTGGTACAGTATCTGAACGGATCAATATCTGATCCGATCAGATCTATACTAGCGTCCCCAGAAGTTTAGGGTACCCAAAAACGCAGTGTTAGCGGGATCAGCCCAGATACCTGCTAGCACCTGCATTTTGCCCCTCCGCCCGGCCCAGCCCACCCAAGTGCAGTATCGATCGATCACTGTCACTTACAAAACACTTAACGCATAACTGCAGCGTTCGCAGAGTCAGGCCTGATCCCTGCGATCGCTAACAGTTTTTTTGGTAGCGTTTTGGGGAACTGGCAAGCACCAGCGGCGTAGTACACCCCGGTCGTAGTCAAACCAGCACTGCAGTAACACTTGGTGATGTGGCGAGTCCCATAAGTGCAGTTCAAGCTGGTGAGGTGGCAAGCACAAGTAGTGTCCCGCTGCTACCAAGAAGACAAACACAGGCCCGTCGTGCCCATAATGCCCTTCCTGCTGCATTCGCCAATCCTAATTGGGAACCCACCGCTTCTGCAGCGCCCGTACTTCCCCCATTCACATCCCCAACCAAATGCAGTCGGCTGCATGAGAGGCATTTTCTTTATGTCCTCCCGAGTACCCCTACCCAGTGAACCCCCCAAAAAAGATGTCGTGTCTGCAGCAAGTGCAGATATAGGCATGACACCCGCTATTATTGTCCCTCCTGTCCTGACAATCCTGGTCTTTGCATTGGTGAATGTTTTGAACGCTACCATTCACTAGTTGAGTATTAGCGTAGGGTACAGCATTGCACAGACTAGGACACACTTTCACAGGGTCTCCCAAGATGCCATCGCATTTTGAAAGACCCGAACCTAGAACCGGTTACAGTTATAAAAGTTAGTTACAAAAAAAGTGTAAAAAAAAAAAAATATATAAAATAAAAAAAAATAGTTGTCGTTTTATTGTTCTCTCTCTCTCTATTCTCTCTCTATTGTTCTGCTCTTTTTTACTGTATTCTATTCTGCAATGTTTTATTGTTATTATGTTTTATCATGTTTGCTTTTCAGGTATGCAATTTTTTATACTTTACCGTTTACTGTGCTTTATTGTTAACCATTTTTTTGTCTTCAGGTACGCCATTCACGACTTTGAGTGGTTATACCAGAATGATGCCTGCAGGTTTAGGTATCATCTTGGTATCATTCTTTTCAGCCAGCGGTCGGCTTTCATGTAAAAGCAATCCTAGCGTCTAGACTGCTTTTACAAGCCGTGGGAGGGAATGTCCCCCCCCCACCGTCTTCCGTGTTTTTCTCTGGCTCTCCTGTCTCAACAGGGAACCTGAGAATGCAGCCGGTGATTCAGCCAGCTGACCATAGAGCTGATCAGAGACCAGAGTGGCTCCAAACATCTCTCTGGCCTAAGAAACCGGAAGCTACGAGCATTTCATGACTTAGATTTCGCCGGATGTAAATAGCGCCATTGGGAAATTGGGGAAGCATTTTATCACACCGATCTTGGTGTGGTCAGATGCTTTGAGGGCAGAGGAGAGATCTAGGGTCTAATAGACCCCAATTTTTTCAAAAAAGAGTACCTGTCACTACCTATTGCTATCATAGGGGATATTTACATTCCCCGAGATAACAATAAAAATGATTAAAAAAAAAAATATGAAAGGAACAGTTTAAAAATAAGATAAAAAAAGCAAAAAAATAATAAAGAAAAAAAAAAAAAAAAGCACCCCTGTCGCCCCCTGCTCTCGCGCTAAGGCGAACGCAAGCGGCGGTCTGTCGTCAAACGTAAACAGCAATTGCACCATGCATGTGAGGTATCACCGCGAAGGCCAGATCGAGGGCAGTAATTTTTGCAGTAGACCTCCTCTGTAAATCTAAAGTGGTAACCTGTAAATGCTTTTAAAGGCTTTTAAAAATGTATTTATTTTGTTGCCACTGCACGTTTGTGCGCAATTTTAAAGCATGCCATGTTTGGTATCCATGTACTCGGCCTAAGATCATCTTTTTTATTTCATCAAACATTTGGGCAATATAGTGTGTTTTAGTGCATTAAAATTTAAAAAAGTGTGTTTTTTCCCCAAAAAATGCGTTTGAAAAATCGCTGCGCAAATACTGTGTGAAAAAAAAAAAATGAAACACCCACCATTTTAATCTGTAGGTCATTTGCTTTAAAAAAAATATATTGTTTGGGGGTTCAAAGTAATTTTTTTGCAAAAAAAAATAACTTTTTCATGTAAACAATAAGTGTCAGAAAGGGCTTTGTCTTCAAGTGGTTAGAAGAGTGGGTGATGTGTGACATAAGCTTCTAAATGTTGTGCATAAAATGCCAGGACAGTTCAAAACCCCCCCAAATGACCCCATTTTGGAAAGTAGACACCCCAAGCTATTTGCTGAGAGGCACTAAATGATATATTGCTCAAACATGCCATGGAAATATGTGAAATTACACCCCAAAATACATTCTGCTGCTTCTCCTGAGTACGGGGATACCACATGTGTGAGACTTTTTGGGAGCCTAGCCGCGTACGGGACCCCGAAAACCAAGCACCGCCTTCAGGCTTTCTAAGGGCGTGAATTTTTGATTTCACTCTTCACTGCCTATCACAGTTTCGGAGGCCATGGAATGCCCAGGTGGCACAAAACCCCCCCCAAATGACCCCATTTTGGAAAGTAGACACCCCAAGCTATTTGCTGAGAGGTATAGTGAGTATTTTGCAGACCTCACTTTTTGTCACAAAGTTTTGAAAATTGAAAAAAGAAAAAAAAAATGTTTTTTCTTGTCTTTCTTCATTTTCAAAAACAAATGAGAGCTGCAAAATACTCACCATGCCTCTCAGCAAATAGCTTGGGGTGTCTACTTTCCAAAATGGGGTCATTTGGGGGGGTTTTGTGCCACCTGGGCATTCCATGGCCTCCGAAACGGTGATAGGCAGTGAAGAGTAAAATCAAAAATTTTCACCCTTAGAAATCCTGAAGGCGGTGATTGGTTTTCGGGGTCCCGTACGCGGCTAGGCTCCCAAAAAGTCCCACACATGTGGTATCCCCATACTCAGGAGAAGCAGCTAAATGTATTTTGGGGTGCAATTCCACATATGCCCATGGCCTGTGTGAGCAATATATCATTTAGTGACAACTTTATGCAAAAAAAAAAAAAAAAAAGTGTCACTTTCCCGCAACTTGTGTCAAAATATAAAATATTCCATGGACTCAATATGCCTCTCGGCAAATAGCTTGGGTGTCTACTTTCCAAAATGGGGTCATTTTGGGGGGTTTTGTGCCACCTGGGCATTCCATGGCCTCCGAAACTGTGATAGGCAGTGAAGAGTGAAATAAAAAATTTACACCCTTAGAAATCCTGAAGGCGGTGATTGGTTTTCGGGGCCCCGTACGCGGATAGGCTCCCAAAAAGTCCCACACATGTGGTATCCCCATACTCAGGAGAAGCAGCTGAATGTATTTTGGGGTGCAATTCTACATAGGCCCATGGCCTGTGTGAGCAATATATCATTTAGTGACAACTTTTTGTAAATATTTTTTTTTTTTTGTCATTATTCAATCACTTGGGACAAAAAAAATAAATATTCAATGGGTTCAACATGCCTCTCAGCAATTTCCTTGGGGTGTCTACTTTCCAAAATGGGGTCATTTGGGGGGGTTTTGTACTGCCCTGCCATTTTAGCACCTCAAGAAATGACATAGGCAGTCATAAACTAAAAGCTGTGTAAATTACAGAAAATGTACCCTAGTTTGTAGACGCTATAACTTTTGCGCAAACCAATAAATATACGCTTATTGACATTTTTTTTACCAAAGACATGTGGCCGAATACATTTTGGCCTAAATGTATGACTAAAATTTAGTTTATTGGATTTTTTTTATAACAAAAAGTAGAAAATATCATTTTTTTCAAAATTTTCGGTCTTTTTCCGTTTATAGCGCAAAAAATAAAAACCGCAGAGGTGATCAAATACCATCAAAAGAAAGCTCTATTTGTGGAAAGAAAAGGACGCAAATTTCGTTTGGGTACAGCATTGCATGACCGCGCAATTAGCAGTTAAAGCGACGCAGTGCCAAATTGGAAAAAGACCTCTGGTCCTCAGGCAGCATAATGGTCCGGGGCTCAAGTGGTTAATGGGATAATAATGAAGCTGCTTTGCTGGTGATACTGATGGAGTTATTGCAAACAAATTTTTAAATTCTTTTTTTTTCTAGTGATATCAAGAATAATATTATTATGTTTTTTTTTATTATATTTGTGCAAGTTACCACAACACAATTATCCCCTAGTTTATAGGAACAAAGATACAACCATGTTAAACTGCCTACTCCCAAACTGTCATTTGAAGTAAAACACATAGCCAAGTATTATTCTCCACAATTTTTTTATCGTGCATTTAAAAAAATAAAAATTAGACATGCTATCTGTCAATAGAACGTAACCAAAACATGCATTCTATGCATCCAAAAATATAGAAAATATACCAAATCAAATCATTATTCAACCAAAAAAAAAAAAAAATGTCAAAGCAATAACTCCAAGGCCAATAATAAATAACACGCAATCTCCTCCGATTCCGCAACATGACTGGTTGACGAACGGACGTTCAGAAACGAACTGAAAAGCACGAAATGGAAAACGCCAAAAGAAAAGCGCGAATCAACACTCACCAAACTTCTACTAACACGAAATTAGCAGAAGGAGCCCATAAGGGTGGCGCTAAAGGGCTGAAAATTCACGTAGTACGTCTAGTACTTCACTACGTTCGTAATTGTTGGCCAACATTTGTGTGACCGTGTGTATGCAAGACAAGTTTGAGCCAACACCCTTCAGACAAAATTCCACGGTTTTGTTGGCGGAAAGTCCAATCGTGTGTACGAGGCATAAGACATATTGTTCTGTGTCAGGACTAAGTAATGCTCATAGTGCGGGGGTCAGTAGTGAGTTACCCTCTGAATACAGTGGTCAGGTGTAGGTAACAAAAGAGTGCAGGAGTCAGGTGTCAGCAACGGAAAGAGTGCTGAAGTCAACAGGAGGTAACAGAGTGCAGAGGTCAGGAATAAGTAACACAAAGGGGTTGATTTACTAAAGGCAAAAAGACTGCGCACTTTGCAAAGTGCACTTGCTCCAAAGCTTAGTAAATGAGCAGAAGCTCTGCTGACGTCCATCATCCAATCATATTCAAGAATATATTCAAATATTCAAAAATGCATTTTTTTTTATTTTCCCTGCATGTGATTGGGTACTCTTTGCAAAGTAAAGCCTTACCTCATTTACTAAGCTCTGGAGCAACTGCACTTGCAGAGGGCAACTTTGAAAAGTGCACAGTCTAATTGCCTTTAGTAAATCAACCCCAAAGAGTTTAGAAGTCCAGAGTGGGTGTCACACAGAGTACAGGGGCAAGGAGTAAGCAACACAGAGCGCAGGTGTCAGGAGTAAGTTATGTAAAGAGTGCACGTTTCAGGGGTAAATAACGCACAGAGTGCAAGGCTCAGTAACATGCAGATTGCAAAGACCAAGGGTAAGTAAAGCTAGAAAGTATTGTATTTGGTATTTAAATATTTAGTACGTAATAATAATTAACAGCAATAATTATCCCTAGTTTTACTGACAGAAACCACTTTAAATTAATTGGATGCTACTGCCAACTCTGGGCGCTTGTCTCTGCAGCAAAAAAAATTCACCACTTGTTTTGAAAGCCAGGTTAGACTATAAAGAATGTAACCAGATCTGTGTACAGACTAATCTGGAGGTTGGATTCAGAGGCAGCTCTCTAATTAGGCAAATAAGGCGGCCGCCTAAGGCCTCGCAATCCCAGGGGCCTCGTGGCCGCCTAATATGCCTAACGCGTGTGTGGGAGATGCAGGGAATGTCCCCCCGTCGGTGTCTCCGTCTTGTGTCCGGGGCTGCAACTCGTTTTCCCCAGCCAGGGACAGACTGTCACTCACCACTGCCCGAGGTCGGAGGGTCATTTGGTGGAACCATGTACTCCACTCCCCCAGCTCCTCCCTCCTGCCGTGCACCGCGGATCTCTGACTCCGGCTATGTGCAGAGCTTGGATAATGCCTGCAGTAGCTGAGCAGCTCCCCCGACTCCCCGATCTCCTCTGCAGGGTGTACGATCTGAAATGGAGGAGGACCTGTCAGAGCTGAAGCCCGGCGATCATCCAGGAGCCAGTCTGCAAATAACAGCCTCAAAGGTACAGTCCTTCCCGTGCCCGACACTGACACATCCCGACCTGTGACGTCACCTCCTGACTGAGGGCTTCCCAAGAATTACCACTGCCTTCCGCCCTGCCCCCTGTGACCTCACACACACTGCCCTGAGTGATGATATGCATGCAATCCGGCATATGATGCCACCTACTGACCCCATGCTATCATCATTATCCTCCTCATCCCCCTGTTCCTGGCATCCTACCTCCCGTAATACTTCCCACTGTCAGCTTCCTACCAACTTACCCCTGTCATCATCTCCATCCTCATCCTAATCCCCCTGTTCCTGGCATCCCACCACCCTACCATCATCTCTGCTGTACCCCACTGCCAGCTGACTACCACCTCACCCCCTCTCATCATCATCCCCTGTCATTATCATCACCATATACCCCACCTCTAGCATCCACCACCCTACCCCTGTTGTACCCCACTGTCAGCTGCTTACCACCCCACGTCATCATCATCCCCCCCCCTGTACCCCACTGTCAGCTGCCTACCAACCCACGTCATCATCATCCCCCCCGTACCCCACTGTCAGCTGCCTACCAACCCACGTCATCATCATCCCCCCCTGTACCCCACTGTCAGCTGCCTACCACCCCACATCATCATCATCCCCCCTGTACCCCACTGTCAGCTGCCTACCACCCCACATCATCATCATCTCCCCCTGTACCCCACTGTCAGCTGCCTACCACCCCACGTCATCATCATCACCCCCTCTCCCCTGTACCCCACTGCCGACATCCCACTCGTCAACATCCCCATCATCTCTCTGTATCCCACCTCTGGCAGCCTTCCACCCCACCCCCCTGTCATCATTCTCATCTTAATCCCTCCTCGTACTCCACTGCCAGCTTCCTACCACCCCCACCCCCTGCCGTCAATCTCATCTTAATCCCTCCTGGTACTCCACTGCCAGCTTCCTACCACCCCACCCCCTGCCGTCATCACCCCCCCGTACCCCAACCCTGACATCCTACCACCCTGCCTCCTGTCATCCCTATGTAACCCACCTCTAGCATCCACCACCCTACCCCTGTTATCATCCTTATCTTTATCCCCCACGTACCCCACCTCTAGCATCCACCACCATACCCCCGTTATCATCATCATTCTCTTCATCCCCTGTACCCCACTGTCAGCTGCCTACCACCTCACCTCATCATCATCCCCCCTGGACCCCACTGCTGACATCCTACCAGCGCGCCTATTGTCATCAACATCCCCATCATCCCTGTACCCCACCTCTGGCATACTACCACCCTACCTCCTGTCATTATCATCCTCATCCCTCCTGTACCCCACCTCTGGCATCCTATCACCCTACCCCCTATCATTATAGGGGAGATATGATCTCGGCCTCTCCCCAATGCTGCCACCATCACCCCAAACTGCATCCTGTCATCCAACTGTACCCCAACAGTTGCATCAAACACCATAATACTGCCCTGCCACCCAGTGAGCAAACAGTGAGTGATAATGATAAGTAGTAACCCATAGCAACCAATCAGTGAGCAGTAATAATGTGCAGTAACCTATAGCAACCCTTCAGTGAGAGGTAATAATGTGCAGTAACCTCTAGCAACCAATGAGTAAGCGGTAATGACATGCAGTAACCTCTAGCAACCAATGAGTAAGCTGTAATGATGTGCAGTAACCTCTAGCAATCCATCAGTGAGCTGTAACAATGTGCAGTAGCTTCTAGCAACCAATCAGTAAGCAGTAATGATAGTAGTGACCTCTAGAAACCAATCAGTGAGCCTGGAACAATCAGTGAGTGTGAACTAGATCTTTATGTTTATATTATTAAAGTTTTTTTTAGATAAGTTTATGTTCATTTGTTTTTTGGGATGTTGGGATGGGAAGCGCAATTGCTAGGGGTGGGGGCCAGGAAAATGTTTGAATTATTTTTCCCATAATGGGCGTGAGTAGGGCCTCATGTCTAAAATTTGCCTAAGGCCTCACAAAGCCTAGAGCCGCCTCTGGTTGGATGTGTTGAATCAGATGCCCCGGCTCCAGCACATCCATCTCCACATTCTCGGTCTTCTTGCTTAACAAAGCAAACACTGAGAACTTGCAGTACATTATTATATGCCCAGTAAAGTTCCTGGCAGGGAAGTTCAAACCTGCACTGCATATTTGCAGCAGCCACCCCAATGTGGCACTAAGGACTCTTGAGCCAATTGGGTATATGCAGCAATACTTGAGCGGCAGGCTGTCTTTTTTGGCTTTCCAAAAAAAGAAAACTGACCTGCCACACAACAATTGCTGCACATGCACATTGGCTACAGAGTCTAATGGTCATCACATTGAGGTGTCCATGGTGTCTTCACGATATGGTTCAAGCCCTCAGACTTTCCTGCCAGAGTTTTACGAGGGATGCTTGTTTGCTGGGGACAGACACCTCAAAATGTGGATTTAATATAGTAAGCTTTGTACAGTACATTTCACTGTAAATGATCTATTTCAGCAGTTTGACTTTACCTAACTCTGAGAGATACTTTTATTGTGGCAATGTATGGTCTGTGATAGGAGACTACCTGGTGGTTTTTGGGTTGGTACTTTTGTAGGTTTAGGAGTCAGTGTTTTTGAGGAGCCATGGAATACAAATGATCCAGAATAAGGTCCATAACTGTTTGTTGAGACTCCATTCCTTGCTGAACCACTGTAACTCTGTTGTCCAGGTGTTTTTTCCACTGTCACCAGTCCTCCATTGTTACCCAGAATTCCAGCATGGATAGCTGATTTGCATACGGAAGAGTCCTAAGATAAAATTATAGCAATCAATAAAATAGTAATGTTAGATTTTTCTACAATATGAATGTAATGACTTAGTTTTCTATGAGAAAATGAGTAATGAATAGAACTTACAGATGTGTAGCTATCAGTTCCCCAGACAGTCCCTCCCTTCACCTGGCACTCAGATGGACACTGAATACTTAGAAAAACAAAACATTGTTTTTAAAAATGTTTATTCATTATATTATACTGTATAATTTTTCTATTTATTGATAATTTTATTTACTAAGGCAAAGAAGTTATCTTAGGATAAAACTTACATTGAAATAGATTCCTTCAGTTGTCCAGCAGTAGTTAAACAGGTTCCTAGTACTGGAAAAAATGGAAAAGAATTATATCAGTTTTCCTGCCCAGGTAGTGATGAAATCTTGATGACCATCCAGTGTTCTATTGTAGCACTGGATTACCATCATAAGAGCAAACTGTATTTACTCCGAACAAGCAATGGGATTATATTACTGATGCTGCTAAATTCTCTGAATGCTTAATTGTATGGATGCTGTACATTGTACACATCTACAGGCATACCCCACTTTTAAGTACACAATGGGGTTTATTTACTAAAGCTGGAAAGTGCGAAATCAGGCTCACTTCTGCATAGAAACCAATTTGCTTCCAGGTTTTATTACCAAAGCTTAATTGAACAAGCTAGGGTTAGAAGCTCATTAGTTTCTATGCAGAAGTCAGCCTGATTTTGCACTTTCCAGCTTTAGTAAATAAACCCCATTGTGTACTTAAAAGTGGGGTATGCCTTTATTGTGCTCTGCAATGTCTGCTTCATGTGTTGGCTTGCCCTAGCATAGTGAATAAAGCAAGGTGTTTTCTTCAACCATACAATCATGAGCAAGATAAGACACTGTTTTTTATTCCCTGTCCGCCATTAGGTATTTAAAATGATCATAGGTTCACTTTATTTGCAAACTTAAAGCTGAACTCCAGGGACTACAAATATACAAAATACCCTTGCAGTGGGCCCAACCCCACACTGCAAGGATCGATTGCTTGTTAAATCTAAGAGGTAGAAGAGATGGCTGTAATACTTAACTTATTCCTCTTTCACCTGGCTGCCAAACTTCTGTTTGACGCTCCAGGCCCTGGGCATCGCTGACTGTCGTCTTGTAAAAAGTGGGACAATTTATTCATTTTAAAAATCTTTTATTAAAACCTGAGCCTACTCTTCCCTAGGACTGGAGTGCATAGTGCAAAGAGTGCAGGGCTCAGGAGTGGGTAAGGCAAATAGTGTCTTTGTCAGGAGTAACACTCAGAGTGTAGGAATAAGTAGTGGGTAACCCTTGGTGTGCAGGGGACAGGTGTAATTACTACAAAGAGTTCCTGAGTCATGTGTAAACTACAGAAAGAGTGCAGGAGTCAGCAGGAAATAACAGAAAGAGTGCAGGGCTCAAGAGTAAGACATGCAAAACGTTTAGAAGTCAGGAGTAAGAATTGCACAGGGTATGGGGTAAGGAGTAAGTGTTATACAGAGAGCAGGAGTCAGAAATAAGCAACGCAGAGTACAGAGGTCAGTAATGTACAGATTGCAAAGATCAAGAGTAAATATAGCTAGAAAGTAGTACATTTGGGGGGTTATTTACGAAAGGCAAATCCACTTTGCACCGCAAGTGCACTTAGAAGTGCAGTCGCTCTAAATCTAAGGAGAAGATCTGAAATGAGTCGAAGCTCTGCTGATTTTATCATCCATTCATGTGCAAGCTAAAATGTTGTTTTTTATTTTCCTTGCATGTCCCCCTTGGATCTACAGCGAATTTACTTCCAAGTGCATGTTCAAGAGCACTTGCAGTGCACTTGAAGTGCAAAGTGGGTTTGCCTTTAGTAAATAACCCTCTCGGTATTTAAATTTGAAGTATCTAATAATAATTATCAGCAACTAATGTTTCTATTTTTACTACCATGTTTTGCTGCAGAGACAAGCAATCAGAATTGGTATTAGCAACCAATTAATTGATTAGATGCCAACCCTAGGCGCTTGTCTCTGCAGCAAAAAAGATTCACCACCTATTTTTGAAAGCCAGGCTGGACTGTTCACGGCGCTTTACATAGGCGCGCTCTGCAAGATCGCATGTGATTCGCACTGCACTGCAGTGCAAACCACATGCGATGTCTGTGCGATGCGATTTTAGCCATACAGATAGTATGGCTGAATTCGCATTGCATTCGAAACAAACTCGCACAGGCCCCTTTTTTGGTCTGCACCAGAATCGGATTGCATGGGTGTGAACACCCATGCGATCCATTTCATGTCCGAACTGTTAGTTCGCAGTGCGATATGCGAACTGAAATGGGGGTGTTGTTAACATTGTATTGATACTCCCAGCCATTTGCATATGGCAATGTGAACTGCCATGCGAGTTGGGTGTGATGCGGGAACCCGCAGTGGATTTGCAGTGTTCCTGCATCGCACCTATGAGAACCGACACTAAAGAATGTAACCAGATCTGTGTTCACACTAATCTGGAGATGTGGTAGGATGTGTTGACCTAGATGCCCCTTCTCCAGCACACCAAACTCAACATTCTGGGCTTCTGCTTAGCAAAGCAAGCACTGAGAACTATAAATGAAATATCTGAACACTTTGACATTACCTAACTCTGAGAGTCATATAATATTATTTACTGTGGTCATGTTTGGTCCATGATAGGAAACTACCTGGTGGATCGCTTCTCGGCCTTTTGGCTAAGATCAAGTGTAGTTTCTGCCTTGTTCTTGTCATTAGGTAACGACCGGTGCCAGTCCCTCTCGGCCTTGGGGTGTTTCCTTCGGGTGCATCCCATGCTGCTATTGGGGGGGACGCCACCGTGAGTGCACGAGAGTGATCGCCTTTCCCTACCATCCATGAGTTGGCTGTGGGATTGGTGGGCATAGGTATGGTGGGGCCGCCGAGCGCACCAAACACTTTGAGGCTGGTCGTGGCCGAGCCTAGAAGGAACGATGTCGGTTTGCACTTCATTCAGAAGCAGTTGATTGAAGACTTTTTTGGGATGCCGAGAGAAGCTATTTTTTGCATGCAGTGTTTTCCTACCACTGGAATGTATGACGTTACTTTCTGGAAAAAGGAAGATCTGCAGACAGTTTTGCTACGGAAGAGCGAGAAAGAAGGCGACGAGATGCTGGAAGGGATCGTGTTCCTGTCGAGTGAGACGAAAGTGCGGGTCCCCATCACTGTGCATATGTACAATCCTTTTGTACAGGATGGGGAAATCGCTGCCTTTTTGTTCAGGTGCTGCGAGTCAGTTTCAGCAGGCGTGAAACTGACGAATGTGCTAGGTACCTTTAACGGGCAGCATAAATTTTGGGTAACCTTTAGGGCGGATCCAGAGGGTATAGGTGGCGTCAGGCACCCCCCTCAGTCCTTTTCCATTGGGAGGAATCGTGGCTACCTGTGGTACCCTGGCCAGCCCCTCTTTTGCAGGCAGTGTTTTGCTTTCGGGCACACCAAAGACCAGTGCGAGGCCGGGTTGACATGCCGCAATTGCTTCAAGCAGGGTCACGGAGCCGGTCAGTGTCCGGAGAAGAAGAGCTGCCACATCTGCGGTAGTAGGACGCACCTTGCGAGACAGTGCCCGAAGGTTGACAGAGCGTCTGAACCCACTCCAGAAGCTGTGGCGGTTAAAGCTGTGGAGGCGGGGGGCAAGCAGGTGCTATCCTACGCGGATGTGGCCAGACTGGGATCCATTCCAACAACCGTGGTGAACTCTGTTGAGCAGACCATAGTGCTACCCGAGGAAGTGGTGGTGCGGGCTGATGTCTGCCTACCTATGGAGGGTGAGCCAGGTCCCTCCCCTGTTGACGCCATAAGGGAGGAGGGGTCCTCTCCTGTACCTGAGGAGAGTGTCCCTGGGCACCTCCTGGCTGAGGGGGAGTCAGAGGGGAGCGGTGAGGAATCGGAGGACTCAGAGGAGGAGGAGGAGATGGAGGTGGGGCAGCTCTCCCTGAAAAGAAAGATGGCTGAGTCCTCCCAGGTCATAGGCTCCTTCCCGGACTCTCCAGGCCCTGAAGCATCGGATGTGGTGATCGACTCGGACTCCTCGCAGGCACCATCTTATGTAAGCACTGGTCAGGTGTCCGAGCTGCAGGAGGTGATAGGGTACTGCAGGTTGCCAAAGGGGAAGGCAAAGAAAAAATCTGGCGGGGTGAACCTTGGGTCAGGGGTGGGACCAAGGACTAGGGGCAGGGATAAAGGTGGGAAAAAGAAAAAGTCATGACAGGAACATGATCCCTTCCTAATCTTCTATGGCCTTACGGGTATCTTCCCTCAATTGCAGAAGCATTGGGACGGCATCTAGACGGGCAGCAATTTTTAAAATCTTGTCTGGCTATGCTAATGATGTTTTTTGCTTGCAGGACTGCAACATGAGGGAGGAACCACATACTGCAAGATGGACCCAGGGGGATGCAGTATGGTCATTGGGTCGGAGTAGGAATAGTGGTGTGGGGATTCTTATTAAAAATAAAAAAATTAAGATTTTAAGGAAGGTGGAGGTGGAGGTGGGACGATGTTTGTTTGTTACTTTGGAGTATGGGGGTGTTTGTTTTAAGTTATTTTGTGTATATGCACCGGTTGATAAAAAGGGGAGGTTGGAATTGTTTGAAAAAATGAAGTTTTTTTTGGGGGGGAGGGATCCTATTATTGTGTTGGGGGATTTTAATTGTATTTTACGTAATGGGGATAGATGTGGGGAGGGAGGTGGTGGTGGGGATGTTGATAAGTCTGGGAAAGAGTTGGGTGAGATTTTGCGGTTGTTTGGGTTAAGGGATGTGGGTGAAGGTGGTGGGTTTTCTTATTTTAGCGATAAGGGTAATGTGAAATCAAGAATTGATTTTTGTTTTATTTCCAAAAATTTGCAGCCGGAATCCTTTATGATTCAGCGGGAGCCTTTCTCGGACCATGGTCGGATCGAGTGTATTGTGAGTATGGAATCGGAGGTAACGTATGGTAAAGGTGTGTGGAAGTTGAATGTGGAGTTATTGGAAGATGAGGGTGTGAAAAGAGAGTATGTTGAGTTTTTTGGGAAACTTAAAAAGAGGAGGAATGATTTTTTAAGTGTGATCGAGTGGTGGGAGTGGGTGAAAGGTCAGACTAAGAGGTTTTTTGTAAGAAAGGGTTGTGAGATTGCGAAAAAGGAACGTGAGGCATATGAATGGTGGCTGAAGAGATTGGAATATTTGGAAGAACTAAGGGAATGGGGAGAGAATGTGGGGTGTGAATTAGTGGAAGCAAGAGGAAAATTGAGAGTCTTTATGGAGCGGAGGGGGAGAGAGATTATGTCGCAAGCAAGGATGGTAGTGAAGGAGAAGGATGAGAAGTGTACGCGTTTTTTCTTTAAAAAGGTATATGGTGGGGGGGGCAGGAGGCGGAGCCTAGCAGAGCAGACATGCATTGTTAGAGCTCCACACCGCTGAGGAGAGAAGAGAAGGACAAAGCGGAGCCTGCAGGCTCAAAAGGTATCCATTTGAACCTTTTTGCCCCTGGGAACAAACTGTGAAAGTTTGGGCAGGAAATATGGTACTGGGAGGAAACCGTGGCAGAAATAAAAATCACCTCACAAAGAGCTCACAGGCACTCACTGCAGCTGAAGCAGCTCCAGTCACCTCACAAGATACAGCATCAGGGCGCTCTCACAGACAGAAAATGTCACAGCAGGACTCTCCATTTGAGTCAGATACAGAACAAATCCTCTCACAAACTTCTCCACAAGCCTCCTCAGCATCCCCAGTAATATTATTACAATTTGAAAAGATGCTTCATAAGGCTTTAAAACAAACCTCAGACCAAATAACAAAAAGCCTAACCAAAGAAATAAGAGAGCTGGGAAACCGCACCGCAGCCCTAGAAATAAAAATGGATGAAATTGAAATTACAACCCAAGAAAATATAACAGAATTGGAACAATTAAAAAAAGAGAATTTAATACTTCAAACTAAGCTCGAAGATTACGAAAATAGAGCCAGGCGTTCAAACTTGCGCATAAGGGGAATACCTGAAACTGTGACAGACCTGCAATCTACTATTACTGCTCTATTACAAGAACTAAAGCCAGATATCCCTATTGAACGTTTAGAACTGGACAGAGTACACAGAGCCCTCACAGCCAAAAAGAAAGATGGACCCCCACGTGATATAATCACAAAATTTCATTATTACAGAACGAAAGAACAAATACTAATTGCTGCAAGAGAAAAAAAGGAACTTAATTTTCAAGGACACAATTATCAAATTTTTGCTGACCTATCCCAACTTACTATTACTAAAAGACGATCCATGAAACCCCAACTAATGGAACTGCAACGCCACAACATAATGTATCAATGGGGCTTCCCCTTTTCAGTCAGATTTAACTACCAAGGTACAATTTACAGAAGCAGATCAGCAGATGAACTACAACAAACCCTTTTAAAATTAAATCTGACAGAACCCACAAGCAGCAACACTCCCACACGCAGAAGAATGGCATCATCTTCACCTTCAGGCAGCACCCAGAAAATTTCAGAACAAAATGGGAATCATCATTCTCACAAAAGAGGCCGTTATGCCACATCATCCATGGACCAAGAAGATTCAATGGACTGACATCCTAATTCCTGATATCTCTTCATTTATTATACTAAGAGATGGTTCTCTATAAAAAAACTATATTTATAACTGAATGTAACTGCATTCTGATAGTCACACACTGTGTGGGATCATGTTACATTCCAGTTATATTTCTTATTACTTCTGATTCATATAGCCTTAGAATATATAAGTGAAATAAGGAAATTCTTGTTCAGTTATATATTATCAGGTAATAACAATAGATTTATTACTTTTTAGGACAAATATGTTCAATAATCCAGAAGTAATGGAAGCTTTTTCTTTCTTTTCTTAAAACAAATATATTGTTACCTAACTAGTTCCTAGAATTATGTTTTTGTTTTTTTCTAATCTGAAGCAATACAACCTCAATTTTATGAGTTAACATATCTAAACAGTTGCATATGAATAAAATATGTAATTGTTTACTCTAAAAGGGTTAAAATCCCAAAATAATTCAAACTATCTTCATCAATACCAAAGTTATTAACAGTACCTTTCTAACTGAATTATTTAGCCTAGGGCAAGACTAACCATATACAACCACCCTGGAATAAATAATTTCAACAAAAACTATATTCTGCACTCCAATTAATGAAACATCATTTTGATGTCTTTTGACATAGCACTTCTCTCCTGTAAGCGGAAGATCCGTGTACCCCCATTAGCCCTCCTCATTCTCCCAACCATATTATGTGGGAGTGTGACGAAGGCACTTATTCCCCTGAGAGAGATATTTATTCTCTTTCACGGGTAAATTGTGATTACTTGCAAAAAATAATTTATACAATGTATCATCTAATCTCATATGTTTTTTGTTTACTCTTTACTCCAGAATTCACTGGTTTCTTTTCTATCTATTCATCTCTTCAGTCCACACAGGTTGATCTGCGCAGTCAGCTCTGCATAACAAAAAGTAAGTCAAAACTATTTGATCTATTGCCATGGCACCACTGAATATACTTTCCCTGAATGTTCAGGGAATAAATGTCCCTCAAAAAAGGACCAAAGCCTTCCGTACTTTCCATAACAAGAAGGCTCACATAGTATGCCTCCAAGAAACACACTTCACCAAAGATTCTACTCCAAAATATATTTCTCCTTTTTATCAACAAATTTACACGGCTTCTGCCTGTACCAAGCAAAGGGGAACTCTAATTGCATTTCACCGATCCACACCATTCACCTTATCATCAGAAATTAAAGACCCAGAAGGTAGATACCTGATACTCATGGGTTATATAATGGATACAGCAATCACGGTGATTTCCTACTACGCTCCTAACAAACAACCTACACCATTCCTCTCACATATATTACAAGTGATTAATACACACAAAATAGGAACAGTGATAATGTGTGGGGATTCGAACCAGGTCCTCCTCCCATTTCTAGATAAATCACCTTTTACACCATCCAAAATAACCTCTAGATTGCCTTTTTCTCAACTTCTTTCCAAATACAATCTGGTAGATTCGTGGAGAGAAAGTAACCCAATGAAAAAGAAATTCACTTATTTCTCGCACCCTCATCAAACCTTCACCAGAATAGATCATATTTTTCTAACAATAGGAATGATACCAGAAATTATTGCATCAGATATAATTCCGATTCCGTGGTCTGACCATAATGCAGTATACACTACTATAGCCTCAGCCATACCAAAAGCGCATGACCCAACGTGGTACTTACCGGACATAATGCTCAAACACCCACTACATCAGATGGCCATTGAACAAGCTTTAAAGGAATACATATCAATTAATAATACAACAGACATCTCCCCAATAACACTGTGGGAAGCTCATAAGCCTGTCTTGCGTGGTACAATACAAAGACAAATGGCACTATTTAAACGGGAACGCAAAAATCTAGCAAAAAAACTAGAACTCAATTTTAATGCAGCCTACATATCATTTCAAGATAATCCATCTCAGAGTACAAAATCTCATCTGGAAAAATCTAGATTGGAATACGATCTATTTCTCACTGAGTCAGTTGATAAATCCCTCAAACGCTCCAAACACAATTTCTACATGAATACAAACAAACCAGGTACATATTTGGCTCGGGCATTAAATTCAACTAACAAATCTTTCAAACCAATACATTTGAAATTATCAAAAAATGTTTACACTTGTAATCCAGTTAAAATAGTCCATAAATTTCACTCACATCTCGCAACTTTATATAAGACATACAATGAATTTAATCCTACAGAGGCTGAATCCTTCTTCTCAAAAATAACCTTACCTGAGTTATCTCAGAATCAAAAAAGCAGTTTGGATGAGCCCATAACTATAGATGAAGTTGCTAACGCCATAAAAGACCTAAAACTTAACAAAAGACCAGGCCCAGACGGCTACTCGGCTTTATACTATAAAACATTCTCAGAAATACTCTCTCCCATTCTCACTGAAACGTTTAACAAGACGTTTTCTAGATGGACATTCTTTTCGGCAAGAAACACTAATGGCAATTGTTTGTATGATCCCAAAACCCCTTTCTGATGATACTTCCTGTGTGAATTATCGGCCTATTTCTCTGTTAAACCTCGATATTAAATTATTAGCAAAAATAATAGCAAAACGCCTTAATAGCATTATAGGAAAATTAATACATAGAGATCAAGTAGGCTTCATGCCAAATAGACAGGCAGGCAATAATATACGCAGGGCAGTGTTATTGGCACATATTGCTAAAAAACGGAAAATCCCTTTATGTTTTCTATCTCTCGATATTAAGAGGGCATTTGACACAGTATCCTGGCAATATATGCAATATTCATTACAAAAATGGGGTTTTGGACCCCACTTTTTAACATGGATCAAAGCATTATATAATAAACCCAAAGCCTATATAAAATATGCTGGATACAAATCTGAAGCCTTTAATATCGAAAGAGGTACCCGACAGGGTTGCCCATTATCTCCCTTATTATTTGCCCTTATACTCGAACCCATGGCCCAATACATCAGAACAAACCAAACTATAACTGGCATTGAAGTAGGAGGTATTACACACAAATTATGTATATTTGCAGACGATATATTACTTTTTCTATCATCACCACAGGTCTCTGGTCCTAACTTAATACCAGCTCTTGATGGATTTGCAGCCCTATCCGGCCTTATGATTAATCCTAAGAAATGCCTAATGCTTAATATTTCACTCACAAACATGGAATTGATCCCGGCTAGGGCTGCACTCCCATTCACATGGGCAGAAAAATCAATCCCATATCTTGGAATTCATTTAACAGCATCTCATTCTGACTTATTCTCAACCAATTATCCTCCTGTATTAAGACAGATCACAAATCTAATAAAACAATGGTCGCAACTTCCTTTATCCTGGATAGGGAAGATTAATGCAATCAAAATGACTATTCTACCCAAATTGCTTTCTATTCAGAGTCCTCCCTATTCCAATTCCTTCCTATTTTTTGAGAATAGTACAAAAAAGAGCAACTTTGTTTATATGGGGCTCTTCTAAACCACGTATACCTATACACACACTACATCTTCCCAAAAATAAAGGAGGCCTGGGATACCCTAATTTTACTAACTACTACAGAGCAGCAGATTTGGCCAGTCTGTCCAAATACCATGCAAAACAGGAAATCCCATTATGGGTATTTATAGAGGCTTCAGAAAATGACCCTCTATTAATATCAAATTTATTATGGCTAGATCCTAAAGACCGCTTTAAAATTCATAATCCCATAACTAAACACTTCTTATCTCTCTGGGATAAACTAAAAACCAAATATCAGTTACAATCTCCACACAATCCTCTCCTTTCTTTTATCAGAAATCCGGCCTTTTATCCGGCATGGATCTACCCAAATTCTTTTAAAGCTTGGACAACATCAGGCATTCAGACACTAAATGACTTCATAGCATCTAAATCATTCCTTTCATTCCCATCGCTTAGAGAAAAATATGATCTACCAAACTCTGAGATATTTAGATATCTCCAAATCAAAAATTTCTATACACCATTCCTAAAGGGGGATACACCATTATCCCAATTATCCATTTTTGAATCAATCTGTACAAAAGATCCATTTACTAAAGGTATAATTTCATCACTTTATAATCAATTATATGGAGTAGCAAATCTTAATAGACCCTCTTACGTTCAGAGGTGGGAGGAGGACCTGGGACGAACTTTAGAAGACACGGACTGGTCTAACATATGGCTCACATCTAAGTCATCTTCACCCAACATCTTAACACTGGAGACAAATTATAAAGTCCTAACTCGCTGGTACCTTGTACCAGCTAGAGTGGCAAAATATTCACCTAATACCTCAGCTCTTTGTTTTCGAGGATGCCCAGAAATAGGCACATATTTACACATATGGTGGACGTGCCCAGTAATCCAAACCTTCTGGGAGGAAGTCTTCGTGATTGCATCTAAAATATTTTAAAAAATAATACAACCAGATCCATATTTAACTTTACTTAATCTAAAACCGGAATGGTTAACACTCTCTCAATTCAAACTTATGATCCAACTAATAACGGCTGCAAAACAAACAGTGGCCAAGGCATGGAAATCTCCTACATTGGTACTAGCAGAAACAATTCACAGAATGAATAATACAATGTCCCATGCTAAGATGGTAGCCATCGATCAAAATCAAATTCCAAAATTTGAAAAACTTTGGCATCCTTGGATAAAACAACAGTTCCTGTCAAACTTCAATGACTCTGTCCTGTTGCCATGGTAACAGATTAAATGACTTACAGAGACACCCATTCTAAGGCTTCAAAGAGAACTAAAAAGAATAATAAACTGACGAGCGGGACAACCTTGTGGACCATACCTCTACCTTTCAACACTTTTTCTTCTTTTTCTTTCCTTTTCTCCACCTTACGATTAAAGCTCATTATCAGAATTTATTTGACCTATATACACTCTATTGTAAACAATATGTATAGTAGGTATAAATCATTTAAATACCTACAAAAGTAACTAAGGAAATGATATATATCTTTAATTTAGGTTTACGTAAACCCAATGTTTAATATTTGAAATTTCATTATATTTACCTATAGAAACCCTACTGTAAAACAATGAGCTTACTTTATAGATCCTTGTAAACTTACTTTATGTATCATTATAACATTGTATACTCAATAAACTTCTTTTGACAAGGAAAAAGGTATATGGTGGGAAGGTGGATTTGTCAAGTGTGTTGGATGAGAATCGACAGGTGGTAAGTGGAAAAAAGAGGTTGGGAGATGAAATCTGGAAGTTTTATTCCGATTTATATATGGAAAAGAAGAGGGATGAGAGGGTTGAGAAGGAATTGTTGGAACAGGTGGAGATGTGTCTGGATATGGAGGATAAGAGTATGTTAGGAGAGAAAGTGAGTAAAGGTGAAGTTGATGAATGTCTGGGGAGTATGAAAAAAGGTAAGACGCCTGGGAATGATGGTTTGTCAGTTGAGTTTTATTGTACGTTTTGGGAAGTGATTGGTGACTGTGTGTATGAGATGGTGATGAAAGTTTTGGAAGAGGGGAGGATGCCTGAATCTATGTTAAAAAGCGTGATTGTTTTGCTGTATAAAAAAGGTGACAAGCAAGAGTTGAAAAATTGGAGGCCGATATCATTGTTGAATGTGGATTATAAGGTGGTGGCGAAGGTATTGGCGAACAGGCTGCGTGTAGTGGTGGAAAAATTGGTGGGGGAGGAGCAAGCGTGTGCGGTGCCTGGGAGGTCTATTGCAGAAAGCTTGGTGAACTTGAGGGATGTGTTATGGTTTTGTAAGGAGAGGAAGCAGGAAGTGGCGGTGTTGGCTGTGGATTTTGAAAAGGCGTATGACAGAGTGTCGCATGATTTTATGTTTAAAGTATTGAGGAGAATGGGGTTACCTGAGGTGCTGATTGGGTGGATTAAGTGTTTGTATAGAGGTATGGTAAGTAAGGTGTTGGTGAATGGGTGGATGACGAATGATATAAGCATTAGGTCGGGTGTGAGGCAGGGTTGCCCGTTATCACCCGTGTTGTTTATTTGTGTGATTGAACCTTTGTTGAGGATGTTGATGAAAGATAAGTGTGTGAGAGGGGTGGAAATACCAGGGAGTGGTGGCAGGTTTTTGAAAGTAATAGGATATATGGATGATGTTACAGTGATTTGTAGAGATATGGCAGGACTGAAAAGAGTGAAGTTGTTGATTGAGATTTTTTTTATGGCAAGTGGTTTCAGTGTGAATATGGGAAAAAGTGAGTGTAAATTGTTTGGTGTATGGAGCGGGATTGAACAGTGTGGTTGGAAGTTTTGTGAGGGAGGAGTGAGGATTTTAGGTGTCAAGTTTGATTCTGATTTGTATGGGAGAGAGAGTTGGCAGGATGCTCTGGTGAAAGTTAAAAAGAAAATTGACTTTTGGTCTTTAAGGACTTTATCGTTGGAAGGGAAGGTGTTGATTGTGAAGGCTGTTGTGATTCCGATTCTGTTATTTTTATACTATGTGTTTCCAGCTCCAGATAGAGTGATGAAACAAATTGTGAGAGTGTGTTTTTCCTTTTTTTGGTCGTCTAAGATGGAGAAGTTGAAAAGAGAGAAAGTAATGAAAGGAGTAATGAATGGCGGGAAAGGTATGGTGAGTATTGAGAAATTTCTGGTGGTGAAGTATGTAAGTATGTGTGTGAGATTAAGTGAGAAAGAGAACGTTGCAGGGTGTATGGTAAAATATGCATGTGGGAGTGTGATACGGAAATATAAGTTGTGTGAAGTTGATTTGAGGAAACCTGTATGTTTTATTGCACCTTGGTTTTATGTGAGGATTGAAAGGTGTATGAGGAGGTATGGGTTGCAGGATGTGACACGAGATAAATGGTGTGAGAGTAAGAAGGTTATGCAGATACTGAATGAAAGGGAGGAGATGGAAGGAATAGGTGGTTTAAGAGTAGCCGAATGTAAGAAAGTCTGGAAGAATGTGTGCTGTAAGGGAGTGGATAATAGACAGAAGGATATTGCATGGATGGGGGTGCATGGGTGTTTGCCTACAAGAGAGTTTCAGAGAAGGAGAAGGTTTGTGGACAGTGAGGTGTGTCCAAGGCTGGGGTGTGGGGGGATTGAGCAGGTGGTACATGTGTTCTGGGAATGTCGCTATGCGAAGAAAATATGGAAAAGGATGGAAAAGATGATTGAGGGGTTGACTGGTGTGAATAGTGTAACGTATGAGATGGTATTATATGGTTTGTGTGATCTGGGGAGGAATGAGGAGAGGCTGTTATGGATTGTTGTGAGTTGTATTAAAGAGTGTTTGTGGGATGTTCGGAATATTTTGATTTTCAAGCAGGAAGTAGTTAAAGTGAAAGAATGCGTGGCCATGGTCCGAGGAAAGATTTACAATTACACATATTATGATTATAAAAAGTTAGGGGAGAAGGATGCAAGGAAATTATGGAAGTTGGAGGAGTGGAAACAATGGTGTATATAATGTAAATATGTGAATTATGTTATTGATGTTTTGAACGATTAACCTTTTTTATTTTGTTTTTCAGGGTGAGCACAGATGGTGATAAAGGGACAGTGTGGAGAAAGAATATAGGAGTGTTTTTTGTTTGTGTAGGGATAGGGTGGAGGGATAGTATATAATAGGGATAGTTTGTCATTTTTCGCTATGAGGGATGGGAGTGGGTTGTTTTGTTAATATTCTTGTTATCTTTATTGTATGTTTTGAAACCTTTTTGATATATTTATTGTTGTAAGATGTCTATTTTCTTTACTGTGTTTATGTACATTTTGGGTTTTTTGTGGGTGGGTTTTGGGAGGGAGGTGGGAGGGTTATGTAAATATTGTAAATACTTGTCTGATAATGTACTTCAATGTTATTTTATTGTTCAAACATATTCTTTTGATTTATGTTATCTATGTATTTTACTTGTGAAATTTTAAATAAAAGAATTAAAAAAAAAAAAAAAAAAATCTGAACACTTTGACATTACCTAACTCTGAGAGTCATATAATATTATTTACTGTGGTCATGTTTGGTCCATGATAGGAAACTACCTGGTGGTTTTTGAGTTGGTGGTTTTGAGGAATCATGGAATACAAATGACCCAGGCCAAGATCCATAATTGTTTGTTGTGACTCCATTCCTTGCTGATCCACTGTAACTCTGTTGTCCAGGTGTTTTTTCCACTGTCACCAGTCCTCCATTATTACCCAGAATTCCAGCATGGATAGCTGCTTTGCATATTGAGGAAGTCTAAGATAAACAATTTCATTCAGTGCAAGATTAATGTTAGACTTTTTGTACATTATATATGTAATGACTTAGTACTATTTATTTGTAAGTATAACTTACATCTGTGTAGAAATCAGTTCCCCAAACATTTCCTCCATTCCCCTGGCACTCAGATGGACATTGAA
Source organism: Aquarana catesbeiana (assembly GCF_042186555.1). NCBI lineage: Eukaryota > Metazoa > Chordata > Amphibia > Anura > Ranidae > Aquarana > Aquarana catesbeiana. Next base: position 274,224,470 of record NC_133330.1, on the reverse strand, counting down.
CACTTAGAAATACAACACATTAAAACTTGTATTCAATTATATTATATTGATTATCATTTCTATTTATTACTTGGATTTATTCAGACTGAGAAATGTATTTGAAGAGAAAACTTACATTGAAATTGATTCCTGCAGATTTCTGGCATTAGTTGAGCAGGATACTAGTACTGGAAAGAAATAGAAAACATTAGATCAGTTTTCTTGGTAAGGTATAAACATTATAGTGAAATATACTCTTTTCCCACCCGTGTGGAATGTACATCTCCTTTTGGGAGTATGTATCTGTTATCTGTATTAATTACGCCAACTGTTGCAATTCATGTATCTAGCCGTACCATGCTATGCTGCACGTATCTGTTTTTGCCACATTATAAGAACTACATGTTTTAATAAACAGTCAGTCAGTCTACAATGAACTTGGACTGATTCTGTACAAGTACATTTGCTGGCCTCTATGTATGACATTTCTGTCAACTCATGCCTCTCTGTCTTCATGTACAATGCAGGACTATTGGTTCATTTAAAAATCTTCAAAATAAAACCTGAGCCTACTCTTCCTCGGACGAAGAATGCGTGATACAAGGAGTGCAGGGGCCAGGGGTACCTGACGCACAAAGTGTAGAGTTCAATAGTGCGTGAGGCATATAATGCCGCTGTCAGGAGTAAGTAATGCTCATGGTGCAGGGGTCAGTTGTGAGTTACCCTCAGAATGCAGAGTCAGCAGTAAGTAACACAGGGTGCAGGAGTCAGGTGTAAGCAACAGTAAAAGTGTAGGAGTCAGCAATAAATGATGCAAAGAGTGCAGGTGTCAGAAATAAGTAATGCAAAGAGTGCGAAGGCCAAGGTTAAGTAAAGCTAGAAAGTTTTGTATTTGATATGTAAATGTATGGTACTTAATTATAATTAACAGCACTACATTGTGATATTCTCACTACAATTTCTTGCTGTAGTAGCAACCAATCAGTGTGCAGCGTTTCTTTTATTTCAGTTTCGGTTAGAAAAGTGAAGAGAAGACCCACATAGGGTTACTAAGTAAGCAATTCTTATCCTCACTTTTTCACCTGCATTACCAAAAATAGAAATGCTTTAAATTGGTTGGTTGCTACTACCACCTCTAGGCACTTGTGTCTGCAGCAAAAAAGATTCATCTGTTTTTGAATGCCAGGCTGGACTGTAAAGAATGTAACCAGATCTGTGTTCACACTAAATTGGAGAAGTGGCAGGATGTGTTGATTCAGATTAGGGATGAGCCGAACACCCCCCGGTTCGGTTTGCACCAGAACCTGCGAACGGACCGAAAGTTCGCACGAATGTTAGAACCCCATTGACGTCTATGGGACTCGAACGTTCGAAATCAAAAGTGCTCATTTTAAAGGCTAATTTGCATGGTATTGTCCTAAAAAGGGGTTTGGGGACCCGGGTCCTACCCCAGGGGACATGTATCAATGCAAAAAAAACTTTTAAAAACGTCCGTTTTTTCGGGAGCAGTGATTTTAATGATGCTTAAAGTAAAAAAAAAAAAAGTGAAATATTCCTTTAAATATCGTACCTGAGGGGTGTCTATAGTATGCCTGTAAAGTGACGCGTGTTTCCCGTGTTTAGAACAGTCCCTGCACCAAATGTCATTTTTAAAGGAAAAAATCTCATTTAAAACTGCTTGTGGGTTTAATGTAATGTCGGGTCCTGGCAATATGGATGAAAATCAGTGAGACAAACGGCATGGGTACCCCCCAGTCCATTACCAGGCCCTTTGGGTCTTGTATGGATATTAAGGGGAACCCCGCACCCAAATTAAAATAAGGAAAGGTGTGGGGCCACCAGGCCCTATATACTCTGAACAGCAGTATACAGGCTGTAGATTTGTTGTTATGTAGAATCTCTTTGTAATTTTGAACGGGTACATTTTTAACGTGTTTAGCTCCAGCCAAAAAATCTTTTTTAAGCTTTTTGGAAAACATAGGGAAGGGTTATCACCCCTGTGACATTTGTTTTGCTGTCTTTCCTCCTCTTCAGAAGATTTCACCTCACTTTTTGTCCCAATGGATTGGAAAGCATCAGTGGAAAGGAGAAATGTTTTTCCCATATTAACTCTTACAGGAGAGAATTTCCCTTCCTAGGGGTAGATTTATTCTCACTTCCTGTTGTCTCCTTCCGTTTGCAAGTAGGAGTCGTTTGTAAGTTAGTTGTTTGAAAGTAGGGTCCTGCCCTATATACTCAGCAGAAATTTGGGCCTTAGGTGTTGCTGTGGCCACAACACTGTAAGCCCTCACAGGGCTCTGCTGTGAAATATTAGATCAAGAATTGTAATTACATGCCCCTGTTGAACAGGAGCTGAAAAATTAGGCCTTAGGCACTGGTGCTGGTGCCACAACACTGCAACCCCTCACAGACACTCTAGTTGGAATGCAGGAACGAGCCCTGCTGCAAAGTATTGCATCAAAAATTGTAATTACACGCCCCTGTTAAACAAGGGCTGAAAAATTGGGCCTTAGGCACTGGTGCTGGTGCCACAACACTGCAACCCCTCACAGACACTCTAGTTGGAATGCAGGAACGAGCCCTGCTGCAAAGTAATACATCAAAAATCGTAATTACACGCCCCTGTTAAACAGGGGCTGAAAAATTGTGCCTTAGGCACTGGTGGTGGCACCCAGAACCAAAAATGTTCTTACAAGCTATCAGCGTGATGATTGAGGAGGAAGAGGATAATTACTCAGGGATAGTCACTCAGCATCAGCATAGGCAGTCTTTGAAGGGATCTGAGATTTAAAAAAAAATTATTCGGTTACATCAGCATCAGGTGCTTAGTAGCTGGTGGTGATCCAAGACTCATTCATTTTTATGAAGGTCAGTCGATCGACCGAGTCAGTGGACAGACGCACCCTGTGATCGGTTACCACGCCTCCAGCAGCACTGAATGTGCGTTCCGAAGGAACGCTGGATGCAGGACAGGCCAGTAGCTCAATTGCATACTGTGCAAGCTCTGGCCAGTGATCCATCCTCAAGACCCAGTAACCCAGAGGATTTTCGGTGGGAAAGGTGTCCAAGTCTGATCTTGCCCCTAGGTATTCCTGCACCATGTAAAACAGACGCTGGCGATGGTTGCTGGAACCGATCATACCTTGGGGCTGCGGACCAAAAAATTGTCTGAACGCATCGGTCAGACGGCCACCTTCTCCACCGCTCCTTCTTTGACTGACCGAAGCCTCAGCAACACGTTGTCCAGAAACAGGAGTTTGTAACCTCCTAGTCTCTGGGAACGCGTTGCACAGACCTTTCTGCAAGGCCTCCCGAAGATGTTTCATCCTCTGCTCCCTCTGCGATGGCAAGATAAGGTCCGCAACCTTACCCTTGTAACGTGGATCAAGGAGGGTTGCCAGCCAGTATTGGTCCTTCTCCTTGATACCACGAATACGAGGATCCTTACGCAGGCTTTGCAGGATCAGGGAGGCCATGCAGCGTAGGTTTGCTGAGGCATTCGGTCCGGAGTCCTCTGGGTCACTAAGGACGACATGGTCCGCAGCCACCTCCTCCCAGCCACGTACAAATCCATGTGTTTCTTGGGACTGATCCCTTAAAGACTGCTGCTGATGCTGAGTGCCAGGCTCCACCTCCATACTGACACAATCTTCCTCCTCCTCCTCCTCCTCTTCCTCCTCGTCCTCTTCCTGTGTGATCGGCGGGCACGCAGGAACACTGTCTGGATAAAGGGGGCCTTGAGAGCTAAGGAAGTCCTCCTCTTCCTGCCTCTGTTCTGCCTCAAGTGCCCTGTCCATTATTCCACACAGCGTGTGCTCCAACAGGTGGACAAGGGGGACAGTGTCACTGATGCATGCACTGTCACTGCTCACCATCCTCGTGGCCTCCTCAAATGGTGACAGGACAGTGCATGCATCCCTGATCATGGCCCACTGGCGTGGGGAAAAAAAAACAAGCTCCCCTGACCCTGTCCTGGTGCCATAGTCGCACAGGTACTCATTGATGGCCCTCTGCTGCGTGTGCAGCCGCTGCAGCATGGCCAACGTTGAGTTCCACCTGGTGGGCATGTCACAGATTAGGCGGTTCTTGGGCAGGTTAAACTCCTTTTGGAGGTCCGTCAGCCGAGCACTGGCATTATATGACCGGCGGAAATGCACACAGACTTTCCTGGCCTGCCTCAGGACATCCTGTAAGCCCGGGTACCTACCCAAGAACCGCTGCACCACCAAGTTAAGGACGTGAGCCAAACAGGGCACATGGGTCATTTGTCCCTGTCGGAGGGCAGAGAGGAGGTTGGTGCCATTGTCGCAAACCACCATTCCTGCCTTAAGTTGGCCTGGCGTCAACCACCTCTGAACCTGCCCCTGCAGAGCTGACAGAACCTCTGCCCCAGTGTGGCTCCTGTCCCCCAAGCACACCAGCTCAAGCACCGCATGGCATCTTTTGGCCTGCGTACTTGCGTAGCCCCTTGAACGACTACGGAGCACCGCTGGTTCCGAGGAAGAGGCCATGGAGGAAGAAGAAGAGGAGGGGGTGGAGGAGAGAGGTGTGTCACAATCATTAGCATTTTGGAGGCGTGGTGGCGGAACAACCTCCAACACTACTGCACCTTGTCCTGCATCCTTCCCAGCTGCCAGCAGAGTCACCCAATGCGCCGTGAAACTTAGGTAACGTCCCTGTCCATGCCTGCTGGACCATGAGTCAGCGGTAATATGCACCTTACCGCTGACCGCCCTGTCCAGCGAGGCATGGACATTGCCTTCCACATGCTGGTAGAGAGCCGGAATCGCCTTCCGTGAGAAAAAGTGGCGTTTGGGTACCTGCCACTGAGGAACCGCACATTCCACAAACTCACGGAAGGGGGCAGAGTCTACCAACTGAAAAGGCAGCAGTTGAAGTGCTAGCAATTTTGCCAAGCTAGCATTCAACCGTTGGGCATGTGGATGGCTGGGAGCAAACTTCTTTTGGCGGTGCAGCAGCTGGGGCAGGGAAATTTGCCTGGTACAATCTGACGTCGGTGTACCAAAATCAGATTGCCCACAAGTACGTGGCTGTGACACACCTAATTCTACACCTTCATTCCTCTCAGTGCAGGTCTCAGAGAGGACTGAAGGTCTAGTGGGGTTGGAAATCTCAGCTGATGAGGAGCAAGCAGAGGTCCTCTTTGTTCTTTGGTGTGGGACTTTTAGATACGCTTGCCAACGAACTGCATGGCAGGTCAACATATGTCTGGTCAAGCATGTGGTACCCAAGCGGGAGATGTTTTGGCCACGCGAGATACGCTTGAGACATATGTTGCAAATAGCAGCAGTGCGATCTGATGCACTCATCTCAAAAAAGGCCCACACCAAAGAACTTTTTGAATAACGCGCAGAGACTGCAGCGCCCTGCACATGTGGAGCTTTGGGGTGTGATGCAGTCAATGTGCTGCCCTTAGGCTGGCCCCTGGAGGGCATTCTGCCTCGTTGGTGATGTGCCGCCTCCTCCTCCTCCTCCTCCTCCTCTCTCCTATCAGGCACCCACGTTGAGTCAGTGACCTCATCATCCCCTCCCTCCTCATCACTGGAGCAAACCTGGCAGTATGCTGCAGCAGGGGGAGCATGACTGCCAGATTGCTGTCCTTCTTGGGCACCCCCTCTGTCCGTGCTCGTGTTACTGCCTTCATCGAGCTCAGTATCATCATCAGAGCCTTCCAAACGCTGGGCATCCTCCTGGAGCATGTACCCAACACTGTGGTCAAACAGTTCGAGGGACTCCTCAGGAGGACATGGTGGGGCTAGGGAAGGAGTCACTGATGACATTGAGCCGAGGGAAGAGGCCGCTGCTTTGCCAGACAAAGTACCCTGGGCATGGGTGAGAGAGGATGAGGAGGATGAGGACGGCTTGGTCATCCACTCGACCAAGTCTTCCGCATGTTGCGGCTCAACATGGCCAGCTGCCGAAAAAAAGGCCAAGCGTGTCCCATGGCCACGTGCTGATGAGGATGCACCGTCTCCACGATCAGCACTAGACACAGAGCCTGCTTGCCCTCTCTTATTGGCTTGTGGCTGTCTGCCTCTCCTTCTTGGCCTTCCAGACATACTAATGGCCTGTACACTAAGCTGGGATATATATATATATATATATATATATATATATATATATATATATGTACTGATACTGCAGCTAGCAAAATCAACTGCCTGCCTGTAGTATGAGAACACCACCAACCTTCTACAGGTAGCTTTAGCTGAACACTGTGAGGTGGACGCACCCCACTAACTTGTAGGTTTAGCTGAACACTGTGAGCAGGACGCACTGCACTAACTGTAAATAGTCTAGCTGCCTGACTGTGGTACTAATAGGATCAAAAGAACACCAGCAATTTTCTTCAGGTAGCTATATTTACTGTAACAAGACAAGCCTGCCTGTCAGTAAGAAGATAACAGAAACGGATCTAGCTGAACACTGAGCAGGACGCACCCCACTAGCTTGTAGGTTTAGCTGAACACTGTGAGGTGGACGCACCCCACTAACTTGTAGGTTTAGCTGAACACTGTGAGCAGGACGCACCCCACTAACTTGTAGGTTTAGCAGAACACTGTGAGCAGGACGCACTGCACTAACTGTAAATAGTCTAGCTGCCTGACTGTGGTACTAATAGGATCAAAAGAACATCAGTAATTTTCTTTAAAATACTGTAACAAGACAAGCCTGCCTGTCAGTAAGAAGATAACAGGAACGGATCTAGCTGAACACTGTGAGCAGGACGCACCCCACTAGCTTGTAGGTTTAGCTGAACACTGTGAGGTGGACGCACCCCACTAACTTGTAGGTTTAGCTGAACACTGTGAGCAGGACGCACCCCACTAACTTGTAGGTTTAGCAGAACACTGTGAGCAGGACGCACTGCACTAACTGTAAATAGTCTAGCTGCCTGACTGTGGTACTAATAGGATCAAAAGAACACCAGCAATTTTCTTCAGGTAGCTGTATTTACTGTAACAAGACAAGCCTGCCTGTCAGTAAGAAGATAACAGGAACGGATCTAGCTGAACACTGTGAGCAGGACGCACCCCACTAGCTTGTAGGTTTAGCTGAACACTGTGAGGTGGACGCACCCCACTATTTTGTAGGTTTAGCTGAACACTGTGAGCAGGACGCACCCCACTAACTTGTAGGTTTAGCAGAACACTGTGAGCAGGACGCACTGCACTAACTGTAAATAGTCTAGCTGCCTGACTGTGGTACTAATAGGATCAAAAGAACATCAGTAATTTTCTTTAAAATACTGTAACAAGACAAGCCTGCCTGTCAGTAAGAAGATAACAGGAACGGATCTAGCTGAACACTGTGAGCAGGACGCACCCCACTAGCTTGTAGGTTTAGCTGAACACTGTGAGGTGGACGCACCCCACTAACTTGTAGTTTTAGCTGAACACTGTGAGCAGGACGCACCCCACTAACTTGTAGGTTTAGCAGAACACTGTGAGCAGGACGCACTGCACTAACTGTAAATAGTCTAGCTGCCTGACTGTGGTACTAATAGGATCAAAAGAACACCAGCAATTTTCTTCAGGTAGCTGTATTTACTGTAACAAGACAAGCCTGCCTGTCAGTAAGAAGATAACAGGAACGGATCTAGCTGAACACTGTGAGCAGGACGCACCCCACTAGCTTGTAGGTTTAGCTGAACACTGTGAGGTGGACGCACCCCACTAACTTGTAGGTTTAGCTGAACACTGTGAGCAGGACGCACCCCACTAACTTGTAGGTTTAGCAGAACACTGTGAGCAGGACGCACTGCACTAACTGTAAATAGTCTAGCTGCCTGACTGTGGTACTAATAGGATCAAAAGAACACCAGCAATTTTCTTCAGGTAGCTGTATTTACTGTAACAAGACAAGCCTGCCTGTCAGTAAGAAGATAACAGAAACGGATCTAGCTGAACACTGTGAGCAGGACGCACCCCACTAGCTTGTAGGTTTAGCTGAACACTGTGAGGTGGACGCACCCCACTAACTTGTAGGTTTAGCTGAACACTGTGAGCAGGACGCACCCCACTAACTTGTAGGTTTAGCAGAACACTGTGAGCAGGACGCACTGCACTAACTGTAAATAGTCTAGCTGCCTGACTGTGGTACTAATAGGATCAAAAGAACACCAGCAATTTTCTTCAGGTAGCTGTATTTACTGTAACAAGACAAGCCTGCCTGTCAGTAAGAAGATAACAGAAACGGATCTAGCTGAACACTGTGAGCAGGACGCACCCCACTAGCTTGTAGGTTTAGCTGAACACTGTGAGGTGGACGCACCTTACTAACTTGTAGGTTTAGCTGAACACTGTGAGCAGGACGCACCCCACTTACTTGTAGGTTTAGCAGAACACTGTGGGCAGGACGCACTGCACTAACTGTAAATAGTCTAGCTGCCTGACTGTGGTACTAATAGGATCAAAAGAACACCAGCAATTTTCTTCAGGTAGCTGTATTTACTGTAACAAGACAAGCCTGCCTGTCAGTAAGAAGATAACAGAAACGGATCTAGCTGAACACTGTGAGCAGGACGCACCCCACTAGCTTGTAGGTTTAGCTGAACACTGTGAGGTGGACGCACCCCACTAACTTGTAGGTTTAGCTGAACACTGTGAGCAGGACGCACCCCACTTACTTGTAGGTTTAGCAAAACACTGTGGGCAGGACGCACTGCACTAACTGTAAATAGTCTAGCTGCCTGACTGTGGTACTAATAGGATCAAAAGAACACCAGTAATTTTCTTTAAAATACTGTAACAAGACAAGCCTGCCTGTCAGTAAGAAGATAACAGGAACGGATCTAGCTGAACACTGTGAGCAGGACGCACTGCACTAAATGTAAATAGTCTAGAAGATAACAGGAACGGATCTAGCTAAACTGAATACAGTGTATATATATATATATATATATGCAACACCTGGGATGCATATATATACACAATACACTTTAAGTGCAGCTAACTAACTGACTGTCCTGCCTAATCTAGCCAAATCAAATGAAATGACACTGTCTCTCTCTCTCTCTAAGCACACCGGAACACACTGCACAGGGCCGCCGTGCAGGCGGCCTTATATAGTGTGGGGCGTGTACTAAATCCCCTGAGCCATAATTGGCCAAAGCCTCCTTGGCTTTGGCCAATTATGGCTCTCTGTTAAGGCGGCGCTGTGATTGGCCAAGCATGCGGGTCATAGTGCATGCTTGGCCAATCATCAGCAAGCAATGCACTGCGATGCCGCAGTGAATTATGGGCCGTGACGCGCCACACGAATTTGGCGCGAACGGCCCATATCGTTCGCAATTTGGCGAACGATCGAACAGCCGATGTTCGAGTCGAACATGGGTTCGACTCGAACACGAAGCTCATCCCTAATTCAGATACATTGTCTCCAGTTCTCTAATATCCAGGCTCCGAAAGAAGCCCGTGGTGTATGTGCCCCTGGAGTGACATTCCAGGGGTGCCGTAATCCTCACTGTGTTTAAGGGGACACTTTGAGTTTTATTGGCACCAAGGTCACTGCTCCATACACACCTTTTGGCTAGGACCAGAGGAATTTTTTTATTCCTGGCCAGAAGTTCGGCCATTGTACTGCACAATGGCACCTTCTCCACTATCCTTCCCCACATTTTTATTTGTGTGTTTGTCACTTTTGTCTTTATTTTGATGTACACGTTTGTTTTCACGTTGAACTGGTAGGGCCTGCCCTGAAAGTCTTGGGGTGGGGGTGGGTGGGGTGGACATGGCCTTTTGGCTTAGTTTACCCTCTCTCATGGGGTATCACTTTGGGGGAGCCCCACCTAAGTACATCAGTCCCCATCTGGAGCCTAACACCCCAGGGGATCAGGGTTAGTGTCCTTCCTCTTCGGAGGAGGACTATGTGTACACCCTGTGCACGTATTGTGTTTCACTTTTTTGTGTGCACTTTTTTTGCACAGGGTGGAGTGTGACTGTGTTCACACACCACGGGCTTAAAAAAAAAAAAAACACTGAGAACTGCACCACTGATTCCCAGAACTCAAGCATCCCCAATAAATTTACTGACAGGGAAGTCCAGCCTGCACTGCATAGTTGCAGCAGCCACCCCAATATGGCACAAAGGGAAACCTGAGCCAATTGCATATAGGCAATACTTAAACGGCAGGCTGGCTTTTTTTTCCACAAAAAGAAAACAGAGTCGTCGTGGCTACAGCACCTGCACTGTGAAGGTCAAACCATCAGACTTCTCTGGCAGGGTTTCTAAGCAGGGACACTTATTTGCCAGAGACAAACCCCTCAAAACATGGACTGTCCTCAGCAAATGGGGATGAATGTTAACCTTAGAACAGTGCCTTGTACATAGACAGTTCACTGTAAATTATCTGTTTGAGCACTTTGACATTACCTAACTCTAAAAGAGACAAACAATATTCTTTACTATGGCCATGTACAGTCTGTGATGGGAGAATACCTGGTGGTTTCTGGGTTGATTCTTTTGTAGGTTTAGGAGTCGGTGGTTTTGAGGAACCATGGAATACAAATGATCCAGAATAAAGTCCATAACCATTTGTTGTGACTCCATTCCTTGCTGATCCACTATAACTCTGTTGTCCAGGTATTTTTTCCACTGTCACCAGTCCTCCATTATTACCCAGAATTCCAGCATGGATAGCTGCTTTGCATATTGAGGAATCCTAAGATAAACATATGGTATTTAGTGAAAGAATATTGTTAGGCTTTTCTAGTGCTATATTGTTGGCTTAGTGCTATATGAGAAAGTTGGTAATAAGCATAACTTACAGCTGTGTAGACATCAGTTCCCCAAACTGCCCCTCTGTTCATCTGGCACTCAGATGGACACTGAACACTAAGAAAAACAAAACATTCCTTTTTTAAAACTTGTATCATTATTTTATACTGTATATTATGTCAATTTATTATTAATTACATTTTTTAGGCAGAGAAGTTATCTAAAGATAAAACTTACATTGAAATAGATTCTTTCAGTTGTCCAGCAGTAGTTGAACAGGTTCCACGTACTGGAAAAAATTGAAAAAATTATATCAGTTTTCCTGCCCAGGTAGTGATGAAGTCATGATGACATCCAGTATTTTATTGTAGCACTGGATTGCCTTCTAATGAACAAACTGTAGTTACCCCTAACAAGCAGTAGGATTATATTACTGGTGCTGCTGAGTTTTGTCATTAAGTTTAATGCCTAATGGTGGATATGGCTACTGAGATTTGTGCAAAGCTATTGTACGGATGCTGTACATCAGGGATATGCAATTAGCGGACCTCTAGCTGTTGCAGAACTACAAGTCCCATGAGGCATAGCAAGTCTCTGACAGCCACAAGCATGACACTCAGAGACAGAAGCATGATGGGACTTGTAGTTTTGCAACAGCTGGAGGTCCACTAATTGCATATCCCTGCTGTACATTGTACAAACCTATTGTGCTCTGCAATGTCTGTTTAATTTTTTTGACTTGCCCTAGCATAGTGAATAAAGTGAAGCTGTGTTTTCTTCAACCATACAATCATGAGCAAGATAAGACGCTGTTTTTCATTCCCTGTCCACGATGGGGTAAGCTGAACTCAAGGAACTACAAATATACAAAATACCCTTGCAGCGGGCCCAACCCCACACTGCAAGGATCAATTGCTTGTTAAGTCTAGAAGAGACGGCTGTAATAGTTACCTTATTCCTCTTTCACCTGGCTGCCAATACCTCTCTGATGCTCCAGGCCATGGGCATTACTGACTCTCTTCTTGTAAAATGTAGGACTACTGATTCATTCAAAAAATCTTTTATTAAAACCTGCGCCTACTCTTCCCTAGGACTAGAGTGCATGATCCAAAGAGTGCCAGGGCCAGGAATGCAAAATGCACAAAGTGCAGGGTTTAGGAGTGCATAAGGCAAATAGTGTCCGTGTCAGGAGTAGGTAATGCTCAGAGTGTTATGAGTCAGTAGTGAGTAATCCTCAGAGTGCAGGGGTCAAGTGTAATTACCACAAAGAGTGGCTGAGTCATGTGTAAATTACAGAGTGCAGGAGTCAGCAGTAGGGATGAGCCGAACACCCTCCTATTCGGTCCGCAGCAGAACATGCGAACGGGCAAAATATTCGGCAGAACACACGAACACCGTTAAAGTCTATGGGACGTGAACATGAATAATCAAAAGTGCTAACATTTTTGTGAAATGGTAGGGGGACTTGTATCCCGTTACCATTTTTAACACGGGGGGAGGCCGGGATCTGGGGGTCCCCTTGTTAAAGGGGGCTTCCAGATTCTGATAAGCCCCCTGCCTGCAGACCCCCACAACCACGGTTTGTGGGGATGAGGCCCTTGTCCCCATCAACATCGGGACAAGGTGCTTTGGGGGGCTACACCAAAGCACCCTCCCCATGTTGAAGGCATGTGGCCTGGTACAGTTCAGGAGGGGGGGCACTCTCTCATCCCCCCTCTTTTCCTACGGCCTGCCAGGTTGCATGCTCGGATAAGAATTTTGGGGGGACCCCTATGCCATTTTTATAAAAAATTTGGCGCAGGGTTCCCCTTAATTTCCATATCAGACCCGAAGTGCCTGGTATGGATTTTAGGGGGACCCCCACGCCAAAAGGCCTGGTAATGGACTGGGTGGGGATCCCATGCTCTTTTTTTTCGAGTTTTATCTATATTGCCGAGACCCGACAATTCATTACAGCCGCGATCAGTTTTAAATGACAATTTTTCCTTTAGAAATGTCATTTTGCTGTGGGAAAAATGTGCCACTTTGCAGACATACTATAGACACCCCCCAGGCACAATATTTAAAGGAATATTTCATTTTTATTGTTTCACTTTATTAAAACAATCACTGCTCCCGAAAAAACAGCCATTTTTTTTTTAAATATTTGCATTGATACATATCCCCTGTGGCAGGACCCGGGTCCCCAAACACTTTGTATGAGAATAACTTCCATATAAGCCTTTAAAATTAGCACTTTTGATTTTTCATGTTAGTGTCCCATTGACTTTAATGGTGTTCCGGCAGCTTTTGAATTTGCCGCGAACACTGTATATTTTTCGCTGTTCGGCAAACAGGCGAACACCCGATGTTTGAGTCAAACTTACGTTCGACTCGAACATCGGGCTCATCCCTAGTCAGCAGCAAATAACAGAAAGAGTGCAGGGCTCAACAGTAAGACTTGCAAAAAATTTCGAAATCAGGAGTAAGTATTGCACAGGGCACTGGCATATTACACAAAAAGCAGGAGTCAGAACTAAGGAATGCAAGTGCAGGGGGTCAGGAGTAATTATTGCAAAGATTGCAGGTTTTAGGGTTAAGTAAGGCAGGTCATTAACACACAGAGTGCAGAGGTCAAGAGTAAATTTATCTAGAAAGTTGTGCAGTTGGCATTTAAATTTGAAGTACCTAATAATAAGTAACAGCAATATATGTTCCTGTATTTACTACCATGTTTTGCTGCAGAGACAAGCAACCAGTATTGGTAGTAGCAACCAATAAATTTAAAGCTTTTAAATTGATAAGATGCTAATGCCAACCCTAGGCGCTTCTCTCTGCAGCTAAAAAGATTCACTGCCTATTTTTAAAAGCCAGGCTGGACTGTAAAGAATGTAACCAGATCTGTAGTCACACTAATCTGGAGAAGTGGTAGGATGTGCCTTTTCTCCAGCACACCAAACTCAACATTCTGGGCTTCTGCTTAGCAAAGCATGCACTGAAAACTATAAATAATCTATTTGAGCACTTTGACGTTACCAAGCTCTTAAAGACAAAATATTATTGTTCATAATGGGAAAGTACCTGGTGGTTTTTGGGTTGGTAATTTTGTAGGTTTAGGAGACAGTGGTTTTGAGGAATCATGGAATACAAATGACCCAGGCCAAGGTCCATAACTGCTTGTTGTGACTTCATTCCTTGCTGATCCACTGTAACTCTGTTGTTCAGGTGTTTTTTCCACTGTCACCAGTCCTCCATTATTACCCAGAATTCCAGCATGGATAGCTGCTTTACATATTGAGGAATGCTAAGATAAAAATGTGGCATTCGGTGCAAGATTAATGTTAGACTTTTCTATATTATATATGACTTCGTATTATATGAGAAAAATGGTAAATCTGATTGCTTACATCTGTGTAGACATCAGTTCCCCAAACAGTTCCTCCATTCTCCTGGCACTCAGATGGACATTGAACACTTAGAAATTCAAAACATTAAAACTTGTATTCATTATATTATACTAATGATCATTTCTATTTATAGTTAATTGAATTTATTCATACAGAGAAATTATTTGGAGAAAAAACTTACATTGAAATTGATTCCTGCAGATTTCTGGAAGTAGTTGAACAGGATCCAATTACTGGAAAGAGAAAACATTAGATCAGTTTTTATGCCCAGGTAGCGATGAAGTCATAATGACCATACAGTATTCTGTTGCAGCACAGTATTGCCATCCTATAGGGCAAACTGTAGTTACTCTGAACAAGCATTAGGATTGCATTACTGGTGTTGTTCAGTTCTCTGAATGCTTAAAACTTAGTATGGCTACTGTGATTATCTATTGTGCTCTGCAATGTCTGTATCATTTTTTTTTCTCTCGCCCTACAGATGATTGACACATAAAAGTGTTGATTTACTAAAGCAGAGAAATTGTCTGCATAGTAGACTTAATTTTCACTTAGCTTCGTGTATAAAATGAGGCTGTGTTGAACCGCACAATCATGTGCAAGGAAAATTCCAGTTTTATATTCCTTGATAACATTAGATCAGTTTATAGGGTATATTACGCATTGGCTACAGAGTCCAGCAGTCGCCATACTGATGTGGTCACAATAACTGCACTGTGCAGGCCAAACTTTTGGACTTCCCTGCCAGGGTTACTTGCTTCTGAGGAGAGATCCCTCAAAATGTGTTTTATTCCAGGCAAATGGGGACAAACGGTAACCTTAGTACAATCCGTTGTACAAAGTAATTTGACTGTAAATGATCTATTTGAGCACTTTGAGATTAACTAGATCTGAGAGACATATCATATTGGATACTCTGGTCTGTCGTAGTAGACTACCTGGTGGTTTTTGGGTTGGTACTTCTGTTGGTTTAGGTGTTGGTGGTTTTGAGGAACCATGGAATACAAATGATCCAGGCCACGATCCATAATTTCTTGTTGTCACTCCATTCCTTGCTGATCCACTGTAACTCTGTTGTCCAGGTGTTTTTTCCACTGTCACCAGTCCTCCATTATTACCCAGAATTCCAGCATGGATAGCTGCTTTGCATATTGAGGAATCCTAAGATAAACATGGGGCATTCAGTGCAAAATTAATGTTAGTCTTTTCTACATTATATATGACTTAGTATTATATGAGAAAAACGGTAAAACTAATAGCTTACATCTGTGTAGACATCAGTTCCCCAAACAGTTCCTCCATTCTCCTGGCACTCAGATGGACATTGAACACTTAGAAATTCAAAATATTAAAACTTGTATTCATTACATTATACTGATTATCATTTTTATGTATAGTTAATTGAATTTATTCATACAGAGAAATTATTTTGAGATAAAACTTACATTGAAATTGGTTCCTGCAGATTTCTGGCAGTAGTTGAACAGGATCCAATTACTAGAAAGAGAAAACATTAGATCAGTTTTCATGCCCAGGTAGCAATGAAGTCATAATGACCATACAGTATTCTATTGTAGCACTGGATTGCCATCCTATAGGGCAAACTGTAGTTACTCTGAACAAGCATTAGGATTGCATTACTGGTGTTGTTCAGTTCTCTGAATGCTTAAAACTTAGTATGGCTACTGTGATTATCTATTGTGCTCTGCAATGTCTGTTTCATTTTTTTTCTCTTGCCCTACCCATGATTTACACATAAAACTGTTGATTTACCAAAGGAGAGAAATTGTCTGCATAATAGACTTAATTTTCACTTAGCTTCGTGTATAAAATGAGGCTGTGTTGAACCGCACAATCATGTGCAAGGAAAATTCCTGTTTTATATTCCTTGATAACATTAGATCAGTTTATAGGGTATATTGCGCATTGGCTACAGAGTCCAGCAGTCGCCATACTGATGTGGCCACAATAACTGCACTGTGCAGGCCAAACTTTTGGACTTCCCTGCCAGGGTTTTTACCAGGGATACTTGCTTCTGAGGAGAGATCCCTCAAAATGTGGTTTATTCCAGGCAAATGGGGACAAACGGTAACCTTAGTACAATCCGTTGTACAAAGTAATTTGACTGTAAATGATTTATTTGAGTACTTTGACATTAACTAAATCTGAGAGACATAGCATATTGGATACTCTGGTCTGTCGTAGGAGACTACCTGGCGGTTTTTGGGTTGGTACTTCTGTTGGTTTAGGTGTTGGTGGTTTTGAGGAACCATGGAATACAAATGACCCCGGCCACGATCCATAATTTCTTGTTGTGACTCCATTCCTTGCTGATCCACTGTAACTCTGTTGTCCAGGTGTTTTTTCCACTGTCACCAGTCCTCCATTATTACCCAGAATTCCAGCATGGATAGCTGCTTTGCATATTGAGGACTCCTAAGATAAACATGTGACATTCAGTGCAAGATTAATGTTAGACTTTTCTACATTATATATGACTTAGTATTATATGAGAAAAATGGTAACGCTAATAGCTTACATCTGTGTAGACATCAGTTCCGCAAACAGTTCCTCCATTCTCCTGGCACTCAGACGGACATTGAACACTTAGAAATTCAAAATATTAAAACTTGTATTCATTACATTATACTGATTATCATTTTTACGTATAGTTAATTGAATTTATTCATACAGAGAAATTATTTTGAGATAAAACTTACATTGAAATTGGTTCCTGCAGATTTCTGGCAGTAGTTGAACAGGATCCAATTACTAGAAAGAGAAAACATTAGATCAGTTTTCATGCCCCGGTAGCAATGAAGTCATAATGACCATACAGTATTCTATTGCAGCACTGGATTGCCATCCTATAGGGCAAACTGTAGTTACTCTGAACAAGCATTAGGATTCCATTACTGGTGTTTTTCAGTTCTCTGAATGCTTAAAACTTAGTATGGCTACTGTGATTATCTATTGTGCTCTGCAATGTCTGTTTCATTTTTTTTCTCTTGCCCTACCCATGATTGACACATAAAACTGTTGATTTACTAAAAGAGAGAAATAGTCTGCATAGTAGACTTAATTTTCACTTAGCATTGTGGATAAAGTAAGGCTGTGTTGAACCGCACAATCATGTGCAAGGAAAATTCCTGTTTTATATTCCTTGAAATCATTAGATCAGCTTATAGGGTATATTCCGCATTGGCTACAGAGTCCAGCAGTCGCCATACAGATGTGGCCACAATAACTGCACTGTGCAGGCCAAACTTTTGGACTTCCCTGCCAGGGTTACTTGCTTCTGAGGAGAGATCCCTCAAAATGTGGTTTATTCCAGGCAAATGGGGACAAATGGTAACCTTAGCACAATCCGTTGTACAAAGTAATTTGACTGTAAATGATCTATTTGAGCACTTTGAGATTAACTAGATCTGAGAGACATATCATATTGGATACTCTGGTCTGTCGTAGGAGACTACCTGTTGGTTTTTGGGTTGGTACTTCTGTTGGTTTAGGTGTTGGTGGTTTTGAGGAACCATGGAATACAAATGACCCAGGCCACGATCCATAATTTCTTGTTGTGACTCCATTCCTTGCTGATCCACTGTAACTCTGTTGTCCAGGTGTTTTTTCCACTGTCACCAGTCCTCCATTATTACCCAGAATTCCAGCATGGATAGCTGCTTTGCATATTGAGGAATCCTAAGATAAACATGGGGCATTCAGTGCAAGAATAATGTTAGTCTTTTCTTCATTATATATGACTTAGTATTATATGAGAAAAACGGTAAAACTAATAGCTTACATCTGTGTAGACATCAGTTCCCCAAACAGTTCCTCCATTCACCTGGCACTCAGATGGACATTGAACACTTAGAAATTCAAAATATTAAAACTTGTATTCATTATATTATACTGATTATCATTTATATTTATGGTTAATTGAATTTATTCATATAGTGAAATTATTTTGAGATAAAACTTACGTTGAAATTGATTCCTGCAGATTTCTGGCAGTAGTTGAACAGGATCCAATTACTGGAAAGAGAAAACATTAGATCAGTTTTTATGCCCAAGTAGCGATGAAGTCAAAGTATTCTGTTGTAGCACTGGATTGCCATCCTATAGAGCAAACTGTAGTTATTCTGAACAAGCATTAGGATTGCATTACTGGTGTTGTTCAGTTCTCTGAATGCTTAAAACTTGGTATGGCTACTGTGATTATCTATTGTGCTCTGCAATGTCTGTTTCATTTTTTTTTCTCTTGCCCTACCCATGATTTACACATAAAACTGTTGATTTACTAAAAGAGAGAAATTGTCTGCATAGTAGACTTAATTTTCACTTAGCATTGTGTATAAAGAAAGGCTGTGTTGAACCGCACAAGCATGTGCAAGGAAAATTCCTGTTTTATATTCCTTGAAAACATTAGATCAGCTTATAGGGTATATTGCGCATTGGCTACAGAGTCCAGCAGTCGCCATACTGATGTGGCCACAATAACTGCACTGTGCTGGCCAAACTTTTGGACTTCCCTGCCAGGGTTTTACCAGGGATACTTGCTTCTGAGGAGAGATTCCTCAAAATGTGGTTTATTCCAGGCAAATGGGGAGAAACGGTAACCTTAGTACAATCCGTTGTACAAAGTAATTTGACTGTAAATGATCTATTTGAGTACTTTGACATTACCTAAATCTGAGAGACATAGCATATTGGACACTCTGGTCTGTCATAGGAGACTACCTGGCGGTTTTTGGGTTGGTACTTCTGTTGGTTTAGGTGTTGGTGGTTTTGAGGAACCATGGAATACAAATGACCCAGGCCACAATCCATAATTTCTTGTTGTGACTCCATTCCTTGCTGATCCACTGTAACTCTGTTGTCCAGGTATTTTTTCCAATGTCATCATTCCTCCATTATTACCCAGAATTCCAGCATGGATAGCTGCTTTGCATATTGAAGAATCCTAAGATAAACATGTGGCATTCAGTGCAAAATTAATTTTAGACTTTTCTATATTATATATGACTTCGTATTATATGAGAAAAATGGTAAAACTGATAGCTTACATCTGTGTAGACATCAGTTCCCCAAACAGTTCCTCCATTCTCCTGGCACTCAGATGGACATTGAACACTTAGAAATTCAAAATATTAAAACTTGTATTCATTATATTATACTGATTATCATTTCTATTTATAGTTAATTGAATTTATTCATACAGTGAAATTATTTTAAGATAAAACTTACATTAAAATTGGTTCCTGCAGATTTCTGGCAGTAGTTGAACAGGATCCAATTACTGGAAAGAGAAAACATTAGATCAGTTTTATGCCCAGGTAGTGATGAAGTCATAATGACCATTCAGTAATATATTGTAGCACTGGATTGCCATCATATAGGGCAAACTTTAGTTACTCTGAACAAGCATTAGGATTACATTACTGGTGTTGTTAAGTTCTCTGAATGCTTAAAACTTAGTATGGCTACTGTGATTATCTATGGTCCTCTGCAATGTCTGTTTCATTTTTTTTTCTCATGCCCTACCCATGATTGACACATAAAAGTGTTGATTTACTAAAGGAGAGAAATTGTCTGCATAGTAGACTTAATTTTCACTTAGCATTGTGTATAAAGTGAGGCTGTGTTGAACCGCACAATCATGTGCAAGGAATATTCCTGTTTTATATTCCTTGAAAACATTAGATCAGTTTTTAGGGTATATTGCACATTGGCTACAGAGTCCAGCAGTCGCCATACTGATGTGGCCACAATAACTGCACTGTGTAGGCCAAACTTTTTGACTTCCCTGCCAGGGTTACTTGCTTCTGAGGAGAGATCCCTCAAAATGTGGTTTATTCCAGGCAAATGGGGAAAAAACGGTAACCTTTGTACAATCCGTTGTACAAAGTAATTTGACTGTAAATGATCTATTTGAGCACATTAACATTAACTAAATCTGAGAGACATATCATATTGGATACTCTGGTCTGTCGTAGGAGACTACCTGGTGGTTTTTGGGTTGGTACTTCTGTAGGTTTAGGTGTTGGTGGTTTTGAGGAACCATGGAATACAAATGACCCAGGCCACGATCCATAATTTCTTGTTGTCGCTCCATTCCTTGCTGATCCACTGTAACTCTGTTGTCCAGGTTTTTTTTCCACTGTCATCAGTCCTCCATTATTACCCAGAATTCCAGCATGGATAGCTGCTTTGCATATTGAGGAATCCTAAGATAAACATGGGGCATTCAGTGCAAGATTAATGTTAGTCTTTTCTACATTATATATGACTTAGTATTATGTGAGATAAACGGTAAAACTAATAGCTTACATCTGTGTAGACATCAGTTCCCCAAACAGTTCCTCCATTCTCCTGGCACTCAGATGGACATTGAACACTTAGAAATTCAAAATATTAAAACTTTTATTCATTATATTATACTGATTATCATTTCTATTTATAGTTAATTGAATTTATTCATACAGAGAAATTATTTTGAGATAAAACTTACATTGAAATTGGTTCCTGCAGATTTCTGGCGGTAGTTGAACAGGATCCAATTACTGGAAAGAGAAAACATTAGATCAGTTTTTATGCCCAGGTAGTGATGAAGTCATAATTACCATACAGTTTTCTATTGTAGAACTCGATTGCCATCATTTAGGGCAAACTGTAGTTACTCTGAAGAAGCATTAGGATTGCATTACTGTGGTTGTTGAGTTCTCTGAATTCTTAAAACTTAGTATGGCTACTGTGATTATCTATTGTGCTCTGCAATGTCTGTTTCATTTTTTTTTCTCTCGCCCTACCCATGATTGTCACATAAAAGTGTTGATTTACTAAAGTAGAGAAATTGTCTGCATAGTAGAATTAATTATCGCTTAGCATCGTGTATAAAGTGAGGCTGTGTTGAACCGCACAATCATGTGCAAGGAAAATTCCTGTTTCATATTCCTTGAAAACATTAGATCAGTTTTTAGGGTATATTGCACATTGGCTACAGAGTCCAGCAGTCGCCATACTGATGTGGCCACAATAACTGCACTGTGCAGGCCAAACTTTTGGACTTCCCTGCCAGGGTTTTACCAGGGATACTTGCTTCTGAGGAGAGATCCCTCAAAATGTGGTTTATTCCAGGCAAATGGGGACAAACGGTAACCTTTGTACAATCCGTTGTACAAAGTAATTTGACTGTAAATGATCTATTCGAGCGATTTGACATTAACTCAATCTGAGAGACATATCATATTGGATACTCTGGTCTGTCGTAGGAGACTACCTGGCGATTTTTGGGTTGGTACTTCTGTTGGTTTAGGTGTTGGTGGTTTGGAGGAACCATGGAATACAAATGACCGAGGCCATGATCCATAATTGCTTGTTGTCGCTCCATTCCTTGCTGATCCACTGTAACTCTGTTGTCCAGGTTTTTTTTCCACTGTCACCAGTCCTCCATTATTACCCAGAATTCCAGCATGGATAGCTGCTTTGCATATTGAGGAATCCTAAGATAAACATGGGGCATTCAGTGCAAGATTAATGTTAGTCTTTTCTACATTATATATGACTTAGTATTATGTGAGATAAACGGTAAAACTAATAGCTTACATCTGTGTAGACATCAGTTCCCCAAACAGTTCCTCCATTCTCCTGGCACTCAGATGGACATTGAACACTTAGAAATTCAAAATATTAAAACTTTTATTCATTATATTATACTGATTATCATTTCTATTTATAGTTAATTGAATTTATTCATACAGAGAAATTATTTTGAGATAAAACTTACATTGAAATTGGTTCCTGCAGATTTCTGGCGGTAGTTGAACAGGATCCAATTACTGGAAAGAGAAAACATTAGATCAGTTTTTATGCCCAGGTAGTGATGAAGTCATAATTACCATACAGTTTTCTATTGTAGAACTCGATTGCCATCATTTAGGGCAAACTGTAGTTACTCTGAAGAAGCATTAGGATTGCATTACTGTGGTTGTTGAGTTCTCTGAATTCTTAAAACTTAGTATGGCTACTGTGATTATCTATTGTGCTCTGCAATGTCTGTTTCATTTTTTTTTCTCTCGCCCTACCCATGATTGTCACATAAAAGTGTTGATTTACTAAAGTAGAGAAATTGTCTGCATAGTAGAATTAATTATCGCTTAGCATCGTGTATAAAGTGAGGCTGTGTTGAACCGCACAATCATGTGCAAGGAAAATTCCTGTTTCATATTCCTTGAAAACATTAGATCAGTTTTTAGGGTATATTGCACATTGGCTACAGAGTCCAGCAGTCGCCATACTGATGTGGCCACAATAACTGCACTGTGCAGGCCAAACTTTTGGACTTCCCTGCCAGGGTTTTACCAGGGATACTTGCTTCTGAGGAGAGATCCCTCAAAATGTGGTTTATTCCAGGCAAATGGGGACAAACGGTAACCTTTGTACAGTCCGTTGTACAAAGTAATTTGACTGTAAATGATCTATTCGAGCGATTTGACATTAACTCAATCTGAGAGACATATCATATTGGATACTCTGGTCTGTCGTAGGAGACTACCTGGCGATTTTTGGGTTGGTACTTCTGTTGGTTTAGGTGTTGGTGGTTTGGAGGAACCATGGAATACAAATGACCGAGGCCACGATCCATAATTGCTTGTTGTGACTCCATTCCTTGCTGATCCACTGTAATTCTCTTGTCCAGGTGTTTTTTCCACTGTCACCAGTCCTCCATTATTACCCAGAATTCCAGCATGGATAGCTGCTTTACATATTGAGGAATGCTAAGATAAAAATGTGGCATTTAGTGCAAGATTAATGTTAAACTTTTCTATAATATATATGACTTCGTATTATATGAGAAAAATGGTAAAACTGATAGCTTACATCTATGTAGACATCAGTTCCCCAAACAGTTCCTCCATTCTCCTGGCACTCAGATGGACATTGAACACTTAGAAATTCAAAATATTAAAACTTGTATTCATTATATTATACTGATTATCATTTCTATTTATAGTTGATTGAATTTATTCATACAGAGAAATTATTTTGAGATAAAACTTACATTGAAATTGATTCCTGCAGATTTCTGGCAGTAGTTGAACAAGATCCAATTACTGGAAAGAGAAAACATTAGATCAGTTTTTATGCCCAGGTAGCGATGAAGTCATAATGACCATACAGTATTCTATTGTAGCACTAGATTGCCATCATATAGGGCAAACTGTAGTTACTCTGAACAAGCAATAGGATTGCATTACTGGTGTTGTTCAGTTTTCTGAATGCTTAAAACTTAGTATGGCTACTGTGATTATCTATTGTGCTCTGCAATGTCTGTTTCATTTTTTTTTTCTCTTGCCCTACCCATGATTGACACATAAAAGTGTTGATTTACTAAAGGAGAGAAATTGTCTGCATAGTAGAATTAATTATCACTTTGCATTGTGTATAAAGTGAGCCTGTGTTGAACCGCACAATCATGTGCAAGGTAAATTCCTGTTTTATATTCCTTGAAAACATTAGATCAGTTTATTGCGCATTGGCTACAGAGTCCAGCAGTCGCCATACTGATGTGGCCACAATAACTGCACTGTGCAGGCCAAACTGTTTGACTTCCCTGCCAGGGTTACTTGCTTCTGAGGAGAGATCCCTCAAAATGTGGTTTATTCCAGGCAAATTGGGACAAACACTAACCTTAGTACAATCCGTTGTACAAAGTAATTTGACTGTAAATGATCTATTTGAGCACTTTGAGATTAACTAGATCTGAGAGACATATCATATTGGATACTCTGGTCTGTCGTAGGAGACTACCTGGTGGTTTTTGGGTTGGTACTTCTGTTGGTTTAGGTGTTGGTGGTTTTGAGGAACCATGGAATACAAATGACCCAGGCCATGATCCATAAATGCTTGTTGTGACTCCATTCCTTGCTGATCCACTGTAATTCTCTTGTCTAGGTGTTTTTTCCACTGTCACCAGTCCTCCATTATTACCCAGAATTCCAGCATGGATAGCTGCTTTACATATTGAGGAATGCTAAGATAAAAATGTGGCATTCAGTATAAGATTAATGTTAGGCTTTTCTATATTATATATGACTTTGTATTATATGAGAAAAATGGTAAATCTGATAGCTTACATCTGTGTAGACATCAGTTCCCCAAACAGTTCCTCCATTCTCCTGGCACTCAGATGGACATTGAACACTTAGAAATTCAAAATATTAAAACTTGTATTCATTATATTATACTGATTATCATTTATATTTATGGTTAATTGAATTTATTCATACAGAGAAATTATTTTGAGATAAAACTTACATTGAAATTGATTCCTGCAGATTTCTGGAAGTAGTTGAACAGGATCCAATTACTGGAAAGAGAAAACATTAGATCAGTTTTTATGCCCAAGTAGCGATGAAGTCAAAGTATTCTGTTGTAGCACTGGATTGCCATCCTATAGAGCAAACTGTAGTTATTCTGAACAAGCATTAGGATTGCATTACTGGTGTTGTTCAGTTCCCTGAATGCTTAAAACTTAGTATGGCTACTGTGATTATCTATTGTGCTCTGCAATGTCTGTCTCATTTTTTTTTCTCTTGCCCTACCCATGATTGACACATAAAAGTGTTGATTTACTAAAGGAGAGAAATTGTCTGCATAGTAGACTTAATTTTCACTTAGCATTGTGTATAAAGTGAGGCTGTGTTGATCCGCACAATCATGTGCAAGGAAAATTCCTGTTTTATATTCCTTGAAAACATTAGATCAGTTAATAGGGTATATTGCGCATTGGCTACAGAGTCCAGCAGTCGTCATACTGATGTGGCCACAATAACTGCACTGTGCAGGTAAAACTTTTGGACTTCCCTGCCAGGGTTTTACCAGGGATACTTGCTTCTGAGGAGAGATCCCTCAAAATGTGGTTTATTCCAGGCAAATGAGGACAAACGGTGACCTTTGTACAATCAATTGTACAAAGTAATTTGACATTAACTAAATCTGAGAGACATATCATATTGGATACTCTGGTCTGTCGTCGGAGATTACCTGGTCGTTTTTGGGTTGGTACTTCTGTTGGTTTAGGTGTTGGTGGTTTTGAGGAACCATGGAATACAAATGACCGAGGCCACGATCCATAATTTCTTGTTGTGACTCCATTCCTTGCTGATCCACTGTAATTCTCTTGTCCAGGTGTTTTTTCCACTGTCACCAGTCCTCCATTGTTACCCAGAATTCCAGCATGGATAGCTGCTTTACATATTGAGGAATGCTAAGATAAACATGGGGCATTCAGTGCAAGATTAATGTTAGTCTTTTCTACATTATATATGACTTAGTATTATATGAGAAAAACGGTAAAACTAATAGCTTACATCTGTGTAGACATCAGTTCCCCAAACAGTTCCTCCATTCTTCTGGCACTCAGATGGACATTGAACACTTAGAAATTCAAAATATTAAAACTTGTATTCATTATATTATACTGATTATCATTTATATTTATGGTTAATTGAATTTATTCATATAGTGAAATTATTTGGAGATAAAACTTACGTTGAAATTGATTCCTGCAGATTTCTGGCAGTAGTTGAACAGGATCCAATTACTGGAAAGAGAAAACATTAGATCAGTTTTTATGCCCAAGTAGCGATGAAGTCAAAGTATTCTGTTGTAGCACTGGATTGCCATCCTATAGGGCAAACTGTAGTTATTCTGAACAAGCATTAGGATTGCATTACTGGTGTTGTTCAGTTCTCTGAATGCTTAAAACGTAGTATGGCTACTGTGATTATCTATTGTGCTCTGCAATGTCTGTTTCATTTTTTTTTCTCTTGCCCTACCCATGATTTACACATAAAACTGTTGATTTACTAAAAGAGAGAAATTGTCTGCATAGTAGACTTAATTTTCACTTAGCATTGTGTATAAAGTAAGGCTGTGTTGAACCGCACAAGCATGTGCAAGGAAAATTCCTGTTTTATATTCCTTGAAAACATTAGATCAGCTTATAGGGTATACTGCGCATTGGCTACAGAGTCCAGCAGTCGCCATACTGATGTGGCCACAATAACTGCACTGTGCAGGCCAAACTTTTGGACTTCCCTGCCAGGGTTTTTACCAGGGATACTTGCTTCTGAGGAGAGATCCCTCAAAATGTGGTTTATTCCAGGCAAATGGGGACAAACAGTAACCTTAGTACAATCCGTTGTACAAAGTAATTTGACTGTAAATGATCTATTTGAGTACTTTGACATGAACTAAATCTGAGAGACATAGCATATTGGACACTCTGGTCTGTCATAGGAGACTACCTGGCGGTTTTTGGGTTGGTACTTCTGTTGGTTTAGGTGTTGGTGGTTTTGAGGATCTATGGAATACAAATGACCGAGGCCACAATCCATAATTGCTTGTTGTGACTCCATTCCTTGCTGATCCACTGTAACTCTGTTGTCCAGGTGTTTTTTCCACTGTCACCAGTCCTCCATTATTACCCAGAATTCCAGCATGGATAGCTGCTTTACATATTGAGGAATGCTAAGATAAAAATGTGGCATTTAGTGCAAGATTAATGTTAAACTTTTCTATATTATATATGACTTCGTATTATATGAGAAAAATGGTAAAACTGATAGCTTACATCTATGTAGACATCAGTTCCCCAAACAGTTCCTCTATTCTCCTGGCACTCAGATGGACATTGAACACTTAGAAATTCAAAATATTAAAACTTGTATTCATTATATTATACTGATTATCATTTATATTTATGGTTAATTGAATTTATTCATACAGTGAAATTATTTTGAGATAAAACTTACATTGAAATTGATTCCTGCAGATTTCTGGCAGTAGTTGAACAGGATCCAATTACTGGAAAGAGAAAACATTAGATCAGTTTTTATGCTCAGGTAGCGATGAAGTCATAATGACCATACAGTATTCTGTTGCAGCACTGGATTGCCACCCTATAGGGCAAACTGTAGTTACTCTGAACAAGCATTAGGATTGCATTACTGGTGTTGTTCAGTTCTCTGAATGCTTAAAACTTAGTATGGCTACTGAGATTATCTATTGTGCTCTGCAATGTCTGTATCATTTTTCTTTCTCTCGCCCTACCGATGATTGACACATAAAAGTGTTGATTTACTAAAGGAGAGAAATTGTCTGCATAGTAGACTTAATTTTCACTTAGCTTTGTGTATAAAATGAGGCTGTGTTGAACCGCACAATCATGTGCAAGGAAAATTCCTGTTTTATATTCCTTAATAACATTAGATCAGTTTATAGGGTATATTGCGCATTGGCTACAGAGTCCAGCAGTCGCCATACTGATGTGGCCACAATAACTACACTGTGCAGGTCAAACTTTTGGACTTCCCTGCCAGGGTTTTTACCAGGGATACTTGCTTCTGAGGAGAGATCCCTCAAAATGTGGTTTATTCCAGGCAAATGGGGACAAACGGAAACCTTTGTACAATCCGTTGTACAAAGTAATTTGACTGTAAATGATCTATTTGAGCGATTTGACATTAACTCAATCTGAGAGACATATCATATTGGATACTCTGGTCTGTCATAGGAGACTACCTGGAGGTTTTTGGGTTGGTACTTCTGTTGGTTTAGGTGTTGGTGGTTTGGAGGAACCATGGAATACAAATGACCGAGGCCACGATCCATAATTGCTTGTTGTGACTCCATTCCTTTCTGATCCACTGTAATTGTCTTGTCCAGGTGTTTTTTCCACTGTCACCAGTCCTCCATTATTACCCAGAATTCCAGCATGGATAGCTGCTTTGCATATTGAGGAATCCTAAGATAAACATGTGGCATTCAGTTCAAGATTAATGTTAGCCTTTTCTACATTATATATGACTTAGTATTATATGAGAAAAACTGCAAAACTAATAGCTTACATCTGTGTAGACATCAGTTCCCCAAACAGTTCCTCCATTCTCCTGGCACTCAGATGGACATTGAACACTTAGAAATTCAAAATATTAAAACTTGTATTCATTATATTATACTGATTATCATTTCTATTTATAGTTAATTGAATTTATTCATACAGAGAAATTATTTTGAGATAAAACTTACACTGAAATTGATTCCTGCAGATTTTTGGAAGTAGTTGAACAGGATCCAATTACTGGAAAGAGAAAAAATTAGATCAGTTTTTATGCCTAGGTAGCGATTAAGTCATAATGACCATACAGTATTCTGTTGTAGCACTGGATTGCCATCATATAGGGCAAACTGTAGTTACTCTGAACAAGCATTAGAATTGCATTACTGGTGTTGTTCAGTTCTCTGAATGCTTAAAACTTAGTATGGCTACTGTGATTATCTATTGTGCTCTGCAATGTCTGTTTCATTTTTTTCTCTTGCCCTACCCATGATTGACACATAAAACTGTTGATTTACTAAAAGAGAGAAATTGTCTGCATAGTAGACTTAATTTTCACTTAGCATTGTGTATAAAGTAAGGCTGTGTTGAACCGCACAATCATGTGCAAGGAAAATTCCTGTTTCATATTCCTTGAAAACATTAGATCAGTTTTTAGGGTATATTGCACATTGGCTACAGAGTCCAGCAGTCGCCATACTGATGTGGCCACAATAACTGCACTGTGCAGGCCAAACTTTTGGACTTCCCTGCCATGGTTTTACCAGGGATACTTGCTTCTGAGGAGTGATCCCTCAAAATGTGGTTTATTCCAGGCAAATGGGGACAAACGGTAACCTTTGTACAATCCATTGTACAAGGTAATTTGACTGTAAATGATCTATTTGAGCACTTTGACATTAACTAAATCTGAGAAACATATCATATTGGATACTCTGGTCTGTCGCAGGAGACTACCTGGCGGTTTTGGGGTTGGCACTTCTGTTGGTTTAGGTGTTGGTGGTTTTGAGGAACCATGGAATACAAATGACCGAGGCCATGTTCCATAATTGCTTGTTGTGACTCCATTCCTTGCTGATCCACTGTAATTCTCTTGTCCAGGTGTTTTTTCCAATGTCACCAGTCCTCCATTATTACCCAGAATTCCAGCATGGATAGCTGCTTTGCATATTGAGGAATCCTAAAATAAACATGTGGCATTCAGTGTAAGATTAATGTTAGACTTTTCTATATTATATATGACTTCATATTACAGTGGGGCAAAAAAGTATTTAGTCAGCCACCAATTGTGCAAGTTCTCCCACTTAAAAAGATGAGAGAGGCCTGTAATTGTCATCATAGGTATACCTCAACTATGAGAGTCAAAATGTGGAAACAAATCCAGACAATCACATTGTCTGATTTTTGAAAGAATTTATTTGCAAATTCTGGTGGAAAATAAGGATTTGGTCACCTACAAACAAGCAAGATTTCTGGCTCTCACAGACCTGTATCTTCTTCTTTAAGAGGCTCCTCTGTCCTCCACTCATTACCTGTATTAATGGCACCTGTTTGGACTTGTTATCAGTATAAAAGACACCTGTCCACAACCTCAAACAGTCACACTCCAAATTCCACTATGGTGAAGACCAAAGAGCTGTTGGAGGACACCAGAAACAAAATTGTAGACCTGCACCAGGCTGGGAAGACTAAATCTGCAATAGGCAAGCAGCTTGGTGTGAAGAAATCAACTGTGGGAGCAATAATTAGAAAATGGAAGACATACAAGACCACTGATAATCTCTCTCGATCTGGAGCTCCACGCAAGATCTCACCCCGTGAGGTCAAAATGATCACAAGAAAGGTGAGCAAAAATCCCAGAAC
Organism: Aquarana catesbeiana; assembly: GCF_042186555.1. NCBI lineage: Eukaryota > Metazoa > Chordata > Amphibia > Anura > Ranidae > Aquarana > Aquarana catesbeiana. Next base: position 274,194,599 of record NC_133330.1, on the reverse strand, counting down.
CACACGGGGGGACCTAGTGAATGACCTGCAGAGAGCTGGGACCAACATAACAAAGGCTACTATCAGTAACACACTATGCCGCCAGGGAATCAGATCCTGCAGTGCCAGACGTGTCTCCCTGCTTAAGCCAGTACATGTCCGGGCCCGTCTGAGGTTTGCAAGAGAGCATTTGGATGATCCAGAAGAGGATTGGGAGAATGTCATATGGTCAGATGAAACCAAAGTAGAACTGTTTGGTAGAAACACAACTCGTCATATTTGAAGGAGAGAGAATGCTGAGTTGCAACCAAAGAACACCATACCTACTGTGAAGCATGGGGGTGGCAACATCATGCTTTGGGGCTGTTTCTGTGCAAAGGGAACAGGACGACTGATCCGTGTACATGAAAGAATGAATGGGGCCATGTATCATGAGATTTTGAGTGCAAACCTCCTCCCATCAGCAAGGGCATTGACGATGAAACGTGGCTGGATCTTTCAGCATGACAATGATCCCAAACACACCGCCCGGGCAACGAAGAAGTGGCTTCGTAAGGAGCATTTCAAGGTCCTGGAGTGGCCTAGCCAGTCTCCAGATCTCAACTTCATAGAAAACCTTTGGAGGGAGTTATAAGTACATGTTGCCCAGCGACAGCCCCAAAACATCACTGCTCTAGAGGAGATCTGCATGGAGGAATGGGCCAACATACCAGCAACAGTGTGTGACAATCTTGTGAAGACTTACAGAAAACGTTTGACCTCTGTCATTGCCAACAAAGGATATATAACAAAGTATTGAGATGAACTTTTGATATTGACCAAATACTTATTTTCCACCATAATTTGCAAATAAATTCTTTCAAAAATCAGACAATGTGATTGTCTGGATTTGCTTCCACATTTTGTCTCTCATAGTTGAGGTATACCTATGATGACAATTACAGGCCTCTCTCATATTTTTAAGTGGGAGAACTTGCACAATTGGTGGCTGACTAAATACTTTTTTGACCCACTGTATATGAGAAAAATGGTAAAACTAATAGCTTACGTCTGTGTAGACATCAGTTCCCCAAACAGTTCCTCCATTCTCCTGGCACTCAGATGGACATTGAACACTTAGAAATTCAAAATATTAAAACTTGTATTCATTATATTATACTGATTATCATTTCTATTTATAGTTAATTGAATTTATTCATACAGTGAAATTATTTTGAGATAAAACTTACATTAAAATTGGTTCCTGCAGATTTCTGGCAGTAGTTGAACAGGATCCAATTACTGGAAAGAGAAAACATTAGATCAGTTTTTATGCCCAGGTAGCGATGAAGTCATAATGACCATACAGTATTCTGTTGTAGCACTGGATTGCCATCCTATAGGGCAAACTGTAGTTACCCTGAACAAGCATTAGGATTGCATTACTGGTGTTGTTCAGTTCTCTGAATGCTTAAAACTTAGTATGGCTACTGTGATTATCTATTGTGCTCTGACATGTCTGTATCATTTTTTTTTCTCTCGCCCTACCCATGATTGACACATAAAAGTGTTGATTTACTAAAGGAGAGAAATTGTCTGCATAGTAGAATTAATTTTCGCTTAGCATCGTGTATAAAGTGAGGCTGTGTTGTACCGCACAATCATGTGCAAGGAAAATTCCTGTTTCATATTCCTTGAAAACATTAGATCAGTTTTTAGGGTATATTGCACATTGGCTACAGAGTCCAGCAGTCACCACACTGATGTGGCCACAATAACTGCACTGTGCAGGCCAAACTGTTTGACTTCCCTGCCAGGGTTACTTGCTTCTGAGGAGAGATCCCTCAAAATGTGGTTTATTCCAGGCAAATTGGGACAAACACTAACCTTAGTACAATCCGTTGTACAAAGTAATTTGACTGTAAATGATCTATTTGAGCACTTTGAGATTAACTAGATCTGAGAGACATATCATATTGGATACTCTGGTCTGTCGTAGGAGACTACCTGGTGGTTTTTGGGTTGGTACTTCTGTTGGTTTAGGTGTTGGTGGTTTTGAGGAACCATGGAATACAAATGACCCAGGCCATGATCCATAAATGCTTGTTGTGACTCCATTCCTTGCTGATCCACTGTAATTCTCTTGTCTAGGTGTTTTTTCCACTGTCACCAGTCCTCCATTATTACCCAGAATTCCAGCATGGATAGCTGCTTTACATATTGAGGAATGCTAAGATAAAAATGTGGCATTCAGTATAAGATTAATGTTAGGCTTTTCTATATTATATATGACTTTGTATTATATGAGAAAAATGGTAAATCTGATAGCTTACATCTGTGTAGACATCAGTTCCCCAAACAGTTCCTCCATTCTCCTGGCACTCAGATGGACATTGAACACTTAGAAATTCAAAATATTAAAACTTGTATTCATTATATTATACTGATTATCATTTATATTTATGGTTAATTGAATTTATTCATACAGAGAAATTATTTTGAGATAAAACTTACATTGAAATTGATTCCTGCAGATTTCTGGAAGTAGTTGAACAGGATCCAATTACTGGAAAGAGAAAACATTAGATCAGTTTTTATGCCCAAGTAGCGATGAAGTCAAAGTATTCTGTTGTAGCACTGGATTGCCATCCTATAGAGCAAACTGTAGTTATTCTGAACAAGCATTAGGATTGCATTACTGGTGTTGTTCAGTTCCCTGAATGCTTAAAACTTAGTATGGCTACTGTGATTATCTATTGTGCTCTGCAATGTCTGTCTCATTTTTTTTTCTCTTGCCCTACCCATGATTGACACATAAAAGTGTTGATTTACTAAAGGAGAGAAATTGTCTGCATAGTAGACTTAATTTTCACTTAGCATTGTGTATAAAGTGAGGCTGTGTTGATCCGCACAATCATGTGCAAGGAAAATTCCTGTTTTATATTCCTTGAAAACATTAGATCAGTTAATAGGGTATATTGCGCATTGGCTACAGAGTCCAGCAGTCGTCATACTGATGTGGCCACAATAACTGCACTGTGCAGGTAAAACTTTTGGACTTCCCTGCCAGGGTTTTACCAGGGATACTTGCTTCTGAGGAGAGATCCCTCAAAATGTGGTTTATTCCAGGCAAATGAGGACAAACGGTGACCTTTGTACAATCAATTGTACAAAGTAATTTGACATTAACTAAATCTGAGAGACATATCATATTGGATACTCTGGTCTGTCGTCGGAGATTACCTGGTCGTTTTTGGGTTGGTACTTCTGTTGGTTTAGGTGTTGGTGGTTTTGAGGAACCATGGAATACAAATGACCGAGGCCACGATCCATAATTTCTTGTTGTGACTCCATTCCTTGCTGATCCACTGTAATTCTCTTGTCCAGGTGTTTTTTCCACTGTCACCAGTCCTCCATTGTTACCCAGAATTCCAGCATGGATAGCTGCTTTACATATTGAGGAATGCTAAGATAAACATGGGGCATTCAGTGCAAGATTAATGTTAGTCTTTTCTACATTATATATGACTTAGTATTATATGAGAAAAACGGTAAAACTAATAGCTTACATCTGTGTAGACATCAGTTCCCCAAACAGTTCCTCCATTCTTCTGGCACTCAGATGGACATTGAACACTTAGAAATTCAAAATATTAAAACTTGTATTCATTATATTATACTGATTATCATTTATATTTATGGTTAATTGAATTTATTCATATAGTGAAATTATTTGGAGATAAAACTTACGTTGAAATTGATTCCTGCAGATTTCTGGCAGTAGTTGAACAGGATCCAATTACTGGAAAGAGAAAACATTAGATCAGTTTTTATGCCCAAGTAGCGATGAAGTCAAAGTATTCTGTTGTAGCACTGGATTGCCATCCTATAGGGCAAACTGTAGTTATTCTGAACAAGCATTAGGATTGCATTACTGGTGTTGTTCAGTTCTCTGAATGCTTAAAACGTAGTATGGCTACTGTGATTATCTATTGTGCTCTGCAATGTCTGTTTCATTTTTTTTTCTCTTGCCCTACCCATGATTTACACATAAAACTGTTGATTTACTAAAAGAGAGAAATTGTCTGCATAGTAGACTTAATTTTCACTTAGCATTGTGTATAAAGTAAGGCTGTGTTGAACCGCACAAGCATGTGCAAGGAAAATTCCTGTTTTATATTCCTTGAAAACATTAGATCAGCTTATAGGGTATACTGCGCATTGGCTACAGAGTCCAGCAGTCGCCATACTGATGTGGCCACAATAACTGCACTGTGCAGGCCAAACTTTTGGACTTCCCTGCCAGGGTTTTTACCAGGGATACTTGCTTCTGAGGAGAGATCCCTCAAAATGTGGTTTATTCCAGGCAAATGGGGACAAACAGTAACCTTAGTACAATCCGTTGTACAAAGTAATTTGACTGTAAATGATCTATTTGAGTACTTTGACATGAACTAAATCTGAGAGACATAGCATATTGGACACTCTGGTCTGTCATAGGAGACTACCTGGCGGTTTTTGGGTTGGTACTTCTGTTGGTTTAGGTGTTGGTGGTTTTGAGGATCTATGGAATACAAATGACCGAGGCCACAATCCATAATTGCTTGTTGTGACTCCATTCCTTGCTGATCCACTGTAACTCTGTTGTCCAGGTGTTTTTTCCACTGTCACCAGTCCTCCATTATTACCCAGAATTCCAGCATGGATAGCTGCTTTACATATTGAGGAATGCTAAGATAAAAATGTGGCATTTAGTGCAAGATTAATGTTAAACTTTTCTATATTATATATGACTTCGTATTATATGAGAAAAATGGTAAAACTGATAGCTTACATCTATGTAGACATCAGTTCCCCAAACAGTTCCTCTATTCTCCTGGCACTCAGATGGACATTGAACACTTAGAAATTCAAAATATTAAAACTTGTATTCATTATATTATACTGATTATCATTTATATTTATGGTTAATTGAATTTATTCATACAGTGAAATTATTTTGAGATAAAACTTACATTGAAATTGATTCCTGCAGATTTCTGGCAGTAGTTGAACAGGATCCAATTACTGGAAAGAGAAAACATTAGATCAGTTTTTATGCTCAGGTAGCGATGAAGTCATAATGACCATACAGTATTCTGTTGCAGCACTGGATTGCCACCCTATAGGGCAAACTGTAGTTACTCTGAACAAGCATTAGGATTGCATTACTGGTGTTGTTCAGTTCTCTGAATGCTTAAAACTTAGTATGGCTACTGAGATTATCTATTGTGCTCTGCAATGTCTGTATCATTTTTCTTTCTCTCGCCCTACCGATGATTGACACATAAAAGTGTTGATTTACTAAAGGAGAGAAATTGTCTGCATAGTAGACTTAATTTTCACTTAGCTTTGTGTATAAAATGAGGCTGTGTTGAACCGCACAATCATGTGCAAGGAAAATTCCTGTTTTATATTCCTTAATAACATTAGATCAGTTTATAGGGTATATTGCGCATTGGCTACAGAGTCCAGCAGTCGCCATACTGATGTGGCCACAATAACTACACTGTGCAGGTCAAACTTTTGGACTTCCCTGCCAGGGTTTTTACCAGGGATACTTGCTTCTGAGGAGAGATCCCTCAAAATGTGGTTTATTCCAGGCAAATGGGGACAAACGGTAACCTTTGTACAATCCGTTGTACAAAGTAATTTGACTGTAAATGATCTATTTGAGCGATTTGACATTAACTCAATCTGAGAGACATATCATATTGGATACTCTGGTCTGTCATAGGAGACTACCTGGAGGTTTTTGGGTTGGTACTTCTGTTGGTTTAGGTGTTGGTGGTTTGGAGGAACCATGGAATACAAATGACCGAGGCCACGATCCATAATTGCTTGTTGTGACTCCATTCCTTTCTGATCCACTGTAATTGTCTTGTCCAGGTGTTTTTTCCACTGTCACCAGTCCTCCATTATTACCCAGAATTCCAGCATGGATAGCTGCTTTGCATATTGAGGAATCCTAAGATAAACATGTGGCATTCAGTTCAAGATTAATGTTAGCCTTTTCTACATTATATATGACTTAGTATTATATGAGAAAAACTGCAAAACTAATAGCTTACATCTGTGTAGACATCAGTTCCCCAAACAGTTCCTCCATTCTCCTGGCACTCAGATGGACATTGAACACTTAGAAATTCAAAATATTAAAACTTGTATTCATTATATTATACTGATTATCATTTCTATTTATAGTTAATTGAATTTATTCATACAGAGAAATTATTTTGAGATAAAACTTACACTGAAATTGATTCCTGCAGATTTTTGGAAGTAGTTGAACAGGATCCAATTACTGGAAAGAGAAAAAATTAGATCAGTTTTTATGCCTAGGTAGCGATTAAGTCATAATGACCATACAGTATTCTGTTGTAGCACTGGATTGCCATCATATAGGGCAAACTGTAGTTACTCTGAACAAGCATTAGAATTGCATTACTGGTGTTGTTCAGTTCTCTGAATGCTTAAAACTTAGTATGGCTACTGTGATTATCTATTGTGCTCTGCAATGTCTGTTTCATTTTTTTCTCTTGCCCTACCCATGATTGACACATAAAACTGTTGATTTACTAAAAGAGAGAAATTGTCTGCATAGTAGACTTAATTTTCACTTAGCATTGTGTATAAAGTAAGGCTGTGTTGAACCGCACAATCATGTGCAAGGAAAATTCCTGTTTCATATTCCTTGAAAACATTAGATCAGTTTTTAGGGTATATTGCACATTGGCTACAGAGTCCAGCAGTCGCCATACTGATGTGGCCACAATAACTGCACTGTGCAGGCCAAACTTTTGGACTTCCCTGCCATGGTTTTACCAGGGATACTTGCTTCTGAGGAGTGATCCCTCAAAATGTGGTTTATTCCAGGCAAATGGGGACAAACGGTAACCTTTGTACAATCCATTGTACAAGGTAATTTGACTGTAAATGATCTATTTGAGCACTTTGACATTAACTAAATCTGAGAAACATATCATATTGGATACTCTGGTCTGTCGCAGGAGACTACCTGGCGGTTTTGGGGTTGGCACTTCTGTTGGTTTAGGTGTTGGTGGTTTTGAGGAACCATGGAATACAAATGACCGAGGCCATGTTCCATAATTGCTTGTTGTGACTCCATTCCTTGCTGATCCACTGTAATTCTCTTGTCCAGGTGTTTTTTCCAATGTCACCAGTCCTCCATTATTACCCAGAATTCCAGCATGGATAGCTGCTTTGCATATTGAGGAATCCTAAAATAAACATGTGGCATTCAGTGTAAGATTAATGTTAGACTTTTCTATATTATATATGACTTCATATTACAGTGGGGCAAAAAAGTATTTAGTCAGCCACCAATTGTGCAAGTTCTCCCACTTAAAAAGATGAGAGAGGCCTGTAATTGTCATCATAGGTATACCTCAACTATGAGAGTCAAAATGTGGAAACAAATCCAGACAATCACATTGTCTGATTTTTGAAAGAATTTATTTGCAAATTCTGGTGGAAAATAAGGATTTGGTCACCTACAAACAAGCAAGATTTCTGGCTCTCACAGACCTGTATCTTCTTCTTTAAGAGGCTCCTCTGTCCTCCACTCATTACCTGTATTAATGGCACCTGTTTGAACTTGTTATCAGTATAAAAGACACCTGTCCACAACCTCAAACAGTCACACTCCAAATTCCACTATGGTGAAGACCAAAGAGCTGTTGGAGGACACCAGAAACAAAATTGTAGACCTGCACCAGGCTGGGAAGACTAAATCTGCAATAGGCAAGCAGCTTGGTGTGAAGAAATCAACTGTGGGAGCAATAATTAGAAAATGGAAGACATACAAGACCACTGATAATCTCTCTCGATCTGGAGCTCCACGCAAGATCTCACCCCGTGAGGTCAAAATGATCACAAGAAAGGTGAGCAAAAATCCCAGAACCACACGGGGGGACCTAGTGAATGACCTGCAGAGAGCTGGGACCAACATAACAAAGGCTACTATCAGTAACACACTATGCCGCCAGGGAATCAGATCCTGCAGTGCCAGACGTGTCTCCCTGCTTAAGCCAGTACATGTCCGGGCCCGTCTGAGGTTTGCAAGAGAGCATTTGGATGATCCAGAAGAGGATTGGGAGAATGTCATATGGTCAGATGAAACCAAAGTAGAACTGTTTGGTAGAAACACAACTCGTCATATTTGAAGGAGAGAGAATGCTGAGTTGCAACCAAAGAACACCATACCTACTGTGAAGCATGGGGGTGGCAACATCATGCTTTGGGGCTGTTTCTGTGCAAAGGGAACAGGACGACTGATCCGTGTACATGAAAGAATGAATGGGGCCATGTATCATGAGATTTTGAGTGCAAACCTCCTCCCATCAGCAAGGGCATTGACGATGAAACGTGGCTGGATCTTTCAGCATGACAATGATCCCAAACACACCGCCCGGGCAACGAAGAAGTGGCTTCGTAAGGAGCATTTCAAGGTCCTGGAGTGGCCTAGCCAGTCTCCAGATCTCAACTTCATAGAAAACCTTTGGAGGGAGTTATAAGTACATGTTGCCCAGCGACAGCCCCAAAACATCACTGCTCTAGAGGAGATCTGCATGGAGGAATGGGCCAACATACCAGCAACAGTGTGTGACAATCTTGTGAAGACTTACAGAAAACGTTTGACCTCTGTCATTGCCAACAAAGGATATATAACAAAGTATTGAGATGAACTTTTGATATTGACCAAATACTTATTTTCCACCATAATTTGCAAATAAATTCTTTCAAAAATCAGACAATGTGATTGTCTGGATTTGCTTCCACATTTTGTCTCTCATAGTTGAGGTATACCTATGATGACAATTACAGGCCTCTCTCATATTTTTAAGTGGGAGAACTTGCACAATTGGTGGCTGACTAAATACTTTTTTGACCCACTGTATATGAGAAAAATGGTAAAACTAATAGCTTACGTCTGTGTAGACATCAGTTCCCCAAACAGTTCCTCCATTCTCCTGGCACTCAGATGGACATTGAACACTTAGAAATTCAAAATATTAAAACTTGTATTCATTATATTATACTGATTATCATTTCTATTTATAGTTAATTGAATTTATTCATACAGTGAAATTATTTTGAGATAAAACTTACATTAAAATTGGTTCCTGCAGATTTCTGGCAGTAGTTGAACAGGATCCAATTACTGGAAAGAGAAAACATTAGATCAGTTTTTATGCCCAGGTAGCGATGAAGTCATAATGACCATACAGTATTCTGTTGTAGCACTGGATTGCCATCCTATAGGGCAAACTGTAGTTACCCTGAACAAGCATTAGGATTGCATTACTGGTGTTGTTCAGTTCTCTGAATGCTTAAAACTTAGTATGGCTACTGTGATTATCTATTGTGCTCTGACATGTCTGTATCATTTTTTTTTCTCTCGCCCTACCCATGATTGACACATAAAAGTGTTGATTTACTAAAGGAGAGAAATTGTCTGCATAGTAGAATTAATTTTCGCTTAGCATCGTGTATAAAGTGAGGCTGTGTTGTACCGCACAATCATGTGCAAGGAAAATTCCTGTTTCATATTCCTTGAAAACATTAGATCAGTTTTTAGGGTATATTGCACATTGGCTACAGAGTCCAGCAGTCACCACACTGATGTGGCCACAATAACTGCACTGTGCAGGCCAAACTGTTTGACTTCCCTGCCAGGGTTACTTGCTTCTGAGGAGAGATCCCTCAAAATGTGGTTTATTCCAGGCAAATTGGGACAAACACTAACCTTAGTACAATCCGTTGTACAAAGTAATTTGACTGTAAATGATCTATTTGAGCACTTTGAGATTAACTAGATCTGAGAGACATATCATATTGGATACTCTGGTCTGTCGTAGGAGACTACCTGGTGGTTTTTGGGTTGGTACTTCTGTTGGTTTAGGTGTTGGTGGTTTTGAGGAACCATGGAATACAAATGACCCAGGCCATGATCCATAAATGCTTGTTGTGACTCCATTCCTTGCTGATCCACTGTAATTCTCTTGTCTAGGTGTTTTTTCCACTGTCACCAGTCCTCCATTATTACCCAGAATTCCAGCATGGATAGCTGCTTTACATATTGAGGAATGCTAAGATAAAAATGTGGCATTCAGTATAAGATTAATGTTAGGCTTTTCTATATTATATATGACTTTGTATTATATGAGAAAAATGGTAAATCTGATAGCTTACATCTGTGTAGACATCAGTTCCCCAAACAGTTCCTCCATTCTCCTGGCACTCAGATGGACATTGAACACTTAGAAATTCAAAATATTAAAACTTGTATTCATTATATTATACTGATTATCATTTATATTTATGGTTAATTGAATTTATTCATACAGAGAAATTATTTTGAGATAAAACTTACATTGAAATTGATTCCTGCAGATTTCTGGAAGTAGTTGAACAGGATCCAATTACTGGAAAGAGAAAACATTAGATCAGTTTTTATGCCCAAGTAGCGATGAAGTCAAAGTATTCTGTTGTAGCACTGGATTGCCATCCTATAGAGCAAACTGTAGTTATTCTGAACAAGCATTAGGATTGCATTACTGGTGTTGTTCAGTTCCCTGAATGCTTAAAACTTAGTATGGCTACTGTGATTATCTATTGTGCTCTGCAATGTCTGTCTCATTTTTTTTTCTCTTGCCCTACCCATGATTGACACATAAAAGTGTTGATTTACTAAAGGAGAGAAATTGTCTGCATAGTAGACTTAATTTTCACTTAGCATTGTGTATAAAGTGAGGCTGTGTTGATCCGCACAATCATGTGCAAGGAAAATTCCTGTTTTATATTCCTTGAAAACATTAGATCAGTTAATAGGGTATATTGCGCATTGGCTACAGAGTCCAGCAGTCGTCATACTGATGTGGCCACAATAACTGCACTGTGCAGGTAAAACTTTTGGACTTCCCTGCCAGGGTTTTACCAGGGATACTTGCTTCTGAGGAGAGATCCCTCAAAATGTGGTTTATTCCAGGCAAATGAGGACAAACGGTGACCTTTGTACAATCAATTGTACAAAGTAATTTGACATTAACTAAATCTGAGAGACATATCATATTGGATACTCTGGTCTGTCGTCGGAGATTACCTGGTCGTTTTTGGGTTGGTACTTCTGTTGGTTTAGGTGTTGGTGGTTTTGAGGAACCATGGAATACAAATGACCGAGGCCACGATCCATAATTTCTTGTTGTGACTCCATTCCTTGCTGATCCACTGTAATTCTCTTGTCCAGGTGTTTTTTCCACTGTCACCAGTCCTCCATTGTTACCCAGAATTCCAGCATGGATAGCTGCTTTACATATTGAGGAATGCTAAGATAAACATGGGGCATTCAGTGCAAGATTAATGTTAGTCTTTTCTACATTATATATGACTTAGTATTATATGAGAAAAACGGTAAAACTAATAGCTTACATCTGTGTAGACATCAGTTCCCCAAACAGTTCCTCCATTCTTCTGGCACTCAGATGGACATTGAACACTTAGAAATTCAAAATATTAAAACTTGTATTCATTATATTATACTGATTATCATTTATATTTATGGTTAATTGAATTTATTCATATAGTGAAATTATTTGGAGATAAAACTTACGTTGAAATTGATTCCTGCAGATTTCTGGCAGTAGTTGAACAGGATCCAATTACTGGAAAGAGAAAACATTAGATCAGTTTTTATGCCCAAGTAGCGATGAAGTCAAAGTATTCTGTTGTAGCACTGGATTGCCATCCTATAGGGCAAACTGTAGTTATTCTGAACAAGCATTAGGATTGCATTACTGGTGTTGTTCAGTTCTCTGAATGCTTAAAACGTAGTATGGCTACTGTGATTATCTATTGTGCTCTGCAATGTCTGTTTCATTTTTTTTTCTCTTGCCCTACCCATGATTTACACATAAAACTGTTGATTTACTAAAAGAGAGAAATTGTCTGCATAGTAGACTTAATTTTCACTTAGCATTGTGTATAAAGTAAGGCTGTGTTGAACCGCACAAGCATGTGCAAGGAAAATTCCTGTTTTATATTCCTTGAAAACATTAGATCAGCTTATAGGGTATACTGCGCATTGGCTACAGAGTCCAGCAGTCGCCATACTGATGTGGCCACAATAACTGCACTGTGCAGGCCAAACTTTTGGACTTCCCTGCCAGGGTTTTTACCAGGGATACTTGCTTCTGAGGAGAGATCCCTCAAAATGTGGTTTATTCCAGGCAAATGGGGACAAACAGTAACCTTAGTACAATCCGTTGTACAAAGTAATTTGACTGTAAATGATCTATTTGAGTACTTTGACATGAACTAAATCTGAGAGACATAGCATATTGGACACTCTGGTCTGTCATAGGAGACTACCTGGCGGTTTTTGGGTTGGTACTTCTGTTGGTTTAGGTGTTGGTGGTTTTGAGGATCTATGGAATACAAATGACCGAGGCCACAATCCATAATTGCTTGTTGTGACTCCATTCCTTGCTGATCCACTGTAACTCTGTTGTCCAGGTGTTTTTTCCACTGTCACCAGTCCTCCATTATTACCCAGAATTCCAGCATGGATAGCTGCTTTACATATTGAGGAATGCTAAGATAAAAATGTGGCATTTAGTGCAAGATTAATGTTAAACTTTTCTATATTATATATGACTTCGTATTATATGAGAAAAATGGTAAAACTGATAGCTTACATCTATGTAGACATCAGTTCCCCAAACAGTTCCTCTATTCTCCTGGCACTCAGATGGACATTGAACACTTAGAAATTCAAAATATTAAAACTTGTATTCATTATATTATACTGATTATCATTTATATTTATGGTTAATTGAATTTATTCATACAGTGAAATTATTTTGAGATAAAACTTACATTGAAATTGATTCCTGCAGATTTCTGGCAGTAGTTGAACAGGATCCAATTACTGGAAAGAGAAAACATTAGATCAGTTTTTATGCTCAGGTAGCGATGAAGTCATAATGACCATACAGTATTCTGTTGCAGCACTGGATTGCCACCCTATAGGGCAAACTGTAGTTACTCTGAACAAGCATTAGGATTGCATTACTGGTGTTGTTCAGTTCTCTGAATGCTTAAAACTTAGTATGGCTACTGAGATTATCTATTGTGCTCTGCAATGTCTGTATCATTTTTCTTTCTCTCGCCCTACCGATGATTGACACATAAAAGTGTTGATTTACTAAAGGAGAGAAATTGTCTGCATAGTAGACTTAATTTTCACTTAGCTTTGTGTATAAAATGAGGCTGTGTTGAACCGCACAATCATGTGCAAGGAAAATTCCTGTTTTATATTCCTTAATAACATTAGATCAGTTTATAGGGTATATTGCGCATTGGCTACAGAGTCCAGCAGTCGCCATACTGATGTGGCCACAATAACTACACTGTGCAGGTCAAACTTTTGGACTTCCCTGCCAGGGTTTTTACCAGGGATACTTGCTTCTGAGGAGAGATCCCTCAAAATGTGGTTTATTCCAGGCAAATGGGGACAAACGGAAACCTTTGTACAATCCGTTGTACAAAGTAATTTGACTGTAAATGATCTATTTGAGCGATTTGACATTAACTCAATCTGAGAGACATATCATATTGGATACTCTGGTCTGTCATAGGAGACTACCTGGAGGTTTTTGGGTTGGTACTTCTGTTGGTTTAGGTGTTGGTGGTTTGGAGGAACCATGGAATACAAATGACCGAGGCCACGATCCATAATTGCTTGTTGTGACTCCATTCCTTTCTGATCCACTGTAATTGTCTTGTCCAGGTGTTTTTTCCACTGTCACCAGTCCTCCATTATTACCCAGAATTCCAGCATGGATAGCTGCTTTGCATATTGAGGAATCCTAAGATAAACATGTGGCATTCAGTTCAAGATTAATGTTAGCCTTTTCTACATTATATATGACTTAGTATTATATGAGAAAAACTGCAAAACTAATAGCTTACATCTGTGTAGACATCAGTTCCCCAAACAGTTCCTCCATTCTCCTGGCACTCAGATGGACATTGAACACTTAGAAATTCAAAATATTAAAACTTGTATTCATTATATTATACTGATTATCATTTCTATTTATAGTTAATTGAATTTATTCATACAGAGAAATTATTTTGAGATAAAACTTACACTGAAATTGATTCCTGCAGATTTTTGGAAGTAGTTGAACAGGATCCAATTACTGGAAAGAGAAAAAATTAGATCAGTTTTTATGCCTAGGTAGCGATTAAGTCATAATGACCATACAGTATTCTGTTGTAGCACTGGATTGCCATCATATAGGGCAAACTGTAGTTACTCTGAACAAGCATTAGAATTGCATTACTGGTGTTGTTCAGTTCTCTGAATGCTTAAAACTTAGTATGGCTACTGTGATTATCTATTGTGCTCTGCAATGTCTGTTTCATTTTTTTCTCTTGCCCTACCCATGATTGACACATAAAACTGTTGATTTACTAAAAGAGAGAAATTGTCTGCATAGTAGACTTAATTTTCACTTAGCATTGTGTATAAAGTAAGGCTGTGTTGAACCGCACAATCATGTGCAAGGAAAATTCCTGTTTCATATTCCTTGAAAACATTAGATCAGTTTTTAGGGTATATTGCACATTGGCTACAGAGTCCAGCAGTCGCCATACTGATGTGGCCACAATAACTGCACTGTGCAGGCCAAACTTTTGGACTTCCCTGCCATGGTTTTACCAGGGATACTTGCTTCTGAGGAGTGATCCCTCAAAATGTGGTTTATTCCAGGCAAATGGGGACAAACGGTAACCTTTGTACAATCCATTGTACAAGGTAATTTGACTGTAAATGATCTATTTGAGCACTTTGACATTAACTAAATCTGAGAAACATATCATATTGGATACTCTGGTCTGTCGCAGGAGACTACCTGGCGGTTTTGGGGTTGGCACTTCTGTTGGTTTAGGTGTTGGTGGTTTTGAGGAACCATGGAATACAAATGACCGAGGCCATGTTCCATAATTGCTTGTTGTGACTCCATTCCTTGCTGATCCACTGTAATTCTCTTGTCCAGGTGTTTTTTCCAATGTCACCAGTCCTCCATTATTACCCAGAATTCCAGCATGGATAGCTGCTTTGCATATTGAGGAATCCTAAAATAAACATGTGGCATTCAGTGTAAGATTAATGTTAGACTTTTCTATATTATATATGACTTCATATTACAGTGGGGCAAAAAAGTATTTAGTCAGCCACCAATTGTGCAAGTTCTCCCACTTAAAAAGATGAGAGAGGCCTGTAATTGTCATCATAGGTATACCTCAACTATGAGAGTCAAAATGTGGAAACAAATCCAGACAATCACATTGTCTGATTTTTGAAAGAATTTATTTGCAAATTCTGGTGGAAAATAAGGATTTGGTCACCTACAAACAAGCAAGATTTCTGGCTCTCACAGACCTGTATCTTCTTCTTTAAGAGGCTCCTCTGTCCTCCACTCATTACCTGTATTAATGGCACCTGTTTGAACTTGTTATCAGTATAAAAGACACCTGTCCACAACCTCAAACAGTCACACTCCAAATTCCACTATGGTGAAGACCAAAGAGCTGTTGGAGGACACCAGAAACAAAATTGTAGACCTGCACCAGGCTGGGAAGACTAAATCTGCAATAGGCAAGCAGCTTGGTGTGAAGAAATCAACTGTGGGAGCAATAATTAGAAAATGGAAGACATACAAGACCACTGATAATCTCTCTCGATCTGGAGCTCCACGCAAGATCTCACCCCGTGAGGTCAAAATGATCACAAGAAAGGTGAGCAAAAATCCCAGAACCACACGGGGGGACCTAGTGAATGACCTGCAGAGAGCTGGGACCAACATAACAAAGGCTACTATCAGTAACACACTATGCCGCCAGGGAATCAGATCCTGCAGTGCCAGACGTGTCTCCCTGCTTAAGCCAGTACATGTCCGGGCCCGTCTGAGGTTTGCAAGAGAGCATTTGGATGATCCAGAAGAGGATTGGGAGAATGTCATATGGTCAGATGAAACCAAAGTAGAACTGTTTGGTAGAAACACAACTCGTCATATTTGAAGGAGAGAGAATGCTGAGTTGCAACCAAAGAACACCATACCTACTGTGAAGCATGGGGGTGGCAACATCATGCTTTGGGGCTGTTTCTGTGCAAAGGGAACAGGACGACTGATCCGTGTACATGAAAGAATGAATGGGGCCATGTATCATGAGATTTTGAGTGCAAACCTCCTCCCATCAGCAAGGGCATTGACGATGAAACGTGGCTGGATCTTTCAGCATGACAATGATCCCAAACACACCGCCCGGGCAACGAAGAAGTGGCTTCGTAAGGAGCATTTCAAGGTCCTGGAGTGGCCTAGCCAGTCTCCAGATCTCAACTTCATAGAAAACCTTTGGAGGGAGTTATAAGTACATGTTGCCCAGCGACAGCCCCAAAACATCACTGCTCTAGAGGAGATCTGCATGGAGGAATGGGCCAACATACCAGCAACAGTGTGTGACAATCTTGTGAAGACTTACAGAAAACGTTTGACCTCTGTCATTGCCAACAAAGGATATATAACAAAGTATTGAGATGAACTTTTGATATTGACCAAATACTTATTTTCCACCATAATTTGCAAATAAATTCTTTCAAAAATCAGACAATGTGATTGTCTGGATTTGCTTCCACATTTTGTCTCTCATAGTTGAGGTATACCTATGATGACAATTACAGGCCTCTCTCATATTTTTAAGTGGGAGAACTTGCACAATTGGTGGCTGACTAAATACTTTTTTGACCCACTGTATATGAGAAAAATGGTAAAACTAATAGCTTACGTCTGTGTAGACATCAGTTCCCCAAACAGTTCCTCCATTCTCCTGGCACTCAGATGGACATTGAACACTTAGAAATTCAAAATATTAAAACTTGTATTCATTATATTATACTGATTATCATTTCTATTTATAGTTAATTGAATTTATTCATACAGTGAAATTATTTTGAGATAAAACTTACATTAAAATTGGTTCCTGCAGATTTCTGGCAGTAGTTGAACAGGATCCAATTACTGGAAAGAGAAAACATTAGATCAGTTTTTATGCCCAGGTAGCGATGAAGTCATAATGACCATACAGTATTCTGTTGTAGCACTGGATTGCCATCCTATAGGGCAAACTGTAGTTACCCTGAACAAGCATTAGGATTGCATTACTGGTGTTGTTCAGTTCTCTGAATGCTTAAAACTTAGTATGGCTACTGTGATTATCTATTGTGCTCTGACATGTCTGTATCATTTTTTTTTCTCTCGCCCTACCCATGATTGACACATAAAAGTGTTGATTTACTAAAGGAGAGAAATTGTCTGCATAGTAGAATTAATTTTCGCTTAGCATCGTGTATAAAGTGAGGCTGTGTTGTACCGCACAATCATGTGCAAGGAAAATTCCTGTTTCATATTCCTTGAAAACATTAGATCAGTTTTTAGGGTATATTGCACATTGGCTACAGAGTCCAGCAGTCACCACACTGATGTGGCCACAATAACTGCACTGTGCAGGCCAAACTGTTTGACTTCCCTGCCAGGGTTACTTGCTTCTGAGGAGAGATCCCTCAAAATGTGGTTTATTCCAGGCAAATTGGGACAAACACTAACCTTAGTACAATCCGTTGTACAAAGTAATTTGACTGTAAATGATCTATTTGAGCACTTTGAGATTAACTAGATCTGAGAGACATATCATATTGGATACTCTGGTCTGTCGTCGGAGATTACCTGGTCGTTTTTGGGTTGGTACTTCTGTTGGTTTAGGTGTTGGTGGTTTTGAGGAACCATGGAATACAAATGACCGAGGCCACGATCCATAATTTCTTGTTGTGACTCCATTCCTTGCTGATCCACTGTAATTCTCTTGTCCAGGTGTTTTTTCCACTGTCACCAGTCCTCCATTGTTACCCAGAATTCCAGCATGGATAGCTGCTTTACATATTGAGGAATGCTAAGATAAACATGGGGCATTCAGTGCAAGATTAATGTTAGTCTTTTCTACATTATATATGACTTAGTATTATATGAGAAAAACGGTAAAACTAATAGCTTACATCTGTGTAGACATCAGTTCCCCAAACAGTTCCTCCATTCTCCTGGCACTCAGATGGACATTGAACACTTAGAAATTCAAAATATTAAAACTTGTATTCATTATATTATACTGATTATCATTTCTATTTATGGTTAATTGAATTTATTCATACAGAGAAATTATTTTGAGATAAAACTTACATTGAAATTGGTTCCTGCAGATTTCTGGCAGTAGTTGAACAGGATCCAATTACTGGAAAGAGAAAACATTAGATCAGTTTTTATGCCCAGGTAGCGATGAAGTCATAATGACCATACAGTATTCTGTTGTAGCACTGGATTGCCATCCTATAGGGCAAACTGTAGTTACCCTGAACAAGCATTAGGATTGCATTACTGGTGTTGTTCAGTTCTCTGAATGCTTAAAAGTTAGTATGGCTACTGTGATTATCTATTGTGCTCTGCAATGTCTATTTCATTTTTTTTTCTCTTGCCCTACCCATGATTTACACATAAAAGTGTTGATTTACTAAAGGAGAGAAATTGTCTGCATAGTAGAATTAATTTTCACTTAGCATTGTGGATAAAGTAAGGCTGTGTTGAACCGTACAATCATGTGCAAGCAAAATTCCTGTTTTATATTCCTTGAAATCATTAGATCAGCTTATAGGGTATATTCCGCATTGACTACAGAGTCCAGCAGTCGCCATACAGATGTGGCCACAATAACTGCACTGTGCAAGCCAAACTTTTGGACTTCCCTGCCAGGGTTACTTGCTTCTGAGGAGAGATCCCTCAAAATGTGGTTTATTCCAGGCAAATGGGGACAAATGGTAACCTTAGCACAATCCGTTGTACAAAGTAATTTGACTGTAAATGATCTATTTGAGCACTTTGAGATTAACTAGATCTGAGAGACATATCATATTGGATACTCTGGTCTGTCGTAGGAGACTACCTGTTGGTTTTTGGGTTGGTACTTCTGTTGGTTTAGGTGTTGGTGGTTTTGAGGAACCATGGAATACAAATGACCCAGGCCGCGATCCATAATTTCTTGTTGTGACTCCATTCCTTGCTGATCCACTGTAACCCTGTTGTCCAGGTGTTTTTTCCACTGTCACCAGTCCTCCATTATTACCCAGAATTCCAGCATGGATAGCTGCTTTGCATATTGAGGAATCCTAAGATAAACATGGGGCATTCAGTGCAAGATTAATGTTAGTCTTTTCTACATTATATATGACTTAGTATTATATGAGAATAACGGTAAAACTAATAGCTTACATCTGTGTAGACATCAGTTCCCCAAACAGTTCCTCCATTCTCCTGGCACTCAGATGGACATTGAACACTTAGAAATTCAAAATATTAAAACTTGTATTCATTATATTATACTGATTATCATTTCTATTTATAGTTAATTGAATTTATTCATACAGTGAAATTATTTTGAGATAAAACTTACATTAAATTTGGTTCCTGCAGATTTCTGGCAGTAGTTGAACAGGATCCAATTACTGGAAAGAAAAAACATTAGATCAGTTTTTATGCCCAGGTAGCGATGAAGTCATAATGACTATACAGTATTCTATTGAAGCACTGGATCGCCATCATATAGCGCAAACTGTAGTTACTCTGAACAAGCATTAGGATTGCATTACTGGTGTTGTTCAGTTCTTTGAATGTTTAAAACTTAGTATGGCTACTGTGATTATCTATTGTGCTCTGCAATGTCTGTTTCATTTTTTTTTCTCTCGCCCTACCCATGATTGACACATAAAAGTGTTGATTTACTAAAGGAGAGAAATTGTCTGCATAGTAGAATTAATTTTCGCTTAGCATCATGTATAAAGTGAGGCTGTGTTGTACCGCACAATCATGTGCAAGGAAAATTCCTGTTTCATATTCCTTGAAAACATTAGATCAGTTTTTAGGGTATATTGCACATTGGCTACAGAGTCCAGCAGTCACCACACTGATGTGGCCACAATAACTGCACTGTGCAGGCCAAACTGTTTGACTTCCCTGCCAGGGTTACTTGCTTCTGAGGAGAGATCCCTCAAAATGTGGTTTATTCCAGGCAAATTGGGACAAACGCTAACCTTAGTACAATCCGTTGTACAAAGTAATTTGACTGTAAATGATCTATTTGAGCACTTTGAGATTAACTAGATCTGAGAGACATATCATATTGGATACTCTGGTCTGTCGTAGGAGACTACCTGGTGGTTTTTGGGTTGGTACTTCTGTTGGTTTAGGTGTTGGTGGTTTTGAGGAACCATGGAATACAAATGACCCAGGCCATGATCCATAAATGCTTGTTGTGACTCCATTCCTTGCTGATCCACTGTAATTCTCTTGTCCAGGTGTTTTTTCCACTGTCACCAGTCCTCCATTATTACCCAGAATTCCAGCATGGATAGCTGCTTTACATATTGAGGAATGCTAAGATAAAAATGTGGCATTCAGTATAAGATTAATGTTAGGCTTTTCTATATTATATATGACTTTGTATTATATGAGAAAAATGGTAAATCTGATAGCTTACATCTGTGTAGACATCAGTTCCCCAAACAGTTCCTCCATTCTCCTGGCACTCAGATGGACATTGAACACTTAGAAATTCAAAATATTAAAACTTGTATTCATTATATTATCCTGATTATCATTTCTATTTATGGTTAATTGAATTTATTCATACAGAGAAATTATTTTGAGATAAAACTTACATTGAAATTGGTTCCTGCAGATTTCTGGCAGTAGTTGAACAGGATCCAATTACTGGAAAGAGAAAACATTAGATCAGTTTTTATGCCCAGGTAGCGATGAAGTCATAATGACCATACAGTATTCTGTTGTAGCACTGGATTGCCATCCTATAGGGCAAACTGTAGTTACCCTGAACAAGCATTAGGATTGCATTACTGGTGTTGTTCAGTTCTCTGAATGCTTAAAACTTAGTATGGCTACTGTGATTATCTATTGTGCTCTGCAATGTCTATTTCATTTTTTTTTCTCTTGCCCTACCCATGATTTACACATAAAAGTGTTGATTTACTAAAGGAGAGAAATTGTCTGCATAGTAGAATTAATTTTCACTTAGCATTGTGGATAAAGTAAGGCTGTGTTGAACCGCACAATCATGTGCAAGCAAAATTCCTGTTTTATATTCCTTGAAATCATTAGATCAGCTTATAGGGTATATTCCGCATTGACTACAGAGTCCAGCAGTCGCCATACAGATGTGGCCACAATAACTGCACTGTGCAGGCCAAACTTTTGGACTTCCCTGCCAGGGTTACTTGCTTCTGAGGAGAGATCCCTCAAAATGTGGTTTATTCCAGGCAAATGGGGACAAATGGTAACCTTAGCACAATCCGTTGTACAAAGTAATTTGACTGTAAATGATCTATTTGAGCACTTTGAGATTAACTAGATCTGAGAGACATATCATATTGGATACTCTGGTCTGTCGTAGGAGACTACCTGTTGGTTTTTGGGTTGGTACTTCTGTTGGTTTAGGTGTTGGTGGTTTTGAGGAACCATGGAATACAAATGACCCAGGCCGCGATCCATAATTTCTTGTTGTGACTCCATTCCTTGCTGATCCACTGTAACCCTGTTGTCCAGGTGTTTTTTCCACTGTCACCAGTCCTCCATTATTACCCAGAATTCCAGCATGGATAGCTGCTTTGCATATTGAGGAATCCTAAGATAAACATGGGGCATTCAGTGCAAGATTAATGTTAGTCTTTTCTACATTATATATGACTTAGTATTATATGAGAATAACGGTAAAACTAATAGCTTACATCTGTGTAGACATCAGTTCCCCAAACAGTTCCTCCATTCTCCTGGCACTCAGATGGACATTGAACACTTAGAAATTCAAAATATTAAAACTTGTATTCATTATATTATACTGATTATCATTTCTATTTATAGTTAATTGAATTTATTCATACAGTGAAATTATTTTGAGATAAAACTTACATTAAATTTGGTTCCTGCAGATTTCTGGCAGTAGTTGAACAGGATCCAATTACTGGAAAGAAAAAACATTAGATCAGTTTTTATGCCCAGGTAGCGATGAAGTCATAATGACTATACAGTATTCTATTGAAGCACTGGATCGCCATCATATAGCGCAAACTGTAGTTACTCTGAACAAGCATTAGGATTGCATTACTGGTGTTGTTCAGTTCTTTGAATGTTTAAAACTTAGTATGGCTACTGTGATTATCTATTGTGCTCTGCAATGTCTGTTTCATTTTTTTTTCTCTCGCCCTACCCATGATTGACACATAAAAGTGTTGATTTACTAAAGGAGAGAAATTGTCTGCATAGTAGAATTAATTTTCGCTTAGCATCATGTATAAAGTGAGGCTGTGTTGTACCGCACAATCATGTGCAAGGAAAATTCCTGTTTCATATTCCTTGAAAACATTAGATCAGTTTTTAGGGTATATTGCACATTGGCTACAGAGTCCAGCAGTCACCACACTGATGTGGCCACAATAACTGCACTGTGCAGGCCAAACTGTTTGACTTCCCTGCCAGGGTTACTTGCTTCTGAGGAGAGATCCCTCAAAATGTGGTTTATTCCAGGCAAATTGGGACAAACGCTAACCTTAGTACAATCCGTCGTACAAAGTAATTTGACTGTAAATGATCTATTTGAGCACTTTGAGATTAACTAGATCTGAGAGACATATCATATTGGATACTCTGGTCTGTCGTAGGAGACTACCTGGTGGTTTTTGGGTTGGTACTTCTGTTGGTTTAGGTGTTGGTGGTTTTGAGGAACCATGGAATACAAATGACCCAGGCCATGATCCATAAATGCTTGTTGTGACTCCATTCCTTGCTGATCCACTGTAATTCTCTTGTCCAGGTGTTTTTTCCACTGTCACCAGTCCTCCATTATTACCCAGAATTCCAGCATGGATAGCTGCTTTACATATTGAGGAATGCTAAGATAAAAATGTGGCATTCAGTATAAGATTAATGTTAGGCTTTTCTATATTATATATGACTTTGTATTATATGAGAAAAATGGTAAATCTGATAGCTTACATCTGTGTAGACATCAGTTCCCCAAACAGTTCCTCCATTCTCCTGGCACTCAGATGGACATTGAACACTTAGAAATTCAAAATATTAAAACTTGTATTCATTATATTATACTGATTATCATTTATATTTATGGTTAATTGAATTTATTCATACAGAGAAATTATTTTGAGATAAAACTTACATTGAAATTGATTCCTGCAGATTTCTGGAAGTAGTTGAACAGGATCCAATTACTGGAAAGAGAAAACATTAGATCAGTTTTTATGCCCAGGTAGCGATGAAGTCATAATGACCATAAAGTATTCTGTTGTAGCACTGGATTGCCATCCTATAGAGCAAACTGTAGTTTCACTGATCAAGCATTAGGATTGCATTACTGGTGTTGTTCAGTTCCCTGAATGCTTAAAACTTAGTATGGCTACTGTGATTATCTATTGTGCTCTGCAATGTCTGTCTCATTTTTTTTCTCTTGCCCTACCCATGATTGACACATAAAAGTGTTGATTTACTAAAGGAGAGAAATTGTCTGCATAGTAGACTTAATTTTCACTTAGCATTGTGTATAAAGTGAGGCTGTGTTGATCCGCACAATCATGTGCAAGGAAAATTCCTGTTTTATATTCCTTGAAAACATTAGATCAGTTAATAGGGTATATTGCGCATTGGCTACAGAGTCCAGCAGTCGCCATACTGATGTGGCCACAATAACTGCACTGTGCAGGTAAAACTTTTGGACTTCCCTGCCAGGGTTTTACCAGGGATACTTGCTTCTGAGGAGAGATCCCTCAAAATGTGGTTTATTCCAGGCAAATGAGGACAAACGGTGACCTTTGTACAATCAATTGTACAAAGTAATTTGACATTAACTAAATCTGAGAGACATATCATATTGGATACTCTGGTCTGTCGTCAGAGATTACCTGGTGGTTTTTGGGTTGGTACTTCTGTTGGTTTAGGTGTTGGTGGTTTTGAGGAACCATGGAATACAAATGACCCAGGCCATGATCCATAAATGCTTGTTGTGACTCCATTCCTTGCTGATCCACTGTAATTCTCTTGTCCAGGTGTTTTTTCCACTGTCACCAGTCCTCCATTATTACCCAGAATTCCAGCATGGATAGCTGCTTTACATATTGAGGAATGCTAAGATAAAAATGTGGCATTCAGTATAAGATTAATGTTAGGCTTTTCTATATTATATATGACTTTGTATTATATGAGAAAAATGGTAAATCTGATAGCTTACATCTGTGTAGACATCAGTTCCCCAAACAGTTCCTCCATTCTCCTGGCACTCAGATGGACATTGAACACTTAGAAATTCAAAATATTAAAACTTGTATTCATTATATTATACTGATTATCATTTATATTTATGGTTAATTGAATTTATTCATACAGAGAAATTATTTTGAGATAAAACTTACATTGAAATTGATTCCTGCAGATTTCTGGCAGTAGTTGAACAGGATCCAATTACTGGAAAGAGAAAACATTAGATCAGTTTTTATGCCCAAGTAGCGATGAAGTCAAAGTATTCTGTTGTAGCACTGGATTGCCATCCTATAGGGCAAACTGTAGTTATTCTGAACAAGCATTAGGATTGCATTACTGGTGTTGTTCAGTTCTCTGAATGCTTAAAACTTAGTATGGCTACTGTGATTATCTATTGTGCTCTGCAATGTCTGTTTCATTTTTTTTTCTCTTGCCCTACCCATGATTTACACATAAAACTGTTGATTTACTAAAAGAGAGAAATTGTCTGCATAGTAGAGTTAATTTTCACTTAGCATTGTGTATAAAGTAAGGCTGTGTTGAACCGCACAAGCATGTGCAAGGAAAATTCCTGTTTTATATTCCTTGAAAACATTAGATCAGCTTATAGGGTATATTGCGCATTGGCTACAGAGTCCAGCAGTCGCCATACTGATGTGGCCACAATAACTGCACTGTGCAGGCCAAACTTTTGGACTTCCCTGCCAGGGTTTTTACCAGGGATACTTGCTTCTGAGGAGAGATCCCTCAAAATGTGGTTTATTCCAGGCAAATGGGGACAAACAGTAACCTTAGTACAATCCGTTGTACAAAGTAATTTGACTGTAAATGATCTATTTGAGTACTTTGACATGAACTAAATCTGAGAGACATAGCATATTGGACACTCTGGTCTGTCATAGGAGACTACCTGGCGGTTTTTGGGTTGGTACTTTTGTTGGTTTAGGTGTTGGTGGTTTTGAGGATCTATGGAATACAAATGACCGAGGCCACGATCCATAATTGCTTGTTGTGACTCCATTCCTTGCTGATCCACTGTAACTCTGTTGTCCAGGTGTTTTTTCCACTGTCACCAGTCCTCCATTATTACCCAGAATTCCAGCATGGATAGCTGCTTTACATATTGAGGAATGCTAAGATAAAAATGTGGCATTTAGTGCAAGATTAATGTTAAACTTTTCTATATTATATATGACTTCGTATTATATGAGAAAAATGGTAAAACTGATAGCTTACATCTATGTAGACATCAGTTCCCCAAACAGTTCCTCTATTCTCCTGGCACTCAGATGGACATTGAACACTTAGAAATTCAAAATATTAAAACTTGTATTCATTATATTATACTGATTATCATTTATATTTATGGTTAATTGAATTTATTCATACAGTGAAATTATTTTGAGATAAAACTTACATTGAAATTGATTCCTGCAGATTTCTGGCAGTAGTTGAACAGGATCCAATTACTGGAAAGAGAAAACATTAGATCAGTTTTTATGCTCAGGTAGCGATGAAGTCATAATTACCTACAGTATTCTGTTGCAGCACTGGATTGCCATCCTATAGGGCAAACTGTAGTTACTCTGAACAAGCATTAGGATTGCATTACTGGTGTTGTTCAGTTCTCTGAATGCTTAAAACTTAGTATGGCTACTGAGATTATCTATTGTGCTCTGCAATGTCTGTATCATTTTTCTTTCTCTCGCCCTACCGATGATTGACACATAAAAGTGTTGATTTACTAAAGGAGAGAAATTGTCTGCATAGTAGACTTAATTTTCACTTAGCTTCGTGTATAAAATGAGGCTGTGTTGAACCGCACAATCATGTGCAAGGAAAATTCCTGTTTTATATTCCTTAATAACATTAGATCAGTTTATAGGGTATATTGCACATTGGCTACAGAGTCCAGCAGTCGCCATACTGATGTGGCCACAATAACTACACTGTGCAGGTCAAACTTTTGGACTTCCCTGCCAGGGTTTTTACCAGGGATACTTGCTTCTGAGGAGAGATCCCTCAAAATGTGGTTTATTCCAGGCAAATGGGGACAAACGGTAACCTTTGTACAATCCGTTGTACAAAGTAATTTGACTGTAAATGATCTATTTGAGCGATTTGACATTAACTCAATCTGAGAGACATATCATATTGGATACTCTGGTCTGTCATAGGAGACTACCTGGAGGTTTTTGGGTTGGTGCTTCTGTTGGTTTAGGTGTTGGTGGTTTGGAGGAACCATGGAATACAAATGACCGAGGCCACGATCCATAATTGCTTGTTGTGACTCCATTCCTTTCTGATCCACTGTAATTGTCTTGTCCAGGTGTTTTTTCCACTGTCACCAGTCCTCCATTATTACCCAGAATTCCAGCATGGATAGCTGCTTTGCATATTGAGGAATCCTAAGATAAACATGTGGCATTCAGTTCAAGATTAATGTTAGCCTTTTCTACATTATATATGACTTAGTATTATATGAGAAAAACTGCAAAACTAATAGCTTACATCTGTGTAGACATCAGTTCCCCAAACAGTTCCTCCATTCTCCTGGCACTCAGATGGACATTGAACACTTAGAAATTCAAAATATTAAAACTTGTATTCATTATATTATACTGATTATCATTTCTATTTATAGTTAATTGAATTTATTCATACAGAGAAATTATTTTGAGATAAAACTTACACTGAAATTGATTCCTGCAGATTTTTGGAAGTAGTTGAACAGGATCCAATTACTGGAAAGAGAAAACATTAGATCAGTTTTTATGCCTAGGTAGCGATTAAGTCATAATGACCATACAGTATTCTGTTGTAGCACTGGATTGCCATCATATAGGGCAAACTGTAGTTACTCTGAACAAGCATTAGAATTGCATTACTGGTGTTGTTCAGTTCCCTGAATGCTTAAAACTTAGTATGGCTACTGTGATTATCTATTGTGCTCTGCAATGTCTGTTTCATTTTTTTCTCTTGCCCTACCCATGATTGACACATAAAACTGTTGATTTACTAAAAGAGAGAAATTGTCTGCATAGTAGACTTAATTTTCACTTAGCATTGTGTATAAAGTAAGGCTGTGTTGAACCGCACAATCATGTGCAAGGAAAATTTCTGTTTCATATTCCTTGAAAACATTAGATCAGTTTTTAGGGTATATTGCACATTGGCTACAGAGTCCAGCAGTCGCCATACTGATGTGGCCACAATAACTGCACTGTGCAGGCCAAACTTTTGGACTTCCCTGCCATGGTTTTACCAGGGATACTTGCTTCTGAGGAGTGATCCCTCAAAATGTGGTTTATTCCAGGCAAATGGGGACAAACGGTAACCTTTGTACAATCCATTGTACAAGGTAATTTGACTGTAAATGATCTATTTGAGCACTTTGACATTAACTAAATCTGAGAAACATATCATATTGGATACTCTGGTCTGTCGCAGGAGACTACCTGGCGGTTTTGGGGTTGGCACTTCTGTTGGTTTAGGTGTTGGTGGTTTTGAGGAACCATGGAATACAAATGACCGAGGCCATGTTCCATAATTGCTTGTTGTGACTCCATTCCTTGCTGATCCACTGTAATTCTCTTGTCCAGGTGTTTTTTCCAATGTCACCAGTCCTCCATTATTACCCAGAATTCCAGCATGGATAGCTGCTTTGCATATTGAGGAATCCTAAAATAAACATGTGGCATTCAGTGTAAGATTAATGTTAGACTTTTCTATATTATATATGACTTCGTATTACAGTGGGGCAAAAAAGTATTTAGTCAGCCACCAATTGTGCAAGTTCTCCCACTTAAAAAGATGAGAGAGGCCTGTAATTGTCATCATAGGTATACCTCAACTATGAGAGTCAAAATGTGGAAACAAATCCAGACAATCACATTGTCTGATTTTTGAAAGAATTTATTTGCAAATTCTGGTGGAAAATAAGGATTTGGTCACCTACAAACAAGCAAGATTTCTGGCTCTCACAGACCTGTATCTTCTTCTTTAAGAGGCTCCTCTGTCCTCCACTCATTACCTGTATTAATGGCACCTGTTTGAACTTGTTATCAGTATAAAAGACACCTGTCCACAACCTCAAACAGTCACACTCCAAATTCCACTATGGTGAAGACCAAAGAGCTGTTGGAGGACACCAGAAACAAAATTGTAGACCTGCACCAGGCTGGGAAGACTAAATCTGCAATAGGCAAGCAGCTTGGTGTGAAGAAATCAACTGTGGGAGCAATAATTAGAAAATGGAAGACATACAAGACCACTGATAATCTCTCTCGATCTGGAGCTCCACGCAAGATCTCACCCCGTGAGGTCAAAATGATCACAAGAAAGGTGAGCAAAAATCCCAGAACCACACGGGGGGACCTAGTGAATGACCTGCAGAGAGCTGGGACCAACATAACAAAGGCTACTATCAGTAACACACTATGCCGCCAGGGAATCAGATCCTGCAGTGCCAGACGTGTCTCCCTGCTTAAGCCAGTACATGTCCGGGCCCGTCTGAGGTTTGCAAGAGAGCATTTGGATGATCCAGAAGAGGATTGGGAGAATGTCATATGGTCAGATGAAACCAAAGTAGAACTGTTTGGTAGAAACACAACTCGTCATATTTGAAGGAGAGAGAATGCTGAGTTGCAACCAAAGAACACCATACCTACTGTGAAGCATGGGGGTGGCAACATCATGCTTTGGGGCTGTTTCTGTGCAAAGGGAACAGGACGACTGATCCGTGTACATGAAAGAATGAATGGGGCCATGTATCATGAGATTTTGAGTGCAAACCTCCTCCCATCAGCAAGGGCATTGACGATGAAACGTGGCTGGATCTTTCAGCATGACAATGATCCCAAACACACCGCCCGGGCAACGAAGAAGTGGCTTCGTAAGGAGCATTTCAAGGTCCTGGAGTGGCCTAGCCAGTCTCCAGATCTCAACTTCATAGAAAACCTTTGGAGGGAGTTATAAGTACATGTTGCCCAGCAACAGCCCCAAAACATCACTGCTCTAGAGGAGATCTGCATGGAGGAATGGGCCAACATACCAGCAACAGTGTGTGACAATCTTGTGAAGACTTACAGAAAACGTTTGACCTCTGTCATTGCCAACAAAGGATATATAACAAAGTATTGAGATGAACTTTTGATATTGACCAAATACTTATTTTCCACCATAATTTGCAAATAAATTCTTTCAAAAATCAGACAATGTGATTGTCTGGATTTGCTTCCACATTTTGTCTCTCATAGTTGAGGTATACCTATGATGACAATTACAGGCCTCTCTCATATTTTTAAGTGGGAGAACTTGCACAATTGGTGGCTGACTAAATACTTTTTTGACCCACTGTATATGAGAAAAATGGTAAAACTAATAGCTTACGTCTGTGTAGACATCAGTTCCCCAAACAGTTCCTCCATTCTCCTGGCACTCAGATGGACATTGAACACTTAGAAATTCAAAATATTAAAACTTGTATTCATTATATTATACTGATTATCATTTCTATTTATAGTTAATTGAATTTATTCATACAGTGAAATTATTTTGAGATAAAACTTACATTAAAATTGGTTCCTGCAGATTTCTGGCAGTAGTTGAACAGGATCCAATTACTGGAAAGAGAAAACATTAGATCAGTTTTTATGCCCAGGTAGCGATGAAGTCATAATGACCATACAGTATTCTGTTGCAGCACTGGATTGCCATCCTATAGGGCAAACTGTAGTTACCCTGAACAAGCATTAGGATTGCATTACTGGTGTTGTTCAGTTCTCTGAATGCTTAAAACTTAGTATGGCTACTGTGATTATCTATTGTGCTCTGACATGTCTGTATCATTTTTTTTTCTCTCGCCCTACCCATGATTGACACATAAAAGTGTTGATTTACTAAAAGAGAGAAATTGTCTGCATAGTAGACTTAATTTTCAATTAGCATCGTGTATAAAGTAAGGCTGTATTGAACCGCACAATCATGTGCAAGGAAAATTCCTGTTTCATATTCCTTGAAAACATTAGATCAGTTTTTAGGGTATATTGCACATTGGCTACAGAGTCCAGCAGTCACCACACTGATGTGGCCACAATAACTGCACTGTGCAGGCCAAACTGTTTGACTTCCCTGCCAGGGTTACTTGCTTCTGAGGAGAGATCCCTCAAAATGTGGTTTATTCCAGGCAAATTGGGACAAACGCTAACCTTAGTACAATCCGTTGTACAAAGTAATTTGACTGTAAATGATCTATTTGAGCACTTTGAGATTAACTAGATCTGAGAGACATATCATATTGGATACTCTGGTCTGTCGTAGGAGACTACCTGGTGGTTTTTGGGTTGGTACTTCTGTTGGTTTAGGTGTTGGTGGTTTTGAGGAACCATGGAATACAAATGACCCAGGCCATGATCCATAAATGCTTGTTGTGACTCCATTCCTTGCTGATCCACTGTAATTCTCTTGTCCAGGTGTTTTTTCCACTGTCACCAGTCCTCCATTATTACCCAGAATTCCAGCATGGATAGCTGCTTTACATATTGAGGAATGCTAAGATAAAAATGTGGCATTCAGTATAAGATTAATGTTAGGCTTTTCTATATTATATATGACTTTGTATTATATGAGAAAAATGGTAAATCTGATAGCTTACATCTGTGTAGACATCAGTTCCCCAAACAGTTCCTCCATTCTCCTGGCACTCAGATGGACATTGAACACTTAGAAATTCAAAATATTAAAACTTGTATTCATTATATTATACTGATTATCATTTATATTTATGGTTAATTGAATTTATTCATACAGAGAAATTATTTTGAGATAAAACTTACATTGAAATTGGTTCCTGCAGATTTCTGGCAGTAGTTGAACAGGATCCAATTACTGGAAAGAGAAAACATTAGATCAGTTTTTATGCCCAGGTAGCGATGAAGTCATAATGACCATACAGTATTCTGTTGTAGCACTGGATTGCCATCCTATAGGGCAAACTGTAGTTACCCTGAACAAGCATTAGGATTGCATTACTGGTGTTGTTCAGTTCTCTGAATGCTTAAAACTTAGTATGGCTACTGTGATTATCTATTGTGCTCTGCAATGTCTATTTCATTTTTTTTTCTCTTGCCCTACCCATGATTTACACATAAAAGTGTTGATTTACTAAAGGAGAGAAATTGTCTGCATAGTAGAATTAATTTTCACTTAGCATTGTGGATAAAGTAAGGCTGTGTTGAACCGCACAATCATGTGCAAGCAAAATTCCTGTTTTATATTCCTTGAAATCATTAGATCAGCTTATAGGGTATATTCCGCATTGACTACAGAGTCCAGCAGTCGCCATACAGATGTGGCCACAATAACTGCACTGTGCAGGCCAAACTTTTGGACTTCCCTGCCAGGGTTACTTGCTTCTGAGGAGAGATCCCTCAAAATGTGGTTTATTCCAGGCAAATGGGGACAAATGGTAACCTTAGCACAATCCGTTGTACAAAGTAATTTGACTGTAAATGATCTATTTGAGCACTTTGAGATTAACTAGATCTGAGAGACATATCATATTGGATACTCTGGTCTGTCGTAGGAGACTACCTGTTGGTTTTTGGGTTGGTACTTCTGTTGGTTTAGGTGTTGGTGGTTTTGAGGAACCATGGAATACAAATGACCCAGGCCGCGATCCATAATTTCTTGTTGTGACTCCATTCCTTGCTGATCCACTGTAACCCTGTTGTCCAGGTGTTTTTTCCACTGTCACCAGTCCTCCATTATTACCCAGAATTCCAGCATGGATAGCTGCTTTGCATATTGAGGAATCCTAAGATAAACATGGGGCATTCAGTGCAAGATTAATGTTAGTCTTTTCTACATTATATATGACTTAGTATTATATGAGAATAACGGTAAAACTAATAGCTTACATCTGTGTAGACATCAGTTCCCCAAACAGTTCCTCCATTCTCCTGGCACTCAGATGGACATTGAACACTTAGAAATTCAAAATATTAAAACTTGTATTCATTATATTATACTGATTATCATTTCTATTTATAGTTAATTGAATTTATTCATACAGTGAAATTATTTTGAGATAAAACTTACATTAAATTTGGTTCCTGCAGATTTCTGGCAGTAGTTGAACAGGATCCAATTACTGGAAAGAAAAAACATTAGATCAGTTTTTATGCCCAGGTAGCGATGAAGTCATAATGACTATACAGTATTCTATTGAAGCACTGGATCGCCATCATATAGCGCAAACTGTAGTTACTCTGAACAAGCATTAGGATTGCATTACTGGTGTTGTTCAGTTCTTTGAATGTTTAAAACTTAGTATGGCTACTGTGATTATCTATTGTGTTCTGCAATGTCTGTTTCATTTTTTTTTCTCTCGCCCTACCCATGATTGACACATAAAAGTGTTGATTTACTAAAGGAGAGAAATTGTCTGCATAGTAGAATTAATTTTCGCTTAGCATCATGTATAAAGTGAGGCTGTGTTGTACCGCACAATCATGTGCAAGGAAAATTCCTGTTTCATATTCCTTGAAAACATTAGATCAGTTTTTAGGGTATATTGCACATTGGCTACAGAGTCCAGCAGTCACCACACTGATGTGGCCACAATAACTGCACTGTGCAGGCCAAACTGTTTGACTTCCCTGCCAGGGTTACTTGCTTCTGAGGAGAGATCCCTCAAAATGTGGTTTATTCCAGGCAAATTGGGACAAACGTTAACCTTAGTACAATCCGTTGTACAAAGTAATTTGACTGTAAATGATCTATTTGAGCACTTTGAGATTAACTAGATCTGAGAGACATATCATATTGGATACTCTGGTCTGTCGTAGGAGACTACCTGGTGGTTTTTGGGTTGGTACTTCTGTTGGTTTAGGTGTTGGTGGTTTTGAGGAACCATGGAATACAAATGACCCAGGCCATGATCCATAAATGCTTGTTGTGACTCCATTCCTTGCTGATCCACTGTAATTCTCTTGTCCAGGTGTTTTTTCCACTGTCACCAGTCCTCCATTATTACCCAGAATTCCAGCATGGATAGCTGCTTTACATATTGAGGAATGCTAAGATAAAAATGTGGCATTCAGTATAAGATTAATGTTAGGCTTTTCTATATTATATATGACTTTGTATTATATGAGAAAAATGGTAAATCTGATAGCTTACATCTGTGTAGACATCAGTTCCCCAAACAGTTCCTCCATTCTCCTGGCACTCAGATGGACATTGAACACTTAGAAATTCAAAATATTAAAACTTGTATTCATTATATTATACTGATTATCATTTATATTTATGGTTAATTGAATTTATTCATACAGAGAAATTATTTTGAGATAAAACTTACATTGAAATTGGTTCCTGCAGATTTCTGGCAGTAGTTGAACAGGATCCAATTACTGGAAAGAGAAAACATTAGATCAGTTTTTATGCCCAGGTAGCGATGAAGTCATAATGACCATACAGTATTCTGTTGTAGCACTGGATTGCCATCCTATAGGGCAAACTGTAGTTACCCTGAACAAGCATTAGGATTGCATTACTGGTGTTGTTCAGTTCTCTGAATGCTTAAAACTTAGTATGGCTACTGTGATTATCTATTGTGCTCTGCAATGTCTATTTCATTTTTTTTTCTCTTGCCCTACCCATGATTTACACATAAAAGTGTTGATTTACTAAAGGAGAGAAATTGTCTGCATAGTAGAATTAATTTTCACTTAGCATTGTGGATAAAGTAAGGCTGTGTTGAACCGCACAATCATGTGCAAGCAAAATTCCTGTTTTATATTCCTTGAAATCATTAGATCAGCTTATAGGGTATATTCCGCATTGACTACAGAGTCCAGCAGTCGCCATACAGATGTGGCCACAATAACTGCACTGTGCAGGCCAAACTTTTGGACTTCCCTGCCAGGGTTACTTGCTTCTGAGGAGAGATCCCTCAAAATGTGGTTTATTCCAGGCAAATGGGGACAAATGGTAACCTTAGCACAATCCGTTGTACAAAGTAATTTGACTGTAAATGATCTATTTGAGCACTTTGAGATTAACTAGATCTGAGAGACATATCATATTGGATACTCTGGTCTGTCGTAGGAGACTACCTGTTGGTTTTTGGGTTGGTACTTCTGTTGGTTTAGGTGTTGGTGGTTTTGAGGAACCATGGAATACAAATGACCCAGGCCGCGATCCATAATTTCTTGTTGTGACTCCATTCCTTGCTGATCCACTGTAACCCTGTTGTCCAGGTGTTTTTTCCACTGTCACCAGTCCTCCATTATTACCCAGAATTCCAGCATGGATAGCTGCTTTGCATATTGAGGAATCCTAAGATAAACATGGGGCATTCAGTGCAAGATTAATGTTAGTCTTTTCTACATTATATATGACTTAGTATTATATGAGAATAACGGTAAAACTAATAGCTTACATCTGTGTAGACATCAGTTCCCCAAACAGTTCCTCCATTCTCCTGGCACTCAGATGGACATTGAACACTTAGAAATTCAAAATATTAAAACTTGTATTCATTATATTATACTGATTATCATTTCTATTTATAGTTAATTGAATTTATTCATACAGTGAAATTATTTTGAGATAAAACTTACATTAAATTTGGTTCCTGCAGATTTCTGGCAGTAGTTGAACAGGATCCAATTACTGGAAAGAAAAAACATTAGATCAGTTTTTATGCCCAGGTAGCGATGAAGTCATAATGACTATACAGTATTCTATTGAAGCACTGGATCGCCATCATATAGCGCAAACTGTAGTTACTCTGAACAAGCATTAGGATTGCATTACTGGTGTTGTTCAGTTCTTTGAATGTTTAAAACTTAATATGGCTACTGTGATTATCTATTGTGCTCTGCAATGTCTGTTTCATTTTTTTTTCTCTCGCCCTACCCATGATTGACACATAAAAGTGTTGATTTACTAAAGGAGAGAAATTGTCTGCATAGTAGAATTAATTTTTGCTTAGCATCATGTATAAAGTGAGGCTGTGTTGTACCGCACAATCATGTGCAAGGAAAATTCCTGTTTCATATTCCTTGAAAACATTAGATCAGTTTTTAGGGTATATTGCACATTGGCTACAGAGTCCAGCAGTCACCACACTGATGTGGCCACAATAACTGCACTGTGCAGGCCAAACTGTTTGACTTCCCTGCCAGGGTTACTTGCTTCTGAGGAGAGATCCCTCAAAATGTGGTTTATTCCAGGCAAATTGGGACAAACGCTAACCTTAGTACAATCCGTTGTACAAAGTAATTTGACTGTAAATGATCTATTTGAGCACTTTGAGATTAACTAGATCTGAGAGACATATCATATTGGATACTCTGGTCTGTCGTAGGAGACTACCTGGTGGTTTTTGGGTTGGTACTTCTGTTGGTTTAGGTGTTGGTGGTTTTGAGGAACCATGGAATACAAATGACCCAGGCCATGATCCATAAATGCTTGTTGTGACTCCATTCCTTGCTGATCCACTGTAATTCTCTTGTCCAGGTGTTTTTTCCACTGTCACCAGTCCTCCATTATTACCCAGAATTCCAGCATGGATAGCTGCTTTACATATTGAGGAATGCTAAGATAAAAATGTGGCATTCAGTATAAGATTAATGTTAGGCTTTTCTATATTATATATGACTTTGTATTATATGAGAAAAATGGTAAATCTGATAGCTTACATCTGTGTAGACATCAGTTCCCCAAACAGTTCCTCCATTCTCCTGGCACTCAGATGGACATTGAACACTTAGAAATTCAAAATATTAAAACTTGTATTCATTATATTATACTGATTATCATTTATATTTATGGTTAATTGAATTTATTCATACAGAGAAATTATTTTGAGATAAAACTTACATTGAAATTGATTCCTGCAGATTTCTGGCAGTAGTTGAACAGGATCCAATTACTGGAAAGAGAAAACATTAGATCAGTTTTTATGCCCAAGTAGCGATGAAGTCAAAGTATTCTGTTGTAGCACTGGATTGCCATCCTATAGGGCAAACTGTAGTTATTCTGAACAAGCATTAGGATTGCATTACTGGTGTTGTTCAGTTCTCTGAATGCTTAAAACTTAGTATGGCTACTGTGATTATCTATTGTGCTCTGCAATGTCTGTTTCATTTTTTTTTCTCTTGCCCTACCCATGATTTACACATAAAACTGTTGATTTACTAAAAGAGAGAAATTGTCTGCATAGTAGAGTTAATTTTCACTTAGCATTGTGTATAAAGTAAGGCTGTGTTGAACCGCACAAGCATGTGCAAGGAAAATTCCTGTTTTATATTCCTTGAAAACATTAGATCAGCTTATAGGGTATATTGCGCATTGGCTACAGAGTCCAGCAGTCGCCATACTGATGTGGCCACAATAACTGCACTGTGCAGGCCAAACTTTTGGACTTCCCTGCCAGGGTTTTTACCAGGGATACTTGCTTCTGAGGAGAGATCCCTCAAAATGTGGTTTATTCCAGGCAAATGGGGACAAACAGTAACCTTAGTACAATCCGTTGTACAAAGTAATTTGACTGTAAATGATCTATTTGAGTACTTTGACATGAACTAAATCTGAGAGACATAGCATATTGGACACTCTGGTCTGTCATAGGAGACTACCTGGCGGTTTTTGGGTTGGTACTTCTGTTGGTTTAGGTGTTGGTGGTTTTGAGGATCTATGGAATACAAATGACCGAGGCCACGATCCATAATTGCTTGTTGTGACTCCATTCCTTGCTGATCCACTGTAACTCTGTTGTCCAGGTGTTTTTTCCACTGTCACCAGTCCTCCATTATTACCCAGAATTCCAGCATGGATAGCTGCTTTACATATTGAGGAATGCTAAGATAAAAATGTGGCATTTAGTGCAAGATTAATGTTAAACTTTTCTATATTATATATGACTTCGTATTATATGAGAAAAATGGTAAAACTGATAGCTTACATCTATGTAGACATCAGTTCCCCAAACAGTTCCTCTATTCTCCTGGCACTCAGATGGACATTGAACACTTAGAAATTCAAAATATTAAAACTTGTATTCATTATATTATACTGATTATCATTTATATTTATGGTTAATTGAATTTATTCATACAGTGAAATTATTTTGAGATAAAACTTACATTGAAATTGATTCCTGCAGATTTCTGG
Organism: Aquarana catesbeiana; assembly: GCF_042186555.1. Lineage (NCBI taxonomy): Eukaryota > Metazoa > Chordata > Amphibia > Anura > Ranidae > Aquarana > Aquarana catesbeiana. Next base: position 274,156,950 of record NC_133330.1, on the reverse strand, counting down.
CAGTAGTTGAACAGGATCCAATTACTGGAAAGAGAAAACATTAGATCAGTTTTTATGCTCAGGTAGCGATGAAGTCATAATTACCTACAGTATTCTGTTGCAGCACTGGATTGCCATCCTATAGGGCAAACTGTAGTTACTCTGAACAAGCATTAGGATTGCATTACTGGTGTTGTTCAGTTCTCTGAATGCTTAAAACTTAGTATGGCTACTGAGATTATCTATTGTGCTCTGCAATGTCTGTATCATTTTTCTTTCTCTCGCCCTACCGATGATTGACACATAAAAGTGTTGATTTACTAAAGGAGAGAAATTGTCTGCATAGTAGACTTAATTTTCACTTAGCTTCGTGTATAAAATGAGGCTGTGTTGAACCGCACAATCATGTGCAAGGAAAATTCCTGTTTTATATTCCTTAATAACATTAGATCAGTTTATAGGGTATATTGCACATTGGCTACAGAGTCCAGCAGTCGCCATACTGATGTGGCCACAATAACTACACTGTGCAGGTCAAACTTTTGGACTTCCCTGCCAGGGTTTTTACCAGGGATACTTGCTTCTGAGGAGAGATCCCTCAAAATGTGGTTTATTCCAGGCAAATGGGGACAAACGGTAACCTTTGTACAATCCGTTGTACAAAGTAATTTGACTGTAAATGATCTATTTGAGCGATTTGACATTAACTCAATCTGAGAGACATATCATATTGGATACTCTGGTCTGTCATAGGAGACTACCTGGAGGTTTTTGGGTTGGTACTTCTGTTGGTTTAGGTGTTGGTGGTTTGGAGGAACCATGGAATACAAATGACCGAGGCCACGATCCATAATTGCTTGTTGTGACTCCATTCCTTTCTGATCCACTGTAATTGTCTTGTCCAGGTGTTTTTTCCACTGTCACCAGTCCTCCATTATTACCCAGAATTCCAGCATGGATAGCTGCTTTGCATATTGAGGAATCCTAAGATAAACATGTGGCATTCAGTTCAAGATTAATGTTAGCCTTTTCTACATTATATATGACTTAGTATTATATGAGAAAAACTGCAAAACTAATAGCTTACATCTGTGTAGACATCAGTTCCCCAAACAGTTCCTCCATTCTCCTGGCACTCAGATGGACATTGAACACTTAGAAATTCAAAATATTAAAACTTGTATTCATTATATTATACTGATTATCATTTCTATTTATAGTTAATTGAATTTATTCATACAGAGAAATTATTTTGAGATAAAACTTACACTGAAATTGATTCCTGCAGATTTTTGGAAGTAGTTGAACAGGATCCAATTACTGGAAAGAGAAAACATTAGATCAGTTTTTATGCCTAGGTAGCGATTAAGTCATAATGACCATACAGTATTCTGTTGTAGCACTGGATTGCCATCATATAGGGCAAACTGTAGTTACTCTGAACAAGCATTAGAATTGCATTACTGGTGTTGTTCAGTTCCCTGAATGCTTAAAACTTAGTATGGCTACTGTGATTATCTATTGTGCTCTGCAATGTCTGTTTCATTTTTTTCTCTTGCCCTACCCATGATTGACACATAAAACTGTTGATTTACTAAAAGAGAGAAATTGTCTGCATAGTAGACTTAATTTTCACTTAGCATTGTGTATAAAGTAAGGCTGTGTTGAACCGCACAATCATGTGCAAGGAAAATTTCTGTTTCATATTCCTTGAAAACATTAGATCAGTTTTTAGGGTATATTGCACATTGGCTACAGAGTCCAGCAGTCGCCATACTGATGTGGCCACAATAACTGCACTGTGCAGGCCAAACTTTTGGACTTCCCTGCCATGGTTTTACCAGGGATACTTGCTTCTGAGGAGTGATCCCTCAAAATGTGGTTTATTCCAGGCAAATGGGGACAAACGGTAACCTTTGTACAATCCATTGTACAAGGTAATTTGACTGTAAATGATCTATTTGAGCACTTTGACATTAACTAAATCTGAGAAACATATCATATTGGATACTCTGGTCTGTCGCAGGAGACTACCTGGCGGTTTTGGGGTTGGCACTTCTGTTGGTTTAGGTGTTGGTGGTTTTGAGGAACCATGGAATACAAATGACCGAGGCCATGTTCCATAATTGCTTGTTGTGACTCCATTCCTTGCTGATCCACTGTAATTCTCTTGTCCAGGTGTTTTTTCCAATGTCACCAGTCCTCCATTATTACCCAGAATTCCAGCATGGATAGCTGCTTTGCATATTGAGGAATCCTAAAATAAACATGTGGCATTCAGTGTAAGATTAATGTTAGACTTTTCTATATTATATATGACTTCGTATTACAGTGGGGCAAAAAAGTATTTAGTCAGCCACCAATTGTGCAAGTTCTCCCACTTAAAAAGATGAGAGAGGCCTGTAATTGTCATCATAGGTATACCTCAACTATGAGAGTCAAAATGTGGAAACAAATCCAGACAATCACATTGTCTGATTTTTGAAAGAATTTATTTGCAAATTCTGGTGGAAAATAAGGATTTGGTCACCTACAAACAAGCAAGATTTCTGGCTCTCACAGACCTGTATCTTCTTCTTTAAGAGGCTCCTCTGTCCTCCACTCATTACCTGTATTAATGGCACCTGTTTGAACTTGTTATCAGTATAAAAGACACCTGTCCACAACCTCAAACAGTCACACTCCAAATTCCACTATGGTGAAGACCAAAGAGCTGTTGGAGGACACCAGAAACAAAATTGTAGACCTGCACCAGGCTGGGAAGACTAAATCTGCAATAGGCAAGCAGCTTGGTGTGAAGAAATCAACTGTGGGAGCAATAATTAGAAAATGGAAGACATACAAGACCACTGATAATCTCTCTCGATCTGGAGCTCCACGCAAGATCTCACCCCGTGAGGTCAAAATGATCACAAGAAAGGTGAGCAAAAATCCCAGAACCACACGGGGGGACCTAGTGAATGACCTGCAGAGAGCTGGGACCAACATAACAAAGGCTACTATCAGTAACACACTATGCCGCCAGGGAATCAGATCCTGCAGTGCCAGACGTGTCTCCCTGCTTAAGCCAGTACATGTCCGGGCCCGTCTGAGGTTTGCAAGAGAGCATTTGGATGATCCAGAAGAGGATTGGGAGAATGTCATATGGTCAGATGAAACCAAAGTAGAACTGTTTGGTAGAAACACAACTCGTCATATTTGAAGGAGAGAGAATGCTGAGTTGCAACCAAAGAACACCATACCTACTGTGAAGCATGGGGGTGGCAACATCATGCTTTGGGGCTGTTTCTGTGCAAAGGGAACAGGACGACTGATCCGTGTACATGAAAGAATGAATGGGGCCATGTATCATGAGATTTTGAGTGCAAACCTCCTCCCATCAGCAAGGGCATTGACGATGAAACGTGGCTGGATCTTTCAGCATGACAATGATCCCAAACACACCGCCCGGGCAACGAAGAAGTGGCTTCGTAAGGAGCATTTCAAGGTCCTGGAGTGGCCTAGCCAGTCTCCAGATCTCAACTTCATAGAAAACCTTTGGAGGGAGTTATAAGTACATGTTGCCCAGCAACAGCCCCAAAACATCACTGCTCTAGAGGAGATCTGCATGGAGGAATGGGCCAACATACCAGCAACAGTGTGTGACAATCTTGTGAAGACTTACAGAAAACGTTTGACCTCTGTCATTGCCAACAAAGGATATATAACAAAGTATTGAGATGAACTTTTGATATTGACCAAATACTTATTTTCCACCATAATTTGCAAATAAATTCTTTCAAAAATCAGACAATGTGATTGTCTGGATTTGCTTCCACATTTTGTCTCTCATAGTTGAGGTATACCTATGATGACAATTACAGGCCTCTCTCATATTTTTAAGTGGGAGAACTTGCACAATTGGTGGCTGACTAAATACTTTTTTGACCCACTGTATATGAGAAAAATGGTAAAACTAATAGCTTACGTCTGTGTAGACATCAGTTCCCCAAACAGTTCCTCCATTCTCCTGGCACTCAGATGGACATTGAACACTTAGAAATTCAAAATATTAAAACTTGTATTCATTATATTATACTGATTATCATTTCTATTTATAGTTAATTGAATTTATTCATACAGTGAAATTATTTTGAGATAAAACTTACATTAAAATTGGTTCCTGCAGATTTCTGGCAGTAGTTGAACAGGATCCAATTACTGGAAAGAGAAAACATTAGATCAGTTTTTATGCCCAGGTAGCGATGAAGTCATAATGACCATACAGTATTCTGTTGTAGCACTGGATTGCCATCCTATAGGGCAAACTGTAGTTACCCTGAACAAGCATTAGGATTGCATTACTGGTGTTGTTCAGTTCTCTGAATGCTTAAAACTTAGTATGGCTACTGTGATTATCTATTGTGCTCTGACATGTCTGTATCATTTTTTTTTCTCTCGCCCTACCCATGATTGACACATAAAAGTGTTGATTTACTAAAAGAGAGAAATTGTCTGCATAGTAGACTTAATTTTCAATTAGCATCGTGTATAAAGTAAGGCTGTATTGAACCGCACAATCATGTGCAAGGAAAATTCCTGTTTCATATTCCTTGAAAACATTAGATCAGTTTTTAGGGTATATTGCACATTGGCTACAGAGTCCAGCAGTCACCACACTGATGTGGCCACAATAACTGCACTGTGCAGGCCAAACTGTTTGACTTCCCTGCCAGGGTTACTTGCTTCTGAGGAGAGATCCCTCAAAATGTGGTTTATTCCAGGCAAATTGGGACAAACGCTAACCTTAGTACAATCCGTTGTACAAAGTAATTTGACTGTAAATGATCTATTTGAGCACTTTGAGATTAACTAGATCTGAGAGACATATCATATTGGATACTCTGGTCTGTCGTAGGAGACTACCTGGTGGTTTTTGGGTTGGTATTTCTGTTGGTTTAGGTGTTGGTGGTTTTGAGGAACCATGGAATACAAATGACCCAGGCCATGATCCATAAATGCTTGTTGTGACTCCATTCCTTGCTGATCCACTGTAATTCTCTTGTCCAGGTGTTTTTTCCACTGTCACCAGTCCTCCATTATTACCCAGAATTCCAGCATGGATAGCTGCTTTACATATTGAGGAATGCTAAGATAAAAATGTGGCATTCAGTATAAGATTAATGTTAGGCTTTTCTATATTATATATGACTTTGTATTATATGAGAAAAATGGTAAATCTGATAGCTTACATCTGTGTAGACATCAGTTCCCCAAACAGTTCCTCCATTCTCCTGGCACTCAGATGGACATTGAACACTTAGAAATTCAAAATATTAAAACTTGTATTCATTATATTATACTGATTATCATTTATATTTATGGTTAATTGAATTTATTCATACAGAGAAATTATTTTGAGATAAAACTTACATTGAAATTGGTTCCTGCAGATTTCTGGCAGTAGTTGAACAGGATCCAATTACTGGAAAGAGAAAACATTAGATCAGTTTTTATGCCCAGGTAGCGATGAAGTCATAATGACCATACAGTATTCTGTTGTAGCACTGGATTGCCATCCTATAGGGCAAACTGTAGTTACCCTGAACAAGCATTAGGATTGCATTACTGGTGTTGTTCAGTTCTCTGAATGCTTAAAACTTAGTATGGCTACTGTGATTATCTATTGTGCTCTGCAATGTCTATTTCATTTTTTTTTCTCTTGCCCTACCCATGATTTACACATAAAAGTGTTGATTTACTAAAGGAGAGAAATTGTCTGCATAGTAGAATTAATTTTCACTTAGCATTGTGGATAAAGTAAGGCTGTGTTGAACCGCACAATCATGTGCAAGCAAAATTCCTGTTTTATATTCCTTGAAATCATTAGATCAGCTTATAGGGTATATTCCGCATTGACTACAGAGTCCAGCAGTCGCCATACAGATGTGGCCACAATAACTGCACTGTGCAGGCCAAACTTTTGGACTTCCCTGCCAGGGTTACTTGCTTCTGAGGAGAGATCCCTCAAAATGTGGTTTATTCCAGGCAAATGGGGACAAATGGTAACCTTAGCACAATCCGTTGTACAAAGTAATTTGACTGTAAATGATCTATTTGAGCACTTTGAGATTAACTAGATCTGAGAGACATATCATATTGGATACTCTGGTCTGTCGTAGGAGACTACCTGTTGGTTTTTGGGTTGGTACTTCTGTTGGTTTAGGTGTTGGTGGTTTTGAGGAACCATGGAATACAAATGACCCAGGCCGCGATCCATAATTTCTTGTTGTGACTCCATTCCTTGCTGATCCACTGTAACCCTGTTGTCCAGGTGTTTTTTCCACTGTCACCAGTCCTCCATTATTACCCAGAATTCCAGCATGGATAGCTGCTTTGCATATTGAGGAATCCTAAGATAAACATGGGGCATTCAGTGCAAGATTAATGTTAGTCTTTTCTACATTATATATGACTTAGTATTATATGAGAATAACGGTAAAACTAATAGCTTACATCTGTGTAGACATCAGTTCCCCAAACAGTTCCTCCATTCTCCTGGCACTCAGATGGACATTGAACACTTAGAAATTCAAAATATTAAAACTTGTATTCATTATATTATACTGATTATCATTTCTATTTATAGTTAATTGAATTTATTCATACAGTGAAATTATTTTGAGATAAAACTTACATTAAATTTGGTTCCTGCAGATTTCTGGCAGTAGTTGAACAGGATCCAATTACTGGAAAGAAAAAACATTAGATCAGTTTTTATGCCCAGGTAGCGATGAAGTCATAATGACTATACAGTATTCTATTGAAGCACTGGATCGCCATCATATAGCGCAAACTGTAGTTACTCTGAACAAGCATTAGGATTGCATTACTGGTGTTGTTCAGTTCTTTGAATGTTTAAAACTTAGTATGGCTACTGTGATTATCTATTGTGCTCTGCAATGTCTGTTTCATTTTTTTTTCTCTCGCCCTACCCATGATTGACACATAAAAGTGTTGATTTACTAAAGGAGAGAAATTGTCTGCATAGTAGAATTAATTTTCGCTTAGCATCATGTATAAAGTGAGGCTGTGTTGTACCGCACAATCATGTGCAAGGAAAATTCCTGTTTCATATTCCTTGAAAACATTAGATCAGTTTTTAGGGTATATTGCACATTGGCTACAGAGTCCAGCAGTCACCACACTGATGTGGCCACAATAACTGCACTGTGCAGGCCAAACTGTTTGACTTCCCTGCCAGGGTTACTTGCTTCTGAGGAGAGATCCCTCAAAATGTGGTTTATTCCAGGCAAATTGGGACAAACGTTAACCTTAGTACAATCCGTTGTACAAAGTAATTTGACTGTAAATGATCTATTTGAGCACTTTGAGATTAACTAGATCTGAGAGACATATCATATTGGATACTCTGGTCTGTCGTAGGAGACTACCTGGTGGTTTTTGGGTTGGTACTTCTGTTGGTTTAGGTGTTGGTGGTTTTGAGGAACCATGGAATACAAATGACCCAGGCCATGATCCATAAATGCTTGTTGTGACTCCATTCCTTGCTGATCCACTGTAATTCTCTTGTCCAGGTGTTTTTTCCACTGTCACCAGTCCTCCATTATTACCCAGAATTCCAGCATGGATAGCTGCTTTACATATTGAGGAATGCTAAGATAAAAATGTGGCATTCAGTATAAGATTAATGTTAGGCTTTTCTATATTATATATGACTTTGTATTATATGAGAAAAATGGTAAATCTGATAGCTTACATCTGTGTAGACATCAGTTCCCCAAACAGTTCCTCCATTCTCCTGGCACTCAGATGGACATTGAACACTTAGAAATTCAAAATATTAAAACTTGTATTCATTATATTATACTGATTATCATTTATATTTATGGTTAATTGAATTTATTCATACAGAGAAATTATTTTGAGATAAAACTTACATTGAAATTGGTTCCTGCAGATTTCTGGCAGTAGTTGAACAGGATCCAATTACTGGAAAGAGAAAACATTAGATCAGTTTTTATGCCCAGGTAGCGATGAAGTCATAATGACCATACAGTATTCTGTTGTAGCACTGGATTGCCATCCTATAGGGCAAACTGTAGTTACCCTGAACAAGCATTAGGATTGCATTACTGGTGTTGTTCAGTTCTCTGAATGCTTAAAACTTAGTATGGCTACTGTGATTATCTATTGTGCTCTGCAATGTCTATTTCATTTTTTTTTCTCTTGCCCTACCCATGATTTACACATAAAAGTGTTGATTTACTAAAGGAGAGAAATTGTCTGCATAGTAGAATTAATTTTCACTTAGCATTGTGGATAAAGTAAGGCTGTGTTGAACCGCACAATCATGTGCAAGCAAAATTCCTGTTTTATATTCCTTGAAATCATTAGATCAGCTTATAGGGTATATTCCGCATTGACTACAGAGTCCAGCAGTCGCCATACAGATGTGGCCACAATAACTGCACTGTGCAGGCCAAACTTTTGGACTTCCCTGCCAGGGTTACTTGCTTCTGAGGAGAGATCCCTCAAAATGTGGTTTATTCCAGGCAAATGGGGACAAATGGTAACCTTAGCACAATCCGTTGTACAAAGTAATTTGACTGTAAATGATCTATTTGAGCACTTTGAGATTAACTAGATCTGAGAGACATATCATATTGGATACTCTGGTCTGTCGTAGGAGACTACCTGTTGGTTTTTGGGTTGGTACTTCTGTTGGTTTAGGTGTTGGTGGTTTTGAGGAACCATGGAATACAAATGACCCAGGCCGCGATCCATAATTTCTTGTTGTGACTCCATTCCTTGCTGATCCACTGTAACCCTGTTGTCCAGGTGTTTTTTCCACTGTCACCAGTCCTCCATTATTACCCAGAATTCCAGCATGGATAGCTGCTTTGCATATTGAGGAATCCTAAGATAAACATGGGGCATTCAGTGCAAGATTAATGTTAGTCTTTTCTACATTATATATGACTTAGTATTATATGAGAATAACGGTAAAACTAATAGCTTACATCTGTGTAGACATCAGTTCCCCAAACAGTTCCTCCATTCTCCTGGCACTCAGATGGACATTGAACACTTAGAAATTCAAAATATTAAAACTTGTATTCATTATATTATACTGATTATCATTTCTATTTATAGTTAATTGAATTTATTCATACAGTGAAATTATTTTGAGATAAAACTTACATTAAATTTGGTTCCTGCAGATTTCTGGCAGTAGTTGAACAGGATCCAATTACTGGAAAGAAAAAACATTAGATCAGTTTTTATGCCCAGGTAGCGATGAAGTCATAATGACTATACAGTATTCTATTGAAGCACTGGATCGCCATCATATAGCGCAAACTGTAGTTACTCTGAACAAGCATTAGGATTGCATTACTGGTGTTGTTCAGTTCTTTGAATGTTTAAAACTTAATATGGCTACTGTGATTATCTATTGTGCTCTGCAATGTCTGTTTCATTTTTTTTTCTCTCGCCCTACCCATGATTGACACATAAAAGTGTTGATTTACTAAAGGAGAGAAATTGTCTGCATAGTAGAATTAATTTTTGCTTAGCATCATGTATAAAGTGAGGCTGTGTTGTACCGCACAATCATGTGCAAGGAAAATTCCTGTTTCATATTCCTTGAAAACATTAGATCAGTTTTTAGGGTATATTGCACATTGGCTACAGAGTCCAGCAGTCACCACACTGATGTGGCCACAATAACTGCACTGTGCAGGCCAAACTGTTTGACTTCCCTGCCAGGGTTACTTGCTTCTGAGGAGAGATCCCTCAAAATGTGGTTTATTCCAGGCAAATTGGGACAAACGCTAACCTTAGTACAATCCGTTGTACAAAGTAATTTGACTGTAAATGATCTATTTGAGCACTTTGAGATTAACTAGATCTGAGAGACATATCATATTGGATACTCTGGTCTGTCGTAGGAGACTACCTGGTGGTTTTTGGGTTGGTACTTCTGTTGGTTTAGGTGTTGGTGGTTTTGAGGAACCATGGAATACAAATGACCCAGGCCATGATCCATAAATGCTTGTTGTGACTCCATTCCTTGCTGATCCACTGTAATTCTCTTGTCCAGGTGTTTTTTCCACTGTCACCAGTCCTCCATTATTACCCAGAATTCCAGCATGGATAGCTGCTTTACATATTGAGGAATGCTAAGATAAAAATGTGGCATTCAGTATAAGATTAATGTTAGGCTTTTCTATATTATATATGACTTTGTATTATATGAGAAAAATGGTAAATCTGATAGCTTACATCTGTGTAGACATCAGTTCCCCAAACAGTTCCTCCATTCTCCTGGCACTCAGATGGACATTGAACACTTAGAAATTCAAAATATTAAAACTTGTATTCATTATATTATACTGATTATCATTTATATTTATGGTTAATTGAATTTATTCATACAGAGAAATTATTTTGAGATAAAACTTACATTGAAATTGATTCCTGCAGATTTCTGGCAGTAGTTGAACAGGATCCAATTACTGGAAAGAGAAAACATTAGATCAGTTTTTATGCCCAAGTAGCGATGAAGTCAAAGTATTCTGTTGTAGCACTGGATTGCCATCCTATAGGGCAAACTGTAGTTATTCTGAACAAGCATTAGGATTGCATTACTGGTGTTGTTCAGTTCTCTGAATGCTTAAAACTTAGTATGGCTACTGTGATTATCTATTGTGCTCTGCAATGTCTGTTTCATTTTTTTTTCTCTTGCCCTACCCATGATTTACACATAAAACTGTTGATTTACTAAAAGAGAGAAATTGTCTGCATAGTAGAGTTAATTTTCACTTAGCATTGTGTATAAAGTAAGGCTGTGTTGAACCGCACAAGCATGTGCAAGGAAAATTCCTGTTTTATATTCCTTGAAAACATTAGATCAGCTTATAGGGTATATTGCGCATTGGCTACAGAGTCCAGCAGTCGCCATACTGATGTGGCCACAATAACTGCACTGTGCAGGCCAAACTTTTGGACTTCCCTGCCAGGGTTTTTACCAGGGATACTTGCTTCTGAGGAGAGATCCCTCAAAATGTGGTTTATTCCAGGCAAATGGGGACAAACAGTAACCTTAGTACAATCCGTTGTACAAAGTAATTTGACTGTAAATGATCTATTTGAGTACTTTGACATGAACTAAATCTGAGAGACATAGCATATTGGACACTCTGGTCTGTCATAGGAGACTACCTGGCGGTTTTTGGGTTGGTACTTCTGTTGGTTTAGGTGTTGGTGGTTTTGAGGATCTATGGAATACAAATGACCGAGGCCACGATCCATAATTGCTTGTTGTGACTCCATTCCTTGCTGATCCACTGTAACTCTGTTGTCCAGGTGTTTTTTCCACTGTCACCAGTCCTCCATTATTACCCAGAATTCCAGCATGGATAGCTGCTTTACATATTGAGGAATGCTAAGATAAAAATGTGGCATTTAGTGCAAGATTAATGTTAAACTTTTCTATATTATATATGACTTCGTATTATATGAGAAAAATGGTAAAACTGATAGCTTACATCTATGTAGACATCAGTTCCCCAAACAGTTCCTCTATTCTCCTGGCACTCAGATGGACATTGAACACTTAGAAATTCAAAATATTAAAACTTGTATTCATTATATTATACTGATTATCATTTATATTTATGGTTAATTGAATTTATTCATACAGTGAAATTATTTTGAGATAAAACTTACATTGAAATTGATTCCTGCAGATTTCTGGCAGTAGTTGAACAGGATCCAATTACTGGAAAGAGAAAACATTAGATCAGTTTTTATGCTCAGGTAGCGATGAAGTCATAATTACCTACAGTATTCTGTTGCAGCACTGGATTGCCATCCTATAGGGCAAACTGTAGTTACTCTGAACAAGCATTAGGATTGCATTACTGGTGTTGTTCAGTTCTCTGAATGCTTAAAACTTAGTATGGCTACTGAGATTATCTATTGTGCTCTGCAATGTCTGTATCATTTTTCTTTCTCTCGCCCTACCGATGATTGACACATAAAAGTGTTGATTTACTAAAGGAGAGAAATTGTCTGCATAGTAGACTTAATTTTCACTTAGCTTCGTGTATAAAATGAGGCTGTGTTGAACCGCACAATCATGTGCAAGGAAAATTCCTGTTTTATATTCCTTAATAACATTAGATCAGTTTATAGGGTATATTGCACATTGGCTACAGAGTCCAGCAGTCGCCATACTGATGTGGCCACAATAACTACACTGTGCAGGTCAAACTTTTGGACTTCCCTGCCAGGGTTTTTACCAGGGATACTTGCTTCTGAGGAGAGATCCCTCAAAATGTGGTTTATTCCAGGCAAATGGGGACAAACGGTAACCTTTGTACAATCCGTTGTACAAAGTAATTTGACTGTAAATGATCTATTTGAGCGATTTGACATTAACTCAATCTGAGAGACATATCATATTGGATACTCTGGTCTGTCATAGGAGACTACCTGGAGGTTTTTGGGTTGGTACTTCTGTTGGTTTAGGTGTTGGTGGTTTGGAGGAACCATGGAATACAAATGACCGAGGCCACGATCCATAATTGCTTGTTGTGACTCCATTCCTTTCTGATCCACTGTAATTGTCTTGTCCAGGTGTTTTTTCCACTGTCACCAGTCCTCCATTATTACCCAGAATTCCAGCATGGATAGCTGCTTTGCATATTGAGGAATCCTAAGATAAACATGTGGCATTCAGTTCAAGATTAATGTTAGCCTTTTCTACATTATATATGACTTAGTATTATATGAGAAAAACTGCAAAACTAATAGCTTACATCTGTGTAGACATCAGTTCCCCAAACAGTTCCTCCATTCTCCTGGCACTCAGATGGACATTGAACACTTAGAAATTCAAAATATTAAAACTTGTATTCATTATATTATACTGATTATCATTTCTATTTATAGTTAATTGAATTTATTCATACAGAGAAATTATTTTGAGATAAAACTTACACTGAAATTGATTCCTGCAGATTTTTGGAAGTAGTTGAACAGGATCCAATTACTGGAAAGAGAAAACATTAGATCAGTTTTTATGCCTAGGTAGCGATTAAGTCATAATGACCATACAGTATTCTGTTGTAGCACTGGATTGCCATCATATAGGGCAAACTGTAGTTACTCTGAACAAGCATTAGAATTGCATTACTGGTGTTGTTCAGTTCCCTGAATGCTTAAAACTTAGTATGGCTACTGTGATTATCTATTGTGCTCTGCAATGTCTGTTTCATTTTTTTCTCTTGCCCTACCCATGATTGACACATAAAACTGTTGATTTACTAAAAGAGAGAAATTGTCTGCATAGTAGACTTAATTTTCACTTAGCATTGTGTATAAAGTAAGGCTGTGTTGAACCGCACAATCATGTGCAAGGAAAATTTCTGTTTCATATTCCTTGAAAACATTAGATCAGTTTTTAGGGTATATTGCACATTGGCTACAGAGTCCAGCAGTCGCCATACTGATGTGGCCACAATAACTGCACTGTGCAGGCCAAACTTTTGGACTTCCCTGCCATGGTTTTACCAGGGATACTTGCTTCTGAGGAGTGATCCCTCAAAATGTGGTTTATTCCAGGCAAATGGGGACAAACGGTAACCTTTGTACAATCCATTGTACAAGGTAATTTGACTGTAAATGATCTATTTGAGCACTTTGACATTAACTAAATCTGAGAAACATATCATATTGGATACTCTGGTCTGTCGCAGGAGACTACCTGGCGGTTTTGGGGTTGGCACTTCTGTTGGTTTAGGTGTTGGTGGTTTTGAGGAACCATGGAATACAAATGACCGAGGCCATGTTCCATAATTGCTTGTTGTGACTCCATTCCTTGCTGATCCACTGTAATTCTCTTGTCCAGGTGTTTTTTCCAATGTCACCAGTCCTCCATTATTACCCAGAATTCCAGCATGGATAGCTGCTTTGCATATTGAGGAATCCTAAAATAAACATGTGGCATTCAGTGTAAGATTAATGTTAGACTTTTCTATATTATATATGACTTCGTATTACAGTGGGGCAAAAAAGTATTTAGTCAGCCACCAATTGTGCAAGTTCTCCCACTTAAAAAGATGAGAGAGGCCTGTAATTGTCATCATAGGTATACCTCAACTATGAGAGTCAAAATGTGGAAACAAATCCAGACAATCACATTGTCTGATTTTTGAAAGAATTTATTTGCAAATTCTGGTGGAAAATAAGGATTTGGTCACCTACAAACAAGCAAGATTTCTGGCTCTCACAGACCTGTATCTTCTTCTTTAAGAGGCTCCTCTGTCCTCCACTCATTACCTGTATTAATGGCACCTGTTTGAACTTGTTATCAGTATAAAAGACACCTGTCCACAACCTCAAACAGTCACACTCCAAATTCCACTATGGTGAAGACCAAAGAGCTGTTGGAGGACACCAGAAACAAAATTGTAGACCTGCACCAGGCTGGGAAGACTAAATCTGCAATAGGCAAGCAGCTTGGTGTGAAGAAATCAACTGTGGGAGCAATAATTAGAAAATGGAAGACATACAAGACCACTGATAATCTCTCTCGATCTGGAGCTCCACGCAAGATCTCACCCCGTGAGGTCAAAATGATCACAAGAAAGGTGAGCAAAAATCCCAGAACCACACGGGGGGACCTAGTGAATGACCTGCAGAGAGCTGGGACCAACATAACAAAGGCTACTATCAGTAACACACTATGCCGCCAGGGAATCAGATCCTGCAGTGCCAGACGTGTCTCCCTGCTTAAGCCAGTACATGTCCGGGCCCGTCTGAGGTTTGCAAGAGAGCATTTGGATGATCCAGAAGAGGATTGGGAGAATGTCATATGGTCAGATGAAACCAAAGTAGAACTGTTTGGTAGAAACACAACTCGTCATATTTGAAGGAGAGAGAATGCTGAGTTGCAACCAAAGAACACCATACCTACTGTGAAGCATGGGGGTGGCAACATCATGCTTTGGGGCTGTTTCTGTGCAAAGGGAACAGGACGACTGATCCGTGTACATGAAAGAATGAATGGGGCCATGTATCATGAGATTTTGAGTGCAAACCTCCTCCCATCAGCAAGGGCATTGACGATGAAACGTGGCTGGATCTTTCAGCATGACAATGATCCCAAACACACCGCCCGGGCAACGAAGAAGTGGCTTCGTAAGGAGCATTTCAAGGTCCTGGAGTGGCCTAGCCAGTCTCCAGATCTCAACTTCATAGAAAACCTTTGGAGGGAGTTATAAGTACATGTTGCCCAGCGACAGCCCCAAAACATCACTGCTCTAGAGGAGATCTGCATGGAGGAATGGGCCAATATACCAGCAACAGTGTGTGACAATCTTGTGAAGACTTACAGAAAACGTTTGACCTCTGTCATTGCCAACAAAGGATATATAACAAAGTATTGAGATGAACTTTTGATATTGACCAAATACTTATTTTCCACCATAATTTGCAAATAAATTCTTTCAAAAATCAGACAATGTGATTGTCTGGATTTGCTTCCACATTTTGTCTCTCATAGTTGAGGTATACCTATGATGACAATTACAGGCCTCTCTCATATTTTTAAGTGGGAGAACTTGCACAATTGGTGGCTGACTAAATACTTTTTTGACCCACTGTATATGAGAAAAATGGTAAAACTAATAGCTTACGTCTGTGTAGACATCAGTTCCCCAAACAGTTCCTCCATTCTCCTGGCACTCAGATGGACATTGAACACTTAGAAATTCAAAATATTAAAACTTGTATTCATTATATTATACTGATTATCATTTCTATTTATAGTTAATTGAATTTATTCATACAGTGAAATTATTTTGAGATAAAACTTACATTAAAATTGGTTCCTGCAGATTTCTGGCAGTAGTTGAACAGGATCCAATTACTGGAAAGAGAAAACATTAGATCAGTTTTTATGCCCAGGTAGCGATGAAGTCATAATGACCATACAGTATTCTGTTGTAGCACTGGATTGCCATCCTATAGGGCAAACTGTAGTTACCCTGAACAAGCATTAGGATTGCATTACTGGTGTTGTTCAGTTCTCTGAATGCTTAAAACTTAGTATGGCTACTGTGATTATCTATTGTGCTCTGACATGTCTGTATCATTTTTTTTTCTCTCGCCCTACCCATGATTGACACATAAAAGTGTTGATTTACTAAAGGAGAGAAATTGTCTGCATAGTAGAATTAATTTTCACTTAGCATCGTGTATAAAGTGAGGCTGTGTTGAACCGCACAATCATGTGCAAGGAAAATTCCTGTTTCATATTCCTTGAAAACATTAGATCAGTTTTTAGGGTATATTGCACATTGGCTACAGAGTCCAGCAGTCGCCATACTGATGTGGCCACAATAACTGCACTGTGCAGGCCAAACTGTTTGACTTCCCTGCCAGGGTTACTTGCTTCTGAGGAAAGATCCCTCAAAATGTGGTTTATTCCAGGCAAATGGGGACAAATGGTAGCCTTAGTACAATCCGTTGCACAAAGTAATTTGACTGTAAATGATCTATTTGAGCACTTTGAGATTAACTAGATCTGAGAGACATATCATATTGGATACTCTGGTCTGTCGTAGGAGACTACCTGGTGGTTTTTGGGTTGGTACTTCTGTTGGTTTAGGTGTTGGTGGTTTTGAGGAACCATGGAATACAAATGACCCAGGCCACGATCCATAATTTCTTGTTGTGACTCCATTCCTTGCTGATCCACTGTAATTCTCTTGTCCAGGTGTTTTTTTCACTGTCACCAGTCCTCCATTATTACCCAGAATTCCAGCATGGATAGCTGCTTTACATATTGAGGAATGCTAAGATAAAAATGTGGCATTCAGTGTAAGATTAATGTTAGACTTTTCTATATTTGTAAAAATCGAGTTATTTCTGTATTAATAACTATATTTCAATAATTCATATTGATGAGAAAAGTTCCAAGAAAAATCCGTTAAGTTCTCGTGTAAAACCTCCAAAATTGATTTAATGATCAATTAGCAAAATGTTACAAAAACAATGTCAAAATGTAGAATACAAAAATAGATTATTCTTAAAATGAAGTTTAAATCAGATATGTCTGTGTGTATGTCTTGAGATGTGTGTCTGTGTGTGTGTGTGTCTTCATGGAGAGCTGCAGTGCAAGTGTCCCTCCCCACAGCCTGTCTGTACTCCTACAATTAACCCCCACCTTTCCCAAAGAGGCTGGCTTAAAAAAGATTTGTTATAGTTTCATAGAAAAGACCGGGAAATTTGAATTACTCCTTCCAACATTCCTAAGGGTGGGGCTATGAACTAAGTGAGAAAAGCTATCGTTTAAGAATCATTTAACTTACAATATATACATTTCCTTTAAACATATAAAATCCTACATATCAGTATACATATATGTAAAATGCAATGTTCTTATTAATATCCTAATCAAGAAATATAGTAATGTAAAGAAACAGCTTATATTCTTAACATACTGAAACTTTGTGTCTTTGGAAAGACTGTAATCCTATCCCTTACGATGGGGGAGGTGAAATGGTCTACACTAAATTGTATCCATATGTGATATCTCTCCCAAGCAATGCATACAAAGCCTATACCAGCATAAACTTATATGAGTATAAAAACCTATATAACTTCACCTTTTCCATACATAGAAGATATATATATATATTTATATATATATTTATATATATAATTCAATTATCACAAGAACTCAACCATTCATAAATTCTGATATTCTAACAATATTATATATGACTTTGTATTATGTGAGAGAAATGGTAAATCTGATAGCTTACATCTGTGTAGACATCAGTTCCCCAAACAGTTCCTCCATTCTCCTGGCACTCAGATGGACATTGAACACTTAGAAATTAAAAATATTAAAAATTGTATTCATTATATTATACTGATTATCATTTCTATTTATAGTTAATTGAATTTATTCATACAGAGAAATTATTTTGAGATAAAACTTACATTGAAATTGATTCCTGCAGATTTCTGGAAGTAGTTGAACAGGATCCAATTACTGGAAAGAGAAAACATTAGATCAGTTTTTATGCCTAGGTAGCGATGAAGTCATAATGACCATACAGTATTCTGTTGCAGCACTGGATTGCCATCATATAGGGCAAACTGTAGTTACTCTGAACAAGCATTAGGATTGCATTACTGGTGTTGTTCAGTTCTCTGAATGCTTAAAACTTAGTATGGCTACTGTGATTATCTATTGTGCTCTGCAATGTCTGTATCATGTTTTTTTCTCTCGCCCTACCGATGATTGACACATAAAAGTGTTGATTTACCAAAGGAGAGAAATTGTCTGCATAATAGACTTAATTTTCACTTAGCTTCGTGTATAAAATGAGGCTGTGTTGAACCGCACAATCATGTGCAAGGAAAATTCCTGTTTTATATTCCTTGATAACATTAGATCAGTTTATAGGGTATATTGCGCATTGGCTACAGAGTCCAGCAGTCGCCATATTGATGTGGCCACAATAACTGCACTGTGCAGGCCAAACTTTTGGACTTCCCTGCCAGGGTTACTTGCTTCTGAGGAGAGATCCCTCAAAATGTGGTTTATTCCAGGCAAATGGGGACAAACGGTAACCTTAGTACAATCCGTTGTACAAAGTAATTTGACTGTAAATGATCTATTTGAGTACTTTGACATTAACTAAATCTGAGAGACATAGCATATTGGACACTCTGGTCTGTCATAGGAGACTACCTGGCGGTTTTTGGGTTGGTACTTCTGTTGGTTTAGGTGTTGGTGGTTTTGAGGATCTATGGAATACAAATGACCGAGGCCACGATCCATAATTGCTTGTTGTGACTCCATTCCTTGCTGATCCACTGTAACTCTGTTGTCCATGTGTTTTTTCCACTGTCACCAGTCCTCCATTATTACCCAGAATTCCAGCATGGATAGCTGCTTTACATATTGAGGAATGCTAAGATAAAAACGTGGCATTTAGTGCAAGATTAATGTTAAACTTTTCTATATTATATATGACTTCGTATTATATGAGAAAAATGGTAAAACTGATAGCTTACATCTATGTAGACATCAGTTCCCCAAACAGTTCCTCTATTCTCCTGGCACTCAGATGGACATTGAACACTTAGAAATTCAAAATATTAAAACTTGTATTCATTATATTATACTGATTATCATTTATATTTATGGTTAATTGAATTTATTCATACAGTGAAATTATTTTGAGATAAAACTTACATTGAAATTGATTCCTGCAGATTTCTGGAAGTAGTTGAACAGGATCCAATTACTGGAAAGAGAAAACATTAGATCAGTTTTTATGCCCAGGTAGAGATGAATTCATAATGACCATACAGTATTCTATTGTAGCACTGGATCGCCATCATATAGGGCAAACTGTATTTACTCTGAACAAGCATTAGGATTGCATTACTGGTGTTGTTCAGTTCTTTGAATGCTTAAAACTTAGTATGGCTACTGTGATTAACTATTGTGCTCTGCAATGTCTGTTTCATTTTTTTTTCTCTCGCCCTACCCATGATTGACACATAAAAGTGTTGATTTACTAAAGGAGAGAAATTGTCTGCATTGTAGAATTAATTTTCACTTAGCATCAAGTATAAAGTGAGGCTGTGTTGAACCGCACAATCATGTGCAAGGAAAATTCCTGTTTCATATTCCTTGAAAACATTAGATCAGTTTTTAGGGTATATTGCACATTGGCTACAGAGTCCAGCAGTCGCCATACTGATGTGGCCACAATAACTGCACTGTGCAGGCCAAACTGTTTGACTTCCCTGCCAGGGTTACTTGCTTCTGAGGAGAGATCCCTCAAAATGTGGTTTATTCCAGGCAAATGGGGACAAACGGTAACCTTAGCACAATCCGTTGTACAAAGTAATTTGACTGTAAATGATCTATTTGAGCACTTTGATATTAACTAAATCTGAGAAACATATTTTTTTTTTTTTTTTTTTAGGTGAGGTTGAAAAAAGACACAAGTCCATCAAGTCCAACCTATGTGTGTGATTATGTGTAAGTATTACATTGTATATCCCTGTATGTTGCGGTCATTCAGGTGATTATCTAATAGTTTCTTGAAGCTATCAATGCTCCCCGCTGAGACCACCGCCTGTGGAAGGGAATTCCACATCCTTGCCGCTCTTACAGTAAAGAACCCTCTACGTAGTTTAAGGTTAAACCTCTTTTCTTCTAATTGTAATGAGTGGCCACGAGTCTTATTAAACTCTCTTCTGCGAAAAAGTTTTATCCCTATTGTGGGGTCACCAGTACAGTATTTGTAAACTGAAATCATATCCCCTCTCAAGCGTCTCTTCTCCAGAGAGAATAAGTTCAGTGCTTGCAACCTTTCCTCATAACTAAGATCCTCCAGACCCTTTATTAGCTTTGTTGCCCTTCTTTGTACTCGCTCTATTTCCAGTACATCCTTCCTGAGGACTGGTGCCCAGAACTGGACAGCATAATCCAGGTGCAGCCGGACCAGAGCCTTGTAGAGTGGGAGAATTATCGTTTTATCTCTTGCGTTGATCCCCCTTTTAATGCATGCCAATATTCTCTTTGCTTTATTAGCAGCAGCTTGGCATTGCATACCATTGCTGAGCCTATCATCTACTAGGACCCCCAGGTCCTTTTCCATCCTAGATTCCCCCAGAGGTTCTCCCCCCGGTGTATAGATTGCATTCATATTTTTGCCACCCAAATGCATTATTTTACATTTTTCTACATTGAACCTCATTTGCCATGTAGTCGCCCACCCCATTAATTTGTTCAGGTCTTTTTGCAAGGTTTCCACATCCTGCGGAGAAGTTATTGCCCTGCTTAGCTTAGTATCATCTGCAAATACAGAGATTGAACTGTTTATCCCATCCTCCAGGTCGTTTATAAACAAATTAAATAGAATTGGTCCCAGCACAGAACCCTGGGGAACCCCACTACCCATCCCTGACCATTCTGAGTATTCCCCATTTATCACCACCCTCTGAACTCGCCCTTGTAGCCAGTTTTCAATCCATGTACTCACCCTATGGTCCATGCCAATGGACCTTATTTTGTACAGTAAACGTTTATGGGGAACTGTGTCAAATGCTTTTGCAAAATCCAGATACACCACGTCTACGGGCCTTCCTTTATCTAGATGGCAACTCACCTCCTCATAGAAGGTTAATAGACTGGTTTGGCAAGAACGATTCTTCATGAATCCATGCTGATTACTGCTAATGATATCGTTCTTATTACTAAAATCTTGTATATAGTCCCTTATCATCCCCTCCAAGAGTTTACATACTATTGATGTTAGGCTAACTGGTCTGTAATTCCCAGGGATGTATTTTGGGCCCTTTTTAAATATTGGTGCTACATTGGCTTTTCTCCAATCAGCTGGTACTATTCCAGTCAATAGACTTTCTGTAAAAATTAGGAACAACGGTCTGGCAATCACTTGACTGAGTTCCCTAAGTACCCTCGGATGCAAGCCATCTGGTCCCGGTGATTTATTAATGTTAAGTTTCTCAAGTTTAATTTTAATTCTGTCCTCTGTTAACTATGGAGGTGCTTCCTGTGTTGTGTCATGAGGATAAACACTGCAGTTTTGGTTACTGAAGCCCCCTGATTCACTCGTGAACACTGAGGAGAAGAATAAATTCAATACCTTCGCCATCTCCCCATCCTTTGTAACCAGATGTCCTTCCTCATTCTTTATGGGGCCAATATGGTCTGTCCTCCCTTTTTTACTGTTTACATACTTAAAGAATTTCTTGGGATTTTTTTTGCTCTCCTCCGCTATGTGTCTTTCATGTTCTATCTTAGCCGTCCTAATTGCACCCTTACATTTCTTGTTGCATTCTTTATAAAGTCTGAATGCTGAGGATGATCCCTCAACCTAGTATTTTTTGAAGGCCTTCTCCTTTGCTTTTATATGCATTTTTACATTGGAGTTAAGCCATCCAGGATTTTTGTTCGCTCTTTCAAATTTATTACCCAATGGGAAACATTGGCTAATGCCCTTATTTAATATGCTCTTAAAGCAAACCCATCTCTCCTCCGTATTCTTTGTTCCTAGTATTTTATCCCAATTTATGCCTTTTAGCAAGGTTTGTAGTTTAGGGAAGTTGGCTCTTTTGAAATTCAGTGTCTTTGTGTTCCCTTCATGTTTCCTATTTGTGTGATTTATACTGAAACGAATTGACCTGTGATTGCTGTTACCTAAATTGCCCCGTATTTCTACATCCGTGATCAGGTCTGTATTGTTGGTAATCAGTAGATCCAGTAATGTTTTATTTCTAGTTGGTGCGTCTACCATCTGACCCATAAAATTGTCCTGCAAGACATTAAGGAACTGGCAAACCTTAAATGAATGCGCGGTTCCCTCCGCCCAGTCTATGTCTGGATAATTAAAATCCCCCATTATGATAACACTTCCTATCCTTGCTGCTAATCCAATTTGTGATAGGAGATCCGTCTCCACTTCCTCCCTCAGGTTAGGGGGCCTATAGCATACTCCCAGTATTATTTTCCCCTTAGCTTCATCCCTTTGGAGCTCTACCCATAAGGATTCCACCTCCTCTCTAGCTCCCTCAGTGATGTCATCTCTCACATTCGCTTGTACATTATTCTTGATATATAGGCATACCCCTCCCCCTTTTTTACCCTCTCTATCCTTGCGGTATAGGGTATACCCTTGAATGTTTGCCAGCCAATCATGAGAGCTGTTGAACCAGGTCTCTGAAATTCCCACAAAATCCAAATCCTCCTTGTACAACAGTATCTCTAGTTCATCCATCTTGTCCGCCATGCTCCTGGCATTGGTGAACATGCCACATAGTTTAGACCGGTCGCATATTGTCCTCGTATTGGGTGTTTCGAGATTGCAACTAGGACTTGCTACTATACTCACCTTGTGTTTTTGTGCTTTGGTTAACCTACCACTAATGCCCCCAATACTACCCTCTGGAATATCTTCCACGCTGGCTATCTCTGTCTCTGGACCCTCCCCCCATCGCCTAGTTTAAAAACCACTCTAACTTTTTGGCCATCTTCATTCCCAGCAGATCTGCACCCTCCTTATTTAGGTGCAGTCCGTCCCTTCTATAGTACCGGTTACCGACTGAGAAGTCAGCCCAGTCCTCCGGGAACCCAAACCCCTCCTTACTACACCAGCTCTTCAGCCACTTGTTTACTTCCCTAATCTCCCTCTGCCTTTCTGGTGTGGATCGATGTACCGGTAGTATTCCTGAGAATACTACCTTGGAGGTCCTTTTCCTCAATTTAGCTCCTAAGTCCCTAAAATCATCCTTTAGGACACTCCATCTGCCTCTGACTTTGTCATTGGTGCCAACGTGCACCATGACAGCCGGGTCTTCCCCAGCCCCTCCCAGTAATCTGTCCACAAGATCTGTGATGTGTCGAACCCGAGCGCCCGGTAGACAACATATTGGATACTCTGGTCTGTCGTAGGAAACTACCTGGCGGTTTTGGGGTTGGTACATCTGTTGGTTTAGGTGTTGGTGGTTTTGAGGGACCGTGGAATACAAATGACCGAGGCCATGATCCATAATTGCTTGTTGTGACTCCATTCCTTGCTGATCCACTGTAATTCTCTTGTCCAGGTGTTTTTTCCAATGTCACCAGTCCTCCATTATTACCCAGAATTCCAGCATGGATAGCTGCTTTACATATTGAGGAATGCTAAGATAAAAATGTGGCATTCAGTGTAAGATTAATGTTAGACTTTTCTATATTATATATGACTTCATATTATATGAGAAAAATGGTAAATCTGATGGCTTACATCTGTGTAGACATCAGTTCCCCAAACAGTTCCTCCATTCTCCTGGCACTCAGATGGACATTGAACACTTAGAAATTCAAAATATTAAAACTTGTATTCATTATATTATACTGATTATCATTTCTATTTATAGTTAATTGAATTTATTCATACAGAGAAATTATTTTGAGATAAAACTTACATTGAAATTGATTCCTGCAGATTTCTGGAAGTAGTTGAACAGGATCCAATTACTGGAAAGAGAAAACATTAGATCAGTTTTTATGCCCAGGTAGCAATGAAGTCATAATGACCATAAAGTATTCTGTTGTAGCACTGGATTGCCATCCTATAGGGCAAACTGTAGTTACTCTGAACAAGCATTAGGATTGCATTACGGGTGTTGTTCAGTTCTCTGAATGCTTAAAGCTTAGTATGGCTACTGTGATTATCTATTGTGCTCTGCAATGTCTGTTTCCTTTTTTTTTTTTCTCTTGCCCTACCCATGATTGACACATAAAAGTGTTGATTTACTAAAGGAGAGAAATTGTCTGCATAGTAGACTTAATTTTCACTTAGTATCATGTATAAAATGAGGCTGTGTTGAACCGCACAAACATGTGCAAGGAAAATTTCTGTTTTATATTCCTTGAAAACATTAGATCAGTTTTTAGGGTATATTGCGCATTGGTTACAGAGTCCAGCAGTCGCCATACTGATGTGGCCACAATAACTGCACTGTGCAGGCCAAACTTTTTGACTTCCCTGCCAGGGTTTTACCAGGGATATTTGCTTCTGAGGAGAGATTCCTCAAAATGTGGTTTATTTCAGGCAAATGGGGACAAAAGGTAACCTTTGTACAATCCATTGTACAAAGTAATTTGACTGTAAATGATCTATTTGAGCACTTTGAAATTATCTAAATCTAATAGACATATCATATTGGATACTCTGGTCTGTCGTAGAAGACTACCTGGTGGTTTTTGGGTTGGTACTTCTGTTGGTTTAGGTATTGGTGGTTTTGAGGAACCATGGAATACAAATGACCCAGGCCACAATCCACAATTTCTTGTTGTGACTCCATTCCTTGCTGATCCACTGTAACTCTGCTGTCCAGGTGTTTTTTCCACTGTCACCATTCCTCCATTATTACCCAGAATTCCAGCATGGATAGCTGCTTTGCATATTGAAGAATCCTAAGATAAACATGTGGCATTCAGTGCAAGATTAATGTTAGACTTTTCTATATTATATATGACTTCGTATTATATGAGAAAAATGGTAAAACTGATAGCTTACATCTGTGTAGACATCAGTTCCCCAAACAGTTCCTCCATTCTTCTGGCACTCAGATGGACATTGAACACTTAGAAATTCAAAATATTAAAACTTGTATTAATTATATTATACTGATTATCATTTCTATTTATAGTTAATTGAATTTATTCATACAGTGAAATTATTTTAAGATAAAACTTACATTAAAATTGGTTCCTGCAGATTTCTGGCAGTAGTTGAACAGGATCCAATTACTGGAAAGAGAAAACATTAGATCAGTTTTATGCCCAGGTAGTGATGAAGTCATAATGACCATTCAGTAATATATTGTAGCACTGGATTGCCATCATATAGGGCAAACTTTAGTTACTCTGAACAAGCATTAGGATTACATTACTGGTGTTGTTAAGTTCTCTGAATGCTTAAAACTTAGTATGGCTACTGTGATTATCTATGGTCCTCTGCAATGTCTGTTTCATTTTTTTTTCTCTTGCCCTACCCATGATTGACACATAAAAGTGTTGATTTACTAAAGGAGAGAAATTGTCTGCATAGTAGACTTAATTTTCACTTAGCATTGTGTATAAAGTGAGGCTGTGTTGAACCGCACAATCATGTGCAAGGAAAATTCCTGTTTTATATTCCTTGAAAACATTAGATCAGTTTTTAGGGTATATTGCACATTGGCTACAGAGTCCAGCAGTCACCATACTGATGTGGCCACAATAACTGCACTGTGTAGGCCAAACTTTTTGACTTCCCTGCCAGGGTTACTTGCTTCTGAGGAGAGATCCCTCAAAATGTGGTTTATTCCAGGCAAATGGGGAAAAAACGGTAACCTTTGTACAATCCGTTGTACAAAGTAATTTGACTGTAAATGATCTATTTGAGCACTTTGACATTAACTAAATCTAGGAGACATATCATATTGGATACTCTGGTCTGTCGTAGGAGATTACCTGGTGGTTTTTGGGTTGGTACTTCTGTTGGTTTAGGTGTTGGTGGTTTTGAGGAACCATGGAATACAAATGACCCAGGCCACGATCCATAATTTCTTGTTGTGACTCCATTCCTTGCTGATCCACTGTAACTCTGTTGTCCAGGTGTTTTTTCCACTGTCACCAGTCCTCCATTATTACCCAGAATTCCAGCATGGATAGCTGCTTTGCATATTGAGGAATCCTAAGATGAACATGTGGCATTCAGTGTAAGATTGTTAGACTTTTCTATATTATATGTGACTTCGTATTACAGTGGGGCAAAAAAGTATTTAGTCAGCCACCAATTGTGCAAATTCGCCCACTTAAAAAGATGAGAGAGGCCTGTAATTGTCATCATAGGTATACCTCAACTATGAGAGACAAAATGTGGAAACAAATCCAGACAATCACATTGTCTGATTTTTGAAAGAATTTATTTGCAAATTCTGGTGGAAAATAAGTATTTGGTCACCTACAAACATGCAAGATTTCTGGCTCTCATAGACCTATATCTTCTTCTTTAAGAGGCTCCTCTGTCCTCCACTCATTACCTGTATTAATGGCACCTGTTAGAACTTGTTATCAATATAAAAGACACCTGTCCACAACCTCAAACAGTCACACTCCAAACTTCACTATGGTGAAGACCAAAGAGCTGTTGGAGGACACCAGAAACAAAATTGTAGACCTGCACCAGGCTGGGAAGACTAAATCTGCAATAGGCAAGCAGCTTGGTGTGAAGAAATCAACTATGGGAGCAATAATTAGAAAATGGAAGACATACAAGACCACTGATAATCTCCCTCGATCTAGAGTTCCACGCAAGATCTCACCCCGTGAGGTCAAAATGATCACAAGAACGATGAGAAAAATCCCAGAACCACACGGGGGGGACCTAGTGAATGACCTGCAGAGAGCTGGGACCAACGTAACAAAGGCTACCATCAGTAACACACTACGCCGCCAGGGAATCAGATCCTGCAGTGCCAGACGTGTCTCCCTGCTTAAGCCAGTACATGTCCGGCCCGTCTGAGGTTTGCAAGAGAGCATTTGGATGATCCAGAAGAGGATTGGGAGAATGTCATATGGTCAGATGAAACCAAAGTAGAACTTCTTTGGTAGAAACACAACTCGTCATGTTTGAAGGAGAGAGAATGCTCCCAAGAGCAACTCCCAAAGAGTTGCAACCAAAGAACACCATACCTACTGTGAAGCATGGGGGTGGCAACATCATGCTTTGGGGCTGTTTCTCTGCAAAGGGAACAGGACGACTGATCCGTGTACATGAAAGAATGAATGGGGCCATGTATCGTGAGATTTTGAGTGCAAACCTCCTCCCATCAGCAAAGGCATTGACGATGAAACGTGGCTGGGTCTTTCAGCATGACAATGATCCCAAACACACCGCCCGGGCAACGAAGGAGTGGCTTCGTAAGAAGCATTTTAAGGTCCTGGAGTGGCGTAGCCAGTCTCCAGATCTCAACCTCATAGAAAACTTTTGGAGGGAGTTATAAGTCCATGTTGCCCAGTGACAGCCCCAAGACATCACTGCTCTAGAGGAGATCTGCATGGAGGAATGGGCCAACATACCAGCAACAGTGTGTGACAATCTTGTGAAGACTTACAGAAAACGTTTGACCTCTGTCATTACCAACAAAGGCTATATAACAAAGTATTAAGGATGAACTTTTGATATTGACCAAATACTTATTTTCCACCATAATTTGCAAATAAATTCTTTCAAAAATCAGACAATGTGATTGTCTGGATTTGTTTCCACATTTTGTCTCTCATAGTTGAGGTATACCTATGATGACAATTACAGGCCTCTCTCATCTTTTTAAATGGGAGAACTTGCACAATTGGTGGCTGGCTAAATACTTTTTTGCCCCACTGTATATGAGAAAAATGGTAAAACTGATAGCTTACGTCTGTGTAGACATCAGTTCCCCAAACAGTTCCTCCATTCTCCTGGCACTCAGATGGACATTCAACACTTAGAAATTCAAAACATTAAAACTTGTATTCATTATATTATACTGATTATCATTTCTATTTATAGTTAATTGAATTTATTCATACAATGAAATTATTTTGAGATAAAACTTACATTAAATTTGGTTCCTGCAGATTTCTGGCAGTAGTTGAACAGGATCCAATTACTGGAAAGAGAAAACATTAGATTAGTTTTTATGCCCAGGTAGCGACAAAGTCATAATGACCATACAGTATTCTATTGCAGCACTGGATTGATTTCCTATAGGGAAAACTGTAGTTACTCTGAATAACCATTAGGATTGCATTACTGGTGTTGTTGAGTTCTCTGAATTCTTAAAACTTAGTATGGCTACTGTGATTATCTATTGTGCTCTGCAATGTCTGTTTCATTTTTTTTTCTCTTGTCCTACCCATAATTGACACATAAAAGTGTTGATTTACTAAAGGAGAGAAATTGTTTGCATAGTAGACTACATTTTCAGTTAGCATCGTGTATAAAATGAGGCTGTGTTCAACTGCACAATCATGTGCAAGGAAAATTCCTGTTTTATATTCCTTGAAAACATTACATCAGTTTTTAGGGTATATTGCGCATTGACTACAGAGTCCAGCAGTCGCCATACTGATGTGGCCACAATACTGCACTGTGCAGGCCAAACTTTTTGACTTCACTGCCAGGGTTTTACCAGGGATACTTGCTTCTGAGGACAGATCCCTCAAAATGTGGTTTATTCCAGGCAAATGGGGAAAAACGGTAACCTTTGTACAATCCGTTGTACAAAGTAATTTGATTGTAAATGATCTATTTGAGCACTTTGACATTAACCACTTAAGGACCGCCTCACGCCGATGTACGTCGGCAAGGCGGCACGGGCAGGCAAAATCACGTACATGTACGTGATTTGCCTCCCGCGGGTGGGGGGTCCGATCGGACCCCCCCCGCCGCCCGAGGCGGTCCCGTTTGGTCCCCCGGCGATCGGAGATGAGGGGGAGGCCATCCGTTCGTGGCCCCCCCCTCGCGATCGCCGCCGGCCAATCAGATCACTTCCTTTGCTGCTGTATGCTAAACAGCAGCAAAGGAAATGATGTCATCTCTCCTCGGCTTGGTATTCCGTTGCAGCGCCGAGGAGAGAAGACATCAATGTGAGTGCACCAACACTACACAACACAGTAGAACATGCCAGGCATACAAAACACCCCGATCCCCCCCCCGATCGCCCCCCAATCACCCCCCCCCCTCCCTGTCACAAACTGACACCAGCAGTTTTTTGTTTTTTTTTGTTTTTTTTTTCTGATTACTGCATTGGTGTCAGTTTGTGACAGTTACAGTGTTGGAACAGTGAGTATTACCCCCCTTTAGGTCTAGGATACCCCCCTAACACCCCCTAATAAAGTTTTAACCCCTTGATCACCCCCTGTCACCAGTGTTGCTAAGCGATCATTTTTCTGATCGCTGTATTAGTGTCGCTGGTGACGCTAGTTAGTGAGGTAAATATTTAGGTTCGCCGTCAGCGTTTTATAGCGACAGGGACCCCCATATACTATCTAATAAATGTTTTAACCCCTTGATTGCCCCCTAGTTAACCCTTTCACCACTGATCACCGTATAACCGTTACAGGTGACGCTGGTTAGTTCGTTTATTTTTTATAGTGTCAGGGAACCCGCCGTTTATTACCGAATAAAGGTTTAGCCCCCCGATCGCCCGGCGGTGATATGCGTCGCCCCAGGCAGCGTCAGATTAGCGCCAGTACCGCTAACACCCACGCACACAGCATACGCCTCCCTTAGTGGTATAGTATCTGATCGGATCAATATCTGATCCGATCAGATCTATACTAGCATCCCCAGCAGCTTAGGGTTCCCAAAAACGCAGTGTTAGCGGGATCAGCCCAGATACCTGCTAGCACCTGCGTTTTGCCCCTCCGCCCAGCCCACCCAAGTGCAGTATTGATCGATCACTGTCACTTACAAGGCACTAAACGCATAACTGCAGCGTTCGCAGAGTCAGGCCTGATCCCTGCGATCGCTAACAGTTTTTTTGGTAGCATTTTGGTGAACTGGCAAGCACCAGCCCCAGGCAGCGTCAGGTTAGCGCCAGTACCGCTAACACCCACGCACGCACCGTACACCTCCCTTAGTGGTATAGTATCTGATCGGATCAATATCTGATCCGATCAGATCTATACTAGCGTCCCCAGCAGTTTAGGGTTCCCAAAAACGCAGTGTTAGCGGGATCAGCCCAGATACCTGCTAGCACGTGCATTTTGCCCCTCCGCCCGGCCCAGCCCAGCCCACCCAAGTGCAGTATCGATCGATCACTGTCACTTACAAAACACTAAATGCATAACTGCAGCGTTCGCAGAGTCAGGCCTGATCCCTGCGATCGCTAACAGTTTTTTTGGTAGCGTTTTGGTGAACTAGCAAGCACCAGCCCCAGGCAGCGTCAGGTTAGCGCCAGTACCGCTAACACCCACGCACACACCATACACCTCCCTTAGTGGTATAGTATCTGATCGGATCAATATCTGATCCGATCAGATCTATACTAGCGTCTCCAGCAGTTTAGGGTTCCCAAAAACGCAGTGTTAGTGGGATCAGCCCAGATACCTGCTAGCACCTGCGTTTTGCCCCTCCGCCCAGCCCAGCCCAGCCCACCCAAGTGCAGTATCGATCACTGTCACTTACAAAACACTAAACGCATAACTGCAGCGTTCGCAGAGTCAGGCCTGATCCCTGCGATCGCTAACAGTTTTTTTGGAGCGTTTTGGTGAACTGGCAAGCACCAGCGGCCTAGTACACCCCGGTCGTAGTCAAACCAGCACTGCAGTAACACTTGGTGACGTGGCGAGTCCCATAAGTGCAGTTCAAGCTGGTGAGGTGGCAAGCACAAGTAGTGTCCCGCTGCCACCAAGAAGACAAACACAGGCCCGTCGTGCCCATAGTGCCCTTCCTGCTGCATTCGCCAATCCTAATTGGGAACCCACCGCTTCTGCAGCGCCCGTACTTCCCCCATTCACATCCCCAACCAAATGCAGTCGGCTGCATGAGAGGCATTTTCTTTATGTCCTCCCGAGTACCCCTACCCAACGAACCCCCCCAAAAAAAATGTCGTGTCTGCAGCAAGCGCGGATATAGGCGTGACACCCGCTATCATTGTCCCTCCTGTCCTGACAATCCTGGTCTTTGCATTGGTGAATGTTTTGAACGCTACCATTCACTAGTTGAGTATTAGCGTAGGGTACAGCATTCCAAAGACTAGGCACACTTTCACAGGGTCTCCCAAGATGCGATCGCATTTTGAGAGACCCGAACCTGGAACCGGTTACCGTTATAAAAGTTAGTTACAAAAAAAGTGTAAAAAAAAAAAATATATATAAAATAAAAAAAAAATTGTTGTCGTTTTATTGTTCTCTCTCTCTATTCTCTCTCTCTATTGTTCTGCTCTTTTTTACTGTATTCTATTCTGCAATGTTTTATTGTTATTATGTTTTATCATGTTTGTTTTTCAGGTATGTAATTATTTATACTTTACCGTTTACTGTGCTTTATTGTTAACCATTTTTTTGTCTTCAGGTACGCCATTCACGACTTTGAGTGGTTATACCAGAATGATGCCTGCAGGTTTAGGTATCATCTTGGTATCATTCTTTTCAGCCAGCGGTCGGCTTTCATGTAAAAGCAATCCTAGCGGCTAATTAGCCTCTAGACTGCCTTTACAAGCCGTGGGAGGGAATGCCCCCCCCCCACCGTCTTCCGTGTTTTTCTCTGGCTCTCCTGTCTCAACAGGGAACCTGAGAATGCAGCCGGTGATTCAGCCAGCTGACCATAGAGCTGATCAGAGACCAGAGTGGCTCCAAATATCTCTATGGCCTAAGAAACTGGAAGCTACGAGCATTTTATGACTTAGATTTCGCCGGATGTAAATAGCGCCATTGGGAAATTGGGGAAGCATTTTATCACACCGATCTTGGTGTGGTCAGATGCTTTGAGGGCAGAGGAGAGATCTAGGGTCTAATAGACCCCAATTTTTTCAAAAAAGAGTACCTGTCACTACCTATTGCTATCATAGGGGATATTTACATTCCCCGAGATAACAATAAAAATGATAAAAAAAAAAAAAAAATGAAAGGAACAGTTTAAAAATAAGATAAAATAGCAAAAAAATAATAAAGAAAAAAAAAAAAAAAAAAAAGCACCCCTGTCGCCCCCTGCTCTTGCGCTAAGGCGAACGCAAGCGGCGGTCTGTCGTCAAATGTAAACAGCAATTGCACCATGCATGTGAGGTATCACCGCGAAGGTCAGATCGAGGGCAGTAATTTTAGCAGTAGACCTCCTCTGTAAATCTAAAGTGGTAACCTGTAAAGGCTTTTAAAGGCTTTTAAAAATGTATTTAATTTGTTGCCACTGCACGTTTGTGCGCAATTGTAAAGCATGTCATGTTTGGTATCCATGTACTCGGCCTAAGATCATCTTTTTTATTTCATGAAACATTTGGGCAATATAGTGTGTTTTAGTGCATTAAAATTTAAAAAAGTGTGTTTTTTCCCCAAAAAATGCGTTTGAAAAATCGCTGCGCAAATACTGTGCGAAAAAAAAAATGAAACACCCACCATTTTAATCTGTAGGGCATTTGCTTTAAAAAAATATATAATGTTTGGGGGTTCAAAGTTATTTTCTTGCAAAAAAAAATAACTTTTTCATGTAAACAATAAGTGTCAGAAAGGGCTTTGTCTTCAAGTGGTTAGAAGAGTGGGTGATGTGTGACATACGCTTCTAAATGTTGTGCATAAAATGCCAGGACAGTTCAAGAAATGACATAGGCAGTCATAAACTAAAAGCTGTGTAAATTCCTGAAAATGTACCCTAGTTTGTAGACGCTATAACTTTTGCGCAAACCAATAAATATACGCTTATTGACATTTTTTTTACCAAAGACATGTGGCCGAATACATTTTGGCCTAAATGTATGATTAAAATTGAGTTTATTGGATTTTTTTTATAACAAAAAGTAGAAAATATCATTTTTTTTCAAAATTTTCGGTCTTTTTCCGTTTGTAGCGCAAAAAATAAAAACTGCAGAGGTGATCAAATACCATCAAAAGAAAGCTCTATTTGTGGGAAGAAAAGGACGCAAATTTCGTTTGGGTACAGCATTGCATGATCGCGCAATTAAAAGTTAAAGCGACGCAGTGCCAAATTGGAAAAAGACCTCTGGTCCTTAGGCAGCATAATGGTCCGGGGCTCAAGTGGTTAACTAAATCTGCGAGACATATCATATTGGATACTCTGGTCTGTCGTAGCAGTCTACCTGGCGGTTTTTGGGTTGGTACTTCTGTTGGTTTAGGTGTTGGTGGTTTTGAGGAACCATAGAATACAAATGACCCAGGCCACGATCCATAATTTCTTGTTGTCGCTCCATTCCTTGCTGATCCACTGTAACTCTGTTGTCCAGGTGTTTTTTCCACTGTCACCAGTCCTCCATTATTACCCAGAATTCCAGCATGGATAGCTGCTTTGCATATTGAGGAATCCTAAGATAAACATGTGGCCTTCAGTGTAAGATTAATGTTAGACTTTTCTACATTATATATGACTTAGTATTATATGAGATAAATGATAAAACTAATAGCTTACATCTGTGTAGACATCAGTTCCCCAAACAGTTCCTCCATTCTCCTGGCACTCAGATGGACATTGAACACTTAGAAATTCAAAATATTAAAACTTGTATTCATTATATTATACTGATTATCATTTCTATTTATAGTTAATTGAATTTATTCATAGAGAGAAATTATTTAGAGATAAAACATACATTGAAATTGGTTCCTGCAGATTTCTGGCAGTAGTTGAACAGGATCCAATTACTGGAAAGAGAAAACAGTAGACAGTTTTTATGCCTAGGTAGCGATGAAGTCATAATGACCATACAGTATTCGATTGTAGCACTGGATTGCCATCATATAGGGCAAACTGTAGTTACTCTGAACAAGCATTAGGATTGCATTACTGGTGTTGTTGAGTTCTCTGAATTCTTAAAACTTAGTATGGCTACTGTGATTATCTATTGTGCTCTGCAATGTCTGTTTCATTTTTTTTTCTCTTGCCCTACCCATGATTGACACATAAAAGTGTTGATTTACTAAAGGAGAGAAATTGCCTGCATAGTAGACTTAATTTTCACTTAGCATTGTGTATAAAGTGAGGCTGTGTTGAACCGCACAATCATGGGCAAGGAAAATTCCTGTTTTATATTCCTTGAAAACATTAAATCAATTTTTAGGGTATATTGCGCATTGGCTACAGAGTCCAGCAGTCGCCATACTGATGTGGCCACAATAACTGCACTTTGCAGGCCAAACTTTTTGACTTCCCTGCTAGTGTTCCTTGCTTCTGAGGAGAGATCCCTCAAAATGTGGTTTATTCCAGGCAAATGGGGACAAACGGTAACCTTTGTACAATCCGTTGTACAAAGTAATTTGACTGTAAATGATCTATTTGAGCACATTAACATTAACTAAATCT
This sequence comes from Aquarana catesbeiana, assembly GCF_042186555.1. Lineage (NCBI taxonomy): Eukaryota > Metazoa > Chordata > Amphibia > Anura > Ranidae > Aquarana > Aquarana catesbeiana. The sequence goes on along the minus strand of NC_133330.1, from coordinate 274,122,355 downwards.
GAGAGACATATCATATTGGATACTCTGGTCTGTCGTAGGAGACTACCTGGTGGTTTTTGGGTTGGTACTTCTGTAGGTTTAGGTGTTGGTGGTTTTGAGGAACCATGGAATACAAATGACCCAGGCCACGATCCATAATTTCTTGTTGTCGCTCCATTCCTTGCTGATCCACTGTAACTCTGTTGTCCAGGTTTTTTTTCCACTGTCACCAGTCCTCCATTATTACCCAGAATTCCAGCATGGATAGCTGCTTTGCATATTGAGGAATCCTAAGATAAACATGTGGCATTCAGTGCAAGATCAATGTTAGACTTTTCTACATTATATATGACTTAGTATTATGTGAGATAAACAGTAAAACTAATAGCTTACATCTGTGTAGACATCAGTTCCCCAAACAGTTCCTCCATTCTCCTGGCACTCAGATGGACATTGAACACTTAGAAATTCAAAATATTAAAACTTGTATTCATTATAATATACTGATTATCATTTCTATTTATGGTTACTTGAATTTATTCATACAAAGAAATTATTTTGAGATAAAACTTACATTGAAGTTGATTCCTGCAGATTTCTGGCAGTAGTTGAACAGGATCCAATTACTGGAAAGAGAAAACATTAGTTCAGTTTTTATGCCTAGGTAGCTATGAAGTCATAAGGACCATACAGTATTCTATTGTAGCACCGGATTGCCATCATATAGGGAAAACTGTAGTTACTCTGAACAAGCATTAAGATTGCATTACTGGTGTTGTTGAGTTCTCTGAATTCTTAAAACTTAGTATGGCTACTGTGATTATCTATTGTGTTCTGCAATGTCTGTTTCATTTTTTTTCTCTTGTCCTACCCATAATTGACACATAAAAGTGTTGATTTACTAAAGGAGAGAAATTGTTTGCATAGTAGACTACATTTTCAGTTAGCATTGTGTATAAAATGAGGCTGTGTTCAACTGCACAATCATGTGCAAGGAAAATTCCTGTTTTATATTCCTTGAAAACATTAGATCAGTTTTTAGGGTATATTGCGCATTGGCTACAGAGTCCAGCAGTCACCATACTGATGTGGCCTCAATACTGCACTGTGCAGGCCAAACTTTTTGACTTCACTGCCAGGGTTTTACCAGGGATACTTGCTTCTGAGGACAGATCCCTCAAAATGTGGTTTATTCCAGGCAAATGGGGAAAAACGGTAACCTTTGTACAATCCGTTGTACAAAGTAATTTGATTGTAAATGATCTATTTGAGCACTTTGACATTAACTAAATCTGCGAGACATATCATATTGGATACTCTGGTCTGTCGTAGGAGTCTACCTGGCGGTTTTTGGGTTGGTACTTCTGTTGGTTTAGGTGTTGGTGGTTTTGAGGAACCATAGAATACAAATGACCCTGGCCACGATCCATAATTGCTTGTTGTGACTCCATTCCTTGCTGATCCACTGTAGCTTTGTTGTCCAGGTGTTTTTTCCACTGTCACCAGTCCTCCATTATTACCCAGAATTCCAGCATGGATAGCTGCTTTACATATTGAGGAATTCTAAGATAAAAATGTAGCATTCAGTGTAAGATTAATGTTAGACTTTTCTATATTATATATGACTTTGTATTATATGAGAAAAATTGTAAAATTGATAGCTTACATCTGTGTAAACATCAGTTCCCCAAACAGTTCCTATATTCTCCTGGCACTCAGATGGACATTGAACACTTAGAAATTCAAAATATTAAAACTTGTATTCATTATATTATACTGATTATCATTTCTATTTATAGTTACCGTATTTATCGGCGTATAACACGCACTTTTTTCCCCTTAAAATCAGGGGAAAGTCGTGGGTGCGTGTTATACGCCGATCCCCGCTATCGCTATGTGAATGTCGGCGATCGCCGCTGACATTTACATAGCGAGTAGTTTCAAATATGGCGCCGCGGACTTCGGAAGGACTCGGCGGTGCTGAACAAGCACCGCCAAAATCACAGAGCCGAGATACACATAGTCGGGTGTATTCGGCTCTTTCCGGCGCCGCTCACTGTCACGCCCAGTCCCGCCATTGGACCTGTGTTATGTCCATCATAGGGCGGGACTGGCGGGACTGTGAGCGGCGCCGGAAAGAGCCGAGAACCCTCGGCTATGTGTATCTCGGCGGCGTTCGTTCACTTCCGCCGGCGCCGAGTCTCTCCGAACTCCGCGGCGCCATATTTAAAACTACTTCTATGTGTATGGCGGCGGCGGCAGCGGCAGGAGGCATGGACACTAGGCTGCACTGGGGACAAGGCTGCAAGGACAAGGCTGCACTGGGGACAAGGCTGCATTGATAAGGCTGCACTGGGGACATGGCTGCATTGATAAGGCTGCACTGGGGACAAGGCTGCATTAATAAGGCTGCACTGGGGACAAGGCTGCATTGACAAGGCTGCACTGGGGACAAGGCTGCACTGACAAGGCTGCACTGGGGACAAGGCTGCATTGACAAGGCTGCACTGGGGCAAAGCTGCACTGACAAGGCTGCACTGGGGCAAAGCTGCACTGACAAGGCTGCACTGACACTGAAAAGGCTGCAATGACACTGAAAAGGCTGCAGATGAACACTGATGAGGCTGCATTGATGGGCATTTTAATGTAAGTTTCTTTTCCTTAAACTTCCCTCCTAAAAGTTTTTTTCCTTAAAATTCTCTCCTAAACTTGGGGTGCGTGTTATACGCCGACGCGCGTTATACGCCGATAAATACGGTAATTGAACTTATTCACACAGTGAAATTTTTTTGAGATAAAACTTACATTAAAATTGATTCCTGCAGATTTCTGGCAGTAGTTGAACAGGATCCAATTACTGGAAAAATAAAACATTAGATCAGATTTATGCCCAGGTAGCGATGAAGTCATAATGACCATACAGTATTCTATTGTAGCACTGGATTGCCATCATATAGGGAAAACTGTAGTTACTCTGAACAAGCATTAAGATTGCATTACTGGTGTTGTTGAGTTCTCTGAATTCTTAAAACTTAGTATGGCTACTGTGATTATCTATTGTGCTCTGCAATGTCTGTTTCATTTTTTTTTCTCTTGCCCTACCCATGATTGACACATAAAAGTGTTGATTTACTAAAGGAGAGAAATTGCCTGCATAGTAGACTTAATTTTCACTTAGCATTGTGTATAAAGTGAGGCTGTGTTGAACCGCACAATCATGGGCAAGGAAAATTCCTGTTTTATATTCCTTGAAAACATTAAATCAATTTTTAGGGTATATTGCGCATTGGCTACAGAGTCCAGCAGTCGCCATACTGATGTGGCCACAATAACTGCACTTTGCAGGCCAAACTTTTTGACTTCCCTGCTAGTGTTCCTTGCTTCTGAGGAGAGATCCCTCAAAATGTGGTTTATTCCAGGCAAATGGGGACAAACGGTAACCTTTGTACAATCCGTTGTACAAAGTAATTTGACTGTAAATGATCTATTTGAGCACATTAACATTAACTAAATCTGAGAGACATATCATATTGGATACTCTGGTCTGTCGTAGGAGACTACCTGGTGGTTTTTGGGTTGGTACTTCTGTAGGTTTAGGTGTTGGTGGTTTTGAGGAACCATGGAATACAAATGACCCAGGCCACGATCCATAATTTCTTGTTGTCGCTCCATTCCTTGCTGATCCACTGTAACTCTGTTGTCCAGGTTTTTTTTCCACTGTCACCAGTCCTCCATTATTACCCAGAATTCCAGCATGGATAGCTGCTTTGCATATTGAGGAATCCTAAGATAAACATGTGGCATTCAGTGCAAGATCAATGTTAGACTTTTCTACATTATATATGACTTAGTATTATGTGAGATAAACAGTAAAACTAATAGCTTACATCTGTGTAGACATCAGTTCCCCAAACAGTTCCTCCATTCTCCTGGCACTCAGATGGACATTGAACACTTAGAAATTCAAAATATTAAAACTTGTATTCATTATAATATACTGATTATCATTTCTATTTATGGTTACTTGAATTTATTCATACAAAGAAATTATTTTGAGATAAAACTTACATTGAAGTTGATTCCTGCAGATTTCTGGCAGTAGTTGAACAGGATCCAATTACTGGAAAGAGAAAACATTAGTTCAGTTTTTATGCCTAGGTAGCTATGAAGTCATAAGGACCATACAGTATTCTATTGTAGCACCGGATTGCCATCATATAGGGAAAACTGTAGTTACTCTGAACAAGCATTAAGATTGCATTACTGGTGTTGTTGAGTTCTCTGAATTCTTAAAACTTAGTATGGCTACTGTGATTATCTATTGTGTTCTGCAATGTCTGTTTCATTTTTTTTCTCTTGTCCTACCCATAATTGACACATAAAAGTGTTGATTTACTAAAGGAGAGAAATTTTTTGCATAGTAGACTACATTTTCAGTTAGCATTGTGTATAAAATGAGGCTGTGTTCAACTGCATAATCATGTGCAAGGAAAATTCCTGTTTTATATTCCTTGAAAACATTAGATCAGTTTTTAGGGTATATTGCGCATTGGCTACAGAGTCCAGCAGTCACCATACTGATGTGGCCACAATACTGCACTGTGCAGGCCAAACTTTTTGACTTCACTGCCAGGGTTTTACCAGGGATACTTGCTTCTGAGGACAGATCCCTCAAAATGTGGTTTATTCCAGGCAAATGGGGAAAAACGGTAACCTTTGTACAATCCGTTGTACAAAGTAATTTGATTGTAAATGATCTATTTGAGCACTTTGACATTAACTAAATCTGCGAGACATATCATATTGGATACTCTGGTCTGTCGTAGGAGTCTACCTGGCGGTTTTTGGGTTGGTACTTCTGTTGGTTTAGGTGTTGGTGGTTTTGAGGAACCATAGAATACAAATGACCCTGGCCACGATCCATAATTGCTTGTTGTGACTCCATTCCTTGCTGATCCACTGTAGCTTTGTTGTCCAGGTGTTTTTTCCACTGTCACCAGTCCTCCATTATTACCCAGAATTCCAGCATGGATAGCTGCTTTACATATTGAGGAATTCTAAGATAAAAATGTAGCATTCAGTGTAAGATTAATGTTAGACTTTTTTATATTATATATGACTTTGTATTATATGAGAAAAATTGTAAAATTGATAGCTTACATCTGTGTAGACATCAGTTCCCCAAACAGTTCCTATATTCTCCTGGCACTCAGATGGACATTTAACACTTAGAAATTCAAAATATTAAAACTTGTATTCATTATATTATACTGATTATCATTTCTATTTATAGTTACCGTATTTATCGGCGTATAACACGCACTTTTTTCCCCTTAAAATCAGGGGAAAGTCGTGGGTGCGTGTTATACGCCGATCCCCGCTATCGCTATGTGAATGTCGGCGATCGCCGCTGACATTTACATAGCGAGTAGTTTCAAATATGGCGCCGCGGACTTCGGAAGGACTCGGCGGTGCTGAACGAGCACCGCCGAAATCACAGAGCCGAGATACACATAGTCGGGTGTATTCGGCTCTTTCCGGCGCTGCTCACTGTCACGCCCAGTCCCGCCATTGGACCTGTGTTATGTCCATCATAGGGCGGGACTGGCGGGACTGTGAGCGGCGCCGGAAAGAGCCGAGAACCCTCGGCTATGTGTATCTCGGCGGCGTTCGTTCACTTCCGCCGGCGCCGAGTCTCTCCGAACTCCGCGGCGCCATATTTAAAACTACTTCTATGTGTATGGCGGCGGCGGCAGCGGCAGCGGCAGGAGGCATGGACACTAGGCTGCACTGGGGACAAGGCTGCAGGGACAAGGCTGCACTGGGGACAAGGCTGCATTGATAAGGCTGCACTGGGGACATGGCTGCATTGATAAGGCTGCACTGGGGACAAGGCTGCATTAATAAGGCTGCACTGGGGACAAGGCTGCATTGACAAGGCTGCACTGGGGACAAGGCTGCACTGACAAGGCTGCACTGGGGACAAGGCTGCATTGACAAGGCTGCACTGGGGCAAAGCTGCACTGACAAGGCTGCACTGGGGCAAAGCTGCACTGACAAGGCTGCACTGACACTGAAAAGGCTGCAATGACACTGAAAAGGCTGCAGATGAACACTGATGAGGCTGCATTGATGGGCATTTTAATGTAAGTTTCTTTTCCTTAAACTTCCCTCCTAAAAGTTTTTTTCCTTAAAATTCTCTCCTAAACTTGGGGTGCGTGTTATACGCCGACGCGCGTTATACGCCGATAAATACGGTAATTGAACTTATTCACACAGTGAAATTTTTTTGAGATAAAACTTACATTAAAATTGATTCCTGCAGATTTCTGGCAGTAGTTGAACAGGATCCAATTACTGGAAAAATAAAACATTAGATCAGATTTATGCCCAGGTAGCGATGAAGTCATAATGACCATACAGTATTCTATTGTAGCACTAGATTGCCATCATATAGGGAAAACTGTAGTTACTCTGAACAAGCATTAAGATTGCATTACTGGTGTTGTTGAGTTCTCTGAATTCTTAAAACTTAGTATGGCTACTGTGATTATCTATGGTGCTCTGCAATGTCTGTTACATTTTTTTCTCTTGCCCTACCCATGATTGACATATAAAAGTGTTGATTTACTAAAGGAGAGAAATTGTCTGCATAGTAAACCTAATTTTCACTTAGCATTGTGTATAAAGTGAGGCTGTGTTGAACTGCACAATCATGGGCAAGGAAAATTCCTGTTTTATATTCCTTGAAAACATTAAATCAATTTTTAGGGTATATTGCACATTGGCTACAGAGTCCAGCAGTCGCCATACTGATGTGGCCACAATAACTGCACTTTGCAGGCCAAACTTTTTGACTTCCCTGCTAGTGTTCCTTGCTTCTGAGGAGAGATTCCTCAAAATGTGGTTTGTTCCAGGCAAATAGGGACAAATGGTAATCTTTGTACAATCCGTTGTACAAAGTAATTTGACTATAAATGATCTATTTGAGCACTTTGACATTAACTAAATCTGAGAGACATATCATATTGGATACTCTGGTCTGTTGTAGGAGACTACCTGGTGGTTTTTGGGTTGGTGCTTCTGTTGGTTTAGGTGTTGGTGGTTTTGAGGAACCATGGAATACAAATGAACCAGGCCACGATCCATAATTTCTTGTTGTCGCTCCATTCCTTGCTGATCCACTGTAACTCTGTTGTCCAGGTGTTTTTTCCACTGTCACCAGTCCTCCATTATTACCCAGAATTCCAGCATGGATAGCTGCTTTGCATATTGAGGAATCCTAAGATAAACATGTGGCCTTCAGTGTAAGATTAATGTTAGACTTTTTTACATTATATATGACTTAGTATTATATGAGATAAATGATAAAACTAATAGCTTACATCTGTGTAGACATCAGTTCCCCAAACAGTTCCTCCATTCTCCTGGCACTCAGATGGACATTGAACACTTAGAAATTCAAAATATTAAAACTTGTATTCATTATATTATACTGATTATCATTTCTATTTATAGTTAATTGAATTTATTCATAGAGAGAAATTATTTAGAGATAAAACTTACATTGAAATGGGTTCCTGCAGATTTCTGGCAGTAGTTGAACAGGATCCAATTACTGGAAAGTGAAAACAGTAGACAGTTTTTATGCCTAGGTAGCGATGAAGTCATAATGACCATACAGTATTCGATTGTAGCACTGGATTGCCATCATATAGGGCAAACTGTAGTTACTCTGAACAAGCATTAGGATTGCATTACTGGTGTTGTTGAGTTCTCTGAATTCTTAAAACTTAGTATGGCTACTGTTATTATCTATTGTGCTCTGCAATGTCTGTTTCATTTTTTTTTTCTCTTGCCCTACCCATGATCGACACATAAAAGTGTTGATTTACTAAAGGAGAGAAATTGTCTGCATAGTAGACTTAATTTTCACTTAGCATTGTGTATAAAGTAAGGGCTGTGTTCGACCGCACAATCATGTGCAAGGAAAATTCCTATTTTATATTCCTTGAAAACATTAAATCAATTTTTAGGGTATATTGCGCACTGGCTACAGAGTCCAGCAGTCGCCATACTGATGTTCCCACAATAACTGCACTGTGCAGGCCAAACCTTTTCACTTCCCTGCCAGCGTTTTACCAGGGATACTTGCTTCTGAGGAGAGATCCTTCAAAATGTGGTTTATTCCAGGCAAATGTGGACAAACAGTAACCTTTGTACAATCCATTGTAGAAAGTAATTTGACTGTAAATGATCTATTTGAGCACATTAACATTAACTAAATCTGAGAGACATATCATATTGGATACCCTGGTCTGTTGTAGGAGACTACCTGGTGGTTTTTGGGTTGGTGCTTCTCTTGGTTTAGGTGTTGGTGGTTTTGAGGAACCATGGAATACAAATGACCCAGGCCATGATCCATAATTTCTTGTTGTCGCTCCATTCCTTGCTGATCCACTGTAACTCTGTTGTCCAGGTGTTTTTTCCACTGTCACCAGTCCTCCATTATTACCCAGAATTCCAGCATGGATAGCTGCTTTGCATATTGAGGAATCCTAAGATAAACATGTGGCCTTCAGTGTAAGATTAATGTTAGACTACTTTTTTACATTATATATGACTTAGTATTATATGAGATAAATGGTAAAACTGATAGCTTACATCTATGTAGACATCAGTTCCCCAAACAGTTCCTCCATTCTCCTGGCACTCAGATGGACATTGAACACTTAGAAATTCAAAATATTAAAACTTGTATTCATTATATTATACTGATTATCATTTCTATTTATAGTTGATTGAATTTATTCATAGAGAGAAATTATTTAGAGATAAAACTTACATTGAAATTGGTTCCTGCAGATTTCTGGCAGTAGTTGAACAGGATCCAATTACTGGAAAGTGAAAACAGTAGACAGTTTTTATGCCTAGGTAGCGATGAAGTCATAATGACCATACAGTATTCGATTGTAGCACTGGATTGCCATCATATAGGGCAAACTGTAGTTACTCTGAACAAGCATTAGGATTGCATTACTGGTGTTGTTGAGTTCTCTGAATTCTTAAAACTTAGTATGGCTACTGTGATTATCTATTGTGCTCTGCAATGTCTGTTTCATTTTTTTTTCTCTTGCCCTACCCATGATTGACACATAAAAGTGTTGATTTACTAAAGGAGAGAAATTGTCTGCATAGTAGACTTAATTTTCACTTAGCATCGTGTATAAAGTGAGGCTGTGTTCGACCGCACAATCATGTGCAAGGAAAATTCCTATTTTATATTCCTTGAAAACATTAGATCAGTTTTTAGGGTATATTGCACATTGGCTACAGAGTCCAGCAGTCGCCATACCAATAACTGCACTGTGCAGGCCAAACCTTTTGACTTCCCTGCCAGCGTTTTACCAGGGATACTTGCTTCTGAGGAGAGATCCTTCAAAATGTGGTTTATTCCAGGCAAATGTGGACAAACGGTAACCTTTGTACAATCCGTTGTACAAAGTAATTTGACTGTAAATGATCTATTTGAGCACATTAACATTAACTAAATCTGAGAGACATATCATATTGGATACTCTGGTCTGTCGTAGGAGACTACCTGGTGGTTTTTGGGTTGGTACTTCTGTAGGTTTAGGTGTTGGTGGTTTTGAGGAACCATGGAATACAAATGACCCAGGCCACGATCCATAATTTCTTGTTGTCGCTCCATTCCTTGCTGATCCACTGTAACTCTGTTGTCCAGATTTTTTTTCCACTGTCACCAGTCCTCCATTATTACCCAGAATTCCAGCATGGATAGCTGCTTTGCATATTGAGGAATCCTAAGATAAACATGTGGCATTCAGTGCAAGATCAATGTTAGACTTTTCTACATTATATATGACTTAGTATTATGTGAGATAAACGGTAAAACGAATAGCTTACATCTGTGTAGACATCAGTTCCCCAAACAGTTCCTCCATTCTCCTGGCACTCAGATGGACATTGAACACTTAGAAATTCAAAATATTAAAACTTGTATTCATTATATTATACTGATTATCATTTCTATTTATAGTTAATTGAATTTATTCATACAGAGAAATTATTTTGAGATAAAACTTACATTGAAATTGGTTCCTGCAGATTTCTGGCAGTAGTTGAACAGGATCCAATTACTGGAAAGAGAAAACATTAGATCAGTTTTTATGCCCAGGTAGTGATGAAGTCATAATTACCATACAGTTTTCTATTGTAGAACTGGATTGCCATCATTTAGGGCAAACTGTAGTTACTCTGAAGAAGCATTAGGATTGCATTACTGGTGTTGTTGAGTTCTCTGAATTCTTAAAACTTAGTATGGCTACTGTGATTATCTATTGTGCTCTGCAATGTTTGTTTCATTTTTTTTGTCTTGCCTTACCCATGATTGACACATAAAAGTGTTGATTTACTAAAGTAGAGAAATTGTCTGCATAGTAGACTTAATTTTCACTTAGCATTGTGTATAAAGTGAGGCTGTGTTCAGCCGCATAATCATGTGCAAGGAAAATTCCTGTTTTATATTCCTTGAAAACAGTAGATCAGTTTTTAGGGTATATTGTACATTGGCTACAGAGTCCAGCAGTCGCCATACTGATGTGGCCACAATAACTGCACTGTGCAGGTCAAACTTTTTGACTTCCCTGCCAGGGTTTTACCAAATACTTGCTTCTGAGGAGAGATCCCTCAAAATGTGGTTTATTCCAGGCAAATGGGGACAAACGGTACAAATCCGTTGTACAAAAGTAATTTGACTGTAAATGATCTATTTGAGCACTTTGACATTAACTAAATCTAAGAGACATATCATATTGGATACTCTGGTCTGTTGTAGGAGACTACCTGGTGGTTTTTGGGTTGTTACTTCTGTTGGTTTAGGTGTTGGTAGTTTTGAGGAACCATGGAATACAAATGACCCAGGCCACGATCCATAATTTCTTGTTGTGACTCCATTCCTTGCTGATCCACTGTAACGCTGTTGTCCAGGTGTTTTTTCCACTGTCACCAGTCCTCCATTATTACCCAGAATTCCAGCATGGATAGCTGCTTTACATATAGAGGAATCCTAAGATAAAAATGTTGCATTCAGTGCAAGATTAATGTTAGACTTTTCTACATTATATATGACTTAGTATTATATGAGAAAAATGGTAAAACTAATAGCTTACATCTGTGTAGACATCAGTTCCGCAAACAGTTCCTCCATTCACCTGGCACTCAGATGGACATTGAACGCTTAGAAAAACAAAATATTGCTTTTTAAAACTTGTATTTATGATATTATACTGTATATTATTTAGGTTTTAATGAATTTAATTATTTTAAAACAAAACTTACATTGAAATAGATTCCTGTAGGTTCCTGACTCTAGTTGAACAAGAAGCTAGTACTGGAAAGAAATGGAAAAAATTAGATCAGTTTTCTTGTCCTGGTAGTGAAGAAGTCATAATGACAATTCAGTGTTCTATTGTAGCACTGGATTGCCTTCATATGTGCAAACTGTAGTTACTCCTAACAAGTGTTAAGATTATTTTACTGGTGTTGTTCAGTTCTCTGAAGGCTTAATTGTTGATACGACTATTGGGATTTGTGCAAAGCTATTGTAAAGATACTGTACATTGTGTAAATCTGTTTTGCTCCAAAATGTCTGTTTCTTTTTTTGTCTTGTCCTACCCATGATTGACACATAGAAGTTTTAATTTACTAAAGGGGAGAAATTGCTTGCTTAGCCAAGTTAATTTTCACTTAGCATAGTGAATAAAGTGAGGCTGTGTTCTCTTCAAACATACAATCATGTGCAACGAAACATCCTGTTTTGTATTCCCTGTCAACGATCAAGTATCTAAAATGATCACAGCTTCATTTTATTTACAAACTTAAAACTGAACTCAAGGAATTACAAATATGCAAAATACCTTTGCAGCAGTGGCGGCCCATCCATGCGTCTGGCCCCCTGATCTACTTACAGGGCGCCAGACCATGGATTCCAATGGGGGGGGGGGGGTTTGAAGTATGTGATGAGAGCACTGCGTTCCGAGCCCACCCAGTTGTGTAACAATAGTGAATGAATATTCGCTATTATCACACTGATTCTCTTCCGGCCAATCAGGAAGCGGGTCATGAGACCCGCTTCCCGATTGGCTGAAAGGAGAAGAGATCCTATTGGCCTATGAGGAGGAGACATATGGCCGAGGAGATGCATCCCGGGACATGGAGGAGACACATCCCGAGACACGGAGGAGATAATTCCCAGGATACGGAGAAATTAAGGGGGAAGCTTCCGGCATCGCCAGTCAGCACAGGGTGAAAGTGAGCTGGCGACAAGGGGGGGGTGTGGGTGCGGGCTGGCGTCCGACCGATGGAGCACCAGCTTAGCATTGGGCCCAACCATGCACTAGAACAGGCGTCCTTCAGACTTTAGGGGGGGCCAGACTGTGGCCAGCGGGAATAGAAAATTTTTATGGCATCAGTGGGAACAGTGTCCAATTTTTTGTATTAGTGGAAGGAATTTCACCCCATTGTTGGTGTCAGTGAAAGAAATGGTGCCTAGTTGTTGATATCAGTGGCAGGAATTATATTAGTGGAATGAATAGTGCCCCAAGGGCTGGATAAAGGTAAGGGCACCATCTGGCCCCAGGACCGCAGTTTGGAGATCCCTGCACTAGAAGGATAGATCGCATGTTGCAGTGCTGTAAAAAAGTATTTGCTCTGATTCCTGATTTTTTTTTTGCATATTTGTCACACTTAAATGATGTAGATCATCATACAAATTTTAATATTGCACAAAGATAACTCGAGTAAATACAAAATACAGTTTTTAAATGATGATTTAATTTATTAAGGGAAAATAGCTGTCCAAACTTGCCTTTACCCTTGTAAAAAAGTAATTGCCCACTAAACCTAAGAATCGGTTGTACCACCCTTGGCAGCAACAACTGCAATCAAGCGTTTGTGATAATTGGCAATGAGTCTTTCATATCACTGTGGAGGAATTTTGGATCACTCTTCTTTGCAGAATTGTTTTAATTCAGCCACATTGGAGGGTTTTTGAGCATGAACGGCCTGTTTAACCCCTTCATGCCGACTACGCAAATATGCGGCCTCATCATGAAGGGTTGTCCCGGGGTGAAGCCTGTATCTGCACGCATCACCCCGGTATCGTTTTTTTAGAGCCAGCGGTTGGCTTTCTTGGGATAACAACCAATGTGGCTAAAAAGCCGCTCGGCTGTTATCCCAAGCAGCGGGAGGGGACACCCCCCCCTTTCCTCCACCTTCCACGGCTCTCCTGGGCTCTCCTGTCCCACTGGGAGGCCCGGGCGACCAGCCAACATGTCTGCTGGCTGGCCAGGGATCTGAATTAATCTGGAATCGGCTTTGATTGGGTCTCAGATCTAGTAACCTGTAAGCAATGTCATGACATCACTTCTGGTTTACAGAAGACTTTTTTTTTTTTAAATTACAGTATTCAAAACAGCCAAACTTGGTGTTTTGAATACTTTTATGTGCAAAGGAAGGATTTGGGGTCTTTTAGACCCCAGATCCCTCCATAAAGAGTACCTGTCACTGCCTGTTACTGTCACAAGGGCTGTTTACATTCCTTCTGACAGCAATAAAAGTGATCAGATTTTTTTTCAAAGGGACAGTGTAAAAATAGAAAAAAAATCTGAAAATGCCCCAACCCTCCGTGCTCGCGCACAGAAGTGAACACATATGTAAGTCATGACCGCAAATGTAAACAGTGTTCAAGCCACACATGTGAGGTATCGCCATGATCGTTAGAGCGAGAACAATAATTCTAGTACAAGACCTCTTCTGTAATTTTAAACTGGTAACCTGTAGAAATTTTTAATCCGTCGCTATTGGATATCATTAAGTATCGTAGTTTGTGGCCATTCCACGAGTGTTTTTAACCACTTGCCGACTGGCCGCAGTACATATACTGTGGCAGGCCAGGTCTTGTGAAATGGTGTACCTGTATGTCATTTCATGCAATAGTCCGCCGGCCACCCACGATCACTCCCCACTCCCCACTCCTCACTCTGACAAGCCTGAACATTGTGATCTTGTGTTCCTTCTAAGCAGGAACACGGATCTCTGTGTTCAGCCAGTTAGTCCATCCCCCACACAGTAAGCAAGCACCAACTAGGGACACTTAACCCTTTGATCGCCCCTGGTGTTAACCCCTTCCCTGCCAGTGTCATTAGTACAGTAACAGTGCGTATTTTTACCACTGATTATTGTAGTAATGTCACTGTTTCCCAAAAAGTGTCAAAAGTGTCAGGTGTCCGATCTGTCCACCGCAATGTCGCAGTCCCGTTAAAAATCGCTGATTGCCACCATTACTAGTAATAAATAAATAAAATTGCCATAAATATATCCCATAGTTTGTAGACGCTATAACTTTTGCGAAAACCAATCAATATGTACTTGTGATTTTTTTTTTACCAAAAATATGTACCAGAATACATATTGGCCTAATTGATGAAGAAATTAGATTTTAAACATTTTTTATTGGGTATGTTTTATAGCAGAAAGTAAAAAAATCTTTTTTTTTTTTTTTTTCAAAATTGATGTTCTTTTTTGGTTTCTAGCACAAAAAATAAAAACTGCACAATTGTCAGATAAAATTAATGCAGTGCCGTATCGCAAAATAATGCCTGGTAATTAAGGGGGTAAAACCTTCCCGGGCTGAAGTGGTTAAAGAGTGACATGTTAGGTATCTATTTACTCGGTTTAACATCATCCTTACATTATACAAAAAAAATGGGCTAACTGTACTGTTTTTTTTAAATTCATGTCCAGTAGTTGGCATATTGGGGTGGCTACAATGTCTGCACTGTGCAAGCCAAACTTTTAGACTTCCCTGCCAGGGTTTTACCAGGGATGATTGCTTGCTGGAGACAGACCCCTCAAAATGTGGACTATCCCAGTCAAATAGAGACTAATTGTAACCTTAGTATGGTATCTTGTACAAAGTAATTTGACTGTGCTGTAAATGATCTGTTTGAGCACTTGATTTTTTTTTTTTTTTTTTAAAGCCAGTGGAGTGCAAAACACACCCAAAAACTTCCACCCGGTGCCAAAAAAAGTGCACACACATAAAGAGTGACACACAAAAACGTGCAACGGGTGTTACACTGGTCCTCAACTAGGGAAGGACCTTACCCTGATCCCCCGGGGCGTTAGGCTCCAGACGGGGACTGAGGTACTTCACATAGGTCCATCTGGCTGAAACCAGATGGACCCCCGTTCTCTGGAAGGTCTGCCAAAACAGACCCACCCAAGTACTAGGTGGGACTCCCCCGAAGGGAGACCCCATGAGAGAGGGTGAACCAAGCCAGAAGGCCTATGTCCACCCCCTCCCAAGACTTTCAGAGTAGGCCCGAGGACCCACACCCTACTCATCACACTGTGACAAACGTGCAACATCAGCCAAATAATACAAAAATAGTGACAAACACAGGGGATAAATAAAAAGAAAGTGGGGAAAAGGAAGTGGGAGAGAGTGAAAAGTGACCATTGTGTAATACAATGGCTGGCCCTCTGGCCAGGAATAAAAATTTCCCCTGATCCTAGCCAAAAGGATTTCCCCTCGGCCCTAGAGGCAGGTGCAGAAAACGTGTGTTGTGGTGAAGTCACCATGGTGCCATAAATCAAGTGCCTGAACACTGTGACTGCACGGCACCCCTGAACTGCCACTTCAGGGGCACATTCACCACTGGCTTTTCGTGCAACCCTGACCACCAGCCCAGACCACAGCAGCCCCCACCCCAGCCAGGAAGGCCTGAAGTTCTGGAAGCTTGGTGAGTAGGGATGAGCTTTGTGTTCGAGTCGAACCCATGTTCGACTCGAACATCGTCTGTTCACCCGTTCGCCGAATTGCGAAAGATATGGGCCGTTCGTGCCAAATTCGTGTGGCGCGTCACGGCCAATAATTCACTGCGGCAACGCAGTGCATTGCTGGCTGATAATTGGCCAAGCATGCACTATGACCTGTATGCTTGGCCAATCACAGCGCCGTCAGTAGAGAGAGCTGTAATTGGCCAAAGCCTGGGTGGCTTTGGCCAATTATGGCTCAGGGGGTTTAGAACACGCCCCACACTATATAGGGCCGCCTGCACGGCAGCCCTGTGTAGTGTGTTTCGGTGTGCTTAGAGAGAGAGAGAGAGAGACAGTGTCATTTCATTTGAGTTAGCTAGATTTGGCAGGACAGTCAGTGAGTTAGCTGCAATTACAGTGTATTGTGTATATATATGCATCCCAGGTGTTGTATATATATATGTATATATATATATATATATATATATATATACTGTATTCAGTTTAGCTAGATCCGTTCCTGATATCTTCCTACTGACAGGCAGGCTTGTCTTGTTACAGTATTTACAGCTACCTGAAGAAAATTGCTGGTGTTCTTTTGATCCTATTAGTACCACAGTCAGGCAGCTAGACTATTTACAGTTAGTGTAGTGCGTCCTCCTCACATTGTTTAGTTAAAGCTACAAGTTAGTTTAGTGTGACCTCTGCACAGTGTTCAGCTAAAACTACATGTTAGTGTAGTGCGTCCTCCTCACAGTGTTCAGCTAAAGCTACAAGTTAGTTTAGTGTGACCTCTGCACAGTGTTCAGCTAAAGCTACAAGTTAGGGTAGTGCGTCCTCCTCACAGGGTTCAGCTAAAGCTACAAGTTAGTTTAGTGTGACCTCTGCACAGTGTTCAGCTAAAGCTACAAGTTAGGGTAGTGTGTCCTCCTCACAGTGTTCAGCTAAAGCTACAAGTTAGTGTAGTGCGTCCTCCTCACAGTGTTCAGCTAAAACTACAAGTTAGTGTAGTGCGACCTCTGCACAGTGTTCAGCTAAAGCTACAAGTTAGTGTAGTGTGTCCGCCTCACAGTGCTCAGCTAAAACTACAAGTTAGTGTAGTGCGAGCTCTGCACAGTGTTCAGCTAAAGCTACCTGTAGAAGGTTGGTGGTGTTTTCCTGATCCTATCACTACCGCAGGCAGCTAAATAAGCTACAAGTTAGTTTTTTGCGAGCTCTGCACAGTGTTCACCTAAAGCTACCTGTAGAAGGTTGGTGGTGTTTTCCTGATCCTATCACTACCACAGGCAGCTAAATAAGCTACAAGTTAGTGTAGTGCGTCCTCCTCATAGTGTTCAGCTAAAACTACAAGTTAGTGTAGTGCACAGTGTTCAGCTAAAGCTACAAGTTAGGGTAGTGCGTCCTCCTCACAGTGTTCAACTAAAGCTACAAGTTAGTTTAGTGTGACCTCTGCACAGTGTTCAGCTAAAGCTACAAGTTAGGGTAGTGCGTCCTCCTCACAGTGTTCAGCTAAAGCTACAAGTTAGTGTAGTGCGTCCTCCTCACAGTGTTCAGCTAAAACTACAAGTTAGTGTAGTGCGACCTCTGCACAGTGTTCAGCTAAAGCTACAAGTTAGTGTAGTGCGTCCTCCTCACAGTGCTCAGCTAAAACTACAAGTTAGTGTAGTGCGAGCTCTGCACAGTGTTCAGCTAAAGCTACCTGTAGAAGGTTGGTGGTGTTTTCCTGATCCTATCACTACCACAGGCAGCTAAATAAGCTACAAGTTATTTTTTTGCGAGCTCTGCAGAGTGTTCACCTAAAGCTACCTGTAGAAGGTTGGTGGTGTTTTCCTGATCCTATCACTACCGCAGGCAGCTAAATAAGCTACAAGTTAGTGTAGTGCGTCCTCCTCACAGTGTTCAGCTAAAACTACAAGTTAGTGTAGTGCACAGTGTTCAGCTAAAGCTACAAGTTAGGGTAGTACGTCCTCCTCACAGTGTTCAGCTAAAGCTACAAGTTAGTGTAGTGCGTCCTCCTCACAGTGTTCAGCTAAAACTACAAGTTAGTGTAGTGCGACCTCTGCACAGTGTTCAGCTAAAGCTACAAGTTAGTGTAGTGTGTCCTCTGAACAGTGTTCAGCTAAAACTACAAGTTAGTGTAGTGCGACCTCTGCACAGTGTTCGGCGAAAAGTTACAAGTTAGTGTAGTGCGTCCTCTGAACAGTGTTCAGCTAAAACTACAAGTTAGTGTAGTGCGATCTCTGCACAGTGTTCAGCTAAAGCTACAAGTTAGTGTAGTGCGTCCTCTGAACAGTGTTCAGCTAAAACTACAAGTTAGTGTAGTGCACAGTGTTCAGCTAAAGCTACAAGTTAGGGTAGTACGTCCTCCTCACAGTGTTCAGCTAAAGCTACAAGTTAGTGTAGTGCGTCCTCCTCACAGTGTTCAGCTAAAACTACAAGTTAGTGTAGTGCGACCTCTGCACAGTGTTCAGCTAAAGCTACAAGTTAGTGTAGTGTGTCCTCTGAACAGTGTTCAGCTAAAACTACAAGTTAGTGTAGTGCGACCTCTGCACAGTGTTCGGCGAAAAGTTACAAGTTAGTGTAGTGCGTCCTCTGAACAGTGTTCAGCTAAAACTACAAGTTAGTGTAGTGCGATCTCTGCACAGTGTTCAGCTAAAGCTACAAGTTAGTGTAATGCGTCCTCTGAACAGTGTTCAGCTAAAACTACAAGTTAGTGTAGTGCAACCTCTGCACAGTGTTCAGCTAAAGATACAAGTTAGTGTAGTGTGTCCTCTGAACAGTGTTCAGCTAAACCTACAAGTTAGTGTAGTGCGTCCTCCTCACAGTGTTCAGCTAAAACTACAAGTTAGTTTTTTGCGAGCTCTGCACAGTGTTCAGCTAAAGCTACCTGTAGAAGGATGGTGGTGTTTTCCTGATCCTATCACTACCGCAGGCAGCTAAATAAACTACAAGTTAGTTTTTTGCGAGCTCTGCACAGTGTTCAGCTAAAGCTACCTGTAGAAGGTTGGTGGTGTTTTCCTGATCCTATCACTACCGCAGGCAGCTAAATAAGCTACAAGTTAGTTTTTTGCGAGCTCTGCACAGTGTTCAGCTAAAGCTACCTGTAGAAGGTTGGTGGTGTTTTCCTGATCCTATCACTACCGCAGGCAGCTAAATAAGCTACAAGTTAGTTTTTTGCGAGCTCTGCACAGTGTTCAGCTAAAGCTACCTGTAGAAGGTTGGTGGTGTTCTCATACTACAGGCAGGCAGTTGATTTTGCTAGCTGCAGTATCAGTATATATATATATATATATATATATATATATATATATATATATATATATATCCCAGCTTAGTGCAGCTACAGGCCATTAGTATGTCTGGAAGGCCAACAAGGAGAGGCAGACAATCACAAGCCAATAAAAGAGGGCAAGCAGGCTCTGTGTCTAGAGGCAACAGTGCTGGTCGTGGAGACGGTGCATCCTCATCAGCACGTGGCCGTGGGACACGCTTGGCCTTTTTTTCGGCAGCTGGCCGTGTTGAGCTGCAACATGCGGAAGACTTGGTCGAGTGGATGACCAAGCCGTCCTCATCCTCCTCATCCTCTCTCACCCATGCTCAGGGTACTTTGTCTGGCAAGGCAGCTGCCAACACGGCCTCTTCCCTCGGCTCAATGGCATCAGTGACTCCTTCCCTAGCCCCACCATGTCCTCCTGAGGAGTCCCTCGAACTGTTTGACCACAGTGTTGAGTACATGCTCCAGGAGGATGCCCAGCGTTTAGAAGGCTCTGATGATAATACTGAGCTAGATGAAGGCAGTAACGTGAGCATGGACAGAAGGGGTGCCCAAGAAGGACAGCAATCTGGCAGTCATGCTCCCCATGCTGCAGCATACTGCCAGGTTTGCTCCAGTGATGAGGAGGGAGGGGATGATGAGGTCACTGACTCAACGTGAGTGCCTGATAGGTGAGAGGAGGAGGAGGCACATCACCAACGAGGCAAGATGCCCTCCAGGGGCAAGCCTAAGGGCAGCACACTGACTGCATCACACCCCAAAGCTCCGCATGTGCAGGGCGCTGCTGTCTCTGAGCGTTATTCCAAAAGTTCTTTGGTGTGGGCCTTTTTTGAGACAAGTGCATCAGATCGCACCGCTGCTATTTGCAACATATGTCTGAAGCGTATCTCACGTGGCCAAAACATCTTCCGCTTGGGCACCATATGCTTGACCAGACATATGTTGACCTGCCATGCAGTTCGTTGGCAAGCATATCTAAAAGACCCACACCAAAGAACAAAGAGGACCTCTCCTTGCTCCTCATCAGCTGAGATCTCCAACCCCACTATACCTTCAGTCCTCTCTGAGACCTGCACTGAGAGGAATGAAGGTGTAGAATTAGGTGTGTCACAGCCAAGTACTTGTGGGCAATCTGCTTTCGGTACATCGATGTCAGATTGTACCAGCCAAATTTCCCTGCCCCAGCTGCTGCACCGCCGAAAGAAGTTCGCTCCCAGCCATCCACATGCTCAGCGGTTGAATGCTAGCTTGGCAAAATTGCAAGCACTTCAACTGCTGCCTTTTCAGTTGGTAGACTCTGCCCCCTTCCGTGAGTTTGTGGAATGTGCGGTTCCTCAGTGGCAGGTACCCAAACACCACTTTTTCTTACGGAAGGCGATTCCGGCTCTATACCGGCATGTGGAAGGCAATGTCCATGCCTCGCTGGACAGGGCGGTCAGTGGTAAGGTGTATATTACCGCTGACTCATGGTCCAGCAGGCATGGACAGGGAAGTTACCTAAGTTTCACCGCACATTGGGTGACTCTGCTGGCAGCTGGGAAGGATGCAGGACAAGGTGCAGTAGTGATGGAGGTTGTTCCGCCACCACGCCTCCAAAATGCCACTACTAATGATTGCGACACACCTCTCTCCTCCACCCCTCCTCTTCTTCTTCCTCCATGGCCTCTTCCTATGCTTTGTCCTCGGAACCAGCGGTGCTCCATAGCCGTTCAAGGGGCTACGTAAGTATGCAGGCCAAAAGATGCCATGCGGTGCTTGAGCTGGTGTGCTTGGGGGACAGGAGCCACACTGGGGCAGAGGTTCTGTCAGCTCTGCAGGGGCAGGTTCAGAGGTGGTTGACGCCACGCCAACTTAAGCCAAGAATGGTGGTTTGCCCTTCGACAGGGACAAATGACCCATGTGCCCTGTTTGGCTAACATCCAAACTTGGTGGTGCAGCGGTTCTTGGGCTTACAGGATGTCCTGAGGCAGGCCAGGAAAGTCTGTGTGCATTTCTGCCGGTCATATAATGCCAGTGCTCGGCTGACAGACTGCCAAAAGGAGTTTAACCTGCCCAAGAACCGCCTACTCTGTGACATGCCCACCAGGTGGAACTCAACGTTGGCCATGCTGCAGCGGCTTCACACACAGCAGAGGGCCATCAATGAGTACCTGTGCGACTATGGCACCAGGACAGGGTCAGGGGAGCTTGTTTTTTTTTCCCCATGCCAGTGGGCCATGATCAGGGATGCATGCACTGTCCTGTCACCATTTGAGGAGGCCACGAGGATATTGAGCAGTGACAGTGACACTGTCCCCCTTGTCCACCTGTTGGAGCACACTCTGCGTGGAATAATGGACAGGGCACTTGAGGCAGAACAGAGGCAGGAAGAGGAGGACTTCCTTAGCTCTCAAGGCCCCCTTTATCCAGACAGTGTTCCTGCGTGCCTGCTGAACACACAGGAAGAGGAGGAAGAGGAGGAAGAGGAGGAGGAGGAGGATTGTGTCAGTATGGAGGTGGAGCCTGGCACTCAGCATCAGCAGCAGTCTTTAAGGGATCAGTCCCAAGAAACACATGGACTTGTACGTGGCTGGGAGGAGGTGGCTGCGAACCATGTCGTCCTTAGTGACCCAGAGGACTCCGGACCGAATGCCTCAGCAAACCTACGCTGCATGGCCTCCCTGATCCTGCAAAGCCTGCATAAGGATCCTCGTATTCGTGGTATCAAGGAGAAGGACCAATACTGGCTGGCAACCCTCCTTGATCCACGTTACAAGGGTAAGGTTGCAGACCTTATTTTGCCGTCGCAGAGGGAGCAGAGGATGAAACATCTTCGGGAGGCCTTGCAGAAAGGTCTGTGCAACACGTTCCCAGAGACTGGGAGGTTACAAACTCCTGTTTCTGGACAACGTGTTGCTGAGGCAACTGGGTCTTGAGGGTGGATCACTGGCCAGAGCTTGCACAGTATGCAATTGAGCTACTGGCCTGTCCCGCATCCAGCGTTCTTTCGGAATGCACATTCAGTGCTGCTGGAGGCTTTGTAACTGATCACAAGGTGCGTCTATCCACCGACTCGGTCGATCGACTGACCTTCATAAAAATGAATCAGTCTTGGATCACCACCAGCTACCAAGTACCTGATGCTGATGTAACCGAATAATTTTTTTTGAAATCTCAGATCCCTTCAAAGACTGCCTATGCTGATGCTGAGTGACTATCCTGAGTAATTATCCTCTCCCTCCTCAATGATCACGCTGATAGCTTGTAAGAACATTTTTGGTTCTGGGCGCCGCCACCAGTGCCTAAGGCCCAATTTTTCAACCCCTGTTTAGCAGGGGCGTGTAATTACAATTTTTGATGCAATACTTTGAAGCAGGGCTCGTTCCTGCGTTCCAACTAGAGTATCTGTAAGGGGTTGCAGTGTTGTGGCACCAGCACCAGTGCCTAAGGCCCATTTTTTCAGCCCCTGTTTAACAGGGGCGTGTAATTACAATTTTTGATGCAATACTTTGCAGCAGGGCTCATTTCTGCGTTTCAACTAGAGTATCTGTGAGGGGTTGCAATGTTGTGGCACCAGCACCAGTGCCTAAGGCCTAATTTTTCAGCCCCTGTTTAACAAGGGCGTGTAATTACAATTTTTGATGCAATAGTTTGCAGCAGGGCTCGTTTATGCGTTCCAACTAGAGTATCTGTGAAGGGTTGCAATGTTGTGGCACCAGCACCAGTGCCTAAGGCCCAATTTTTCAGCCCCTGTTTAACAGGGGCGTGTAATTACAATTTTTGATGCAATACTTTGCAGCAGGGCTCGTTCCTGCATTCCAACTAGAGTATCTGTGAGGGGTTGCAGTGTTGTGGCCCCAGCACCAGTGCCCAAGGCCTAATTTTTCAGCCCCTGTTTAACAGGGGCGTGTAATTACAATTTTTGATGCAGTACTTTGATGCAGTACTTTGCAGCAGGGCTCGTTCCTGCGTTCCAACTAGAGTATCTGTGAGGGGTTGCAGTGTTGTGGCACCAGCACCAGTGTCTAAAGCCCAATTTTTCAGCCCCTGTAATTACAATCCTTGATCTAATATTTCACAGCGGGGCCCGTTTCTGCGCCCACCAAGAACGAGTGAGGACTTACAGTGTTGTGGCACCAGCACCACCACCACCACCACCCCCAAAGGCCCAATTTTTCTGCCCCTGTTCAACAGGGGCATGTAATTACAATTCTTGAGCTAATATTTCACAGCAGGGCCCTGTGAGGGCTTACAGTGTTGTGGCCACAACAACACCTAAGGCCCAAATTTCTGCTGAGTATATAGGACAGGCCCCTACTTTCAAACATCCAACTTACAAATGACTCCTACTTGCAAACGGAAGGAGACAACAGGAAGTGAGATGAAATCTACCCCTAGGAAGGGAAATTCTCTCCTGTAAGAGTTAATATGGGAAAAACATTTCTCCTTTCCACTGATGCTTTATCACCAATCCTTGTTTCACAAAAAAACCCAAATTTTCAAAAAACATTTGTCATTGGGACAAAAAGTGAGGTGAAATCTTCTGAAGAGGAGCACAGACAGCAAAACAAATGTCACAGGGGTGATAACCCTTCCCTATGTTTTCCAAAAAGCTTAAAATAGATTTTTTGGCTGGAGCTAAACACGTTAAAAATGTACCAGTTCAAAATTACAAACAGATTCTACTTAACAACAAACCTACAGTCCCTGTCTTGTTTACACCGCCTGTATACTGCTGTTCAGAGTACAGAGCCTATATACTGCTGTTTCCTTTTTTAATTTGGGTGCGGGGTTCCCCTTAATATCCATACAAGACCCAAAGGGCCTGGTAATGGACTGGGGGATACCCATGCCCTTTGTCTCACTGATTTTCATCCATATTGCCAGGACCCGACATTACATTAAAGCCGCAAGCAGTTTTAAATGACTTTTTTTCCTTTAAAAATTACATTTTGTGCAGGGACTGTTCTAAGCACGGGAAACATGTGCCACTTTACAGGCATACCACAGACACCTCCCAGGTATGATATTTAAAGGAATATTTCACTTTTTTTTTTTTTACTTTAAGCATCATTAAAATCACTGCTCCCGAAAAAACGGCCATTTTTAAAAGTTTTTTTTGCATTGATACATGTCCCCTGGGGCAGGACCCGGGTCCCCAAACCCTTTTTAGGACAATGAGGAAAAGATGATCCGCACTCCAGTGATTGCTCTTAAGAAGTATAATATTTATTGACAAGCCACAGTGACCAAACACAAATAATAAGAACAGTTGACGCGTTTCAGCCTATAAGGCCTTAGTCATAACTACCATGCAAATTAGCCTTTAAAATGAGCACTTTTGATTTCGAACGTTCGAGTCTCATAGACGTCAATGGGGTTCTAACGTTCGTGTGAATTTTCGGTCCGTTCGCAGGTTCTGGTGCGAACCGAACCGGGGGTGTTCGGCTCATCCCTATTGATGAGAGCCCTTTACCATCATGCCCCACCGTCACTCCCATCCCTCCTACCTAATTACATTCAGGAAATACTAATGGCTCCCCCGGTGGGAAAGGGGAGCCAGTGTGCTCTCCCGAAAAACTGACCGGAGCTAGAGCTACCCCAATCTAGGCCAGAAGGCCAGGGACCTGACCCTCTGGCCAGACCCAATGGTTCTCCATCCCCATAAGTAGGCTTCCCTTTCAGCTACGAACCGCTCCAGGTTACCTTTACACCAGCAGGTTTTGCATAGCCTCCGCCATTCCTGATACCACCTCACCGTAGATCAGGGACAGAAGCAAAGCGCCACCTCCTGGCAACTGTTAAGAACAGATACTACACTTGATCTTAGCCAAAAGGCCGAGAAGCGATATAGAATTCCTGCACCATTTTACAGTTCCCACTGCGATCTGCGAACCGATCTGGGGTGTCATTAACTTTACATTGACACCCCCAGCGGTTCGCAGATGTCAGTGTGAACCAGTGTGCGATGCAGGTGCGATGCGGGGACTGTGATTGAAAAAGACCATGGCTGTTAGTGAGAAAATGCTTGCGCAAACATGTCCAAGCATGATCAGCTTGTAATTGCTGATGTCACACCGCATTTTGTATCAGGATTGGCTGCTGCAACATAAGGTGCAAGGATAAATATACGCCAGTGAGGATGCCCCCTGCTTCTCACATGGTTCTGTGCTTGCTGAAGGATACCTCCCTGTGGCTCAGATCCTACTCTGGAAATTACTGACGATGAAGCTGGAGCCCTGGCCGCTAATCCTAATTATGGGACTCTCCCATGGTCAGGTTGGCTCAATTAACGATCGGGATACGCAACGCCTGGTTTGCCTGAAGTCTCATCGGAGGTCAGCAAACTTCTTGTCCTGGGCCCACTGCATTGACTGCAACAACTTACTATGCACCTGTCTCCCAGAGGATCTCCAGGGCCTGATGCAGAGTGATTGCCAGTGTCTGTATACCTGCTTCAGCACCTGTGTCACATCCAAAGGCTGTTGTCTTCACTTCACTGCAGTCTGCCTCTGGTTCTCCAAGCCAAGATGACACCTTGGGTTGGCACCTTGATTCCCCCACCCAACCAGTGGTTGAGTCGGTGCCTAGTAACTGCTCCACTGGAGTGACATCTCCTGGCTGTGTGCTATCCCTTGTTCTCCTTCTGACACTCCACCTGCCAAGGAACCTTCTGTGGAACTGTCTGCCACCACGCTAGATCCGCCTGTGGATCCTTGTAAAACTACCTCTACAGCACCGTAGGTGGCAGCATAGTCTACCTATGTATTGGCTGCTTCGGGTACCACTGCTGAGCTGGAGACCTTGTGGACAGACTTCCCAGAAGAGTTAAAGCTGTTATAGCTGCAAAGGGTGGACCAACTCAATATTGAACCCTACTGACTAAGACTGGGATGCCATTAAAGTTCATGTGTGTGTAAAGGCAGGCATCCCAATACTTTTGGTAATATAGTGTATGTTTTCTGCTACATAATCCATTATCAGCAGATTTTCTCACAGATACACACCTTAGTTGAGTGCCTACCATTCCTAACCTACAAGCATTGTTAAATGTCAGTGTTATTCTCTCACAGGCAATCTGCACTGCCATGCCCTATAACTACAGATCTTGCTACAGACTGCATTCCTTCATTAAGAATAAAGTGTACATTTTATGCCCTAGGCAACTACCTTAAAGAGCATTTTGTGAACTGTCGTCCTAACTGACTATTAGCAGTGATTTGTGAAAAATATGCTTACAATAAAAGCAGGGCCAGTGCTACCACTAGGCAAACTAGGCAGCCACCAAGGGCGCACTGCTGCCTAGGGCGCCCAGCCACTGGTATTCCTACTCTTCTCTCTGCAGCAAGCAACTAAGTCTCAGCATCAGCAAGCAGCCGCCACTCCATTCGCACATAGTGTCAGAGGTGCAGTGGCGGCAGAGGACTGTGCCTGTGTCCCGACTCCCGAATGAGTGGAAGCAAGCAAAGATTCATTGATGGGCACTGGTAGGCTGCACTGATGGGCGCTGGTAGGCTGCATTGATGGGCATTGGTAGGCTGCATTGATGAGCGTTAGTGAGACTGCATTGATGGGTGCTGGTGGGCTGCATTGGTGGGCGTTAGAGAGGCTGCATTTGATGGGCACGTCATTAAAAAGGTGAATTATACATGGGCAGGGCAAAGAGGGTGGAGCCAGGGTGGCAAAATTAGGTTTCGCCTAGGGTGTCAAGAATCCTTGCATCACCTTTGAATACAAGCCCAAAAAGGACGTATTTATTTTCTGTGCATTCTTTATTCTCTTAGATATATAATTACTGTTTCTGTTATTTTTTTTAGCTATATCCTTTTTTCATGACTATTTACTTTGATGGGTCCATCAATGGTATCCTCTACTTTTTTTTAGTAGTTGGTTTCTTTGGGTGGTGTACATGTATACAATTAAACAGCCCCTGGATCAGCCCATGTACCTGGCAGTCTTGTGCAAGTCAGCTCAAATTAGAAATACTGCATTTTATATATGGGCAAAATAGAGGCTGGGTTTAAAGTTAAACTAAACTAAATCAGTATCACCTATTTTGAATCATTATGCTACTATCATTAGTAAATTGATAGGAAGGTATATTTGCTTTAATTTTTTTTTTTTCATTTCTTTAATTGCTTCCTGGTTTCTGTCCTAGGCCAAAATGCCCAGGAGTCTTCATTGGCATTTTTTTCTGTCATTTGGAGGAGGGAAGGAGAGGTTTTTTTAGCACACCCAGCCATCCGCTGAGCTAAGGGCAGATAGATTCCATGAAGTAAATGCTATATACATCATCTGCCCTTATTCAAGATGGCCATGGCTAGAGGAACTGTTTTACAAAGTGATTGCGCAGCAAAAAAAAGCATATCGACATGATTGGATGGGGGAGTTTGCTTTTAGTTTGTGGGGCTCAGTTTATTTCTACTTAACCAGTTGCCGACCGCCGCACGACTATATACGTCGACAGAGCGGCACGGGCAGGCAAAAGGACGTACAGGTACGTCCTTGCCTGCCCGCGGGTGGGGGGTCCGATCGGACCCCCCCCCGGTGCCAGCGGCGGTCGGATCGAGGTCAGGGTCGATCAAAGGTGAGGGGGAGGCCACTCATTCGTGGCCCCCCCCTCGCGATCGCTCCTGGCCAATGACAAGCTTCCTCGGCTTCTGTGAATGTAAACAGAAGCAGAGGAAGTGATGTAATCTCTCCTCGAGTCGGTCTTTTCGTCCGGCGCCGAGGAGAGAAGACATCCAAGTAAGTGCACCAACACTACACATACAGTAGAACACGCAGGCACACTTGTCACCCCCCTGTCACCCCCCGATCACCCCCTGATCACCCCCCTGTACCCCCTGTCACTCTGACACCAATAGCAGGTTTTTTTTTTTTCTGATTTATTGCATTGGTGTCAGTTTGTGTCAGTTACAAGTGTTAGGGCAGTTAGGTTAGCCCCCTTTAGGTCTAGGGTACCCCCCTTTAGGTCCAGGGTACCCCCCTAACCCCCCTAATAAAGTTTTAACCCCGTGATCACCCCCCGTCGCCAGTGTCACTAAGCGATCGTTTTTCTGATCGCTGTATTAGTGACACAGGTGACGCTAGTTAGGGAGGTAAGTATATAGGTTCGCTGTCAGTGTTTTATAGCGACAGGGACCCCCATATAACCCCTTGATTGCCCCCTAGTTAACCCTTTCACCAGCGATCACCATATAATTGTTACAGGTGACGCTGGTTAGTTGGTTTGTTTTTTGTAGTTTATTATAGTTTATTATAGTTTTAGGGCACCCGCCGTTTATTACCCTATAAAGGTTTAACCCCCTAATTGCCCGGCGGTGATAGAAGTTAAGTTTTTAGGGTCAGATAAGGTCTGCGTCGCCCCAGGCAGCGTCAGGTTAGCGCCAGTACCGCTAAAACCCACGCACGCAGCATACACCTCCCTTAGTGCTATAGTATCTGAACGGATCGATATCTGATCCGATCAGATCTATACTCCCCAGCAGTTTAGGGTCCCCCAAAAAAACGCAGTGTTAGCGGGATCAGCCCAGATACCTGCTAGCACCTGCGTTTTGCTCCTCGGCCCAGCCCAGCCCAGCCCACCCAAGTGCAGTATCGATCGATAACTGTCACAAAACACTAAGCACACATAACTGTAGCGTTCGCAGAGTCAGGCCTGATCCCTGCGATCGCTAACAGTTTTTTGGTAGCGGTTTGAATCAGTCGCTGACAGTCAGGAGCTTTTTTGCCTGTGAGTCTCACTAGTGTACCCCTAAATTTAGAGGCCAAAATGGCAAATCGAAGGTACACTAGTGAAGAGGCCTACACGTTTCTGAGTATGACAGATAGTGAAGAGGAAGTCACTCATCTGTCAAGTTCAGGCTCAGAATACGAACCTGTAGAGGACAGCGGCTCCATGACAGATAGCTCTGACGACGGAGTTGTGGTCCCTGCTAGGGTCAGGCGTACCAGACCCCGATCTTCTTCTTCTGTCCTTGAAGTGCAAGAACCGCAGGGCTCTCGTAGGGAGCAGAGAGGTACTAGTGCCGCTACTCCTTCTGGTGAACTGGCAAGCACCAGCGGCCTAGTACACCCTGGTCGTACATCCAGCACTGCAGTATCACGTGGTGACGTGGCGAGTCCCATAAGTGCAGTTCAAGCTGGCGAGGTGGCAAGCACAACTAGTGTCCCGCTGCCACCAATAAGACAAAGACAGGCCCGTCGTGCCCATAGTGCCCTTCCTGCTGCATTCGCCAATCCGAATTGGGTACCCACCACTTCTGCAGCACCCGTACTTCCCCCTTTCACTGGCCAACCCGGAATTCAGGTGGAAACAGTTGACTTTATGCCACTGGATTTTTATTCACTGTTTTTCACCGAAGATCTCTATAGATCTATTGTGGACCAAAGCAATTTGTACGCTGGTCAACACATCGCCGCTAATCCCCAGTCCTCCCTTGCCAGAGATTGGAGACCAATTACGGTCTCCGAATTTAAGATCTTTCTGGGCCTTTCCCTCAACATGGGCATAACCAAAAAGAGTGAGTTGCGGTCATATTGGTCCACTGACCCAATTCACCATATGCCCGTGTTCTCTGCCTCCATGACCAGGGCACGATACGAGCAGATTTTGCGGTTCATGCACTTCAACGACAATGAACTCTGTCGTCCTCGTGGAGACCCTGCATACGATCTACAAAATTCGGCCCCTCGTAAACCACTTCAACCAACGTTTTGCAGACTTGTTTACCCCCCATCAAGTTGTCTGCGTTGATGAGTCCCTGATTAAGTTTTCTGGCCGCTTGTCCTTCAAACAGTACCTTCCCAGCAAGCGTGCCAGATACGGGGTCAAGATGTATAAGCTCTGTGACAGGGCCACAGGCTATACATGTAGATTTATGGTTTACGAGGGCAAAGATAGTCACGTAGAGCCGATCAACTGCCCTGACTACATAGGAAGCGCTGGCAAGATAGTGTGGGACTTGGTGTCACCCTTATTCGGAAAGGGGTACCACTTGTACGTGGACAATTATTATACGAGCGTGCCACTTTTTAGTCACTTGTTTGATCAGCAGATTGGAGCATGTGGCACCGTGCGACCTAATCGCCGGGGCTTTCCCCAGCGGCTTGTAGAGTCCCGTCTTAGGCTGGGGGAGAGAGCCTGCTTGAAGTATAATAATTTGCTCGCTATGAAGTGGAGGGATAAGAAGAATGTTTTCGTTCTCACCTCCCTTCATGCAGACACGACGACCCAAATTACTACGGCGACTGGTGTTGTGGAGAAACCCCTCTGTGTCCACGAATACAACCTTAATATGGGAGGGGTGGACCTCAACGACCAGTTGTTGGCGCCGTACCTAATTGCCCGTAAGGCCAGACGCTGGTACAAAAAAGTGTCTGTTTATTTATTTCAATTGGCTTTGCTGAACGCTCATGTGCTATACAGAGCTTCAGGACAGACTGGATCCTTCCTTAAATTCCAGGAAGAGATCGTCAGAGCCCTTCTGTTTCCAGACGGTGCTCCACCTCACCTTCCCAATCCAAATGCAGTAGGCCGGCTGCATGAGAGGCATTTTCCTTATGTCCTCGAGAGTACCCCTACCCAACGAGCCCCCCAAAGAAAATGTCGTGTCTGCAGAAAGCGCGGATTTAGGCGTGACACCCGGTATTATTGTCCCTCCTGTCCTGGCAATCCTGGTCTTTGCATTGGTGAATGTTTTGAACGCTACCATACACTAGTTGAGTATTAGCGTAGGGTACAGCACTGCACAGACTAGGACACACTTCCACAGGGTCTCCCAAGATGCCATCGCATTTTGAGAGACCCAAACCTGGAACCGTTACAGTTTTAAAAGTTACAGTTATAAAAAAAAAAAAAGTAAAAAAAAAAAAAATACACAAAAAAAATATAAAATAAAAAAACCAAAAATAGTTGTCGTTTTATTGTTCTCTCTCTCTCTATTTTCTCTCTATTGTTCTGCTCTTTTTTACTGTATTCTATTCTGCATTGTTTTATTGTTATGTTTTATCATGTTTGCTTTTCAGGTATGTAATTTTTTTATACTTTGTTTTTTTTATTGTTAACCACCTTTGTGTTTTCAGGTACGCCATTCAGCTGCAGCGCGGATTTATTTATCTTGACAGCAACAGCGTTTGCTCCCACGATACATAAAGCCGTGACTCCAGCGCTGTCGGAGGTGATTTCACCACCACAGTTACATACTTCAGCATATATGCCGAAGCGTGGGGGCAGAAGTGGGTGGAGGAGCGATTTGCTCCTGCCTTTTGCGGGAGGATGCCCCCATGCTTCGGCATATATATATTTTAGGTAGGCACAGGTTGCGTTAAATGTTTTATTTTTTACTATGGTTTTTTTTTGTATTTGCTTTGCAGGTATGGTAAGTATTACTGTTATACTCTAATGTTACTTTGTTTTTTGTTAACCATCATTTGCTTAGCAGGTACGCCATTCAGTTGCAGCGCGGATTTATTTATCTTGACAGCAACAGCGTTTGCTTCCACGATACATAAAGCCGTGACTCCAGCGCTGTCGGAGGTGATTTCACCACCACAGTTACATACTTCAGCATATATGCCGAAGCGTGGGGGCAGAAGTGGGTGGAGGAGCGATTTGCTCCTGCCTTTTGCGGGAGGATGCCCCCATGCTTCGGCATATATATATTTTAGGTAGGCACAGGTTGCGTTAAATGTTTTATTTTTTACTATGGTTTTTTTTTTGTATTTGCTTTGCAGGTATGGTAAGTATTACTGTTATACTGTAATGTTACTTTGTTTTTTGTTAACCATCATTTGCTTAGCAGGTACGCCATTCAGTTGCAGCGCGGATTTATTTATCTTGACAGCAACAGCGTTTGCTCCCACGATACATAAAGCCGTGACTCCAGCGCTGTCGGAGGTGATTTCACCACCACAGTTACATACTTCAGCATATATGCCGAAGCGTGGGGGCAGTGGGTGGAGGAGCAATTTGCTCCTGCCTTTTGCGGGAGGATGCCCTCATGCTTCGGCATATATAAATGGTGCATGTATGCCCATCATTAGAAGTGGGTGGATGAAGGGAGGTATTCTAATGGTGGGCATACCCACCGATCAATATCTTTTTTTCGTTCAGCCCACAGGCTGCATGAAAAAAAAGTTTACAATATATGCCCAACAAGGACCAGCAACGTACTGGTATGTTGCTGGACTTTGAGTGGTTATACCAGAATGATGCCTGCAGGTTTAGGTATCATCTTGGTATCATTCTTTTCAGCCAGTGGTCGGCTTTCATGTAAAAGCAATCCTAGCGGCTAATTAGCCTCTAGACTGCTTTTACAAGCAGTGGGAGGAAATGCCCCCCCCCCCCACCGTCTTCCATGTTTTTCTCTGGCTCTCCTGTCCCAACAGGGAACCTGAGAATGCAGCCAGTGATTCGGCCAGCTGACCATAGAGCTGATCAGAGACCAGAATGGCTCCAAACATCTCTATGGCCTAAGAATCCGGAAGCTACGAGCATTTCATGACTTAGATTTCGCCAGATGTAAACAGCGCCATTGGGAAATTGGGAAAGCATTTTATCACACCGATCTTGGTGTGGTCAGATGCTTTGAGGGCAGAGGAGAGATCTAGGGTCTAATAGACCCCAATTTTTTCAAAAAAGAGTACCTGTCACTACCTATTGCTATCATAGGGGATATTTACATTCCCTGAGATAACAATAAAAATGATTTAAAAAAAATAAAAATGAAAGGAACAGTTTAAAAATAAGATAAAAAATCAAAAAATTAATTAAAAAAAAAAAAAAAAAAAAAAAAAGCACCCCTGTCCCCCCCTGCTCTCGCGCAAAGGCGAACGCAAGCGTTGGTCTGGCGTCAAATGTAAACAGCAATTGCACCATGCATGTGAGGTATCACCGCGAAGGTCAGATCGAGGGCAGTAATTTTAGCAGTAGACCTCCTCTGTAAATCTAAAGTGGTAACCTGTAAAGGCTTTTAAAGGCTTTTAAAAATGTATTTAGTTTGTCGCCACTGCACGTTTGTGCGCAATTTTAAAACATGTCATGTTTGGTATCCATGTATTCGGCCTAAGATCATCTTTTTTATTTCATCAAACATTTGGGCAATATAGTGTGTTTTAGTGCATTAAAATTTAAAAAAGTGTGTTTTTTCCCCAAAAAATGCGTTTGAAAAATCGCTGCGGAAATATTGTGTGAAAAAAAAAAATGAAACACCCACCATTTTAATCTGTAGGGCATTTGCTTTAAAAAAATATATAATGTTTGGGGGTTCAAAGTAATTTTCTTGCAAAAAAAAATAATTTTTTCATGTAAACAAAAAGTGTCAGAAAGGGCTTTGTCTTCCAGTGGTTAGAAGAGTGGGTGATGTGTGACATAAGCTTCTAAATGTTCTGCATAAAATGCCAGGACAGTTCAAAACCCCCCCAAATGACCCCATTTTGGAAAGTAGACACCCCAAGCTATTTGCTGAGAGGCATGTCGAGTCCATGGAATATTTTATATTGTGACACAAGTTGCGGGAAAAAGACAAATTATTATTTTTTTTTTTTTTTTTGCACAAAGTTGTCACTAAATGATATATTGCTCAAACATGCCATGGGAATATGTGAAATTACACCCCAAAATACATTCTGTTGCCTCTCCTGAGTACGGGGATACCACATGTGTGAGACTTTTTGGGAGCCTATCCGCATAGGGGACCCCGAAAACCAAGCACCGCCTTCAGGCTTTCTAAGGGCGTAAATTTTTGATTTCACTCTTCACTGCCTATCACAGTTTCGGAGGCCATGTAATGCCCAGATGGCACAAACCCCCCCCAAATGACCCCATTTTGGAAAATAGACACCCAAAGCTATTTGCTGAGAGGTATAGTGAGTATTTTGCAGACCTCACTTTTTGTCACAAACTTTTGAAAATTGAAAAAAGAAAAAAAAAAATACGTTTTTCTTGTCTTTCTTCATTTTCAAAAACAAATGAGAGCTGCAAAATACTCACCATGCCTCTCAGCAAATAGCTTGGGGTGTCTACTTTCCAAAATGGGGTCATTTTGGGGCGGTTTTGTGCTATCTTGGCATTTTATGGCCTTCAAAACTGTGATGGGTAGTAAGGAGTGAAATCAAAAATTAACGCTCTTAGAAATCCTGAAGGCGGTGATTGGATTTC
This sequence comes from Aquarana catesbeiana, assembly GCF_042186555.1. Taxonomy (NCBI): domain Eukaryota; kingdom Metazoa; phylum Chordata; class Amphibia; order Anura; family Ranidae; genus Aquarana; species Aquarana catesbeiana. Next base: position 274,088,117 of record NC_133330.1, on the reverse strand, counting down.
GGGGCCCCGTATGAAGCTAGGCTCCCAAAAAGTGCCACTCATGTGGTATCCCCGTACTCAGGAGAAGCAGCAGAATGTATTTTGGGGTGTAATTCCACATATGCCCATGGCATGTTTGAGCAATATATCATTTAGTGACAACTTTGTGCAAAAAAAAAAAAAAAAAAAAAAAAAATTGTCACTTTCCCGCAACTTGTGTCAAAATATAAAATATTCCATGTACTCATCATGCCTCTCAGCAAATAGCTTGGGGTGTCTTCTTTCCAAAATGGGGTCATTTGGGGGGGTTTTGTGCCATCTGGGCATTTTATGGCCTTCAAAAATGTGATAGGTAGTGAGGAGTGAAATCACAACTTTACGCCCTTAGAAATCCTGAAGGCGGTGCTGGGTTTTCGGGGCCCCGTACGCGGCTAGGCTCCCAAAAAGTCCCACACATGTGGTATCCCCATACTCAGGAGAATCAGCAGAATGTATTTTGGGGTGCAATTCCACATAAGCCCATAGCCTGTGTGAGCAATATATCATTTAGTGACAACTTTGTGCAAAAAAAAAAAAAAATTGTCACTTTTCCGCAACTTGTGTCAAAAATTAAATATTCCATGGACTCAACATGCCTCTCAGCAAATAGCTTGGGGTGTCTACTTTCCAAAATGGGGTCATTTGGGGGGGGTTTGTGCCATCTTGGTATTTTATGGCCTTCAAAACTGTGATAGGTAGTGAGGAGTAAAATCAAAAATTTATGCCCTTAGAAATCCTGAAGGCGGTGCTTGGTTTTTGGGGCCCCGTACGCGGCTAGGCTCCCAAAAAGTCCCACACATGTGGTATCCCCGTACTCAGGAGAAGCAGCAGAATGTATTTTGGGGTGTAATTCCACATATGCCCATGGCATGTTTGAGCAGTATATCATTTAGTGACAACTTTGTGCAAAAAAAAAAAAAAAATTGTCACTTTCCTGCAACTTGTGTCCAAATATAAAATATTCCATGGACTCAACATGCCTCTCAGCAAATAGCTTGGGGTGTCTACTTTCCAAAATGGGGTCATTTGGGGGGGGTTTGTGCCATCTTGGCATTTTATGGCCTTCAAAACTGTGATAGGTAGTGGGGAGTAAAATCAAAAATGTATGCCCTTTGAAATCCTGAAGGCGGTGCTTGGTTTTCGGGGCCCCGTACGCGGCTAGGCTCCCAAAAAGTCCCACACATGTGATATCCCCGTACTCAGGAGAAGCAGCAGAATGTATTTTGGGGTGTAATTCCACATATGCCCATGGCATGTTTGAGCAATATATCATTTAGTGACAACTTTGTGAAAAAAAAAAAAAAATTGTCACTTTCCCGCAACTTGTGTCCAAATATAAAATATTCCATGGACTTAACATGCCTCTCAGCAAATAGCTTGGGGTGTCTACTTTCCAAAATGGGGTCATTTGGGGGGGGTTTGTGCCATCCTGGCATTTTATGGCCTTCAAAACTGTGATAGGTAGTGAGGAGTAAAATCAAAAATGTATGCCCTTTGAAATCCTGAAGGCGGTGCTTGGTTTTCGGGGCCCCGTACGCGGCTGGGCTCCCAAAAAGTCCCACACATTTGGTATCCCCGTACTCAGGAGAAGCAGCTGAATGTATTTTGGGGTGCAATTCCACATATGCCCATGGCCTGTGTGAGCAATATATCATTTAGTGACAACTTTTTGTAATTTTTTTTTTTTTTTTTTTTTTTTGTCATTATTCAATCACTTGGGACAAAAAAAAAAAATATTCAATGGGTTCAACATGCCTCTCAGCAATTTCCTTGGGGTGTCTACTTTCCAAAATGGGGTCATTTGGGGGGGTTTTGTACTGCCCTGCCATTTTAGCACCTCATGAAATGACATAGACAGTCATAAACTAAAAGCTGTGTAAATTCCAGAAAATGTACCCTAGTTTGTAGGCGCTATAACTTTTGCGCAAACCAATAAATATACGCTTATTGACATTTTTTTTACCAAAGACATGTGGCCGAATACATTTTGGCCTAAATGTATGACTAAAATTGATTTTAATGGATTTTTTTTATAACAAAAAGTAGAAAATATCATTTTTTTTCAAAATTTTCGGTCTTTTTCCGTTTATAGCGCAAAAAATAAAAGCGGCAGAGGTGATCAAATACCATCAAAATAAAGCTCTATTTGTGGGAAGAAAAGGACGCAAATTTCGTTTGGGTACAGCATTGCATGACCGCGCAATTAGCAGTTAAAGCGACGCAGTGCCAAATTGTAAAAAGTGCTCTGGTCAGGAAGGGGGTAAATCCTTCCGGGGCTGAAGTGGTTAAAGTACCATTCTCATAACATAGAAAATTACCTGATGGTTTTGAGAATGTGTTTTCATTAGGATTGGGAAGCCTAAAAGACACTTGTTCTGAAATAGAAAATTGAATGTTAGAATAATGATTTCATCAGCCATCTCTAGTCAAAGTTTTATATGTATTGTATAAATTCACAGGCATTATGTTTATTCAATAAAACTTTAATAGGTACCACCCATTGTATGTTTTTTTATGATATTTTATACACTTTTAAATTAATATAAATTGTGATTTTGTGATCCAAAATGCTTAAATGTGTATACAGTACATGCATAAAAACATGATGATTAATGTGGCAGCTATTTAAAAAAATATTCTTGGATTAAAGATCAAATATAGATACAGAATAAAACCTCTGAAATATATGAAATTACAGAGAAAGGAAATATAGAGGTAAAAAAATTGGAGAGAGGGGGAATGAAATATATAGTCCTTAGTGAATCCAGATAAAGCGCCTAGTAGTAGAAAAAATGCATCTACTAGCTTTTGATGCCTGGATCCACTTTGATTGAGGTGCTATGTTAATTGGGTTGACAGTGCACAAAGCATCTGTTGAACAGAAATAGTTCCTATTTGTTACCAGCTTGTTATCTGTTTCAGGCTACTTTTAAGGCCGGGTTCACATACAGGTATGTGCGAATTCGATGCGTTTTTAACTGCATCCAATTCGCATGACATATGAATGTGACCAGCTCTCAATAGAGCTGCTTCATACATGTCTGGGAGGACCGTGTTGCAGTTTCCTGTGCATTTTTGGGTCCAGTTCAGGTGCAAATTCAGGCAGAAATTTGGGCCTGATTCGCACCTGAACCGTTGAACAGAAATGCACCGGACCCTGGGCTGCAAACCTTGGCCGCTCATATGTGAACTTGGCCTCAATGGAGCGGCGTCTGCTCCAATCAGCAGGGGATCTGTGAGCAGAATTGGAGCCGGATAGGATGGATGTCAGTTTTGTGACATACATGCCTGTTCAGTTTGTGCCCGATGGACACGAGTGGACCCATGACAGCTTTAGGCCTCATGTACACCGCTGCTGGTAAACGGACGTTTAGGAGCAGTTGGGCATTTTTTTCAACTGCTCATGAACCCTCCTCTATGTTATCTTATCAGTACATATACACAGGTTCGTTTAGTCATTTCTAGGCAGTTGTGTTTAGAGGCTTTTTTTGGGACCCAAAAAAATGCGTTCAGAAGCTGTGTATAGAGGCATTTCAAACCCCAAACGCGGCTAAACGCGGTAACTCGCGTTTAACAGCGTTTCGTTTACAGGCGTTTTTTATTTTTGGCTATTTTGAAAAAAGAAAATGCTTCTAGACGCAAACACGGCTAAACGTGACTAAACGCGGAATGTAAACGCGGCTAAACAGCCGTTTTTAGACGCCGGTTTCTAGCTTTTTAAGTTAAACCGTTCAGGAGAGGTTGAACAACGTCCCATGTACGTGAAGCCTTATGGGCGAGCACTTTATGGCCAAGCTAAATGCATCATCATCACAGTAATGTTTAAACTGTATCCACTGTCAGAAGGAGCCCAAAGAGCAGAAAAACCACGTAGTACGTTACTATGTTTGTGTTTGTTGGCCGACAATTCCTTGCCGTTTGTATGCAAGACAAAATCCAGGCACACACCTTCGGACAAAAGTCCGAGGTTTTGTCTGCGGAAAATCCGATCATGTGTACGAGGCTTTACACTGCCATGTAGTCCCTTGGGAGAAAAGCAGCCTAACTCCCTACTGCATAAAATTCATATGCTCACACCAATGTTAATGCAACTTTCCCCTGCCAAGGAAGCCTTCCACCATTTTACAGAGATGACTGGTTGATGTGGATGTGTTGGATCTCGTTGATCATACTGCCATTAACCTGCAAATGTTTTTGGGGCAGACATATGTGCACAATGCTTTTATTAAGAATTCAAGGAATGGATATTTTATAAATAATTACATTGGTCCAGCTTACATATACCATACCTGGCTGAAGCTACTGGAAGCTGGAAATCACTGAAGAAAATACCACAACTCCAATGATCTCCACTAGGGATGAGCCGAACACCCCCCGGTTCGGTTCGCACCAGAACCTGTGAACGGACCGAAAATTTGCACGAACGTTAGAACCCCATTGACGTCTATGGGACTCGAACGTTCACAATCAAAAGTGCTAATTTTAAAGGCTAATTTGCATGGTATTGTCCTAAAAAGGGTTTGGGGACCCGGGTCCTGCCCCAGGGGACATGTATCAATGCAAAAAAAACTTTTAACCACTTGCCGATCGCCTCACGGCGATGTACGTCGGCAGAATGGCACGGGCAGGCAGAATCACGTACCTGTACGTGATCTGCCTCCTGCGGGCGGGGGGTCCGATCAGACCCCCCCGGTGCCCGAGGTGGTCGGCATTTGTCCCCCAGCGATCAGAGGTGAGGGGGAGGCCATCCATTCGTGGCCCCCCCCTCCCGATCGCTCCCAGCCAATGGGATCATTTTTCTGCCTCTGTAAAGTACACAGAGGCAGAGGAAATGATGTCATCTCTCCTCGGCTCGGTATTTTCCATTCCGGCGCCGAGGAGAGAAGACTGTAATGTGAGTGCACCAACACACACACACAGTAGAACATGCCAGGCACACAATACACCACCGATCCCCCCCCAATCACCCCCCCCCCGTCACACTGACACAAGCAGTTTTTTTTGTTTTTTTCTGATTACTGCATTGGTGTCAGTTTGTGACAGTTAGTGTGGTAGGGCAGTTAGTGTTAGCCCCCTTTAGGTCTAGGATACCCCCCTAACCCCCCCTAATAAAGTTTTAACCCCTTGATCACCCCCCGTCGCCAGTGTTGCTAAGCGATAATTTTTCTGATCGCTGTATTAGTGTCACTGGTTACGCTAGTTAGGGAGGTAAATATTTAGGTTCGCCGTCAGCATTTTATAGCGTCAGGGACCCCCATATACTACCTAATAAATGTTTTAACCCCTTGATTGCCCCCTAGTTAACCCTTTCACCACTGATCACCGTATAACCGTTACGGGTGACGCTGGTTAGTTCGTTTATTTTTTATAGTGTCAGGGCACCCGCCGTTTATTACCGAATAAAGGTTTAGCCCCCTGATCGCCCGGCGGTGATATGCGTCGCCCCAGACAGCGTCAGGTTAGCGCCAGTAGAGATAACACCCACGCACGCACTGTAAACCTCCCTTAGTGGTATAGTATCTGAACGGATCAATATCTGATCCGATCAGATCTATACTAGCGTCCCCAGCAGTTTAGGATTCCCAAAAACGCAGTGTTAACGAGATCAGCCCAGATACCTGCTAGCACCTACGTTTTGCCCCTCCGCCCGGCCCAGCCCAGCCCACCCAAGTGCAGTATCGATTGATCACTGTCACTTACAAAACACTAAACGCATAACTGAAGCGTTCGCAGAGTCAGGCCTGATCCCTGCGATCGCTAACTTTTTTTTGGTAGCATTTTGGTGAACTGGCAAGCACCAGCCCCAGGCAGTGTCAGGTTAGCGCCAGTACCGCTAACACCCACGCACGCACCGTACACCTCCCTTAGTGGTATAGTATCTGAACGGATCAATATCTGATCCGATCGGATCTATACTAGCGTCCCCAGCAGTTTAGGGTTCCCAAAAACGCAGTGTTAGAGGGATCAGCCCAGATACCTGCTAGCACCTGCGTTTTGCCCCTCCGCCCGGCCCAGCCCACCCAAGTGCAGTATCGATCGATCACTGTCACTTACAAAACACTAAACGCATAACTGCAGCGTTCGCAGAGTCAGGCCTGATCCCTGCGATCGCTAACAGTTTTTTTGGTAGCATTTTGGTGAATTGGCAAGCACCAGCCCCGGGCAGCGTCAGGTTAGCGCCAGTACTGCTAACACCCACGCACGCACCGTACACCTCCCTTAGTGGTATAGTATCTGAACGGATCAATATGTGATCCGATCGGATCTATACTAGCGTCCCCAGCAGTTTAGGGCTCCCAAAAACGCAGTGTTAGCGGGATCAGCCCAGATACCTGCTAGCACCTGCATTTTGCCCCTCCGCCCGGCCCAGCCCACCCAAGTGCAGTATCGATTGATCACTGTCACTTACAAAACACTAAACTCATAACTGCAGCGTTCGCAGAGTCAGGCCTGATCCCTGCGATCGCTAACAGTATTTCTGGTAGCGTTTTGGTGAACTGGCAAGCACCAGTGGCCTAGTACACCCTGGTCGTAGTCAAACCAGCACTGCAGTAACACTTGGTGATGTGGCGAGTCCCATAAATGCAGTTCAAGCTGGTGAGGTGGCAAGCACAAGTAGTGTCCCGCTGCCACCAAGAAGACAAACACAGGCCCGTCGTGCCCATAGTGCCCTTCCTGCTGCATTCGCCAATCCTAATTGGGAACCCACCGCTTCTGCAGCGTCCGTACTTCCCCCATTCACATCCCCAACCAAATGCAGTCGGCTGCATGAGAGGCATTTTCTTTATGTCCTCCCGAGTACCCCTACCCAACGAACCCCCCCAAAAAAGATGTTGTGTCTGCAGCAAGCGCAGATATAGGCGTGACACCTGCTATTATTGTCCCTCCTGTCCTGACAATCCTGGTCTTTGCATTGGTGAATGTTTTGAACGCTACCATTCACTAGTTGAGTATTAGCGTAGGATACAGCATTGCACAGACTAGGCACACTTTCACAGGGTCTCCCAAGATGCCATCGCATTTTGAAAGACCCGAACCTAGAACCGGTTACAGTTATAAAAGTTAGTTACAAAAAAAGTGTAAAAAAAATAAAATAAATATCTAAAATAAAAAAAAATAGTTGTCGTTTTATTGTTCTCTCTCTCTCTATTCTCTCTCTATTGTTCTGCTCTTTTTTACTGTATTCTATTCTGCAATGTTTTATTGTTAAATAAAAAATAAATAAAGTGCGCTAATTATATGAAAATACACACATAGATGTGAATACATGTGGGTGGTAGTAAAAACCCCAATCTACTGAGAGCAAGTAAATGACTCCATGAGTGGTAGAAATATATAAGTGCAAAACATAAAAACTCAAAGAAGAAACAAAAAATGTGTACATGTGAAGTACAATGATATTAATAGCGTGAAAATCTGAAAATCAAACAAACTCAGTCCATGGGTTCAAACATAAAAAGTTCATCAGTGAAAAAAAGCTTCCATCCACTATACAGCTCAGCAGCAACTAATCCCCCTATGAGTGGATTGACAAAGGAGAGAGATGTGCAGGATGGTGCAAATCCACTGACGGTGACTCCAATAAGTGAGAAAGTGATAAAGGTGGACTCTTACCCTCCGTGTTGGACCCCCTCCTTGGCAGGGTCTATCAGGCATGCAGATTTTTGCCCTCTGCAGGGACCGTGTAATGAGAAGATCTCCCCAGCAGCTGTCAGGAATGTTGTCTCCGATCCGGGCTGGTCCAAGTGAAACGCCTGGAGAGGGGGGAAGGAAAGCTCTCTTGCTCCCAGTGTGGCAAAGGAAAAAGCAAAAGAGCGGAGCTCCAATAGTGTAAAAAGTTTTGGAATTTATTCAATAAAAGTACAGACCGCAACGGAGAGTGCAGGCTCCGTGAGGTAAAAATACAATTAAAAACAAGCCGGCATATAAGAATCGTAATAACCCGTGCATAACATGGGGCAATCGTGACGGCTTACAACGTAGCCATGCCCTACATGTTTCGTCATTAGTAGACGTCTTCAAAGGGGCACGGGCTACGTGTTAAGCCATCCCCTATATAGTATAACAGTGCACACCAAGCCTCGTTTTCACCTCCGCTCTCAGGGAAGGGAAAACCCAAGCCTCTACCTGGTGCTCCTCAGTGAATGGATGTTGCCAAGGTGACACATAGGACTGAAACTAAACAAAACTTCAGCCACTCCCAGCAGAGCCAATCTCTCGCGCCATCTGGAGGAAGAAGCCCAGTATTACTAGACAATTAATATGTCTTACAGATGCTAATTTGGAACGTAAAACTGACAGAGCAAAAAGGAGAAAATCACTGAATCTCACCAAGAGGCACGATGTGGTGGTTAATAATAATAAAAGTGTAGAAAAAAAAAAAAAAAAATTGTAAATATATATGGAAATGTACGCAAAAGAAACAACGTTCATCTCCGTAAATAAAACCACATTCAAAAAACACATGTATGAAAAAAAAATATATATATATGTATTAGAGTCACACCGTAATAAATGGAGGCCCATCCATGAATGTGAAGAGCACTCGGTATCACAATGATGCGACTAAATCATTATAATGTATAATATTTAAACATATCACTATGCTCCCATCCTCTCAAAATTCCTGGAAGCCCTAATCGCTAGATCCTCCCAATGTCCCAGGAATTTTGAGAGGATGGGAGCATAGTGATATGTTTAAATATTATACATTATAATGATTTAGTCGCATCATTGTGATACCGAGTGCTCTTCACGTTCATGGATGGGCCTCCATTTATTACGGTGTGACTCTAATACATATATATATATTTTTTTTTCATACATGTGTTTTTTGAATGTGGTTTTATTTACGGAGATGAACGTTGTTTCTTTTCCGTACATTTCCATATATATTTACAATTTTTTTTTTCTACACTTTTATTATTATTAACCACCACATCGTGCCTCTTGGTGAGATTCAGTGATTTTCTCCTTTTTGCTCTGTCAGTTTTACGTTCCAAATTAGCATCTGTAAGACATATTAATTGTCTAGTAATACTGGGCTTCTTCCTCCAGATGGCGCGAGAGATTGGCTCTGCTGGGAGTGGCTGAAGTTTTGTTTAGTTTCAGTCCTATGTGTCACCTTGGCAACATCCATTCACTGAGGAGCACCAGGTAGAGGCTTGGGTTTTCCCTTCCCTGAGAGCGGAGGTGAAAACGAGGCTTGGTGTGCACTGTTATACTATATAGGGGATGGCTTAACACGTAGCCCGTGCCCCTTTGAAGACGTCTACTAATGACGAAACATGTAGGGCGTGGCTACATTGTAAGCCGTCACGATTGCCCCATGTTATGCACGGGTTATTACGATTCTTATATGCCGGCTTGTTTTTAATTGTATTTTTACCTCACGGAGCCTGCACTCTCCGTTGCGGTCTGTACTTTTATTGAATAAATTCCAAAACTTTTTACACTATTGGAGCTCCGCTCTTTTGCTTTTTCCTTTGCCACACTGGGAGCAAGAGAGCTTTCCTTCCCCCCTCTCCAGGCATTTCACTTGGACCAGCCCGGATCGGAGACAACATTCCTGACAGCTGCTGGGGAGATCTTATCATTACACGGTCCCTGCAGAGGGCAAAAATCTGCATGCCTGATAGACCCTGCCAAGGAGGGGGTCCAACACGGAGGGTAAGAGTCCACCTTTATCACTTTCTCACTTATTGGAGTCACCGTCAGTGGATTTGCACCATCCTGCACATCTCTCTCCTTTGTCAATCCACTCATAGGGGGATTAGTTGCTGCTGAGCTGTATAGTGGATGGAAGCTTTTTTTCACTGATGAAATTTTTATGTTTGAACCCATGGACTGAGTTTGTTTGATTTTCAGATTTTCACGCTATTAATATCATTGTACTTCACATGTACACATTTTTTGTTTCTTCTTTGAGTTTTTATGTTTTGCACTTATATATTTCTACCACTCATGGAGTCATTTACTTGCTCTCAGTAGATTGGGGTTTTTACTACCACCCACATGTATTCACATCTATGTGTGTATTTTCATATAATTAGCGCACTTTATTTATTTTTTATTTTTCATGGTATACACAGATATTGGTGTATTTTGTGTGCAGCTTTTACCTTTGACCTTTTTTGCTCTGCAGCGCAGTTTTTCTTTTTATTTTTGAACAATGTTTTATTGTTATTATGTTTTATCATATTTGCTTTTCAGGTATGCAATTTTTATACTTTACCGTTAAATGTGTTTTATTGTTAACCATTTTTTTGTCTTCAGGTACTCCATTCACGACTTTGAGTGGTTTGAGAATGATGCCTGCAGGTTTAGGTATCTTGGTATCATTCTTTTCAGCCAGCGGTCGGCTTTCATGTAAAAGCAATCCTAGCGACTAATTAGCCTCTAGACTGCTTTTACAAGCAGTGGGAGGGAATGCCCCCCCCCCACACCGTCTTCCGTGTTTTTCTCTGGCTCTCCTTTCTCAACAGGGAACCTGAGAATGCAGCCGGTGATCCAGCCAGCTGACCATAGAGCTGATCAGAGACCAGAGTGGCTCCAAACATCTCTATGGCCTAAGAAACCGGAAGCTACGAGCATTTCATGACTTAGATTTCGCCGGATGTAAACAGCGCCATTGGGAAATTGGGAAAGCATTTTATCACACGATTTTGGTGTGGTCAGATGCTTTGAGGGCAGAGGAGAGATCTAGGGTCTAATAGACGCCAATTTTTTCAAAAAAGAGTACCTGTCACTACCTATTGCTATCATAGGGGATATTTAAATTCCCTGAGATAACAATAAAAATGATTTAAAAAAATGAAAGGAACAGTTTAAAAATCAGATAAAAAAGCAAAAAAAATTAAATAAATAAATAAATAAAAAAAGCACCCCTGCCCCCCCCCTGCTCTCGCGCTAAGGCAAACGCAAGCATCGGTCTGACGTCAAATGTAAACAGCAATTGCACCATGCATGTGAGGTATCACCGCGAAGGTCAGATGGAGGGCCGTAATTTTAGCAGTAAACCTCCTCTGTAAATCTAAAGTGGTAACCAGTAAAGGCTTTTAAAAATGTATTTATTGGTTGCCACTGCACGTTTGTGCGCAATTTTAAAGCATGTCATGTTTGGTATCCATGTACTCGGCCTAAGATCATCTTTTTTATTTCATCAAACATTTGGACAATATAGTGTGTTTTAGTGCATTAAAATTTTAAAAAGTGTGTTTTTTCCCCAAAAAATGTGTTTGAAAAATCGCTGTGCAAATACTGTGTGAAAAAAAAAAGAAACACCCACCATTTTAATCTGTAGGGCATTTGCTTTAAAAAAAAATATATAATGTTTGGGGGTTCAAAGTAATTTTCTTGCAAAAAAAAATAATTTTTTCATGTAAACAAAAAGTGTCAGAAAGGGCTTTGTGTTCAAGTGGTTAGAAGAGCGGGTGATGTGTGACATAAGCTTCTAAATGTTGTGCATAAAATGCCAGGACAGTTCAAAACCCCCCCAAATGACCCCATTTTGGAAAGTAGACACCCCAAGCTATTTGCTGAGAGGCATGTCGAGTCCATGGAATATTTGATATTGTGATACAAGTTGCGGGAAAAAGACAATTTTTTTTTTTTTTGCACAAAGTTGTCACTAAATGATATATTGCTCAAACATGCCATGGGAATATGTGAAATTACACCCCAAAATACCTTCTGTTGCTTCTCCTGAGTACGGGTATACCACATGTGTGAGACTTTTTTGGGAGCCTAGCCGCGTATGGGACCCCGAAAACCAAGCACCGCCTTCAGGCTTACTAAGGGCGTAAATTTTTGATTTCACTCTTCACTGCCTATCACAGTTTCGGAGGCCATGGAATGCCCAAGTGGCACAAAACCCCCCCCAAATGACCCTATTTTGGAAAGTAGACACCCCAAGCTATTTGCTGAGAGGTATAGTGAGTATTTTGCAGACCTTACTTTTTGTCACAAAGTTTTGAAAATTGAAAAAATAAAAAAAATGTTTTTTCTTGTCTTTCTTCATTTTCAAAAACAAATGAGAGCTGCAAAATACTCACCATGCCTCTCAGCAAATAGCTTGGGGTGTCTACTTTCCAAAATGGGGTCATTTGGGGTGGGTTTGTGCCACCTGGGCATTTCATGGCCTCCGAAACTGTGATAGGCAGTGAAGAGTGAAATCAAAAATTTACACCCTTAGAAATCCTGAAGGCGGTGATTGGTTTTCGGGGCCCCGTGCGCGGCTAGGCTCCCAAAAAGTCCCACACATGTGGTATCCCCATACTCAGGAGAAGCAGCTAAATGTATTTTGGGGTGCAATTCCACATATGCCCATGGCCTGTGTTAGCAATATATCATTTAGTGACAACTTTGTGCAAAAAAAAAAAAAAAATTGTCACTTTCCCGCAACTTGTGTCAAAATATAAGATATTCCATGGACTCAACATGCCTCTCAGAAAAATAGCTTGGGGTGTCTACTTTCCAAAATGGGGTCATTTAGGGGGGGGGGGGTTGTGCCATCTTGGCATTTTATGGCCTTCAAAACTGTGATAGGTAGTGAGGAGTGAAATCAAAAATTTACGCCCTTAGAAATCCTGAAGGCGGTGATTGGTTTTCAGGGCCCCGTACGCGGCTAGGCTCCCAAAAAGTCCCACACATGTGGTATCCCCGTACTCACTAGAAGCAACTAAATGTATTTTGGGGTGCAATTCCACATATGCCCATGGCCTGTGTGAGCAATATATCATTTAGTGACAACTTTTTGTAATTTTTTTTTTTTTTGTCATTATTCAATCACTTGGGACAAAAGAAATTAATATTCAATGGGCTCAACATGCCTCTAAGCAATTTCCTTGGGGTGTCTACTTTCCAAAATGGAGTCATTTAGGGGGGTTTGTACTGCCCTGCCATTTTAGCACCTCAAGAAATGACATAGGCAGTCATAAACTAAAAGCTGTGTAAATTCCAGAAGATGTACCCTAGCTTGTAGACGCTATAACTTTTGCGCAAACCAATAAATATATGCTTATTGACATTTTTTGTTTACCAAAGACATGTGGCCGAATACATTTTGGCTTAAATGTATGACTAAAATTGAGTTTATTGGATTTTTTTTAATAACAAAAAGTAGAAAATATAATTTTTTTTCAAAATTTTCGGTCTTTATCCATTTATAGCGCAAAAAATAAAAACCGCAGAGGTGATCAAATACCATCAAAAGAAAGCTCTATTTGTGGGAAGAAAAGGACACAAATTTCGTTTGGGTACAGCATTGCATGACCGTGCAACTAGCAGTTAAAGCGACGCAGTGCCAAATTGTAAAAAGTGCTCTGGTCAGGAAGGGGGTAAATCCTTCCGGGGCTGAAGTGGTTAAAAATGGCCGTTTTTTCGGGAGCAGTGATTTTAATGATGCTTAAAGTAAAAAAAAAAAAAAAAAAGGGAAATATTCCGTTAAATATCGTACCTGGGGGGTGTCTATAGTATGCCCGTAAAGTGGCGCGTGGTTCCCGTGCTTAGAACAGTCCCTGCACAAAATGTAATTTTTAAAGGAAAAAAAGTCATTTAAAACTGCTTGCGGCTTTAATGTAATGTCGGGTCCTGGCAATATGGATGAAAATCAGTGAGACAAACGGCATGGGTACCCCCAGTCCATTACCAGGCCCTTTGGGTCTTGTATGGATATTAAGGGGAACCCCGCACCCAAATTAAAAAAGGAAACAGCAGTATACAGGCTCTGTACTCTGAACAGCAGTATACAGGAGGTCAAACAAGACAGGGACTGTAGGTTTGTTAAGTAGAATCTGTTTGTAATTTTTAACGTGTTTAGCTCCAGCCAAAAAATCTATTTTTCACCTCACTTTTTGTCCCAATGACAAATGTTTTTTGAAAATTTGGGGTTTTTTGTGAAACAAGGATTGGTGATAAAGCATCAGTGGGAAGGAGAAATGTTTTTCCCATATTAACTCTTACAGGAGAGAATTTCCATTCCTAGGGGTAGATTTCATCTCACTTCCTGTTGTCTCCTTCCGTTTGCAAGTAGGAGTCATTTGTAAGTTGGATGTTTGAAAGTAGGGGCCTGCCCTATATACTCAGCAGAAATTTGGGCCTTAGGTGTTGTTGTGGCCACAACACTGTAAGCCCTCACAGGGCCCTGCTGTGAAATATTAGATCAAGAATTGTAATTACATGCCCTTGTTGAACAGGGGCAGAAAAATTGGGCCTTTGGTGGTGGTGGTGGTGCTACAACACTGCAACCCCTCATAGATACTCTAGTTGGAAAGCAGGAACGATCCCTGCTGCAAAGTATTGCATCAAAAATTGTAATTACATGCCCCTGTTAGACAGGGGCTGAAAAATTGGGACTTAGGCACTGATACTCACAGATACTCTAGTTGGAACGCAGCAACGAGCCCTGCTGCAAAGTATTGCATCAAAAATTGTAATTACACGCCCCTGTTAAACAGGGGCTGAAACATTGGGCCTTAGGCACTGGTGCTGGTGCCACAACACTGGAACCCCTCACAACTAGCCCTGCTGCAAAGAATTGCATCAAAAATTGTAATTACACGCCCCTGTTAAACAAGGGCTGAAAAATTGGGCCTTAGGCACTGGTGCTGGTGCTACAACACTGCAACCCCTCACAGATACTCTAGTTGGAACGCAGGAACGAGCCCTGCTGCAAAGCATTGCATCAAAAATTGTAATTACATGCCCCTGTTAGACAGGGGCTGAAAAATTGGGCCTTAGGCACTGGTGCCACAACACTGCAACCCCTCACAGATACTCTAGTTGGAACGCAGGAACGAGCCCTGCTGCAAAGTACTGCATCAAAAATTGTAATAGAAAAATTGGGCCTTAGGCACTGGTGGCGGCGCCCAGAACCAATAACGTTCTTACAAGCTATTAGCTTGATCATTGAGGAGGAAGAGGATAATTACTCAGGATAATCACTCAGCATCAGCATAGGCAGTCTTTGAAGGGATCTGAGATTTAAAAAAAAATTATTTGGTTACATCAGCATCAGGTGCTTGGTAGCTGGTGGTGATCCAAGACTGATTCATTTTTATGAAGGTCAGTCGATCGACCGAGTCGGTGGACAGATGCACCCTGTGTTCGGTTACAAAGCCTCCAGCAGCACTGAATGTGCGTTCCGAAAGAACGATGGATGAAGGACAGGCTAGTAGCTCAATTGCATACTGTGCAAGCTCTGGCCAGTGATCCATCCTCAAGACCCAGTAACCCAGAGGATTTTCGGTGGGAAAGGTGTCCAAGTCAGATCTTGCCCCTAGGTATTCCTGCACCATGTAAAACAGACGCTGGCGATGGTTGCTGGAACTGATCATACCTTGGGGCTACGGACTAAAAAATTGTCTGAACGCATCGGTCAGACGGCCACCTTCTCCACCGCTCCTTCTTTGACTGACCGAAGCCTCAGCAACATGTTGTCCAGAAACAGGAGTTTGTAACCTCCCAGTCTCTGGGAATGCATTGCACAGACCTTTCTGCAAGGCCTCCCGAAGATGTTTCATCCTCTGCTCCCTCTGCGACGGCAAGATAAGGTCCGCAACCTTACCCTTGTAACGTGGATCAAGGAGGGTTGCCAGCCAGTATTGTTCCTTCTCCTTGATACCATGAATACGAGGATCCTTACGCAGGTTTTGCAGGATCAGGGAGGCCATGCAGCGTAGGTTTGCTGAGGCATTCGGTCCGGAGTCCTCTGGGTCACTAAGGACGACATGGTCCGCAGCCACCTCCTCCCAGCCACGTACAAGTCCATGTGTTTCTTGGGACTGATCCCTTAAAGACTGCTGCTGATGCTGAGTGCCAGGCTCCACCTCCATACTGACACAATCCTCCTCCTCCTCGTCCTCTTCCTGTGTGATCGGCGGGCATGCAGGAACACTGTCTGGATAAAGGGGGCTTTGAGAGCTAAGGAAGTCCTCCTCTTCCTGCCTCTGTTCTGCCTCAAGTGCCCTGTCCATTATTCCATGCAGCGTGTGCTCCAACAGGTGGACAAGGGGGACAGTGTCACTGATGCATGCACTGTCACTGCTCACCATCCTCGTGGCCTCCTCAAATGGAGACAGGACAGTGCATGCATCCCTGATCATGGCCCACTGGCGTGGGGAGAAAAAACCAAGCTGCCCTGACCCTGTCCTGGTGGCATAGTCGCACAGGTACTCATTGATGGCCCTCTGCTGCGTGTGCAGCCACTGAGAGGACTGAAGGTATAGTGGGGTTGGAGATCTTAGCTGATGAGGAGCAAGGAGAGGTCCTCTTTGTTCTTTGGTGTGGGTCTTTTAGATACGCTTGCCAACGAACTGCATTGGAGGTCAACATATGTCTGGTCTAGCATGTGGTGCCCAAGCGGGAGATGTTTTGGCCACGCGAGATATGCTTGAGACATATGTTGCAAATAGCAGCGGTGCGATCTGATGCACTCGTCTCAAAAAAGGCCCACACCAAAGAACTTTTGGAATAACGCGCAGAGACAGCAGCGCCCTGCACATGCGGAGTTTTGGGGTGTGATGCAGTCAGTGTGCTGCCCTTAGGCTGGCCCCTGGAGGGCATCCTGCCTCGTTGGTGATGTGCCTCCTCCTTCTCCTCCTCCTCCTCTCTCCTATCAGGCACCCACGTTGAGTCAGTGACCTCATCATCCCCTCCCTCCTCATCACTGGAGCAAATCTGGCAGTATGCTGCAGCAGGGGGGGCATGACTGCCAGATTGCTGTCCTTCTTGGGCACCCCCTATGTCCGTGCTCACGTTACTGCCTTCATCTAGCTCAGTATCATCATCAGAGCATTCTAAACGCTGGGCGACCTCCTGGAGCATGTACCCAACACTGTGGTCAAACAGTTCAAGGGACTCCTCAGGAGGACATGGTGGGGGTAGGGAAGGAGTCACTGATGCCATTAAGCCGAGGGAAGAGGCAGCGTTGGCAGCTGCTTTGCCAGACAAAGTACCCTGAGCATGGGTGAGAGAGGATGAGGAGGATGAGGAGGATGAGGACGGCTTGGTCATCCACTCAACCAAGTCTTCCACATGTTGCGGCTCAACACGGCCAGCTGCCGAAAAAAAGGCCAAGCGTGTCCCACGGCCACGTGCTGATGAGGATGCACCGTCTCCACGACCAGCACTGTTGCCTCTAGACAGAGAGCCTGCTTGCCCTCTTTTATTGGCTTGTGACTGTCTGCCTCTCCTTGTTGGCCTTCCAGACATACTAATGGCCTATAGCTGCACTAAGCTGGGATATATATATATATATATATATATATACTGATATTGCAGCTAGCAAAATCAACTGCCTGCCTGTGGTATGAGAACACCACCAACCTTCTACAGGTAGCTTTAGGTGAACACTGTGCAGAGCTCGCAAAAAAATAACTTGTAGCTTATTTAGCTGCCTGCGGTAGTGATAGGATCAGGAAAAGACCACCAACCTTCGACAGGTAGCTTTAGGTGAACACTGTGCAGAGCTCGCAAAAAACTAACTTGTAGCTTATTTAGCTGCCTGCAGTAGTGATAGGATCAGGAAAACACCACCAACCTTCTACAGGTAGCTTTAGCTGAACACTGTGAGGAGGATGCACTACACTAACTTGTAGCTTTAGCTGAACACTGTGCAGAGGTCACACTATACTAACTTGTAGTTTTAGCTGAACACTGTTCAGAGGACGCACTACACTAACTTGTAGCTTTAGCTGAACACTGTGCAGAGGTCGCACTACACTAACTTGTAGTTTTAGCTGAACACTGTTCAGAGGACGCACTACACTAACTTGTAGCTTTAGCTGAACACTGTGAGAAGGACGCACTACCCTAACTTGTAGCTTTAGCTGAACACTGTGCAGAGGTCACACTAAACTAACTTGTAGCTTTAGCTGAACACTGTGAGGAGGATGCACTACCCTAACTTGTAGCTTTAGCTGAACACTGTGCAGAGGTCACACTAAACTAACTTGTAGCTTTAGCTGAACACTGTGAGGAGGACGCACTACACTAACTTGTAGTTTTAGCTGAACACTGTGCAGAGGTCACACTAAACTAACTTGTAGCTTTAACTGAACACTGTGAGGAGGACGCACTACACGAACTGTAAATAGTCTAGCTGACTGTGGTACTAATAGGATGAAAAGAACACCAGCAATTTTCTTCAGGTAGCTGTAAATACTGTAACAAGACAAGCCTGCCTGTCAGTAGGAATATAACAGGAACGGATCTAGCTAAACTGAATACAGTGTGTATATATATATATATATATATATATATATATATATATATATATATATATATACAACACCTGGGATGCATATATATACACAATACACTGTAAGTGCAGCTAACACACTGACTGTCCTGCCTAATCTAGCTAACTCAAATGAAATGACACTGTCTCTCACTCTCTCTAAGCATGGCGGAACACACTACACAGGGCCGCCGTGCAGGCGGCCTTTTATAGTGTGGGGCGTGTTCTAAACTCCCTGAGCCATAATTGGCCAAAGCCACCCTGGCTTTGGCCAATTACAGCTCTCTCTACTGACGGCGCTGTCATTGGCCAAGCATGCGGGTCATAGTGCATGCTTGGCCAATCATCAGGCCAGCAATGCACTGCGATGCCACAGTGAATTATGGGCCATGACGCGCCACACGAATTTGGCGCAAGCGGCCCATATCGTTCGCAATTCGGCGAACGGGCGAACAGACGATGTTCGAGTCGAACATAGGTTCGACTCGAACACGAAGCTCATTCCTAATCTCCACTTGCTTTTGGGTCCCGTGCTGAGGAGCTGCCCTGCTGCATTCTAAACAGAGGAGATCAGCTGCTCATTCTTTGAATGAATGCAAAGCATTCTCTGATTGCACACGGTGGACAGCATGATGTTACCATCTGTTCTCTATTTTAGTGATTTATGTAGTTCCCGTGAATGCAGTATCAATCTGTTTTTCATATTTTGATCAAGGATTGTATAACTGTTTGCCAGGAGTTCAGCTTTAACCCTAGGTTTACTCCTATGCGTTTTTTAGTTTGTTTTGCAGTTTGCAGAAACGCACTACAGTCCCTTTAACATGGTTTCCTATGGTACACATCTATGCGTTTTTCAGCTGGAGCGTTTTTGGAAAGGGTCAGGGACTTTTTTCCCCCCAGCAGATTGCGTTTTGCGTGTAATAGACTTGAATGGACCCGCATCAAAAACACAAGTGTTACATTTTTTAATGCATTTTTATGTTTTTTTTCTCCATAACAAACTGTGTATAGCTAGTTGTTAAGGAGCCAGCCATGAACCTCTGTGTTATGATCTTAACAACCAATAAGTCATCAGCTGTCAGAGGGGTTCCCAGCTGACAGCTGAATTTAAACACAATAAAAAAAACAGGAAAAAAAGACTCCTCCCCTCCCTTTCCTGACCTGCCGGGCTGCATGCTGGGATAAAGGTCTGTTATGGATTTTTGGGGGGACCTCACACCATTTTATTCCAGATTCTTTATTGCAGGCGATTCTTTTTTTACATTCATCTGTCAGCGGGGAACCCCACTGACAGCTGATGACTCATGGTTTGTTAAGGACGCTCCTTAACCGATTCACCCCTGGAAGATTTTACCCCCTTCCTGACCAGAGCACTTTTTGTGATATGGCACTGCGTCGCTTTAACTGACAATTGCGCAGTCGTGTGATGTTACACCCAAACAAAATTTCTTTTGGTGGTATTTGATCACCTCTGTGGTTTTTATTTTTTGCGCTATAAACAAAAAAAGAGCGACAATTTTGAAAAAAACGCAATATTTTTTTTACTTTTTGCTATAATAAATATCCCCCAAAAATATAGAAAAAAAAATATTTTTTTCCTCAGGGTGTCAAGAATCCTTGCATCACCTCTGAATACAAGCCCAAAAAGGACGTATTTATTTTCTGTGCATTCTTTATTCTCTTAGATATATAATTACTGTTTCTGTTATTTTTTTTAGCTATATCCTTTTTTCATGACTATTTACTTTGATGGGTCCATCAATGGTATCCTCTACTTTTTTTTAGTAGTTGGTTTCTTTGGGTGGTGTACATGTATACAATTAAAGGGGTTGTAAAGGTAAAAATTTTTTCACCTTAATGCATTCTATGCATTAAGGTGAAAAAACTTTTGACAGTACCGCCGCCCCCAGGCCCCCCGTTTTACTTACCTGACGCCTCGAATCTTCGCTGCTCGTCCTCGTCATCTTCATTGCAGCTCAGCCTGGTCGCTGATTGGCTGCAGTGGATGGATTGAAAGCAGCGCAGCCATTGGCTCGCGCTGCTGTCAATCACATCCGATGACGCGGCGCGCCGGGGGGCGGGGCCGAGTGATACAGCGAGCAGCTATAGCCGCCGGCTGTATCACGGGAGCGCGCCCGCAAGCACTCACCACCATGCGAGGGAGCTCGCATTAAGGTGGTAAATGCTTGCGGGGAGGAGCTGAAACAGCCGCCGAGGGACCCCAGAAGACCAGGTTCGGGGCCACTCTGTGCAGAACGAGCTGCACAGTGAAGGTAAGTATAACATGTTTGTTGTTTAAAAAAAAAAAAAAAATTACCTTTACAACCCCTTTAAACAGCCCCTGGATCAGCCCATGTACCTGGCAGTCTTGTGCAAGTCATCTCAAGTTAGAAATACTGCATTGTATATATGGGCAAAATAGAGGCTGGCTTTAATGTCAAACTAAACTAAATCAGTATTACCTATTTTTAAAGAGGAGTTCCACCCAGGGGGTCCATTAAAAAAAATAAAATAAAAGTCAGCAGCTACAAATACTGCAGCTGCTGACTTTTAATTGGACACTTACCTGTCCCTGGGTCCAGCGATGCGGGGGATCGAAGCCCCGCTCGTCCCCCCCCTCCGCTCGTCGGCGCCGGCATTTCAACTGTGGGCGCCGGGCTGTGGCTTCAGGTGATTGGCCGCTCAATCACCTGGGACCTGTAATGGGTCCCAGATGATTGACAGGAGGGAGGGAGCAGAGCGGAGCCCTTTCTGTGCCGAGGGGGAAGTGATGTCACCAGCCCAGGCAAAGGAAGAGGCAGACTACGAGGGACCACCTAGCAACAGGCATTTAGAGGTAAGTTTAAAAAATATCCAAAATATCCAAATTTTTTTTGGTTTTTTTTTTAGAATTTTTCAGGTATTTTTGTTTTTTTGCATGGAACCCCACTTTAATCATTATGCTACTATCATTAGTAAATTGATAGGAAGGTATATTTGCTTTCATTTTTTTTTTTTCATTTCTTTAATTTCTTCCTGGTTTCTGTCCTAGGCCAAAATGCCCAGGAGTCTTCATTGGCATTTTTTTCTGTCATTTGGAGGAGGGAAGGAGAGGTTTTTTTAGCACACCCAGCCATCCGCTGAGCTAAGGGCAGATAGATTCCATGAAGTAAATGCTATATAAATCATCTGCCCTTATTCAAGATGGCCATGGCTAGAGGAACTGTTTTACAAAGTGATTGCGCAGCAAAATAAAGCATATCGACATGATTGGATGGGGGAGTTTGCTGTGAATATGAATAAAATACTGTTTTTAGTTTGTGGGGCTCAGATACAGTTTATTTCTACTTAAAGTACCATTCTCATAACATAGAAAATTACCTGATGGTTTTGAGAATGTGTTTCCATTAGGATTGGGAAGCGTAAAAGACACTTGTTCTGAAATAGAAAATTGAATGTTAGAATAATGATTTCATCAGCCATCTCAGTCAAAGTTTTAAATGTATTGTATAAATTCACAGGCATTATGTTTATTCAATAAAAGTTAATAGGTACCACCCATTGTATGTTTTTATGATATTTTATACACTTTTAAATTAATATAAATTGTGATTTTGTGATTCAAAATGCTTAAATGTGTATACAGTACACAGGGGCGGATCCAGGGGGGGGGCAACAGGGCAATTGCCCCCCCCCCGAAATAATAGCACTGAATTGTCATCAATTGTCCCGAGTCTCTCTCTCACATGAGCCGATCAGCGGCGCAGAGAGAGAGAGACTCGCGTCTATGTGGTTACGGGCAGCGGCGGTAACTCAATCTGACAAGAAAGGATACCAGGAGGAGGTGGGTGGAGCCTCTTCCCTCACTCACTGTGACTGACGTGACGTCACTCGTTGCTAACGCCTGGGCCGCCTGGCGTCTAGCAACGAGTGACGTCAGTCACAGTGAGTGAGTCACGCCGGAGGTCGGAGGACGCAGGACGCGAGTCTCTCAGAGCCGACCGACGTACGGTGACAGTGAGTGTTGGCATGACCAGGGACAGCTAGGAGAGGGCAAACATGGGCATGTGTGCTGGGCTTTGATTCTGCTATAGAGCTGTCAGTAGCTGGCTCACTGTTTATGGAACGATCTCAGCTCCTGGACACCAACAGATCACCCATCTCCATCCTCTGACTTGTCATCTGTCTGCGATCAAAGGGTTTTTTTTTTTTGCATTGCTGTTGTTGCATAAACTGCCATGGGCTGTAATAGGGCTGGATCCATGTGATGCTTCCTGCACATTTACTCTATTCTAAGCTGCATTGGTAATCTGTAATGTGTGTGACAGGAGATGCTCATGCTGGAGGCTGGAGCAATAGGGCAGTTGCAGTTGAGACTCACTGTGTTAACTTCCACTTCCGTTCTTCCGCCCCTGTTACGTACAGTAACTAACTGAGTGCACTAACATGTCCATTGTCCAGCCAGACTGCCACCCCGTCCACAGTCAGTGGCGGCAGGGCTTTCTCTGCCCCTGACTGTGTTGGCCCCACCCACCGGCACCCTCCTCCCTCCATGTTGTCCACACTAAAGTACAGGCCACCACCACCCATGAGTTATTGTTGGCTCCACCCACCTCCTCCATCTTCTCCACCTGGCACCTTGGGCAGTCTGCAGTGCAGAGCGCAGTGAAATACACAAAGACGACTTATTGAGAAGATTACTGGATCCATCCGATCCATCTCCATTGATTCTCCAGTGACAATCCGCATCTGGTGACAGGCAACGTGGCAAGTGACAATTCGCAACGTGTGGCAGGTGATGTGTCAAGTGACAATCCGCATCTGGTGACAGGCGACGTGGCAATTGACAATCCGCATCTGGTGACAGGCGACGTGGCAATTGACAATCCGCATCTGGTGACAGGCGACGTGGCAATTGACAATCCACATCTAGTGACAGGCGACGTGGCAAGTGACAATCCTCATGATAGGTGACGTGGCAAGTGACAATCTGCATCTGGTGGCAGGCGATGGTGGCAAGTTACACGCTCAGGGCTCCCACTGATTCTGCATTATGGTGAGTTGATCTATTTCATTTTATATAGCAATGTGATAATAGAAATAATGCGCTTCAATCACCCTGACACCATAACAACCATGTTGCCGGGATGATTTAAGCGCCAACACCAGCTATTTCCCCAATAAATTGCCCCCAAAAAACGTCTTTTCTGGCAGTGCCCCTCCCGAGACAAGACTCTGGATCCGCCCCTGACAGTACAAGCATAAAAACATGATGATTAATGTGGCAGCTATTTAAAAAATATTCTTGGATTAAAGATCAAATATAGATACAGAATAAAACCTCTGAAATATATGAAATTACAGAGAAAGGAAATATAGAGGTAAAAAAATTGGAGAGAGGGGGAATGAAATATACAGTCCTTAGTGAATCCAGATAAAGCGCCTAGTAGTAGAAAAAATGCATCTACTAGCTTTTGATGCCTGGATCCACTTTGATTGAGGTGCTATGTTAATTGGGTTGACAGTGCACAAAGCATCTGTTGAACAGAAAATAGTTCCTATTTGTTACCAGCTTGTTATCTGTTTCAGGCTACCTTTAAGGCCGGGTTCACATACAGGTATGTGCGAATTAGATGCGTTTTTAACTGCATCCAATTCGCATGACATATGAACGTGACCAGCTCTCAATAGAGCTGGTTCATACATGGCCGGGAGGACCGCGTTGCGGTTTCCTGTGCGTTTTTGGGTCCAGTTCAGGTGCAAATTCAGGCAGAAAATTGGGCCTGATTTGCACCTGAACCGTTGAACAGAAATGCACCGGACCCTGGGCTGCAAACCTTGGCCGCACATATGTGAACTTGGCCTCAATGGAGCGGCGTCTGCTCCAATCAGAAGGGGATCTGTGAGCAGAATTGGAGCCAGATAGGATGGATGTCAGTTTTGTGACATACATGCCTGTTCAGTTTGTGCCTGATGGACACGAGTGGACCCATGACAGCTTTAGGCCTCATGTACACCGCTGCTGGTAAACGGACGTTTAGGAGCAGTTGGGCATTTTTTTCAACTGCTCATGAACTCTCCTCTATGTTATCTTATCAGTACATATACACAGGTTTGTTTATAGTAATTTCTAGACAGTTGTGTTTAGAGGCTTTTTTTGGAACCCAAAAAAATGCGTTCAGAAGCTGTGTATAGAGGCATTTCAAACCCCAAACGCGGCTAAACGCAGTAACTCGCGTTTAGCTGCGTTTTGTTTACAGGCGTTTTTCATTTTTGGCTATTTTGAAAAAAGAAAATGCTTCTAGACGCAAACACGGCTAAACGTGGCATGTAAACGCGGCATGTAAACGCGGCTAAACAGCCGTTTTTTAGATGCCGGTTTCTAGCTGTCAAGTTAAATCGTTCAGGAGAGGTTGAACAAAGTCCTGTGTACATGAAGCCTTATGGGCGAGCACTTTATGGCCAAGCTAAATGCATCATCATCACAGTAATGTTTAAACTGTATCCACTGTCAAAACTTTTTTTATCAGATGATAGAATGGGGAGTTATTAGAATCAGTTTTTTTTTTTTTTTTTTACATCTCTTTGTGGTCCCTTTCCTTCTTGTGATGGTGGCAACATTGTCAAAAGGGTGAGAAGTGACGAGAAAGCTCCAATGGAAACACAACATTAAAACACTTTTTTAGTACTATATAGTAGAGGAAGGCTAGAACCCCCATCAACTTGGAGTTTTTGCCTCTGCTGGACATCAATTGTGGTGTCATTTTAAAAATTGCGGGGGTGGGTTATTAGTTTTGATTCTTACTGGTGTAGCTTATGCAGCTCATGCATAATCCAAAATAATCAGACAGGATACTCCTGTTTAAAGAGGCAATGCAAGTAAAACTGTACTAAAATACAAACAACCTAATTGCAGCTTTTTTTTCTTTGAGCATAGGTGCCACTGGATACATGTGTCAGACAAAGGCTTGCGCACTAGGTGATCTTTACTGAATTCAGCAACAAAAAATGCAAAACAAAAAGCTGTACTAAGCCTGGCATGGAGCTCCTAAACAATAAAATCCCACTGGAAGGAATCTTACACTGCTGAGCCATGTAGTTCCTTGGGAGAAAAACAGACTAAAGCCTCGTACACACGATCGGACATTCCGACGGGAAAAGTTCTATGACAGGCTGTTGGCGGTAAATCCGACCATGTGTACGCTCCATTAGATGTTGAATAGCAGGTTTTAAAATTTTCCGCGGACAAATGTGTGTTGTCGGATTTTCCGAGTGCGTGTACGCAAGTCTGTCGGACAAATGTCCAAAGTACAAACACGCATGCTCATAAGCAAGGACGAGCCAGAAGTGGTCGGTCTTGTAAACTAGTGTTCGTAATGGAGAATTAACATTCGTGACCCGGCAAATTATGAAATCTCGAAATGCAGCGCACATTCTCTTCTTCTTTAATGGGATAATAATGAAGCTGCTTTACTGGTGATACTGATGGAGTTATTGCAAACAATTTTTCAAAGGCTTTTTTTCTAGTGATATCAAGAATAATATTATTATGCATGTTATTTTTTTTTTTTTTGGTGCAAGTTACCACAACACCATTATCCTGTAGTTTTTAAGATCAAAGATACAACCAGGTTGGTGTCCCTTGTTATTTTTACATTGTATTTTTTAAAATGTAACTGCCTACTCCCAAAATGTCATTTGAAGTAAAACACATAGCCAAGTATTATTCTCCACAATTTTTTTATTGTGCATCAGAAAAGTAAAACAAATAAAATTAGACATGCTATCTGCCAATAGAAGTTAACCAAAAAGTGCATTCTTTGCATCCAAAAACATAAAAAATATAACAAATCAAATCATTATTATTCAATCAAAAAATAAAATAAAAGCCTCATGAATGTTTCCTGCTTCTTAATATAGGGGGTCACCAATGCCAAGAGTTGGTAAAAGCCTGGGTCCGTCATCTGGAGATAATTCCAAAAATCATCCGGATTATTCTCCTGGAGCTCCCGCAGCAAAGGCATATGACATAATTGGTAACGATTAATAAAGCAACCAATTTTTGGTCCAAGAAATCCTCCTCCTCCTGTTCCTGGACTTGGCTTGGGTCAAAGCAATAACTCCAAGGCCAGTAATAAATA
Source organism: Aquarana catesbeiana (assembly GCF_042186555.1). Taxonomy (NCBI): domain Eukaryota; kingdom Metazoa; phylum Chordata; class Amphibia; order Anura; family Ranidae; genus Aquarana; species Aquarana catesbeiana. Next base: position 274,061,741 of record NC_133330.1, on the reverse strand, counting down.
ACATACTGTCTCCTCCGATTCCGCAACACGGCTGGTTGACGAACGGCCGTTCAGAAATTAACTGAAAAGCACATGAAATGAAAAAAGCGCAAACTGAAAAGCGCTAAATGAAAAGCGTGAAATAAAAAGAGCGAATCAATATTCACCAAACTTCTACTAACATGAAATTAGCAGAAGGAGCCCAAAGGGTGATGCTAAAGAGCTGAAAAACCACGTAGTACGTCACTACGTTCGTGTTTGTTGGCCGACAATTCCTTGCCGTTTGTATGCAAGACAAAATCCAGGCACACACCTTCGGACAAAAGTCAGAGGTTTTGTCTGCGGAAAATTTTGAGTTTTTTAGTTTGTTTTGCAGTTTGCAGAAACCCGCTACAGTCCATTTAACATGGTTTCCTATGGTACACATCTATGCGTTTTTCAGCTGGTGCGTTTTTGGAAAGGGTCAGGGACTTTTTTCCCCGCAGCAGATTGCGTTTTGCGTGTAATAGACTTCAAAGAACCTGCATCAAAAACACAAGTGTTACATTTTTTAATGCATTTTTATGTTTTTTTTTCTCCATAACAAACTGTGTATAGCTGGTTGTTAAGCAGCCAGCCAGGAAGCTGGGTGTTAAGTCCTTAACAACCAATAAGTCATCAGCTGTCAGAGGGGTTCCCCGCTGACAGCTGAATTTAAAAACAACAAAAAAAACAGGAAAAAAAGACTCCTCCCCTCCCTTTCCTGACCTGCCGGGCTGCATGCTCGGATAAAGGTCTGTTATGGATTTTTGGGGGGACCTCACACCATTTTATTCCAGATTCTTTATTGCAGGCGATTCTTTTTTTACATTCATCTGTCAGCGGGGAACCCCACTGACAGCTGATGACTCATCGTTTGTTAAGGACGCTCCTTAACCGATTCACCCCCGGAAGATTTTACCCCCTTCCTGACCAGAGCACTTTTTGTGATTCGGCACTGCGTCGCTTTAACTGACAATTGCGCAGTCGTGCGATGTTACACCCAAACAAAATTTCTTTTGGTGGTATTTGATCACCTCTGCGGTTTTTATTTTTTGCGATATAAACAAAAAAAGAGCGACAATTTTGAAAAAAATTCAATATTTTTTACTTTTTGCTATAATAAATATCCCCCAAAAATATATAAAAAAATTATTTTTTTCCTCAGGGTGTCAAGAATCCTTGCATCACCTCTGAATACAAGCCCAAAAAGGACGTATTTATTTTCTGTGCATTCTTTATTCTCTTAGATATATAAGATATATAATTACTGTTTCTGTTATTTTTTTTAGCTATATCCTTTTTTCATGACTATTTACTTTGATGGGTCCATCAATGGTATCCTCTACTTTTTTTTAGTAGTTGGTTTCTTTGGGTGGTGTACATGTATACAATTAAACAGCCCCTGGATCAGCCCATGTACCTGGCAGTCTTGTGCAAGTCAGCTCAAATTAGAAATACTGCATTGTGTATATATATGGGCAAAATAGAGGCTGGCTTTAAAGTCAAACTAAACTAAATCAGTATTACCTATTTTTAATCATTATGCTACTATCATTAGTAAATTGATAGGAAGGTATATTTGCTTTCATTTTTTTTTTCATTTCTTTAATTGCTTCCTGGTTTTTGTCCTAGGCCAAAATGCCCAGGAGTCTTCACTGGCATTTTTTTCTGTCATTTGGAGGAGGGAAGGAGAGGTTTTTTTAGCACACCCAGCCATCCGCCGAGCTAAGGGCAGATAGATTCCATGAAGTAAATGCTATATAAATCATCTGCCCTTATTCAAGATGGCCATGGCTAGAGGAACTGTTTTACAAAGTGATTGCTCAGCAAAATAAAGCATGTCGACATGATTGGATGGGGGAGTTTGCTGTGAATATTAAATATGAATAAAATACAGTTTTTAGTTTGTGGGGCTCAGATACAGTATATTTCTACTTAAAGTACCATTCTCATAACATAGAAAATTACCTGATTGTTTTGAGAATGTGTTTTCATTAGGATTGGGAAGCACAAAAGACACTTGTTCTGAAATAGAAAATTAAATGTTAGAATAATGATTTCATCAGCCATCTCAGTCAAAGTTTTATATGTATTGTATAAATTCAAAGGCATTATGTTTATTCAATAAAAGTTAATAGGTACCACCCATTGTATGTTTTTTATGGTATTTTATACTCTTTTAAATTAATATAAATTGTGATTTTGTGATCCAAAATGCTTAAATGTTTATACAGTACATGTATAAAAACATGATGATTAATGTGGCAGCTATTTAAAAAATATTCTTGGATTAAAGATCAAATATAGATACAGAATAAAACCTCTGAAATATATGAAGTTACAAAGAAAGGAAATATAGAGGTAAAAAAGTTGGAGAGAGGGGGAATGAAATATATAGTCCTTAGTGAATCCACATAAAGCGCCTAGTAGTAGAAAAAATGCATCTACTAGCTTTTGATGCCTGGATCCACTTTGATTGAGGTGCTATGTTAATTGGGTTGACAGTGCACAAAGCATCTGTTGAACAGAAAATACTTCCTATTTGTTACCAGTTTGTTATCTGTTTCAGGCTACTTTTAAGGCCGGGTTCACATACAGGTATGTGCGAATTAGATGTGTTTTTAACTGCATCCAATTCGCATGACATATGAATGTGACCAGCTCTCAATAGAGCTGGTTCAATAGAGCTGGTGCATTGCAGTTTCCTGTGCATTTTTGGGTCCAGTTCAGGTGCAAATTCAGGCAGAAATTTGGGCCTGATTTGCACCTGAAACGTTGAACAGAAATGCACCGGACCCTGGGCTACAAACCTTGGCCGCACATATGTGAACTTGGCCTCAATGGAGTGGCATCTGCTCCAATCAGAAGGGGATCTGTGAGCAGAATTGGAGCCGGATAGGATGGATGTCAGTTTTGTGACATACATGCCTGTTCAGTTTGTGCCCGATGGACACGAGTGGACCCATGACAGCTTTAGGCCTCATGTACACCGCTGCTGGTAAATGGACGTTTAGGAGCAGTTGGGCTTTTTTTTTTCAACTGCTCATGAACCCTTCTCTATGTTATCTTATCAGTACATATACACAGGTTCGTTTATAGTCGTTTCTAGGAAGTTGTGTTTAGAGGCTTTTTTTGGAACCCAAAAAAATGCGTTCAGAAGCTGTGTGTAGAGGCATTTCAAACCCCAAACGCGGCTAAATGCGGTAACTCGCGTTTAGCTGCATTTCGTTTACAGGCGTTTTTCCTTTTTAGCTATTTTGAAAAAAGAAAATGCTTCTAGACGCAAACTCAGCTAAACGTGACTAAACGCGGCATGTAAATGCGGCTAAACAGCCGTTTTTAGATGCCAGTTTCTAGCTGTCAATATAAATCGTTCAGGAGAGGTTGAACAACGTCCCATGTACATGAAGCCTTATGGTCGAACACTTTATGGCCAAGCTAAATGCATCATCATCACAGTAATGTTTAAACTGTATCCACTGTCAAAACTTTTTTTATTAGAGGATAGAATGGGGAGTTATTAGAATCAGTTTTTTTTTTTTTACATCTCTTTGTGGTCCCTTTCCTTCTTGTGATCAGGCATGTACTGTCCATCGGGACTACCGGGAGATTCCCGGTGGGCCGATGGCTTAGTGGGCCAGCCGCGTTTAAGCTGGAGATATGAGTAGTACATAGTATTTGGTTAATTATACTTGGCTTGTAGTTCCGAAAACGGCATCAGCCTGCCACTCCGAAATATATGGGATAATAAAATAACACCAAAAGAGCGCCATTTGGGACCCTGTTAGGATAATCCTGTTTAAAGAGGAAATGCAAGTAAAACTGTACTAAAATACAAACAACCTAATTGCAGCTTTTTTTTTCTTTGAGCATAGGAGCTAAATAGGTGCCACTGGATACATGTGTCAGACAAAGGCATGCGCACTAGGTGATCTTTACTGAATTCAGCAACAAAAAATGCAAAACAAAAAGCTGTACTAAGCCTGGCATGGAGCTCCCCAACAATAAAATCCCACTAGAAGGAGTCTAACTCCTGTGTGTTCTAACTGAAGTGGGGAGGGGACTGTGCAGGGGAGATGACAGATCGCTGTTCATACTCAGAGGATCTGTCTGTTCTCCCCTCAGAGAACCAGAAACTGTGTGGTCACACATACAGATCTTGGTTCTCCATGTGTCAGCGGCAATCACGGGAGCCCGGTGGTGATCGTGATCACCGGGCACTCGCATCGGCTCGGGGGGCCCCTAGTGCCCACAGGGCAAAGTGATGTTACATAACGTTGTTTCGCCCAGCCGTGTCATTCTGCCACAGTACAACTGTGGCGGCTAGTCGGCAAGTGGTTAACAACCAACTATTCACAGTTTGTTTAAGAAAAAAAGCAAAATGCAAATCTGCATGCAAGAATGCATCAAAAATGCAGGTTTAAAAACGCAAAACACATTTCACAACAAGCTGGAAAAATGTACCGTAACCGCATAGATGTCACCTTTGAAAAAATAATAAATGCACATATTTTTGCAGGAACAAATGAATGTGTATTTCTTTCTTTTTTACAGGAGCGTGCAAATTATTGCACCCACAATCAATGGATCACGGTGCAATGTCAGGCTACTGCAAATACTTCCTCTAGTTCTCTGATCATACCTCCATTGGGGCTCTGAGGAAGAAGGTACTCCTTCGAAGCGCATCAGACAGCAGCGGTCCTGATGTCCTCCCTTTTGCTATCTGGAGACTGTTGGTTCCAGGACTGATTGCCACAAATAGGTGGCTTTTACAAGCAATAATTCTCCACATGTTTGCGAGTAGTTTTAAAATTGTTTTTATGAATAAATTGCCTTGGGATAATACACAAGGCTAGTGTGCCCTCTTCTTTTTATCTTTTTTATGCTCATACCCTCATACCTGTCCATTGAGAACTACAGTTCCATCTGCCATGGGGCCATATCTGTAAATGAATGATGGGGCAGTGTGGGTGGAACCCCGCACAGCGCTTTGGGGAAGAAGAACCCCTACTTGCTGTCGCAGGGGGTGATTTGAAGGTGGAAGGTAGGTATGTTACATGTGGGTATAACATGATGGAAAAGATGAACTTAGCCTTTAACCACTAAAGACCAGCCTCGTTTTGGATTTTAGGTGTTTACATGTTTAAAACAGGTTTTTTTGTTAGAAAATTACTTAGAACCCCCAAACATTATATATGTTTTTTTTTCTAACACCCTAGAGAATAAACCGTATTTGCGCAGCGGTCTTATAAGCGCATTTTTTGGAAAAAAATCACTTTTTTGAATAAAAAAAATAAGACAACAGTAAAGTTAGCCCAATTTTTTTTTATATTGTGAAATATAATGTTACGCCAAGTAAATTGATACCCAACATGTCACGCTTCAAAATTGGGCCCGCTCGTGGAATGGCGTCAAACTTTTACCCTCAAAAATGTCCATAGGCGATGTTTAAAAAATTCTACAGGTTGCATGTTTTGCGTTACAGAGGAGGTCTAGGGCTAGAATTATTGCTCTCGCTCTACCGGTAGCGGCGATACCTCACATGTGTGGTTTGACCACCGTTTTCATATGCGGGCGCTACTCGCATATCCGTTCGCTTCTGCGTGCGAGCTCGTCGGGACAGGGGGTTTAAAAAAATTTTTTTTTTTACATTTTTATTATTTTACATTATTTAATTTATTTTTACACTGTTTAAAAAAAAATTGTGTCACTTTTATTCCTATTACAAGGAATGTAAACATCCCTTGTAATAGATAAAAGCATGACAGGACCTCTTAAATATGAGATCTGGGGTCAAAAAGACCTCAGATCTCATATTTACACTAAAATGCAATAAAAAAAAAAAAAAAAGTCATTACAAAAATGACATTGAAAAAAATATGCCTTTAAGAGGCGTGGGCGGAAGTGACGTTTTGACGTCGCTTCCGCCCAGCTGCCATAACAAAGATATCCACTGGCAAAGTTTGGACGTACATCGGCGTGCGGCGTGTAACCCAATTTTAATCGATGCAAAAAAAAATCATAATTAAAATAGGAAGGAGAAAAGAGCAGAAAATGTATATATCCCCTAGGAAAAAAAAACTCAAATCTATCAATTGTGAATCTGGTTACAGTAAGCTGACATCTGTTCATTTGCTATGGGTTGCATGCCTTCCACTACACGTTTTCTACTCTAAACAATTGCTGACAACAATACACCATTGTCATATAGAAGATGAGATTACTCACTGATATAAGATTAAAAAGAAAATTTTCTGTGGCAAATAATTACATCTTTTGACAAAATCAAGCAAAATCAGATTAGTTAAATTACACTGTAGCATATAAACTATTGGAAACATAAAATCAAATGTGTCTTCCTATAACAAAGACTTACTTAGTAACAATACCCTACAGGATACTTCTGATGTCGTCAATCGTTACATAACTTAGAATAAACTCAGTATAACATTTAAGAATTTTCACCCATAATACTATATGTTAAAAAAAAAACTCAGTAGGCAATTTCAGTTTTCCAGTACCAGGGGATGTATGGCAACCATTTCATTAAATGAGAGGGCACATAAACTTTTAACAAAAAACAAAAAAAACAAAAAAAGAAAATAAAGGAATATTTACCTTCACTGAAGACACTGAGGACGCTCAACATCAATAGGATTATGGTCCTCATGATTCTCTGTCTGTTCTGCCCCAGGTTACTGGGAGAACTGTGAAACTTGTAGCCTCCAAGTGAGTTTATATACTGTCAGTAAACTGACACCCTTGCATGTGCTCCCTGGTGGGTTTTCCTACCCATCACTTGTATAATTACCACCCATATTCTTGATAACATGATCAAATTACCTATGAAGATTTGCACGAAGGTCAATGTTCATTAAATTCATCACTAGGACAGAAAAAGTTTTTTTTTACAGGATTTGCATACTGAATAAACACGGAAAATCAAACATTGATCTTTGTATTTTTGCTAGGTGTATGCCAATTGAAGTGTAAGGCTGATGAGGGAGATGAACTCAGAAATAGCAAGGCAGGGGTATATGTCTGCCAGTATTTGCAATTGCATTAACTCCACGAGCTGCCATGATCATTGGCATGTCAAAAGTGGTGCACACCCAGTACGTACAATTTTTTTTTTTAAAAGGTGTTTTTTTTGTTTTTTTACTTCAATGAAACTGGATTGATGCACTAAACATATAAGACAGACACTTAAGCCTGGCACACACTACAGTTATTTTTTCGTGCAACCCACGAGGTTGCATGAAAAAAAACTGACAGCTCCAATCGGGAGCAGCTGTACTAACCATGCAAGCAGTGCCGGGACAAGGTCATCCGGTGCCCAGGGCAAAGATGGAAAACTGCGTCCCGCCCCCCCCCCCGCCGCTGTGAAAGCTACAACGCCTACAGACGATGGGATCTATACTGGGAATTTGTTAAATACTAGTATTGGCGGCGATCAGTGTCTTAGGCGCGGTTCACACTGGGGAAACTTGTCATGCCCCATTCAGTGCAGTAAAACCGTTCTAATCGGAGCGACAGGACACAGCACATCAGGGCACATCACATCAGGACACAGCACATCAGGGCACATCAGGGCACAGGTCACAGTACATTAGGGCACAGCACATCAGGGCACATCAGGGCACAGGTCACAGCACATCAGGGCACATCAGGGCACAGGTCACAGTACATCAGGGCACAGCACATCAGGGCACATCAGGGCACAGGTCACAGTACATCAGAGTACAGAGCCCAGCACATCAGGGTACAGCACACCAGGCCACATCAGGGTACAGCACATCAGGGCACAGCACATCAGGGTACAGCACATCAGGGCACAGCCCATCAGGGTACAGCCCATCAGGGTACAGAGCCCAGCACATCAGGACACAGGTCACAGTACATCGGGGCACACAACATTAAGGCACAGCACATCGGGGCACAAGGCACATCGGGGCACATCAGGGCACAGGACATTGGGGCACAAAGCACATCGGGGCACATCAGGGCACAGGACATTGGGGCACAAGGCACATCAGGGCACAGGTCACAGTACATCAGGGCACAGCACATCAGGGCACAGGTCACAGTACATCAGGGCACAGCACATCAGGGCACAGGTCACAGTACATCAGGGTACAGAGCCCAGCACATCAGGGTACAGCACACCAGGCCACATCAAGGTACAGCACATCAGGGCACAGCCCATCAGGGCACAGAGCCCAGCACATCAGGACACAGGTCACAGTACATCGGAGCACACGACATTAAGGCACAGCACATCGGGGCACAAGGCACATCGGGGCACATCAGGGCATAGGACATTGGGGCACAAGGCACATCAGGGCATGGGGCACATAGGACATCAGGGCACATAGCACATCAGGGCACGGGGCACATCAGGGCACATAGCACATCAGGGCACGGGGCACATCAGGGCACATAGCACATCAGGGCACGGGGCACATAGCACATCAGGGCATGGAGCACATCAGGGTACAGCACATCAGGGTACAGCACAACACATGAGGGTACAGGGCACAGAACATCAGGGTACAGGGCACATCAGGGCACATAGCACATTAGGGCACATGGCACATCAGGGCACATAGCACATTAGGGCACGGAGCACATAGCACATCAGGGCACGGGGAACATCAGGGCACATAGCACATCAGGGCACGGGGCACATCAGGGCACGGAGCACATCAGGGCACAGCACATCAGGGTACAGCACATCAGGGTACAGGGCACATCAGGGCACATAGTACATCAGGGCACAGAGCACATCAGGGCATGGAGCACATCAGGGTACAGCACATCAGGGTACAGGGCACAGCACATCAGGGTACAGGGCACAGCACATCAGGGTACAGGGCACATCAGGGCACATAGCACATCAGAGCACGGGGCACATCAGGGCACATAGCACATCAGGGCACGGGGCACATAGCACATCAGGGCATGGAGCACATCAGGGTACAGCACATCAGGGTACAGCACAACACATGAGGGTACAGGGCACAGAACATCAGGGTACAGGGCACATCAGGGCACATAGCACATTAGGGCACATGGCACATCAGGGCACATAGCACATCAGGGCATGGAGCACATAGCACATCAGGGCACGGGGCACATCAGGGCACATAGCACATCAGGGCACGGGGCACATCAGGGCACGGAGCACATCAGGGCACAGCACATCAGGGTACAGCACATCAGGGTACAGGGCACAGCACATCAGGGTACAGGGCACATCAGGGCACATAGCACATCAGGGCACGGGGCACATCAGGGCACATAGCACATCAGGGCATGGGGCACATAGCAAATCAGAGCACGGGGCACATCAGGGCACATAGCACATCAGGGCACGGGGCACATAGCACATCAGGGCATGGGGCACATCAGGGCACATAGCACATCAGGGCATGGGGCACATCAGGGCACGGGGCACATCAGGGCACAGCACATCTGGCTACAGAGCACATCAGGGCACAACACATCAGGGTACAGGGCACAGCACATCAGGGTACAAGGCACATCAGGGCACATAGCACATCAGGGCACGGGGCACATCAGGGCACATAGCACATCAGGGCACGGGCACATCAGGGCACATAGCACATCAGGGCATGGGGCACATCAGGGCACGGGGCACATAGCACATCAGGGCACGGAGCACATCAGGGTACAGCACATGAGGGTACAGCACAACACATGAGGGTACAGGGCACAGAACATCAGGGTACAGGGCACATCAGGGCACATAGCACATTAGGGCATGGGGCACATCAGGGCACATAGCACATCAGTGCATGGGGCACATAGCACATCAGGGCACAGGGCACATCAGGGCACATAGCACATCAGGGCACGGGGCACATCAGGGCACGGGGGACATCAGGGCCCAGCACATCAGGGTACAGGGCACAGCACATCAGGGTACAGGGCTAAACGTGACTAAACGCGGCATGTAAATGCGGCTAAACAGCCGTTTTTAGATGCCAGTTTCTAGCTGTCAATTTAAATCGTTCAGGAGAGGTTGAACAACGTCCCATGTACATGAAGCCTTATGGTCGAACACTTTATGGCCAAGCTAAATGCATCATCATCACAGTAATGTTTAAACTGTATCCACTGTCAAAACTTTTTTTATTAGAGGATAGAATGGGGAGTTATTAGAATCAGTTTTTTTTTTTTTACATCTCTTTGTGGTCCCTTTCCTTCTTGTGATCAGGCATGTACTGTCCATCGGGACTACCGGGAGATTCCCGGTGGGCCGATGGCTTAGTGGGCCAGCCGCGTTTAAGCTGGAGATATGAGTAGTACATAGTATTTGGTAAATTATACTTGGCTTGTAGTTCCGAAAACGGCATCAGCCTGCCACTCCGAAATATATGGGATAATAAAATAACACCAAAAGAGCGCCATTTGGGACCCTGTTAGGATAATCCTGTTTAAAGAGGAAATGCAAGTAAAACTGTACTAAAATACAAACAACCTAATTGCAGCTTTTTTTTTCTTTGAGCATAGGAGCTAAATAGGTGCCACTGGATACATGTGTCAGACAAAGGCATGCGCACTAGGTGATCTTTACTGAATTCAGCAACAAAAAATGCAAAACAAAAAGCTGTACTAAGCCTGGCATGGAGCTCCCCAACAATAAAATCCCACTAGAAGGAGTCTAACTCCTGTGTGTTCTAACTGAAGTGGGGAGGGGACTGTGCAGGGGAGATGACAGATCGCTGTTCATACTCAGAGGATCTGTCTGTTCTCCCCTCAGAGAACCAGAAACTGTGTGGTCACACATACAGATCTTGGTTCTCCATGTGTCAGCGGCAATCGCGGGAGCCCGGTGGTGATCGTGATCACCGGGCACTCGCATCGGCTCGGGGGGCCCCTAGTGCCCACAGGGCAAAGTGATGTTACATAACGTTGTTTCGCCCAGCCGTGTCATTCTGCCACAGTACAACTGTGGCGGCTAGTCGGCAAGTGGTTAACAACCAACTATTCACAGTTTGTTTAAGAAAAAAAGCAAAATGCAAATCTGCATGCAAGAATGCATCAAAAATGCAGGTTTAAAAACGCAAAACACATTTCACAACAAGCTGGAAAAATGTACCGTAACCGCATAGATGTCACCTTTGAAAAAATAATAAATGCACATATTTTTGCAGGAACAAATGAATGTGTATTTCTTTCTTTTTTACAGGAGCGTGCAAATTATTGCACCCACAATCAATGGATCACGGTGCAATGTCAGGCTACTGCAAATACTTCCTCTAGTTCTCTGATCATACCTCCATTGGGGCTCTGAGGAAGAAGGTACTCCTTCGAAGCGCATCAGACAGCAGCGGTCCTGATGTCCTCCCTTTTGCTATCTGGAGACTGTTGGTTCCAGGACTGATTGCCACAAATAGGTGGCTTTTACAAGCAATAATTCTCCACATGTTTGCGAGTAGTTTTAAAATTGTTTTTATGAATAAATTGCCTTGGGATAATACACAAGGCTAGTGTGCCCTCTTCTTTTTATCTTTTTTATGCTCATACCCTCATACCTGTCCATTGAGAACTACAGTTCCATCTGCCATGGGGCCATATCTGTAAATGAATGATGGGGCAGTGTGGGTGGAACCCCGCACAGCGCTTTGGGGAAGAAGAACCCCTACTTGCTGTCGCAGGGGGTGATTTGAAGGTGGAAGGTAGGTATGTTACATGTGGGTATAACATGATGGAAAAGATGAACTTAGCCTTTAACCACTAAAGACCAGCCTCGTTTTGGATTTTAGGTGTTTACATGTTTAAAACAGGTTTTTTTGTTAGAAAATTACTTAGAACCCCCAAACATTATATATGTTTTTTTTTCTAACACCCTAGAGAATAAACCGTATTTGCGCAGCGGTCTTATAAGCGCATTTTTTGGAAAAAAATCACTTTTTTGAATAAAAAAAATAAGACAACAGTAAAGTTAGCCCAATTTTTTTTTATATTGTGAAATATAATGTTACGCCAAGTAAATTGATACCCAACATGTCACGCTTCAAAATTGGGCCCGCTCGTGGAATGGCGTCAAACTTTTACCCTCAAAAATGTCCATAGGCGATGTTTAAAAAATTCTACAGGTTGCATGTTTTGCGTTACAGAGGAGGTCTAGGGCTAGAATTATTGCTCTCGCTCTACCGGTAGCGGCGATACCTCACATGTGTGGTTTGACCACCGTTTTCATATGCGGGCGCTACTCGCATATCCGTTCGCTTCTGCGTGCGAGCTCGTCGGGACAGGGGGTTTAAAAAAATTTTTTTTTTTACATTTTTATTATTTTACATTATTTAATTTATTTTTACACTGTTTAAAAAAAAATTGTGTCACTTTTATTCCTATTACAAGGAATGTAAACATCCCTTGTAATAGATAAAAGCATGACAGGACCTCTTAAATATGAGATCTGGGGTCAAAAAGACCTCAGATCTCATATTTACACTAAAATGCAATAAAAAAAAAAAAAAAAGTCATTACAAAAATGACATTGAAAAAAATATGCCTTTAAGAGGCGTGGGCGGAAGTGACGTTTTGACGTCGCTTCCGCCCAGCTGCCATAACAAAGATATCCACTGGCAAAGTTTGGACGTACATCGGCGTGCGGCGTGTAACCCAATTTTAATCGATGCAAAAAAAAATCATAATTAAAATAGGAAGGAGAAAAGAGCAGAAAATGTATATATCCCCTAGGAAAAAAAAACTCAAATCTATCAAATTGTGAATCTGGTTACAGTAAGCTGACATCTGTTCATTTGCTATGGGTTGCATGCCTTCCACTACACGTTTTCTACTCTAAACAATTGCTGACAACAATACACCATTGTCATATAGAAGATGAGATTACTCACTGATATAAGATTAAAAAGAAAATTTTCTGTGGCAAATAATTACATCTTTTGACAAAATCAAGCAAAATCAGATTAGTTAAATTACACTGTAGCATATAAACTATTGGAAACATAAAATCAAATGTGTCTTCCTATAACAAAGACTTACTTAGTAACAATACCCTACAGGATACTTCTGATGTCGTCAATCGTTACATAACTTAGAATAAACTCAGTATAACATTTAAGAATTTTCACCCATAATACTATATGTTAAAAAAAAAACTCAGTAGGCAATTTCAGTTTTCCAGTACCAGGGGATGTATGGCAACCATTTCATTAAATGAGAGGGCACATAAACTTTTAACAAAAAACAAAAAAAACAAAAAAAGAAAATAAAGGAATATTTACCTTCACTGAAGACACTGAGGACGCTCAACATCAATAGGATTATGGTCCTCATGATTCTCTGTCTGTTCTGCCCCAGGTTACTGGGAGAACTGTGAAACTTGTAGCCTCCAAGTGAGTTTATATACTGTCAGTAAACTGACACCCTTGCATGTGCTCCCTGGTGGGTTTTCCTACCCATCACTTGTATAATTACCACCCATATTCTTGATAACATGATCAAATTACCTATGAAGATTTGCACGAAGGTCAATGTTCATTAAATTCATCACTAGGACAGAAAAAGTTTTTTTTTACAGGATTTGCATACTGAATAAACACGGAAAATCAAACATTGATCTTTGTATTTTTGCTAGGTGTATGCCAATTGAAGTGTAAGGCTGATGAGGGAGATGAACTCAGAAATAGCAAGGCAGGGGTATATGTCTGCCAGTATTTGCAATTGCATTAACTCCACGAGCTGCCATGATCATTGGCATGTCAAAAGTGGTGCACACCCAGTACGTACAATTTTTTTTTTTAAAAGGTGTTTTTTTTGTTTTTTTACTTCAATGAAACTGGATTGATGCACTAAACATATAAGACAGACACTTAAGCCTGGCACACACTACAGTTATTTTTTCGTGCAACCCACGAGGTTGCATGAAAAAAAACTGACAGCTCCAATCGGGAGCAGCTGTACTAACCATGCAAGCAGTGCCGGGACAAGGTCATCCGGTGCCCAGGGCAAAGATGGAAAACTGCGTCCCGCCCCCCCCCCCCCCGCCGCTGTGAAAGCTACAACGCCTACAGACGATGGGATCTATACTGGGAATTTGTTAAATACTAGTATTGGCGGCGATCAGTGTCTTAGGCGCGGTTCACACTGGGGAAACTTGTCATGCCCCATTCAGTGCAGTAAAACCGTTCTAATCGGAGCGACAGGACACAGCACATCAGGGCACATCACATCAGGACACAGCACATCAGGGCACATCAGGGCACAGGTCACAGTACATTAGGGCACAGCACATCAGGGCACATCAGGGCACAGGTCACAGCACATCAGGGCACATCAGGGCACAGGTCACAGTACATCAGGGCACAGCACATCAGGGCACATCAGGGCACAGGTCACAGTACATCAGAGTACAGAGCCCAGCACATCAGGGTACAGCACACCAGGCCACATCAGGGTACAGCACATCAGGGCACAGCACATCAGGGTACAGCACATCAGGGCACAGCCCATCAGGGTACAGCCCATCAGGGTACAGAGCCCAGCACATCAGGACACAGGTCACAGTACATCGGGGCACACAACATTAAGGCACAGCACATCGGGGCACAAGGCACATCGGGGCACATCAGGGCACAGGACATTGGGGCACAAAGCACATCGGGGCACATCAGGGCACAGGACATTGGGGCACAAGGCACATCAGGGCACAGGTCACAGTACATCAGGGCACAGCACATCAGGGCACAGGTCACAGTACATCAGGGCACAGCACATCAGGGCACAGGTCACAGTACATCAGGGTACAGAGCCCAGCACATCAGGGTACAGCACACCAGGCCACATCAAGGTACAGCACATCAGGGCACAGCCCATCAGGGCACAGAGCCCAGCACATCAGGACACAGGTCACAGTACATCGGAGCACACGACATTAAGGCACAGCACATCGGGGCACAAGGCACATCGGGGCACATCAGGGCATAGGACATTGGGGCACAAGGCACATCAGGGCATGGGGCACATAGGACATCAGGGCACATAGCACATCAGGGCACGGGGCACATCAGGGCACATAGCACATCAGGGCACGGGGCACATCAGGGCACATAGCACATCAGGGCACGGGGCACATAGCACATCAGGGCATGGAGCACATCAGGGTACAGCACATCAGGGTACAGCACAACACATGAGGGTACAGGGCACAGAACATCAGGGTACAGGGCACATCAGGGCACATAGCACATTAGGGCACATGGCACATCAGGGCACATAGCACATTAGGGCACGGAGCACATAGCACATCAGGGCACGGGGAACATCAGGGCACATAGCACATCAGGGCACGGGGCACATCAGGGCATGGAGCACATCAGGGCACAGCACATCAGGGTACAGCACATCAGGGTACAGGGCACATCAGGGCACATAGTACATCAGGGCACAGAGCACATCAGGGCATGGAGCACATCAGGGTACAGCACATCAGGGTACAGGGCACAGCACATCAGGGTACAGGGCACAGCACATCAGGGTACAGGGCACATCAGGGCACATAGCACATCAGAGCACGGGGCACATCAGGGCACATAGCACATCAGGGCACGGGGCACATAGCACATCAGGGCATGGAGCACATCAGGGTACAGCACATCAGGGTACAGCACAACACATGAGGGTACAGGGCACAGAACATCAGGGTACAGGGCACATCAGGGCACATAGCACATTAGGGCACATGGCACATCAGGGCACATAGCACATCAGGGCATGGAGCACATAGCACATCAGGGCACGGGGCACATCAGGGCACATAGCACATCAGGGCACGGGGCACATCAGGGCACGGAGCACATCAGGGCACAGCACATCAGGGTACAGCACATCAGGGTACAGGGCACAGCACATCAGGGTACAGGGCACATCAGGGCACATAGCACATCAGGGCACGGGGCACATCAGGGCACATAGCACATCAGGGCATGGGACACATAGCAAATCAGAGCACGGGGCACATCAGGGCACATAGCACATCAGGGCACGGGGCACATAGCACATCAGGGCATGGGGCACATCAGGGCACATAGCACATCAGGGCATGGGGCACATCAGGGCACGGGGCACATCAGGGCACAGCACATCTGGCTACAGAGCACATCAGGGCACAACACATCAGGGTACAGGGCACAGCACATCAGGGTACAAGGCACATCAGGGCACATAGCACATCAGGGCACGGGGCACATCAGGGCACATAGCACATCAGGGCACGGGCACATCAGGGCACATAGCACATCAGGGCATGGGGCACATCAGGGCACGGGGCACATAGCACATCAGGGCACGGAGCACATCAGGGTACAGCACATGAGGGTACAGCACAACACATGAGGGTACAGGGCACAGAACATCAGGGTACAGGGCACATCAGGGCACATAGCACATTAGGGCACGGGGCACATCAGGGCACATAGCACATCAGTGCATGGGGCACATAGCACATCAGGGCACAGGGCACATCAGGGCACATAGCACATCAGGGCACGGGGCACATCAGGGCACGGGGGACATCAGGGCCCAGCACATCAGGGTACAGGGCACAGCACATCAGGGTACAGGGCACATCAGGACACATAGCACATCAGGGCACAGGGCACATCAGGGCACATAGCACATCATGGCATGGGGCACATAGCACATCAGAGCACGGGGCACATCGGGGCACAAAGCACATCAGGGCATGGGGCACATCAGGGCACGGGGCACATCAGGGCACATAGCACATCAGGGCACGGGGCACATCAGGGCACAGGGCACATCAGGGCATGGAGCACATCAGGGCACGGGCACATCAGGGCACATGGCACATCAGGGCACGGGCACATCAG
The DNA here is from genome assembly GCF_042186555.1 of Aquarana catesbeiana. Lineage (NCBI taxonomy): Eukaryota > Metazoa > Chordata > Amphibia > Anura > Ranidae > Aquarana > Aquarana catesbeiana. The sequence goes on along the minus strand of NC_133330.1, from coordinate 274,044,855 downwards.
GGCATGGAGCACATCAGAGCACATGGCACATCAGGGCACGGGGCACATCAGGGCACATGGCACATTAGGGCATGGGGCACATCAGGGCACATAGCACATCAGTGCATGGGGCACATAGCACATCAGGGCACAGGGCACATCAGGGCACATAGCACATCAGGGCACGGGGCACATCAGGGCACGGGGGACATCAGGGCCCAGCACATCAGGGTACAGGGCACAGCACATCAGGGTACAGGGCTAAACGTGACTAAACGCGGCATGTAAATGCGGCTAAACAGCCGTTTTTAGATGCCAGTTTCTAGCTGTCAATTTAAATCGTTCAGGAGAGGTTGAACAACGTCCCATGTACATGAAGCCTTATGGTCGAACACTTTATGGCCAAGCTAAATGCATCATCATCACAGTAATGTTTAAACTGTATCCACTGTCAAAACTTTTTTTATTAGAGGATAGAATGGGGAGTTATTAGAATCAGTTTTTTTTTTTTTACATCTCTTTGTGGTCCCTTTCCTTCTTGTGATCAGGCATGTACTGTCCATCGGGACTACCGGGAGATTCCCGGTGGGCCGATGGCTTAGTGGGCCAGCCGCGTTTAAGCTGGAGATATGAGTAGTACATAGTATTTGGTAAATTATACTTGGCTTGTAGTTCCGAAAACGGCATCAGCCTGCCACTCCGAAATATATGGGATAATAAAATAACACCAAAAGAGCGCCATTTGGGACCCTGTTAGGATAATCCTGTTTAAAGAGGAAATGCAAGTAAAACTGTACTAAAATACAAACAACCTAATTGCAGCTTTTTTTTTCTTTGAGCATAGGAGCTAAATAGGTGCCACTGGATACATGTGTCAGACAAAGGCATGCGCACTAGGTGATCTTTACTGAATTCAGCAACAAAAAATGCAAAACAAAAAGCTGTACTAAGCCTGGCATGGAGCTCCCCAACAATAAAATCCCACTAGAAGGAGTCTAACTCCTGTGTGTTCTAACTGAAGTGGGGAGGGGACTGTGCAGGGGAGATGACAGATCGCTGTTCATACTCAGAGGATCTGTCTGTTCTCCCCTCAGAGAACCAGAAACTGTGTGGTCACACATACAGATCTTGGTTCTCCATGTGTCAGCGGCAATCGCGGGAGCCCGGTGGTGATCGTGATCACCGGGCACTCGCATCGGCTCGGGGGGCCCCTAGTGCCCACAGGGCAAAGTGATGTTACATAACGTTGTTTCGCCCAGCCGTGTCATTCTGCCACAGTACAACTGTGGCGGCTAGTCGGCAAGTGGTTAACAACCAACTATTCACAGTTTGTTTAAGAAAAAAAGCAAAATGCAAATCTGCATGCAAGAATGCATCAAAAATGCAGGTTTAAAAACGCAAAACACATTTCACAACAAGCTGGAAAAATGTACCGTAACCGCATAGATGTCACCTTTGAAAAAATAATAAATGCACATATTTTTGCAGGAACAAATGAATGTGTATTTCTTTCTTTTTTACAGGAGCGTGCAAATTATTGCACCCACAATCAATGGATCACGGTGCAATGTCAGGCTACTGCAAATACTTCCTCTAGTTCTCTGATCATACCTCCATTGGGGCTCTGAGGAAGAAGGTACTCCTTCGAAGCGCATCAGACAGCAGCGGTCCTGATGTCCTCCCTTTTGCTATCTGGAGACTATTGGTTCCAGGACTGATTGCCACAAATAGGTGGCTTTTACAAGCAATAATTCTCCACATGTTTGCGAGTAGTTTTAAAATTGTTTTTATGAATAAATTGCCTTGGGATAATACACAAGGCTAGTGTGCCCTCTTCTTTTTATCTTTTTTATGCTCATACCCTCATACCTGTCCATTGAGAACTACAGTTCCATCTGCCATGGGGCCATATCTGTAAATGAATGATGGGGCAGTGTGGGTGGAACCCCGCACAGCGCTTTGGGGAAGAAGAACCCCTACTTGCTGTCGCAGGGGGTGATTTGAAGGTGGAAGGTAGGTATGTTACATGTGGGTATAACATGATGGAAAAGATGAACTTAGCCTTTAACCACTAAAGACCAGCCTCGTTTTGGATTTTAGGTGTTTACATGTTTAAAACAGGTTTTTTTGTTAGAAAATTACTTAGAACCCCCAAACATTATATATGTTTTTTTTTCTAACACCCTAGAGAATAAACCGTATTTGCGCAGCGGTCTTATAAGCGCATTTTTTGGAAAAAAATCACTTTTTTGAATAAAAAAAATAAGACAACAGTAAAGTTAGCCCAATTTTTTTTTATATTGTGAAATATAATGTTACGCCAAGTAAATTGATACCCAACATGTCACGCTTCAAAATTGGGCCCGCTCGTGGAATGGCGTCAAACTTTTACCCTCAAAAATGTCCATAGGCGATGTTTAAAAAATTCTACAGGTTGCATGTTTTGCGTTACAGAGGAGGTCTAGGGCTAGAATTATTGCTCTCGCTCTACCGGTAGCGGCGATACCTCACATGTGTGGTTTGACCACCGTTTTCATATGCGGGCGCTACTCGCATATCCGTTCGCTTCTGCGTGCGAGCTCGTCGGGACAGGGGGTTTAAAAAAATTTTTTTTTTTACATTTTTATTATTTTACATTATTTAATTTATTTTTACACTGTTTAAAAAAAAATTGTGTCACTTTTATTCCTATTACAAGGAATGTAAACATCCCTTGTAATAGATAAAAGCATGACAGGACCTCTTAAATATGAGATCTGGGGTCAAAAAGACCTCAGATCTCATATTTACACTAAAATGCAATAAAAAAAAAAAAAAAAGTCATTACAAAAATGACATTGAAAAAAATATGCCTTTAAGAGGCGTGGGCGGAAGTGACGTTTTGACGTCGCTTCCGCCCAGCTGCCATAACAAAGATATCCACTGGCAAAGTTTGGACGTACATCGGCGTGCGGCGTGTAACCCAATTTTAATCGATGCAAAAAAAAATCATAATTAAAATAGGAAGGAGAAAAGAGCAGAAAATGTATATATCCCCTAGGAAAAAAAAACTCAAATCTATCAATTGTGAATCTGGTTACAGTAAGCTGACATCTGTTCATTTGCTATGGGTTGCATGCCTTCCACTACACGTTTTCTACTCTAAACAATTGCTGACAACAATACACCATTGTCATATAGAAGATGAGATTACTCACTGATATAAGATTAAAAAGAAAATTTTCTGTGGCAAATAATTACATCTTTTGACAAAATCAAGCAAAATCAGATTAGTTAAATTACACTGTAGCATATAAACTATTGGAAACATAAAATCAAATGTGTCTTCCTATAACAAAGACTTACTTAGTAACAATACCCTACAGGATACTTCTGATGTCGTCAATCGTTACATAACTTAGAATAAACTCAGTATAACATTTAAGAATTTTCACCCATAATACTATATGTTAAAAAAAAAACTCAGTAGGCAATTTCAGTTTTCCAGTACCAGGGGATGTATGGCAACCATTTCATTAAATGAGAGGGCACATAAACTTTTAACAAAAAACAAAAAAAACAAAAAAAGAAAATAAAGGAATATTTACCTTCACTGAAGACACTGAGGACGCTCAACATCAATAGGATTATGGTCCTCATGATTCTCTGTCTGTTCTGCCCCAGGTTACTGGGAGAACTGTGAAACTTGTAGCCTCCAAGTGAGTTTATATACTGTCAGTAAACTGACACCCTTGCATGTGCTCCCTGGTGGGTTTTCCTACCCATCACTTGTATAATTACCACCCATATTCTTGATAACATGATCAAATTACCTATGAAGATTTGCACGAAGGTCAATGTTCATTAAATTCATCACTAGGACAGAAAAAGTTTTTTTTTACAGGATTTGCATACTGAATAAACACGGAAAATCAAACATTGATCTTTGTATTTTTGCTAGGTGTATGCCAATTGAAGTGTAAGGCTGATGAGGGAGATGAACTCAGAAATAGCAAGGCAGGGGTATATGTCTGCCAGTATTTGCAATTGCATTAACTCCACGAGCTGCCATGATCATTGGCATGTCAAAAGTGGTGCACACCCAGTACGTACAATTTTTTTTTTTAAAAGGTGTTTTTTTTGTTTTTTTACTTCAATGAAACTGGATTGATGCACTAAACATATAAGACAGACACTTAAGCCTGGCACACACTACAGTTATTTTTTCGTGCAACCCACGAGGTTGCATGAAAAAAAACTGACAGCTCCAATCGGGAGCAGCTGTACTAACCATGCAAGCAGTGCCGGGACAAGGTCATCCGGTGCCCAGGGCAAAGATGGAAAACTGCGTCCCGCCCCCCCCCCCCCGCCGCTGTGAAAGCTACAACGCCTACAGACGATGGGATCTATACTGGGAATTTGTTAAATACTAGTATTGGCGGCGATCAGTGTCTTAGGCGCGGTTCACACTGGGGAAACTTGTCATGCCCCATTCAGTGCAGTAAAACCGTTCTAATCGGAGCGACAGGACACAGCACATCAGGGCACATCACATCAGGACACAGCACATCAGGGCACATCAGGGCACAGGTCACAGTACATTAGGGCACAGCACATCAGGGCACATCAGGGCACAGGTCACAGCACATCAGGGCACATCAGGGCACAGGTCACAGTACATCAGGGCACAGCACATCAGGGCACATCAGGGCACAGGTCACAGTACATCAGAGTACAGAGCCCAGCACATCAGGGTACAGCACACCAGGCCACATCAGGGTACAGCACATCAGGGCACAGCACATCAGGGTACAGCACATCAGGGCACAGCCCATCAGGGTACAGCCCATCAGGGTACAGAGCCCAGCACATCAGGACACAGGTCACAGTACATCGGGGCACACAACATTAAGGCACAGCACATCGGGGCACAAGGCACATCGGGGCACATCAGGGCACAGGACATTGGGGCACAAAGCACATCGGGGCACATCAGGGCACAGGACATTGGGGCACAAGGCACATCAGGGCACAGGTCACAGTACATCAGGGCACAGCACATCAGGGCACAGGTCACAGTACATCAGGGCACAGCACATCAGGGCACAGGTCACAGTACATCAGGGTACAGAGCCCAGCACATCAGGGTACAGCACACCAGGCCACATCAAGGTACAGCACATCAGGGCACAGCCCATCAGGGCACAGAGCCCAGCACATCAGGACACAGGTCACAGTACATCGGAGCACACGACATTAAGGCACAGCACATCGGGGCACAAGGCACATCGGGGCACATCAGGGCATAGGACATTGGGGCACAAGGCACATCAGGGCATGGGGCACATAGGACATCAGGGCACATAGCACATCAGGGCACGGGGCACATCAGGGCACATAGCACATCAGGGCACGGGGCACATCAGGGCACATAGCACATCAGGGCACGGGGCACATAGCACATCAGGGCATGGAGCACATCAGGGTACAGCACATCAGGGTACAGCACAACACATGAGGGTACAGGGCACAGAACATCAGGGTACAGGGCACATCAGGGCACATAGCACATTAGGGCACATGGCACATCAGGGCACATAGCACATTAGGGCACGGAGCACATAGCACATCAGGGCACGGGGAACATCAGGGCACATAGCACATCAGGGCACGGGGCACATCAGGGCACGGAGCACATCAGGGCACAGCACATCAGGGTACAGCACATCAGGGTACAGGGCACATCAGGGCACATAGTACATCAGGGCACAGAGCACATCAGGGCATGGAGCACATCAGGGTACAGCACATCAGGGTACAGGGCACAGCACATCAGGGTACAGGGCACAGCACATCAGGGTACAGGGCACATCAGGGCACATAGCACATCAGAGCACGGGGCACATCAGGGCACATAGCACATCAGGGCACGGGGCACATAGCACATCAGGGCATGGAGCACATCAGGGTACAGCACATCAGGGTACAGCACAACACATGAGGGTACAGGGCACAGAACATCAGGGTACAGGGCACATCAGGGCACATAGCACATTAGGGCACATGGCACATCAGGGCACATAGCACATCAGGGCATGGAGCACATAGCACATCAGGGCACGGGGCACATCAGGGCACATAGCACATCAGGGCACGGGGCACATCAGGGCACGGAGCACATCAGGGCACAGCACATCAGGGTACAGCACATCAGGGTACAGGGCACAGCACATCAGGGTACAGGGCACATCAGGGCACATAGCACATCAGGGCACGGGGCACATCAGGGCACATAGCACATCAGGGCATGGGGCACATAGCAAATCAGAGCACGGGGCACATCAGGGCACATAGCACATCAGGGCACGGGGCACATAGCACATCAGGGCATGGGGCACATCAGGGCACATAGCACATCAGGGCATGGGGCACATCAGGGCACGGGGCACATCAGGGCACAGCACATCTGGCTACAGAGCACATCAGGGCACAACACATCAGGGTACAGGGCACAGCACATCAGGGTACAAGGCACATCAGGGCACATAGCACATCAGGGCACGGGGCACATCAGGGCACATAGCACATCAGGGCACGGGCACATCAGGGCACATAGCACATCAGGGCATGGGGCACATCAGGGCACGGGGCACATAGCACATCAGGGCACGGAGCACATCAGGGTACAGCACATGAGGGTACAGCACAACACATGAGGGTACAGGGCACAGAACATCAGGGTACAGGGCACATCAGGGCACATAGCACATTAGGGCATGGGGCACATCAGGGCACATAGCACATCAGTGCATGGGGCACATAGCACATCAGGGCACAGGGCACATCAGGGCACATAGCACATCAGGGCACGGGGCACATCAGGGCACGGGGGACATCAGGGCCCAGCACATCAGGGTACAGGGCACAGCACATCAGGGTACAGGGCTAAACGTGACTAAACGCGGCATGTAAATGCGGCTAAACAGCCGTTTTTAGATGCCAGTTTCTAGCTGTCAATTTAAATCGTTCAGGAGAGGTTGAACAACGTCCCATGTACATGAAGCCTTATGGTCGAACACTTTATGGCCAAGCTAAATGCATCATCATCACAGTAATGTTTAAACTGTATCCACTGTCAAAACTTTTTTTATTAGAGGATAGAATGGGGAGTTATTAGAATCAGTTTTTTTTTTTTTACATCTCTTTGTGGTCCCTTTCCTTCTTGTGATCAGGCATGTACTGTCCATCGGGACTACCGGGAGATTCCCGGTGGGCCGATGGCTTAGTGGGCCAGCCGCGTTTAAGCTGGAGATATGAGTAGTACATAGTATTTGGTAAATTATACTTGGCTTGTAGTTCCGAAAACGGCATCAGCCTGCCACTCCGAAATATATGGGATAATAAAATAACACCAAAAGAGCGCCATTTGGGACCCTGTTAGGATAATCCTGTTTAAAGAGGAAATGCAAGTAAAACTGTACTAAAATACAAACAACCTAATTGCAGCTTTTTTTTTCTTTGAGCATAGGAGCTAAATAGGTGCCACTGGATACATGTGTCAGACAAAGGCATGCGCACTAGGTGATCTTTACTGAATTCAGCAACAAAAAATGCAAAACAAAAAGCTGTACTAAGCCTGGCATGGAGCTCCCCAACAATAAAATCCCACTAGAAGGAGTCTAACTCCTGTGTGTTCTAACTGAAGTGGGGAGGGGACTGTGCAGGGGAGATGACAGATCGCTGTTCATACTCAGAGGATCTGTCTGTTCTCCCCTTAAGAGAACCAGAAACTGTGTGGTCACACATACAGATCTTGGTTCTCCATGTGTCAGCGGCAATCGCGGGAGCCCGGTGGTGATCGTGATCACCGGGCACTCGCATCGGCTCGGGGGGCCCCTAGTGCCCACAGGGCAAAGTGATCTTACATAACGTTGTTTCGCCCAGCCGTGTCATTCTGCCACAGTACAACTGTGGCGGCTAGTCGGCAAGTGGTTAACAACCAACTATTCACAGTTTGTTTAAGAAAAAAAGCAAAATGCAAATCTGCATGCAAGAATGCATCAAAAATGCAGGTTTAAAAACGCAAAACACATTTCACAACAAGCTGGAAAAATGTACCGTAACCGCATAGATGTCACCTTTGAAAAAATAATAAATGCACATATTTTTGCAGGAACAAATGAATGTGTATTTCTTTCTTTTTTACAGGAGCGTGCAAATTATTGCACCCACAATCAATGGATCACGGTGCAATGTCAGGCTACTGCAAATACTTCCTCTAGTTCTCTGATCATACCTCCATTGGGGCTCTGAGGAAGAAGGTACTCCTTCGAAGCGCATCAGACAGCAGCGGTCCTGATGTCCTCCCTTTTGCTATCTGGAGACTGTTGGTTCCAGGACTGATTGCCACAAATAGGTGGCTTTTACAAGCAATAATTCTCCACATGTTTGCGAGTAGTTTTAAAATTGTTTTTATGAATAAATTGCCTTGGGATAATACACAAGGCTAGTGTGCCCTCTTCTTTTTATCTTTTTTATGCTCATACCCTCATACCTGTCCATTGAGAACTACAGTTCCATCTGCCATGGGGCCATATCTGTAAATGAATGATGGGGCAGTGTGGGTGGAACCCCGCACAGCGCTTTGGGGAAGAAGAACCCCTACTTGCTGTCGCAGGGGGTGATTTGAAGGTGGAAGGTAGGTATGTTACATGTGGGTATAACATGATGGAAAAGATGAACTTAGCCTTTAACCACTAAAGACCAGCCTCGTTTTGGATTTTAGGTGTTTACATGTTTAAAACAGGTTTTTTTGTTAGAAAATTACTTAGAACCCCCAAACATTATATATGTTTTTTTTTCTAACACCCTAGAGAATAAACCGTATTTGCGCAGCGGTCTTATAAGCGCATTTTTTGGAAAAAAATCACTTTTTTGAATAAAAAAAATAAGACAACAGTAAAGTTAGCCCAATTTTTTTTTATATTGTGAAATATAATGTTACGCCAAGTAAATTGATACCCAACATGTCACGCTTCAAAATTGGGCCCGCTCGTGGAATGGCGTCAAACTTTTACCCTCAAAAATGTCCATAGGCGATGTTTAAAAAATTCTACAGGTTGCATGTTTTGCGTTACAGAGGAGGTCTAGGGCTAGAATTATTGCTCTCGCTCTACCGGTAGCGGCGATACCTCACATGTGTGGTTTGACCACCGTTTTCATATGCGGGCGCTACTCGCATATCCGTTCGCTTCTGCGTGCGAGCTCGTCGGGACAGGGGGTTTAAAAAAATTTTTTTTTTTACATTTTTATTATTTTACATTATTTAATTTATTTTTACACTGTTTAAAAAAAAATTGTGTCACTTTTATTCCTATTACAAGGAATGTAAACATCCCTTGTAATAGATAAAAGCATGACAGGACCTCTTAAATATGAGATCTGGGGTCAAAAAGACCTCAGATCTCATATTTACACTAAAATGCAATAAAAAAAAAAAAAAAAGTCATTACAAAAATGACATTGAAAAAAATATGCCTTTAAGAGGCGTGGGCGGAAGTGACGTTTTGACGTCGCTTCCGCCCAGCTGCCATAACAAAGATATCCACTGGCAAAGTTTGGACGTACATCGGCGTGCGGCGTGTAACCCAATTTTAATCGATGCAAAAAAAAATCATAATTAAAATAGGAAGGAGAAAAGAGCAGAAAATGTATATATCCCCTAGGAAAAAAAAACTCAAATCTATCAATTGTGAATCTGGTTACAGTAAGCTGACATCTGTTCATTTGCTATGGGTTGCATGCCTTCCACTACACGTTTTCTACTCTAAACAATTGCTGACAACAATACACCATTGTCATATAGAAGATGAGATTACTCACTGATATAAGATTAAAAAGAAAATTTTCTGTGGCAAATAATTACATCTTTTGACAAAATCAAGCAAAATCAGATTAGTTAAATTACACTGTAGCATATAAACTATTGGAAACATAAAATCAAATGTGTCTTCCTATAACAAAGACTTACTTAGTAACAATACCCTACAGGATACTTCTGATGTCGTCAATCGTTACATAACTTAGAATAAACTCAGTATAACATTTAAGAATTTTCACCCATAATACTATATGTTAAAAAAAAAACTCAGTAGGCAATTTCAGTTTTCCAGTACCAGGGGATGTATGGCAACCATTTCATTAAATGAGAGGGCACATAAACTTTTAACAAAAAACAAAAAAAACAAAAAAAGAAAATAAAGGAATATTTACCTTCACTGAAGACACTGAGGACGCTCAACATCAATAGGATTATGGTCCTCATGATTCTCTGTCTGTTCTGCCCCAGGTTACTGGGAGAACTGTGAAACTTGTAGCCTCCAAGTGAGTTTATATACTGTCAGTAAACTGACACCCTTGCATGTGCTCCCTGGTGGGTTTTCCTACCCATCACTTGTATAATTACCACCCATATTCTTGATAACATGATCAAATTACCTATGAAGATTTGCACGAAGGTCAATGTTCATTAAATTCATCACTAGGACAGAAAAAGTTTTTTTTTACAGGATTTGCATACTGAATAAACACGGAAAATCAAACATTGATCTTTGTATTTTTGCTAGGTGTATGCCAATTGAAGTGTAAGGCTGATGAGGGAGATGAACTCAGAAATAGCAAGGCAGGGGTATATGTCTGCCAGTATTTGCAATTGCATTAACTCCACGAGCTGCCATGATCATTGGCATGTCAAAAGTGGTGCACACCCAGTACGTACAATTTTTTTTTTTAAAAGGTGTTTTTTTTGTTTTTTTACTTCAATGAAACTGGATTGATGCACTAAACATATAAGACAGACACTTAAGCCTGGCACACACTACAGTTATTTTTTCGTGCAACCCACGAGGTTGCATGAAAAAAAACTGACAGCTCCAATCGGGAGCAGCTGTACTAACCATGCAAGCAGTGCCGGGACAAGGTCATCCGGTGCCCAGGGCAAAGATGGAAAACTGCGTCCCGCCCCCCCCCCCGCCGCTGTGAAAGCTACAACGCCTACAGACGATGGGATCTATACTGGGAATTTGTTAAATACTAGTATTGGCGGCGATCAGTGTCTTAGGCGCGGTTCACACTGGGGAAACTTGTCATGCCCCATTCAGTGCAGTAAAACCGTTCTAATCGGAGCGACAGGACACAGCACATCAGGGCACATCACATCAGGACACAGCACATCAGGGCACATCAGGGCACAGGTCACAGTACATTAGGGCACAGCACATCAGGGCACATCAGGGCACAGGTCACAGCACATCAGGGCACATCAGGGCACAGGTCACAGTACATCAGGGCACAGCACATCAGGGCACATCAGGGCACAGGTCACAGTACATCAGAGTACAGAGCCCAGCACATCAGGGTACAGCACACCAGGCCACATCAGGGTACAGCACATCAGGGCACAGCACATCAGGGTACAGCACATCAGGGCACAGCCCATCAGGGTACAGCCCATCAGGGTACAGAGCCCAGCACATCAGGACACAGGTCACAGTACATCGGGGCACACAACATTAAGGCACAGCACATCGGGGCACAAGGCACATCGGGGCACATCAGGGCACAGGACATTGGGGCACAAAGCACATCGGGGCACATCAGGGCACAGGACATTGGGGCACAAGGCACATCAGGGCACAGGTCACAGTACATCAGGGCACAGCACATCAGGGCACAGGTCACAGTACATCAGGGCACAGCACATCAGGGCACAGGTCACAGTACATCTGGGTACAGAGCCCAGCACATCAGGGTACAGCACACCAGGCCACATCAAGGTACAGCACATCAGGGCACAGCCCATCAGGGCACAGAGCCCAGCACATCAGGACACAGGTCACAGTACATCGGAGCACACGACATTAAGGCACAGCACATCGGGGCACAAGGCACATCGGGGCACATCAGGGCATAGGACATTGGGGCACAAGGCACATCAGGGCATGGGGCACATAGGACATCAGGGCACATAGCACATCAGGGCACGGGGCACATCAGGGCACATAGCACATCAGGGCACGGGGCACATCAGGGCACATAGCACATCAGGGCACGGGGCACATAGCACATCAGGGCATGGAGCACATCAGGGTACAGCACATCAGGGTACAGCACAACACATGAGGGTACAGGGCACAGAACATCAGGGTACAGGGCACATCAGGGCACATAGCACATTAGGGCACATGGCACATCAGGGCACATAGCACATTAGGGCACGGAGCACATAGCACATCAGGGCACGGGGAACATCAGGGCACATAGCACATCAGGGCACGGGGCACATCAGGGCACGGAGCACATCAGGGCACAGCACATCAGGGTACAGCACATCAGGGTACAGGGCACATCAGGGCACATAGTACATCAGGGCACAGAGCACATCAGGGCATGGAGCACATCAGGGTACAGCACATCAGGGTACAGGGCACAGCACATCAGGGTACAGGGCACAGCACATCAGGGTACAGGGCACATCAGGGCACATAGCACATCAGAGCACGGGGCACATCAGGGCACATAGCACATCAGGGCACGGGGCACATAGCACATCAGGGCATGGAGCACATCAGGGTACAGCACATCAGGGTACAGCACAACACATGAGGGTACAGGGCACAGAACATCAGGGTACAGGGCACATCAGGGCACATAGCACATTAGGGCACATGGCACATCAGGGCACATAGCACATCAGGGCATGGAGCACATAGCACATCAGGGCACGGGGCACATCAGGGCACATAGCACATCAGGGCACGGGGCACATCAGGGCACGGAGCACATCAGGGCACAGCACATCAGGGTACAGCACATCAGGGTACAGGGCACAGCACATCAGGGTACAGGGCACATCAGGGCACATAGCACATCAGGGCACGGGGCACATCAGGGCACATAGCACATCAGGGTATGGGGCACATAGCAAATCAGAGCACGGGGCACATCAGGGCACATAGCACATCAGGGCACGGGGCACATAGCACATCAGGGCATGGGGCACATCAGGGCACATAGCACATCAGGGCATGGGGCACATCAGGGCACGGGGCACATCAGGGCACAGCACATCTGGCTACAGAGCACATCAGGGCACAACACATCAGGGTACAGGGCACAGCACATCAGGGTACAAGGCACATCAGGGCACATAGCACATCAGGGCACGGGGCACATCAGGGCACATAGCACATCAGGGCACGGGCACATCAGGGCACATAGCACATCAGGGCATGGGGCACATCAGGGCACGGGGCACATAGCACATCAGGGCACGGAGCACATCAGGGTACAGCACATGAGGGTACAGCACAACACATGAGGGTACAGGGCACAGAACATCAGGGTACAGGGCACATCAGGGCACATAGCACATTAGGGCACGGGGCACATCAGGGCACATAGCACATCAGTGCATGGGGCACATAGCACATCAGGGCACAGGGCACATCAGGGCACATAGCACATCAGGGCACGGGGCACATCAGGGCACGGGGGACATCAGGGCCCAGCACATCAGGGTACAGGGCACAGCACATCAGGGTACAGGGCACATCAGGACACATAGCACATCAGGGCACAGGGCACATCAGGGCACATAGCACATCATGGCATGGGGCACATAGCACATCAGAGCACGGGGCACATCGGGGCACAAAGCACATCAGGGCATGGGGCACATCAGGGCACGGGGCACATCAGGGCACATAGCACATCAGGGCACGGGGCACATCAGGGCACAGGGCACATCAGGGCATGGAGCACATCAGGGCACGGGCACATCAGGGCACATGGCACATCAGGGCACGGGCACATCAGGGCATGGAGCACATCAGAGCACATGGCACATCAGGGCACGGGGCACATCAGGGCACATGGCACATCAGGGCATGGAGCACATCAGGGCACATGGCACATCAGGGCATGGGGCACATGGCACATCAGGGCACGGAGCACATCAGGGCACAGGGGGCATATGGCACATTATGGGGCACATCAGGGCACATTATAGGGCACATCATGGCACATTATAGGGCACATTGTGGGACACATCAGGGCACATCATGGGGCACATCATAGGCCACATAGCACATTAGGGGCACATTGTTTACTAGCCTGCATGCAGAGAAGCGCTGGAAGCATCTGTGATAAGTTCGCTCTCATGTCACGCTGCTCCCCGGCGGCCCCTCCTCTCTTCTTGTCCATCCCAGATGATGTCACAAGCAAATAGGGAAGGACGAGAAGAGAGGAGGGGCCGCTGGGGAGCAGCGTGACATGAGAGCGAACTTATCACAGATGCTTCCAGCCCTTCTCTGCATGCATCTCGATCTACCCGTCTGGCGCCAGCTGTCGGCGATTGACGGGTAGATCGCCGCGGACCTCCAATGCAGGACAGAAACTCCGCCTGATAGGGAAGTGAGAGGTGGGGCGGGACTGGTCTCAGGCTTGTGCCGGGTGCAGGAGCGCACTCAGCATGTTAAAAATTATCCATTTTCACGTGGCCGGTTCACTGGTGCTTCTATTGCGCCCCTCTTCCTCCAGTAAATGGTCCCGCCCAGGGCATCTGCCCCTTCCGCCCCCCCCCTTGTACCGGCCCTGCATGCAAGGTTAGTCCAGTGTTCTCCTCCACTGAGATGTTATGTTCTGACAGGGGGGCGGCCCCCCGTCATAACACTCCGATCAGCGCTCTCTGCTATTGGCTGAGCGCACTGATCTGCAGTCGGTCGGCTGCTGGTTTTCCAGCATGCACATCCGACTTAAGTCGGTCGAAAGGTCGGCTTCTGTCGGACAGACCGACATACATACGGGCAGAGTGTTGGCTGGTATTTTTTGTACCAGCAAATGTCTCCCAACATTCGGCCGTGTGTACAGGGCTTTATGCACGAAGGCCTGGTTTACACCTATGCATTTTTGTGTGCATTTTCAGTTTTGCAGAATCACGCTACAGTCCATTTAAAATGGTTTCCTATGGGTCATATTCACATCTGTGCATTTTATGTAAAGGGACAGGGACTTTTGAAAACCCCAGTAGTGATTAAATACCACCAAAAGAAAGCTCTATTTTTGTGAAAAAAATGATGAAAATTTCATTTGGTTACAGTGTAGCATAACCGCGCAATTGTCATTCAAAGTGTGACAGCGCTGAAAGCTGAAAATTGGCCTGGGCAGAAGAGGGGTTTAAGTGCCCAGTAAGCAAGTGGTTAATGGATCAAAAAGGTATATTGAAAAATGCAAAATGCACCTGAAATATGCAAACTGCAACCTGCATAGGTGTGAACCAGGCCTTAGAAACCTCTCCCGCCTACACTAAATAACCACTAAATAACCTGCAGGTTGCAGTTTGCATATTCCAGGTGCATTTTGCGATTTTTAATACACATTTTTTATCCATTGAAGTTTATGAAACCAAAAACCAAAAAAAAGTCCATAGCCCCTTCCATAAAATGCAAAGATGTGAACATGACCCATAGGAAACCATGTTAAATTGACTGTAGTGTGTTTCTGCAAAACTGAAAACGCAAAAAATACATAGATGTGAACCAGGCCTAAAACAAGAGTAACCTACTTCAACAAGTAGCAGACGTAACTACTTGGGAAATTCACAATTTCTCTTCAGCCCTCATTCACATTGACTGCAGCTTTGAAATCGTGCGACTTCATCTGAAATCGCATGATTTCAAAGCTGCATTTCAGTGCGACTTGGAAGACATCTGTGTGGCTTCTGGCACCTGAAATTGTAAAACGTAGTGTAGGAACTACTTTTTAAAATCAATGCGGCACCACAAAGTCGGTGTTGCACTGATATTAACAGTGCCATTGCTTGCAATAAGATGTGACTTGTTATGCGATTTGACCTGTCAGTGAGTGTTCTCCAGCAGGGAGTGCTAAAGATATTACTGTACATTATAGATATTTAATACCTGGCCAATCAGCAGGCCTGGGGAGCTTGCTGTGCATGCTGGGAGAACTATTAAGTATCTGAGTCACTTCCTGCTCTTTCTCTTTCCCTCCAGGGATAGGTGTGATCCACTTATCTAGGCCTCAGGCCTAAGGGCCTAGAGGTATGGAGTGTTGAGAGATCTCCTGTCATGGGAGGTGTCCCTAAGCTGCTGGCTGAGACGAAGTGCTACTGGTCGTTTGGGGAAGCAAAGCTGCAGTTGTCCTACCACAGGTATGGTGAGTGAGTGACCGAGCTGGGGAGCACCACATGAACCTTCCTACTGCTGTCCTGCCTTGTATCCTAAGACTGAGAATACACAGGAACCTCAGTTGACAAGGAGCCACATTTATGAGATGTATTCCATCCAGTTCTGTTGCAGAAGGATTGATATTAGTGAGAAGACCATGCACGGGACCAGAAACTGTGCATTGTTAATGGAACCCTCAGGTATCCTGCATTCCCTCCACCCTTCTTCCCATTCAAAGTGACTGGCACCCTTAAATTATCCACCCCCTGGAAAAAGGACTTTCACCCTGAGAAGGAATGTGCCTGGGACATTTATCACCAAGTAAGTGGGTCTGGGACATTCACATGTACCTATTGGGCATCAGTGGAGCCAGGACTAGTTACCGATAGCGTTACACACTTATCAAGTCAAATTCCCCCCTCTTTTGTAAGTCAGGTGATGTGGGCATGATGCCAGTGTGAGAAGATGTTCCCTCCTCCATGCAGACTGGCGCTCTTCTCTTCTGCCGATCGGCTTTTTACTGGCTCTGGTCACACCCGTACCATGCACTGGTCACACCCACTCCCACCTGAGCTGTTACGTCCCTCTCTGCGACAGTCACGTGCTGCACGTCTCAGAATGTATGAGGCCACGTGACTTCACAGGAGGAGGGGGGCAGGAAGCATGAAATCCTCCCTGCAGCTACTGCGCATGTGCGGCTCAGAGACAACAACAACAACCAACAAGATGAGCTGATGATTTTCCTGGAAGCCATTAACCCCATAAATGCCGGGGAGGGGATACTGCTCTCCTCTGATCATACAGAATGGAATCAGGGGGGCCCCAGCTAAAGCACCCCTGAAATGCTCATAGATCCTCATTAGGGGGTGCCCTGGGCTCCTCCGGGGACAAAGTTCCCCATTTGGTGTCATAATGAGAATCGCCTTCTGTTCCCTGACAATGGCGCGGTCATGTGACACCCAAATCTTATTTCTATCCTTTTATCCCACAAATAGCGCCTTTTATTTGGCAGCATTTCATCACCTCACCGCTTTTTAATTTTTGCACCATAAACAGGAAAAGAACGACAATTTTGAAAAAAATAAAAAATATATATATTTTTCACTCCCCGCTATAAAACATTTCCAATAAAAAAAAATCTAATTTCTTCATAAATTTAGGTGCCATGTTTTTGTTAAAAAAAAAAAAAAAAATCCCAATAATTGTATATTAATTGGTTTACACAAATGTTATTGCGTCGCCAAACTATGCGATATATACTGGAATTTAAATGTATTTATACTAGTAATGGCGGCGATCAGCAACTTATTATCTGACACTGACTGACACCTTATGGAAACCAGTGACCCCATTACAGTGATCAGTGCTAATACTATAAACCAGGGGGGCCCAACCGCTGCCCCGCGGTGCCCTCTGATGTGGCCCGCCACCTCCTGCTCTGGGATGGCGGGTCGGCAAGCCCAGAATGCCTGTTCCTCACCCGCCATCCCCGAGCATCAGTGGAAATGGAGCAGGTGCTAGAGGAAGCGTGCGGCTTCGGTAGAGAGCAGAGCCGATGAGTCCTGTATAGCGCTGGCTCCTGTCACAGGCAGAGTGATACCAAATGTACTATGCCTGGGACACCAGCCGCAAGCAGTACCCACCATCAGTACCCACCAGCTGAACGCATCAGCTGTACCCACCAGCAGTACACACCAGCAGTAGCCACTAGCAGTACCAGCAGTACCTGCTGGCAGTACCCAACAGCAACACCAGCAGGACCCACCAGCAATACCCACTAGCAGTACCCACTAGAACCCACCAGCAGTACTCACTAGCAGTGCCCACCATCAGTACCTGCTAGCAGTACCCACCAGCACTCTGCCAGCAGTACCTACAATACCCAGTGGCAGTACCAGCAATACCCACCAGCCATATTCATCCAGGGGGACAGCCAGCACCAGCTACCAGCCATGCCCACCCTGGGGGACAGCAGCAGCAGTCGCCAGCCATACCTACCCTGGGGGGACCGCCAGCAGCAGTCGCCAGCCATACCCACCTGTGGGACAGCAGCAGCCATCAACCATTCCTGCCTGGGAACAGCCAGCAGAAGCCATACCTGCCTGGGGGACAGCAGCCAGCAGCGATACCTGCAGGAATCCTGAGGAAGAAGTGAAGATTGAGGTCAGTTTTTAATAAAAAACAAACAGCAATGAGCATATCTGGGCTGCTTTCACACTGATCCACAAGTGCAGTGCAATGTACATGCGGGTTACCTGCACTGAACCATAGACTTCTGTTATTACCTGCAGGTTTGGTGTGCTTTCAAAAAGTGCATCACACCTGCAGGATATAATAGAATTCTATGGCAATGTGCAGCTAACCCACAGGAAAGCCACTGGTGCACTGCGCTGCACCCACGGTGCAGGTAAACTGCAACGCATAGGTGTGAAAGCAGCTTTAGGCCCCATTCACACGATCGCTCTGATTAAGTCCGCCTGTCCATTTTTAAGGCGGACCCAATCGGACCCTCTATTCACCTCTATGGAACAGCAGATGTACTGACTTGTGTCCTTTTACACTCGCCTACCTCCAATCCGATCTGCTAACAAAAAACCGAAGGGTATCCGTCCCCCTCTGTCTGGGTGTATCGGATTGGAGGTCCCATAGAGTAGAGCAGGCTGTGTCTATGTCTGGTATTAAGATAAAAAAAACCTTCTGACTTTACAACCACTTTAAATGCCTCTTCAATTTTAGTGAATTAAACCTAAAGTGTAATACTGCCCTACAGATTATGAAAAGGAATGAATTTTGGTACTACCATAAATTTGAGGCAAATCCTGTGAGTTCCACATTTGCAGTCCTGCTATATTTATAGTGAATTTCATGGGGCTGAACTCTTTGTAAGAATAATGCCCTTTAAGGGCCATTGAACTTACTGTAGATGAACTGGTTTAGAAGGGCAAGTAATCCCAGCTTTGTTATATGTCAGCCCCCTCACTATACAGCAGGGTGGGGGTTACAGAGCAGACAGTGTCATACATGTACACATCAAAAAGAAGAAATATACCACAGCCTTGTACAGATACAGAGGAGAGGAGGTGAAGGGCTTAGTCATATTAAGATAATCCTGTCTGGAACCTATAATTGCTATATAGCTTTTAGCATAAGGTGAGGATAAGAATCTTAAGAGGACTCCAATAAGAGAAAAAAATGTGGCACAGAGGTTGCAACAAGCGTAAACATATGAGGACAAAGGTAACCTTTATAAAGCTGATACAATAACAAAAAATCAGAAGCTAATACATTCTCTATTCTCTAATACATCTTTTCCAGAAACGTTCTGGTGCAGGCATACTCCCAGCACTTGTTTCAATGCCTAACAGGATGAGACCCTGCGTGCCTAATTACATAGTTGCCAACATTCACGATTTGCCTGGGACATTCACGGATTTCAGATCCATGTTCCGGTCTGAGCCCTTCCCGGGCAGAATCACGGAAAATGAGCTTTGTCCCGGGCAGAGTTGGACTGGGCCGGGGTAATCTGATCCCCCATAAAAAGGCTGCTCTGCCGTCACCCGGTGCAGCGTGCAGATGTTGCAAAGTCGGGAGGTTATCGGTGACGTGAAGAGGGAACGAACAGCAAAGAAGAGCAGCTATTGCCTGAGGAGGTAGCAGGAGGAGCCATCACAGCCAATGGGTGTACTGTCTGGCCAGGCATGGAGCTGCTCTGCAAAATAGCAGACTGCAAAACAGCATGAGGTGAGGAAACTTTTTTGGCAGCTGAATGCTATTGTTTTTAATTGAGAATATCATACAAACAGCAGCTCAGCTTAGAATCTCTCACTCCTTCATGCTCCCCCTTTCCCTCTCTCTCTCTTTCCCTCTCTCCCGCTCTCTCTTTTTTCCCTGTCTCTCTCTTTATCCCTATTTCTTTCTTTTTCTCATTTGTTTTCTTTCTTTCTCTCTCCCTCCATCCCTCTGTCTCTTTTTTCTTTCCCTGTATATTACCACATTCTCTACTATGTAAGCCATCTCTCCATTTCTATTCCCTTTACACTTTTTAACCACACCCCCTTTAAGCCATGCCCAATATGTAGTGTAATCTAAATCACCCCTATTTTTCACGGCGACTCGCAGAGCGTGCCACATTTCTCCCTCCTTTGAGACCACGCCTACAAAATGATTGCCCCACCTCTAATTAAAATAAGACTCCGCCTACATACAAAAAAGCGTCCCTAAATTTTTTTATGAATGTTGGCCACTATGTTATTATGGTGTAAAACATTGCGTGGAACACTGAACAATGTCACCTTGCTGTATGAACCTACAATGTTCACCGAATCTGCTACGCATTGTATGGATCATACAGCCAATGTAATAGAGACCTAATGGGCAATTCATGCCATATAGACCTTCGTACTACAATTTATGAATTTTTGATTTGATAAAATTCACTATTCTCTTTAGAAAAGGTTTTTTGGCCATGACGAATGAATGAAATTGCATGCTAAGCACTTTTTTTTGCAACTATGACAGCCCTGGGTGAAAAATGGGAATATCCCAGATACCCGTGTGTCTTTTACTTTTATTTTGCTAGGAGCAATTATAATTTGTATAATTTTAGCCCTCCTAAACACTTGGGTTTCATAGGGAGAGCTTTTTTTAAGACAGGATCCTGAAGTATAATTGGCCAGTGCTTGTTCACTTTTCTGTTATTATTGTATAATATTGACTATTGAATCTAGTAATAAAAGGGGCTGTAATGTTTTAAGCTGGAAAAGCTTTTCAGTGGATTTACAGGGTCCATCTACAGTGCCTTGCAAAAGTATTCACCCCCTTGGCTTTTTACCTATATTGTTACATTACAGCCTTTAGGACAATGTTTTTTTAATCTGCATTATATGTGATGGATCAGAACACATTCGTCTAAGTTGGTGAAGTAAAATTAGAAAAATATATACATAAAACTATTTTTCAGAAATAAAAAAATTATAATTGGCATGTGCATATGTACTCACCCTCTTTGTTATGAAGCCCATAAAAAGCTCTGGTGCAACCAATTACCTTCAGAAGCCACATAATTAGTGAAATGATGTCCACCTGTGTGCAATCTAAGTGTCACATGATCTGTCATTACATATACACACTTGTTTGAAAGGCCCCAGAGGCTGCAACACCTAAGCAAGAGGCACCACTAACCAAACACTGCCATGAAGACAAGGAACTCTCCAAACAAGTAAGGGACAATGTTGTTGAGAAGTAAAAGTCAGGGTTATATTACAAAAAAATATCCAAATCTTTGATGATCCCTAGGAGCATCATCAAATCTATCATAACAAAATGGAAAGAACATGGCACAACAGCAAACCTGCCAAGAGACGGCCGCACACCAAAACACATGGACCGGGCAAGGAGGGCATTAATCAGAGAGGCAGGACAGAGACCTAAGGTAACCCTGGAGGAGCTGCAGAGTTCCACAGCAAAGACTGGAGTATCTGTATATAGGACGACAATAACCCGTACGCTCCATAGAGTTAGGCTTTATGGCAGAGTGCCCAGAAGAAAGCCATTACTTTCAGCAAAAAAAAAAAATGGCCTGTTTTGAGTTTGCAAAAAAGGCATGTGGGAGACTCCCAAAATGTATGGAGGAAGGTGCTCTGGTCTGATGAGACTAAAATTGAACTTTTTGGCCATCAAAGAAAATGCTATGTCTGGCGCAAACCCAACACATCACCCAAAGAACACCATCCCTACAGTGAAACATGGTGGTGGCAGCATCATGCTGTGGGGATATTTGTCAGCATTCTGGACTGGGAAACTGATCAGAGTTGAGGGAAAGATGGATGGTGCTAAATACAGGGATATTCTTGAGCAAAACCTGTACCAGTCTGTGTGTGATTTCAAGCTAGGATGGAGGTTCACCTCAATCCAATAGAAAATCTGTGGTCAGACTTAAAGATTGCTGTTCACAAGCGCAAACCATCCAAATTGAAGGGGCTGGAGCAGTTTTGCAAGGAGGAATGGGCAAAAATCCCAGTGGTAAGATGCGGCAAGCTCATAGAGACTTATAGCCACAAAAGGTGGCTCTACAAAGTATTGACTTTAGGGGGGTGAATACTTACGCACATTGACTTTTTCTGTTATTTTGTCCCACTTAAAAAAACATCTTCAAAGACGGGGGCATGTTCTGTAAATAAAATGATGCAAATCCTCAAACAATCCATGTTAATTCCAGGTTGTGAGGCAACAAAACACAAAAAATGCCAAGGGGGGTGAATACTTTTGCAAGGCACTGTATATATCTAGTGAGGGCCTCATGTATGTGTCCTTCCCTATAACCCTTTAGCAGAAAATTTTTAGTCAGGCCTTGATCGAGTAATCCCGCTGATTGGGTCTGAGTCTTTTTCAGCTTGGGTGATGACAACTATTTTGGTGAATGTGAGAATTACCCACGGTCTCCTTAAATTGGAATTTAGAAATAATGTTACCCTCGAAGTCCCAGGATAACACTAAAGCCCAAAAAAAGTGAGTTTGGGTCCACTACATGTGTGAAATTTACGCGGTGTGAATTGTCGTTATAGTAGTTGACAAGGTAAAACAGATTCTATTAACACCTCCCGCATAATAATAATATTGTCTATGCAGCGCACATAGAGGACAAGATGTTTAGTGAAAGGATTATTGGTCCACATACAAGATTTTTCACAATGGCCAATAAAAAAAATTGCATGACACTGCACAAAATTGGCACTCCTTCAGGGTGACCATTTTTTATAGGTAATAGGAATACATAAATTGAAAATATTTAAAGACAAAGTATCGCAGTGGGACTTTAAATGAGGCAATGGTAAAAATAGACCATTGTCTCCATCCCTATCAATTTTATAAAGGAGGGAATTGGAGGAAAAAAAGGGGGAGGGGGGGAAGTAGCATCAGGAAGAGCAGGTATTATTTTAACAATACCTGCTCTTCCTGATGCTACTTTTTCACAATCCCTCCCTCCCCCCTCTTCTTCCCCCCCCCCTTCTTCCCTTTTTTCCTCCAATTCCCTCCTTTATACAATAAATTGAAAATAGTTACGTTCCGGGGTGAACTAAGTACATTTTGAAATGAATAATGATTGGGACAAATGGATATGATCAGCGATTGCTAACAAATTACCAAGAGCTGCTAAACCTGCTTCATGTGGTATGGAAGTAGGTAAGGAACACACATCTAGAGAAGGCACAGTTAATTTGATTGCCATTTGTTTGTAATGCTGCAAACTTTCCAACAAATGAGAAGAGTCTTTAATATATGCTGGCAAAGCTGTAACGTTTGGCTGAAGAAAGAAGTCAATATACTGAGGGACTCCACTAGTTAAACCATCTATATAGGCAGGGCCGATCCTAAGTGGGTGCTTGGAGGGCAGTGCACCCAGGCACCAGAAAGGGAGGGGGCGCTGAAGCACCAGAGTGCTCCCTTCCCTCCTCCTCTTGTTCGTGTCCAGAGCCGGTGTTCTGACGAGAACTGTTCTCCTATCAGATAGTGTCCGCCCCGTACTGCGCAGGCGAAGGAGAGAGAAGGAGATGCCGAAAGTGTCCGAAGTTGATCAGCTGACCATCAGCTCTACACGGCGCTTGGGCACTTATTAGTGATGGCTGTGTAAGAGGGGCCCTCGCGGGCTCGCTCCGCTCGCCACGCTTCGGGCACGGCCTCGCTTCGCTCGCCACGCTTCGGGCATGGCCTCGCTGCGCTCAGCATCTATTTATTCTTACTCTATGTCCACTTGGATAGTAGGGAATGAACCTGGACACAGGGTAAGAATAAAAGCGCAGGCGCCGTGTACAGCTGACAGCTGTTGAACCGCGGAAACTTTCGGCTCTCGTTTGTCCTCTGTACTGCGCCTGCGCAGTACAGGGTGGACACTAATGGATGGGGGACAGTATTCGACAAGACACCGGCTCTCTCCACTGGTCACCGCGGAGAGAAACTGCTGTGTTTCCTGCTCAAGCTCCTCCCCCCTCCCTCCTCCCTCCTCCTGTCAGAGATGGAGAGCAGCTGGAGATGAGATCGGAAGCGGAGCGGCTGGTCTCTGTGTGGAGAGAGACCAGCCACGCAGTGACGTTCCTGGGGGGGGGCAGTCCGTGCCTGACACATTCTCCTCCTCTCTGTGTCTCTCACTCCTGCCTGCTTGTGAACTGTTCTCCACCCGGGGCGGCGTGGCTGCACACTGTCCTCTCCTCTCCAGCTGCCGCCCGGGTGTTTTTATGTACCCCAATGGAGGGGGGTCTGTCCTGGGGGGTCTCTACTAATGGAGGGGGGTCTGTACTAATGGGGTGATCTGTCCTAGGGGGGTCTGTACTAATGGAGGGGGGTCTGCACTAATGGGGGGGTCTGTCCTGTGGGGGTCTGTATTAATAGAGGGGAGTCTGTACTAATGGAGGGGAGGGGTCTGTACTAATGGAGGGGGGTCTGTACTAATAGAGGGGGTCTGTGCTAATGGAGGGGGGTCTGTGCTAATGGAGGGGGGTCTGTATTAATGGGGGGTCTGTCCTGGGGGGTCTGTACTAATGGAGGGGGGTCTGTCCTGGTGGGGTCTGTACCAATGGAGGGGGTTCTGTACTAATGGGGGGTCTGTCCTAATGGAAGGGGGGTCTGTCCTGGGGGTCTGTACTAATGGAGGGGGGACTGTCCTGGGGGATCTGTACTAATGGAGGGGGGTCTGTCCTGGGGGGTCTGTACTAATGGGGGGGTCTGTACTAATGGAGGGGGGGTCTGTCCTGGGGAGGTCTGTACTAATGGAGAGGGGGTCTGTCCTGGGGGGTCTGTACTAATGGAGGGGGTGTCTGTACTAATGGAGGGGGGTCTGTCCTGGGGGGGTTGTACTAATGGAGGGGGGTCTGTACTAATGGGGGTTCTGTCCTAATGGAGGGGGGGGTCTGTCCTGGGCAGGTCTGTACTAATGGAGGGGGTCTGTACTAATGGGGGAGTCTGTCCTGGGGGGGTCTGTACTAATGGAGGGGGGTCTGTACTAATTGAGGGGGGACTGTCCTGGGGTGTCTGAACTAATGGAGGGGGGGTCTGTCCTGGGGGGGTCTGTACTAATGGAGGGGGGTTCTGTACTAATGGAGGGGGGTCTGTCCTGGGGGTTCTGTACTAATGGAGGGGGGTCTGTACTAATGAAGGGGGGTTTGTCCTGGGGGGGTCTGTACTAATGGAGGGAGGAAGTCTGTCCTGGGGGTGTCTGTACTAATGGAGGGGGGTCTGTACTAATGCAGGGGGGTTGTACTAATGGAGGGGGGTTTGTCCTGGGGGGTCTGTACCAATGGGGGGGGTCTGTCCTGGGGGGTCTGTACTAATGGAGGGGGGTCTGTACTAATTGAGGGGGGACTGTCCTGGGGTGTCTGTACTAATGGAGGGGGGGTCTGTCCTGGGGGGGTCTGTACTAATGGAGGGGGGTTCTGTACTAATGGAGGGGGGTCTGTCCTGGTGGGTCTGTACTTATGGCGGGGGGTTTGTCCTGGTGGTCTATACTAATGGAGGGGGGTCTGTGCTAATGGAGGGGGGGTCTGTCCTGGGGGGTCTGTACTAATGGAGGGGGGGTCTGTTCTGGTGGGTCTGTACTAATGGGGGGGTCTGTCCTGGGGGGTCTATACTAATGGAGGGGGGTCTGTCCTGGGGGGTCTGTACTTATGGAGGGGGTCTGTCCTGGGGGGGTGTGTACTAATGGAGGGGGTGGTCTGTCCTGGGGGTCTGTACTAATGGAGGGGGGAGTCTGTCCTGGGGGGTCTGTACTAATGGAGGGGGGTCTGTACTAATGAAGGGGGGTTTGTCCTGGGGGGGTCTGTACTAATGGAGGGAGGGAGTCTGTCCTGGGGGGGTCTGTACTAATGGAGGGGGTCTGTACTAATGCAGGGGGGTTGTACTAATGGAGGGGGGTTTGTCCTGGGGGGTCTGTACTAATGGGGGGGTCTGTCCTGGGGGGTCTGTACTAATAGGGGGGTCTTTATTAATGGGGGGTCTGTCCTGGGGGGGTCTGTACTAATAGAGGGGAGGTCTGTACTAATGGAGGGTAGTTTGTCCTGGGGGGTCTGTATTAATGGAGGGGGAGGTCTGTCCTGGGGGTGCTGTACAAATGGAGGGAGGTGTCTGTACTGAGGAAGGTCTGTACTGAGGGAGGGGTTTATACTTAGTGCGGGTTCTGCACTGATGGAGGGGGGTCTATACTTAGTGGAGGGGGGTCTGTACTGAGAGGCGACTATAGTTGGTGGAAGGGGGTGACCCCAACCCTAGTGACGCCAGTGCAGCTGCGGGCTCTTCTTTCCCCCTCCGTCTCCCTCTTCTTCTCGCGCACGCTGCTGTACTAGTGAGCGGCGCTTGCCAGCCCAGCTGCCTACTATGTTTCTTCCCCCGCCTTCATATCAGCCAGGGAAGAAATAGAATAGAAAAAGGAGCAGAGAAGAGGATTGTGGGACATATAGTCCCCAGGACTGGCAGCCCCACTGTAACACGGAAACTGCAGCCCAGACAGAGCCAGGGAAAGCTTTCAGGGAAGTACACCCAGGATTCTAGAGGGAGAGGACAGTGCTGAGAGAACACCATCAGAGAGAGAACCCCACTGCCCTGCGCCACCAGAGAGAAAGCCACACAGCCTAGCGCCATCCCTGGCGGAGAAAGGAATGGAGTCATTGCAGGAATACAGATCTGGGTGCTACCCAGTGGAGTCGCCACAGGCAATTCAGCGTGAGCCCAATCCTGATCAGAGGAACCGTTGCTGTATCGCTGGGTCAGGTGAGAGGGCCGATCGGCCATTATCTACTAACGTCCATAGTAACTGCAGACTCTTACCATCTCCTGTACTATGTCTGCAGTCTCTGACCATCTCCTGTACTATGTCTGCAGTCTCTGACCATCTCCTGTACTATGTCTGCAGTCTCTGACCATCTCCTGTACTATGTCTGCAGTCTCTGACCATCTCCTGTACTATGTCTGCAGCCTCTGACCATCTCCTGTACTATATCTGCAGTCTATGATCATCTCCTGTACTATGTCTGCAGTCTCTGACCATCTCCTGTAGTATGTCTGCAGTCTCTGACCGTCTCCTGTAGTATGTCTGCAGTCTCTGACTGTCTCCTGTAGGAATACAGATCTGGGTGCTACCCAGTGGAGTCGCCACAGGCAATTCAGCGTGAGCCCAATCCTGATCAGAGGAACCGTTGCTGTATCGCTGGGTCAGGTGAGAGGGCCGATCGGCCATTATCTACTAACGTCCATAGTAACTGCAGTCTCTGACCATCTCCTGTACTATGTCTGCAGTCTCTGACCATCTCCTGTACTATGTCTGCAGCCTCTGACCATCTCCTGTACTATATCTGCAGTCTATGATCATCTCCTGTACTATGTCTGCAGTCTCTGACCATCTCCTGTAGTATGTCTGCAGTCTCTGACCGTCTCCTGTAGTATGTCTGCAGTCTCTGACTGTCTCCTGTAGGAATACAGATCTGGGTGCTACCCAGTGGAGTCGCCACAGGCAATTCAGCGTGAGCCCAATCCTGATCAGAGGAACCGTTGCTGTATCGCTGGGTCAGGTGAGAGGGCCGATCGGCCATTATCTACTAACGTCCATAGTAACTGCAGTCTCTGACCATCTCCTGTACTATGTCTGCAGTCTCTGACCATCTCCTGTGCTATGTCTGCAGTCTCTGACCATCTCCTGTACTATGTCTGCAGTCTCTGACCATCTCCTGTACTACGTCTGCAGTCTCTGACCATCTCCTGTACTATGTTTGCAGCCTCTGACCATGTCCTGTACTATATCTGCAGTCTATGATCATCTTCTGTACTATGTCTGCAGTCTCTGACCATCTCCTGTAGTATGTCTGCAGTCTCTGACCGTCTCCTGTAGTATGTCTGCAGTCTCTGACTGTCTCCTGTAGTATGTCTGCAGTCTCCGACCATCTCCTGTATTATGATTGCAGTCTCTGACCGTCTCTTGTATCATAACTACAGTCTATGACCATCTCTTGTACTATGTTTGCAGTCTCAGACTGTCTCCTGTAGTATGTCTGCAGTCTCTGATCATCTCCTGTACTATGTCTGCAGTCTCTGATCATCTCCTGTATCATGTCTGCAGTCTCTGATCATCTCCTGTACTATGTCTGCAGTCTCTGACTGTCTCCTGTACTATGTCTGCAGTCTCTGACTGTCTCCTGTAGTATTTCTGCAGTCTCTGACTGTCTCCTGTAGTATTTCTGCAGTCTGTGATCATCTCCTGTACTATGTCTGCAGTCTCTGTTCATCTTCTGTACTATGTCTGCAGTCTCTGACTGTCTCCTGTACTATGTCTGCAGTCTCTGACTGTCTCCTGTACTATGTCTGCAGTCTCTGATCATCTCCTGTACTATGTCTGCAGTCTCTGTTCATCTTCTGTACTATGTCTGCAGTCTCTGTCTGTCTCCTGTTGTATGTCTGCAGTCTCTGACCATCTCCTATAATATGTCTGCAGTCTGTGATCATCTCCTGTGCTATGTCTGCAGTCTCTGATCATCTCCTGTACTATGTCTGCAGTCTCTGACCATCTCCTGTAGTATGTCTGCAGTCTCTGACCATCTCCTGTACTATGTCTGCAGCCTCTGACCATCTCCTGTACTATATCTGCAGTCTATGATCATCTTCTGTACTATGTCTGCAGTCTCTGACCATCTCCTGTAGTATGTCTGCAGTCTCTGACCGTGTCCTGTAGTATGTCTGCAGTCTCTGACTGTCTCCTGTAGTATGTCTGCAGTCTCCGACCATCTCCTGTACTATGATTGCAGTCTCTGACCGTCTCTTGTATCATAACTACAGTCTCTGACCATCTCTTGTACTATGTTTGCAGTCTCAGACTGTCTCCTGTAGTATGTCTGCAGTCTCTGATCATCTCCTGTACTATGTCTGCAGTCTCTGATCATCTCCTGTATCATGTCTGCAGTCTCTGATCATCTCCTGTACTATGTCTGCAGTCTCTGACTGTCTCCTGTACTATGTCTGCAGTCTCTGACTGTCTCCTGTAGTATTTCTGCAGTCTCTGACTGTCTCCTGTAGTATTTCTGCAGTCTGTGATCATCTCCTGTACTATGTCTGCAGTCTCTGTTCATCTTCTGTACTATGTCTGCAGTCTCTGACTGTCTCCTGTACTATGTCTGCAGTCTCTGACTGTCTCCTGTACTATGTCTGCAGTCTCTGATCATCTCCTGTACTATGTCTGCAGTCTCTGTTCATCTTCTGTACTATGTCTGCAGTCTCTGTCTGTCTCCTGTTGTATGTCTGCAGTCTCTGACCATCTCCTATAATATGTCTGCAGTCTGTGATCATCTCCTGTGCTATGTCTGCAGTCTCTGATCATCTCCTGTACTATGTCTGCAGTCTCTGACCATCTCCTGTAGTATGTCTGCAGTCTCTGACCATCTCCTGTACTATGTCTGCAGTCTCTGATCATCTCCTGTATTATATCTGCAGTCTCTGACCATCTCATGTACTATGTCTGCAGTCGCTGACCATCTCCTGTATTATATCTGCAGTCTCTGACCATCTCCTGTACTATGTCTGCAGTCTCTGACCATCTCCTGTACTATGTCTGCAGTCTCTGACCATCTCCTGTCATATGTCTGCAGTCTCTGACTGTCTCCTGTACTATGTCTGCAGTCTCTGCCCATCTCCTGTCATATGTCTGCAGTCTCTGACTGTCTCCTGTATTATATCTGCAGTCTCTGAACATCTTCTGTACCATGATTGTAGCATAACTACAGTCTCTGACAATCTCTTGTATCATGTCTGCAGTCTCTGACCATCTCTTGTATCTTGTCTGCAGTATCTGACCATCTCTTGTATAACGTCTGCAGTCTCTGACCGTCTCTTGTATCATGTCTGCAGTCTCTGACCGTCTCCTGTACTATGTCTGGGGTTTCTTTCTAACAGACTCTCTAACAGAAGCCCTCTCTGTGTGCATCAGAGGGACTCCCCTCCAGGTCTCATTAGTGTACGCTTTTCCTGTATTTTCTTTATTGTTAAAAGATCATGGGAGGATCCCAGGGTAATGAAGACTTCTTAGGGGAGAACCTCTGTGTTTGAGTCATTGCCATAAAAACATTTGTAAAGGGGAGGAGTTGGTAAGATGACCACGCCCATGTTCGGGCACCAGAAATATTTCTGCACCCAGGTGTCTGTGACCCTAGGATCGGCCCTGTATATAGGGCAATGATGGGATGTTCTGGGGCCAGGAGGTTGGAGGGCTGACTTTTGGATTCTGTAACCTTGTCAAGCTAACATTCCTTGTTTGTTTTTTGTGTATAAGCTGTATCTTTTCCCTTTTAATGATGGAGATAATGCACTATTCATCTGCACCCTCTTTTTTTCTTTTGCTTTACAGATTGAAATTAGTAACAAGTCCATAAATCTAATTGGAATATCTGAGGTGACTTCTTGCTGGCCTCAAACAC
Organism: Aquarana catesbeiana; assembly: GCF_042186555.1. Classification (NCBI taxonomy): domain Eukaryota; kingdom Metazoa; phylum Chordata; class Amphibia; order Anura; family Ranidae; genus Aquarana; species Aquarana catesbeiana. The sequence goes on along the minus strand of NC_133330.1, from coordinate 274,014,212 downwards.
TTGGTGCAACACCTCTGAAGAGACTGAATTAGCTCTTGGATAACAGATTAGCAGAGAGGAGGAGGGTGATCTAAGTGCATCATAAGCAGGTAAAATCAATGGCTCATCAAAGGATAAGTACCTCTGGTGAAAGTCTTCAGCACAGCAGGGTGCCTCAGTCCAGACAACACAATGAATAGGCTGGTACAGTCACCTGTAGAGCCAAGAAGAGACACCAAGGCACACCAACTAAGTGCAATGTAAAAAAATAATGGTGGTGTTTATAGATAGGCAACTCACATGGTGGAAAAAAAGTAGCGCATTACATCATGGTCAGCAGCTGGTGCGTGTGTGTGATGAGGGTGAATTTCCATTTTGAAACTTTGCAGCCTTGCCAGTGCAGTATCAGGGTTGAGATTCAGCTGGGCAGAGTGACATCAGGGGGCAGGGTTATGCATTTTTAGTTAGTTTGGGAAAGAGGCTTGGGCAGCCTTGTAACCTGACCCCCCCCCCCCACCACCACGTGCCACTTCTGGTCTGCTCTGCATTTCAGAAGAGCTGTCGCCATCTTCCTGCTTCCTCTGCCTAGCTGATTCTTGTAGTGATGTAGTAGTGGGATAATGATTATTATTAATTAATTATTATAATGCGATTTATTTCAGCAGCAAACCAATTCTTCCAGAGAGATGCATTTTATTGATACTTCGAAAAGCCAACAGAGGTACAGACAAGATAGATGACAGGATATTTGAATATTTAGACACCTTCAGAGAACTCAATTTCTCCTGTCACATTTTAGCCAAAAAGAACCTTCCCTATACCTTTTGTACCCATGGGTGACAAGGACAAGCAATTTGATTAGCCAGTTTTATTAAGCCTTCGATTTGCTTTTGTCCTCCAGGCTGACAGATAATGGCCCTTAGCTGGGTAACATTAACATAGCACAGAGTCATCTGTACATATTACAAAATACGTATTGATATCAATATATTTGACATCTAAGGTGAGATGCTGCACAATGGCTTGGCATGGCATAAATAACTGGGTGTCTGAGTATTTGCACACTTGGACTGGGTAGAACAATATAAGTTTACGATACAGTACGTTGGGTGGTTTCCCCTAAATTTATAAGAGGGGTGAGTGAAATGTACCACTCTAGTCATGATTTGAACTTTGTTGAATCAGTTGTTTGTAATATGCTAAAGGCTATGACATATATGGATGTAAAAAACTTTCTACCTTTCGATCATCTTTACAGTGTGCGGGGTGTGTAAATATATGTTTGTATATACGTGCTCTCTCTGCAAAGGGTTTTTGCTCTTGTGTGTCCTCCCTGTCCTGTATTCATTAAAGGAAAGTTTGTTTAGGGTTCTCTTTTGCCCACAGTAATATGGCGCATGTTGGGGCTTCATTATCATGGCCACGGTGATGTACACTTGGAGCCTGTGACCAGTGTTACTATTGGCATGAACGACTCCAATATCATGGCTGCAGCCGGGATTTTTGTAAAGACAGGCCCACAACAAAAAGGCGCGCATCGTGGCTTCCCTTTAATGGCTGCCGATACAGTATATATTTCAGCAGCTTCCACCATCCAATGAGATTCCCCTGAGGAAGACACGTGATTGCCTTGTGTCGTCACGTGTAGGGGAGAGGACAGGACGGTGAAGGAGACAGTCACTTTCTGAGATAGCTGCTGATTCACACAAGCCTGCAAACCATTTGGAGAAGATTTTAACATTGTATGTTTTCTATAGCCTGCTGCGCTGCAAGCACCCATAAAGTGTGAGTACCCTGATGTTTACCTACAATAAATTTCTATATTTAAACGATAATGCACTATCTGGCCTCTTTTGTATTTTAAATTGAGGATACCATATTTGGATTACACCTGAGGGAGCCTGTAAATCCTATTACTTAGAGCCCAGAGGTGGTTCAGCTGCTGTTGTTGACCAAACTTAATTGTGCGGTCACTCAATTGGAGGTGAGTGCTGTCACATGGGGGGGGAGCACGTGTGTGAAGTCACGGTTAATATTATTTGGATCATCATTATAGAGTCACTTTATGGGACATTACATTATATATATATATATATATATATATATATATATATATATATATATATATATATATATATTCATATATTCATATATATATATATATATATATATATATATATATATATATATATATATATATATTTATTTTTTTTCACTGTGGACTTGCTGAAATTAAGTTCTGAATATCTATATATTTTTCTCACTGTGGACTTGCTGAAATTAAGAATTTTTGATATTTTGGTGTTTACTTCAATTATATTTATACTTCTTTCACTGTGCACTTGCTTGACAAGTATTTCATTTATATATTTTTTACCATTTATATTCTTTGTTTGGGAATTCAAGCTGCTCCAACATTCACTTGCGCATTGCCCACGGCAAAGATATATATATTTTTTCACCTGAGTGAGTGATACATCACATAGCACTGCATTTGTTTATTTTTAATATTTTATACACAGATTATGTGAGTGTGAATATGCTTAGCGGCTGTGGATTGGTTCTCTTACGTTTAAAACATTCTTTGGACACTCTTCATTGGTAGCTCGCAAGACATCTATCCATATCACAATGTAATTTCTCCAGTGTTTTCACATGAAAAGATATAATAAAATATTTACAAAAATGTGAGGGGTGTACTCACTTTTGTGAGATACTGTATATATATATATATATATATATATATATATATATATATATATATATATATATTTTTTTTTTTTTTTAAATGAAAGTTTAGTAATATTTTAATGTTTAAATGGGTCATATGTGGTCACGTAGCTTAGTCAGACCCTTTGGTTGGTTAACTGGTCAGTTGGGTAGCATAAAAATTACTATTAATAATAAATATTGTGTATTTTTCACAGCACAAGACCTTTGAAAGGCCAGTTTAAGTAACACCAAAAAAAGACACTGATATTTGTATCATCATTTAGCTTTTATTTCCACTAGCAAGGGCATTGCAAAAGCAAAGCTTAATGTTTTGAGCCAGGCAATATTTTTTTATGGTAAGGCACATATCACAGACATTTTGTAAACAGATCTGTTCTGTGTAACATGCAAGCAAGACTGTCCAATTCAAAAAGCACCTTCTTCTAATACCTACAGCAATAGTTCAGATTTCAAAATGTGGATTGTTTAACCCCGATGATTATGAAATTGTCCTGTAAAAATGGAAAATAGAGTTAAACAGATATGCCTTTTTAATTTAATATGTGTACTTAGGTATAAAATTAGGCTGACCATTCCAGGATCAAAATTCGGCCGGTTCAGCAGGGACTGGCCAAATTTCATTCCATGTATGGGCAAGCTGGTTGTACAGAGGCCTATCTACTGATCAACTTCTGTACAACCAGCCTGTTGGAAAATGTCTGCACGATTGGCGCTGCTGGGTATAGCCAGCAGTGCTGATCAGTGTATTTTGAATACAATACTTCAGCAGGAGTGAACCCGCCCCATCCACATCGAGTGTGTGGATGAGATAATCATGTCTATTTTTTTCATTCAACCAGCAATGATTCATCTATGGACTGCTTTAAACAAGAAAACAGGGCCATCTGTATCTATGCATTTTTTTTCCCAACGAAAACAGTATTGTGCTTGAGCATCTAAAAATAAAGGATAGTAGATGTACTTTAAAGTGAACCTGTGCCAAGATTATTCACATTTAAGTATTTACATATTTTGAACAAACAGTAAAAGCACAAATAAACAAACCCTAATTCATCTATGTATTTACAAGCATTGTGAAGAAATTAGTTCTCAAAGTCCACAACACAAGCCAGCATGTTCTTTCTTGAGAACAGATCTTGGCAGCCTGCCAGTCCTTTAAGACCTGTTGACACCAGGTGAAGTTAGAGTGTGCTGGGCAACCTTCCCTGATCCATGCATCGGCACTGGTGTTATTTGAGAATTAATACCTTTACATTAAAAGCAGCTACAGAGGTTAGGGATGACTGGTTTTAAAGCTCTGAAACCACCCTGCCCTTAGCAGGAGTGACTATCTACATTTAGTCTTGCTGGATGATAGACAGCCCATGATGATTTATATTCTATTTTCTTATTTGGTTTTCCCCTAAGCTCTGTGTTGCTGTTGTTGCTTTCTGCTGCCAGTAGGTATGATTGGTTCCTCTGGCATAAAAGTGAAATTGTCACAGTAATCCTGAGTTATACATACAGGTGATACTTGACAAATTAGAATATAGTGCAAAAGTTCATTTATATCACTAATGCAACTTAAAAGGTGAAACTAATATATGAGACTCATTATATGCAAAGCAAGATAGTTCAAACTATGATTTGTCATAATTGTGATGATTATGGCTTACAGCTCATGAAAACCCCAAATTCACAATCTCAGGAAATTGGAATATTGTGAAAAGGTGCAATATTCTAGGCTCAAAGTGTCCCACTCTAATCAGCTAATTAAGCCATAACACCTGCAAATGGTTCCTGAGCCTTTAAATGGTCTCTCAGTCTGGTTCAGTAGGAATCACAATCATGGGAAAGACTGCTGACCTGACAGTTGTGCAGAAAACCATCATTGACACTCTCCATAAGGAGGGAAAGCCTCAAAAGGTAATTGCAAAAGAAGTTGGATGTTCCCAAAGTGCTGTATCAAAGCACATTAATAGAAAGTTATGTGGAAGGGAAAAGTGTGGAAGAAAAAGGTGCAGCAGGAATGACCACAGCCTGGAGAGGATTGTCAGGAAAAGGACATTCAAAAGTGTTGAGGACTTTCACAAGGAGTGGACTGAGGCTGCAGTCAGTACATCAAGAGCCACCACACACAGACGGATCCTGGACATGGGCTTCAAATGTCGTATTCCTCTTGTCAAGCCACTCCTGAACAACAAACAATGTCAGAAGCATCTTACCTGGGCTAAAGAAAAACAGACCTGGTCTGTTGCTCAGTGGTCCAAAGTTTTCTTTTCTGGTGAGAGCAAATTTTGCATCTCATTTGGAAACCAAAGACCCAGAGTATGGAGGAAGAATGAAGAGGCACACACTGCAAGATGCTTGAAGTCCAGTGTGAAGTTTCCACAGTCTGTGTTGATTTGGGGAGCCATGTCATCTGCTGGTGTTGGTCCACTGTGCTTCATTAAGTCCAGGGTCAACGCAGCCATCTACCAGGAGATTTTGCAGCACTTCATGCTTCCTTCCGCAGACGAGCTCTATGGGGATGCTGACTTAATTTTCCAGCAGGACTTGGCACCTGCCCACACTGCCAAAAGCACCAAAACCTGGTTCAATGACCTTGGGATTACTGTGCTTGATTGGCCAGCAAACTCGCCTGACCTGAACCCCATAGAGAATTTATGGGGCATTGCCAAGAGAAACATGAGAGACATGAGACCGAACAATGCAGAAGAGCTGAAGGCCGCTATTGAAGCATCTTGGTTTTCCATAACACCTCAGCAGTGCCACAGGCTGATAGCTTCCATGCCACGCCACATTGAGGCAGTAATTGCTGCAAAAGGGGCCCAAACCAAGTACTGAGTACATATGCATGCTTATACTTTTAAGAGGTCCGATATTGTTCTATGTACAATCCTTGTTTTATTGATTGCATGTATTATTCTAATTTTCTGAGATTGTGGATTTGGGGTTTTCATGAGCTGTAAGCCATAATCATCACAATTATGACAAATCACGTCTTGCTTTGCATGTAATGAGTCTATCACATATATTAGTTTCACCTTTTAAGTTGCATTAGTGAAATAAATGAACTTTTGCACAATATTCTAATTTTTTAAGTATCACCTGTATTTATGTTGCCTGGGGAGGGTGTGTGTTGTACAGCTGGGTGACTAGGCCTGAGACCTAGGAGGCCTTTGCATGTGCTCCGTGCAAATGCCTGGAAGCAGAAGTAGGAAACACATACACAATATTGGTATAATGCTCAGCGCTAAACCATCTGATAAAAAAGATTAAAATTTTTAGTTTAAAATTTTAATGAAAAGGCTGATACATGAAGGTGCAACCATGTGGATGGTGAGTGGATTGAAAGTTCGGGGGGATGAACCCCTAAAAATTACAATCTCTAAAAAAAGTCTCTAAATGGAGGCTGTAAAGGGAGCGAGGCTGCTTCAGGCGTGGGCTGGGGAACCAGATCACTGTGAACAAAAGGAAAGCAAAGGCAGGAGAAAGAAGTGCCAAGCCAATCCTTTAAATAGCATAGGAATTTATTCAGTATATAAGTATAAAACAACACTAAAAACTTGTGTGAACAATGTTGGAGCACTTGCAGAGTGCTAGAGTGGGTGGGACCTAGGTGGTTGCAGCATCAGTCCAATGCTCCATCTGTCTCCTGCTGGCTCCAAGACTGAGAACTGAGCGATCAAACACCACTGATGCCTCAGCTCTCGGTCTTCAGGCTGCAGGGAGCACTCACTGGAGAACTGGGCTATGGAGGGCGTGGTAGTGGCTGGCTCAGGCTCTCAGTGGCTTGCTGGGAGCCTAAGCCAGCTGCCAGTCCAGGCATCTGAGTGGATCCTGACATGTGGCCGGGATCTTTTCAGAGCCTTGCCCGACTCTGGGATGACAACGGGGCACAGGAGTGCAAAACAAACTGCACTTCTGTGGTCCATAGGAGAAGTACAGCCAAAAAAGCTTTGGCTGTACTTCTCCTTTAAATAGGCAGGCTCTACCTCCTGCTTTGTAATGCTATGCAATGATTGTGGTATATTACTGCTCCTTCTTACAATACAAGTTATAAAAGTCTGCCAATGCATTGAAAACAATGCACTCACTGGATTCATTTTCTAAAGAATCATAGAATGTTCACTTCACAAAGTGAATACTTAAAAAATAAGGTGAAGGTGGCTTGCATTTTGACTATTTCATTGGTTTATATTTTCTGGGCAGATGTTGCTTATAGACTGAGAACATAGCTGGCTCTGGCTTAATTGAGTGCAAAATAATTTTATTAAGATCATATCTTACAGTCATTTATTATGTAGAACATGAAGTATACTGTTTGTAATATCACTGTATTATGATCAGGTCTGCTAATGTTGGCAGGTATAGGGTTCTATGCCTGCATAGGGAATATATGTGCCATTTTATTATAGTTTGCTTCACATAAAGTGTTAAGGATAATCAACATGCATAACATACACATTTCAATATATAACTTTGGCATCAAATGAAACAATTAATTTACCTTTTGATGTCTGTGCTTTGCCTGCATTGTCACATAAATTAAATTATACAATTAATAAAATGTTAATATTTTTGTCAAATGTACATAATAAAGCAAATTTATCATGCATAAAGCTGAATTCTGGTATTTTTATCTCTCTTCACTGCAAGGGCTAAAGTGGTTCTAAAGCCTTAAGGTTTTTCACCTTAATGCATTCTATGCATTAAGATGAAAAACCTTCTGTGCTGCAGCTCCCCCTCCAGACCCCCCTTTTTCTTACTCCTTTTCTTACCTGAAACCGATCTGATCCTGCGATGTGCATGAGCGCAGCGGCTCCTGTTGCTGTCTCCTTCCTCATTGGATTGATTGATAGCAGCGGGAGCAGAAGGCGGACCGAGTCCCGCTGTCTGGGTCACTGGACGCAGCAGTGGGAGTAGGGAGCGAGCGGCATTCTGTGGGGGCACCCGTCGAAAAGGAGGGGCCTGGAGTGCCTGCGGGGGACCCCAAAAGAAGAGGATCGGGGCTGCTCTGTGCAAAAGCACTGCACAGAGCAGGTAGGTATAGGCATGTTTGTTATTTTAATAAAAAAAGGGTTTAATACTGCATTCACTGCTTTTTAAAGTGTTTCTAAACCCACAACAGAAAGAGGTTAATCCTCTGCATTGTGTAAAAAGGCTGTTTGATCCTGTCTTCTCTGATTCTCCACTTCTCTTACTGTCCCCAATCTATCTGCTGATAGCACAGAGCCCTAGGAGGCACTCTGCACATGCTCAGCTTGGTGTGTATTGCTAGGAAGTTTGTATTTTTTGGGGGGAGGGTGCACGTGATCAGTATAGGGCCAATCAGCACTGTCCAGACACAGGGTCAGGAGTCATGGAGCCTCATAGAACAGTCAGGGGAGAATGGAAACTCCTCCTACAAGCTTTAACCAGTGCTTGGCCAGACACTGATAGAAGTCACAAGACTGCTATATACTGCTGATCATAAAAGGTATTTAGCAGTTTATATTTACTAAAAGTATTGCATTTCATGCTCTGTGTTGGGAGACCAGATATAGTGAATGCAGGGTCCTGGGTTTAGTAACACTTTAAGTCTAGGGGTAGAGGGATGAGCTGTACTACTTAGCTTAGTCCAACAGGCTTCTACTATGCTGTGTGGCCATGCCCTGAAGTAGCCTCTTTTTATGCAAGCATTCACAATCTGATATCATCACATACAATACAGGAACAGCATTGCACATGAGGATAGTGAGGGCCTGTCCACAACTTCAAACGTCAGAGAGAAGAGAAAAGCATGGGAGTGAGGAATAAAGTACTGTAAGTATTACAGCCTATTCCTATACCTCTAGACCAGTTGTGGCCGGTGGTCATTTTTTTTGGGTGGGGGGGCGACAAACAATACCACCCCCCGTCAGTCGGTCGTTCTACCCCATCAATGCAGTGCTTCACCGGCGGCTTCCCTTGCTCTGCGGCGGCGGTGACAGCTTTCCCTTCCTCTGCTCTCCACGGGCATCAGCGCCTTCTGTTTCCTCCCTCCTCCTCCTGGCCAATCGGGAGTCTTCTCTTTTTGGCCAATCAAAAAACGGGTCTCAGACCTGCTTCTGATTGGCCGGATTGAGGATCAGTGTTACAACAGCGAATATTCATTCACTGTTGTAACACCTGGGTGGGCTTATGGCGCAATGCTCTGCGTTCTGAGACCACCCTATTTTGAAGCCTATTAGAGACTATGGCTTTAATCAGGTACTTCAAAAAAACACCCCACCGCTGTAATTCAGCGTCCTGAAAGTGGCCGGACGCATGAATAGGGGGAGGCCGTGGTGACTGTGGATAGATTATCAGTTATTCAGATAGTGGTGGCGTTGATAGAGGGAGCGGCGCCTGGGCGCGCCCCCAATTGGACGGGCCGCCACAGCTCTAGACCTAGCAAAAAGTTACCCTTGCAGTGCAGGAAAGCCCAACTGCAAAGGAATTCAGCTTTAAGTATACTAAATAAGTTCAAGTGAATCTTCAGCCAAAACGTGCAATGTGCTCCCTGGACAGAAAGTGAAGCATAATCTGCAAGAGGGACACAAAGCACTAAATTGATCATTTTGTAGGATTGGGAAAGGCTGGAACTCCCTTTTTATTGCTGTCTGTGTCCTTATTGGACTCACTGCCTAGATGAGAACATTTTCACTGGGTAGAAAGTGAAGAAAAAAACATTACCAATGAGACCTCAGACAGCAATAAAAACATCACATTACACTCACATTTTTAAACATAAATCTGGTTAGTTACATGTGATATGGTTTTACATTTAAGACTTACATCCCAGTTCTCCTTTATCCAGTAAATTTAATTACAGATGACTTCCATGAAATGGAAGGTGGGTTAAAACTTGAGCTGGGGGCTTGCACTCCCATAAGAGTGCACTCCAGTCCATTGAAGGGGAATTCTCACAGGAGTTTGAATGCCCAGCATTCTCAGGAGGCAGCTGTGAGGCCCACTGACCTCACCCATGCCTCCCTGGAGCATTGAAAGCTGGCGCCGAGTTACGTAAAAAAAAAATTCTTAACAGCCTTATTTTTAAAATGCCTTTACTATCAGTTTGATTTTGGTAGTAGATTTTTTTTCAACAGCGTGAACCTTCCAATTTTTAAAAGCTCTATTTCAATAAATAATATATAGCTTAGCTACAAAATATTAATAATAAATGTAAACACTGAAATTGTGCCCTGATATACAAAAACTGCAGAATATTACCTGGCAATGGATTTCCATGTACTTTGGAACCTATTGTAAAAACAGACCATCATCACTGTCTAAATTGAAAATGCTTTAAGTACAATGTTTGTGTAAACTCTTTGCGCTCACCCACTCACTGTGCAAAACAAAGCTACAGCACTCAAAGTTAACACAAGCTTTCAAAAGATTAATTACCCGATGGAACTCTCTAAATCAATCTCCAAATCAGTGTCAATCTTACAAAAACAAATCCTGCAAAAATAATGACATTAAAATGCACAATTCCTTTTCAAAACAGTGTTGAACACTGTTTTAAAAAGGAAGTATTGTATATCTTTACGTCATTTAATTTTGTGGGATTTGTTTATGTTAAGCCTCATACACACGATTGGACTTTGTACAAACTTTCCCGTGGATTTTTGTACAAAGGGCGTTGGCCGTAAACTAATTAAGCATACACACGGCAGGACTTTTCAGCCAACTTTCACCAAATCACGTGTTTTTTCCAGCTCTTTACTGCCACCCTTTGGTCAACTTCTGTATTGCTGTCTGATCTTTTGCATTGGTTCTGAGCATGCGTGTTTGTACTCTGGACTAAAGTCCTATGGACTTGTGTACACACAATAGGATTTTGCACCATAGGACTTTTGTTGCCGGAAAGTTTGTCTGTTTGCACAGCCAACATTCGTCCGATGAAAACTGAAATTTTTTTTCCGATGGAGCGTACGCACGGTAGGATGTTGCCTTAAAACAGCTAATTTGCATGTTTGTTGTCAAAAAGTCCTATCGTGTGTATGGGCCTTAAGATTGACACTGATTTGGAGATTGATTTAGCGAGGCACATTTGGTAATTAATCAAATACAATGTTGTCATGCTCTAAAGCTGAACTCCAGGCAAAACTAAATAGACCATTTTGAATCCTTATGTATTCATAAAAAAAATTCAGTGCTTGTTTAAATACTGTTAGTTTAGACATATTCCTCCTATACAACTCACAAGGACAGAGAGATGGAGGGTGAGCAGCCAATTAGTCTTTAATTGCACTCGAATTGTTTAGTCGAAGTGTGCTTAACCCCTTTTTGACAGAGGGGTTTATTTACTAAAGCTGGAGAGTGCAACATTAGGCTCACTTCTGTATAGAAACCAATCAGCTACCAGGTTTTATTGCCAAAGCTTAATTGAACAAGCTGAGGTTAGAAGCTGATTGATTTCTATGCAGAAGTGAGCCTAATGGATAGAATGCATGAAGATAAAAAACCTTGTGCCTTTACAATAGACTTGTGCACAATGGAAAATTTTGTTTAGTTTCGGTTCGTTGTCATTTGTAAAATACATAATTACGTTCTGTTATATTCGTTATGTTACATTAATACGTTTTTGGATAATTAGTTATTTCTGTAGAGTGTCGGTATTCCTTATACTGAATCTCGAATCATGTCGAATTCATTCGTTATATGCGCTATAATTTCATTTGTATTCGTTGAAATTTGATATTTATGTATGTATATATATTCGTGATAATGATTCGTAGTTTGGAAAGTTGTTTGTTTATTGAATCTTTTAACACATACAATGACAATATCTCTTCTCCTCTGCTCAAATACAATACAACACAAAATTAATCAGCCGATTGGACTGTAAGATTTACTTTGAGTTGACCTTTTGTTTCATTAGAACTTTAACGAATTACCGAATCATGTCGAATTAATTCATATCCACTATAATTTCTTTTGTATTAGTTGAAACTCGATATTTATGTATGTATATATATTCGTGATAACGATTCGTAGTTTGGAAAGTTGTTTGTTTATTGAATCTATTAACCACTTGAGCCCCGGACCATTATGCTGCCTAAGGACCAGAGGTCTTTTTCCAATTTGGCACTGCGTCGCTTTAACTGCTAATTGCGCGGTTATGCAATGCTGTACCCAAACGAAATTTGCGTCCTTTTCTTCCCACAAATAGAGCTTTCTTTTGATGGTATTTGATCACCTCTGCAGTTTTTATTTTTTGCGCTATAAACGGAAAAAGACCGAAAATTTTGAAAAAAATGATATTTTCTACTTTTTGTTATAAAAAAAATCCAATAAACTCAATTTTAGTCATACATTTAGGCCAAAATGTATTCGGCCACATGTCTTTGGTAAAAAAAATGTCAATAAGCGTATATTTATTGGTTTGCGCAAAAGTTATAGCGTCTACAAACTAGGGTACATTTTCTGGAATTTACACAGCTTTTAGTTTATGACTGCCTATGTCATTTCTTGAGGTGCTAAAATGGCAGGGCAGTACAAACCCCCCCCCAAATGACCCCATTTTGGAAAGTAGACACCCCAAGCTATTTGCTGAGAGGCATATTGAGTCCATGGAATATTTTATATTTTGACACAAGTTGCGGGAAAGTGACACTTTTTTTTTTTTTTTTTTTTGCACAAAGCTGTCACTAAATGATATATTGCTCACACAGGCCATGGGCCTATGTGTAATTGCACCCCAAAATACATTTAGCTGCTTCTCCTGAGTATAGGGATACCACATGTGTGGGACTTTTTGGGAGCCTAGCCGCGTACGGGGCCCCGAAAACCAATCACCGCCTTCAGCGTTTTTAAGGGCGTGAATTTTTGATTTTACTCTTCACTGCCTAACACCGTTTCGGAGGCCATGGAATGCCCAGGTGGCAAAAACCCCCCCAAATGACCCCATTTTGGAAAGTAGACACCCCAAGCTATTTGCTGAGAGGCATGGTGAGTATTTTGCAGCTCTCATTTGTTTTTGAAAATGAAGAAAGACAAGAAAAAACTTTTTTTTTTTTTCTTTTTTCAAATTTCAAAACTTTGTGACAAAAAGCGAGGTCTGCAAAATACTCACTATACCTCTCAGCAAATAGCTTGGGGTGTCTACTTTCCAAAATGGGGTCATTTGGGGGGGTTTTGTGCCACCTGGGCATTCCATGGCCTCCGAAACTGTGATAGGCAGTGAAGAGTGAAATCAAAAATTCACGCCCCTTAGAAAGCCTGAAGGCGGTGCTTGGTTTTCGGGGTCCCGTACACGGCTAGGCTCCCAAAAAGTCTCACACATGTGGTATCCCCGTACTCAGGAGAAGCAGCAGAATGTATTTTGGGGTGTAATTTCACATATTCCCATGGCATGTTTGAGCAATATATCATTTAGTGACAACTTTGTGCAAAAAAAAAAAAAAAAAATTTGTCTCTTTCCCGCAACTTGTGTCGCAATATAAAATATTCCATGGACTCGACATGCCTCTCAGCAAATAGCTTGGGGTGTCTACTTTCCAAAATGGGGTCATTTGGGGGGGTTTTGAACTGTCCTGGCATTTTATGCACAACATTTAGAAGCTTATGTCACACATCACCCACTCTTCTAACCACTTGAAGACAAAGCCCTTTCTGACACTTATTTTTTACATGAAAAAGTTTTTTTTTTTTTGCAAGAAAATTACTTTGAACCCCCAAACATTATATATTTTTTTTTAAAGCAAATGCCCTACAGATTAAAATGGTGGGTGTTTCATTTTTTTTTTTCACACAGTATTTGCGCAGCGATTTTTCAAACGCATTTTTTGGGGAAAAAACACACTTTTTTAAATTTTAATGCACTAAAACACACTATATTGCCCAAATGTTTGATGAAATAAAAAAGATGATCTTAGACCGAGTACATGGATACCAAACATGACATGCTTTACAATTGCGCACAAACGTGCAGTGGCAACAAAATAAATACATTTTTAAAAGCCTTTAAAAGCCTTTACAGGTTACCACTTTAGATTTGCAGAGGAGGTCTACTGCAAAAATTACTGCCCTCGATCTGACCTTCGCGGCGATACCTCACATGCATGGTGCAATTGCTGTTTACGTTTGACGACAGACCGCCGCTTGCGTTCGCCTTAGCGCAAGAGCAGGGGGCGACAGGGGTGCTTTTTTTTTTTTTTTTTTTTTTCTTTATTATTTTTTTGCTTTTTTATCTTATTTTTAAACTGTTCCTTTCATTTTTTTTTTTTTAAATCATTTTTATTGTTATCTCGGGGAATGTAAATATCCCCTATGATAGCAATAGGTAGTGACAGGTACTCTTTTTTGAAAAAATTGGGGTCTATTAGACCCTAGATCTCTCCTCTGCCCTCAAAGCATCTGACCACACCAAGATCGGTGTGATAAAATGCTTCCCCAATTTCCCAATGGCGCTATTTACATCCGGCGAAATCTAAGTCATAAAATGCTCGTAGCTTCCGGTTTCTTAGGCCATAGAGATGTTTGGAGCCACTCTTGTCTCTGATCAGCTCTATGGTCAGCTGGCTGAATCACCGGCTGCATTCTCAGGTTCCCTGTTGAGACAGGAGAGCCAGAGAAAAACACGGAAGACGGTGGGGGGGGGGGCATTCCCTCCCACGGCTTGTAAAGGCAGTCTAGAGGCTAATTAGCCGCTAGGATTGCTTTTACATGAAAGCCGACCGCTGGCTGAAAAGAATGATACCAAGATGATACCTAAACCTGCAGGCATCATTCTGGTATAACCACTCAAAGTTGTGAATGGCGTACCTGAAGACAAAAAAATGGTTAACAATAAAGCACAGTAAACAGTAAAGTATAAATAATTACATACCTGAAAAACAAACATGATGAAACATAATAACAATAACAATAACAATAACAATAAAACACAGCAGAATAGAATACAGTAAAAAAAGAGCAGAACAATAGAGAGAGAGAATAGAGAGAGAGAACAATAAAACGACAACTATTTTTTTTTATTTTATATATATATATTTTTTTTTTTACACTTTTTTTGTAACTAACTTTTATAACTGTAACCGGTTCCAGGTTCGGGTCTCTCAAAATGCGATGTCATCTGGAGAGACCCTGTGAAAGTGTGCCTAGTCTGTGCAATGCTGTACCCTACGCTAATACTCAACTAGTGTATGGTAGCGTTCAAAACATTCACCAATGCAAAGACCAGGATTGTCAGGACAGGAGGGACAATAATAGCGGGTGTCACGCCTATATCCGCGTTTGCTGCAGACACAACATCTTTTTGGGGGGGTTCGTTGGGTAGGGGTACTCGGGAGCACATAAAAATGCCTCTCATGCAGCCGACTGCATTTGGTTGGGGATGTGAATGGGGGAAGTACGGGCGCTGCAGAAGTGGTGGGTTCCCAATTAGGATTGGCGAATGCAGCAGGAAGGGCACTATGGGCACGACGGGCCTGTGTTTGTCTTTTTGGTGGCAGCGGGACACTACTTGTGCTTGCCACCTCACCAGCTTGAACTGCACTTATGGGACTCGCCACGTCACCAAGTGTTACTGCAGCGCTGGTTTGACTACGACCGGGGTATACTAGGCCGCTGGTGCTTGCCAGTTCAATAAAAAGCTTCCAAAAAAACTGTTAGCGATCGCAGGGATCAGGCCTGACTCTGCGAACGCTGCAGTTATGCGTTTAGTGTTTTGTAAGTGTCAGTGATCGATCGATACTGCACTTGGGTGGGCTGGACTGGGCCGGGCGGAGGGGCAAAACGCAGGTGCTAGCAGGTATCTGGGTTGATCCCGCTAACACTGCGTTTTTGGGAACCCTAAACTGCTGGGGACGCTAGTATAGATCTGATCGGATCAGATATTGATCCGTTCAGATACTATACCACTAAAGGAGGCGTATGCTGCGTGCGTGGGTGTTAGCGGTACTGGCGCTAACCTGACGCTGCCTGGGGCCGGTGCTTGCTAGTTCACCAAAATGCTACCAAAAAAACTGTTAGCGATCGCAGGGATCAGGCCTGACTCTGCGAATGCTGCAGTTATGCGTTTAGTGCCTTGTAAGTGTCAGTGATCGATCGATACTGCACTTGGGTGGGCTGGGCTGGGCCGGGCGGAGGGGCACAACGCAGGTGCTAGCAGGTATCTGGGCTGATCCCGCTAACACTGCGTTTTTGGGAACCCTAAACTGCTGGGGACGCTAGTATAGATCTGATCGGATCAGATATTGATCCGATCAGATACTATACCACTAAGGGAGGTGTACGGTGCGTGCGTGGGTGTTAGCGGTACTGGCGCTAACCTGACGCTGCCTGGTGCTTGCTTGCCAGTTCACCAAAATGCTACCAAAAAAACTGTTAGCGATCGCAGGGATCAGGCCTGACTCTGCGAACGCTGCAGTTATGCGTTTAGTGTTTTGTAAGTGACAGTGATCGATCTATACTGCACTTGGGTGGGCTGGGCGGAGGGGCAAAACGCAGGTGCTAGCGGGTATCCGGGCTGATCCCGCTAACACTGTGTTTTTGGGAACCCTAAACTGCTGGGGACGCTAGTATAGATCTGATCAGATCAGATATTGATCCGATCAGATACTATACCACTAAGGGAGGCGCATGCTGCGTGCGTGGGTGTTAGCGGTACTGGCGCTAATCTGACGCTGCCTGGGGCGACGCATATCACCGCCGGGCGATCAGGGGGCTAAACCTTTATTAGGTAATAAACGGCGGGTGCCCTGACACTATAAAAAATAAACGAACTAACCTGCGTCACCCGTAACGGTTATACGGTGATCAGTGGTGAAAGGGTTAACTAGGGGGCAATCAAGGGGTTAAAACATTTATTAGATAGTATATGGGGGTCCCTGTCACTATAAAACGCTGACGGCGAACCTAAATATTTACCTCACTAACTAGCGTCACCAGCGACACTAATACAGCGATCAGAAAAATGATCGCTTAGCGACACTGGTGACAGGGGGTGATCAAGGGGTTAAAACTTTATTAGGGGGGGTTAGGGGGGTACCCTAGACCTAAAGGGGGGTAATACTCACTGTCCCAACACTGTAACTGTCACAAACTGACACCAATACAGTAATCAGAAAAAAAAAAAAAAAAAAAAACCTGCTGGTGTCAGTTTGTGACGGGGGGGGGGGATGATTGGGGGGGGATCGGGGGGCGATCGGGGGGGGGGATCGGGGTGTTTTGTGTGCCTGGCATGTTCTACTGTGTGTGTAGTGTGTTGTGCACTCACATTGATGTCTTCTCCCCTCGGCGCTGGAACGGAAACTACCGAGCCGAGGGGAGATGACATCATTTCCTTTGCTGCTGTTTAGCATACAGCAGCAAAGGAGTGTTCCCATTGGCCGGCGGCGATCGCGAGGGGGGGGCCACGAACGGATGGCCTCCCCCTCATCTCGGATCGCCGGGGAACAGAACGGGACCGCTTCGGGCACCGGGGGGGGGTCCGATCGGACCCCCCACCCGCTAGAGGCAAATCACGTACATGTACGTGATTTTGCCTGCCCGTGCCGCCTTGCCGACGTAAATCGGCGTTAGGCGGTCCTTAAGTGGTTAACACACACAATGACAATATCTCTTCTCCTCTGTTCAAATACAATACAACACCCTTCTCACTCAGTTCTCAGGAATGCACTTTGCCAGTAATCCAACCTCCAGCACAAAATTAATCAGCTGATTGGATTGTAAGATTTACTTTGAGTTGACTGATGCATCCAAATGTCCGAAAGATGCAAAATTCGGCCGAATTTTGATTTGTTACGAAACGAATTGCACAAGCCTACTTTACAACCACTTTAATGCCTAATTGCTGCATGTATGCATCACTGTACTGTTTTGGGGTGTGATTGATTGAACCCTCCAGAACTGTGACCAAGCTGTCCCCAACAGGTAATGGTAAACTACAGACAACTGGTAGGATGAGCTTCTGATTCTGTCATCACTGTGCAGCCAATCACAGTGAACAAATGGACGGAAGACCCTTTTACCAGCCTCTGGTGTCATGGCTTACTTAAGAACGACCTATGGTTGATTGCAAGGCATTGGAGGGCAGTCGGATCTTGGCCTACCACATATTTGGCATCCATCAGTTTCCTTCACTTAAATCAATCAATCATGTGCTTACAAAAATGCTATTTTTTTTTAAATTTAAAAAGAACAGGATTAAAAAAATATTGTGAAAAAGAGATTCACCATATTTACTAACCTTCAATTTGCAAAGTGAACTTTCATTTTGTTAAGTCAACAGCCTCTACACCTTTGTTAAATTAAACCCAGTAGTTGTGATTCAAAGGGGTTGGTTTACTAAAGGAAAATAGACTGTGCACGGATTGCAGATTGGTGCAGTATACTGTAAATATTTCCTAAACGGCGCACGTTTAGGAGATATTTACAGTACCTATAGGTGAGACTTATTCCAAGTACAAAGTGTAAAGGGAAGTTTACAACCTCTTTAATAGACCAAATTGTCCAGCAAAAATAGAGAGTGTTGAGACAAACAACTGACACTGACCAAGGTGCTTACAATGGCCAGCTTTTATTTATTTCATTATTAATTTATTTACATAAAACTTTTTTCCCAAAATGAAAAAAAAACCAAAACATTATTGTAACTGCTTAAAAGGTGTTAACTGGAGTTTGGCTTTCATTTGTTAGTCAAGTTCATCTAATTCTGCTAGTGCTTCTAACCCTACTCTCTCCGCAGACAATTGACAATTCGGCTTTCCAAAAGTATCTCAATTGCTACTCCAGTGAGTGGAGATATCTAAGACAGGAAGTTCAGTACTGGAATCCACCACATTTAAGAGATGGTGAGCTGCAATATATTATCATATACAGCACTCAGCTATTACAAAGAGCTGCTTGCTGCACATTATGTTTTTATGGGTTTTTTTTTTGTTTTGTTTTTACAAAATTAAACATATCACTTTAAATTCAGTATATTAACTGAAATTTAGTGACCTGTAATGGGCAGAAATTGTAGTGGTGTGTAATATGCTCCCATATTTCCCTTCTGACAAGTTCACTTTTAAAGCCCCTAAGTTATAACATATGACTAGACATTTCAGTCTTCAATGTTAGGCATCTTCTAGTGTCTTCTTAATGAGAAACCCGAGAAATAGAAGATGCTGAAATACATAATACAGTTCCTCAAAAGTAGGTTAAAGAAAACTTGCCATAACAAAAATCTGTAGGCATTCCTTGGTAACCTCTTCTTCTGAAATTAATAGGTATTCTTACCCTACAGAAAACCTGCCATAACAAAAATCTGTAGGCATGTTTTGCTCATTTCTTCTGAAATCTCTAGGTGCTCAACCCCTTTCCCACAAAAAGAAATAGTTTTGGCTGGAGCTGGGCTTTAAGGGAATGCTTCCAGGAACAGATGCCTGAGACCGGTCAGATTACACCCTTTACATCTGACCATTCTACTATGTCTATGGCCAACTTTGAACATGTCAGTAGTGATGATACAAGAGATATTTGGTGCAGCATCACAGTGATCCTGGAAAATAAATTTTAAAATTTGGGTCATTATCTTTCTGCTCTAACATAATACCAAGGGCCCATTCACATCAATGTGTTGTGACATTGCCTGACTTAAAGTGTTACTAAACCCACAACAGTAAAATCAGTCTGTATATGCAGTAAAGCATGATTGTTATACTCACCTAAGGGGTTAATCCTCTGCATTGTGTAAAAAGGCTTTTTGATCCTGTCTTCTCTGTTTCTCCCCTTCTTCCACTATCCCCAAACCATCTCCTGATAGAACAGAGGCTAGGGGACAAGCGCCACATGCTCAGTTTGGTATATATTGCTAGAGTTTTTTTTTCTCGGAGTGTGCATGTGATAAGCAAAAGGACCAATCAGCACTGTCCAGACAGAGGGTCAGGGGTCCTGCAGCCTTATAGGACAGTCAGAGCAGAATGAAACCTCCTCCTACAAGCTTTAACCAGTGCTTGGCCAGACACTGATAGAAGTTATAAGACTGCTCTAACTTCTGATGAAAAAAGTTATGTAGCAGTTTATATTTACTAAAACAATTGCATATTCATGTTCTGTGTACTGTGGGAGGCCAGATATCATGAATGCAGGGTCCTGGGTTTAGTAACACTTTAATGCACATTTTACTGCAAAACACCATACACCCATTAGTTGGTTACAGTGCCATTCATTTTAAACCATGTGTTGTGGTAAGAAAATTGGTACATGTTGGATCCCCTGTCTATTGTGATACACGTGCTTCTGTCCTGTACACGCTTACTTTGTTATCACAAGGAGTGTAAGTAGTCCTACAAATTCTTATGTTGGACTACAAAACAATTACTCCTTATATTGTGGAGATGAGGACAGTGGAAGGGATTCAATAGTTTAATAAAAGACAACTGGGTAGGAAGACACCACTCTAAAAAGTGGTTCACTAAAATGCTGTGTTGTCAGCCCACAACAAAAAATTAGAAGCTGAGTGCATTTCTGTTGCAGGGTCGTTAAAAGAGATAAAACATGTGAAAATGTGCATTTATAGCAGCGATATCATACATGGTTGTTTTTATTTTTTCTTTAACATAGACTTTAACAAAGAATAAAGCTCTGTGAAGTAACCTTTGGAAAATTACTCCAGGGTGGCAAAGCTGGTTCTTACTGTATGCCAACTTTATTTACTTTGTAGCTGACCTAGATTCCACTTACTAAAGTTAGTTGTAAGAGAACAAGCTTAACTTGTGTTTATATAGTTCTTTACACAACTCTTTTGTAATTTCATTGTTTATTAAGTGTAATAATGTCCTGATACAACCCATTTTATTACAATACTAAAATAACATAAAAAAATGTTCCTGTTTAAAATAGATTTGTAAGAAAAACATACCTGATGATGAATATGCATCTGATTTCATTCCTGTTACAATACACAAAGCAAACATGTTTATATGAGTTGAAAAAGTGACTTCATTTTTAAGGTTAAACCAGCATAAAATTATTTAGAAACATATTTTCTGGGCTTTATTGCAGTCGATATCACTGCTACTGCTTTACATATTAACTGTGTCAATAGGCAATGCCTTCTTAGCCAACTATGTCATAAGAGGACATGGAGGTATTAAAATAAGTCATAATTTGGGCCAGATATCTCAAAATAATAGATTAGAGGAGATTCACATTTTGTGGTCTTGCCCACGATTGGTGGGATTCTGATCTAAGCTTGATGGCCTCCTTTCAACCCTTTTTCATCTACCCTTCCACAAAAATGCCCGGCATGCACTACTCTACTGCCCCCTCCTGGGCCTCTTCTCATACCAACAAAAGCTGGCCACCTACCTCTTCATTGTCGCAAAACGCGCTATTGCTAAAGCTTGGCGGAAGCCCTCAGTTGCTATTGCAGAGGTGAAGAACATTTTGACCACCCTCATGCTGCATGAGAAGATGACTAGTGTACTTCTTGACTCATTCTTGTCTGTTTCTCTTTCTCCTTTCTGGCCCAATTCTACATCTCCGTTCTCTCTTTCCTTTCTCTCACTTTTTCTCGCCCCACTCCACCCTGTCCCTCCCTATTCCACCTCTAGAACAAAACCCCCCCTTAAATTTAATGAGAACCTCCTTCCTCAATGGGAGTGTGTTTTAACACGAAAAGTATGTCTAATTGGCACCCACAGAGGAGTCAGCTGCACTGCATCAGCTGTTTAAACACACAACACTGCGCTATCGCTACTACCCAGCCAGCAGTCTACGATTCTGGGTCTGGAAGACTCCAATCTACATCAAGCCTTTATCGGAGAAGGCGGGACTGTGAGTACTCTTTGTAACTGCAGAGGAGCCAGCTGTACTGCATCGACTGTTCAAACACATAGCACATGTTTCGGACCATCGTCCTTCTACTGGGTCATAAACCTGAATGTCTGTACCACGCTCATATATATCCATTAAAACATTAAGCTAATTTTTTTCTTTTTTCTTTTTTCTTTTTCTTTTTGTACATTTTTATCATCTAGATTTCATCCTATATACATAAATGTATGTATGCAACAATTGTATCTAGATTTAGTCTTGGGTTTACAGAAATTTACAAGGATGTATCTATAGCCTTACTCTTAAAATCTAGATTGCTCAATTCCCCTTCCGGGGACACTGGAAGTCGAGCGCAGTGGAGCTCCCCGGACTGACGCGCTATGACCGCCCTCCTGGGCTGTTGTGGGTGTACACACTCTGCTGTATAGCCTATCACTTCCTGGTTTCAAAAGGAGGCTTAGAGCGCGACGTCCGGTGCGTGATGACGTCACACGCAGTGACGCTGTCACGTGACTCCGCTCTGAGTATCATGATTGGAGGATCGCTCTGGGTCTACCCTAGAACTGTCTTCAATGGAGGTTATTACACGAGGATGACTACAGATTAGCTGTTGAATACAGCTGACAGGGATTCCTGTGTAATTGCCCATACAAGTATCCAGGTTTTAAACAGCTGAGTAGTATTTAGCTTAATGTTTTATGTATATATGTGAGCGTGGTACAGACATTCAGGTTTATGCCCCAGTAGAAGGACGATCGTCCGAAACATGTCGGGTTGCTAAAGCCTAGAGATGCCCTGATACCACGCGATTTTATTTTCTTCTTTCTGTGATCACATTTTATCCATTCTAGTGTGCCACATAGCACTTTCTAGCTTTTCAATAAAAGCTTTTTTATGGATTCATGCCCTATGTGGAGATTTTTTGTTCTTCCCTCCTTCCATGAATGGCACCTCGCCGAGCCTCAGTCTCTTTTCCTATACTGACATTCCATCGGAGAGAGATATCTTGATTGGCTGTGGACCTACACACCACCGAACAGCGACTGCCATCCCGGATGAGACTCCCTGCCAGGATCTCTTCAACCAGACACCCCCGGGATCATTGGATCCCTCAAGCCCGTATGACACTCCACCGTACGGTGATTGTGTTGATCCCCTCTGGTAAGGGTACTTATTTCTATTGTTTGCTGTGTTGATTTGGAACTTTGGAAGATCTGGGTGCAAAGTGTCTCCCCATACACACAGAGCCTGTTCCAGTTCCTACCACATGCGTAGGTGTGACACCGCATACGCCCATGAACCCCCAGTTCCTGTGGACTTACATATGATTCACTGTATACTTATGGACTTTTTTCTTTATGTGTCTACTTGTTAAATCTTATCACACTTACTGCTCATTTGGCATAAGTTTTGTACTTCAGCACTCTGCCACATATACACGTTCAAGTTGTATAAGCACACTTTCTAGCGCTGCATGTGTTCCATATAATTTTTGTTTCTACACTGTTTACCACATTGTTACATGCTGGCAGCTATCTCTTGCACTATGTTTTTTCGTAATAGCGCAATTATTGATTAGTTATATTTCCCTGGGAGACCTAGCACGGAGGTTCTCACCACATCCGCCCATTTAGTTACAGGGGGCATAGCTCTCCGGGATCGGTCCCTAGGGATTTATAGAATTGGTTCCCAATTCAGTTGGCCAAATGGTAGAGTGCAGGTGCAACACATAAAGGTAATATCTGGGGAGTCTGTTCAGTTTTAGTGGCTGTAGCCGTGCTGTCCCAGCTCTTACGGGAGGTTATAGGTAGGATCACTGGGGGTTAGGCAATAGTGGGGGTGGGTTCTCATTAGATTTAGGGGGGGTTAGTTCTAGAGGTTGGGCCCTGCAATCTAGAGGGTGAGGTAATATAGAGGGAAACTGCAATATATGGAGACGCCCACATTGTTCCACATGCACACTGCTATGCTGCTATATTCAGTAAATTAATTCTGAGAGTAAGCCTTTTAGTGTTCACGTTTTCTTCCTTTTATTTTATTTTATTTTTTATTTTTTCACTAATATGCATTGTGAATACACCCTGCCCTTACTGATGGGGGCACTCCAATTTAAATAATATCAGACTCCCAGAACATTTTTATTTTTCATTTTACCTCCGTTGTCCATCCCTCTACCCCCCCTTTTTTTTTAGTTTTTTTAAATTTTGTTTTGTTTGTTCATTTTTGATTTGTTTGTTAGTCTTACCTTGTTTTGGACCTCTGAGTCCAGTTATTTATTCCCACTTCCGGCATTTGTATTTTGGCATTGTCTTACTTAATAAACATTATTGTATCAGAAATAATAGATTAGGTAAAGGGTCACAGAGGCTCTAAGGCTCCATTCACACTTGTGCGACTTGTCCAAAGTTGCATGACAAGTTGTTTACTATGTTTTCCAATGATAATCATTCATATATGTGCGGCTTTTCCCCTCTTAGATAGTAGCCTCTAAATCAGATGTCCACATTTGAATACTTCTCCTCTGGGGACAACTCTAACATTTTATAGGAATAATAATACCCAATGGGGGCACAGACAGCAATAAACACTTGACAGAGGATCTAACCCCCCCCCCTACATTCTATTCAAAACAGAAAAAACAAAACAGCTCAGCATAGAAATACACTTTAACTATTTTATTTATGTAGAACACAAAGTATAGTGTGTACATAATATCGTTGTATTATGATCAGGTCTGTTAATCAACTAATGTTGGCAGGTATAGGGTTCTATGCCTGCATATGCTCCATTGTATTATAGTTTAGCTACACAATATTATTCATAAATGTAGACACTGAAATGGTACCCAATCCCCAATATACAAAAACTGCAGAATATTACCTTGCAATGGATTTCCATGTACTTTGGAACCTATTGTAAAAACAAACCATCATCACTGTCTAAGTTTAAAATGCTTCTAATACAATGTTGTTAGGTCTCTAAAGCTGAACTCCCAGGCACAACTAGAAACACCATTTTGAATCCTTATGCATTCATAGAAAAATATTCTATGCTTGTTTAAATAACGTTAGTTTAAGCATAATACTCCTATATAACTCTATACACAAGGACAGGGAGATGGAGGGTCGGCAGCGTCAGCCAATCAGCCTCTAACTGCACTCCAAAGTGTTTTTAGTCTTAAAGGTGCTTAATTCATTTACACCAGTGGGGGGAGATTTACTAAAACTGGTGCACTCAGAGTCTGGTGCAGTTTTACATGGTAACCAATCAGCTTCTAACTTCAGCTTCTTCAGATAGGCGTTGGCAATAAAACCTGGAAGCTGATTGGTTTCTATGCAGAGCTGCACCAGATTTCGCACTCTCCAGTTTTAGTAAACAACCCCCACTGTTCATATATAAATAAACATTAACTTTGTTAAAAGAGAAGTATGGGGTTTGGAGTTTTTGCGGATTTATAGTTACATAGGTGGATGCAGCATAGGTCCGATGCTGCATCTGTCCCCCCCCGCTGGCTCCAGATCGCTCAGTTCTCAGGGCTCCCTGAGCAGTGAGCTGCTGACTCAGACACAGCTCTCTGCTCTGCCTACTCCTCGCTTACTGGAGCTGGGCTGTGGAGGGGGTGGGAGCTGCTGGCTCGGGCTCTCGGTGGCTCGCTGAGATGCTGAGCAGGGTGCCGGTTCAGGTATGTGGGCGGATCCTGACTCCAGTGTCGCAATCTTGCTCGAGTCTGGATCGGCTCTGTGATGTCAGCAGACAGCGGCGTCAAACTTCTGAAAATGGGTCACAGGAGTGCAAAACGAACTGCACTCCTGTGATCCACAGGAGAAATACAGCCAAACAGGCTTTGGCTATAATTCTCCTTTAAGTCAACAACCTCTATACCATTGTTAAATTAACAATACAAGTTTATCGGGCTTATTCTTTTACTAAAGTTCACTTTACAGAGTAGGTGTTACTAAAGAAGGTCAAGGTGTTTTCACTTTGAGAACCATCTCAAAGGCTATGGTAGGCTATTTCACAATATAATTGTTGGTAAGGGTAATGGATAGAGATAATCAGATTGTAATTGTGACAAGTCTAAAGGGTGGCTGACCTGTACTTTGCAGGGCCTTGCCCAGCTGCACTTTAATTGCACACCTGTGCCCAGGCCAATTTTCTACTTTCAGAGTTTACAAATTATGGTATATATATATATATATATATATATATATATATATATATATATATATATGAAAATTGATCAGTCCTGATGTACTGGCAAGCTATCTCATTTCTTGAGGTGCAAAAACACCAGGACAGTACAAATTATCCTTTTTTGGAAAGTAGACAGTCCAAGGTATTTAGTAAGAGGCATGGCAAGTTTTTTTGAAGTTGTAAGTTTTTGGTACAATTTTTTTGGAAAATTAAGTGTCATCAAATAACAGGCGTGGAGGTGATCAGGGACACTGACTGGTGACAGTAACCAAAAAAACAAGCAAAAAAAAACATTTTAAAATTTATTGTTTTCGATTTTTTTCATTTTCTTTCCTTTTTAACGATTTTTTTTTAACACAGTGACCAGTGCAATACAGTTTTACCATAGTAACATTGTACTACTCTTGGGAAGTGATCAGGATTTTTTTTTACACATTATGATTGCTTATGTCAGTGAAATTCACAGTTGTAGGCAACCGTTTTTACTGAATGAAATCGATTCATTCAGTGTTTACTATTATAGTTAGCTGTGACTGGCCACAGTCACATGGTACAGATGGGCTGTGATTGGTCCTGTCTCTACCATGTGATCACTATGACCAATCACAGAGATCAACACAATATTACACAATGGATGGCGTGAGTGAAAGCCATCCATTGTGTACAACTGTCATGTGATCTGATGTGATTGTTTACAGTGATCACATGGTACCGGCAGTGGCTGATACACTGCTTGGTCATCAAATTGTCCATGGGGCGTGCAAGAGGTGCGTTCCGAGAGGACGTCATAAGATGTCCTCCTGGAACGGTGAATGTCCCGCCCAGGCGTCATTTGTCCATAGGCTGGGCAGGATCTGGTTAATATATTGCAGCTTACCAATTCTTAGATGTAATAGCTGCATTCGTTTTCATTTTTTAGACTTATTTTCCCTTTAATTGTTACTCTGCCAGTAAGTTTGTTTTTCAACTTCCTTTAACAGACCAAGTTGTCTAGCAAAAGTGTTGCGACAAACCACTGACACTGATAGAGGTGCTTACAATGTCCAGCTTTTTTATGTATTTATTTATGTAAAACCTTTTTCCCAAAATAAAAATAAATAAATACTATAACTGCTTAAAGCAGAGCTCCACCCAAACGGGCAAGCTCCACTTCTTCGCACCCTTCCCACCTCCACTTCCACATTTGGCACTTCTTGGGGGGAGCACTTCCTGGTAGGATCGCAGCACGGTGATCTACGTCATGTCCGGCCCATCCTCCTCCCCCCCCCGCTGCCTTCTGGGACCTGTATGTGTCCCTGAAGATGATGGGACCATTCAGAAAGTGCAGCACGACTCGCACATGCACAGTAGGAAACCCACAGTGAAGCCTTCAGGCTTGGGGTGCCGACATCGCATAATCCCTGGTCAGGTAGGTTTTCTTATATTAAAAGTCAGCAGCTACAGTATTTGTAGCTGCTTACTTTTATTTTATTCTTTTTACAGACTGGAACTCCACTTTAAGGTGTTACCTGGAGTTTGGCTTTCATTTGTTAGTCAAGTCCATCTAAATCTACTAGTGTTTCTAACCCTACCCTTTCCACAAACAATTGACAATTCGGCTGTCCAAAGGTACCTCCATTGCCACTCCAGGAGACACCTAAGACAGGAATTTCACCATATGAAAATAAAGGAAAAAAGGCACGATAAAATAAAATGCAGCCACTACATTTAAGAATTGGTAAGCTGCAATATATTAAAATGTTACTTTTGGGTTAATATCGATTTTAATTAACCTTTTGCTTTACTGTGCATGGCAAAGAACAGGTTCACTGTAAAGGAGTTTGCACTGTTATTGTACAATCACACTCTAGCTGACTTTTATTTTCTCATATGCAGCTATTACAAAGAGCTACATGCTGCACATTATGTTTTTCATGGTTTTGTCATAAAATCAAACATATCACTTTAAATTCGGTATATCAACTGAAATTCAGTGACCTGTAATGAGCAAAAATTGTAGTGGTAATATGCTCTCATATTTTCCCCCTGACAAGTTCACTTTTAAAGCTCCTAAAATAAAACATATGACTAGACATTTCAGTCTTCAGTGTTAGGCACCCTCTAGTGTCCTCTGAGCAGGAAAGCCAAGCAATAAAAGATGCTGAAATACATGATACAGTTCCTCAAAAGTAGGTTAAAGAAAACTTGTCATAATAAAAATATGTAGGCATTCCATTTCCTTGGTAACCTCTTCTTCTGAAACCCCGAGGTGTTCTATCCCCAAAGAAAATATGTGAACATTTTATGCTAACCTCTTCTGAAATCGATAGGCATTCTTACCCTACAGGAAACCTATCGTAACAAAATTCTGTAGGCATTTCTTGCTAATTTCTTCTGAAATCTCTAGGTGCTCAACCCCTTTCCCACAAAAAGAAATAGTTTGGCTGGAGCTGGGCTTTAGACAATGCTTCCAGGAATAGATGCCTGAGACTGGTCAGCTTACACCTATACATCTGACCATCCTATTATGTCTATGACCAGCTCTGAACATGTCAGTACTGATAATACAAGAGATCTTTGGTGCAGCATCGTAGTGATCCTAGAAAATATTAAACATTTTTTGGCATTATCTTTCTGCTCCAACATTAAAACTAAGAACCCATTCACATCAATGTGTTGCAGCAATGCCTGATTTAATGCACACTTTATTGCAAAACACCATTCACCCATTAGTTGGTTGCAGTGCCATTCATTTTTAACCATGCGTTGTGGTAAAAAAAGTGGTACATGTTGAATCTTTTGTCTATTGTGCTACATTTAAATTAATTATCTGTCCTAATGCAATGCACAATAATACATGACATAATATACAATAGTGCACTGCTATGTAATTGGAAAGGTGTAAATAAGTCCTAAACCCATTGACCAAAACGTTAAAGAAGATCTCCCAACCCTCAAAAACTGGAGACATTCTTAAACGTGTATGTAAGGGGTATGGAGGTAAAATTTAAGGCCGAGGTGCGACTCTCAACAATATTTAACGTTTCATAAAATATGCCCATCAGAGTGCCCCTTAACATAAAATGTGTATATCCCTTACTTTATGTTAATAGACACTCTGATGGGCACATTTTATGTTAAGGGGCATACTGACGGGCACAACAAAATGTGCCCATCAACGTGCCTCTTAACATAAAATGTGCCCATCAGCATGTCCCTTAACATGAATTATGCCCATCAGAGTGCTGCTTAACATAAAATAAGGGGCATGCTGATGGGCACGATTTATGTTATGGGGAACTCTGATGGCCACATTTTATGTTAAGCAGCACTCTGATGGGCATATTTCATGTTAAGGGACATGCTGATGGGCACATTTTATGTTATGGGGCACACTGATGGGCACAACAAAATGTGCCCATCAACGTGCCTCTTAACATAAAATGTGCCCATCAGCATGTCCCTCAACATGAAATATGCCCATCAGAGTGCTGCTTAACATAAAATGTGGCCATCAGAGTTCCCCATAACATAAATCATGCCCATCAGCATGCCCCTTATTTCATGTTAAGGGGCACTCTGATGGGCACATTTTATGTTAAGGGGCACACTGATGGGCACACACTTTATGTTAAGGGGCACACTAATGGGCACATTATAATAATGTGCCCCCTTACATAAAGTGTGTGCCCATCAGACTGCCCCAGTAAATCACTGTGAATTCAAACTCTGTTTATCTTGAGGGCAGGCAGGGAGTGGGAGCTGGCAGAGATAGTGAGCTTCAGGGGCAGGAGCTGAGATGAGAACCTTGCTGAAGGTGGAGGGGTACACATGTGATATCACACACCTTGCAGGCAGGGAGTGAGAGTCGGGAGCCACGAGAGTATGAGCTACAGGGGGCGGGATGCACAAGTGACATTATTGGCTGCTGGGACGCCCGGCGGAACTCCGCTTTAAGATACAAAAAACTTCTGTGTGCAGCAGCCCCCCTCAGCCCCCCTAACACTTACCTGAGCCCATCTCTATCCAGCGATGTTGCAGGAGAGACGCAGCTGTCCGGGACTCTCCCTCCTAATTGGCTGAGACACAGCAGCGGTGCCATTGGCTCCCACTGCTGTCAAAGTCAGTTAGCCAATCAGGAGAGAGAGGAGTGGGGCCAAACAGCGGCTCCATGTCTTAATGGACACACGGAGCTGTGGCTTGGTTCAGGTGCCCCCATAGTAAGCCGCTTGCTGTGGGGCCACTCGACAGTAGGGAGGGCCGGGAGCGCCAGTGGGGGACCTGAGAAGAGGAGAATCTGAGCTGCTCTGTGCAAAATCATTTCACGGAGCAGGTAAATATAACATGTTTGTTATTTTTAAAAGAAAAAAATAAAACGAGACTTTAGTATCACTTTAAGCTTTGACAAAAAAAACCCGGAAGCTGATTGGTTTCTATATAGGGCTGCACCAGATTTTGTACTCTCCAGTTTAGTAAATAAACCCCATAGTTTTTTTTTTCTTTATGCTTTATCGTAGACTAACAATATTCCCCCAGGGTGGCAAAACTGGCATTTACTGTATACCAACTGTATTTACTTTGTAGCTGATCTGAATTCCATTTACACTAAAATTAGCACAATTCTTGCTTAAGCTTGAAATGCTTTTACACGATTCTTTACATAACCCTTTAGTAATTTCATTTTTTATCAATTTACAAGTGAACAAAATGTACCTGCTTGATTACCATCTTGTTTCATTCCTGTAAGGGAAATATAAAAATGTAAATAACTGAGAGAAAACCAGTAACTTCAAGGCCCAGGTAAAAAATGTGAAAAGCCCCCCTTTTTTTATTAATATTAGACGATGTCAGATGTAGTAAAAGCATTCTGCATAGAAGGTTCTGTAGGCACACAGCTAATTAAAGTGAACTCTGGGGTAAGTAAATGTAGGGGTTAATTTACTAAAACTGGAGAATGATAAATCTGGAGCAGCTCTGCATACAAACCAATCAGCTTCCAGTTTTTTTTTTTTTTTTTCAAAAAGGTCAAAGCTTAACTTAACAAGCTGACGTTTGAAACTGATTGGCTTCCATGCACAGCTGCACCAGATTTTGCATTCCAGATTTGAGTAAATTAACCCCATAGTCTAAATTCAAGAAGGTTGTGTATCTGTACTTGAAACTTGGTATCTATTATGATAACTGTACCTCTACGCAGGAGCTTGATGTAATAAAGACCAGTCACTGCCGCTCCCTTGCTCTCTGTGCAGGGTGTCTAGTCTTGTCTCCGCCCCCCTCCTGTAGTTATCTGCAGACAGCCTATAATGGGTGGTCCCTCCCACAGCTCTGCACTCTCCACAATTTATATGCAGCACAACGAGGATGTCACTGCTACTTTTACAAAGGTATTTTCTGGGTTTACAAAGATGTGTGCACACAAAGCCACTTTATTACCTTTATTGCTATTGAGGAATGTTCTTGTGGCCTGAGTTTAGCTTTAACCCTTTCATGACTAAGCCTATTTTTGAAATTTGGTGTTTACAAGTTAAAATCCGTATTTTTTGCTAGAAAATTACTTAGAACCCCCAAACATTATATATATTTTTTAGAAGAGAATCTAGAGAATAAAATGTCGATTGTTGCAATATTTTTTATCACACGGTATTTGTGCAGCGGTGTTTTAAACGCAAATTTTTGGAAAAGTGACACTTTCATGAATTTTAAAAAATCCAAACAGTAAAGTTACCCCAATTTTTTTGTATAATGTGAAAGATGATGTTACGCCGAGTACATAGATACCAAACATGTCACCCTTTATAATTGCACGCACTCGTGGAATGGCGACGAACTACGGTACCTTTGAATTTCCATAGGCGACGCTTTAAAATTTTTTTACGGTTACCAGGTTTGAGCTACAGAGGAGGTCTAGGGCTAGAATTATTGCTCTCGCTCTGACGATCGCGGCGATACCTCACATGTGTGGTTTGAACACCGTTTACATATGCGGGCGCGACTTCCGTATGCGTTTTCTTCGCTGCGCGAGCTCGCGGGGACAGGGGCACTTTAAAAAATTTTTTTTTTTTTTATTTATTTTATTTATTTTTGTACTTTTATAAATTGTGTTTAAATTTTTTTTTTTTTTTTTACTTTTATTGCTGTCACAAGCAATGTAAACATCCCTTGTGACAGTAATAGGTGGTGACAGGTACTCTTTATGGAGGGACGGGGGGTCTAAAAGACCCCCCATCCCTCCTTTACACTTCAAAGTATTCAGATCGCCGAAAACGGCGATTCTAAATACTGTGTACTTTTTTAAATTCGGCGCCATTGGCAGCCGAGTAAACGGGAAGTGACGTCATGATGTCGCTTCCGCGTTTACAACAAGAAGGCTGGAACGAAGCCGCTCACAGCTTCGTTCCAGCCCGCCCCCAGCCGCCGAAGATTCCTGATTGGACACCGGGCCTCCCGATCGCACGGGAGGCCCGGTAACAGCGGCGGGAGGTGGCGGGAGGGGGGATGTCCCCTCCCACTCCTCCGGTATAACAACGGAGCGGCTTTTAGCCGCATCGGTTGTTATACTCGGGTAGCCGATCGCCCGCTGAAAACAACGGTACCGGGATGATGCCTGCAGCTGCGGGCATCATCCCGGTATAACCCCGGAAAGCCGAGTACGCATATGTGCGTACGGTCGGCGGGAAGGGGATAAGGTCTATAAAGCCAAAATATTCATTTTATTTTTAGGTAGAGTGAGGAAGAATTAGAAACCTTTATGGTTTTAACTCCTTTTTGTCCCCACTGCGTAGATTGTTTCTCACTATTTGTTTCAAAATGATGCTGTTGTAACTGGAATATAGGGGAAATCTTCCAATGAAAACCCATTTTCCAATCATGGGATTTCTTTCTGCTTTCAAGAGATTTTTCCCTCAATTCCTATTGTGTTTCTGTCCTCCCCATAACAGAACACAGAAGGCAGTAAAGCTCTAAAAAGGATGTTAAAATCTGCATTTTGTGCTAGAAAATGAACCCCCACAAACAATTATATATTTCCTGAAAGCCGAAGCCCTGGAAAATAAAATGGTGGCAGCTTATATTTTTTGTGTTGCAAGATATTTGCGCATCTGTTTAACAAATGCATATTTTTTAGGAAAAAATACTGTATTTTAACCATTTGCCAACTGCGCTATAGCTGAATGACAGCTAGTTTACATAGGCAGATTGACGTTCTGCCTGTGCCTCAAGCGATCCGTGGGTCCCGGCGGGTATTGCATGCGTGCCCCAGACCCGAAAGAGCAGAATCATGTACCTGTATGTAAAACTTCGCATAGGAGCTGCTGCCTCACAGTAAATGTACGCGGGGCGGTCAGTGAGGAAGTTAACAACAAAGGTGATATATTACAAAATTACAATTGAAAATTATTTGTACAGAAAGCTCTCTTTTATATAATGTTGGATTTGTTTTACAACATGTACATATATTTTACTATTTACAAAGTTCACAAAGTCATTACCTGTTGATCCCATTTCCTGTTTGTTTTACAAATTGATAATTGAAAATTAAAGGGTATGTAAATCCTAACATTGTGATTCTCTTTGCCTCTTTTTGGTCTGTTAAATATACTATTGAGAATGTTTTGTTATATCTGTTAGATAAATATTCCAATGAAAGTGTTTTGTAATATCTGTTAGATAAATATTTCAATGGAAGTGTTGTGTAATATCTATTAGATAAATATTCCAATGAAAGTGTTTTGCAATATCTGTTAGATAAATATTCCATGGAAAGTGTTTTGTTATATCTGTTAGATACAGTAAGTGCAAAAAATACATGATGATCCAAAGAGTAGTCCGGTGAGCTTCTAACCTCCTGACAACACAGCATCTCTGTTGCACTAAAAACCAAAGTAGACTTATCAGACCTGCCCAGTTATTTTTGTGAACTACAGAGCACCCACAATGTTATGGAGATGAGGAGAGGGGAAGGGGTTTGTAGTCCAACTCAGGAGTAAGTAGCCTATGGTGACAATGCCGCACCTCCTTTGATACAGTATAGTGCATAAGTGATGTCACCCTAGCCTCCCTGGCGGTTTTACCGACTGTGGCTCGGAGTTAAATTTCAGTACCATTAGCAGTAACCCCGAGCCACACTCGGGATTGCATTGCAGGATCCTGGTAAAAGTTACCTTGTCCCCAGGATCCCGATGCCTCTGTGTGCCGGGCTCCGTTCCCTGCGAGAGTCGCGATGCACGGGGGCGGAACATGGTGGCAAATTCAAAAAGTACAAAATTCATAACACATACAGTACACTGTAATCTTACAGATTACATTACTGTATGAAATCATTTCACCTCCCTTTTGTCCCTAGTGCTTTGTCCAATGCCCTGCATGCAGTTTTATGTTATATATACTGTTCTTTCTGCCTGGAAACTTGAGATTGTCCATAGCAACTAAAAAGTGTCCCTTTACGTCAAAAGTGGTTTTAGACCAGCTAGAAAACAGCAATAGTAAATTAGAACACTTGCAGAATTGAGCGATAGTGAACCATGGGGAAATTCATTTTATTATTATTATATTATTATTTTTTATAATTATTTATAGTTATTTATTATATTATAATTTATGATTTTGTGTTTCAAACTTTATCATACCCAGGATATCTACTAGACTCTTGTTTGGAGAGATTTAAGTGTGTTATTGCTAAGAATTACAGGCCTACACTATAAAACGCCAAATGTCTATGCAAAACAATTGTACCGCTTTGAGACGCAAAAATCTGACATAATCATACTGCCAGGGTGACTACGACAGGAAGTGTTTTACTTGCAGGACCACCAGGTCAAAGTGAAAAAAAAAATGCCGCCACTACATCTAAGGACTGGCAAGCTGCAACATATTCCATTTTTGTTCTTGGATTTAGATCCACTTTAATTTTAGGTACTTTTTATATTCTTAGGTTTATACGACAGTATAGACACATTTTCACTGTTAACATAGTTCTGTTGTTAAATTCCCATTTTTCTGTTGAGATTAGAAAAATAAAACCATGACGCAAAATTCAGAAAAGTTTTTTACAAAATGATCACTGGAAATTATTTGAAGCTAAAGCTATCCGTTTTTATAGTGTTAGGTTATGTTGCCTAATACACATATTTTAGTGTGTTTACTGTTTACAAAGTTCAAAATGTCATTACCTGCTGGTGGTTGTCCCATTCCCAATTTGGTTCCTGGTGGGACTGTGAAAAAAAACATATTGCAAATCTAGCAATTCTATTTTCTACAAAATGCTAATCTAAAATTGACTTATAATGCTATACTTTGGAAAATGTTGTGCAATTTCACTATATACAGTGTTTACTGTTTTACAGTTTATAAAGTATAAAAAGTCATTACCTCCTGATGGAAGTCCCATTCCATGTTTGTTTCCTGTTGAGATTGTGAAGATAAAACAATTAAACTAATTTAGAAAGGTTATTTTCTATGAAATCATAGTTGTAAATTGGAGATGAAGGTGCATTTTTTATAACATTATGGGGTTGATTTACTAAAGGCAAAAAGACTGTGCACTTTGCAAAGTGCAGTTGCACTCTGCAAGAGCAGTTGCTCCAGGGCTTAGTAAATAAGCAGAAGCTCTTCTAACTTTTATCGACCAATCATGTGCAAGCAAAAATGCATTTTTTTTTTATTTTCCTTGCATGTCATTGGATAGTATTTGCAAAGTGAAGCTTTACCTCATTTACTAAGCTCTGGAGCAACTGCCCTTGCAGAGTGCAATTGCACTTTGCAAGGTGCACAGTCTATTGGCCTTTAGTAAATCAACGCCTATGTTATTTGACATTTATTTACATTATTCATTTTTACATTTATCTTTAGAGCATTCGTTATTTACAAAGGTCTAAAAAAACATACCGCAAACTTAGAAATTCTATTTTCTACAAAATGATAATTTGAAATTGACTGATAATGCTATACTTTGTGTAATGGAATGCTATTAAATATATACGGTGTTTGCTGTTTTACTGTTTATAAAGAATAAAAAGTCATTACCTGCTGGTGGAAGTCCCATTCCCTGTTTGTTTCCTGTTGAGATTGTGAAAATAAAACAATTAAACTAGTTAAGAAAGGTTATTTTCTATGAAATTATAGTTGTACATTAATTGTAGATGAAGATGTAATTTATATAACAGTAGGTTGTTTTACATTTATTTACTTTTTTAATTTTACATTTCTCTTTAGAGTATTTGTTGAGTACAAAGGTCTAAGAAACATAATGCACATTTAAAAAATCTATTTTCAACAAAATGATAATGTGAAATTGACTGATAATGCTATACTTTGGATAATGGGGTTGATTTACTAAAGGCAAGTTGATTGCAGTTGCACTCTTCAAGAGCAGTTGTCCCAGAGCTTAGTAAATGAGCAGAAGCTCTGCTGACTTCAACCATCCAATCATGTGCAAGCATAAATGCTGTTTTTTTTTTATTTTCCTTGCAAGTGATTGGGTATTCTTTGCAAAGTGAAGCTTTACCTCATTTACTAAGCTCTGGAGCAATTGCACCTGTAGAGTGCAACTGCACTTTGCAAAGTGCACAGCCTAGTTGCCTTTAGTAAATCAACCCCAATGCTATGCTATTTCACTAATATACACAGTGTTTTTTGTTTTACAGTTTATAAAGTATATAAAGTCATTACCTCCTGATGAAAGTCCCATTCCCTGTTTGTTTCCTGTTGAGATTGTGAAAAAAAACAATTAAACACATTTAGAAAGGTTATTTTCTATGAAATTATAGTTGTAAATTAATTGTAGATGAAAGTATAATTTTTATTACATTAGGTTGTTTTACATTTATACCTTTATTTATTTATACATTTATCTTTAGAGTATTTGTTGTTTACAAAGGTGTAAAAACATAATGCAAATTTAGAAATTCTATTTTCTACAAAATGATAACCTGCAATTGACTGATAATGCTACACTTTGGATAATGTTGCGCTATTTCGCTGTATAAAGTGTTTACTGTTAGAAATTCTATTTTCTACAAAAATGATAATCTGAAATTGACTGATAATGCTATACTTTGTATAATGGAATGCTATTAAATATATATGGTGTTTGCTGTTTTACTGTTTATAAAGAATAAAAAGTCATTACCTGCTGGTGGAAGTCCCATTCCCTGTTTGTTTCCTGTTAAGATTGTGAAAATAAAACAATTAAACTAACTTAGGCTATTTTCTATGAAATTATAGTTGTACTTTAATTATAGACGAAGGTATAATTTTTATAACATTAGGTTGTTTTACATTAATTACGTTATTTATTTTTACATTTATCTTTAGGCTCGGTTCACACTGGGGCGACTTGGGATCCGACTTGTACGCCCTCAAGTCGCTCCAGAAATAGTTTCAATGGGAGTTAACGCTAGCGTCTTAATAGACACTACTGAAGTCGCTCCGACTTCAGAGCGTACTCCCTGTACTACTTTGATCCGACTTTGATCCGACTTCAGCCTATTGAATATCATTGAAGTCGGATCAAGGTCGGATCGCCGTCTCGCATGATCCGACTTCGGCATGCGACTTGTGCTCAGATGATCTTGAGGGGAACTCCGCGCCAAATTTTAAATAAAAATCCGGCATGGGTTCCCCCTCCAAGGGCATACCAGGCCCTTGGGTCTGGTATGGACCTTGAGGAGAACCCCCTACGCCGAAAAAACGGCGTGGGGGGTCCCCCCCAATCCATACCAGACCCTTATCCGAGCACGCAGCCCGGCCGGACATCCAGAGATGTTGACACGACGCTCTCCCCAGCCAGAATGGTTTCTGTGCGCTCTGCAAGGGACTTATATAGGCGGTGACCCCGCCCCCTTATGCCGTCACAGTCCCTGGGCATGCTGGGTCTGTGACGTTTTAGGAGGCGTGGTCACCGGGTGATGACCATGCCCCCTTATGACGGCACAGCCCCAGCATGCCCTGGGACAGTGACCTCATAAGGGGGCGGGGTCACCGCCTATATAAGTCCGTTGCGGAGCGTTCAGAGACCATTCCAGCTGGAGAGAGCGTCGTGTCAACATCTTTGGAAGAAAAGAAGAAGGCAGAAGTCCGGACCACCGCTAGCAATTGAGCTGCAGAAGATAGCGGAGGAGCCGGCAGAAGATGCGGACACCGGGAGGAGACGGCGGAGAGACCCCCGAAGTCGGAAGAGGACCCCCGAAGTCGGAAGAAGATCCCGGAGCTGCCTAATAAATTATTTTAAAAACCTGTGTACTGTTTGTTTTATTGACGCTTTTTTTCCCTAGGTGAATGGGTAGGGGTACCAGGTACCCCATACTCATTCACATAGGGTGGGGGGCCGGGATCTGGGGGCCCCCTTATTAAAGGGGGCTCCCAGATTCCGATAAGCCCCCCGCCCGCAGACCCCGACAACCAACGGCCAGGGTTGTCGGGAAGAGGCCCTTGTCCTCATCAACATGGGGACAAGGTGCTTTGGGGGGGGCGCACACTGCGCCCCCCATGCCCCAAAGCACCCCCCATGTTGAGGGCATGCGGCCTGGTACGGTGGGGGGGGCCGCCAGCGAAGTCGCCCGTCATGGAGGTGACTTGAAGTCGCCTCGTAATTTGCCGAAGTCGTGCCAAAGTCGCGCTGAAGTCGCGGTACAAAGTCGCGTTAAAGTCGTGTTGCCCATGTGTGAACCGAGTATTTGTTGTTTACAAAGGCCCAAAAAACATAATGCAAATTTAGAAATTCTATTTTCTACAAGATGATAATGTGAAATTGACAGATAATGCTACACTTGGATGTTATTCTATTTCACTATATGTGGTTATACTGTTTATAAAGTATAAAAAGTCATTACCTGCTGGTGGAAGTCCCATTCCCTGTTTGTTTCCTGTTGAGATTGTACAAATAAAACAATTAAATTAATTTAGAAATGTTATTTTCTATGAAACCATAGTTGTAAATTAAGTGTAGATGAAGGTATACTTTTTTTTTATAACATTAGGTTATTTTACATTTATTTACTTTATTTTTACATTTATCTTTGGAGTATTTGCTATTTACAAAGGTCTATTAGCATTAGCTGCTGGTGGATGTCCCATTTCCCTTTTTTTTCCTGTTGGGATTTTGAAAATAAAGCCTTGAAGCAAATTTAAGAAAGGTATTCTTTTTATAAAATAATAGTTGGAAATGTATTGCAGATAAAGCTTTTCATTTTATAACATTAGTTTATTTTACTATGCACACGTATTTTTAGAGTGTGTACTGTTTGCAAAGTTCACACATTTATTACCTGCTTGTATTTGTCCCATTCCCAGTTTATTTCCTGTTAGGGTTTAGAAAATAAAGTCATGAAGCAAATTTAGAAAGGTTATTTATTTGTTGGTAGTTTGAAATGTATTGCAGATAAAGATTTTATTTGTATAACAATAGGTTATATTACTAAATACACAGATTTTTATACAGATGTTATTACATTTATTACCTGTTTGTATTTGTCCCATTTCCTGTTTATTTCCTGTTTGGATTGTGAAAAAACATAAAGCAAATTTAGAAAGTTTATTATCTACAGGATGATACACAATACTACAATGATTGTTAGATAA
The DNA here is from genome assembly GCF_042186555.1 of Aquarana catesbeiana. Classification (NCBI taxonomy): domain Eukaryota; kingdom Metazoa; phylum Chordata; class Amphibia; order Anura; family Ranidae; genus Aquarana; species Aquarana catesbeiana. Next base: position 273,974,993 of record NC_133330.1, on the reverse strand, counting down.
AACTATCCTTTTTTATGATTATTATGACAGTAACTGTCACTTTTATTTTTACAAATGTCGGGTTTCAGAACAATTGTTAGGTCTCATATGCTCGATACTATCAATTCACAGGATTGTTACCCGTTTATTATATTTAAAATTTTATATCTCTCAGATATGATTTGGGTTAAATGAGAGTTCTTTGACCAAGAGTGAAAGCTTTAACACAATAACAACATTTATTGGTAAGTACAGTAGTTGAAAGTCTATCTAATACACAAACCATCTATCTAAAGTCTACACCAAGGAAGAAAATATTAGGTTAAAATAAGAGAATTACATGAAGGAATACAGAGTATATTCCTTAAATCATTCATCTACAAACATATATAGTTACAAGTAAAAGGCAAACCTTTCCCATAATTACCCTTTTGCACCAAGGTTCCATTCTGATGGCTGTTCTCCCATAAAGTGTCTTTCCCCCTCCCATCTAGACTGTATATATCATTACAGGCTGATGCCTCATTGGTTGGCATAGCGTGACTTCTGGTTGGTGAGCTTCCTCATTGCTGGTTAAGGTTAAGTCACCGCCCTTTAATGCAAATCCTTGTGACTATTCTGAGCAGGAGATTAACCTGAATGTTCCTGGGAAGTTAAGTATGGATTCTGGGTTTGCCTCCCTTCATTGCATATCCTTTGAAGTGAGTATGAGTAAAACAATGAGGTTTGAATCCCACTGTTTGTATACAAAAGCCTGGGCATCGACTTGTCTGGTCTTACCAGAGATATATGTGAAGATAATATGTTCTGGCTTGCATAAATACAAGATAAATGAAATATATTCCTAATTACAGTATTTTACAGCTATTAATGGAGATTTCACATAAACCCATAAGGCAACAGATGGCCCCTTGTAGCCAGTTGAGAATATAAGACTCGGTCACACCTGAAATAATGGTTTATGTGTAATCTCCTTTAATATTTGGAACTTTTGGCTTTGCCTTCTGAAACAAAAAAAAAAACTATTTGAAGGAAAAAAAAAAACGTTTAAACTCTCCGTCTCTACAGTCCACATTTCTGGATCCCAGTATCGGTTGTCATCATATGTGGTCATTGGTCTTTTTTTTTTTGTTGGTCAGTTTTCTTTTTTGTGCCATAACTAAGTTCAAAGAGCATTGCGTGAATATCATATAGATATACTGGTGACATCACACTTATCCGTATTCTGAAATCAAGTTATTTTTGTCTGCGTAGTCGACACTGCCTAATCTGCACTGAGAACTCTTAAAGTGATGACCTCCTCCGGATTCTTCGATGTACTTCAAAAGGCAATGTGATATAAATATCTGCCTAAACCACATACATTTTGTATATAACCCACTACAAGCACTTAGACCTTAAAGCCATATTAGACCTACAATCAAATATTTATTATATTGCAGCTTACTAATTCTTAGATATGATGATTGCATTAGTTTCCTTTTTTAGTCTTTCTTCTATTTTCACCTGGTGATTTGGCCAGTAAGTCTGTTATTTTTCGACAGAACAAGCTCTCCTTAAGGTGATCCGTTTACAGGGATGAGACAAACAATTTTAACACTGACAGGGGTGCTTACAATTATCAGTTTTTATTTATGTAAAACCTTTATCCCAAAAGGAAAAAAAACAGTTTTCTGTAACTGATAATAAAATGTTAGCTGCAGTTTGGCTTCAATGTGTTAGTGTATTTAAATCTGCTAGTATATTTAACACTACCCCCCAAGATTAACAGTGCTGCTGTGTCTTCCATGCTCCTTCATTCAGAGTGGGGGCACTATGAAACAGGTGGTGAGTTACTGGCCAGATCACTAGGGGAAAATGGAAATATCTGCTCTTTGGTAAGCTGTAATATATAAAACATTTTGTTTTGTGTTTATTACAGATTTAAAACTGAACACTAAACTTTATAAAAGTAGAAGTGACATCATCACCATGCTGCAAATAGCCTGTACAAAGAGCAGACCTGTGAGAGGGACCCAGCAGGTCCACCACTACAGGCTCCCTGTAAAAAAAATTCAGTGGGGCCGATAAAAGACCAGCCACCATGTGCAAGTAGAAACTCCTGCACAGAGGCAAAGTGCTGGAGCTGTTTTATGCAGGATTACAGCATAGATCTGGAAGCAATACAAAAAGAAAGGCAAAATTCCAGTAAGAATAAACATGCTGTGACAGACTCACCCAGGACAGAGGCTTTTGGAGGGGACTGCAGGCTAGCCTCTTGCCTACTGACTATGGGCCTGGCTTTCAAGGCAACACTACTCTTTGGGAGGTGTGTGCCTGGGGGATCCTTGGAGTGGTTTTGTTTCTGATTCAAGTTCATGTTCCCCAAAACACACAGACTCTGGGAATCTAGGTCTGGGATCCTTGTTTAGGGCTTGGATGCTCCATTACCAACAATGACTGCTTCAGACTGAGAGACTCATAGAAGTTGTTACTATAACCAGCAAGCCACCTGATGCTGGTGGTCTCATGTGCTCTAATGTGTTTATTGTAAGCATATCTCTACCATTGTTAATTGGGACATGGTTTCTATTCTAATGACTTGTCTAGTGGACAGAATACACAAATGTGTTTCTCTCCCATTGTATGACTCCGGGGGTGCAGTCCCAGTGTTGGGTTAATTAAATCACCTATTGCTTCTATATGCCTGAGCATCTCTTGTAGATGAGATTATTCTTGTGACCATTTTAACTTGTTACGGAACTATTGTGGGATGTTATGTTTTATGCTTATAATAATGTGTATTGTACAGTATTTTGTATCCAGGGTTGTAAGTGCCGAATAGTCTGGCCACCTAGGCTGGTTTAAATGACTAGTTAATTAACTCATGATAATTATATCACTGTCAACTATTAGTTGCTAGAGATGAATTAGCATAGTTTATGTTGGCTGTTTCTTAGTTATGTTAATTATATTCCTGTATACAGTTACCTTTGCATACGATAATGTCATCAGGCTCATCTGACCTGGTGTACTATAAATTCTGTATAAACAGTTCCAGTTCTCATACAAGGTATTGCCGAATAGTCTTGTATGCTGCGGTTATAATATTTGGTTCCTATGTCCAGACTGGAGGAAGCGGCATACTGAAGGAAGCACCAAAGTGGGGTGCTGGACGGTCCCGACACATGATTCTTGTATTTAGGCAGTATTTTTTTTAGCCAGAAGTTAAGCTTTAAAAAAAGCCATCGTGATTTATGTTGTGAATGAACAAGTTAAAGTGTATAAATATAAGTAGCTGAAACCTGCTTAAAGCTATTTGAAAGCTACAGCTGGCAACCCCAATAAAAGTTTTACTCAACACTTTCAACTAGGAGCTCAAGGATGTTTTAGGAGTATTAAAAAAAAAGTAAAATGCTTTGCAAATGCTTGCTGTATTTGACATGCTTTAGACAAGTGTTTATCAACTAATATTATACATTCCTGTTTATTTATAACTTAAAGGAGAAGTATAGCCAAAGCTTGTTTGGCTGTACTTCTGTGGATCACAGGAGTGCAGTTCATTCTGTACTCCTGTGATCCGTTTTTAGCAGGCAGCAGGCTAAAGCCCGCTGACGCCACAGAGCCAGTCCAGGCTGGGGCAAGATCACTACAATAAAGTCGGGATCCACCCACAACCCTGGACTGGCAGCTGACTTAGGCTCTCTGAGAGCCTGAGCCAGCCGCTTCCTCCCCCTCCACAGAGGAGAGAGCCGGTGACAGCCACTAGCTTTTTGCTAACGGAGCTCTGAGAACCGAGCGATCGTCAGGGTTTGATCGCTTGGTTCTCAGTCTTAGAGCCAGCGGGGGACAGATGCAGCATCAGACCGATGCTGCATGCACCTAGATAAGTATGATTTAAAAAAAAAAGAAAACTTCATACTTCTCTTTTAATGGGTTATAGATGTTATAATTCAGACAGGCCACCAAATGACAACTGCTATGCAACATGGAGCTAATGAGAGTCTACAGTAGCAAGGTTGATCACAGATGTCAATAGGGAACTCTCCTGGTGCCTCTAGGCAGATCAATTTCACAGGTGTAGCTTGGAGCAAGGGAGATGTGGGATGGAGACTCTGAAGCTCCTTGCAGACTGGGGCCATATGATTCTGCTAAGTATGCATCTGTGGCAGGGATGGGGCTGCATTACGTGGGGGGAAGCAAGACAGTTAACTGAACTTGTAGTTATCCTGTAAGGTGCTTTGATCCCCTTCTGACTTGCTTCTGTCATTATTAAATTAGTTGTAAACCTCTGAAATTAAACATGAACAAAGCAAAGCCCTATAGTGTGTACTTTCCTAAATCCAAAACACGGTATGTTTCAGATTTAGCGTCAGTTCTCTCTGCTGCAGTGGCGGCTGGTGATAAAATATTTTGGGGGAGGGGTGTGCAAACAAACCTCTCCAGGTCCTCACCTAAAAACAGAGCTTCCAGCCTGGGCTGTCACTGCTCCCCTGATACCCTGATTTTTTTGGGCACGTTTGTTGCATACATTTTTTCTTTAAAAAGTGCATTTTAGCGTGACACACCCATTCACACCTGAAGTGTTGTGTCCCTGGAATGAAGTGGAGTGTCCCTGGAATTAAGTGGTGTGTCCCTGGAATGAAGTTGAGTGTCCCTGGAATGAAGTGGTGTGTCCCTGGAATGAAGTGGCATGTCCCTGTGTCCCTGGAATAAAGTGGTGTGTCCCTGGAATGAAGTGGAGTGTCCCTGGAATGAAGTGCATACTTACCAACTGTCCCGAATTTCCCGGGACATTCCTGGGATTTAGACTCTTTTCCCGATTTTATTGTTTCCCGGGAAATGTCCCAAGAAATCCGTTTTTTCACGATTTTTCGCTGCCGTTGCTAGAGGTCTGCGGGCGGCGGAGACATTGTCTCCACCGACCGCCATTTTTAAGAAGACCAGGAACACGGCTGGGTGGCTACAATAGAGATGGTGCTCTTGCATCACTGCCCACCCTCCTCCCCGCTGCGCTCTGCCCCGCCCACCCCCTGCCCCGCTGCCGGTCTGTTATGGAAAGGGGCGGGGTTCTATTTTAACCACACGGCCGGCGGAGACACTATTTTGTATACCCCCTTGGCCTCTGTTCTTTAATGGCGTCGGAGACACTGCTACTAGGACATCTGATGTAAGGGGGGCTCCACTGGGGACACCTGATGTAAGGCGGGGCACTGCTGGGGACATCTGATGTAAGGGGGGCACCGCTGGGTACACCTGATGTAAGGAGGGCACCGCTGGGGACATCTGTTGTAAGGGGGGCACCGCTGGGGACATCTGATGTAAGGGGGGCTCCGCTGGGAACACCTGATGTAAGGGGGGGCTCTGCTGGGGACATCTGATGCAAGGAGGGGCTCCGCTGTGGACATCTGATGTAAGGAGGGGCTCCGCTGGGGACATCTGATGTAAGGAGGGGCACTGCTGGGGACATCTGATGTAAGGGGGCTCCGCTGGGGACATCTGATATAAGGAGGGGCACTGTTGGGGACACCTGATGTAAGGAGGGGCACCGCTGGGGACACCTGATGTAAGGGGGGCTCCGCTGGGGACACCTGATGTAAGGAGGGGCCCTGCTGGGGACACCTGCTGTAAGGAGGGGCTCCGCTGTGGGACATCTGATGTAAGGAGGGGCTCCGCTGGGGGCACCTGATGCAAGAACGGACTCTGCTGGGGGCACCTGATGCAAGGACAGACTCTGCTGGGGGCACTTGATGCATTGATGGACTCTGCTGGGGGCACCTGATGCAAGGACGGACTCTGCTGGGGGGCACCTGACGCAAGGATGGACTCTGCTGGGGGCACCTGATGCAAGGACAGACTCTGCTGGGACACCTGATGCAAGAACAGACTCTGCTGGGGGCACCTGATGCAAAGACAGACTCTGCTGGGGGCACCTGATGCAAGGAGGGACTCTGCTGGGGGCACCTGATGCAAGGACAGACTCTGCTGGGACACTTGATGCAAGGATGGACTCTGCTGGTGGCAGGCAACGTGGCAGGTGACACGCTCAGGGATCCCACTGATTCGGCATTATGGTGAGTTGAATGCTTTCATTCTAGATTACAATGTAATAGAAATAATGCACTTCAATCATCCTGACACCATAACAACCATGGTGCCGGGATGATTGAAGTGCTAACACAAGGTGTATGGAGTATCTTTATCTGCTGATGCTGTTAAACTTTCTAGAATACACATACTTCTTTTGTTGTGTAGGATCTAGGGCTGCTGTCCCTCCATCCCTCTCCCCCTTTCCCTCTCCATCCCTCATTCATCTCAGACTCTAACCACACCCACTTGAGCCACGCCCATTTAAGCCACTCCCACTATTTTGCGTAAACCACGCCCATTTTGCGGCACATTTTTATTTTTACCTGTCACACCTACAAACGCATGCCCCACCCCTTAATTATAAGACTCCGCCTACAGCCAAAAAAAAAGTGTCCCGAAATTTTTTTTTACAATGTTGGCAACTATGGAAGTGGTGTGTCCCTGGAATGAAGTGGAGTGTCCCTGTGCCCTTGAAATGAAGTGGTGTGTCCCTGGAATGAAGTGGTGTGTCCCTGGAATGAAGTGGTGTGACCCTGTGTCCCCGGAATGAAGTGGAGTGTTCCTGTGTCCCTGGAATGAAGTGGTGTGACCCTGTGTCCCCGGAATGAAGTGGAGTGTCCCTGTGCCCTTGAAATGAAGTGGTGTGTCCCTAGAATGAAGTGGTGTGTCCCTGGAATGAAGTGGTGTGACCCTGTGTCCCCGGAATGAAGTGGAGTGTCCCTGTGTCCCTGGAATGAAGTGGTGTAACCCTGTGTCCCCGGAATGAAGTGGAGTGTCCCTGTGTCCCTGGAATGAAGTGGTGTAACCCTGTGTCCCCGGAATAAAGTGGAGTGTCCCTGTGTCCCTGGAATGAAGTGGTGTGACCCTGTGTCCCTGGAATTAAGTGGAATGTCCCTGGAATGAAGTGTTGTGTCCCTGGAATGAAGTGTTATGTCCCTGGAATGAAGTGTCGCTCTTTTTTTTTTGTTTATAGCACATAAAATAAAAAATGCAGAGGTGATCAAACACCACCAAAAGAAAGCTCTATTTTTGGGAAAAAAAGGACATCGATTTTGTTTGGGTACAGCATCGCACGACCGCGCAATTGTCAGTTAAAGCGAGGCAGTGCTGTATCGCAAAAAATGACCTGGTCAGGAAGGGGGATAAAACTTTTGAAGCTGAAGTGGTTAAACAGGGACCTGGAAAATGCCATACACAGTAGTGGGTGAAGGAGAGGGACTGGTGTCCAGGTCAGGGACTGTGTACTGTGACGTGCTGTGTATACAGTGGGGGAGGGGTCTCTCAGCATGCAGCCAGTGTTCTCCCATGTCTCAGTGTAGCACACACACAGGCAGTAGACATGTACAAACACACACACACACATACACACACACACACACATTGACAGGTTAACCCATCCCCTCTTAAACACTCTCATGGTCCCCTCACGGCCTGGTGTGATTGTTCCAGCATGGCCACGGCATTCCAAGCAGCCAGGTTAGGGAGAGGGGGAAGTGGAGAAAGTGAGTGAGAAAGTAAGAAGCTGCACACACACTGCTGGCTTCATTATCTTACCTCTCTATAAACAGTGCACTTGTTCCCCAACCCCTCACCTGACAATCTTATCTGTCCTCTATGTAGAGAGCAGAGGCTGGCCATTCCCCCTACCAGACACTTACTGTGTGATCGTCGTGACATCCATCGCTGCTGCCGGCTGTTCCAGGGAAGTTCAGTCTTATGCTGTGAAGGGTCAAGCGCCCAGAGTAGCGAGTCGCAGGTAGGTGAATGAATGGAAACTCCAGCATCTTTCTACAAGATGCCCAGTCCACCGCACAGTGAGGCGGGAAACCGGAAGTGATGCTGAAAAAGGACCGCCCACTGTCCTCTGGTCCCCGCCAATAAAAATAAGGAACAGGCGGCCAGAAACAAATCATTGAAGAGTGGGAGTGTTTGCGGGCACATCGCTTGTGCCCCAAACACGCCCTGAACATGGGCAAATCAGCTTCCCAGCTTGCAATCAGCTGATTACAAGCTGAGAAGCTTCCCATAGACTGCCGTGTGTCCGGTGCCTGGTCACCTTTTTTTGTGAATAGCTTGGGGGGGCAGTGCCTGTGCGCTCCCTATGGACAGGGCCGCCACTGCTCTGCTGTCTCCTTCCATTATCTGCTATCTATCGGCTATCTGCATAAGTTGACAGTAGACATTCCCAGCAGATGACTCTGTCCCCCCTCCAGCACAAAACAAGTAACTGACTGCCTCATCTGAGCATGTTTTGCTATGAAGTTGTGTAGAGGGGGTGTGTCCATTTATTCCATTTAGGTCTCAGATTACACTCAGCTCTATGCTTTATGCTGAGCAGTGTGTGATGTCAGATCCCCACCCCCTGCCTTCTGAAGCTGGGTAAAAGTCTTTGATCTGTGTGAATTAGAATGCTGTAGATCAGGGAGGGCAGCAGATAAACAGGTACAACACATGTAAGAAAATTTGTTTCACCTCTCTGCATCACCTAAAACGAATCACTTCACTGGGTATAAGTAAGGGTTTCCAAGCACGTTAACAGCATCAAACTTCGTTTGCATCACTATTGGCTTGCATTGGGAGAATGCAGTTCTCATGCAAACATGTACTCATGCACACATGACATGGATTTGATGATGCTTCAGCTTTCTTTCTTGGCACTGGCATACATACTTTTTTCAGTCTTTTTTTTACCTTATATAAAACTGTTCTTGTTTGAACTAAATGTTGTATGGCAGATTTTATGAGTCAAAAAAATAAAACTATATATTACCCGTTCCTTGTTTTGCATTCCAATTCATACCTGTGAAATCCAAATATACATTACATGTTTGCATTCTTTCGAGTCCTGGTTAGAATTAGCCTGTCTATGTTACGCCCCTTGTTACCATAAAAGTACAACTGTAATAAAAATGTGATACCAACTGTACGTAATTATGTGTATAAAAACCTTCAATTGCGTCAAATAAAACAGAACAGTTATTTTGGAAAGATGCTGAGTGTATTTTTCGTGTCTGTTCCCCTACTGCAGTAGTTATTAATTTGAAACCACTAATCAATATGAGGATAGGGGTTGCCTATCTATAAAATTTCCAGAAAACAATTTTGGAAAAAAAGCTTCTCCTAAATGAAACCTGTTATACGAGAAATGTGTAGGCTGCTTCTTTTGACTTCCTTTATAGAATGCTAATCCCTTGTCTGTCTCTTTTGTCTTTAGTTTAAATATTTTCTGAGTCACTGATAGGGCACATACCTCTAAATTAGAGCCCTGCACATACCTCTAAATTAGAGCCCTAAATTAGAGCCCTGAGAACAATGGTACAGAGCTTCCCATGCAGTCTAGGAACAGTTAGATGGTAAATTATTTTTATTTTTTAAGAGCATATGTTTACAGAGGCTCTTCCCCTTCAATGATATGTAAATAAAGCAGTTGGATAGGTTTTGGAACTGAGCAGAGGAAGTTGGTATGAAGGAAGTTGGTGGGAGGGGCTTGGGGTCTTTTGAAACAAGCATGTGGAGAGAGGAAGGGAGATGTGTTTGCAAGGACAAAGAGGAAGACATGGATGCGAGAAGCTCGAGAACTTTGGAGACGTTTTGGACTCTGAGCAAGGAACCATGAAGGACATTACATCTTAAACCCTAAATTGTGTAACGGTTTAGTTTACTTAATGAGTACATATTGTACATGTTTATATTTGTAGGCATATTTGTATAAGCTATGAGTTGTGTTGTATTGCGTATTCTACAGTTGTATGTGTTGTATTGTGTATTCTACAGTTGTATGTGCAGCTTTCCTGTTTAGTAAAGCATTGATACAGAAGTCTAAGCTTCCTTGGTTTTACCGCAAGAACCTTAAGAGATAGACACAAAGCATAACACAGCACTCAGGATCTAGTGCAGCTTTGCATGGTAGCCAATCAGCTTCTAACTTCAGCTTGTTCAATTAAGCTTTGACAATGAAACTTGGAAGCTGATTGTTTTCTTTGCAAAGCTGCATCAGATTTTGAATGCTCCAATTTTAGTAAATAACTCCCATAGGCTTTTAGGAGCTATAAGCGGCATAGGCATTTTCAAGCTGTAAAAAAAAAACCCAGGGCTAAAACACAGCTAAATGCGCGTTAACTCTGTATACAGCGTTAAGCTGTATCAAGCTTTTTTAAGCTGTAGTAATTGGATTTGGTAGTGGAAAATAGAGCTGCTTAGCACTAACGCGGCTAAGTGCGCATTAACGCCAATGCAATACATGCATACATCACTGACTGTAGAAACTTCACACTGGACCTCATGCAACTTGGATTCTGTGCCTCTCCACTCTTCCTCCAGACTCTGGGACTTTGATTTCCAAATGAAATGCAACATTTTTCACAGTCAGTGATGATTTGGGGAGCCATGTCATCTGCTGGTGTTGGTCCACTGTGTTTTATCAAGTCCAAAGTCAGCGCAGTCTTCTACCAGGAAATTCTAGAACACTTCATGCTTCCAGTTTTATGGAGATGCTGATTTCATTTTACAGCAGGACTTGGCACCTGCTCACACTGCCAAAAGTACCAATACCTGGTTTAATGATCATGGTATCACTGTGCTTGATTGGCCAGCAAACTCGCCTGACCTAAACCCCATAGAGAATCTGTGGGATATTGTCAAGAAGAAGATGAGAGACACCAGACCCAACAATGCAGACGAGCCGAAGGCCGCTATCAAAGAAACCTGGGCTTCCATAACACCTCAGCAGTGCCACAGGCTGATCGCCTCCATGCCACGCTGCATTGATGCAGTAATTCATGCAAAAGGCACCCCGACCAAGTATTGGTATAGTGCATACTATACTGTACATGGACATACTTTTCAGTAAACCAACATTTTTGTATTAAAAATGCTTTTTTTAATTGTATTGTATTGTATTGTATTATTCAGATTTTATGAGATACTGAATCTTGGGTTTTTACTAGCTATAAGCCACAATCATCAAAATGTAAAAAAGGAAATGCTTAAATATATCACTCTGTGTGTAAGGCATCTATATAAAATATATGTGTTTCACTTTTTGAATTGAATTATTGAAATACATTAACTTTTTGATAATATTAAAATTTTTTGAGGAGTACCTGCGTATTCTTAGATATTGTGGATGGTTTATGTTTCTAATAAAACCCATTGTGGCAGCTATTTTCTCTTGAGCCCTCTGAGCCTCAGCCCCACTCCCTAATACTGGCTCTGGTTGACAGCAGTGGGAGCCAATGGCTCCTGCTGCTGTATCTGAGCCAATCAGAAGCCATAGATCTAAGAGAAAGCCTCAGCTCTTGTGCACTTTGCTGGATTGAGATCAGGCTCAGGTACATATTTAGGGGGACTGCATACAGAAGGGTTTTTACCACACTGCATAGATGGCATTAAGGTAAAACCCTTCTGATTTTATAACCATTTTAAGGAATACATTGGTATTCTCTCATCACTGCTATTCACTCAGCCTGCTAATTGGGCTATGAAAAAAGAGCAGCAAATTGATGATAAGTTCCTGATAGGATAAGTTGATATTTGTCAATGCCTTTCTTTACAGTACACCTGATTGGCTTTCAGTCCCACCCCTTCCTCTCCAAGCCTTTTAGGGAATTGCAAGCAGCTGAAACCAAGTCAAATTCAGGTACTTACACTAGCTGCATTTTTAGATTTGATACATTGATACAACTTGGAGTTCAGCTTTAAATACAATCCATTACAACAGATTTCAAATTGGAGTTATATATAAACATAGAACTAAATATTACCAGCTCCAGAATTAACACCAAAACCCATTCCTGCAAAATACAAATATGCAACTTTTATTAAAAAAAAATCATCATATTACATTCCACATAACTGCTTATATATTGTACAGATTTAGTATATACATAAAATGTTGTTTTACCATCTCTAAAATGGCAAACCGACAATACACACCTTCAGCTATGCAACCTGAACAAATGGCACCTTTCCCTTAAATCATGGCACCATGGGAAAGATTACGTAAATATAACAGGGTGGTTTGACAAATGTTCCCACTTTCCATCATATATTGGACAATCAAGATGTGCCTTGACACATCCCACGGTAATAGATTTAAGCGAGTTACTTGGGTGGTATGTACCTGGCAACGGTCTGAAATTTCCTCCCGCTGACTCAGAACTCATGCTGATTGGAGAACTCTGGCTCAGCAGGGAGAGTGTCAGACCTCTGCAGAGAGACCATTGCTTCTCTACATAGAGCAAGGGTCCTTCTCTGCAGTATGCTGGTACAGGATATGCTTTTGTACCCAGGCTTTGGCTGATATCTAAATAAAACAAACTGTAGCCACCCTGCCTTAAGCAGGATTGTCCAAACATTAAGTTCTGGATGGCTGTAGTCAGCCAACGCCAATTTGTTTTCTGTGGTTTGTTCAGTTTTCCCTAAGTCCAGCCTGGCTGTCAGTTCTTCCTTCTGTCAGTAGGTAGCAGTGTCACCTCTGGTATTAGTGAGAGATCTCAAAGTAGTTATCGATTATGAATATGCATATCTTTTCCCAGCCCACCACTAGGAGTTTCCTTTGCCAGCAGTGCATTATGGGAAAGGGTATAAATATATTCGAGGTTGGCTGTTGCAAGTCTCTTCCCCCTAGGCTCAGGCCTGGGGAGGGTGCATGTGACAGAGCTGCCGCTGCTGTGGGTCTGCCTGCCAAATGGGGACTTGATGTCTTTAGGCCTGGAGCTGGGGCCTGGTGCTGCTGATCTTTACTGGAGGCAAGATGGAGTCCCATGGAGACTAGGTGACTCTCCTGTAGAACATTAGGAACAGGATGGAGTACCATGGAGGTTGGTCAACTCTCCTGGAGATAAATGGTCGCTGATCATATTGTTCACATAAGGATATTAAAACACAGGAGTGTCAGATTCGACCTAATGGCCCTTTTTCCTTCCTCGACAAGTTGCTTTAATCTTGAGCATCTGCACCCCTAAACCTCTCTTCCATTGATAGTAATAAATCTTTTTGTGTTTTCACCTAAAAGTGGCGGGCGCCCATCTGTCTTTATGTCCCACTATGCCCAAGAGATCTACTTCTGAGACAAAATGTCAGCCCACCCTGTCTCTGGGGGTTATTGCCATGCCTCCTGGGTCAGGGGGTGCTTAAGAACTGTAAAACTTTGCACACCTTTTGCTTTGATAAACCTGGAATGTATTTAGCTGATTTAGATGGAAAGATCAGTTGGGCTTTAATAATAAATGCAGAAAACCATTTATCTTGAATTAAAGCAGAACGAAACTGTCCTAACTGCTGAGCATGCCGCTATCTTAAGCTCACAATGGACTTTAAAATCGGATTGTACAATTTCCTGTAAGCTGGCCATGCACTATACATATTTATTGTACTTTGTACAATCTTTTAGATTTGGTAAATCTATGTAAAATGAAGTGAAACCTAAACAATCTATTCAATTAGTATCAATTCAAGACAACCCTAGCACTACCAAGTTGATGGTAGATTTAAAGGAGATTATACAATCAGATTGTATGTTGTATGGTCATCCTTAGATCTACCGACAGTAGATCAACATAATGTAAGGGCCTGCCTGATTGGATACAAATTGATTGCATAGTTAATGTAGGTCCTCATAATACAGTTTTGGCAAATGTAGAGTTGGTTGTACAAAGATTGTACAGTCAGATTGCAGTCGCCATGGTGCTGCACACCAGCTATGATGCCAGCCACTTCTAGGGCTTGACAGATGGAATCAAAATCTGACATAGTACACTGGTAATTGCGATGATTATCACTAGAGGTGTGCTTTGAATACCCTGAGCATGTGCTTTTTTTCATGTCTGATTAAGGATCTAATAACATTTGTGGAACTTTTTTTATTTCAACTTTCTTTTGGCAAAGTGGGTTTAGTTCTTCTTTAAATATAACCCATTACTGTATACTTATATTGGGAATAGTATGTGGTTTTAAATAGAAAAATTAAAGAAAAAAATAAAACACAATATTACCGGGTCCATATTTTCCACCCATATTCATTCCTGTAAAATACAAAAATTCATCTTTTTCAAAAAGGTTTTCTTATATCCCATGCAGGTGTCTATAGAATATACAAATCATTTAAATTAAAATAAATAAATAAAACAGTTATTACCTGCTCCAGGGTTTGTACCCCAGTTCATTCCTGTAAAATTGAAATAAGCTGCTTTAAAAAAAGATTTTCCTATAACCAGAGCGGATTTATAATTCCTGTCCTTCCAGTTTAATAGCGCTGTGCTACCTCCCTCTTATTCCACTTAAAAGGTAGTCTTATTATCCCACTAACTTTATCCCCTGCTGTCACTCCTGGCTCTTCCCCCCTATGAATGTCCCCATAGCAAGCCACTTGCTATGGGGGTACTTGTGCATGCTCACTCCCGATCCCTGCTCTGTGTCTCCATAAGACACATAGAGTGGGTCTCGACCTCGACCTGGGGAGGCATGCCTGAGAGGACTGGGAGAGAGCAATCTGGGATGGGTGTAGAACCAGAAGAGTGGATTGCGGAAGAATGGGCAGGGGAGAGGTGACTGCAGCCATAAGGGCTGGCATGACCTGAGAGGTGCTGGTGCTGGGAGAAGTAGCCACGTGTAGGACAACTAGCACCAAGGACTGTCATATTTTTTGCTACACAATAGGGATCCTAGGCCCCTACCCACAAAGGGAACTTGCAAGGCCTGGCTGAGCCAGTGTCGGGCCTAAACTGTGCTAGTTGGTCCTGGAAGTACAAGCAAGTGATGTGCTGGAGGTGTTGAGGAGGAATAGTCTGCAAGCAAGTGTTGTGCTGGAGTGAAGACTGGAGTGTAAATACAAGGAGTGTATATAGCTGGTCCTGTGTAAATATTCTTCAATTCAGTGGGCATCCCATATTCCCTTATCCCATCCAAGTTAATTCCCCTCAATATAAAACAAGAAAAACAAAAAAAAAAAACAAAGTGCATGAACTGTTTTCTATCTAAAGAGTGACTGGAAATTGTGTGCCTGGCTGGGAAGGGTGACAGGTGGACTACAACACTCAGCAGCCCTCACGAGGGTACCGCTACATATACATATAATGCTATTTTACCATCGCTAACATGACAATCCAACAATTCGCACCTTCAGGTATACAACCTGAACAAATGGCACCTTTCCCTTAATTAATAGCAGCATGTTAAGGATTATGTAAATGGTACAGGGTGGTTTCACAAACTTTCACACTTTTCATCATATATCGCAACATTAAGATCTGCCTTGACATATCCAATGGTCATAGATGTAAGCAAATTAGTTACTTGGGTGGCTATTCATGTTGGGGTATGTTCCTGGTAAAGGTCTGAAACTCCCCGACCTCTGCAGAGAGACCATTGCTTCTCCACATAGAGCAAGGGCCCTTCTTTGCAGTATGCTGGCAGATGTGTTTTTTTTTACCCAGGCTGTGGCTGATATCTTAATAAAAGAAACTATAGCCACCATGTCTTAAGCAGGATTGTTCAAACATTAGGTCCTGGATGGCTGTAGTCAGCCAATGTAGTCTTGTAGTTTGTGGTTTGTTCAATTTCCCCCCAAGCCCAGTCTGGCTGTCAGTTCTCCCTTCCATCAGTAGGTGGCACTGTCACCTCTAGTATTAGTGAGTGATCCCACAGTAGATATGGATTATGAATTTTCATATCTTTTCCCAGCCCACCACTAGATGTTTCCTTTGGTAGTGGTGCATTATGGAAAAGGGTATAAATATTTGGGTCTCGCTGATGCAAGTCTCTTTGCAATCTCTTCACCCCCCACGCTCAGGCCTGGTGAAGGTGCATGTGATAGAGCTGCCGCTGCGGGCATTTTACATGTTTTCAAAGCATTTTAGAAGCGTATTACAAGCATTTCACAGATTCAGGCATTTTTTGTTTGGTCAACAGAAAGCACTAGCGGGAGGAAAGGGAGAGGAAATTAGGGGTGGAAAGCTGCTGTTTGAGCAGAAAACCCTGTCACAAATTGCTCGTCAGGCATTTCTATTAAAGTCTATGGGTCAAAAACGATTGGAATCTGCCAAAAAGAAGCTTGCATACTTTTCTGAGACACAGGTGTTTTGCTTCAGGTGACAGAACGCTCAGATGTGAACAGGGGCCTTTGAAATGAAATGGGTTTGGCTTGTTGAGCATTTTAGAGCTACAAGCTTCAAGAAAATCATACAGGTGTGAACGTGGCCTAAAGGAGATTATGCAATCAAATTATACAGTATGTTGTATGGTCATCATTTGATCTACCATCAGCGGTGTAGTGTAAGGGCTTGCCTTGTTGGATACAAATTGATTGCATAGTTTATGTAGGTCCTCATAATTGCAGTCGCCATGGTGCTGCACACCAGCTATGATGCCAGCCACTTACAGGGCTTGAAAGATGGAATAAAAATCTGACATAGCACAATGGTAATTTTGATGATTATCACTAGAGGTGTGCCTTGAATATCCTGAGCATGTGCTAGTAGGCAGAATGCATATGAACACACTGCAGAAAAAAAAGTTATGTCTGATTAAGATCTAATTACATTTGTGGAACTTTTTTTATTTCAACTTTCTTTTGGCAAAGTGGGTTTAGTTCTTCTTTAAATATAACCCATTACTGTACACTTATATTTGGAATAGTATGTGGTTTTAAATGTATAAAAAATGAAAAACACAATATTACCGGCTCCAGAGTTTTCACCCATATTCATTCCTGTAAAATACAAAACTTTAACTTTTTCAAAAAGGTTTTCTTATATGCCATGCAGCTGTCTATAGAATATACAAATCATTTAAATTAAAGAAAAAAAAAAATATTACCTGCTCCAGGGATTGTACCCCAGTTAATTCCTGTAAAATAAGCTGCTTTAAAAAAAGATTTTCCTATAACCAGAGCAAATTTATACTTCCCGTCCTTCCAGTTTAATAGCGCTGTGCTGCCTTCCTCTTATTCCACTTGACAAGGTAGTCTTATTATCCCACTAACTTTATCAGATGTAAAAGTCCCACAAGGAATGCTGAAACTGGGTGCAGAGAGCTTGAACCTTCAACCTGTTTTTCTATTCTAAGGCCCCTTTCACACTGGGGCGGTGGGGGCGTCGGCGGTAAAGCGGTGCTATATTTAGTGCCGCTTTACCGTCGTTTTAGCAGCGCTATTCGGCAGCTAGTGGGGCGGTTTTAACCCACGCTAGCGGCAGAAAAAGGGTTAAAACCGCCCACAAAGCGTCGCTGCAGCAGCGCTATGCCAGCAGTATAGCAGCGCTGCCCCGTTGATTTAAATGGGCAGGAGCGGTGAAGGAGCAGTGTATACACTGCTCCTTTACCGCTCCAAAGATGCTGCTAGCAGGACTTTTTTTAGCGTCCTGCCAGTGCAGCGCTCCAGTGTGAAAGCCCTCAGGGCTTTCACATTGGAGAGACTGCAGCGGCTGTTTCAGGGCACTTTGCAATCGCTATTTTTAGCACTGTAGTGCCTGCAAAGTGCCCCAGTGTGAAAGGGGTCTAAATCAATACACCTACACTGTTTCCCCGAAAATAAGACCTAGCGTGATTGTCGGTGATGGCTGCAATATAAGCCCTACCCCCCAAGTAAGCCCTACTTAAAGCCCTTGTAGGTCTTGTTTTCAGGGTAGGGCTTATTTTCAGGGAAACAGGGTAGGGCTTATTTGGGGGGTAGGGCTTATATTGCAGCCATCACTGACAATCACGCTAGGTCTTATTTTCGGGGAAACAGGGTAGAAACCATGACTGGAAGAGTTGGACACTTTTAGGTATAGGGACCCAGAGTAACTGAACTGTAAATACACAGTAAATTGTTCGGACGGCTTATGTTTCTAATAAAACACATTGTGGCTGCGATTTGGTGTGTAACAGGTTAATTGTGCAGTTAACTAAACCAAGTGTTGATCGCTCTCAGTCTGCTGGCATCTAGATTGCAGATTATACTTACACATTCTAGCCAGGTGGATAACACCACGAACAGTTAAAGTGATTGTAAAGCTTAAGCCCGGGTTCACACCATAATGCGCTGCGGACCGCACAGGAGCGCTGTGCGTCCCTGTTCACCATTTCAGGGACGAATCAGGGCCGATTCTATGCCTGAATTCGGCCCTGAAACGCAGCCAAAGACGCACAGCATTTTTGTGCAGTGCGCACCGCAGCCGCCCCGGAGATATGTGAACCGGCTCCATAGGGAGCCAGTCACATTCTCCTGCTATGCGAATTAGATGTGCGGAAACGCACATCTAATTCGCATAGGTGTGAACCCGGGCTAAATCTTTTATATTAAATCAACAAACATGTTATACTTACCTGCTTTGCAATGGTTTTGCACAGAGAAGCTCCAATCCTCCTCTTCTTGGGTCCCCTGCTGTCACTCCTGGCTCTTCCCCCCTCCTAAAGCCCCCATAACAAACTGCTTGATTTAAAAAAGGGAGGACAGACCATATTGGCCCCATAAAGAATGAGGAAGGACATCTGGTTACAAAGGATGGGGAGATAGCGAAGGTATTGAATTTATTCTTCTCCTCATTCTTCACGAGCGAATCGGGGGACTTCAGTAACCAAAACTGCAGCGTTTATCCTCATGACACATCACAGAAAGCACCTCCATGGTTAACGGACAGAATTAAAATTAGACTTGGGAAACCTAACATTAATAAATCACCGGGACCGGATGGCTTGCATCCGAGGGTACCTAGGGAACCAATGTAGCACCAATATTTAAAAAGGGCCCAAAATACATCCCTGGGAATTACAGACCAGTTAGCCTAACATCAATAGTATGTAAGCTCTTGGAGGGGATGATAAGGGACTACCCTGTTTCCCCGAAAATAAGACCTAGCGTGATTGTCAGTGATGGCTGTAATATAAGCCCTACCCCCCAAATAAGCCCTACCCTGTTTCCCCGAAAATAAGCCCTACCCTGAAAATAAGACCTACACGGACTTTAACTGGGGCTTATTTGGGGGGTAGGGCTTATATTGCAGCCATCACCAACAATCACACTAGGTCTTATTTTCGGGGGAAACAGGGTATATACAAGATTTTAGTAATTAGAACGGTATCATGAGCAGTATACAGCGCGGATTCATGAAGAATCGTTCTTGCCAAACCAGTCTATTAACCTTCTATGAGGAGGTGAGTTGCCATCTAGATAAAGGAAGGCCCGTAGACGTGGTGTATCTGGATTTTGCAAAAGCATTTGACACAGTTCCCCATAAACGTTTACTGTACAAAATAAGGTCCCTTGGCATGGACCATAGGGTGAGTACATGGATTGAAAACTGGCTACAAGGGCGAATTCAGAGGGTGGTGATAAATGGGTAGTCCAATATTTAGGAGAATTATTCCCGCGCTATCAGATATGGAGACGGCTGGAGGTGGAAAAGCTGCATGCGCCGGTTCGGGTAAACACCTCACCTTTTAATTAAATGTATAAATGGGTGGTGCTGCGCTAATCCTAAATACAAAACCCAGGTGGCTTATGTAATGATCATAGTTTATATCACCAAAAAAATAAAAAATTATAAAGACTAGTTGGGTAACTAGTACAAATAGTGTGTATCACTGAGCTGGATAAAAATATCATAGGTGTAACAAAATAAGTATAATAAAACACGCATAATAAAAACTTAGATCACCATAGTAAATATCTGACTCAAAATTAGTGACAAAAAACAATCCTAAATAAAGTGCAAAGTGATTCAGGCGATCAGGGGATCATCCCCTGAAGAAGTCACGTGTGGTGTGACGTCACGCGTAGGGACGGGACAGGCTGCACACACTGTCAGATGCTTACGAGCTCGCCGCTCGTCGGATACAACCGCTGTTTTTAATTGTTAATGTGAGTACCTGTATTTCTATAATAAAAACAAGTTACTTTGATCAAACGGAATTACACTATTAGGTTTTCCTCCTGCTCTATCATCCTTTACAACCCCCCGCACTACACCTGAGGGAACCTATCCTAGGATCTAGGACGGTGAGGGACGCGCAGGAGCCCCTAGGTGGATGTTACAAAAGATCTTCTGGTCATATGCTTTTGCCCTATTACTTTAAGGTAAGGGGCCACTACCCACTGGAGTGTCTGCACACGAAGAAGCACGAGATGTGATTCACCTAAAGCACTCTAATTGCAACGTGTGCATGTCAGCACGTTGCTGTCACATATTTCAAAAAAGGACTTTTTTGTGTGTAATTCTTTTTTTCATTATATATTTTATTTTTTGGGACATCAATACCGTATCTATTTCTGGAGTTTTTTGCACATTTTGCACTTTATGTGAAGTTTAGTTTACTAAATACCTTATTTAATAGAGGTGTAGATACCACCCCACATTGCTTGCACATTGCACATTGTCACTTTTGAGCTGTTTATGCACATAGCCTGAATCACTTTGCACTTGATTTAGGATTGTTTTTTGTCACTAATTTTGAGTCAGATATTTACTATGGTGATCTAAGTTTTTATTATGCGTGTTTTATTATACTTATTTTGTTACACCTATGATATTTTTATCCAGCTCAGTGATACGCACTATTTGTACTAGTTACCCAACTAGTCTTTATAATTTTTAATTTTTTTGGTGATATAAACTATGATCATTACCTAAGCCACCTGGGTTTTGTATTTAGGATTAGCGCAGCACCACCCATTTATACAGATAAATGGGGAGTACTCGGAATGGTCAGGGGAGGGTAGTGGGGTTCCCCAGGGTTCTGTGCTGGGACCAATCTTATTTAATTTGTTCATAAACTGTATTTGCGTACAATACCAAGCTAAGCAGGGCAATAACGTCTCCGCAGTATGTGGAAACCTTGCAAAAAGATCTGAACAAATGAATGGGGTGGGCAACTACATGGCAAATGAGGTTTAATGTAGAAAATGTAAAATAATGCATTTGGTTGGAAAAAATATGAATGCAATCTATACACTGGGGGGAGACCCTCTGGGGGAATCTAGGATGGAAAAGGACCTGGGTCCTAGTAGATGGTAGGCTCAGCAATGGCATGCAATGCCAAGCTGCTGCTAACAAAGCAAACAGAATATTGGCCTGCATTAAAAAGGGGATCAACTCCAGAGATAAAATGATAATTCTCCCACTCTACAAGACTCTGGTCCGGCCGCACCTAGAATATGCTGTCCAGTTCTGGGCACCAGTTCTCAGGAAGGATGTACTGGAAATGGAGCGAGTACAAAGAAGGGCAACAAAGCTAATAAAGAGAGTTTATAGATAGGGGCAAGTGGCACTACCTGTGTTGGATACCTAGTTGCATATATAATCTCTCCTAGGTGCGCAAATGTGCACTCCACCCTATCTATAAACTCGCTTTAACATATCTCACCCCTTTGAGGGTGCGTAAAAAGGGGGGGCTGCAAGCCTCGGTCCGTGAGCGCGGAAACCTTTCCTATAAAGCTAATAAAGAGTCTGGGGGATATTAGCTATGAGAAAAGGTTGCGAGCACTGAACTTATTCTCTCTGGAGAAGAGACGCTTGAGAGGGGATATGATTTAAATTTACAAATACCGTACTGGTGACCCCACAATAGGGTCTTTTTCGCGGAAGGGAGTTTAACAAGAAAAGAGGTTTAACCTTAACCACTTCATTACCAGGCACTTACACCCCCTTCCTGCCCAAGCCACCGATCGCCGCGATGCGCGCCCCCACGGGGGCGCGGCGGCTGTTATCCTGCTGGATGTCATATGACGCC
Organism: Aquarana catesbeiana; assembly: GCF_042186555.1. Taxonomy (NCBI): domain Eukaryota; kingdom Metazoa; phylum Chordata; class Amphibia; order Anura; family Ranidae; genus Aquarana; species Aquarana catesbeiana. The sequence goes on along the minus strand of NC_133330.1, from coordinate 273,953,240 downwards.
CAGTCAGGGTAACTGAACCACCGCCTGGCCGTCATTCTGCTATAGGCCGGGCGGCAAGTGGTTAAACTACGTAGAGGGTTATTTACTGTAAGAGCGGCAAGGATGTGGAATTCCCTTCCACAGGCGGTGGTCTCAGATAGGGAACATCGATAATTTCAAAAAACTATTAGATAAGCACCTGAACGACCGCAACATACAGGAATATACAATGTAATACTGACATACTCACACACATAGGTTGGACTTTTTTCAACCTCACCTACTATGTAACTATGTCACCCCTCTGCTCACTGTACTCAATCAGCATGTTCTTTGTCAATGCATTTATATGTAGTGTACCTGATTGACTTTCAGTCCTGCCCCATCTTTTCCAAGCCTGAGTTCTGCCCTTTAGGGCGTTGCAAGCACCTGATACCAAGTCAAATTCAGGTACTTACACTAGCTACATTTTTACATTTGATAAATTTAATAAATACAACTTGATAGATTTCTATTTGGAGTTATATATAAATATAATACTAAATATTACCAGCTCCAGAATTAACACCAAAACCCATTCATGCAAAATACAAATATGCAGCTTTTATAAATAAAAGATCAAGTTACAACATTCCACACAACTGCTTATACAGTGTACAGATTTATTATACACATATAATGCTGTTTTACCATCTCTAACATGAAAATCCAACAATACACACCTTCAGCTATGCAACCTGAACAAATGACACCTTTCCCTTATTTCATGGCACCATTGGAAGGATTATTTAAATAAAACAGGGTGTTTTCACAAGCTTTCACACAAGCTGTTTTAGAAGCGTATTACAAGAATTTTACAGCTTCAGGCATTTTTGTTTAGCAAATAGAAAGCACTAGGGGGAGGAGAGGGAGAGGAAATTACGGATAGAGAGCTGCTATTTTAGAAAAGAACGCTGGTAAAACGCTCAAGTCAGGCTTTTCTATTGAAGGCTATGGGGCCAAAAACATTTATAATCTGCCAAAAAGAAGCTCATGTACTTTTTTGAACTTCAGGCATTTTGCTTCAAGTGACAGAATGCTCAGATGGGAACAGGGGCCATTGAAATTAATAGGATTTGGCTTGTTGAGTGTCTTAAAGCTACAAGCAGAAAATCGCTCAGGTGGGAATGGCGCCTTAAGTGATTGAGTTACTTCAGTGGCTATTAGTGGCAGCAGGGGCGCTGCGCCCCTAATCCATGTGCCCGGCCTCTAATCTACATGCAGGGCACCAGACGCATGGATTTTTTTTTATTTTGAGCACATGATTAGAATGTCCACTAATGTCCAATCAGGATCAGGAAGCAGGTCCTGAGACCCGATTGGCCAGGGAGTCTTAGGACTCCAGGCCAATCGGGTCTCAGGACCCACTTCCTGTTCGGCCGGGAGGAGAAGCAACGGTCCCTCTGCAAGCACACACTCGGCACCGTCGTCCTAGCAGAGCCCATAGCTCCAACGAGCGGGTCTGTAACGAGAGTTGCCCGGGAGGGCAGAGACTCAACGGAGGCAGATTGCAGATGGGAGGAAGAGCGGGAGCCGGTGCAGAGAGCAGGGAGCACTGTGAGTACAGAGGCTTGCCTGGTAGGAGAGAGGGGGTGGTGGAGTTATGTGCGAGTGAGGGGGGCAGGTTTGTTTGCTGCCCCACCAAAATATTGAGCAACAGCCACCACTGCTGGCTATAGATTTAGGGGTTCCAGGCACCCATTAGAACCAAAGGAGCTGTTGGAATAAGTGTCAAACATCTTCTACAGAACAAGTCCAGTTGAATGTGACATATTACTATTAGCTAATGAAATATTCAATGCTACTGTGGAACAAATCAAGATTACCTGCTCCAGACATCGCTTCCCAATTCATTCCTGTAAAGTACAGATATACAGCTTTGATAAAAAGGTCTAATAATCAGGACCACATTTATACTTTCTGTCCCACTAGGCCAACATCTGTGCCACTTCACTCATACCCCACTTGACTGGCTAGTCTTGGTGTCACAATATCAGACATCATAGACAGTGAAGGCACACCAAGGCTGTCAGGCTCGATTCACATCTATGCATGTTGCTTTTGAGCGTTTCTGCAGTGTTTTTTGTGGTGCTTGCCGCGTTTTTGAACAGAGTTTTTACAGCGTTTTTGCCGTGTTTTTGTCGCGTTTTGCGTTTTTTTTTTTTACAGTTTAAATTATACTGTATACAGTGTAAAAAAAAAAAAATACAAAAAACGCGTCAAAAATGCTGTACTGTTAAATTGCTGTAAATACGCTGTACTTGCGTTTTTGATGCTGGTCCATTGAATTCTATTACGTGCAAAACGCTGCATTTTGCATGAAAAAAAGTCCCTGAACCTTTCCAAAAATGCAGAGGCACAAAAATGCATTGATGTGAACATGTTCCATAGGAACCCATGTTAAAAAATTCCCATGCATTTCTGCAAAATACATCAAAAAACGCATTAGTGTGAATGGAGCCTCAGGGGTAGAGGGATTGAGACAGATTCATCACTCTACACACAAAGGAGTAAAAAGAAACTGTCACAAATCTCTACTAGCAAGTTCTACTACAAATACACAACAAACTATTTCAGCAACAAAAAATGCACACATTTTGCAGAGCTATCAACAATAAGGACCCAGCCAGATTGCATGGACAGGCAGTTCAGCAGTCTGGAACCTTTTTACCATGTGTTCAATAAGTTAAAAGCTAACTTGTAATTTATTACCTGTTTGTGATGGTGCATCCAATTGCTTTCCTGGTAAAAGTATAAAAGTTGTATGATCATGACATTCTAAATGTATTTTTGAACTAATAATTAATAACAAGATGACCTAAGTCACCAATTAACAAATACGCATTAATAAGTGTGCGCTAAACCGAAACAGACCACTCTGGTATAAATAGGCGCTGAAGCTGGCTATAGATGGATCAAAATTCCTGCTGAACCGGCAAAATTTTGATCGATCTATGGCCATTCTCACTCCAGAAAAGTTGATCTAACGATCAACTTCTCTTCAACGGGAATATAGGAAAATTTTCACTCGATCAGCTTATCAATCGGCTGCAGCGCTGATCAGTGTATTCTGACAGTGGAGGAGATGGGCTGTCAGAATACAACAGTGCTGCAGGGAGGATTCCTCCATCCAACTCGTTTGTGCGGATAAGAGAATCTGTTCAGGTTTTTTTGACCAGTTGGCTGACTGATCACAAAAAATGTTGGCAATGTGAGTGCAGCAATCTCCTTTGCTGATGTACTGTGTTCTGACAGTGGGACTGCTCCCACGCCAGAACACACCGATCAGTGCTTACAGTCATTGGCTGCAAGCACTGATCGGATGCTGGTTTTCCATCATGCCCGTTCAATAAAAGTTGGTCATTAGACCAGCTTCTGCCAGACAGGCTGCTCTACACACGGGCTGAATGTCAGGCGGTTTCTCTTGAAGCTGTTGATATCAACCGATATTTGGCACATGTGTACCAGCTATTAGTATTAAAGATCAGATGTTATAGCCACACAAGACACACCACAGATGGAGGGCAGAGAGGCCGAAAAATACAAGTTTCTCCATTTCTATCAGTACTCGCAAAATCAACAACTAGAAGAGTGGGGAAAATTGTCAACCTAGTTTGATGGCAGTTAAGTTCAAGGTGTACACACCAACAGTTGATGAACTGCACATACATAGTAAACTATTCCAGCAACAAAATAAACAAACTGTGCCTCTAGAACCATCAGTAATGAGGACTTGCAGAATTGTTTTGGCAGGCAGGGTGGCAATCTGGAACCGTAGAAGAGTGGGGAAAATTGTCATCTTAATCTGATAGCAGTTCAGTTCAAAGTTTACAGACCTAGAGTGGATGAACTACAAATACATTGTAAACTATTCCAGCAACAAAAATGCACAAACTGTGCCCCTAGGGCCATCACTGGATTGTAAGAGGCTGATACCAAGTCAAATTCAGATACTTCTACTTTAAAAGTAAAAATACAGTTAGTATAATTCCAGCCAAACCTAACTAGTATTAAAAATGCTCCCTCCCTTCTCCTAACACCTATGACACATGATCCCCTGTGTCTGCCGGTGGCGGCTACAAGGGAGGGGAAAGAGCTCTCAACAGCGACTGGGAATTCTGGAAGCGAAGAAATAACCCATAGCTCCCATTTCCTGGCTATTGTTGAGTGTTCCCTCCTCTTTCCTGAAACCACCACTGGTTGACACAGAGGAGCCAGATCACATGACCGGACCAGAGCGAGCTGAAAATAGGTAAGTATACCAATTTCTTTTACACAAGTTAGTCAGAATAGGTGTTAGGAGGGTGGCGGGGACATTTTTAAAACGAATTAGTGTCACAAATGTCACATCTACCCCAACACAGGTGGCTACTGTGTGCTTCACCTGTAGCAGCCCCCTTTCCCCTAAGACAAGCAGGCCTACCGGTACTTGGTTGCCCCCCCGGCCTTATACACAATACTATAGGGTCTGGCTACCACGCCAGGGCAGATGCGAACTGAGCAAAGCAAACAGGTACTTGCAGTTTAGCAGACAGATAATGTGGTTCAAAGGCAGTTCAGGTAATAAGGCAGGCTGCGTTCAGGGGATAATCAAGTATCCGTTCCAGGTAAAAGGCATGCTGAGTTCAGGGGATAGTCCAGTATCCAATCCGGGTCATACACAGGAGATCCAACAGCAAGCAAGGCAGACTAACGGGAGGCTTGATATAGAACAATGCAGGTAAGTCTGTCTATATCACAAGCAACGGATAGAGTGTTCGGCTTGCTTATATCAGGTGACTGATCAGATCAATCATCTTGCAGGTGAACACAGACAGGGGAAAGGCAACAGCCAACACCCGGGGGCTGGAATGAGGAACATGGACACTAAGTGATCATGACATTAGGCTTTGGTTGGAATTCTACTTTATTACATTTAATGAAGACAACTTGGAGTTCAGCTTTAAATCCATTACTGTAGATTTCTCATTTGAATCATATATAAAATAAAGAACTAAATAATAAATAAAAAAATGATTACCTGCTCCAGGCATTGTTCCCCAATTTCCTGTAAAGCACAAACAGCTTTGAGTCTAATAATTGGAGCCACATTCCTACTTTCTGTCCCACTAAACCAATAGCCTTGGGTCGCTTTCCTCCTTGATTGGCTAGTCTTGTTATAACATTAACAACATCAGATGTCATAGTCAGAGGAGGCACACTAATGCCCTGTACACGTGGTCGGACATTGATCGGACATTCCGACAACAAAATCCTTAGTTTTTTTCCAACGGATGTTGGCTCAAACTTGTCTTGCATACACATGGTCACACAAAGTTGGTCGAAAATTCCAAACGTCAAGAACGCGGTGACGTACAACACGTACGACGAGCCGAGAAAAATGAAATTCAATAGCCAGTGCTGCTCTTCTGCTTGATTCCGGGCATGTGTGGCATTTTGTACGTCGGAATTGTGTACACACGATCGGAATCTCCGACAACGGATTTTGTTGCCGGAAAATTTTATAGCAAACTCTCAAACTTTGTGTGTCGGAAATTCCTATGGAAAATGTGTGATGGAGCCTACACATGGTCAGGATTTCCGACAACAAGGTCCTATCACACATTTTCCATCGGAAAATCCTATCGTGTGTACAGGGCATAAGGCTAGGGGTAGTAGGGTTGAGAAAGACAGGTTGCTCACTCTGCACACAGAAACTATCCCCCAATTCTACTAGCAGTTCAGTTTTAAATGTGCGGACCTAGAGAAAATGCACAAACTTGAACTTTTTACCATGTGGTCATTAGGTAAAAAGCTGAGTTGTAATTTATTACCTGTTTGTGAGGTTGCATCAAATTGCGTTCCTGGTAAAAGTATTAAAGCTGTATGATCATGACATTCCAAATGTATATTTGATGTAATAATTAATAACAAGGCGACCAAAAGCGCATTATTAATAATTAACAGTAATTAAAACATTCAGTTGGGTTTTAACAGTGGGCACTTTAAACCATTCCAAATAAATTAAATATAATCAATTACTGTAGATTTGTTTACATTGGAATAATATGTAGTTTTAATTGTAAAAGTACAAAAGAAAATATTACCTGCTCCAAAGTTTGCACCCATATTCATTCCTGTAATATACAAATATGCATTGCAAATGGTTTTTACAATATTTCATACAGCTGCTTATACATTGTAAAAGATAACTAAAACAAAGTTATTACCTCCTCCAGAGATCATATCCCAGTTGCCGGTAAAATACAAATATGCAGATTTGAGAAAATGTTCTTTTGTACCCAGAGCTGGATTTATACTTCCTGGCCCTCTAGTCCAACTAACCTATGCTTCCCTCTTATTCCATGCGTTTGGTTAGTCTCACTATCAAATCAAAAAGAAGACATTGTAGCCACAGAAGGCTCACTAAGGCTGGGGGGGGGGGGGGGGGGGCAGAGAGGCTGGGAGAGGCAGGTTGCTCAATCTGTCTGATCCTGGGAATGGGTGCACCAGACCCGTATTACAGACTGGACAGTAAAAGAAAAGCAGCAGACTGATGATGTCATCCATCTGCTCACTGTGCTCTCTCCTCATATCAGCATGTCATTGATCAGCACGTTTGCATGGAGTACACTTGATTGGCTTTTAGTCCAGCCCATTCCTCTTCAAGCCTGAGTGCTGCCATATAAGGGATTGGAAGGTGCTGATACCAAGTCAAATACAGCTACTTACGCTAACTACATGCTCAAGCATGTGTGGCAGCAACCAGGTGAGGAGTACAAAGACAAGTATGTCTTGCCTACAGTCAAGCATGGTGGTGGGAGTTTCATGGTCTGGGGCTATATGAGCGCTGCCGTCACTGGGGAGCTACAGTTCATTGAGGGAACCATGAATGCCAACATGTACTGTGACATACTGAAGCAGAGCATGATCCCCTCCCTTCAGAGAATGGGCCGCCGGGCAGTATTCCAACATGATTATGACCCCAAACACACCTCAAGACGACCACTGCCTTGCTAAAGAAGCTGAGGGTAAAGGTGACGGACTGGCCACACATGTCTTCAGACCTAAACCCTATCAAGCATCTGTGGGGCATCCTCAAACGGAAGGTGGAGGAGCGCAAGGTCTCTAACATCCACCAGCTCTGTGATGTCGTCATGGAGTGACAACCTGTGAAGCTCGGTTGAACGCCATGCCGAAGAGCGTTAAGGCAGTACTGGAATAAAAAAATGGTGGCCACACAAAATATTGACACTTTGGGCCCAATTTGGACATTTTCACTTAGGGGTGTACTCACTTTTGTTGTCAGTGGTTTAGACATTAATGGCTGTGTGTTGAGTTATTTTGAGGGGACAGCAAATTTACACCGTTATACAAGCTGTACACTCACTACTTTATATTGTAGCATCATTTCTTCAGTGTTGTCACATAGATATAATAAAATATTTACAAAAATGTGAGGGGTGCACTCACTTTTGTGAGATACTGTACTTACAGCAGATTTCGTTATGCTCTGGTTCACCTCAGTGATGACTGTTCTGTTTGGACAAAGCTTTGATGCTTTTAAGTAAAAAGTCAAAAATTCACCAATAAACCCTGCCTCCCAACATACCCACTGGCCCATCCCTCTTATCTGCCTCAATGGCCAATATAAATATGTGGAAGGAGGGAGGTGAACATTCTTCACTAGTATGAGGAAATTCTGAAGCTTTTCAGATCAGAACACTGTCAGAATTTGGGGAACTGGAGGATATCGAATGCTGTCATGGTAAGTTCCACTGAGTGTTTGCATTTCATACTTGTCAGCAGGCTTTAGCATTCTTAAAGTGACTGTAAGTCTAGAAAGACATTGGAGATGTACCTCACACTGATCATGTTTTTCTGTAACTTTCTTAAACTTCTATATTTGTCAGAATGGCTCATACATTCCTTTTACATTCCTTTTATAACGTATGTGTTCAGTGAGCAAATATCAAATATTACCTGGTGGAATTTGTTGTTGTAAGGATGCATCCAATGGTATTCCTGGAAGAAGTAAGAAAATGGTCATGGCATTTCAAAATGTAGCAATTTTATATTTACATTTTTCACAAACAATTTATTCTAATGTAATTTTTACAAAGCCACATATTTATTTTGCAATTAAAAAAAAAAAATTATAAGATGTTTTCTAAAAATCTGTGTGCTTTTTATTTAAAGGTCAGAACATGTGCAGCTGAATGTGACTAACTACTACTAGATGATGGCAAGATCACCTAAATTGTGGAAAAAAAAAGAAGCTAATTATAACCCACTCACTCCAGATATTATACAGATTATACCCCACATCATTACAGTACAAATATAGAGTTTTGATATCCTATACCTAGGGCTAAATTTATACTTCCTGTCCTCTCTTGTCCAACAGTCCTGTATTGCCTCCTTATACCCTACTTGACCTAATATCACACCAAGACGATCAAACATCATAGCCTTAGATGGCACACTAGAAGGCGCACTAAGGCTGGAGGCAGAGAGGCTGGAAGAGGCAGGTTGCTCATTCTGACAGATTCCAGGAATGTCTGCAGCAGAACTGTGTTACCAATACTTTCACTTCCAAGTCACTGGGATGGCAGCTGTCATCTCAATGACCTGGAAGTGGGAGGATCGGTCAAACTTCCTGTGGCTGCAAGACACCTCTCTGCATAAATTTAGTGAGTAGGTCTGCTGCAGGCATTCCATCACATGGCACAGCCTAACCCCAGCTGCTGACCCCAGTGAAAGGGGTCATCTGGACTGGAACTGGGTTACAGGTGAGCTACCATTATATCACACTTCATGCATTTCAAAAACTAGAAGAGTGGAAAAATTGTCACATTCAGCTGGTAGCAGCTCAGTTCAAAGTGTATAGACCTACAGTGGATGCACTGCAAATACACAGTAAGCTAATCAAAGCAACAAAAATGCACAAACTGTGCCCCTAAGGCCATCAGCAATGAGTGCCTGCAGGATTGCTTTGTCAGGCAGAATTGACGTTTAGAACCTTTCTCTATATCTGCGAATGTGCTGGTTCCATATATCCAGTTTCCGAAATATAATGCCGTGTACACCCGGTCGGACTTTCTGACAACAAGCTCACATCCAACATTTCCCGTTGGAAAATACGACCGTGTGTACGCGGCATTAGAGTGGTGTTGGGTTAGTGACCAGCACATCTCCCCAGCCCTTTACCTGTTCAGACTCCAGATCTCTTGTTTTTTTCAAAGTCAGCTCAGTTAGAGGTAATGCTGTGTCTGACACTCTTTTCTGGCACCTTTTGAAGAAACTATTTTTAAGAATACAGAAAGCTGTATTTTGGTGCATGGGAGAATACAATTTGTGCGCCACTATGGACATGACGCACGGCATCTCCAATTCAATATTAACAGAAGATGGAGGTGCCAATATTATGGGGTGATGTGAGAACGTTTAGTAACAACTGCCCAACTAACAAATATGCCAAAAATAGAATGAGAAAGCAACTTTTTCAGAGAAAGCCTGCTGTGCCTGCAAGTACGTTTAGAACTGCGTGAGATCAATGAAAGCAGTGCACATGAGTTTGTTTACTGCTGGATTATGGTGTGGGGTTGTTTTTCCAGGGGTTGGGCTTGGCCCCTTAGTTCCAGTGAAGGGAACTCCTAAGGCGTCAGCATATTAAGACATTTTGGACAATTTCATGCTCCCAACTTTGTGGGAACAGTTTGGGGATAGCCCCTTCTTGTTCCAACATGACTGTGCACCTGAGTCCTGACCTCAAGCCGATAGAACACCTTTGGGATGAATTAGAGCAGAGACTGCGAGCCAGGCCTTCTTGTCCACATTAGTACCTGACCTCACAAAACAAGGAGTTCACCAAAAACAGATGTGGTATTTTGTATACAGTATCTCATGCAGTGGACTGCAGATAAGAGTGAGTAATATTCTTGGCAAAAGCTCAAACTCCAACCCTCAGTATTAGCTGGTCACAGGTAGTATTCCATGGTACAGAAACAGACCCACAGGAACAAGTATGGTATCTTGTATATATTATCTCGTGCAGTGGAGTGCAGATAAGGATAAGTAATATTGTTGACAAAAGCTCAAACTCCAACCCTCAATATTAGCTGGTCACAGGTAGTATTCCACAGTTTAGGAGACCGTTATAACGCAGGGTGAAAATTGACTTTACTTCTGTAGCATCAATTTACCAACTCCACTTACAGTGACTGTAAAAGGGTTAATTTTTTTTTTTTTTAAATAACAAACATCTCATGCTTACCTCCACTGTGCAGCTCGTTTTGCACAGAGTGGCCCCGAACCTGCTCCTCTGGGGTCCCCCAGCGGTTCCTCCCCACATCAGATAACCTCCTAGGAGAAGCACTCTCCAGGGGGATCACCTTGCTGGCACGCTCCCGAGTCCAGCATTTGGCGTCCATAGAGGCGCCCGCGTCATTGGATTTGAATTGACAGCAGCAGGAGCCAATGGCTGCGCTGCTATCAATCTATCCAATCAAGAGCTGGGACCTCGTGGAGAGAGGGAGAGCATGTCACTGCCGACAGAATTACGGAGCTCAGGTAAGTAAAACAAAGGGCTGGGGGGCCGGTGACTGCCAGGTGTTTTTTCACCTTAATGTATAGGATGCATTAAGGTGAAAAAACAAAAAGGTTTACAACCCCTTTAAGTAAGTGTATGCAGAAAATTCAAACATAGGAAGCCATGTTAGAAATGTAGTACACTCACTCCACTTGGGTCATTAGATATAGTATTCAGCCCAGATATGGTGTTGCAACATAACCCATTGCAAATAAGTAGTTGCAGATAAGTATATGTAGCGCTTGGTTGCTACTATAACCAACATCCACCATGTCACCCTGCTGCCAGACCTCCATCTGTCACTTCTGAGACAATGAACAGTCATTTTGCGTTGTTTTTGTTTTGTCTTTTGGGGAATACAACTCGGTTGGGGGAAAGGAAATATGGGATGCCCATAGAACAATTGCTTTGCCATCATATTTAAGAATTAGAACAAAAGGTTGTGCCGTGAAGTACTGATGTGCACATAATATCTACAAGCGCTTCCCCTGCATAACACCATGCCGACTATTTCTCCTCCTCTGCGTATCTCCTGCAGATTGTTGCTCCCAGGACTTCCACCCTCCTGCACAAGCTTCCACTGTAGATCATTATTCTTCCTGTCACATCATCCTCTTTTGACAAAAGAGACCACTCTGAACTGTCTCAGTTGCTGGCTAGAATTGGTTGCACTGTTACTAGGCCAGAGGTCTGCAGTACCTCTCCCGGCGGCCTAGTAATTTAGTAGTATGTGCTGATTGGTGGACTACTGCTCCCAGCTAGTCCAGCCTGCAAATCCTGTGCCCTCACGATTTGACACTCTCCCCACAGTCTCTCCTCTGGCCTCGCACCCAGCTCCCCTGGCATGCCTCATCACGAACTCCACTGTGGTCCACTCACCGATCCTCTCCTGCCCCGAGTCCACGATGGAGAACTCTAACTGGACATATGTTCCGGCAGCTTCTCCAACCCCTCTGTTCCAGAACACTTCATCCATGACCGTGTAAAGATGAAGCTCCTTCCCAGCTCTCCTGGGCTCCTCCGCTAGGCCTTGCACCCCCCCAGATGGGGATGGGTCCCCTGCTGCTGCCTAGTACTCCATTCTCCATGTCTCCCGGCTGACAACTCCTCCCCAGTGGCCTGTTACCTCAGCTTATATGGGAGGCCTGCCCCCTGCCAATTCCAGTTGGGGATTGGTCAGAGCTCCTCACATGAGCTGCCTGCCACTCCAGTCCTAGACCATGCCCCTCTTCCAAATCATTCATCCTGGAAGCAGGGGAGGTGCCTCAGAACTAAAGCACAGGTGGTCACACCCACTGCTGCACTACCCACTCCCTGCCCCCCAGATCAAAACAAACAGGCCTAGCCTGAAGCATAGGCCTGCCCGAATTTACCTGCACTGGCAGTTTCCCTTACAAAATCCTCACTCTAGCACCTACCTATGGTAGAGGGTGCTGCATATAAAAGTCTTTTATGCACATAAGGGGTATAAAGCTTGATACTTATCAGTCCATGAGGCTAATCGTGGCCCAGATGAAGAGCCGCCTGATCGGTTTCACCAGCCCCCGCCAGCTGCACCAAAGGCTATTCATTTATTCAGGAGTCTGAGCTTTTGCCAACAATATATTTTTTTTTCACAAGAATATTTCATTGCAAATGTAAACAGAACAACATTTGTACAAATTGTACCAGAGTATAACCATTGTAAACACATGTACATGAAAAGTATAATTGTCATAACATATAACATATACCCAACTTCAGCAATTTGTTGCTGAGCCATACACAAGATGAGTTGAAAAGACAATATAGTCAGTTATATGAAATTCTGATTTTATAACTAAGAAAAACTGATGTAATCATCGATCATTTTGTTGCATATGATCCAAATGTTTGCTCTAATTCGTGTAAGCATGGTATCTGCTATGTGGTTTGCCAACAATATTACTCACCCTTATCTGCACTCCAGCAATTACACTTTTAGGTGTAGATAAAAATAAAACAAAATATTACCAGCTTCGGAGTTAACATCCAAAATCATTCCTGCATAATATAATTAAGTGGCTTTGAAAAAAGGTTCTCTTTTTAACATTCTTCACAGCTGCCTATACAATCTACAGATCACTTAAATTATAAAAAAATAAATATCAATAATAAAAAAAAATTACCTCCACCAGAATTAATATCAAAGTTAATTCCTGCAAAATAAAAAAACATGCAGCGTTAAAAAACTCTCTCACTCAGCTGCCTATAGTATGAAATAAAATATACAAGTTTGAAAAAGGCTCTTTTAGAATTAAGGTTGAATTTATACATTCAAACCACTGGGACAACTGCCCTGTGATGCTTCCTTTCTACCCCATTTGACTGGTTAGTCTTAGTATCACATTGACAAAATCAGATGACATAGCTATACGAGGCACACAAAGACAGGGCAGAGGGATTCTGAGAGACAGTTTGCCTATTCTATGTCAGTATATCTAGAATCCATAATTGAAAGACTAGAGAAAACTCTATTCTCGTCTTCCTCTACAGTTTGGTTTTAGGTGTACAGACCCAAATAATAATCGAACTGTAAATGCACAATAAATTACTCAGGGAACAGAAATGCACATACTGTACTGTGCAGGGTCGTCTACAATAAAAAACCCAGCTGGTTGCAATGACAGGCAGGATGGTAGTCCAGAACCTTTCACTGTACTGTACATGGAAATGTGCTGGCTAACCGTGTCCAGTTTGCAGGTGTAAGAAGAAAAGAGGTACTTCGTACTGACTGAAGTTATGTCTCTTGTGCTGATTTACTGTATGTGATTTTGGCTGCACTTAGGCTTTAAAGGGACTCTTTTTTATTAATATTGGTGAAAGCTGGCACAGGTTTGTGATTTTTGCATTAAGCCAGTTTAATCAGATGCAATGTCATGTCTGACATAGATTTCCTGAAGCCTTGTAAAAGACAGAGCAGATATACCTTACATTGGCCACCTTTCCCATTACCTTTTCACAACCCCTGTATTTATCAGAACAGTTTTATTTTCATCACTTGTGAGTCATTTTAATAGTGTATGTGTTCCACCAATGGAAAACTAACCATTGTCTGGTTGGGTGTAAACATGCATTGTATTGCTGGCAGAAGCAAGAAAACTGTATGTTCATGACAAAGTGCGTCTGTCAGTGATATGATTTTTTTATTATGTTTCCTTTACTCATTTATTCTATAAATATTAGAACACCTTTTGAAGAAAAAAAATTTGCAAAGTGTAATGCATATTCAAATGTCAGTGCAGGGACAAGAATTTCTTTAATTAAAACGTTTTCTTATTTTAAAGCTCTGAAAAATTGCCATTTTTTTAATAGTAACCACAAAAAAAACTATTTATATATAACCCATTACTGTAATGATTATAAAAGAAATATGTGGTTTTAGATGTGAGATATAACGAAAAATATCAAACAAGTCATTACCAGCTACTGAGTTAACATCCAGATTCACTTCTGTAAAAAAACAAATACATTTTCTTATTTTAAAACTTCGAAAAATTACCATTTTTTAGAATAGTAAACACAAAAAACTATTTGTATATAATCTATTACTGTAATGATTATACAAGAAATATGTGGTTTTAGATGTGAGATATAATGAAAAATATCAAATAAGTCATTACCAGCTACTGAGTTAACATCCAAATTCTCTTCTGTAAAAAACAAATACATTTTTTTATTTTAAAGCTCTGAAAAATGAACATTTTTCAAAACTGTAAACACGAAAAATCTCGATATAAATATAATCCATTACTGTAATGATTGTAATAGAAATAATATGTGGTTTTAGATGTGAGATATAATGAAAAATATAAAACAAGTCATTACCATCTGCAGAGTTAACATCCACATTCACTTCTGTAAAAAACAAACACGTTTTATTATTTTAAACCTCTGAAAAATTACCATTTTTTAAAACAGTAAACACAAAAACAAACCCTATTTAAATATAATTTACTACTGTAATGATTGTAATAGAAAAAAATATGTGGTTTTAGATGTGAGATATAATGAAAAATATAGAACAAGATATTACCAGCTACAACGTTAACATCCACATTCACTTCTGTAAAGAAACAAATATTCATTTTTGAAAAAAGGTTCTTTTATAACATTCCACATGTCTGGCTATACAATGCATAGATAATATCAATGCTAAAAAATGAAAACAAAGTTATTACCGTCTCTAAAGATTATATCCCAATTAGTTCTAGTAAAATACAGATGTGCAGTTTAGAAAAAGGGTTCAATGGATTTGTTAGTTATTTTTTACACATACATTTAAAACAGATCAGAATGATGTAACTAATCTTATCAATTTGTGTTATGTTTTAGGCCTCATGCACACTGGACATTTTTGCAGCTGCCTCTAGGGGCGTCTGCAGTGGCAGCTGGTGTTTTTTTTGAGGGGGGTGGGCAGCAAACAACCATCCACCCCCCGAGCGGCACCCACCCCTCCGGGAAAGGCACCCACACCCCCGAGCGGCACCCACCCCCCCCTGCTGTTTGCTGGTCGGTCCGGAACTTACCCAATCGGTGGTGGTGGGTGGCAGGCAGCAGGCAGAGTGGTGCAGTGGTTCCGTGTACTCTCCTCTATGGCGACTTCCAGCTCCTCCTCCTAGGTATCAAATAGGATCGCCTCTCCTTTCAGCCAATTGGGTCACCGGTGTCAAAACTGGCTTCTTGATTGGCCTGGAGGAGGATCAGTGTTACAACAGCGAATATTCATTCGCTGTTGTAACACACCTGGGTGGGATTGGAGTGCAATCTCTGCGACCCGAGTGCACCCTATATTGAAGCCTATTAGAGCCTTCGGCTCTAATCGGTGCTTCAAAAAAACAGCCCCCCGCATAGGAATCCATGCGCTGGTGTCCTAAAGGGACTGGACGCATGGATGGCGGGACGGTGATGGACAGGGGGGCGGCGCCCATGCGCCCTTAATGGACGGGCTGCCCCTGGGAGTCAGGCATCTCTAAACATCCCTGCATGTCAGCATGCTTGTCCACTTGATTTACTGAAACTGGAGAGTGCAAAATCTGGTGCAGCTCTGCATAAAAACCAATCAGCTTCCAGGTAAAGGAAAAACTTTTTTTTTTAGTTTTGGATAGGGATTACGCTTGTCAGTTTTTATTGCTGTCTGTGCCCTGTTAAAGAGATCCCCCCTCTTTATTTGTCTTGTTTACCATTAGTAAAAGAAAATCACAAATTTTGTCCCCAGAAAAGTAATAGAGGGGAAATCTTTCACTAGTTCTGATGACCTAGGGGTCCCCAAGGAATTCCTTTAATTTGTAGGGATTTCCTCTCACTTCCTGTTTGGCTATGGGGCAGGCAGTGAAGGGAAATCTCCGCAATTTGACAGGGGTTACAATCCTCCTAAATTGAAAAAAAAGTTTTGCCTATAGTTCTACTTTAATTGAACAAGTTAGAAGCTGCTTGGCTACCATGCACAGCTGTACCAGATTTTGCTCTCTCCAGTTTTAGTAAATCAACCCCAAAGGCTTTTAGCAGCGTTTAGTGGCAGGGGCTTTTAGAGGCAGGAAAAAACCCCACTGCCAACGAGTCCAGGAGCAGCATAAAAAAACGATTGATGCTGCTAAATGTGTCTAGACGCATCTAAACACTAGGCGCATTTAGCGCTTGATGGTTAATTAATTTCAATGGCCACAATAAATGATTATTCTGGCCAATGAAATGAATTAATGCTCAAGCTCTTGACACCTGTAAACACGCCTGAAAGCCTGTAAAAACTTTAGACACTTTTACAAGCATCAGGTTTTTTTTCTGCCAAAGCACTGCTGCCAAAAAGGCTTCTAGGAGAGTATATAAAACATCCTGTGTGCATGTGGCTTTAAAACCATGAATACAATGGTATAAGTTGTAAATTGAGTAACTATTGGTTGCTATGATCTGTCCTAAAGGCTTGGCAAAAATCACATGACTCAGTGTTTCGCATCATTATAAACTGCATGATGTTGTTTGCTTTTAATTAGATTTTCTAGCAAATTTGTAGTAGAAGAAGGGTTTTTACATATAATGCGTGAACCTTATTTACCGTGGTACAAACATGCAAACTATACGCAGTTTTTACTGCAGTAATGCAATCCGATTATTCCCATTTACCTTTTTTTCATGTTTTTTTTCATGGAAATAATTTCCATTTAATAAAGCATCAGCTGTCACTGAAAGCTTACCTTCTATCAGACTAAGATCATCTGTATTTTCTGTAAAAAAAAAAGATTTAAGACATCTGAACCAGGTCGGTGTAGCTGTATAAGTGCATTTGTAACAACAGTTGAGTACTGTACATGATGCATTTTTGTCCACACCAACATTACATTTTTTTTTTAAGACCCGCTTGCATCTAAAATAAATTATGTAGTTCCCCAAAAGCTTGTCCTAAAAAAATGAAAAGAAATCTATGGTGACAGCATACACTTTTATTGTATAACATCAACATTGCAATAGAAATACAAATCACAGTTATTTTAGACAATCCAATACAATCTTACTTAAAAAAAATCTCCGTTCATTATTTGTGCTGCCTATCTTCTGGTCATCAGTTTCCACAACTTCCTGGAAGCTTTGCAGCTTCTCCTCTGCTGTTTAATTTCAATTTCTAAGGACTACATATCCCATGGTACCCTGCTGCCTGCTAGCAGTGATTCCTATACTGATTTCACTTCCTGAAACTCCTCCTCTTAGCACCTCTGTAGCTCAGAAAGCAGGCTCTGTGAAATGTGTGACACAACAGTGCATGGTCACAGAATTTGAGGAAGCAAATATGTGGGGATCATCACAAAGCAAGTTTACAAATTAAGTAATTATTTCAGATTAATAGGAGTAGGCAAGGAATAATTGAAATACAATAAAGGAATTACTATGTGGTAGTATATTTTGACCATAGTTACGCTTTAACTGCCAGTGCTAATAAAAAAAGGATCACATACAGTACTTAAAGCAGAGTTCCACCTGAAAGTGGAAGTTCCGTTTTAAGGACACCTAACCCCCTGACATGGGACATTTGGTATGTCATTTTTTTGGGGGGGGGGGAGTTGGTATCTAGTTTTGACAGGTACCCAGATCCCACTTCCACTCGGTCCGTCTAGGGGACTCGAACAGAAGTTCTTCTCTCCCCCCTCCCTCACTGCAATCTTCTGAGACACGTCACAGGTTCCAGAAGATTGCCCGGCCATTAAGAAGTCGCTGCCCCACTCGTGCATGCGCAGTGAGCAGCCAGCTGGGAAGCTGCACAGCCGGGTGTCCACACTTGTCATGCTGGCGCTGGAGAGAACCGAGGGTTCGGACGGCCACATCGCTGGACCATTGGACACGTGAGTGTGCGTTTATTAAAAGTCAACAGCTACACTTTTTGTAGCTGCTCACTTTTAATAAACACACAACCGAGTGAAACTCCGCTTTAACTAATTTTTAATACTAGCTTTGGTGTCAATTATGAAGCCAGGATCAGGATGAAAGGCCCTTAATCTACCTTTGAAAGTATGTCAGCAATAATGAATAATACATTTGAAAGCCAGGTGTATTAGCCAATTAGTGAACTTTTGGACTCTCCTGAATATGTGCATTTAGATCCCTGATGATCAGATTTCCTGGACATGTGACATTGCTTGGGCCCAACGATTGGATGCTAGACACGAACATCGTCACAAGCAGTGGCAGCCCGTCAATAAGGGGAGCAGGGGTGTCACCCCCTAATCCATGCACCCGGCCCCTAATCTATATGCAGGGTGCCGGACGCATGGATTTCAATGTGTTTTTTTTTTTTTACTAATTGACTTCAAGAAACGGTGGGCTTGGGGAGAAGAGCACTGCACCCTGAGCCCACCCAGGTGTGTGACAATAGCAAATTAATATTCACTATTGTCTTCCTGATTCCTCTCCCAGCCAATCAGGAAGTGGGTCCTGAGACCCGATTGGCCGAGAGAAGAAGCATTCCTATTGGCCGCTGTGGAGGAGGAGACGCAGGGGAAGCCGCCGTGAAGCCGAGGAGGAGGAGACACAGGGTGAAGCCACCGAGGAGGAACTGTTGCCCGTGACCTAGATGGGGTAAGTGTGAGGCTGGTGGGCTGACAATCGAGCGACGGGGGTGGGGGGTGATCGACCGACCGGGGGGGTGGCGTGTGGTTTGTTTGTCGCCCCCTCAAAAAGAAATTAAGCACCAGTCGCCACTGGTCACAAGGGAGGAGATGACATGCTCCTCCAAACCTGGGAGTGCAAGTTCTGTTGATGGCTGCAGGGGAAGAAGGAAGACTGGTAACATGGGTATAAGGTGTTCAGGGGGGCTTTGCAGAGACACTCGCTTTGTCCAGCACGGACAACATGACAGTGTAATTTTCAGTATAGCTAGATGTAAAAAGAATAGTTAAAGCAGAGCTTCACCCAAAATTTGGCACCTTTTTTTATCTGGTTTTAACAGGTACCCACTCCCACTTCTGGCTCAGTTCACCACTGTGAACTGAGCTGGAAGTTCGCCCCCCCCCTCCTTCCCCCGCAGCCTTCTGGGACACTTCTCAAGTCCCAGAACACTGCAGACCATTCACAAAAAGCAGATTGCTTTGCGCATGTGCAGTAGGAAACCCTTAGTCAAGATAGCGGTGCCAATACCCCAGAACCGAAGAGGTGGATGCCTGGAAAGGTAAGTGACCTGATTTTAAAAGTCAGCAACTACAGTATTTGAAGCTGCTGACTTTACATTTTTTGGGGGCAGCCTGGAGCTTCTCTTTAAGGCACTTGGATGCCATCCTTAACAGCAACATTTATTAAATAAAACATTCCTCGTTTTGTATTTTCAGACATTGAGGCGACTTTATCTCCAATTAGAAGACAACTGAAGAAAATACTCCATGTAAAAGAAGATTATGACCTGTAATTAAAGGCTAAGTTCACATTTTCAGGCAGAATTTCACTTTTCATAATAAACAGAATCATTTGTAATATCTTTCTAATATCTTTTCTGCCCCAGAAATTCCAGAAGTTCTCACACACATTTTTTTTTTGCGTTTTGAAGCGTTTTCTGTTGTGAAACATTCACTGAATAGGCTGCCCTACGCACAACAATTGCCCCAAAGAAGCTCCCATTTTTTTTTTTAGAGTGGAGCATGGTGCATTTGTTTACCGTGCTTTTTGGTGCATTTCCCACGTGTTTCTGAAACGCCCGGCAAAGCATGCTTTTTTCTGCGCAGTTTACCATGCATTTGGAAATGCACAGATGTGAATGGAGCTTCACTGTTCTTGTGTACATACACCAATTTCACTTTCAGGCCCCATTCACATCTAGCATATAGGGAGCGCACGTTTTTTGGCTTGTTTTTCCGATGATATGCATTTTTATTCATATTTCAAAATGTGTGTTTGTTTCTGTGTTTGGTGTGCCATTAACATTAACTAGTTAATTTTAGGTGTATAAAGGTGGCCATACATTATAAAATCTGATTGTACAATCTCTGTACAATGTCTTTTAGATTTACTAAAACTATATAATAGGAGGGGACACCATCTATCCAATCACTCTGTATTCAATCAGGCAGGACCTTGCACTATATACTAGCCTACAGTACATCCTATGCAGTGCTGTGGTAGAAGAAAATTATATGACCAGGTGCACTGTGAACATTTTGCTGAAAAACACAAATGAAGCATAAAGATGCCAAACTAATATACTGTACAATTTATATAATAACACAAACCAATGGTAAATATGCATATCTGTCATTCAAATAATCATTAAATATAAACAAAGTCCCATAAATATGCTTGCGACAGAGCCAAATAGCTTCAATAATGTAATCCAATTTCACAGTTATAATACTTCCTGGGCGGAGGAAGTTTTTTGTTTATTCATGTTCTTGCACTACATGGTTGATGGTAGATCTAAAGGAGATAGACTGTACAGTGTATGGTGAGTTTTACAGAATCCAGGACATACTTCTGCTGTTTTCAATACTGCCACTCTGCTCCACATAGGCTGTTATCTGATCGCACAGCTCCTGCACACTCTGCCAAATAAACAATCACTGCCTGTGTATTTAATGAGAACGGTATTTACTGATTGCATTGATAAAACCGTGTACCTGAGGAGGTGGGTGGTAGTGATCAGTTGGAAAGGGCAGGGCAGATGCAGGGTGTGTGCTAATAATGATATCAGCTGGTAAACTCCTTCCCGTGTCTCATCCCAAGGTCTGTCCACAAAGTAATGGAGAAGTCTTTTTAAACAGCCAGCTGGACACTGAGGTATAGGGGGGTGTAGGATAAATAGAAAGCTTTTTTATTTCTGCAAAAGAAGTACATTAACCACTTGCCGACCGCCTACCGCAGATGTATTGCGGCAGGCCGGCTCTAATGCACGAAACTACGTAGCTGTATGTCATTTTGTACAATAGCTACTGGGGGTGGGTGCATGCACGCTGCCGGAGGCGCAACCGCGCGCTGATTGGACATGGCATGCCAATCAGCAGGTCCAACCTCGATTATTCCCCAAAGAGGCAGAAAGGCGATCTGCCTATGTAAACAAGGCAGATCGCCGTTCTGATAGGGGAGAAGATGGAGATCTTGTGTTCCTGCTAAGCAGGAACACGGATCTCTGTCTTCACCCAGTCAGAGCAACCCCCCCACAGTCAGAAAGCACCCCCTAGGGACACACTTAAACCTTTGATCGCCCCTGGTTTTAACCCCTTCCCTGCCAGTGTCATTAGTACAGTAACAGGGTATATTCTTTAGCACTGCTCACTGTAATAATGTCACTGGTCCTCAAAAAAGTGTCAGTTAAGCGTCTGACTTGTCCGCCGCAATGTCACAGTCCCGCTAAAAATCGCTGAGCGCCGCCATTACTAGTGAAAAAAAAATGCCATAAAAATATCCCATAGTTTAGTAGACGCTATAACTTTTACGCAAACCAATCCATATATGCTTATTGGGATTTTTTTTTTTTTTTACCAAAAATATGTAGCAGAATACATATGGCCTAAATTGATGAAGAAATTCGATTTTTTTATTTTTTTTTGATTGGATGTGTTTTATAGCAGAAAGTAAAAAATATTGTTTTTTTTTCAAAATTGTCACTCTTATTTTGCTTATAGAGCAAAAAATAAAAAATGCAGAGGTGATCAAATACCACCAAAGGAAAGCTCTATTGGTCAGAAAAAAAGGACATCTATTTTATTTGGGTACAGCGTTGCATGACCGCGCAATTGTCAGATAAATTAACGCAGTGCTGTATCGTAAAAAATGGCCTGGTCATGAAGGGGGTAAAACCTTTTGGGACTGAAGTGGTTAATTGTATATTGGTACATATAGAAGCTGAAATCTAAAAAAATGTTTAAAAATAAAAAATAAATAAAAGGTGAACTTAGCCCAGGGCCTTAAAAATTAATGCTTGAAAGTTGTGTTGCTAAGATGTATACTGTATACATCTTCAGTGTCCAAAACAAAGACACTTATATACAATTTCCTGGTGTAAAATGCCTGTTCTTGTTTCCATACTCAGTGTCTCCAGCTATTGTGTGTTTTTTTCTTTTGTCTCTAAAATATGGCATCGTGATTTAAATTGTTCTTCTTGCTCAGCATAACAACTGCCTAACCTCTACAATGTGAGTTTGTGGATTGTGGTTTGTGGTTGGTACACAATACACTTCACTACTGAATAGAAGATCACAACAAGCTATGCTCTATGATTTGTTTTGTACCTGTTTGGCAATCTAGATGATGTTTATTACTCTGGGTTACACACAGAGTGCTGAGCTGTCACTTGTAAACACAGAAACCAGACTTCTGTGTTTACAAGTGATTGTGCTGAGCAGCCCCCCCCCAAGGGTCTGAGCCACAGGTGGTGGAACTGAGTTCCACCAAGTTCCCCCTGAAAAAAAGCCCTGTATTTACATGAATGCTTTGTACCTGGAGTTCAACTTTCAGTATTTCCTTATAGTACTTAATTTTTTTGCCATTTTCCGCATCCCCCCCATTTCTATTGGAAAGTTAGGCATCACATAATAATGGGGCAGTAGGAGGGAGCTGACAAGTTATTACACTATATAAAAGTGTGGGACTAGGGGCACATGAGCGTAGCCGCCGGAAACGGACATGTCCCGCTAAGGCTTTGTATCTCTCGAGACTCCACGGCCGAAAAAGACACCCGCACGGCATGGTAAATTAAAGCCTCAGTGACCTCCGGAATTCTAAAATAGCATTGGGTGCCGCCCGCGGTAAAATAAGCTAAATAACGCCAAAGACATACAGCCCAGAGGTTCATGTAAAATGGCGCTGCCTCCTTCCTCACACACACAGGCAAATATCCCGCTGCTAAGCAGCTGCAGTTATCTCAGGATGCCTAGAATGACTCTGACTCTGAATACAGCGCCACCTCACAAGAAAAGCAAACAGAAGCTTTACATCCAAACATTCTGAGACAAATTGAAAAAATGTTACAGAAAGCCTTAAGGCAGACTTCTGACCATATAACTGAAAGTCTCACAAAAGAAATCCATGAGTTAGGCCAGCACACTTCTGACCTAGAAATCAGAGTGGATGACATGGAAACATATGTACTGTCCCATGATAATGAATTAGGACTCTTAAGGAAGAAAACCTTATTCTGTAAACACGCTTAGAGGACTTTGAAAATAGAGCACGTCGCTCAAATCTCCGTATACGAGGAATAACTGAGGCTATTATTGACCTTCAGTCTACGATGACCGCACTTTTCCAAGAATTGCTGCCGTCAATCCCAGTCGAACGTTTGGAGATGGATAAGGGTCCACAGAGCTTTAACACCGCACAAACCAGAAGATATTATTACGAAATCTCACTTTTTTCACACCAAAGAACAACTCATAGCCTGCAGCTAGAGGAAAAGATTACCTCATCTTTCAAGATCATCCTTTCAACTTTTTGCTCACCTTTCCCCAATTACTGTGGCTAAACGACATGCACTGAAACCCTTACTTCATAATCTACAGCAACACCACATCCCTTATCAATGGGGATTTCCATTTTCTATCCGCTTTACCTATCAAGGTATCAAACATTCCTGTAGATTGTCAGATGAACTACAAAGCATTCTATAAGAACTACATCTTATCTTCGACTAGCCCTCGTCGACGTGCAACATCCAGCTCCCCTCAAGAATCCTCCAAATCTGAAAAAGATAGAGATTAGTGGAGGCCCAGGAGACGGGACTTCCTATTACAGAGGCCGCCAAGTAAACAGGAGATTCTCACTGTATGTAATCTGATGGCGCTCGTCCTGCCCCCTCCCTGTCGCCCCCGAGGCAGCTAAAATTGAAGTATCGGTGTATAACATGCACACGCTATTTGCACGCGATTTTCAGGGTGAAAAAGTGCATGTTATACACCAATAAATACAGTAATTACTGCCTTCAGTACATTCTGACTATACATATTTAAACTAATACAGTTCTATTAAATTGTTGATTTTGCCCTTTATCCCCCTGAACCTCAGATCTACATATTTTATGTTTTATCTATCTACCCCCTTCCCCCCTAATCTCCCCTCCCCCTTCACCCCTACTCCCCCCCTTCTTCCCCCTCCTCCCCCCCGCCCCCCTCAATTGAGCCAATGAGCTACATATTGTCTAGATTATAACCTTATTTACCTAATTTACTTAAATCTATCTTAGAGACAATTTTAAATATTCTTTAAATTGAAGTAGTAATATTGGTTTATATTTAATCATCCTGTTTATCAATTACACTATTTTCCTACTTCATTATTGGCAATCCTGTGATAAGTTATATTGCTATGCAAACCATACAGTTTCTTATTTTAACGTTATTTTTCCCTAGAGTTACCTCTAGGTGTTTATACTCACCCCATATTATTGGCAATAGTAGCCAATTGACCCCTTTTCTTTTTTTTTTCTTTCTCTCTCTTCCCTTGCTAATTTTTATGGCTGAACTTGGGTGTCTAAGGCCTCATGCACACTGGACGTTTTTGGACGTTTTTATAGCAGCTGGTTTTGGCTTCAGACTTTTTTTCTACAGTCAATAAACTCCCTATCATGTTATCCTATATGTCCATGCACACATAGGCTGTTATCAACGGTTTTTGGCTGGGATGTTTTTTGGCTATAAAAAAACCCCAAAACTAGTGGGTTCTGAGAGCTGTAAAAACTCTCTAACGTCAAAAAACGCCAATAAACGCTAAGAAACGTTCAAAAATGTGCTCAGCAACGTTTTTTTAACGGTTTTGAGCCATTAAAAAAAAACAAAAAAAAACGCTAATGTTGAAAAAACACTAAGAAACGCTAATAAACACTAGAAAACGCTATTGCAAAAACTTTGAAAAACATTGAAAAACTCACTGCAAAGTTACTGGCATTTTTATAATGTTATTATAACGTCCAGTGTGCGTGAGGCCTCAGTATTTCACTTTTTCTGTATATAGATCTTGGCCGTTGGGATCTCGAGAGCTTGTCACTGCTCCCCCCATCTTTCTGTCCTAGGATATACCTCCATTCTGGCCTTTCATTAGTGGAGAACCTCCTCAGATAGTTACTGGGCCTCTGAGTTAGCGTATTCTACACACTCAGTACGCCACCTTTTTACTTTTGCTATTCGCACAATTTACTCAAAATTATTTGACTACATGACTCTTACTCTCTCTTTCTTCCTCATTAATCTGTCTCTTCTCCCCTCTTGGTTCTTGCCCCTCCCCGAGGTAATTGTAGATTCACAATCTATGAATGCAGTACACTACAATATTTCTTTTAAGATTTACCGATGACCCCCTTAAATGTCCTTACGCTAAACATACAAGGTCTAAATATTCTACAAAAGCGAACTAAAGTTTTTTGCTCCTTGGCTTCCTCAAAAGCACATGTTGCATGCCTCCAAGAAACCCATTTCACAGAGACAGTGACCCCTAAGTATTTTGGCTCACTATATCCCCAAGTTTTCACAGCCTCTGCTAAGACCAAACAACGAGTGGTGCTAATAGCGTTTCATCCTACCACACCCTTTTCCCTTCTGACAGGGATCAAAGACCCAGAAGGTCGTTATCTTATAACGGGATATCTATTTGACTCTCTTACCACAGTGGTATCCTACTATGTTCCTAACAAAAACTCCATCTTCATTCCTCTCACACTTATTACAGGTAATTGATACCCATACAACGGGCACACTTTTCATCTGTGGAGATTCAAATCAAGTCCTTTATCCTTTTTTTAGATAAATCCCAAACTCCTATCACATCTACAGTGGGGACGGAAAGTGTTCAGACCCCCTTACATTTTTCACTCTTTGTTATATTGCAGCCATTTGCTAAAATAATTTAAGTTCATTTTTTTTCCTCATTAATGTGCACACAGCACCCCATATTGACAGAAAAACACAGAATTGTTGACATTTTTGCAGATTTATTAAAAAAGAAAAACTGAAATATCACATGGTCCTAAATATTCAGACCCTTTGCTCAGTATTTAGTAGAAGCACCCTTTTGATCTAATACCGCCATGAGTCTTTTTGGGAAAGATGCAACAAGTTTTTGGATTTGTGGATCCTCTGCCATTCCTCCTTGCAGATCCTCTTCAGTTCTGTCAGGTTGGATGGTAAACGTTGGTGGACAGCCATTTTTAGGTTTCTCCAGAGATGCTCAATTGGGTATAAGTCAGGGCTCTGGCTGGGCCATTCAAGAACAGTCATGGAGTCGTTGTGAAGCCACTCCTTCATTAATTTAGCTATGTGCTTAGGGTCATTGTCTTGTTGGAAGGTAAACCTTCAGCCCAGTCTGAGGTCCTGAGCACTCTGGAGAAGGTTTTCGTCCAGGATATCCCTGTACTTGGCCGCATTAATCTTTCCCTCAATTGCAACCAGTCGTCCTGTCCCTGCAGCTGAAAAACACCCCCACAGCATGATGCTGCCACAGACCATGCTTCACTGTTGGGACTGTATTGGACAGGTGATGAGCAGTCTGGTTTTCTCCACACATACCACTTAGAATTAAGGCCAAAAAGTTCTATCTTGGTCTCATCAGACCAAAGAATTTTATTTCTCACCATCTTGGAGTCCTTCGGGTGTTTTTTAGCAAACTCTATGCGGGCTTTCAAGTGTCTTGCACTGAGGAGAGGCTTGCGTTGGGCCACTCTGCCATAAAGTCCCGACTGGTGGAGGGCTGCAGTGAGGGTTGACTGTGAGCTGTAAGGTCTTATATAGACAGGTGTGTGGCTTTCCTAATCAAGTCCAATCAGTATAATCAAACACAGCTGGACTCAAATGAGGGTGTAGAACCATCTCAAGGATGATCAGAAGAAATGGACAGCACCTGAGTTAAATATATGAGTGTCACAGCAAAGGGTCTGAATACTTAGGACCATGTGATATTTCAGTTTTTCTTTTTTAATAAATCTGCAAAAATGTCAACAATTCTGTGTTTTTCTGTCAATATGGAGTGCTGTGTGTACATTAATGAGGAAAAAAATGAACTTAAATGATTTTAGCAAATGGCTGCAATATAACAAAGAGTGAAAAATTTAAGGGGGTCTGAATACTTTCCGTCCCCACTGTAGTTCTCAATCTCGTACATTCCAACAACTTCTTCAACAACACTCTTTGTTAGATTCTTGGTGTGAAATCAACCCTGCAAGACGTCAATTTACTTTTATTCTCACCCCTAATTTATTTTCCCATATTGATCACATTTTGGTCTCAATAGGCATGACCCCTGAACTCCTTTCTTCATCTATTATCCCCTTTACATGGACTAACCACTGTGCTGTACTTTCAACTTTCACTTCTTTAATACCAAAAACACAAGATCCTACATATCATATTAATAAATCAGTCCCATCTAATTCATCACACTCCTCTGATCTTGAAACAACCATAAAAGATTACCTGGCCAATAATGAGACCCCTGATATATCCCCACTGACTCTATGGGAAGCACATAAACCCGTTCTCTGAGGAGTTTGCATTCGCCAAGCCTCATTTCTTAACTACTTGCCGCCTGCGCTATAGCCGAAAGACGGCTACAGCGCGGGCCTTAATTGCCGGTAGGGCGTCCATGGACATCCTCCCGAGCAAGCGCTGTGTGCACATCCCTGCGGGTCACGTGCTGTGCACATTGTGATAATTGAGTCTATGAGACTCGGCTGATCACAAATCAGAGTAAGGGGTCGATCCTGGCCCCTTACCACGTGATCAGTTGTCAGCCAATGACACGTGATGTGAACTGAAGATCGATAATCAGTATTTTTTATCACTGGCTTCTGTCAGAGGAACATCGGTCCCTTACGCGGCTGCATTTTCTGTGCCCACCAGTGTCAGCTGCCAGTGACCACTGTGCCACCGATCAGTACCCACCAGTGCCACCTACCAGTGCCCACAGTGCCACCTACCAGTGCCACCCATCAATGCCCACCAGTGCTGCCAATCAATGCCCATCAGTGTCTCATAATCAGTGCCACAGATCAGTGCTGCCTATCAGCATCACCTACCAGTGCCTACCAGTGCCCATCAGTGCCACCCATCAGTGATCATCAGTGCCATCTATCAGTGCCACTTATCAGTGTCCTACAGTGCCACATATCAGTGCCCATCAGTGCCAGCCATCAGTGCCACCCATCAGTGCCACCCTTCATTGCCACCTATCAGTGCTTTTCAGTGTCACCTATCAGTGCCCATTAGTGCCGCCTATCAGTGCCCATCAGTGCCGCCTATCAGTGCCCATCAGCGCTGCCTATCAGTGCCCATCAGTGCAGCCTCATCAGCGCACATCAGTGAAGGAGAAAAATTACCTGTGTTCAAAATTTTTTCACAAACTATGACAAATCAAACTTCCTGCTATTCCTTTAGCCCAACGCGGTTGTCTTGGAAGCCCCATTACAATTAACAAAATTAAATTAGTAATTAACTCTCTTAAACCAAATAAACGTCCAGGTCCAGATGGCTTCTCTGCCCTATACTATAAGAAATTCTCTCATATCCTTGCTCCAATAAATGCGTTCAACAGACGCATTTATTTCTCTCCTTAATGAGCAATCCTTTCGTCCCGAAACATTAACGGCTATCATTTCTATGATCCCCAAACCTCAGTCAGATGATATATCTTGTTCTAACTAGACCCATATCATTACTTAACCTCGACATTAAATTACTAGTGAAAATATTAATGACCCGTTTAAATAGTATAATAGGTTAATTAATAAATAAAGACCAGGTTGGCTTGATCCCACTATGCCAAGCAGCAGATAATGTGGGCAGGACTACTTTACTAATTCAAGCAGCTAAATCACAACAAATACCTATCTGTCTCTTATCTTTAGATGCCAAAAAAAGCATTTGATACAGTTTTGTGGCCCTGTCTACATTTTGCCCTGCAACGCTGGGGATTTGGTACTCATTTTCTTATTTGGATTTCTTCATTATATAAAAATCCCAAAGTGTATGTTAAATATGCTGGATACAAATCAAACCCATTTAACATCTGTAGGGGAACGCGTCAGTATGTCCACTCTCCCCACTCTTATTTGCCCTACTTATTGAACCCCTTGCTCAGTCAATCCGTACTGACCCCTCTATTAAAGATCTAGATTTAGCTGGTCACCAACATAAAGTTTGCCTATTTGCTGACGATAGTGTAACCACTTGCCGACCGCCGCATGCCAATATATCTCGGCACTATGGCAGCGGTGGGAAAATGGGCGTACCTGTACGTCCCTTTTTAAGGATAGCAGGCGTGCGCATGGCGCCGGAGGCCGCGCCCACCGCATACAGCGTGACCATGCCCGCGGGACCGGCGCACTCGATGTCCGTCGGTCTCCCGGCGATCGTGTCACGGAGGCTCAGAATGGGGAAGTGTAAACAAGGCATTTCCCCGTTCTGGCTTGTGTCATGACAGAGATCACCGCTCCCTGTCATCGGGAGCGGTGATCGCTGTCATGTGACTTGAAGCCCATCCCCCCCACAGTTAGAATCATTCCCTAGGACACACTTAACCCCTTCATCGCCCCCTAGTGGTGAACTCGTTCACTGCCAGTGTCATTTTTATAGCACTGATTGCTGTCTAAATGACAATGGTCCCAAAATAGTGTTCGATGTGTCCGCTATAATATCGCAGTCCCGATAAAAATCGCAGATCCCCGCCATTGCTAATAAAAAAAAATTAAAAACACAAATGCCATAAAACTATCCCCTATTTTGTAGATGCTATAATTTTTGCGCAAACCAATCAATATACGCTTAATGTGATTTTTTTTACCAAAAATATGTAGAAGAATACATATTGGCCTAAACTGAGGAAAAAAATAGATTTTTATCTATTTTTGGGGGATATTTATTTTAGCAAAAAGTAAAAAATAATGTGTTTTTTTTCAAAATTGTCACTCTTTTTTTGTTTATAGCGCAAAAAATAAAAACTGCAGAGGTGATCAAATACCACCAAAAGAAAGCTCTATTTGTGGGAAAAAAAGGACATCAATTTTGTCTGGGTGCAACATTGCACGACCGCGCAATTATCAGTTAAAGTGACCCAGTGCCGAATCGCAAAAAGTGCTCTGGTCAGGAACGGAGTAAAATCTTCCAGGGCTGAAGCAGTTAATCTTTAAACCAATTTCATCATGTCACACACAAACCTTTTACACATCTGTTATCAATTTTTATTCAAGATTGCTATGTCAATTGTGCTACCAATCCATATGTGTATGTACATTGATGCAATTATGATGTTTTATGCTATACAGTGTATATGCATGAAATTACGCAGGTACGTGTTATATGCCTATGCTATGTATTTATATCTATCCAACATGTCAATACACCATTAAACTTTTATTAAATTACATGTATCAAGTCAATTGCCTCATTTAAAGTCTAAAATCCCCTCTTTTTACTTGAATAGGGATGGAGGCACATTCATTCATTCACTTCATTTAAAGTCCCAAACCTTCCCCCCTTTTATTCATATCTTAATCTTTATGTCATCCCTCATATTTTTGTTCCTAATCATATAAGTAAACTAGATCACTTTGCCTACATATCTAGTCTAAATATTAACTCTCAAAAATATATAGCTTTAAATATATCTTTACCTCTTAATATTTTACAACAAGCACAAACATCCCTCCCTTTTCTCCTGGTCCACCTCACGCCTTCCTTACCTAGGGATAACTCTCACACCCAATATTTCTGACATTTTCACTGCCAACTTTCCTCCAATTTTGTGTCAAATATCTTATCTTCTGACACAAAGGTCCTCTCTACCATTAATGTAAAATTAATGTAATAAAGGTGGCTATATTGCCCAAAATTCTCTATCTTTTTCGAGTCTTACCTATCCCTGTTCCAGCATCCTTTCTCAGAATACTACAACGTAAAACATCAGCTTTCGTTTGGGGCTCTTTGAAACCCCAATTACCTAAACACACTCTTTACCTTCCAAAGCCCAAGGGGGACTAGGATTTTCTAATTTTACCACTTATTACCATGCAGCTCAATTAGCTCATATACCTAAATATCACGCAAGACACAAAATTCTGCTTTGGGTAGCACTGGAATCTATAGATTGCGACCAACTTTCTATAACCAACCTTGTATGGTCAAGTTCCTCCGACTGCAAAAAAACTCAATAATACTATTACTAAACATACACTTGCCATTTGGGATCAATTTAAATTAGTAAATGTACTACAATCTCTACATATTCCTCTTTTATAATTTCTTAAAAATCCAATTTTCTATCCTGCATGGTCTTCCCCTAAATCTTTTAAAGCATGAACCTCCACCAATCAAACTCAACTTTGTGAGCTAACATCCTCTACTTTATTCAAAACTTTCCCTGGTTTATGTGAAAGTCAAAAATTTCCTAACTCAGAGCTCTTTCGATATCTTCAGATTAAAAAAAATGTTATGCCCTATATACAAGGAAGAATTAAACTAGAATTAAACTAGATAAATTAACGCGTTTTGAAAACATATGTAAACGTGACCCACATACTAAGGGACTTATATCAACTCTCTACACTCATCTTATTGCTAAACCTAACTCAGACCCGCCATCATATGGAGCTAAGTTGGAGATGGATCTTGGGTTTCCATTGGAAGCAGCTGATTGGGATAAGATTTGGAGTCATCCTCACAAGATATAGCAGCTTTTGAGACAAATTATAAAGTACTTACGCATTGGTATTGGGTCCCTGTCAGAATTCCAAATTATTCTCCATCGTGTTTTTGTGACTGTGGTGAACTAGAATCACATCTCCATACTTTGTTGGGTTGCCCAGTAGCCAAAAAATTCTGGAAAGATCTATTTCTTATGATTTAAACATTATTTGAAATCTCTATCAATCCTGATCCTACAATAGCACTTTTAAACTTAAAACCGGCCACTCTCTCCTACCGCCAATTCAAACTCCTATTACAGATCACTACAGCTGCGAAACAAACAAAATCCAGAGCTTGGAAATCCCTGTTCTTAATAATTGCTGAGACTAAACATAGAATCAATCAAACCATGATCCATGCCAAAACAGAGGCTATAACTCAAGATAAAATATCCAACTTTGAAAAAATATGGAGTCCTTGGGTGACTCACTTTTTGCCTTCCAATTTTAATGCTTCCCTACTAAGACCTTGGTAATCTCAATTTAGACTTCCATTTTCTACATTCATAGTATGTGATTATTACCATGAGCTACCCCGGAGATCCCTATTACCTCTCATTTGTTTCTTCCTCTTCTATTTTTCTCCTACCGACTATTTTTTCTTTTATCTGTTTTCTCTCTTCTACCTTTTCCCCCTATTCTTTCTCTCCTCTTCCAATTCTCTCTTTATATAGTTCTGGAGGCAGAATCTTTATTTTCTTGGTTATCAGTATACTAACGTCACATAGTTTCAATATGTAGTATAAGATTTTAGATTCTATAAAAAATTATTGTAATAATTAAGACCTTTTTTACCTTAGATCATCTTATATTAACCTGGTCTATTTTGGTTTTAGTCTTTCTTATACAACATATGAAAGAAACTTTTGAGTAGTTAGATGTATGTTAAAATCGTTTTAGTTAAACAATCTTTAGCTAATTAAGTGGGGGTTGGTGCTACGCTGTTCCCAGCAAAATAGAAAAAAAAAAAAGTGTGCTGCTACAGGTAGTAGTACTCAAGCAAATTCAATGGAAATAAATCAATGATGCAAACAATAATCACAATAATTAATAAAGTGACTGGTATCAAAGTGCAGAGTGCATGAATACAATACTAATAACACTGTGATGAGACTTCTATGTATACGATATGCAAGCAAACACCACAGTAATAAATAAGGTGACTGCTATCAAAATGCAGAGTGCATAAATGAATAACACTGTGATGAGTCTTGTTTGTATATGATATATTAATTAATAAAAATGAATTAATAAAAATATAATTAATAAAAATAGACTGTGCAAAATTGCAAAAACAAATGTGCAAAATCAGCAATAAAAAACTTCCTGTGCAAAGTGCAAATGACCTGTGCAAAATGCAATAAAATGTGCAAAATGGGATGAAATTTAAAAGTTGTGCAGACTGCAATTACACTGTATAAAGTCCAATACAGTGCAAGGTGTGCAAAATGCAATCCAACTGTGATGGTCACGTGACGCCACGTGTAGGACTCCTGATGAAGTCACGTGACCGTGACGCCACGCATAGGGACATTTTATTGCATTTTCCACAGGTCATTCCCACTTTGCACAGGAAGTTTTTTGTTGCTGATTTTGCACATTTGTTTTTGCAATTTTGCACAGTCTATTTTTATTATTTGCACATATCGTATACAAAGAAGACTCATCACAGTGTTATTCATTAATGCACTCTGCACTTTGATACCAGTCACCTTATTTATACCTTTCATGACTTATGCCCCGTACACATGAGCGGAATTTCCATCGGAAAAATCTTAAGTGGTTTTTCCGACGGAATTCCGCTCAAGCTTGGCTTGCATACGCACGGTCACACAAAATTCTTGGAACTTTCGACCGTCAAGAATGTGGTGACGTACAACAGCTGAGAAAATGAAGTTCAATGCTTCTGAGCATGTGTCGAATTGTTTCCGAGCATGCATGTTTTTTTGTGCATCGGAATTGCATACAGACGAATGGAATTTCCGTCAAGAACTTTTTCCGTCTGAAAAATAGAGAACCAGCTCTCAATCTTTTGCTGGCGGAAATTCAGACAGAAAAAGTTGGATGGAGCATACACACGGTCAGAATATCCGACCAAAAGCTCCCATCACACTTTTTTTGACGGAAATTCCGCTCGTGTTTACGGGGCATAAGCCTATTTCTGACATTTGGTGTTTACAAGTTAAAATCTGTATTTTTTGCTAGAAAATTACTTAGAACCCTCAAACATTATGTATATTTTTTTAGCGGAGAATCTAGAGAATAAAATGGCGATTGTTGCAATGTTTTATGTCACACGGTATTTGTGCAGCAGTCTTTTAAACGCAACTTTTTGGGGAAAAAGACACTTTCATGAATTTTAAAAAAAGAAACAGTAAAGTTAGCCCAATTTTTTTGTATAATGTGAAAGATGATGTTACGTTGAGTAAATAGATACCAAACATGTCACGCTTTAAAATTGCGCACACTCGTGGAATGGCGACAAACTACGGTACTTAAAAATCTCCATAATCGACATTTAAAAAAAAAAATAACGATTACCAGGTTAGAGTTACAGAGGAGGTCTAGTGCTAGAATTATTGCTCTCGCTCTCCCTATCGCGGCGTGTGATTTGAACACCGTTTACATATGCGGGCGCAACTTCCGTATGTGTTTTCTTTGCTGCGTGAGCTCGGGGGTGCTTTAAAAAAAAAATTTTATTTAATTTATTTTTATTTTTTTACATTGTTTTTTAAAAAAAAACATTTTTAATCACTTTTATTGCTGTCACAAGGAATATAAACATCCCTTGTGACAGTAATAGGTGGTGACGGGTACTCTTCATGGAGGGATCGGGGGTCCTTTGTACTTCAAAGTATTCAGATCGCCGAAAAGGGTGATTCTGAATACTGTATATTTTTAAAAAACCGCCGCCATTGGCAGCCGAGTAAAGCGGAAGTGATGTTGTGACGTCACTTCTGTGTTTACAGAGAGAAGACTGAAACTAAGCCGTTTCCGGCTTCGTGCCAGTCTGTCTCTAGCCGCTGGAAGTGTCGGATCAAGGATCGGGGCTCCCAGTGGGACGGGAGGCCCGGTAAGAGCGGCAGAAGGCGGCGGGAGGGGGGTATCCCTTCCTGCTACTCCGGGATAACAACCGAGCAGCTTTTAGCCGCATCGGTTGTTCCCTGGAAAGCCGCCTGCCCGCTCTAAAAAACGGTACCAGGATAATGCCTGCAGCTGTGGGCATCATCCTGGTATAAACCCCTAAAGCCGAGGCCGCATATATGCGTACGCTCAGTGGGAAGGAGTTATTACTGTGGTTATTGCTTGCATATCGTATACATAGAAGTCTCATCACGGTGTTATTAGTATTGTATTCATGCACTCTGCACTTTGATACCAGTCACTTTATTAATTATTGTTTGCATCATTGATTTATTTCCATTGAATTTGCTTGTGTACTGCTACCTGTAGCAGCACACTTTTTTTTATTTTTATTTTGCTGGGAACAGCGCAGCACCAACCCCCACTTAATTTTATTTTTCTTATGGGTATGGTCTGACCCTTATTCGGTGCTTGCAGCAGTTCCACCCTTATCCTCCCGCACATGGTAGCGCAGGAATAATTATACACCTAATCTTTAGCTAATGTTGGCGCTACAATTCAACTTTATTATCATGTATGTTGTCTTTTCTTTTGCTGCCATCATATGTACTTACCTATGTTAATTGTCAAAATTCAATAAACAAATTTGACAAGAAAAGTGTGGGACTAATCAGAGTGGCCCAAACAGAGTGACCAAGCATTCGGGTATACCAAAGAAAAATAAAGCTGCTGCATGCATGTGTTGACATGTACAGTATAGATGCTAGCCCTTTACACGTGTTTGCAGCTTTGATCTGTTACAGTGACAGAGTCACTTCAAATCAATCTTTAATCCTTGTTTTACCATACAGTGTTTGAATTTGTAAATGTGTTTATGTGCTATTTAGATTTCGGGTCTCTTTCTAGACTAAACTGCTTCAAGAGTAAGCATAGTTCAGATAAGAACATTATAAGAT
The DNA here is from genome assembly GCF_042186555.1 of Aquarana catesbeiana. Lineage (NCBI taxonomy): Eukaryota > Metazoa > Chordata > Amphibia > Anura > Ranidae > Aquarana > Aquarana catesbeiana. Next base: position 273,917,464 of record NC_133330.1, on the reverse strand, counting down.
CCTTCACAGATTGTTACTTATGATACTGATTCTATAAACTTTGCAAAGCACTGCATAATACCTTAGCCCTAAATAAATATAGGAAATAAATTCTTAAAAACACATATTAAAAGTGAAAATAAAACACAAAGAATATAAAACATAAGAATATTACTTACATTAGCAAAAAGGTAAATACAAAAATACCCATGTTGCCTGATTTTACCTGACAAGGATGTCACCACCTCTCCCATCAACCTCACCCAATCAGAGAACACCTTGTAGTTATTGAAAAAAAAATACAAGGTGCTCTGTAAATGGTGGCAGCACTGAGCCAACAATCATTGTAGCAGTGTAAATTGGGGTTTTCAGATGTGAGAGCTGCATACTTACAAACTGGACCAATGTAAGTATACTATAAAGATCATACATGGAGTTTTGTTTTAATGATTAGGAAACAATTAGTCATGCATATTCAATTTTGTAAGTAAAAATGATGCTGTATTTACCATTGTATGTTAATTCACTTTCTGGTGAGGAAAAAGGTTTTGCACCAGCCAGCAAGTTTTGATCAGGACTTTGGTTTATACCAATTGGTTTGCGTACATCAGAAGATTGACTTGCATCCAGGAGCTGTTTTTTATTGGCTGGTCTGTCCTCATCTGCTCTTGTGTCTTCTATTGATGGCTGTCTAGTACCGAGTTGATGGTTTAGATAATTTGTCTTTTGTCCATCTATGGGTTGATTTGGGTAATGTAGCTTTTTTGCATCAGGCTGCCAATTTTTATCTGGACTTAGAGTATCGCCAATAGGTTGCTTAGTACCATGCCTCTGGGATTTATTGGTTTGCCTATGCTGATCAGTCAGCTTGTTTGGATCCAGTGGCTCCTCCTCTTCATCATTTGGTGAGTCTTCAAATGGTCTACGATCTTTTCCAGTTGGCAGTTTAGTTCCAGGTTTTGTGTTTGAATCAGTTGCTTTGCTTCCATGTGAGGGTTGATTTGGAGTTCGATGTTGATTTTCACCAAGCCAAAACTTTTCATCAGATTGCTTAGCACCAGTTCTTTGGGGTTTTCCAGTTGGCCTTTGTCCATCAGTTTGTTTGTTTGAATCCAGTGTCTCCTCCTTTTCATCACTTGGAAAGTATTCATCTGGTCTTTGTTTTTTTCCAGTTGGCTGCCTAGTAGCAGGTTTTTTGCTTGGTTTGTGTCCATCTGAGGGTTGATTTAAAATTTGTAGATATTTTTCACCAGGCAGCAATGTTTCATCAGGTTTTTGATCAACATCTACAGCTTGCTTAGTACCAAGTATTTGCTGTTTTCCAGTTGGCCTTCGCCCATCATTGGGTTTCTTTAGATGTAGTGGCTCCTCCTCTTCATCATTTGGCGAGTCCTCTTTTTGTCCTTGGTAATTTCTGCTTGGCTGCATAGTACCAGATTTTGTGTTTGGATCGACAGGTTTGCTTCTATCTGGATGTTGATTTGGATCGTGTGGCTGTTTTCCGCTAGGCAGCACCTTTTCAGGAGGTTTTTGATTATTGCCTACTGATTGCTTCATACCAGGTATTTGGGGCTTTCTATTTGGCCTTTGCCCAGCATTTGGTTTATTTGGATTGAGTGGCTGCTTCTCTTTGTTATCTGGCAAGCCTTCATTTGGCCTATGGTCTTTTCCAACTGGCTGTCTGGTTTCAGGACTTTTGTTTGGATCAATTGTTTTGTGTCCATCTGAGGGTGGATCACCTTGCTGATTTTCACCAGGTGGCAACAATACATTAGGTTGCTTATTACGAGGTGTATGAAGTTTTGGTTTAATTGAACCTAATGGCTGCTCTTCTTCATCACTTGGTAAGTCTATATCTTGTCTTTTGTTTTTACTGGTTGGCTGCCAAGTACCAGGTTTTTCTTTTGGATCAGTTGGTTTGTGACCATCTGAGGGTGTTATTGAATTATGTGTCTGTTTTCCACCAGGCAGCAATGTTTCATCAGGTTTCTGATCATCTACAGGTTTCTTAGTATCAGGCCTTAGGGTTTTTCTAGTTGACCTTTTTCCATCATTTGGTTTGTGTGGATCCAGTGGGTCCTCCTCTTCATCACTTAGTGAGTCTTCATCTGGTCTATGGTGTTTTCTGGTTGACTGTATAGTACCAGTATTTTCACTTGAATCAGTTGGTTTGTGTCTATCTGAGGGCTGATTTGCAATATGTGGCTGTTTTCCATCAGGCAGCAACTTTTTATCAAGTCTTTGATCATCATCATTTGCAGATTGCTTATCACTAGGTTTTTGGGATTCGCCAGCTGGTTTTCGTTCATCAACTGTTTTTTTTTTATCTTGTGGCTGCTCCTCTTCATCATTTGGCCAGTCTCTATCTAGTCTTTGGTTTTCTCCAGTTGGCAATTTAATATCAGGATAATTGATTTGTTTAGCCGATATGTGTTCATCTGAGGGCTGACTGGAATCACGTGGCTGTTTTTCACTAGACAGAAACGTTGCATCTTGTTTTTGATCTACACCTACAGGTTGCCTAATATCCAGACTTTTAGGGTTATCAGTTGGCCTTTGCCCATTAGTTGGATGATTTGGATCCAGTTGCTGCTCCTCCTCATCAGTTGGAGTGTCTTCCTGCCTTTGGTCCTTTCTGGTTGAATGCCTAGTATTAAGACTATCCTTTGTATCATTTGGTTTGCGTCCTTCTGAGAGTTGATTTGGATCATGTGGCTTTCTTCCACTAGATGGCAACTTTTCATCATGTCCTGGATCATTGCTTACAGTACTAGGCCTTTTTGGTTTGTCAGTTGGACTTTGCCTCTTAAGTTGAGTAGTTTGGATCAAGTGTCTGATCAACTTTAAAATTTGTTTAATTTGTATCAGGTCTTTAATCTTACTGATAGGTTGCCTAGTACCAGGATTATATTTTGGATAAGTTGGTGTGTGTCTATCTGGGGGCTGATTAGGATAATGTGGCTGATCAGCAACAGGCAGACATTGTTCATCATCACCTTCGTCGCTTGGTGATTCTTCACCTGGTCTTTGGTCTTTACCGGTTGGCTTTTTAGATCCTGGCTTTTGGGGTTTTCTAATTGGCCTTCGTCCATCATTTGGTTTGTTTGGATCCAGTGAGTCCTCCTCTTCATCACTTGGTGATTCTTTACCTAGTCTTTGGTCTTTACCGGTTGGCTTTTTAGTTACAGGTTTTTGGGGTTTTCTTACTAGCTTTCGCCCATCATTTGGTTTGCTTGGATCCAGTGACTCCTCCTCTTCATCACTTGGTGATTTTTCATCAGGTCTTTGGTCTTTTCCAGTTGGCTTTTTAGTTCCAGGCCTTTCGGGTTTTCTAATTGGTCTTCGTCCATCATTTGTTTTTTTTGGATCCAGTGGTTCCTCCTCTTCATCACTTGGTGATTCTTCACCTGGTCTTTGGTCTTTTGCAGTTGGACTTCTAGTGCCAGTTTTTTTGTCTGGATCATATGGTTTGCGACCATCTAAGGGTTGATTTGGATAGCGTGGTTGTTTTGTACCAGGTTTTTCGGGTTTTCTAATTTGCCTTTGGCCATCATTTTGTTTGTTTGGATCCAGTGGGTCCTCCTCTTCATCACTTGGTGATTCTATACCGGGTCTTTGGTCTTTTGCGATTGACTTTTTAGTTCCAGGCTTTTCAGTTTTTCTTATTGGCTTTCGCTCATTATTTGGTTTGTTTGGATCCAGTGGCTCCTCCTCTTCATCACTTGGTGATTCTTCAACTGGTCTTTGGTCTTTACCGGTTGGCTTTTTATTTCCAGGTTTTTTGGGTTTTCTTATTGCCTTTCGCTTATCATTTGGTTTGCTTGGATCCAGTGGGTCCTCCTCTTCATCACTTGGTGATTCTTCACCTGGTCTTTGATCTTTACCAGTTGGCTTTTTAGATCCAGGCTTTTCAGGTTTTCTAATTGGCCTTTCCCCATCATTTAGTTTGTTTGGATCCAGAGGATCCTCCTCTTCATCACTCAGTGATTTTTCATCAGGTTTTTGGTCTTTTCTGGTTGGCTTTTTAGTTCCAGGTTTTTCGGGTTTTCTAAATGGCTTTCGTACATCATTTGGTTTGTTTGGATCCTGTGGGTCCTCCTTTTCATCACTTGGTGATTCTTCACTTGGCTTTTGTTCTTTACCGTTTAGCTTTTTAGTTTCAAGTTTTTTGGGTTTTCTTACTGGCTGTCTCCCATCATTTGGTTTGTTTGGATCCAGTGGCTCCTCCTCTTCATCACTTGGTGATTTTTCATCAGGTCTTTGATCTTTTCCGGTTGGCTTTTTAGTTCCAGGCTTTTCAGGTTTTCTAATTGGCCTTCGTTCATCATTTGGTTTGTTTGGATCCAGTGAGTCCTTATCTTCATCACTCTGTGATTTTTCACCTGGACTTTGGTCTTTTCTGGTTGGCTTTTTAGTTCCAGGCTTTTCAGGTTTTCCAATTGGCCTTCGTCCATCATATGGTTTGTTTGTAACCAGTGGGTCCTCCTCTTCATCACTTGGTGATTCTTCATCTGTTTTTTTGCCTTTTCCGGTTGGCTTTTTAGTTCCAGGCTTTTTGGGTTTTCTAATTGGCGTTTGTCCATCATTTGGTTTGTTTGGATCCTGTGGGTCCTCCTTTTCATCACTTGGTGATTCTTCACTTGGCTTTTGGTCTTTTCCGGTTGGCTTTTTAGTTCCAGGCTTTTCCGGTTTTCTAATTGGCTTTCGTCCATCATTTGGTTTGTTTGGATCCTGTGGGTCCTCCTTTTCATCACTTGGTGATTCTTCACTTGGCTTTTGGTCTTTACCGGTTGGCTTTTTATTTATAGGTTTTTCCGGTTTTCTTACTGGCTGTCTCCCATCATTTGGATTGTTTGGATCCAGTGGCTCCTCCTCTTCATCACTTGGTGATTTTTCATCAGGTCTTTGATCTTTTCCGGTTGGCTTTTTAGTTCCAGGCTTTTCAGGTTTTCTAATTGGCCTTCGTCCATCATATGGTTTTTTTGGATCCAGTGGCTCATCCTCTTCATCACTTGGTGATTCTTCATCGGGTCTTTTGCCTTTTCCGGTTGGCTTTTTAGTTCCAGGCTTTTCGGGTTTTCTAATTGGCGTTTGTCCATCATTTGGTTTGTTTGGATCCTGTGGGTCCTCCTTTTCATCACTTGGTGATTCTTCACTTGGCTTTTGGTCTTTACCGGTTGGCTTTTTATTTATAGGTTTTTGGGGTTTTCTTACTGGCTGTCTCCCATCATTTGGTTTGTTTGGATCCAGTGGCTCCTCCTCTTCATCACTTGGTGATTTTTCATCAGGTCTTTGATCTTTTCTGGTTGGCTTTTTAGTTCCAGGCTTTTCAGGTTTTCTAATTGGCCTTCGTCCATCATTTGATTTGTTTGGATCCAGTGGGTTCTTATCTTCATCACTCTGTGATTTTTCACCTGGACTTTGGTCTTTTCTGGTTGGCTTTTTAGTTCCAGGCTTTTCAGGTTTTCTAATTGGCCTTCGTCCATCATATGGTTTGTTTGGATCCAGTGGGTCCTCCTCTTCATCACTTGGTGATTCTTCATCGGGTCTCTTGCCTTTTCCGGTTGGCTTTTTAGTTCCAGGCTTTTTGAGTTTTCTAATTGACGTTTGTCCATCATTTGGTGTGTTTGGATCTTGTGGGTCCTCCTTTTCATCACTTGGTGAATCTTCACTTGGCTTTTGGTCTTTACTGGTTGGCTTTTTAGTTACAAGTTTTTCGGGTTTTCTTCCTGGCTTGCGCCCATCATTTGGTTTATTTGGATCTAGTGGCTCCTCCTCTTCATCACTTGGTGATTCTTCATCAGGTCTTTTGACTTTTCTGGTTGGCTTTTTATTTATAGGTTTTTCAGGTTTTCTTACTGGCTGTCTCCCATCATTTGGATTGTTTGGATCCAGTGGTTCCTCCTCTTCATCACTTGGTGATTTTTCATCAGGTCTTTGATCTTTTCCGGTTGGCTTTTTAGTTCCAGGCTTTTCAGGTTTTCTAATTGGCCTTCGTCCATCATATGGTTTGTTTGGATCCAGTGGGTCCTCCTCTTCATCACTTGGTGATTCTTCATCGGGTCTCTTGGCTTTTCCGGTTGGCTTTTTAGTTCCAGGCTTTTCGGGTTTTCTAATTGGCGTTTGTCCATCATTTGGTTTGTTTGGATCCCGTGGGTCCTCCTTTTCATCACTTGGTGATTCTTCACTTGGCTTTTGGTCGTTACCGGTTGGCTTTTTATTTATAGGCTTTTTGGGTTTTCTTACTGGCTGTCTCCCATCATTTGGTTTGTTTGGATCCAGTGGCTCCTCCACTTCATCACTTGGTGATTTTTCACCTGGGCTTTGGTCTTTTCCGGTTGGCTTTTTAGTTCCCGGTTTTTCGGGTTTTCTTACTGGCTTTCGCCCATCAATTGGTTTGTTTTGATCCAGTGAGTCCTCATCTTCATCACTCTGTGATTTTTCACCTGGACTTTGTTTTTTTCCGGTTGGCTTTTTAGTTCCAGGCTTTTCCGGTTTTCTAATTGGCTTTCGTCCATCATTTGGTTTGTTTGGATCCAGTGGCTCCTCCTCTTCATCACTTGGTGATTTTTCATCAGGTCTTTGTTCTTTACCGGTTGGCTTTTTAGTTCCAGGCTTTTCGGGTTTTCTTACTGGCTGTCCCCCATCATTTGGTTTTTTTGGATCCAGTGGCTCCTCCTCTTCATCACTTGGTGATTTTTCATCAGGTCTTTGATCTTTTCCGGTTGGCTTTTTAGTTCCAGGCTTTTCAGGTTTTCTAATTGGCCTTCGTCCATCATCTGGTTTGTTTGGATCCAGTGGGTCCTCCTCTTCATCTCTTGGTGATTCTTCATTGGGTCTCTTGGCTTTTCCGGTTGTCTTTTTAGTTCCAGGCTTTTCGGGTTTTCTAATTGGCGTTTGTCCATCATTTGATTTGTTTGCATCCCGTGGGTCCTCCTTTTCATCACTTGGTGATTCTTCACTTGGCTTTTGGTCGTTATCGGTTGGCTTTTTATTTATAGGCTTTTTGGGTTTTCTTACTGGCTGTCTCCCATCATTTGGTTTGTTTGGATCCAGTGGCTCCTCCTCTTCATCACTTGGTGATTTTTCATCAGGTCTTTGATCTTTTCCGGTTGGCTTTTTAGTTCCAGGCTTTTCAGGTTTTCTAATTGGCCTTCGTCCATCATATGGTTTGTTTGTATCCAGTGGGTCCTCCTCTTCATCACTTGGTGATTCTTCATTGGGTCTCTTGCCTTTTCCGGTTGGCTTTTTAGTTCCAGGCTTTTGGGGTTTTCTAATTGGCGTTTGTCCATCATTTGGCTTGTTTGGATCCTGTGGGTCCTCCTTTTCATCACTTGGTGAATCTTCACTTGGCTTTTGGTCTTTACTGGTTGGCTTTTTAGTTACAGGTTTTTCGGGTTTTCTTCCTGGCTTTCGCCCATCATTTGGTTTATTTGGATCTAGTGGCTCCTCCTCTTCATCACTTGGTGATTCTTCATCAGGTCTTTTGACTTTTCTGGTTGGCTTTTTATTTATAGGTTTTTCAGGTTTTCTTACTGGCTGTCTCCCATCATTTGGATTGTTTGGATCCAGTGGTTCCTCCTCTTCATCACTTGGTGATTTTTCATCAGGTCTTTGATCTTTTCCGGTTGGCTTTTTAGTTCCAGGCTTTTCAGGTTTTCTAATTGGCCTTCGTCCATCATATAGTTTGTTTGGATCCAGTGGCTCCTCCTCTTCATCACTTGGTGATTTTTCATCAGGTCTTTGATCTTTTCCGGTTGGCTTTTTAGTTCCAGGCTTTTCAGGTTTTCTAATTGGCCTTCGTCCATCATATGGTTTGTTTGTATCCAGTGGGTCCTCCTCTTCATCACTTGGTGATTCTTCATTGGGTCTCTTGCCTTTTCCGGTTGGCTTTTTAGTTCCAGGCTTTTTGGGTTTTCTAATTGGCGTTTGTCCATCATTTGGTTTGTTTGGATCCTGTGGGTCCTCCTTTTCATCACTTGGTGAATCTTCACTTGGCTTTTGGTCTTTACTGGTTGGCTTTTTAGTTACAGGTTTTTCGGGTTTTCTTCCTGGCTTTCGCCCATCATTTGGTTTATTTGGATCTAGTGGCTCCTCCTCTTCATCACTTGGTGATTCTTCATCAGGTCTTTTGACTTTTCTGGTTGGCTTTTTATTTATAGGTTTTTCAGGTTTTCTTACTGGCTGTCTCCCATCATTTGGATTGTTTGGATCCAGTGGTTCCTCCTCTTCATCACTTGGTGATTTTTCATCAGGTCTTTGATCTTTTCCGGTTGGCTTTTTAGTTCCAGGCTTTTCAGGTTTTCTAATTGGCCTTCGTCCATCATATGGTTTGTTTGGATCCAGTGGGTCCTCCTCTTCATCACTTGGTGATTCTTCATCGGGTCTCTTGGCTTTTCCGGTTGGCTTTTTAGTTCCAGGCTTTTCGGGTTTTCTAATTGGCGTTTGTCCATCAGTTGGTTTGTTTGGATCCCGTGGGTCCTCCTTTTCATCACTTGGTGATTCTTCACTTGGCTTTTGGTCGTTACCGGTTGGCTTTTTATTTATAGGCTTTTTGGGTTTTCTTACTGGCTGTCTCCCATCATTTGGTTTGTTTGGATCCAGTGGCTCCTCCACTTCATCACTTGGTGATTTTTCACCTGGGCTTTGGTCTTTTCCGGTTGGCTTTTTAGTTCCCGGTTTTTCGGGTTTTCTTACTGGCTTTCGCCCATCAATTGGTTTGTTTTGATCCAGTGGGTCCTCATCTTCATCACTCTGTGATTTTTCACCTGGACTTTGGTCTTTTCCGGTTGGCTTTTTAGTTCCAGGCTTTTCCGGTTTTCTAATTGGCTTTCGTCCATCATTTGGTTTGTTTGGATCCAGTGGCTCCTCCTCTTCATCACTTGGTGATTTTTCATCAGGTCTTTGTTCTTTACCGGTTGGCTTTTTAGTTCCAGGCTTTTCGGGTTTTCTTACTGGCTGTCCCCCATCATTTGGTTTGTTTGGATCCAGTGGCTCCTCCTCTTCATCACTTGGTGATTTTTCATCAGGTCTTTGATCTTTTCCGGTTGTCTTTTTAGTTCCAGGCTTTTCGGGTTTTCTAATTGGCGTTTGTCCATCATTTGATTTGTTTGCATCCCGTGGGTCCTCCTTTTCATCACTTGGTGATTCTTCACTTGGCTTTTGGTCGTTATTGGTTGGCTTTTTATTTATAGGCTTTTTGGGTTTTCTTACTGGCTGTCTCCCATCATTTGGTTTGTTTGGATCCAGTGGCTCCTCCTCTTCATCACTTGGTGATTTTTCATCAGGTCTTTGATCTTTTCCGGTTGGCTTTTTAGTTCCAGGCTTTTCAGGTTTTCTAATTGGCCTTCGTCCATCATATGGTTTGTTTGTATCCAGTGGGTCCTCCTCTTCATCACTTGGTGATTCTTCATTGGGTCTCTTGCCTTTTCCGGTTGGCTTTTTAGTTCCAGGCTTTTTGGGTTTTCTAATTGGCGTTTGTCCATCATTTGGTTTGTTTGGATCCTGTGGGTCCTCCTTTTCATCACTTGGTGAATCTTCACTTGGCTTTTGGTCTTTACTGGTTGGCTTTTTAGTTACAGGTTTTTCGGGTTTTCTTCCTGGCTTTCGCCCATCATTTGGTTTATTTGGATCTAGTGGCTCCTCCTCTTCATCACTTGGTGATTCTTCATCAGGTCTTTTGACTTTTCTGGTTGGCTTTTTATTTATAGGTTTTTCAGGTTTTCTTACTGGCTGTCTCCCATCATTTGGATTGTTTGGATCCAGTGGTTCCTCCTCTTCATCACTTGGTGATTTTTCATCAGGTCTTTGATCTTTTCCGGTTGGCTTTTTAGTTCCAGGCTTTTCAGGTTTTCTAATTGGCCTTCGTCCATCATATGGTTTGTTTGGATCCAGTGGGTCCTCCTCTTCATCACTTGGTGATTCTTCATCGGGTCTCTTGGCTTTTCCGGTTGGCTTTTTAGTTCCAGGCTTTTCGGGTTTTCTAATTGGGGTTTGTCCATCATTTGGTTTGTTTGGATCCCGTGGGTCCTCCTTTTCATCACTTGGTGATTCTTCACTTGGCTTTTGGTCGTTACCGGTTGGCTTTTTATTTATAGGCTTTTTGGGTTTTCTTACTGGCTGTCTCCCATCATTTGGTTTGTTTGGATCCAGTGGCTCCTCCACTTCATCACTTGGTGATTTTTCACCTGGGCTTTGGTCTTTTCCGGTTGGCTTTTTAGTTCCCGGTTTTTCGGGTTTTCTTACTGGCTTTCGCCCATCAATTGGTTTGTTTTGATCCAGTGGGTCCTCATCTTCATCACTCTGTGATTTTTCACCTGGACTTTGGTCTTTTCCGGTTGGCTTTTTAGTTCCAGGCTTTTCCGGTTTTCTAATTGGCTTTCGTCCATCATTTGGTTTGTTTGGATCCAGTGGCTCCTCCTCTTCATCACTTGGTGATTTTTCATCAGGTCTTTGTTCTTTACCGGTTGGCTTTTTAGTTCCAGGCTTTTCGGGTTTTCTTACTGGCTGTCCCCCATCATTTGGTTTGTTTGGATCCAGTGGCTCCTCCTCTTCATCACTTGGTGATTTTTCATCAGGTCTTTGATCTTTTCCGGTTGGCTTTTTAGTTCCAGGCTTTTCAGGTTTTCTAATTGGCCTTCGTCCATCATATGGTTTGTTTGTATCCAGTGGGTCCTCCTCTTCATCACTTGGTGATTCTTCATTGGGTCTCTTGCCTTTTCCGGTTGGCTTTTTAGTTCCAGGCTTTTTGGGTTTTCTAATTGGCGTTTGTCCATCATTTGGTTTGTTTGGATCCTGTGGGTCCTCCTTTTCATCACTTGGTGAATCTTCACTTGGCTTTTGGTCTTTACTGGTTGGCTTTTTAGTTACAGGTTTTTCGGGTTTTCTTCCTGGCTTTCGCCCATCATTTGGTTTATTTGGATCTAGTGGCTCCTCCTCTTCATCACTTGGTGATTCTTCATCAGGTCTTTTGACTTTTCTGGTTGGCTTTTTATTTATAGTTTTTTCAGGTTTTCTTACTGGCTGTCTCCCATCATTTGGATTGTTTGGATCCAGTGGCTCCTCTTCTTCATCACTTGGTGATTTTTCATCAGGTCTTTGATCATTTCCGGTTGGCTTTTTAGTTCCAGGCTTTTCAGGTTTTCTGATTGGCCTTCGTCCATCATATGTTTTTTTTGGATCCAGTGGCTCCTCCTCTTCATCACTTGGTGATTCTTCATCGGGTCTTTTGCCTTTTCTGGTTGACTTTTTAGTTCCAGGCTTTTCGGGTTTTCTAATTGGCATTTGTCCATCATTTGGTTTGTTTGGATCCTGTGGGTCCTCCTTTTCATCACTTGGTGATTCTTCACTTGGCTTTTGGTCTTTACCGGTTGGCTGTTTATTTATAGGTTTTTTGGGTTTTCTTACTGGCTGTCTCCCATCATTTGGTTTGTTTGAATCCAGTGGCTCCTCCTCTTCGTCACTTGGTGATTTTTCATCAGGTCTTTGATCTTTTCCGGTTGGCTTTTTAGTTCCAGGCTTTTCAGGTTTTCTAATTGGCCTTCGCCCATCATTTGGATTGTTTGGATCTAGTGGCTCCTCCTCTTCATCACTTAGTGATTCTTCATCAGGTCTTTTGTCTTTTCCGGTTGGAGGTCTAGTGTCAGGTTTTTTGTCAAGATCAGTTGGTTTGCGTCCATCTGAGGGTTGATTTGGATCACGTGGTAGTTTTGTACCAGGTTTTTCGGGTTTTCTAATTGGCCTTCGTCCATCATTTGGTTTGTTTCGATCCAGTGGGTCCTCCTTTTCATCACTTGGTGATTCTTCATCAGGTCTTTTGTCTTTTCCAGTTGGATGTCTAGTGTCAGGTTTTTTGTCTGGATCAGTTGGTTCGTGTCCATCTAAGGGTTGATTTGGATCACGTGGTAGTTTTGTACCAGGTTTCTCTGGTTTTCTAATTGGCCTTCGTCCATCATTTGGTTTGTTTGGATCCAATGGGTCCTTCTCTTCATCACTTAGTGATTCTTCATCAGGTATTTTGTCTTTTCCAGTTGGATGTCTAGTGCCAGGTTTTTCGTCTGGATCAGTAGGTTCGCTTCCATCTGAGGGTTTATTTGGATCACGTGGTAGTTTTGTACCAGGTTTCTCTGGTTTTCTAATTGGCCTTCGTCCATCATTTGGTTTGTTTGGATCCAGTGGGTCCTCCTCTTCATCAATTGGTGATTCTTCATCAGGTCTTTTGTCTTTTTCGGTTGGATGTCTAGTGTCAGGATTTTTGTCAGGATCAGTTGGTTTGCGTCCATCTGAGGGATGATTTGGATCACGTGGTAGTTTTGTACCAGGTTTTTCTGCATTTTTAATTGGCCTTCGTCCATCATTTGGTTTGTTTCGATCCAGTGGGCCCTCCTTTTCACCACTTGGTAAATCTTCATCAGATCTTTTGTCTTTTCCGGTTGGATGTCTAGTGTCAGGTTTTTTGTCTGGATCAGTTGTTTCCTGTCCATCTGAGGGTTGATTTGGATCACGTGGTAGTTTTGTACCAGGTTTCTTGGGTTTTCTAATTGGCCTTCGTCCATCATTTGGTTTGTTTGGATCCAATGGGTCCTTCTCTTCATCACTTAGTGATTTTTCATCAGGTATTTTGTCTTTTCCAGTTGGATGTTTAGTGCCAGGTTTTTCATCTGGATCAGTAGGTTCGTGTCCATCTGAGGGTTGATTTAGAGCCTGTGGTACTTTTGTTCCAGGTTTTTTGGGTTTTCTAATTGGTTTTCGTCCATCATTTGGACTGTTTGAATCCAGTGGGTTCTCCTTTTCATCAATTGGTGATTCTTTATCTGGTTTTTCGTTTGTATCGGTTGGCTTTTTAGTTTCAGGTTTTTTGGGTTTTCTTATTGTTTTTCGCCCATCATTTGGATTGTTTGGATCTAGTGGCTCCTCCTCTTCATCACTTGGTGATTCTTCATCAGGTCTTTTGTCTTCTCCGGTTGGATGTCTAGTGTCAGGTTTTTCGTCTGGATCAGTTGGTTCGTTTCCATCTGAGGGTTGATTTGGATCACGTGCTAGTTTTGTACCAGGTTTCTCTGGTTTTCTAATTGGCCTTCGTCCATCATTTGGTTTGTTTGGATCCAGTGGGTCCTTCTCTTCATCACTTAGTGATTCATCATCAGGTATTTTGTCTTTTCCGGTTGGATGTCTAGTGCCAGGTTTTTCATCTGGATCAGTAGGTTCGCGTCCATCTGAGGGTTGATTTGGAGCATGTGGTACTTTTGTACCAGGTTTTTTGGGTTTTCTAATTGGTTTTCGTCCATCATTTGGACTGTTTGAATCCAGTGGGTTCTCCTTTTCATCAATTGGTGATTCTTTATCTGGTTTTTCGTTTGTATCAGTTGGCTTTTTAGTTTCAGGTTTTTTGGGTTTTCTTATTGTTTTTCGCCCATCATTTGGATTGTTTGGATCTAGTGGCTCCTCCTGTTCATCACTTGGTGATTCTTCATCAGGTCTTTTGTCTTTTCCGGTTGGATGTTTAGTGCCAGGTTTTTTGTCTGGATCAGTTGGTTTGAGTCCATCTGAGGGTTGATTTGGATCACGTGGTAGTTTTGTACCAGGTTTTTCGGGTTTTCTAATTGGCCTTCGTCCATCATTTGGTTTATTTGGATCCAGTGGGTCCTCTTCTTCATCAATTGGTGATTCTTCATCAGGTCTTCTGTCTTTTCCGGTTGGATGTCTAGTGCCATGTTTTTCGTCTGGATCAGTAGGTTGGTGTCCATCTGAGGTTTGATTTGGATCACGTGGTAGTTTTGTACCAGGTTTCTTGGGTTTTCTAATTGGCCTTTGTGCATCATTTGGTTTGTTTGGATTCAGTGGGTCCTCCTGTTCATTAATTGGTGATTCATCATCAGGTATTTTGTCTTTTCCGGTTGGATGTCTAGTGCCAGTTTTTTTGTCAGGATCAGTTGGTTTGCGTCCATCTGAGGGTTGATTCAGATCACGTGGTAGTTTTGTACCAGGTTTCTCGGGTTTTCTAATTGGCCTTTGTCCATCATTTGGTTTGTTTGGATTCAGTGGGTCTTCCTTTTCATCACTTAGTGATTCTTCATCAGGTCTTTTGTCTTTTCCAGTTGGATATCTAGTGCCAGGTTGATTGTCTGGATCAGTTGGTATGTGTCCATCTGAAGGTTGATTTGGATCATGTGGTAATTTTGTACCAGGTTTCTTGGGTTTTCTAATTGGCCTTCTTCCATCATTTGGTTTGTTTGGATCCAGTGGGTCCTCCTCTTCATCACTTAGTGATTCTCCATCAGGTATTTTGTCTTTTCTGGTTGGATGTCTAGTGCCATGTTTTTCGTATGGATCAGTAGGTTCGCGTCCATCTGAGGGTTGATTTGGATCACGTGGTAGTTTTGTATCAGGTTTCTTTGGTTTTCTAATTGGCCTTCGTCCATCATTTGGTTCGTTTGGATCCAGTGGGTCCTCCTCTTCATCACTTAGTGATTCTCCATCAGGTATTTTGTCTTTTCTGGTTGGATGTCTAGTGCCAGGTTTTTCGTCTGGATCAGTAGATTCGCGTCCATCTGAGGGTTGATTTGGATCACGTGGTAGTTTTGTACCAGGTTTTTCGGGTTTTCTAATTGGCCTTCGTCCATCATTTGGTTTGTTTCGATCCAGTGGGTCCTCCTCTTCATCAATTGGTGATTCTTCATCAGGTCTTTTGTTTTTTCCGGTTGGATGTCTAGTGTCAGGTTTTTCGTCTGGATCAGTTGGTTCGTTTCCATCTGAGGGTTGATTTGGATCACGTGGTAGTTTTGTACCAGGTTTCTCTGGTTTTCTAATTGGCCTTCGTCCATCATTTGGTTTGTTTGGATCCAGTGAATCCTTTTCTTCATCACTTAGTGATTCATCATCAGGTATTTTGTCTTTTCCGGTTGGATGTCTAGTGCCAGGTTTTTCATCTGGATCAGTAGGTTCGCGTCCATCTGAGGGTTGATTTGGAGCATGTGGTACTTTTGTACCAGGTTTTTTGGGTTTTCTAATTGGTTTTTGTGCATCATTTGGACTGTTTGAATCCAGTGGGTTCCCCTTTTCATCAATTGGTGATTCTTTATCTGGTTTTTCGTTTGTATCGGTTGGCTTTTTAGTTTCAGGTTTTTTGGGTTTTCTTATTGTTTTTCGCCCATCATTTGGATTGTTTGGATCTAGTGGCTCCTCCTGTTCATCACTTGGTGATTCTTCATCAGATCTTTTGTCTTTTCCGGTTGGATGTCTAGTGCCAGGTTTTTTGTCTGGATCAGTTGGTTCGTGTCCATCTGAGGGTTGATTTGGATCACGTGGTAGTTTTGTACCAGGTTTTTCGGGTTTTCTAATTGGCCTTCGTCCATCATTTGGTTTATTTGGATCCAGTGGGTCCTCTTCTTCATCAATTGGTGATTCTTCATCAGGTCTTCTGTCTTTTCCGGTTGGATGTCTAGTGCCATGTTTTTCGTCTGGATCAGTAGGTTGGTGTCCATCTGAGGGTTGATTTGGATCACGTGGTAGTTTTGTACCAGGTTTCTTGGGTTTTCTAATTGGCCTTTGTCCATCATTTGGTTTGTTTGGATTCAGTGGGTCCTCCTCTTCATCAATTGGTGATTCATCATCAGGTATTTTGTCTTTTCCGGTTGGATGTCTAGAGCCATTTGTTTTTTCAGGATCAGTTGGTTTGCGTCTATCTGAGGGTTGATTTGGATCACGTGGTAGTTTTGTACCAGGTTTCTCGGGTTTTCTAATTGGCCTTTGTCCATCATTTGGTTTGTTTGGATTCAGTGGGTTTTCCTTTTCATCACTTGGTGATTCTTCATCAGGTCTTTTGTCTTTTCCGGTTGGATGTCTAGTGTCAGGTTTTTCGTCTGGATCAGTTGGTTCGTTTCCATCTGAGGGTTGATTTGGATCACGTGGTAGTTTTGTACCAGATTTCTCTGGTTTTCTAATTGGCCTTCGTCCATCATTTGGTTTGTTTGGACCCAGTGGGTCCTTCTCTTCATCACTTAGTGATTCATCATCAGGTATTTTGTCTTTTCCGGTTGGATGTCTAGTGCCAGTTTTTTCATCTGGATCAGTAGGTTCGCGTCCATCTGAGGGTTGATTTGGAGCATGTGGTACTTTTGTACCAGGTTTTTTGGGTTTTCTAATTGGTTTTCGTCCATCATTTGGACTGTTTGAATCCAGTGGGTTCTCCTTTTCATCAATTGGTGATTCTTTATCTGGTTTTTCGTTTGTATCGGTTGGCTTTTTAGTTTCAGGTTTTTTGGGTTTTCCTATTGTTTTTCGCCCATCATTTGGATTGTTTGGATCTAGTGGCTCCTCCTGTTCATCACTTGGTGATTCTTCATCAGGTCTTTTGTCTTTTCCGGTTGGATGTCTAGTGCCAGGTTTTTTGTCTGGATCAGTTGGTTTGAGTCCATCTGAGGGTTGATTTGGATCACGTGGTAGTTTTGTACCAGGTTTTTCGGGTTTTCTAATTGGCCTTCGTCCATCATTTGGTTCGTTTGGATCCAGTGGGTCCTCCTCTTCATCACTTAGTGATTCTCCATCAGGTATTTTGTCTTTTCTGGTTGGATGTCTAGTGCCAGGTTTTTCATCTGGATCAGTAGATTCGCGTCCATCTGAGGGTTGATTTGGATCACGTGGTAGTTTTGTACCAGGTTTTTCGGGTTTTCTAATTGGCCTTCGTCCATCATTTGGTTTGGTTCGATCCAGTGGGTCCTCCTCTTCATCAATTGGTGATTCTTCATCAGGTCTTTTGTCTTTTTCGGTTGGATGTCTAGTGTTAGGTTTTTTGTCTGGATCAGTTGTTTCCTGTCCATCTGAGGGTTGATTTGGATCACGTGGTAGTTTTGTACCAGGTTTCTTGGGTTTTCTAATTGGCCTTCGTCCATCATTTGGTTTGTTTGGATCCAATGGGTCCTTCTCTTCATCACTTAGTGATTCTTCATCAGGTATTTTGTCTTTTCCAGTTGGATGTTTAGTGTCAAGTTTTTCATCTGGATCAGTAGGTTCGTGTCCATCTGAGGGTTGATTTGGAGCGTGTGGTACTTTTGTACCAGGTTTTTTGGGTTTTCTAATTGGCCTTCGTCCATCATTTGGTTTGTTTGGATCCAATGGATCCTTCTCTTCATCACTTAGTGATTCTTCATCAGGTCTTTTGTCTTTTCCGGTTGGATGTCTAGTGTCAGGTTTTTCATCTGGATCAGTTGGTTCGTGTCCATCTGAGGGTTGATTTGGATCACGTGGTAGTTTTGTACCAGGTTTCTCTGGTTTTCTAATTGGCCTTCGTCCATCATTTGGTTTGTTTGGATCCAGTGGGTCCTTCTCTTCATCAATTGGTGATTCATCATCAGGTATTTTGTCTTTTCCGGTTGGATGTCTAGTGCCAGTTTTTTTGTTAGGATCAGTTGGTTTGCGTCTATCTGAGGGTTGATTTGGATCACGTGGTAGTTTTGTACCAGGTTTCTCTGGTTTTCTAATTGGCCTTTGTCCATCATTTGGTTTGTTTGGATTCAGTGGGTCTTCCTTTTCATAACTTGGTGATTCTTCATCAGGTCTTTTGTCTTTTCCAGTTGGATATCTAGTGCCAGGTTGATTGTCTGGATCAGTTGGTATGTGTCCATCTGAGGGTTGATTTGGATCACGTGGTAGTTTTGTACCAGGTTTCTCGGGTTTTCTAATTGGCCTTTGTCCATCATTTGGTTTGTTTGGATTCAGTGGGTCTTCCTTTTCATCACTTGGTGATTCTTCATCAGGTCTTTTGTCTTTTCCAGTTGGATATCTAGTGCCAGGTTGATTGTCTGGATCAGTTGGTATGTGTCCATCTGAGGGTTGATTTGGATCACGTGGTAGTTTTGTACCAGGTTTCTTTGGTTTTCTAATTGGCCTTCGTCCGTCATTTGGTTCAATTGGATCCAGTGGGTCCTCCTCTTCATCACTTAGTGATTCTCCATCAGGTATTTTGTCTTTTCTGGTTGGATGTCTAGTGCCAGGTTTTTCGTCTGGATCAGTAGATTCGCGTCCATCTGAGGGTTGATTTGGATCACGTGGTAGTTTTGTACCAGGTTTTTCGGGTTTTCTAATTGGCCTTCGTCCATCAGTTGGTTTGGTTCGATCCAGTGGGACCTCCTCTTCATCAATTGGTGATTCTTCATCAGGTCTTTTGTCTTTTTCGGTTGGATGTCTAGTGTTAGGTTTTTTGTCTAGATCAGTTGTTTCCTGTCCATCTGAGGGTTGATTTGGATCACGTGGTAGTTTTGTACCAGGTTTCTTGGGTTTTCTAATTGGCCTTCGTCCATCATTTGGTTCGTTTGGATCCAATGGGTCCTTCTCTTCATCACTTAGTGATTCTTCATCAGGTATTTTGTCTTTTCCAGTTGGATGTTTAGTGCCAAGTTTTTCATCTGGATCAGTAGGTTCGTGTCCATCTGAGGGTTGATTTGGAGCGTGTGGTACTTTTGTACCAGGTTTCTTGGGTTTTCTAATTGGCCTTCGTCCATCATTTGGTTTGTTTGGATCCAGTGGGTCCTCCTCTTCATCACTTAGTGAGTCTCCATCAGGTATTTTGTCTTTTCTGGTTGGATGTCTAGTGTCATGTTTTTCGTCTGGATCAGTAGGTTCGCGTCCATCTGAGGGTTGATTTGGATCACGTGGTAGTTTTGTACCAGGTTTCTTTGGTTTTCTAATTGGCCTTTGTCCATCATTTGGTTCGTTTGGATCCAGTGGGTCCTCCTCTTCATCACTTAGTGATTCTCCATCAGGTATTTTGTCTTTTCTGGTTGGATGTCTAGTGCCAGGTTTTTCGTCTGGATCAGTAGATTCGCGTCCATCTGAGGGTTGATTTGGATCACGTGGTAGTTTTCTACCAGGTTTTTCGGGTTTTCTAATTGGCCTTCGTCCATCATTTGGTTTGGTTCGATCCAGTGGGTCCTCCTCTTCATCAATTGGTGATTCTTCATCAGGTCTTTTGTCTTTTTCGGTTGGATGTCTAGTGTTAGGTTTTTTGTCTGGATCAGTTGTTTCCTGTCCATCTGAGGGTTGATTTGGATCACGTGGTAGTTTTGTACCAGGTTTCTTGGGTTTTCTAATTGGCCTTCGTCCATCATTTGGTTCGTTTGGATCCAATGGGGCCTTCTCTTCATCACTTAGTGATTCTTCATCAGGTATTTTGTCTTTTCCAGTTGGATGTTTAGTGCCAAGTTTTTCATCTGGATCAGTAAGTTCGTGTCCATCTGAGGGTTGATTTGGAGCGTGTGGTGCTTTTGTACCAGGTTTTTTGGGTTTTCTAATTGGCCTTCGTCCATCATTTGGTTTGTCTGGATCCAATGGGTCCTTCTCTTCATCACTTAGTGATTCTTCATCAGGTCTTTTGTCTTTTCCGGTTGGATGTCTAGTATCAGGTTTTTCATCTGGATCAGTTGGTTCGTGTCCATCTGAGGGTTGATTTGGATCACGTGGTAGTTTTGTACCAGGTTTCCCTGGTTTTCTAATTGGCCTTCGTCCATCATTTGGTTTGTTTGGATCTAGTGGGTCCTTCTCTTCATCAATTGGTGATTCATCATCAGGTATTTTGTCTTTTCCGGTTGGATGTCTAGTGCCAGGTTTTTCATCTGGATCAGTAGGTTCGCGTCCATCTGAGGGTTGATTTGGAGCATGTGGTACTTTTGTACCAGGTTTTTTGGGTTTTCTAATTGGTTTTCGTCCATCATTTGGACTGTTTGAATCCAGTGGGTTCTCCTTTTCATCAATTGGTGATTCTTTATCTGGTTTTTCCTTTGTATCGGTTGGCTTTTTAGTTTCATGTTTTTTGGGTTTTCTTATTGTTTTTCGCCCATCATTTGGATTGTTTGGATCTAGTGGCTCCTCCTGTTCATCACTTGGTGATTCTTCATCAGGTCTTTTGTCTTTTCCGGTTGGATGTCTAGTGCCATGTTTTTCTTCTGAATCAGTAGGTTGGTGTCCATCTGAGGGTTGATTTGGATCACGTGGTAGTTTTGTACCAGGTTTCTCGGGTTTTCTAATTGGCCTTTGTCCATCATTTGGTTTGTTCGGATTCAGTGGGTCTTCCTTTTCATCACTTGGTGATTCTTCATCGGGTCTTTTGTCTTTTCCAGTTGGATATCTAGTGCCAGGTTGATTGTCTGGACTAGTTGGTATGTGTCCATCTGAGGGTTGATTTGGATCACGTGGTAGTTTTGTACCAGGTTTCTTGGGTTTTCTAATTGGCCTTCGTCCATCATTTGGTTCGTTTGGATCCAATGGGTCCTTCTCTTCATCACTTAGTGATTCTTCATCAGGTATTTTGTCTTTTCCAGTTGGATGTTTAGTGCCAAGTTTTTCATCTGGATCAGTAGGTTCGTGTCCATCTGAGGGTTGATTTGGAGCGTGTGGTACTTTTGTACCAGGTTTCTTGGGTTTTCTAATTGGCCTTCGTCCATCATTTGGTTTGTTTGGATCCAGTGGGTCCTCCTCTTCATCACTTAGTGAGTCTCCATCAGGTATTTTGTCTTTTCTGGTTGGATGTCTAGTGTCATGTTTTTCGTCTGGATCAGTAGGTTCGCGTCCATCTGAGGGTTGATTTGGATCACGTGGTAGTTTTGTACCAGGTTTCTTTGGTTTTCTAATTGGCCTTCGTCCATCATTTGGTTCGTTTGGATCCAGTGGGTCCTCCTCTTCATCACTTAGTGATTCTCCATCAGGTATTTTGTCTTTTCTGGTTGGATGTCTAGTGCCAGGTTTTTCGTCTGGATCAGTAGATTCGCGTCCATCTGAGGGTTGATTTGGATCACGTGGTAGTTTTGTGCCAGGTTTTTCGGGTTTTCTAATTGGCCTTCGTCCATCATTTGGTTTGTTTGGATCCAGTGGGTCCTCCTCTTCATCACTTAGTGAGTCTCCATCAGGTATTTTGTCTTTTCTGGTTGGATGTCTAGTGTCATGTTTTTCGTCTGGATCAGTAGGTTCGCGTCCATCTGAGGGTTGATTTGGATCACGTGGTAGTTTTGTACCAGGTTTCTTTGGTTTTCTAATTGGCCTTTGTCCATCATTTGGTTCGTTTGGATCCAGTGGGTCCTCCTCTTCATCACTTAGTGATTCTCCATCAGGTATTTTGTCTTTTCTGGTTGGATGTCTAGTGCCAGGTTTTTCGTCTGGATCAGTAGATTCGCGTCCATCTGAGGGTTGATTTGGATCACGTGGTAGTTTTCTACCAGGTTTTTCGGGTTTTCTAATTGGCCTTCGTCCATCATTTGGTTTGGTTCGATCCAGTGGGTCCTCCTCTTCATCAATTGGTGATTCTTCATCAGGTCTTTTGTCTTTTTCGGTTGGATGTCTAGTGTTAGGTTTTTTGTCTGGATCAGTTGTTTCCTGTCCATCTGAGGGTTGATTTGGATCACGTGGTAGTTTTGTACCAGGTTTCTTGGGTTTTCTAATTGGCCTTCGTCCATCATTTGGTTCGTTTGGATCCAATGGGGCCTTCTCTTCATCACTTAGTGATTCTTCATCAGGTATTTTGTCTTTTCCAGTTGGATGTTTAGTGCCAAGTTTTTCATCTGGATCAGTAGGTTCGTGTCCATCTGAGGGTTGATTTGGAGCGTGTGGTGCTTTTGTACCAGGTTTTTTGGGTTTTCTAATTGGCCTTCGTCCATCATTTGGTTTGTCTGGATCCAATGGGTCCTTCTCTTCATCACTTAGTGATTCTTCATCAGGTCTTTTGTCTTTTCCGGTTGGATGTCTAGTATCAGGTTTTTCATCTGGATCAGTTGGTTCGTGTCCATCTGAGGGTTGATTTGGATCACGTGGTAGTTTTGTACCAGGTTTCCCTGGTTTTCTAATTGGCCTTCGTCCATCATTTGGTTTGTTTGGATCTAGTGGGTCCTTCTCTTCATCAATTGGTGATTCATCATCAGGTATTTTGTCTTTTCCGGTTGGATGTCTAGTGCCAGGTTTTTCATCTGGATCAGTAGGTTTGCGTCCATCTGAGGGTTGATTTGGAGCATGTGGTACTTTTGTACCAGGTTTTTTGGGTTTTCTAATTGGTTTTCGTCCATCATTTGGACTGTTTGAATCCAGTGGGTTCTCCTTTTCATCAATTGGTGATTCTTTATCTGGTTTTTCCTTTGTATCAGTTGGCTTTTTAGTTTCATGTTTTTTGGGTTTTCTTATTGTTTTTCGCCCATCATTTGGATTGTTTGGATCTAGTGGCTCCTCCTGTTCATCACTTGATGATTCTTCATCAGGTCTTTTGTCTTTTCCGGTTGGATGTCTAGTGCCATGTTTTTCTTCTGAATCAGTAGGTTGGTGTCCATCTGAGGGTTGATTTGGATCACGTGGTAGTTTTGTACCAGGTTTCTCGGGTTTTCTAATTGGCCTTTGTCCATCATTTGGTTTGTTCGGATTCAGTGGGTCTTCCTTTTCATCACTTGGTGATTCTTCATCGGGTCTTTTGTCTTTTCCAGTTGGATATCTAGTGCCAGGTTGATTGTCTGGACTAGTTGGTATGTGTCCATCTGAGGGTTGATTTGGATCACGTGGTAGTTTTGTACCAGGTTTCTTGGGTTTTCTAATTGGCCTTCGTCCATCATTTGGTTCGTTTGGATCCAGTGGGTCCTCCTCTTCATCACTTAGTGATTCTCCATCAGGTATTTTGTCTTTTCTGGTTGGATGTCTAGTGCCAGGTTTTTCGTCTGGATCAGTAGATTCGCGTCCATCTGAGGGTTGATTTGGATCACGTGGTAGTTTTGTACCAGGTTTTTCGGGTTTTCTAATTGGCCTTCGTCCATCATTTGGTTTGTTTCGATCCAATGGGTCTTCCTCTTCATCAATTGGTGATTCTTCATCAGGTCTTTTGTCTTTTTCGGTTGGATGTCTAGTGTCAGGTTTATTGTCTGGATCAGTTGTTTCCTGTCCATCTGAGGGTTGATTTGGATCACGTGGTAGTTTTGTACCAGATTTCTTGGGTTTTCTAATTGGCCTTCGTCCATCATTTGGTTTGTTTGGATCCAATGGGTCCTTCTCTTCATCACTTAGTGATTCTTCATCAGGTATTTTGTCTTTTCCAGTTGGATGTTTAGTGCCAAGTTTTTCATCTGGATCAGTAGGTTCGTGTCCATCTGAGGGTTGATTTGGAGTGTGTGGTACTTTTGTACCAGGTTTTTTGGGTTTTCTAATTGGTTTTCGTCCATTATTTGGACTATTTGAATCCAGTGGGTCCTCCTTTTCATCAATTGGTGATTCTTTATCTGGTTTTTCATTTGTATCGGTTGGCTTTTTAGTTTCAGGTTTTTTGGGTTTTCTTATTGTTTTTCGCCCATTATTTGGATTGTTTGGATCTAGTGGCTCCTCCTCTTCATCACTTGGTGATTCTTCATCAGGTCTTTTGTCTTTTCCGGTTGGATGTCTAGTGTCAGCTTTTTCATCTGGATCAGTTGGTTCGTGTCCATCTGAGGGTTGATTTGGATCACGTGGTAGTTTTGTACCAGGTTTCTTGGGTTTTCTAATTGGCCTTCGTCCATCATTTGGTTTGTTTGGATCTAGTGGGTCCTTCTCTTCATCACTTAGTGATTCTTCATCAGGTATTTTGTCTTTTCCAGTTGGATGTCTAGTGCCAGGTTTTTCGTCTGGATCAGTAGGTTCGCTTCCATCTGAGGGTTGATTTGGATCGCGTGGTAGTTTGGTACCAGGTTTCTCTGGTTTTCTAATTGGCCTTTGTCCATCATTTGGTTTGTTTGGATCCAATGGGTCCTCCTCTTCATCAATTGGTGATTCATCATCAGGTATTTTGTCTCTTCCGGTTGGATGTCTAGTGCCAGGTTTTTCATCTGGATCAGTAGGTTCGCGTCCATCTGAGGGTTGATTTGGAGCATGTGGTACTTTTGTACCAGGTTTTTTGGGTTTTCTAATTGGTTTTCGTCCATCATTTGGACTGTTTGAATCCAGTGGGTTCTCCTTTTCATCAATTGGTGATTCTTTATCTGGTTTTTCGTTTGTATCGGTTGGCTTTTTAGTTTCAAGTTTTTTGGGTTTTCTTATTGTTTTTCGCCCATCATTTGGATTGTTTGGATCTAGTGGCTCCTCCTCTTCGTCACTTGGTGATTCTTCATCAGGTCTTTTGTCTTTTCCGGTTGGATGTCTAGTGTCAGCTTTTTCATCTGGATCAGTTGGTTCGTGTCCATCTGAGGGTTGATTTGGATCACGTGGTAGTTTTGTACCAGGTTTCCCTGGTTTTCTAATTGGCCTTCGTCCATCATTTGGTTTGTTTGGATCCAGTGGGTCCTTCTCTTCATCACTTAGTGATTCTTCATCAGGTATTTTGTCTTTTCCAGTTGGATGTCTAGTGCCAGGTTTTTCGTCTGGATCAGTAGGTTCGCTTCCATCTGAGGGTTGATTTGGATCGCGTGGTAGTTTGGTACCAGGTTTCTCTGGTTTTCTAATTGGCCTTTGTCCATCATTTGGTTTGTTTGGATCCAATGGGTCCTCCTCTTCATCAATTGGTGATTCATCATCAGGTATTTTGTCTCTTCCGGTTGGATGTCTAGTGCCAGGTTTTTCATCTGGATCAGTAGGTTCGCGTCCATCTGAGGGTTGATTTGGAGCATGTGGTACTTTTGTACCAGGTTTTTTGGGTTTTCTAATTGGTTTTTGTCCATCATTTGGACTGTTTGAATCCAGTGGGTTCTCCTTTTCATCAATTGGTGATTCTTTATCTGGTTTTTCGTTTGTATCGGTTGGCTTTTTAGTTTCAAGTTTTTTGGGTTTTCTTATTGTTTTTCGTCCATCATTTGGATTGTTTGGATCTAGTGGCTCCTCCTCTTCGTCACTTGGTGATTCTTCATCAGGTCTTTTGTCTTTTCCGGTTGGATGTCTAGTGTCAGCTTTTTCATCTGGATCAGTTGGTTCGTGTCCATCTGAGGGTTGATTTGGATCACGTGGTAGTTTTGTACCAGGTTTCCCTGGTTTTCTAATTGGCCTTCGTCCATCATTTGGTTTGTTTGGATCCAGTGGGTCCTTCTCTTCATCACTTAGTGATTCTTCATCAGGTATTTTGTCTTTTCCAGTTGGATGTCTAGTGCCAGGTTTTTCGTCTGGATCAGTAGGTTCGCTTCCATCTGAGGGTTGATTTGGATCGCGTGGTAGTTTGGTACCAGGTTTCTCTGGTTTTCTAATTGGCCTTTGTCCATCATTTGGTTTGTTTGGATCCAATGGGTCCTCCTCTTCATCAATTGGTGATTCATCATCAGGTATTTTGTCTCTTCCGGTTGGATGTCTAGTGCCAGGTTTTTCATCTGGATCAGTAGGTTCACGTCCATCTGAGGGTTGATTTGGAGCATGTGGTACTTTTGTACCAGGTTTTTTGGGTTTTCTAATTGGTTTTCGTCCATCATTTGGACTGTTTGAATCCAGTGGGTTCTCCTTTTCATCAATTGGTGATTCTTTATCTGGTTTTTCGTTTGTATCGGTTGGCTTTTTAGTTTCAAGTTTTTTGGGTTTTCTTATTGTTTTTCGCCCATCATTTGGATTGTTTGGATCTAGTGGCTCCTCCTCTTCATCACTTGGTGATTCTTCATCAGGTCTTTTGTCTTTTCCGGTTGGATGTCTAGTGTCAGCTTTTTCATCTGGATCAGTTGGTTCGTGTCCATCTGAGGGTTGATTTGGATCGCGTGGTAGTTTGGTACCAGGTTTCTCTGGTTTTCTAATTGGCCTTTGTCCATCATTTGGTTTGTTTGGATCCAATGGGTCCTCCTCTTCATCAATTGGTGATTCATCATCAGGTATTTTGTCTCTTCCGGTTGGATGTCTAGTGCCAGGTTTTTCATCTGGATCAGTAGGTTCGCGTCCATCTGAGGGTTGATTTGGAGCATGTGGTACTTTTGTACCAGGTTTTTTGGGTTTTCTAATTGGTTTTCGTCCATCATTTGGACTGTTTGAATCCAGTGGGTTCTCCTTTTCATCAATTGGTGATTCTTTATCTGGTTTTTCGTTTGTATCGGTTGGCTTTTTAGTTTCAAGTTTTTTGGGTTTTCTTATTGTTTTTCGCCCATCATTTGGATTGTTTGGATCTAGTGGCTCCTCCTCTTCGTCACTTGGTGATTCTTCATCAGGTCTTTTGTCTTTTCCGGTTGGATGTCTAGTGTCAGCTTTTTCATCTGGATCAGTTGGTTCGTGTCCATCTGAGGGTTGATTTGGATCACGTGGTAGTTTTGTACCAGGTTTCCCTGGTTTTCTAATTGGCCTTCGTCCATCATTTGGTTTGTTTGGATCCAGTGGGTCCTTCTCTTCATCACTTAGTGATTCTTCATCAGGTATTTTGTCTTTTCCAGTTGGATGTCTAGTGCCAGGTTTTTCGTCTGGATCAGTAGGTTCGCTTCCATCTGAGGGTTGATTTGGATCGCGTGGTAGTTTGGTACCAGGTTTCTCTGGTTTTCTAATTGGCCTTTGTCCATCATTTGGTTTGTTTGGATCCAATGGGTCCTCCTCTTCATCAATTGGTGATTCATCATCAGGTATTTTGTCTCTTCCGGTTGGATGTCTAGTGCCAGGTTTTTCATCTGGATCAGTAGGTTCGCGTCCATCTGAGGGTTGATTTGGAGCATGTGGTACTTTTGTACCAGGTTTTTTGGGTTTTCTAATTGGTTTTTGTCCATCATTTGGACTGTTTGAATCCAGTGGGTTCTCCTTTTCATCAATTGGTGATTCTTTATCTGGTTTTTCGTTTGTATCGGTTGGCTTTTTAGTTTCAAGTTTTTTGGGTTTTCTTATTGTTTTTCGTCCATCATTTGGATTGTTTGGATCTAGTGGCTCCTCCTCTTCGTCACTTGGTGATTCTTCATCAGGTCTTTTGTCTTTTCCGGTTGGATGTCTAGTGTCAGCTTTTTCATCTGGATCAGTTGGTTCGTGTCCATCTGAGGGTTGATTTGGATCACGTGGTAGTTTTGTACCAGGTTTCCCTGGTTTTCTAATTGGCCTTCGTCCATCATTTGGTTTGTTTGGATCCAGTGGGTCCTTCTCTTCATCACTTAGTGATTCTT
Source organism: Aquarana catesbeiana (assembly GCF_042186555.1). NCBI lineage: Eukaryota > Metazoa > Chordata > Amphibia > Anura > Ranidae > Aquarana > Aquarana catesbeiana. The sequence goes on along the minus strand of NC_133330.1, from coordinate 273,890,465 downwards.
CATCAGGTATTTTGTCTTTTCCAGTTGGATGTCTAGTGCCAGGTTTTTCGTCTGGATCAGTAGGTTCGCTTCCATCTGAGGGTTGATTTGGATCGCGTGGTAGTTTGGTACCAGGTTTCTCTGGTTTTCTAATTGGCCTTTGTCCATCATTTGGTTTGTTTGGATCCAATGGGTCCTCCTCTTCATCAATTGGTGATTCATCATCAGGTATTTTGTCTCTTCCGGTTGGATGTCTAGTGCCAGGTTTTTCATCTGGATCAGTAGGTTCACGTCCATCTGAGGGTTGATTTGGAGCATGTGGTACTTTTGTACCAGGTTTTTTGGGTTTTCTAATTGGTTTTCGTCCATCATTTGGACTGTTTGAATCCAGTGGGTTCTCCTTTTCATCAATTGGTGATTCTTTATCTGGTTTTTCGTTTGTATCGGTTGGCTTTTTAGTTTCAAGTTTTTTGGGTTTTCTTATTGTTTTTCGCCCATCATTTGGATTGTTTGGATCTAGTGGCTCCTCCTCTTCATCACTTGGTGATTCTTCATCAGGTCTTTTGTCTTTTCCGGTTGGATGTCTAGTGTCAGCTTTTTCATCTGGATCAGTTGGTTCGTGTCCATCTGAGGGTTGATTTGGATCGCGTGGTAGTTTGGTACCAGGTTTCTCTGGTTTTCTAATTGGCCTTTGTCCATCATTTGGTTTGTTTGGATCCAATGGGTCCTCCTCTTCATCAATTGGTGATTCATCATCAGGTATTTTGTCTCTTCCGGTTGGATGTCTAGTGCCAGGTTTTTCATCTGGATCAGTAGGTTCGCGTCCATCTGAGGGTTGATTTGGAGCATGTGGTACTTTTGTACCAGGTTTTTTGGGTTTTCTAATTGGTTTTCGTCCATCATTTGGACTGTTTGAATCCAGTGGGTTCTCCTTTTCATCAATTGGTGATTCTTTATCTGGTTTTTCGTTTGTATCGGTTGGCTTTTTAGTTTCAAGTTTTTTGGGTTTTCTTATTGTTTTTCGCCCATCATTTGGATTGTTTGGATCTAGTGGCTCCTCCTCTTCATCACTTGGTGATTCTTCATCAGGTCTTTTGTCTTTTCCGGTTGGATGTCTAGTGTCAGCTTTTTCATCTGGATCAGTTGGTTCGTGTCCATCTGAGGGTTGATTTGGATCACGTGGTAGTTTTGTACCAGGTTTCCCTGGTTTTCTAATTGGTCTTCGTCCATCATTTGGTTTGTTTGGATCCAGTGGGTCCTTCTCTTCATCACTTAGTGATTCTTCATCAGGTATTTTGTCTTTTCCAGTTGGATGTCTAGTGCCAGGTTTTTCGTCTGGATCAGTAGGTTCGCTTCCATCTGAGGGTTGATTTGGATCGCGTGGTAGTTTGGTACCAGGTTTCTCTGGTTTTCTAATTGGCCTTCGTCCATCATTTGGTTTGTTTGGATCCAATGGGTCCTCCTCTTCATCAATTGGTGATTCATCATCAGGTATTTTGTCTCTTCCGGTTGGATGTCTAGTGCCAGGTTTTTCATCTGGATCAGTAGGTTCGCGTCCATCTGAGGGTTGATTTGGAGCATGTGGTACTTTTGTACCAGGTTTTTTGGGTTTTCTAATTGGTTTTCGTCCATCATTTGGACTGTTTGAATCCAGTGGGTTCTCCTTTTCATCAATTGGTGATTCTTTATCTGGTTTTTCGTTTGTATCGGTTGGCTTTTTAGTTTCAAGTTTTTTGGGTTTTCTTATTGTTTTTCGCCCATCATTTGGATTGTTTGGATCTAGTGGCTCCTCCTCTTCATCGCTTGGTGATTCTTCATCAGGTCTTTTGTCTTTTCCGGTTGGATGTCTAGTGTCCGGTTTTTCATCTGGATCAGTTGGTTCGTGTCCATCTGAGGGTTGATTTGGATCACGTGGTAGTTTTGTACCAGGTTTGTCTGGTTTTCTAATTGGCCTTCGTCCATCATTTGGTTTGTTTGGATCCAGTGGGTCCTTCTCTTCATCACTTAGTGATTCTTCATCAGGTGTTTTGTCTTTTCCAGTTGGATGTCTAGTGCCAGGTTTTTCTTCTGGATCAGTAGGTTCGCTTCCATCTGAGGGTTGATTTGGTTCACTTGGTAGTTTGGTACCAGGTTTCTCTGGTTTTCTAATTGGCCTTTGTCCATCATTTGGTTTGTTTGGATCCAATGGGTCCTCCTCTTCATCAATTGGTGATTCATCATCAGGTATTTTGTCTTTTCCGGTTGGATGTCTAGTGCCAGGTTTTTCATCTGGATCAGTAGGTTCGCGGCCATCTGAGGGTTGGTTTGGAGCATGTGGTACTTTTGTACCAGGTTTTTTGGGTTTTCTAATTGGTTTTCGTCCATCATTTGGACTGTTTGAATCCAGTGGGTTCTCCTTTTCATCAATTGGTGATTCTTTATCTGGTTTTTCGTTTGTATCGGTTGGCTTTTTAGTTTCAGGTTTTTTGGGTTTTCTTATTGTTTTTCGCCCATCATTTGGATTGTTTGGATCTAGTGGCTCCTCCTGTTCATCACTTGGTGATTCTTCATCAGTTCTTTTGTCTTTTCCGGTTAGATGTCTAGTGTCAGGTTTTTCGTCTGGATCAGTTGGTTCGTGTCCATCTGAGGGTTGATTTGGATCACGTGGTAGTTTTGTACCAGGTTTCTCTGGTTTTCTAATTGGCCTTTGTTCATCATTTGGTTGGTTTGGATCCAGTGGGTCCTCTTCTTCATCAATTGGTGATTCTTCATCAGGTCTTCTGTCTTTTCCGGTTGGATATCTAGTGTCAGGTTTTTCCTCTGGATCAGTTGGTTCGTGTCCATCTGAGGGTTGATTTGGATCACGTGGTAGTTTTGCACCAGGTTTCTCTGGTTTTCTAATTGGCCTTTGTCCATCATTTGGTTGGTTTGGATCCAGTGGGTCCTCCTCTTCATCAATTGGTGATTCATCATCAGGTATTTTGTCTTTTCCGGTTAGATGTTTAGTGCCAGGTTTTTTGTCAGGATCAGTTGGTTTGCGTCCATCTGAGGGTTGATTTGGTTCACGTGGTAGTTTTGTACCAGGTTTCTCGGGTTTTCTAATTGGCCTTTGTCCATCATTTGGTTTGTTTAGATTCAGTGGGTCTTCCTTTTCATCACTTGGTGATTCTTCATCAGGTCTTTTGTCTTTTCCAGTTGGATATCTAGTGCCAGGTTGATTGTCTGGATCAGTTGGTTCGTGTCCATCTGAGGGTTGATTTGGATCATGTGGTAGTTTTGTACCAGGTTTCTTGGGTTTTCTAATTGGCCTTCGTCCATCATTTGGTTTGTTTGGATCCAGTGGGTCCTCCTCTTCATCACTTAGTGATTCTCCATCAGGTATTTTGTCTTTTCTGGTTGGATGTCTAGTGCCATGTTTTTCATCTGGATCAGTAGGTTCGCGTCCATCTGAGGGTTGATTTGGATCACGTGGTAGTTTTGTACCAGGTTTTTCGGGTTTTCTAATTGGCCTTCGTCCATCATTTGGTTTGTTTCGATCCAGTGGGTCCTCCTCTTCATCAGTTGGTGATTCTTCATCAGGTCTTTTGTCTTTTTCGGTTGGATGTCTAGTGTCAGGATTTTTGTCAGGATCAGTTGGTTTGCGTCTATCTGAGGGTTGATTTGGATCACTTGGTAGTTTTGTACCAGATTTTTCGGGTTTTCTTATTGGCCTTCGTCCATCATTTGGACTGTTTGGATCCAGTGGGTCCTTCTCTTCATCACTTAGTGATTCTTCATCAGGTACATTGTCTTTTCCAGTTGGATGCTTAGTGCCAGGTTTTTCATCTGGATCAGTAGGTTCGCGTCCATCTGAGGGTTGATTTGGAGCGTGTGGTATTTTTGTACCAGGTTTTTTGGGTTTTCTAATTGGTTTTCGTCCATCATTTGGACTGTTTGAATCCAGTGGGTCCTCCTTTTCATCAATTGGTGATTCTTTATCTGGTTTTTCATTTGTATCGGTTGGCTTTTTAGTTTCAGGTTTTTTGGGTTTTCTTATTGTTTTTCGCCCATCATTTGGATTGTTTGGATCTAGTGGCTCCTCCTCTTCATCACTTGGTGATTCTTTATCAAGTCTTTTGTCTTTTGTCTTTTCCAGTTGGATGTCTAGTATCAGGTTTTTGTCTGGATCAGTTGGTTTGAGTCCATCTGAGGGTTGATTTGGATCACGTGGTAGTTTTGTACCAGGTTTCTTGGGTTTTCTAATTGGCCTTCGTCCATCATTTGGTTTGTTTGGATCCAGTGGGTCCTCCTCTTCATCACTTAGTGATTCTCCATCGGGTATTTTGTCTTTTCTGGTTGGATGTCTAGTGCCAGGTTTTCCGTCTGGATCAGTAGGTTCGCGTCCATCTGTGGGTTGATTTGGAGCGTGTGGTACATTTGCACCAGGTTTTTCGGGTTTTCTAATTGGCCTTCGTCCATCATTTGGTTTGTTTGGATCCAGTGGGTCCTCCTCTTCATCATTTGGTGATTCTTCATCAGGTCTTTTGTCTTTTCTGGTTGGATGTCTAGTGCCAGGTTTTTCGTCTGGATCAGTAGATTCGTGTCCATCTGAGGGTTGATTTAGATCACGTGGTAGTTTTGTACCAGGTTTTTTGAGTTTTCTTATTGGCTTTCGCCCATCATTTGGTTTGTTTGGGTCCTGTGGGTCCACTTCTTCTACACTTGATGATTCTTCTTCTGAACTTTTGTCTTTTCCAGTTGGCTTTTTAGTTACAGTTGTTTGGGGTTTTCTTATTGTGATTCCCCCGTCATTTGGTTTGCTTGGATCCAATGGATCTTCTTTTTCAGCATTTGGGGAGTCTTCACCTTGTGATTTTTCTTGTCCAGTTTGCTTTCTAGAACCAGGTTTTCTAGTTTGTCTTTGCCCATCATATGGTTTGTCTGTATCCAGTGAGTCCTCCTCTTCATCACTTGTTGATTCTTCATATGGTTTTTGATACTTTTTAAATGGATTTCTATAGACAGGTTTTTGGGGTTGTCTAATTGGCCTTCGCCTATTATTTGACTTATTTGGATTTAGTGGGTCCTCCTCTTCATCACTATCTTGTCTTTGGCCCTTTCTGTTTGGCTTCTTAGATCCAGTTTTTTGGGGTTTTCCAATTGGTCTTCGCCCATTATATGGTTTGCTTGGATCATCTGGCTCCTCTTCATTATTTGGAGAGTCTTCATCTGGTCTGTAGTATTTTCCCTTTGGCTTTCTACTATTATGTGTTTTGTTTGGATCTGTTTTTTTGTGTCTATTTGAGTATTGATTTGTATCATGGGGCTTTTTTCTACCAGGTGTTTGTGGCTTACCAGTTGTTCTGCGCTTATTTTTTTGTTTTCTTGGATCCAGTGATGAGTCTTCATCTAGTCCTTGGTCCTTTCCTGTTGGTTTTCTAGTTCTTTTTTTTTTGTTTGGATTAATTGTTTTGATTTTATCTGGGGTTTTTTTTGGTTTCTGTTTTCTGCCAGGCTTTTGTCCCTCATTTGTTTTTGATGTATGAAGTGGTTGTTCCTCTTCATCACTAGGCCAGTCTTCTTCTGTTTAAATGAAACAGTTTGTGAATGTACAGTTTTTTGTTATTTGTTACAGATCAATTTTTAGAATAGATATGTCATAGTTCAGCAGTCTCAAAATGTGTTAATGATATTTTCATAAATACAGCTATATCTTGTAGTTTAAATATAGCACAAACCTAAAATGTTTGTTTTTTGAAAGTTCATGAAACCTTTATCGACTAATTTTTTGCCATCTGTGTACTAATAGAGGGATTTACTCTTGCTGTCCATAGGACACAACATGAAATTTGAGAACATTTCTTCAAGACTGACAGTTGTTACAAATAGAGATAAAAAACTGAAAAAGAGATCTCACCACTCATTTATCAGGAATTGCCAATGCCCAGTCCCTTTTAAATGCATCTGGTTCCATCCACTTTTTGCCTAATATTGCAGACAGTGTCGCTTCTTGCACACGCATCTCTTTTTTTAAATATTGGGTCTTATAGAGGAAAGAGTGCTCAGAAATATAGTCTCAGCACTTCTTCATGCATTATGCTCGGCATGACGGGTTATTATAGGTACAGATCAAGAGCAGTACAGGATAGAGGCAGTGAACAGTTCACGCGACTCCGAATTTCAAACGTGATTAACAAACATTACAATGGAGAAGTGAAGATTCACTTCAATTATCCAATTAATTTGAAAAGAAAATCCCTATTCACATATTTTATCTGCACATGAATTTGTTGTGTGAACATTCTTACGTTTTTCAGTAATTCAGCCCAAATGTTACATAGTTAGTCTGGTTGAAAAAAGTCCACCTGGTTCAACCAATAGAAGTTAAACAAAAATGTATACAATCCTATATACACAATCCTATACCCACAACTGATCCAGGGGAAGGCAACAAAGCCCAATAAAGCATGATCCAATTTACTCCAATAGGGGAAAAAATCCTTCCTGATCTCCCAAGAGGCAATTGGATATTCCCTAGATTAACCTAACCTTTAAAAATGTATATCCAGTTACAGTCAGGTCCATAAATGTTGGGACATCGACACAATTCTAATCTTTTTGGCTCTATACACCACCACAATGGATTTGAAATGAAACCAACAAGATTTGTTTAACTGCAGACTTTCAGCTTTAATTTAAGGGTATTTACATCCAAATCAGGTGAACGGTGTAGGAATTACAACAGTTTGTATATGTGCCTCCCACTTTTTAAGGGACCAAAAGTAATGGGACAATTGGCTGCTCAGCTGCTCCATGGCCAGGTGTGTGTTATTCCCTGATTATCCCATTTACAAGGAGCAGATAAAAGGTCCAGAGTTCATTTCAAGTGTGCTATTTGCATTTGGAATCTGTTGCTGTCAACTCTCAATATGAGATCCAAAGAGCTGTCACTATCAGTGAAGCAAGCCATCATTAGGCTGAAAAAACAAAACAAACCCATCAGAGAGATAGCAAAAACATTAGGTGTGGCCAAATCAACTGTTTGGAACATCCTTAAAAAGAAAGAACGCACCGGTGAGCTCAGCAACACCAAAAGACCCGGAAAACCACGGAAAGCAACTGTGGTGGATGACCGAAGAATTATTTTTCCTGGTGAAGAAAACACCCTTCACAACAGTTGGCCAGATCAAGAACACTCTCCAGTTGGTAGGTGTATGTGTGTCAAAGTCAACAATCAAGAGAAGACTTCACCAGAGTGAATACAGAGGGTTCACCACAAGATGTAAACCATTGGTGAGCCTCAAAAACAGGAAGGCCAGATTAGAGTTTGCCAAACAACATCTAAAAAAGCCTTCACAGTTCTGGAACAACATCCTATGGACAGATGAGACCAAGATCAACTTGTACCAGAGTGATGGAAAGAGAAGAGTATGGAGAAGGAAAGGAACTGCTCATGATCCAAAGCATACCACCTCATCAGTGAAGCATGGTGGTGGTAGTGTCATGGCATGGGCATGAATGGCTGCCAATGGAACAGATTCTCTTGTATTTATTGATAATGTGACTGCTGACAAAAGCAGCAGGATGAATTTTGAAGTGTTTCGGGCAATATTATCTGCTCATATTCAGCAAAATGCTTCAGAACTCACAGTGCAGATGGACAATGACCCGAAGCATACTGCGAAAGCAACCAAAGAGTTTTTTTAAGGGAAAAATCCGATTGAGCATGCATTTCACTTGCTGAAGACAAAACTGAAGGGAAAATGCCCCAAGAACAAGCAGGAACTGAAGACAGTTGCAGTAGAGGCCTGGCAGAGCATCACCAGGGATTAAACCCAGTGTCTGGTGATGTCTATGCATTCCAGACTTCAGGCTGTAATTGACTGCAAAGGATTTGCAACCAAGTATTAAAAAGTGAAAGTTTGATGGATGATTGTTAATCTGTCCCATTACTTTTGGTCCCTTAAAAAGTGGGAGGCACATATACAAACTGTTGTAATTCCTACACCGTTCACCCGATTTGGATGTAAATACCCTCAAATTAAAGCTGAAAGTATGCAGTTAAAGCACATCTTGTTTGTTTCATTTCAAATCCATTGTGGTGGTGTATAGAGCCAAAAAGATTAGAATTGTGTCGATGTCCCAATATTTATGGACCTGACTGTATATTATGACTATTTAGGAAAGAATCCAGGCCTTTTTAAAACAATGTACTAAGCTAGCCAGAAACAGCTCTTGTGGGAGTTTATTGAATATTTTCACAGCCCTTACTGTGAAAAAGCCTTTCCGTATTCAGAGATTACCCGCTTGCCGACCAGCCGCCACAGTTGTACTGCGGCAACATGGCTCAGCTGCATGAATCGCCGTCATGTTACATTAGTAGGTCTGGTGGCCTACTCTAAAGAGGGATTTTATAGCCTTCGTTAGAGCTTGTTCGGTTTGTGTGCCCATCAAAATGCACCGATCTGTTCCACAAGGTCTACTACAATGGTTACCTGTCCCTCGTGCTCCCTGGACTCATATTAGCATGGATTTTATCGTGGAATTACCCTTATCTCATGGAAATACCGCCATTTGGGTTGTAGTTGACCAATTTTCTAAGTTAGCCCACTTCATTCCTATGCCCGCATTACCTTCGGCCCCAACTTGGCTCTATCCTTCCTTGAAAATGTCATCCATTTAAATAGCATTACTGTCGATATTGTTATCGACAGAGGCCCTCAATTCATATCCTCATTTTGGAGGGCCGTTTGCAAACATCTGGGAATCAAGAATTCCCTGTCTTCAGGATACCACCCCTAATCTTTTTTAAATCCAATGAAACTTTATTCAGTACCATGGAAACAGCACAGAGATCCATATCATCACATAACACAATGAGACATCTTGCCATCTACGTACAGCATCATCAGCACATAAACGTAGTAGATTCACATAAATTTCACAAGTATTGCATACACTCAGATAAATATTAAACCAGTCAAATCAAAGACCCTCGGTGGTTGAGGTCAGCCTCTACCCCTCTGTCTTCTTTTAATTAAACTAGTAGACGGTCTATAATCAGGTCTACAGGAGCTAACCCCGGAATAGCCAACCATGGATCCCATATTTTTTCAAACTTTTTTGTGCTACCTCTGTGTTGATAGATGTATTTTTCCAATCTGATAGTGTTACCCATTTGTGCCACCCATTCTTTTACAGTAGGTGGTTCTGTCGACTTCCAGTGTCTCATAATTAACAATCTCCCCTGGAAAAGAGCCCTAGTTATGGCTAGTCTATAAGAGTCCTCAGCCGGCATTTCATCTAGAATTACCAACATACACAGTTTGGGGTGTTCTATTAACTAGCACGGAAAGTCACGGTTAAGAGTCTTTACCACCTCCCTCCAATAAATGTGCAATTTGGGGCATCTCCACAGCATGTGGATCAGGTCACCGTGATCCCTCATGCATCTTGAACAGACTGGATCCTCCCTTACTCCCATGCTCACCAGTCTAGCCAGTGTGTAGTGCACCCACAGCAGCACATATAATTGGGACAACCTCTGGGCCACATTCAATGAACACAAGGCAACCGCCACCAGAGCTTCAGCCCACTGGTCCTCCTCAAATGCTCCCACATCTCCTTCCCATCTGGAGATCACCTTAGTGGTATTGTCCGGGAGAGTTTTATTAAGTAGCATAGAGTAGCTGCAGGAGATAAAACCCTTATACGAAGTCACCTCCCACAAATAGTGAAAAATTGGCGTGGGGTCCTGTACCCACTCAGTAACTCCCAATTGGGTCTTTACCGCGTGTTGGAGTTGAAAGTAATAAAATTGCATAGATGCGGGGAGTGAAAATTCCATCTGGAGTGCATTAAAAGGGCGCATCCTGCCATTCCTAATTATTTGCTGTAGGTGAATAATCCCATAATGTTTCCATTTTGCTCCGTATTGTAATTTCTTCAGCTCTACGTATCTCCCATTCCCCCATATGGGGCTAAACCTGGTGTATCCCTCCACATTTTGGACTGCCCGAGCCTTGTTCCATACTTTCTGCATTAGATTGTAAGTGGGGTAAGATTTATTTGATTTGGAAAACTGCAATGCCTCCAGACCCTCAGCAATCTCCCCTCCAGTGGCACTCTGCAGAAGCTGTGCAGTGGTATCTACCAGGTTCAATACTGGATCTTTATCTGGGCCTATAACTCTGGCTATATGCTGTAGCTGTGAGGCCAGATAGTAGAGCCAAGGGTTTGGAAGAGCCAATCCCCCCGCCTCCTTGGGTCGCTGTAACTGTTCTAGTTTCACCCTGGCTGTGGAGTGGAGCCAAATGAGAGACCGGAAGAGTGAGTTAATAATGCAAAATTGCTTCAAAGGGAAAACTATCGGAGAAATGTGGAGTATGTAGAGGATTTGTGGCATTAAGATCATTTTGATCAGGTTTATCCTACCTACTGGGGAAATTTTTAATCTAGACCACACCTTGATCCGGTCACGGCACCGGTTCAACAGCGGAAACAGATTCAGGGATAAATAGTCCAGGGGACATGATGTAACCTGTACCCCCAGATATCTAAATTCCGAGGATACAGGAATGTCCATTAGGGCCCCATCAAGTGGATCCAGTGTCCTATCCAACAGCATAAGAGACGACTTGGTCCAGTTGATCACTAGGCCAGAATAGTGGCCAAATCTCCAGATGACCTCCATGGCTTCCCCCAAGGAGGTAGACGTGTCTCCCAGCAGGAGCATGGTGTCATCCGCGTATAACATAATCTTTTCATGTAACTCCCCATATCTAAACCCCTGAATATCTGGATTAGAACGGATACATGCTGCCAAGGGGTCAATTGCGAAAACAAAAGTGGGGATAGAGGGCATCCTTGTCTCATGCCTCGGAATAGGCTAAAGTATGGAAAAACTCTGCCTGCCTCTCTGATTGCTGCCTTCAGGGAGCTATACAGTAACTGAGCCCAGGAGATATATTCCTCACCTATTCCAAATTTGTGGAGGATGGCCCATAGATAGGACCACTCTATGCTATCAAAGACATTGTGGGCGTCAAGTGATAGCAATGCTCTATCCCCCATGTTGTCAGATCTGGACTGCATGTTGAGAAACAACCTGCGTAGGTTTATGGCCGTGGATTTCTGAGGCATAAACCCTACTTGATCAGCGTGTATGATGGTGGATATTACCCTGTTCATTCTAAGGGCCAGCACTTTAGCAAGTTTGTTGACATCTGTCTGGAGAAGTGAAATTGGCCTATAGGAGCCTGGGACCAGAGGATCCTTTCCGGGTTTTAGGAGTAGGACTATAGTAGCTCTAGTCATAGAGGTCGGTAGGCACCCTCTCAGTTTGGCTTCATTAAACACCTCCAATAGTCTAGGTAATAGGGTCTCATCGTATTGCTTATATACCTCAGCAGGTACACCATCACTCCCCGGTGCCTTGGAGTTGGGAAATACCCCGGCCGCCACCTGAAGCTCCTCCAGTGTCAGAGGGGCATCCAGTTGTTGCCTTGTACCCCCAATCTAATGGCCAGACAGAAAGGGTCAGTCAAGATTTTGAGATCTACCTACGGGCTTATATCAATGCTGAACATGACAACTGGAGCGAGATGTTACCTCTAGCTGAATTGGCACACAGTTCGCAAAGGGCACTCTTCCCTAAGATGTTCCCCTTTTTAAGCTGCCTTGGGTATCAACCCAGGGTTCTTCCCTTCCAGTCTTCTCTGGTAGAGGTGCCTGCAGCAGCCAACAGGGTGTCAACATTAACGAAGCACTGGAGGAACATAAGAAAGGTTCTGCTGCAGTCTGTACACCGATACAAGGGTTTGCAGGCCGTTGCAGAAAACCTGCTCCCCGCTTTCGTCTTAATCAGCTGGTATGGTTGTCCACCAAAAACATTACGCTGTGGCAGCCCTCTCCCAAGTTAGGTCCTAGATTTATAGGACCTTTTTGCATCCTTCAGCAAGTCAATCCAGTGGCTTATAAACTTTGCTTGTCCCCTCACCTTCGTATCCCCAATACATTTCACGTATCCTTGCTTAAACCCTTTGTTAAGAATAGGTTCTCTCTACCCTCTAGACGTCCTTCTCTGGTCTCGGTGGATGACCATCAGGAATAAGAAGTTAGTAAAATTCTGAATTCCCAACGTAGGGGTAGATAATTGCAGTATCTAGTGGACCGGAAGAGCTACTCCATTGCAGAAAAGACTTGGGTGCCTGCTCGTGATGTTCATGCCGACCTTGCCTTTTGGACTACTTTGGATTTATGCTGATCGTGGTTGCTAACTCTGCCTGTTCCTGACGCCTCTTCCTGGTATACTACGTGGACTGCTGCCTTGGTTTTCTGACTTCACTCTCTACTAACTGTGAGTTGCTGTTTGGTGTTCCTTGATATAGCCTGTCTGCACTTCCTATTGTGGTCCCATATTTCTGGCTGCAGGATCTTAACCACCCTTCCACCTGATACTGGGATAAGAAGACTACCAGTCAGGAATCCAGAGGGACGGTTAGAGTCTCCTGGCAGACCTGACAGGAAGTGTCATGGTCTGGGGCTGCATGAGTGCTGCCGGCACTGGGGAGCTACAGTTCATTGAGGGAACCATGAATGCCAACATGTACTGTGACATACTAAAGCGGAGCATGATCCCCTCCCTTCAGAGATTGGGCCGCAGGGCAGTATTCCAACATGATAACGACTAAACATGTGCACTGCTGAAAAATGAGTTTGTTTTATTTCGATAATTCTGAAAAATTGGAAATTTCAGAAATGCGAAAATAAAAAATTAGAAAATCTGAAAATTCCAAAACCCGAAAATTCGAAAATCCTTAATAATAACTAACTAATAATAATTAACTATTAAATTATAGCTATTGGAATTTCCTTTCAAATTTGGCTGTTAGTGAATGTAACGAATACAAATTCGAGTTACAAATTATCCGAAATGACGAATGCCACATCTAAACGAATGGAACGTAACAAATTAATAAAAACAAGTAATTCGAAAAGTTTTTATTATTATTATTATTTATTGTTATTAACTTATTACATTCAATTCCTTCAGATGCGGCATTTGTTATTTTGGATGATTTTGGATAAATTTGTTCACTAACAGCCAATTTGAAAGGAAATTCCAGTGCCCATAACTTAATAGTTAGTAATACTTATTATTATTTGTTAATATTTCTGATTTTGGTTTTTCAAATTTTTCGGATTTTCATTCTTTTGAATTTTTGCATTTCTGAATTTTCGCATTTCCGAATTTTCGTTTTTGGAAAAATTAGTTAATTGGGGTTTTGTTAATTCAAATATTTCCGAAATTCCGAAATGAAAGAATTTGTCCAATATAGTTGACAAACAAATTCGGAACAAAATGAATTGCATATGTCTAATAACGACTAGGGATGGGCTGAATGCCCCCCGACACCAGAACGCAGCGAACAGGCAAAAAGTGAAAAATCAAAAGTGCTAATTTGAAAGGTTTATATGCAAGTTAATGCCATAAAAAGTGTATGGGGACCTGGGAACTGCCCTAGGGGACATGTATCAATGCAAAAAAAAGTTTTCAAAACTATTATTTTTTCAGGAACAGTGATTTTAATAATGCTTAAAGTGAAACAATAAAAATGAAATATTCCTGTAAATATCCTGCCTGGGGGGGTCCCTTAGGCTGCCTATAAAGTGCCGCATCTGTGCGATGTGTAGAAGGGTGCCACAGCAATAATGACATTTCTAAAAAAATAAAAAATAAAAAAGTCAGGCGATGTCCGTCCATCTTCAATCACGCCGCCCGACAGATCCGAAAAATAGAAAAAAAACCCAAGTTGAGGGCAAGCAGCCTGGTATGATTCAGGAGGGGGGGCGCTCGCTTGTCCCTCCCCTTTCCTGGCCTGCCAGGCTGCTTGCTCAGATAAGGGTCTGGTATGGATTTTGGGGGGGACCCCATACCAATTTTTTTATAAAAATTGGCGTGGAGTTCCCCTTCAAATCAATGCCAGATCCCAAGGGCCTGGTATTGATTTTGGGGGGGACCCCACACTGTTTTTTAAAAAAAATTGGGCATGGAGTTCCCCAAAAAAAACTATACCAGACCCAAAGGGCCTGGTATGGATTTTGGGAGGGACACCATACCGTTTTTCTCCTTAATTTCCCCTAATTCCCCTCAACCACTTCAATACAGGGCACGGTTGCCCCTTCCTGCCCAAAACAAATTTTCATCTTTCAGTGCTCTCTGACTTTGAATGACAATTACTTATTATTATCATTTTTTCACACAAATAGAGCTTTCTTTTGGTGGTATTTAATCACCACTGGGTTTTTTCTTTTTTGTGATATAAGTAAAAAAAAAAAAAAGATCAAAAATTAAAAAAAAAAAAAACTACTTTTTTTATTTTCTATTATAAAATTTGGGAAGTAATTTTTGTTTATAAATTTGGGCCAAAATCTATACTGCTACATGTCTTTGGTAAAAATAACCCAAATTAGTGGATATTATTTAGTCTGTGTGAAAGTTATAGCGTCTACAAGCTATGGTGCAAATCATAAAAATTTGATCACATCTGATATACTGACAGCCTATCTCATTTCTTGAGGCCCTAAAACCCCAGGACAGTACAGATACTCCCCAAATGACCACTTTTTGGAAAGTAGACAGTCCAAGGTATTTAGTAAGAGGCATAGTGAGTTTTTTGAGGTTGTAATTTTTCCCACAATTCTTGGGAAAATGAAGAAATTAATTGTTTGATTTGTTTAATGGGCTGCAGATAGGTACTCGGGTACTCTGATGGGCTGCAGGAGGGGGGGAGTGTTCCTGCTGGCATCATTTTACAATGCGTGGTGGGGAAGTGGTTAAAATCCATACCAGACCCAAAGGGTCCCCCACGCCGTTTTTCCCCCAAATTTTTTAAAATTTACATTCTTTTTTGTACAATAATTATTTATTTTTTTTAGCTCTCAGCGGGGAAGCCTTAACAACCTATTGACTGTGCGCTCAGCGGGCGAACATCCCACTAAGTGCCCAGAAAGTTTGGGTGTTAGGCGAGTACCTGAATAGGCGATGTTCTGGCAAAACTTATACTAGGCCCAAACTGTTTGCCCATCCAAAATGGTGCCTGAACACTATAACCCCTCACAGTTACTCTGGTTGGACACAGGTACAGGCCCTGCTGTTAAAAATTACTGACAAAATATGTAATAACATGCCCCACTCAAACAGGGGCAGAAAAATTGAGCCTTGGGTGTTGGTGGTGTCTGAACACTGTAACCTCTTCACAGTTATTCTTGTTGGATGCAGGAACGGGCCCTGCTGTTAAAAATTGCTAAAAAAAAATTGTAATTACATGCCCCAGTCAAGCAGGTGCAGACAAATTGGGCCTTGGGTGTTGCTGGTGCTTGAACACTGTAACCCCTCACAGTTACTCTTGTTGGATGCAGGAAGGGGCCTTCTGTTAAAAATTGCTAAAAAAAAAATTGTAATTACATGCCCCAGTCAAACAGGTGCAGAAAAATTGGGCCTTGGGTGTTGGTGGTGCCTGAACACTGTAACCCCTCACAGTTACTCTTGTTGGACTCAGGAACGGGGCCTGCTGTTAAAAATTAGTAAAACAATTGTAATTACATGCCCCAGTCAAACAGGTGCAGAAAAATTGGACCTTGGGTATTGGTGGTGCCCGGACACTGTAACCCCTCACAGTTACTCTTGTTGGATGCAGGAAGGGGCCCTGCTGTTAAAAATTGCTAAAAAAAATAGTAATTACATGCCCCAGTCAAACAGGTGCAGAAAAATTGGGCCTTGGGTGTTGGTGGTGCCTGAACACTGTAACCCCTCACAGTTACTCTTGTCTGGCGCAGGAACGGGCCCTGCTGTAAAAGATTTGTAAAAAAAAATTGTAACTACATGCCCCAGCCAAACAGGTGCAGCAAAATTGGGCCTTGGGTGTTGGTGGTGCATGAATACTGTAACCCCTCACAGTTACTCTTGTTGGGCGCAGGAACGGGCTCTGCTCTGCTGTAAAAAAAATAGTAATCACATGCCTCAGTCAAACAGGTGCAAAAAATTGGGCCATAGGTGTTGGTGGTGCCCTAAACCAAAAATATTGTTGGAAGCTAGCAGAATCAATATTCAGGAATAGGATAGGCAGCATAGACAGTCTTCAAGGGATCCCAGATTTCTAGCAAAGTCAATCAGTTACATCAGCATCAGGTGCTTGATAGCTGCTGATCCAGGATTGATTCATTTTGATAAAGGTAAGCTTATCAATGGAGTCTGTGAACAGGCGCACTCTTGATCCGTTACAAACCCTCCAGCAGCACTGAATGTCTGTTCAGAAAGCATGCTGGATGCAGGAGAGTCCAGTAGCTCAATTGCATATTGAGCAAGTTCTGGCCAGTGATCCATCCTCAAGATCTAGTAACCCAGTGGATGCTCATTTGGAAAGGTCTTCAAATCTGCTCTTGCCCCTAGATATTCCTGCCCCATATAATGCAGATGCTGCCGATGGTTACTTAAAGGCAACGGTCAGCCGGCCACCTTCCCCACCGCTCTTCCTCTGACCGAATGAAGCCTCAGAAACACGTTGTCCAGGACCAGGAAATGGTAACCTCCCAGGGTCTGGAAAGGCATTACACAAAATTTTCTTCAAGGCATCCTGAAGATGTTTCATCCATTGCTCCTCTGCGAAAGCAGGATGAGCTCTGCAAATTTACCCTGGTAATATGGATCAAGAAGGGTTGCCAGCCAGTAATGATCCCTCTTCTTGATGCCACAAATCTTTAGGTGCTTTCTCAGGCTTTGCAGAATCAGGAAGCCCATGCAGTGAAAGTTTGAAGAGGCATGAGATTCTAAATCCTCTGGGTCACTAAGGATGACATTGTCAGGAACTACCTCCTCCCATCCACGTACAACTCCTTGGATTTCTGGGGACTGAAAACCATTCCTTGAAGACTGCTACATGTTATCCTCTACATCGATGCTGACACAATCCTCCTCCTCTTCCTCCTGTGTGTTTGGTGGAATGGAATCTGCATAAAGAGGGCCTTGAGAGGAAAGGAAGCCCTCCTCTTACTTCCGCTGTTCTGCCTCAGGTGCCCTGTCCATGATTCCACGAAGCGTGTGCTCAAGCAAGAAGACTAGAGGGAAAGTGTCACTGATGCATGCATTGTCGCTGCTCAACATCCTTGTTGCCTCCTCAAATGGTGACAGGACAGTGCATGCATCCTTTATCAGTAGCCACTGGCGTGGCAAAAAGAAGCCAAGCTCCTCTGAGCCTGTCCTGGTGCCATACTATCACACAGGTACTCATTGATGGCCCTCTGATGTATATGCAGCTGCTGCAGAATTGCCAATGTTGAGTTCTACCTGGTGGGCATGTCACAAGTGAGGCAGTTGTTGGGCAGGTTGAATTCCTGATGAATGTTAGCCAATCAAGCACTGGCATTGTATGACCGCCGGAAATGATCACAGACTTTTTTGGCCTGCCTCAGAAGATCTTGTAAGCCTGGGTACCTGATCAAGTCCTGATTGGCGGAGAAGTGACTGCCGGGACTCAGGAGGAGACGCAGGGGGGAAAAGCCACAATGCCGTGACCTGGATAGAGTAAGTGCGGGGCTGGTGGGGGGTCTGGCAGGCGATGGGAGAGTGATGCAGAGATCAAGCTAAGGGGGAAGCAGAGACCAATCGAGTGCCAGGGGGTGGTTGGCTGACTGGGGGGCCGGGGGCCTCCCCCCAAGAAAATTTAGCATTAAGCACCAGCCACTACTGGATTCCATAATGACTTAACACCAAGGAAGGCCTGTGCCAGCCAGAAAAAACTATACCTGAAAATGCTTTCAACTGATCTCCAGCAACTGCTTATAAATTAAGTCAGCCAACCATTCACATGCCACTGTTCTGGATTTGTGTATTGGGACCCAGCTGGCGCTCTTTCAAGACCCAAAAACCTCTTGTCTTCTCAATACCCTGAAGAAGGGAGATACTTCAAGATTCCCAAAACGCGTCGGGCTACAAGAGAAGCTTTCCCTCTAATCCTCTTTAGCTCTTGATTGAGCGTGATACTCAATGTGCATTATGTATTGTATTTTGCTATGGTGATGTTTTGCACCAATATGCTTTTAACACTTTAACCACTTCAATACAGGGCATTTTCACCCCCTTCCTGCCTAGGCCAATTTGCAGCTTTCTGCGCTGTCACGATTTGAATGACAATTGCACGGTCATACAACATTATACCCATATGACATTTTGATCATTTTTTTCTTTTGGTGGTATTTGATCACCTCTGCAGCTTTTATTTTTTGCGCTATAAACAAAAAAAGACTAAAAAAAACACAATATTTTTTATTTTTTGCTATAATAAATATCCCAATTAAAAAGAAAAAAAAAACATATTTCTTCCTCAGTTTAGGCCGATATGTATTCTTCTACATATTTTTGGTAAAAAAAAATCGCAATAAGTGTATATTGATTGATTTGTGCAAAAGTTATAGCACCTACAAAATAGGGGATAGATTTATGGCATGTTTTGTTTTGTTTTTTACTAGTAATGGCGGCGATCTGCGATTTTTTTCAAGACTGCGATATTGCGGTGGACAGATCGGACAGTTTTGACACTATTTTGGGACCATTCCCATTTATACAGCGAACAGTGCTATAAAAATGCACTGATTACTGAATAAATGTCACTGGCAGGGAAGCGGTTAACACTAGGGGGCGATCAAGGGGTTATATGTGTTACCTAGGGAGTGATTCTAACTGACTGGGGGAGGTGACCGATCTGTTTTCCTCTGTACTGGGAACACACAAGCTGTCTCCTATTCCCTGACAGGATGTGATCTACTCTGTGACCGGCAATCGCGGGTGCCTGGTGGACATCAAGGTCGACAGGCACGCACATCTGCTCCCGAGTCACGCGGCGGGAGCGCGCACAACTGGGAAGCCAAGGACGTCATATGACGGCCGCCCAGGATGAGAGAGCCACCTTGCGGCTGTCATTTGACTATACGCGGGATGGGAAGAGGTTAGATAAAAATCTATATCTTTTACTACTATTGCCTTATTAGAGTTTGCCCAAAAAGTCCCACAGTACACTTTACTTTGTTCTTTTGTTTGTTCTAACGGGATGTTGGCAACACATTTTGGAGATCTATTTTTCTCCATGGTGGTCTCCCTTGTATAAGTATAAATTAAACCTGGGTCCTCTTTGTAACCTGAGTTAAGTAACGTTTAAGCGTATATCTACTGTTTACAGACCATAGGCTGTTTATTTGCTAGGAAGTGGGAAGCATTTTGCTTGTTATAGTTATATCTGTCAGTCTTGTATTGTATTCCTATAATTGTAACAGTTTTGTATGTACAGCATTTTTAATTTAGCAAAAAAGCAAAACAGAGACCCTATATCAGTGTTTCTCAACTCCAGTCCTCAAGGCATCCCAACAGGTCATGTTTTCAGGCTTTCCATTATTTTGCACAGGTGATTTGATCAGTTTCACTGCCTTAGTAATTACCACAGCTGTTTCATCTGAGGGAAATCTTGAAAACATGACCTCTTGGTGCGTCTTGAGGACTGGAGTTGAGAAACATTGCCTTATATCATTTATAAATATATTAAAAAGTAAGGGTCCCAACACTGAACCTTGGGGTAAACCACAAATAACCTTAGACCATTCAGAATGTGAATCATTAACTACTATTTTCTTAATACAGTCTTTTAGCCAGTTTTCTATCAATTTACAAACTGATTTTTCAAGCCTGTAGACATTACATTACACATTAGCTGTGTGTGGGGAAGCACGTCAAACTCTTTTGCAAAATCTTAAGTCTCGTACACACGATTGGATTGTTGGCCAACAAAACCATGGACTTTTGTCCGAAGGGCGTCGGCCCAAACCTGTCTTGCATACACATGGCCACACAATTATTGGCCAACAATTACGAACGTAGTGACATACTATGTTGTTTTTCAGCTCCTTAGCGCCACCCTTTGGGCTCCTTCTGCTAATTTTGTGTTAGTAGAAGTTTGGTGAGTGTTGATTCACGTTTTTCATTTCACACTTTTCATTTCGCACTTTTCAGTTTGTGCTTTTCAGTTCGTTTCTGAACGGCCGTTCGTCAACCAGCCATGTTGCGGAATCGGAGGAGATAACGTGTTATTTATTATTGGCCTTGGAGTTATTGCTTTGACATTATTTTTGTGGTTGAAAACGGATTTGATGTGGTATATATTCTATATCTTTGGATGCATAGAATGCACGTTTTGGTTCTATTGTAAGTTCTATTGGCAGATAGCATGTCTAATTTTATTTGTTTTCCTTTTTTAATGCACAATAAAAAAAATTGTGGAGAATAATACTTGGCTATGTGTTTTACTTCAAATGACAGTTTTGGAGTAGGCCATTACATTTAAAAAAATACAATGTAAAATTGACAAGGGACACCAACAAAAAAAAGCCTTTGAAAATTTGTTTGCAATAACTCCATCATTATCACCAGCAAAGCAGTTTCATTATTATCCCATTAAAGAAGAAGAGAATTGTGCACTGCATTTCGAGATTTCATAATTTGCCACGTCACGAATATTAATTTGCACATCTGCTCCCGAGTCACACGGCGGGAGCGCGCACAACTGGGAAGCCAAGGACGTCATATGACGGCCGCCCAGGATGAGAGAGCCACCTTGCGGCTGTCATTTGACTATACGCGGGATGGGAAGAGGTTAGATAAAAATCTATATCTTTTACTACTATTGCCTTATTAGAGTTTGCCCAAAAAGTCCCACAGTACACTTTACTTTGTTCTTTTGTTTGTTCTAACGGGATGTTGGCAACACATTTTGGAGATCTATTTTTCTCCATGGTGGTCTCCCTTGTATAAGTATAAATTAAACCTGGGTCCTCTTTGTAACCTGAGTTAAGTAACGTTTAAGCGTATATCTACTGTTTACAGACCATAGGCTGTTTATTTGCTAGGAAGTGGGAAGCATTTTGCTTGTTATAGTTATATCTGTCAGTCTTGTATTGTATTCCTATAATTGTAACAGTTTTGTATGTACAGCATTTTTAATTTAGCAAAAAAGCAAAACAGAGACCCTATATCAGTGTTTCTCAACTCCAGTCCTCAAGGCATCCCAACAGGTCATGTTTTCAGGCTTTCCATTATTTTGCACAGGTGATTTGATCAGTTTCACTGCCTTAGTAATTACCACAGCTGTTTCATCTGAGGGAAATCTTGAAAACATGACCTCTTGGTGCGTCTTGAGGACTGGAGTTGAGAAACATTGCCTTATATCATTTATAAATATATTAAAAAGTAAGGGTCCCAACACTGAACCTTGGGGTAAACCACAAATAACCTTAGACCATTCAGAATGTGAATCATTAACTACTATTTTCTTAATACAGTCTTTTAGCCAGTTTTCTATCAATTTACAAACTGATTTTTCAAGCCTGTAGACATTACATTACACATTAGCTGTGTGTGGGGAAGCACATCAAACTCTTTTGCAAAATCTTAAGTCTCGTACACACGATTGGATTGTTGGCCAACAAAACCATGGACTTTTGTCCGAAGGGCGTCGGCCCAAACCTGTCTTGCATACACATGGCCACACAATTATTGGCCAACAATTACGAACGTAGTGACATACTATGTTGTTTTTCAGCTCCTTAGCGCCACCCTTTGGGCTCCTTCTGCTAATTTTGTGTTAGTAGAAGTTTGGTGAGTGTTGATTCACGTTTTTCATTTCACACTTTTCATTTCGCACTTTTCAGTTTGTGCTTTTCAGTTCGTTTCTGAACGGCCGTTCGTCAACCAGCCATGTTGCGGAATCGGAGGAGATAACGTGTTATTTATTATTGGCCTTGGAGTTATTGCTTTGACATTATTTTTGTGGTTGAAAACGGATTTGATGTGGTATATTTTCTATATCTTTGGATGCATAGAATGCACGTTTTGGTTCTATTGTAAGTTCTATTGGCAGATAGCATGTCTAATTTTATTTGTTTTCCTTTTTTAATGCACAATAAAAAAAATTGTGGAGAATAATACTTGGCTATGTGTTTTACTTCAAATGACAGTTTTGGAGTAGGCCATTACATTTAAAAAAATACAATGTAAAATTGACAAGGGACACCAACAAAAAAAAGCCTTTGAAAATTTGTTTGCAATAACTCCATCATTATCACCAGCAAAGCAGTTTCATTATTATCCCATTAAAGAAGAAGAGAATTGTGCACTGCATTTCGAGATTTCATAATTTGCCACGTCACGAATATTAATTCTCCATTACGAACGCTAGTTGACAAGACCGACCGCTTCTGGCTCGTCCTTGCTTCCGAGCATGCGTGTTTGTACTTTGGACTTTTGTCCGATGGACTTGTGTACACACGCTCGGAAAATCCGACAACACACATTTGTTCACGGAAAATTTGAAAACCTGCTAGCCAACATTTGTCCACGGAAAATCCGACAACAATTGTCCAATTGTAGCAAATGTAGCATACTCACAGTTGGATTTTCCGCCAACAGCCTGTCATCACACATTTCCCGTCGGAAAGTCCGATCGTGTGTACAAGGCTTAAGTATACTATATCCACAGATACAGCTTTGTCTAAGGCAGTGGTTCTCAACTCCAGTCCTCGGGACCCACCAACAGGCCAGATTTTAAGTATTACCTTGGGGAGTTGCAGACTAGAATACTGCAATCACTGAGCAGCAAGTAATATCACCTGTGATGTATTTCAGCTATCTTGCAAACCTGGCCTGTTGGTGGGTCCTGAGGACTGGAGTTGAGAACCACTGGTCTAAGGTTTTGCTTACCTCCTCATAAAAAGAAATCAGATTTGTTTGACAACGTCTGTCTTTCATGAGTCCATGCTGTCTGTTGCTTAAAATATTTTTTTCTAGCAAGAACTCATCTAAGTGGTCTTTTATTAAACTCTCCAGTATCTTCCTAACTATAAAAGTTAAACTAACAGGTCTGTAGTTACTTGGTACCCTTTTTAAATATAGACACCACATTGGCCTTGCGCCAATCCAGTGGTACTATGTTAGTCATTAAAGAGTCCCTAAAAATTAGAAACAATGGCTTTGAAATGACAGAGCTCAATTCTTTTAGGAAATGTGGGTATATGCCATCTGGTCCAGGTGCTGCATGCATCTTTATGCTACCTAAATATATTTGTACCATATCAGTTTTGAGCCATAATGGTTCATGTGGGGATATGTCAATATCATCCCCACTATGGACTTGAGCTTCCCCATGCTCCTTTGTATACACAGAGCTGAAGAAGGTATTTAATAAATTAATTAATTTAATAAATCGTGACTAGATTATTTTAAAAAGGGCCTACATGCTCAGACCTGTCCATTTTACTATGAATTTATTTTTAGCCTTTTAAACATATTGCCCATGGGAATATATTTAGCAGTGAGTTCACATACAGTCTTTTTGAAGAATTCCCATTTCTGTTCTGTGTTCATTGATGCCAATATTCTCTCCCAGTCTAAGTCTTGGAGAGCAGCCCTCATCCTTGGAAAATTTGCTCTTCTAAAATTAAGTGTTTTTATCTTTCCAGAATGTGTTTGTTGCTTACATTAAATTAAATCATGTTATGGTCACTGCTACCCAGATTTTCTTTTATATGAACATTAGTAATCAGCTCAGTATGTTTGAGATTACCAGGTCCAGCAAAGCATCGTTTCTAGCTGGGGCCTCTATGATTTAAAATTATTGCCCTTTAACTGCTACAGCAGTGCCATTACTCCAGTCAATATCAGGGTAGTTAAAATCCCCCATTATTATCACTGTCTCAGACCTTGCAGCCCTTTCCACCTGTGCAAGGAGAGTCCACCTCCTCATTAACACTGGGTGACCTGTAACAAACTCCAATCATTTACTTTGAACCACACACACATGCTGCCTTCGTATCAAAGCACTCGATTCCGCTGCAGCTTGTTGTGAATTCATGAAGGAATACATTTTATATTTACTGGCAGAAATATGAGAGTTTCTTAGGCCTCAAAAGAAAGCAGATGAACCAGGATTATTGCAGTTATTGAACTTTTGCCCTTTTGGAGACCTTTAGAACAAAATAAACGTTCTCATGTTTTTCCAAGTTTTTCTACTACATCAAATATTGAAGACTTTTACAAGCATGTATTGTGAGGAAAACTCGATGGAACAATGGCTGCTCCCGTCACAAAACAAGGAGATATTTACATGGTATTAGTGAATAAACTAAAACTACCCTTACAGCCATAGGAAACAAGGTTATACAGACTATTATCACATAGAAACAACCTCACCTGGCCTAAACCTATTGTGTTCAAGTGAGGGACTGTTTAAATAGCTAACACCTTGGCTAACAAAACCCATTGTGTGAATTTTTAGGAACTGTTTAGACAAACAAGTCATCTCTAAACATCCAGTGGGAAAGATTTGAAGTTGGTGCAAGTCAAAAATATTTTAAAAGTATCTATAAGGTTATTATAAGTCATTTCAAACTATCTATGACATTGTAGGTCACAGAGACATATTATAATTTTGATATCTGCGGACCCAACAACTTTGGTATGAAGAAAATATATATGAAAGTGTGATTTTATAAGTATAAGTGTTTTAAGAAACGAATTAGTATTAGGAAAAACATATAATTATGATTATAACTATATAAGACTGTAGCCTATTCTTAGATAAACAAATATTCATTGGAGATACCAGAAGTTATACAGGTATCCATATAGATAATCATTTTTTTGTAGTATTGATTAATATATATAACAACATGTGTCTTTCATAGATAGACCAGTTTTTATAGACATACATTTATAGAGACACAGATATATAACCAAGTTATGTAATGGTGACTAATCAAACTTATACTGAGCGTATTTTACATTAGACCGATTACCAGAATATTTAAAGCTATATACTATCCTTACCATTATATACATTATGAAAATAGAACGTATTAACTTAAAAGGATAGACTCAAAACACATGTGAGACACCTGGTGGTTGAAGGTGGTATTATTTGAAATCACTAAATTTACGAGAAAGGTAAATGATTAAGTTTATAACCAATAGAAAGAAGCCACGTTCTTTTGGGCAGAGCCATTATAATTTTTATGGTCTTATTATCTGAAATGGTATTTAGAGGCAAGTAAGATGCCAGGAGAGAGGAAGGAGAAAGGAAAAGAGAAAAAGATGGAGAGGAAGTGAGCTCAGGGGGAGAGCTCAGAAGGAAGCTCAGGGATCCATCCTGAGGGGGGACACTGGGAGACACACACACTCCCAGACTGACACTCATGCACCATGCATGAATACATATCTTTACATTCATGAAGATTCCTCAACACCTAATACTTAGAACTCGGAGGTCACAAGAAGTAAATCCTCTTTAAGAGTATCCATTTTGAAACTACGGCAGCCATCTTAACTCTGGTAACCAGCCAATAGGAACAGTAGCCATCCTGGAATGGGTAATTATGTCATGTTGATTTTATCTTGTACTGTATGTTCTCTCAAATATTGATATGTTTTCTCAAATATTGATGTGTTGAATATTATACAATTGATAATCATTCTCCCGAATCAATAACCGCCTTGTAGATTTTTTTCTAAAGATTCAAATTTTTCACTATATTTTTCTTTTTGCATAGTTGCCACATTTATTGACAAAACAAACATCTAAATTATTTCACATTTTAACCACTTACTTACCTGCAGTATAGTAACGGTTGTACGTGTGAAATACAGACGTTCTGTTTAATTGTCAAGTTCACAATGTTATTGATTCTACCGAGAAGTTATCATGGTGGTATTATGTCAAAGGGACGGTACGCCCATTTTTGCAAGTGTTTTTATTGATTTTCAAGACGTTCATGTAACGCAATCGGTATCTTAATTTCATGTGATTATTTGTGTTTGTTAACCAATAAATGACTATTTTGTATGCTCACACGTCTCCGTGAATAAGTTTCACATGCATAGACTGTGTCATATAGATTGATTTTGTATCTTAAAAATATCCTCGTTAAAAATTACTCAATAGTAATTATTGTGCAGGAAACCTGTCCTTAAAAAGGCACAACTCATTATTCACGACAAGCTGCGTGACACTCCACTTGCCATTGAGGCTCTTGACGGGAGACCGCTACAGCCTGCCCATGTGATTCATGAGACGGTTCCATTGTCCATGGCTGTAGGGGCTCTTCACCATGAGTTAATCCAATTCCAGGTTATTTCCTCACCTGAGTTTCCCCTGGTTATTGGTTATCCTTGGTTACAGAGGCACAAACCCTCTTTTGATTGGCTCCGTGCTGAGGTTCTCTCCTGATCACCACAATACAGTGAGACATGCTTCCAGAAGGTAGCCATGGTCCTGTGCACGTCTTCACTCTCCTCCTTGCTGGAGGAGTACCACGATTTTAGTGATGTCTTTGACAGAGGTCAAGCCAGTAGTTTTCCTCTGCACCGGCCGTAGGATTGCGCAATTGACCTTCAACCTGGTGCCATACTCCCTCGTGGCGAGGTTTACCCTTTGTTGGTCTTGGAGTATAAGGCCATGGAGGAGTATGTTGCAGACGCACTTTCTCGAGGTTTCATCCGCAAATCCTCGTCTCCTGTTGGTCTCCGGAGTCCATTAACGCCTTTGAGAGTCTCAAGGCTGCCTTTGTTTCTGCTCCTGTGTTGGCACATCCTGATCCTACGTTACCTTTTATCCTTGAGGTTGATGCTTCTGAGACTGGTGTTGGCGCCCTTCTGTCTCAACATCCTACCTCTGAGAGTGCTATGCATCCTTGTGGCTACTTTTCCAAGAAATTGTCACCTGCAGAGTGCAATTATGAGACTGGTGACAGAGAGCTGTTGGCAATCATTTTAGCCCTGAAAGAATGGAGACATCACCTTGAAGGTACCACTGTGCCGGTTCTCATTCTTACCATAAGAATCTCACATTCTTGTCTGAGGCTAAATGCCTTTCTCCCAGAAGGGCGCAATGGGCTCTTTTCTTGTCAAGTTTCAATTACATTGTGTCATTCTTACCCGGTACTATGAATGTAAGGGCTGATACCTTGTCACAACAATTTTCTTCCACTTTCAAGTTGGAGTCGGTTCCAGTTCCTGTGATTCCTCCTGATCATATTCTGGCTACGGTTCACACCAGTCTCACTTCTCCTTTAGGTGACAAGATTCTTGCTGCTCAGGTGCATGCTGCTCCTGAGAAACCTTGTGACCGCTGCTTTGTCCCAGAGAGTCTCCGTACTGCCGTGCTCCAGACTTACCATTCTCCCGAGGCAGCTGGCCACCCTGGGAAGAATCAACTCGTTTGGGCCATTTCCCAACAATTCTGGTGGCCTTGTCTACGTGCTGTTATAACTACCTTCGTAGCTGCCTGTTCCGTGTGTGCTCAGAGTAAGACTCCACAACATCTTCCAGTGGGCCTCCTACAACCCATACCCAACTGAGAAAGGCCCTGGACCCACCTGTCTATCGATTTCATTTTGGAGTTACCCAACTCCCAGGGCAACACAGTTATCCTTATGGTGGTTAAGCGGTTCTCAAAGATGTGTCATTGTATTCCACTTAAGAAGTTGCCCACTTCTAAAGAACTGGCTTCCATTTTTGCTCGGGAGATCTTTCGCTTACATGGGATAGCCAAGGTGATTGTCTCAGACAGGGGTAGTCAGTTTGTGCCCCGGTTCTGGCGAACCTTTTGTACACAGTTGGGAATTCAGCTTGCTTTTTCCTCTGCGTATCACCCGCAGTCTAATGGAGCTACAGAACCAGCCAATCAGTCCTTGGCTTCCTGATTGTCCCCGTTTATGGCAAATTATGGTTACCAACCTTCCATGTTGCCTGACTTGTTTGTTCCACAGAGTATTTCTGCGTTAGAGGAGCATCTCTGTGGTCTTCGTTCCAATTGGGCACAAGTCCAGGAGGCTTTGCATCATGCTAATGATAGGTACAGACTCCATGCTGACCACAGACTCCTGCCTGCACCTTCCTACCAGGTTGGAGACAGGGTCTGGCTGTCATCTTGCAACCTCTGACTTCGTGTTCCCTCACTGAAGTTCTTGTCACAACAATTTTCTTCCACTTCCAAATTGGAGTCTGTTCCAGTCCTGTGATTTCTCCTGATCATATTGTGGCTACGGTTCGCACCAGTCTCACTTCTCCTTTGGGTGACAAAATTCTTGCTGCTCAGGTACATGCTCCTCCTGAGAAACCTTGTGACTGCTGCTTTGTCCCAGAGAGTCTCCGTACTGTCGTGCTCCAGACTTACCATTCTCCCAAGGCAGCTGGCCACCCTGGGAAGAATCAACTCGTTTGGGCCATTTCCCAACAATTCTGGTGGCCTAGTCTACGTGCAGATGTAACTACCTTTATAGCTGCCTGTTCCATGTGTGCTCAGAGTAAGACTCGATGACATCTTCCAGTGGGCCTCCTACAACCCATAGCCAACTGAGAGAGGCCCTGGACCCACCTCTCTATGGATTGGGCAACACAGTTATCCTTATGGTGGTTGAGTGGTTCTCAAAGATGTGTCATTGTATTCCACTTAAGAAGTTGCCCACTTCTAAAGAACTGGCTTCCATTTTTGCTCGGGAGATCTTTTGCTTACATGGTCTACCCAAGGTGATTGTTTCGGACAGGGGTAGTCAGTTTGTGTCCTGGTTCTGGAGAGCCTTTTGTGCACAATTGGGAATTCAGCTTGTTTTTTCCTCTGCGTATCACCCGCAGTCTAATGGGGCTGCAGAACGAGCCAATCAGTCCTTGGCTTCCCGATTGTCCCCGTTTATGGCAAATTATGGTTTCCAACCTTCCATGTTGCCTGACTTGTTTGTTCCACAGAGTATTTCTGCGTTAGAGGAGCATCTCTGTGGTCTTCGTTCCAATTGGGCACAAGTCCAGGAGGCTTTGCGTCATGCCAACGATAGGTGCAGACTCCATGCTGACCACAGACGCCTGCCTGTGCCTTCCTACCAGGTTGGAGACAGGGTCTGGCTGTCATCTCGCAACCTCTGACTTCTATTCCCTCACTGAAGTTCGCACCTAGGTTTATTGGGCCTTTCCGTATTCTTCGCAGGTTTAACCCAGTGGCTTACGCATTAGACCTTCCTTCTAATATGCGAATGTATTTCATGCCTCCTTATTAAAATCTTTGGTCTGCAATTGCTTTACCAACTCAGTGCCACATCCTCACCCTGTACAGGTTGAGAACCATGAAGAGTATGAAGTACAGTCCATTGTTGGCTCCCGTGGGTTCCGTGGGCGCATACAGTGCCTGGTGCATTGGAACGGGTACGATCCGGAGGAACGCTCTTGGGTCTCATCCTCGGACGTTCACGCCCCTGTCCTCCTCTGTGATTTCATAGACGTTTTCCCCTCAAGCCTGGTGGTCCTCCGAGGGGAAGGGGTCATTGAGGAGGGGGTACAGTCAGGGCTGGGCTCAGCCCTTCCTTCTTTCAACTGGCCACCCAGCTGTCGGCTAATTGCCAGCTCCCATCTCTCTCCACAGTTACTCAGCTGTTGATGATCCTGCTCGTCAGTCCTGCCTACTTAAGCCATCCAGTCCAGAGGAGCTCTGCCTTCGCCTTGGTTACATCACAAGAAACTCCTCCTACGTTCCTGTTTAAACACTGGCTTTGCTGACATCCCTTCTGGCTCCAGATCCTGTTTGCTGTTCCATTATATTTATCTCTAACTTCTGGCTTGGCTGACTATCCATTCCGGTTTCTGAACTTTGGCTATTTTTTTACTACGTTTGTTTTTTTACTTGTATTATTAAACAAGTGTGATTTAACTGTACTTCATTCTCAGCCTGATTTCATGGTTTCTGAAACTCCTGCAGCTACCTCTCACCACTCTCCAGCTCTTGATGGAAATGCCAATATTTTCCTGCTTCTGGGCAGAGACATGCCAAAGGGTACACAAGGCTCAACAAAAAAATCATCATGCCACGTGACGCGCCATATGCCCAATGCCTTGAATTTGTGCAGGAAGTGTTTATGAGAGATCATGCTGAGCCTGCAGTACCTCTCAAAGAAGAAGAGGAATGTTGGTACCTCCCATGCTTTTATGTGTACCATCCTCACAAGCCAGACCAGGTCAGGCTGGTCTTCGACTCAAGTTCCCGATATGAAGAAGTTTCCCTCAATGATGTCCTCACCGGCCTAATCTGAACTACAACCTTATAGGAGTTTTGCACTGCTTCAGAGCCAGTTGCTATTCTGCCCAACATTCAGCAAATGTTCCACTGTTTCATAATTTGAGAAGACAACAGAAACTTCCTCAGGTTCCAATGGTATTGCAACAATGTCAGCGAATGAAAGTACATGTTTTTGGTAACAGCCCTACTTATTCTCTAGTAATTTATGGGCTGAGAAGTATAGCTCAAAAAGGTGAGCTCAGGATATGCTTGCCACTTACAACCTCTGGCTTCACAAAACAATGATAAGGTAATGAAAGCATTTCCTTCTGATGACTATGCTTTAGTGTAAAGGGACTCCAAGCTGGGAACAGATCTTTCTCTTATGCAATGTAGCCTCGGATTGCTTTGAGGTGTCAAACAAGACACATTCACATTTAAAGTATCACTTTGTAACAAACCCTTCATGAAACAAGGAGTTTTGTATAATGTGAACAGTATTTACAATGCTCTGGGTTTCATAACCCTTTACAATTCAGGGTAAGATACTTCTAAAACAGCTTACTTTTGAAAACACAGATTGGAATACCCCAACACTCAGAGAGAAACAACAAAGATGGGAATCATGGAAATAGTCCCTAAAAGTACTAAAACAACTTCAGATACCATGCTCTTACATTTCTTCATTCCTAACAAATACCAACAGAAGACATCCATGTTTTCTCTGATGCTTCCATTAAACAATAGCTGTGGTAGCCTACCTCAAAGTTATAGAACCAAGAGACAAAGTGATGCCGCGTACACACGGTCGGACTTTCCGGCATACTTGGTCCGGCGGACCAGAGTGTGCCGGACAATCCGCCCGTGTGTGGGCGGCGGCGGACTTTTCCGGCGGACTTCTTCCCAAAAGCCCGCCGGACCTAGATTTGAAACAAGTTTTAAATCTTTCCGTAGGACTCAGTTTCGGGCGGAAAGTCCGCTCGTGTGTGTGCTGGTCCGACGGAAAGCCCGCTCGTGTGTAGGCTGGTCCGACGGACCAGATACGACGCGAGGGCAGGGTATTGCATCTCGCGCTCTCTGCAATAGGAAAAACAAATTTTCCTATTGCGGTGAGCGCGGTGCATGCCAGGCCCTTAGGTCTGGTATGGATTATAAAGGGAACCCCCTACGCCGAAAAAACGGCGTGGGGTCCCCCCTAAAATCCATACCAGACCCCGATCCGAGCACGCAGCCTGGCCGGTCAGGAAAGGGGGTGGGGACGAGCGACCATTATTGGTGTCAGTGAACTCAGTAATAACCCCCAGCACTGGTTTCAGTGGCATTAATATCTCCCAGCACTGGTGTCAGTGGTGGCAATGATTACCCCCAGCATTGGTGTCAGTGGACTCAGTATTAACCCCAGCATTGGTGTCAGTGGACTGAATTATAACCCCCAGCATTAGTGTAAGTATTATTAACCCCCACACTGGTGGTCACAGGCAGTGAAATTAAACCCTGCATCGGTCCTCAGTGGCAGTGAAAGTTAACCCACCATAACTCTGGTGGTCACAGAAGTAAAGTTTACTAAAAGTTAAAAGTATATAAAAAAAGAGCTAGCACATTCTGTGGGGAAAGACTTCATATTAATAGTAGTAAGCGCAGCGCTGTCAGTTAAGAGATGACAAAAATAGATATAAGCATATAACCTCCAGCACACAGGTGTGGAAAAGTGCAAATAAAATAAAATCAGTGGCATAAGTTCATGCAAATGCTCATAGATCTTTAAGGACTGGTGCTTGGAAAGTGAGACACAAATTAGGAGAGTCCTCCATAGTCACCCCAAAAATGCAGCCTCTTACCATAAGGGTTTGAAAACCCCCAAAAATGGTCAAATAGTGCAGTTTTAAACCTCCAGATAAGAGTTATCAATCCGTTCACTGTATATGCACCACTGCTGTACCATAAAAGCCAGATTTCTTTCAGAAAAACATACGTTAAAAAGAGAACAAAAAAGGGGGGAAACACTATAAGCTCATCCAATTTAGTCCAGATTGAATGGGGAATAAAAAATGACTTAGAAAAATGCCTTCCCAATAAGACAATCTGTTCACAACGTCAGTTGGAGGTATTTAACGCAGACTGCTTGAAACATTGCTACAGGGCAAACAGACTCAATAAGTACATTGTATGGTGTGTGAAAGCGAGGATTATGATCATTTCATATCCATGACCTGTATCCATTCCTCATCACTGAGACTATTGGGTCTCCTACATATGGACTTGAACAAAGGGAATAATGACATGAGACAAGACGTCAAACGGTGAGCTGTATCAACCCCCATACGATTGAAGGGGGTATTTACTCAGATTTAAAATCCGTTTGACCCTTCAGTTTGTTCCTATGGATTCACTTCACTAACTACCAGTATATTCAAGTAGATCCTGTAAGCAATGAAGTCAACCTTGCTGCTGTCTTTCCAGGTGGAAAGTTTATAACACAGTACAATGCAAGTGCAATTTTTATTTAATCGGACAGTTGCCCTTGTTACTTGTGCGGTGCTGTTAGAGGAGGAGACCCTGACAGGAATTTAGTGCTTAAGGGACAGGTATTTATGAGCTACTAGGCACGTATACAATGGGAGGATTCCCTACACTGAACAAACCAGCATCTTATTAGCGGCCCTATGCAACATTTTCTATCTTAAAAACCACCTTCTAGTTGTTGATAGTGGCATAGAATTACCCTATAGACTAAATTATATATAGGGTTCCTGAAGTACCACCTTCCCAAGCTCCTTTGAATCATTGTGAACCTGTACCATCATTCAGAATACCATTTTCTGCCTCATCCTTTTTCTTACCTATGATTGAATAAATCCCCATAGATCCCGAAGAAGCGTTTCCTTTACACGCAACATGTAGAGCAGAATTGAGCACTTTATCACACGCTACCTTGTCAAGCTCTATAACTTTCAAGAATGATCAGTTTGGTCTTTGGGGTTTTTGATTACATTGTTGTAGGCGGTGTGTTACTCATGCTCATAGGCTAATTTTTGTGAATGAATTATATGAGGAACTTATGTAATTGTTTTGATTTTAAACTTGTAATAAATATCAATTTTTTATAAGATTGTGTTATGCCTAAAAAGTCCATCATCTGAAAATCATAAAATTCTCCTATTTATTTAATCGGAGTTCAAATACGAATCCCCAAAACAGATAATATCACTATTTTGTAAATTTTGAACTGTTTTTTTTTTTTTTTCTGACAGTATACATCCAGTTCATGAGACTGCTTTGAGGAGAGTTTATTTTCGTAGGGTGGATGAGAGCTGTCTATGATTGGTTGTGGTGGTCAACTGTGTCCCATTAAGACTATTGTCTTAATTTTAATTAAATGTGTTGGAGACGGGTGTGTATATATATATATATATATATATATATATATATGTATATATATATATATATATATATATATATATATATATATATATAAACTTTTTCTACTTTTTTCTAAATTTATTATGTGGCAATTTGTGGACATTAAATAAAGATATTTAGTTCAATCCGGTAGTTCCTCTTTGAAGAATATTCTTTGGGAACCTTTTCTGTTTTTTTCCTATACGTTAAAAAGAGAACAAGGCAATCTCATAGTGTAGTAAAAATCACAAACGATAAAAAGCCAGCATATCAAATGGAAGTTTCAAACCATCAAGATGGTCACAGTCCGTGCCGGTGCTCGATGACATCACATGCCAAGGGTGAAGTCACAAAAATAAATGATCGTTTGCGATTTTTACTCTTATCGGGATGTTTAAATCTGCACTATTTGACCATTCCTTGGGGTGGTAAAATCTTCCTGGTAAGAGACTGCATTATTGGGGTGACAGTGGCGGACTTTCCTAATTTGTGTCTCACCTTCCAGTCACCAGTCCCTACAGATTAATGAGCATTTGCATGGACTTATGTAATTGACTTGATTTTATGTGTTTACCTATTTATCTATTTTTTGTAATCTCTTAACTGATAGCGCTGCACTTATAAGTTTACCCCCCTACATTGGTGGTCAGCGGCAGTGAAAGTTACTCCTGCCTGCATGCTGGAGGCTACTGGCAGTGAAATATCCCACTCCCCACATTTGTGAAAGTTTCAGTGAAAGTTAACTGCCCTACATTGGTAGTCAGTGGCAGTGAAATTAACCCCCCTTACAATTGTCGTTACTGACAGTGATAAATTAATTCCACCCCCACCCCATTGGGGGTCAGTGGCAGTGAAATTTAGTACCAACCCCACCCTTCTGCATTGCTGGGCATGGCAGTAAAAGTTGACTCCCCCCTCATAATCTCCTCACTCCCCATTACTAGACATGGCATTAAAAGTTTAACTCCCACCCCCCTTACCTGGTCACATGCTCCCACGCCTCTCTTTCTCACTCCTCAGCCCAAGATTGCTCCAAGCCCACCAGTACAGTCTTTCACTGGCAGCACTGGAACAAGAGACCATTCCAGTGTCTGGCACGATACAGAGGGCCAGTGGGCCACATGGGCCCCCCAGGCCACGTGTTGGACAGCAGGGCCCTGAATAATCGCCACCATTGAAAAATAAATTATCTAAATTATCTTATTTTGGCCTAGAGATGGGCTTTAAAAACCAAAACACACTTGGTAACATGTTGAATATAGTCAATTATATTATGCACAGAAACATCACACCTTGACCAGAACAGTTTTAATACAGTAGTGGCATTATGCATCCAGCAAATGCATTATTAATTTACAGTCAAGCTCTTCCAGTCCAGCTCTCTACGGTTCCCCACCTCATCTCTAAATTCCCCTTAAATAGATACTTTGGGTTACAGGCTGGCCACCATCTCCTCCAGCCACCATTTTTCCAGCTTAGCCGCTTCAGCCCCACTTCACACATTTAAAGAAAGCATATAGATAAATAAGTAAAGTGCTACCAAAAAAAGTCTCCTCAAAATTACAATCCACACATAGAAAATACAGTGTTAAAAAAATGTCCATTCACCATGGGCTTCTTATGCACAAAAACATCCAGACCACAGTCCATAACATGTACAAAAATGTCCCACATCCTGGATAATATATGAGTATATATTCTCAGGGTTTTTTCCAGCCAGAATGTGGTAGATCTGTTCTGCCACCTGTGGCGGTGGCCCTGTACACTATACACTGTTATTTCTTATCACTTGTAAACACAGAAGCCCGGCTGGTTTGTAACAAGTGACAGATACCTCTCCTAGCAGCTCCCATAGAACTCTCCTTGCCTGACACACAAAGCGGGGAAATGGGAGTGGCAGCTGCCGTTGCACAGTATGTATATGGGCTGCAGGGAGGGTATCCCATGCTGAGCTGCAGTCTTGTGTCTGAATGCCAATGGCCACCTGCTGCCTGCTGGTTGATCTTGCTGTTGATGTAGGTGCTGGCCACTGGGGAATAAGTGGAACCCCAAAATAAGACAGGGCGGCTGCTGGGAGTTAAGCAGATGAGGACAGTGGGAGGGGGGATCGTGTGTGCAGAGGAGAGGACTGTGGGAGCTGAAGAAGATGGCTGCAAACCTTAGCTGTTGAGGAGAAGGGGTGGGGGGGTGCAGAGATAAGCTGCACTCCTGAGCTATGCATTCTGAGCATAACGCACTTCTGAACCCTGCATTCTGAGCATATTGCACTCCTGAACCCTGCATTCTGAGCGGAATGCACTACTAAATCCTGCATTCTGAACGTAACACACTCCTGAACCCTACATTTTGAGCATAAAGCACCCCTGAACCCTGCACTCTTTGCATAGTGCACACCTGATCCTTGCATTCTGAGCATAATGCATGCCTGAACCCTGCATTATGAGCATAATGCATTACTGAACCCTGCATAGTGAGCATAACACACTTCTGAACCCTGCATCCTGAGCATAACACACTCCTGAACCCTGCATTCTGAGCATAATGCACTTCTGAACCCTGCTTTCTAAGCGTAATGCACTCCTGAAGCCTGCATTCTGAGCATAACACACTCCTGAACTCTGCATTCTGAGCATAACACACCATGTTGGGACTTATCGTACAGCACAGGAGAGCGAACATTGTGGTATTTTCCAATGTGGAAATCTCAGAACTGGGTGTAAAGAAATACAAATCCTTTGCCATTTAAAACAGCTGCTTTATACACTATGGGATTGATTTACTAAAACTGGCACGTGCAAAATCTCGTGCGGCTGTTTATGGTAGCCAATCAGCTTCTTACGTGAGCTTGTTCAATTAAGCTTTGACAAAAAAAAAATACTTGAAGCTGACTGATGTCTTTGCAGAGCTGCACCAGATTTGGCACTCTCCAGTTTTAGTAAATCAACCCCTATGTATATTTTCTGTGTATTTATTGTAGGCATAGGCATTTACAGGCGTTTAGAAAAGAAGTGTTTACCGGCTGAAAAAAACATGTTCAGGAGAGGAACTTTTGAGCAGAGAAAACACTTGATGTGTTTAAACGGTAAAGGCGTTCATTCATTCCAGTGGCCAGAATAAATTAATGGTCAATGGAGTCCTTTAACACGCAAAAACTTAACGTGCCTAAACGCCCCCTAAAGGAATGTGCAATAAGTGGCTTTAGGTGTGTTTTTAAAGCAGCTTTTTCCTGCCGGTAGTAAAAGGCATTCAGAGGAGAAAGTCAAATGCCCAGTGTGCATGAGGCCTAATGCATGACAATTATATCACTTAACAGCCAAAAAAACAGTCAACCTAAATTAACCCTTTCATTATTGGCCACACATTTCTTACTAAAGGTAGCTTTAGTCTACTGGTCTTTCCAATACAAAGAACACTTCTCTACATACAAATTAATTAGGGGAAGAAATAATGTTCCAAATATATTATTGGTTACCTTCTGATGAGCTGGAAGTAGAAATAAATTGAGATTCTTCAGAAGATTCTTCAGAAGATTCTTCAGATGATTCTTCAGAAGATTCTTCAGATGATTCTTCAGAAGATTCTTCAGATGATTCTTCAGATGATTCTTCATAGGATTCTTCAGATGATTCTTCATAGGATTCTTCAGATGATTCTTCATAGGATTCTTCAGATGATTCTTCATAGGATTCTGAACTATAGGATTCTGAACTATAGGATTCTGAACTATAGGATTCTGAATTTGAGGAAAGTATGTAGAATTCAAATGATTTAGGCCAGGGACCACATTTACTCGATTTCACTCCATTGTTTATGGAACCGTCATATGAATTACGCCCATCTGTCTTGTGAACTAAATTACGCCCACCTTCATTATTCATTATTCCTACATGGATTGCAGCCAGGCATATAGATGAGTCCTAAAATACAGAAAATAATTTTTTTTTTCTTTTTCAAATATAATTTCTAAATAATCAGTAAGTAGTAAGTAGTCCCACTTACTTCTGTATACACAATATCTCCTTTAACAAGCATTTTCTGGGTAATGCATCCTCTTGGACATGTTACTCTTAAAAGCAAAAGTAAATCAAAATCTTACTATCCTTATGATAATGATATTGAAATATGATCAGATGTACATGTATACATACATGGTTAATGGTTCTTTGAGCACTTCTCCAGTCGTAGAACATGAAGCATCAACTATAATATAAAACCAAAACCCAATTTATATCACATATCAAGTAATCACACACGAAAGTAATAAACATATTGTATACTCCGTAACCATTGAGCAAGTAAGGTGGCTGATTTTAAAAAAAATTTACCAGTTACAAAAATATGATCCTGAATAAGTTGCAAAGTGAGCCTGAAGTCTCTAATAAAGCCTTTCTCAATGTTTTTACCTTGGAGGAACCCTTGAAAGAAATGTTCAGGCCTTAGGGAATCCTGAAATATTTTTTTAATCTAAAGCTTGCGGTACGTTAGTGTGATGTAATCAGTGAGTTGAAGATGTAATAATACATTTAAAAAATATAAATTAAAATGTACCTTTTTAATTTAGAACCTGGAATAGCTCAGTAACATCATTTAGGGGTATAATGTGTCAGCATTCATGCAAAATTCACAAATAATAAGCATAATATTTGTAACATGTGACATGTCAGTCTATGTTTGTTACCTCAGGGTGAATGTAACATTCCCTAACATTTAAACCTAAGAGAAAATAGCATTAGGAACATTCAACAAGAAGAGTTAAAGAACATTTGATCAAAGAGAAAAAAGCCCAACTCTAAAGGCTAAGAACATTTGGCCAGGACCGGAAACGATATGGGGAAGGCCTCAAAATGGAAAATTGTCAAATTAATGGGTGTTCAGCTGACCCTTCAGGTTTTGCTTGGAAGTTAAGTGGGAACCCTAAGCAAAAGAAACAAGAGAAAAAGCATGGGGTTACCCAAAATCCATATCATACCCTTATCCAAGCATGGAGCCTGGCTGGTCAACCCTGACCCAGTATTTGTTGGGGTCTGTAGACTGGGGGATCATTGGACTCTGGAAGCCCGGTTTAACTGTAAGGGAGTCCCTAGATACCAGCAAGGGGTACATAATACCCCTACTAAGAAACAAAAAAGAACACAGACTGGTGACATGATCTTCTCCTGCCAACTGCTCGCCGCAAATGACAGCACCCAGTCACAATGTAAGCAAAGCAGTGGGGTATCTGGGAATCTGATGATCAAATATGGATCCCCCTATATGTTCATTATAGTGATGGGGGCTAGGAGCTGTCATTTGGTGCTAATGAAGCGACATGATTAGAAGAATAAGCGTTTTTTTTAATCTGCGGATTGGTGGGCGTGGTTCATCATGATTGATGTGGATGCGATTGATGACAGATTTACATTGTAGGACATTTTCTTGTTTTAAATTGTGAGTGTTTACTTACTTCAGTTTTTTGTTGTATGAATAAGTAGGTGTATTATGTACCCCTTACTCATTTATATAGGGAGGAGCAGTATCTGGGGTTCCCTTTATTGATACTAACGGGGCCCTCCACATTCCGTTAAGCCCCATGCCCCCGCAACCACCAGGATAGGGTTGTCAGGAAAAGGCCCTTGCCTGATGTTGAGAGCATGTGGCCTGATATGGTTCAGCCCAGCTGCATGCAAAGTCAAGGGTCCAGTATGAAATTTTGGGGGGACCCCATGCGTTTTCTTTTTGTATGGGGTTCTCCTCCTGAAATCTATACCAGTCTTGAATGGCTGCAAGTGGTGGAAACCTCAGGGACCTTAGTTGAGAAATCCTGTTCTATTACAAGGAATAGGAAGCGTGATGGCACAACTGCAATGGTGGTCGTATATCTTTTAAAACCATAATAATAATCTTGAGTAATGTACTCAATAATAAAGATTTAAAGTGGTTGGAAACCTCAGACATGAAATATGAAAAAAGAACATCCTTCTACACTGTGTAATATCCTCTGTCCAAAGTACTGTGATTTCTTTCTGCAGTCTAGTTCCTTTTCCCGACACCAAGAGTTAGGGCCAATTCACACCAATGCATTTTACCTCAGTTGTAAAATGCAGATCAACAGAAGAACATCTGAAAAACAATAATTCCCCATGTGTCCTATTCATACCATAACATTGTGTTGCGCTAAAATGCAAAATATACAGTGCCTTAAAAAAGTATTAATACCCCTTAAAATTTTCCACATTTTGTCATGTTACAACCAAAAACATAAATGTATTTTATTGGGATTTTATGCGCAAGACCAACACAAAGTGGCACCTAATTGTGAAGTGGAAGGAAAATGATAAATGGCTTTCAACATTTTTTACAAATTAATATCTGAAAAGTGTGGCGTGCATTTGTATTCAGCCCCCTTTACTCTGGTAACCCTAACTAAAATCTAGCGGAACCAATTGCCTTCATAAGTCACCTAATTAGTAAATAGAGTCCACCTGTGTGTAATTTAATCTCAGTTTAAATACAGCTGTTCTGTGAAGCCCTCAGAGGTTTGTTAGAGAACCTTTGCATACAAATAGCATCATGAAGGCCAAGGAACACACTAGACAGGTCAGGCATAAAGTTGTGGAGAAGTTTAAAGCAGGGTTAAGTTATAAAAAAAATATCCCAAGCTTTGAACATCTCACAGACCACTTTTCAACAGTGTTAATTTTAGTCTTAGGACTAAAATGGCATTTTAGTTTTAGTCCCATTTTAGTCTTCTGCAATTGTTTTAGTCATATTTAGTCGACTAAATCTCCAGTACATTTCAGTAATTGCAATTTAGTTTTAGTCATAGTCTTTTGACTTAAATGGCATTTTAGTTTTAGTCTCATTTTAGTCTTTTGACTAAAATGGCATTTTAGTTTTAGTCTCATTTTAGTCTTTTGACTAAAATGGCTTTTAGTTTTAGTCGTATTTTAGTCATCTCAATTGTTTTAGCTTTAGTCATTTTAGTCGACTAAAATGTTTTAGTCGTTTTAGTCGACTAAATTAACACTGCTTTTCAATCCATCATCCAAAAATGGAAAGAGTATGGCACAACTGCAAACCTACCAAGACATGGCCGTCCACCTAAACTGACAGGCCAGGCAATGACAGCATTCATCAGAGAAGCAGCTAAGAGGCCCATGGTAACTCTGGAGGAGTTGCAGAGATCCACAGCTCAGGTGTGAGAGTCTGTCCACAGGACAACTATTAGTCGTGCTCTCCACAAATCTGGCCTTTATGGAAGAGTGGCAAGAAGAAAGCCATTGTTGAAAGAAAGCCATAAGAAATCCTGTTTGCAGTTTGTCATGTGGGGGACACAGCAAACATGTGGAAGAAGGTGTTCTGGTCAGATGAGACCAAACTTGCATTTTTTGGCATAAAAGCAAAACGCTATGTGTGGCGGAAAACTAACACTGTACATCACCATGAACACACCATCCCCACCATGAAACATGGTGGTGACAGCATTATGTTGTGGAGATGCTTTTCTTCTGCAGGGACAGGGAAGCTGGTCAGAGTTGATGGGAAGATGGATGGAGCCAAATACAGGGCAATCTTAGAAGAGAACTTGTTATGCTGTGTACACACGATCAGGATTTTGGTCGGAAAAAAGATATAATGGCTTTTCTGCTCAAGCTTTCCTTTCATACACACGGTCACACAAAAGTTTGCTGAACTTTCGACCGTCAAGAACGCGGTGACGTACAGCACTATGACGAGCCAGATTCCCGACAGGCCAGGCTCGGGCCGGGGCCAGGTCGGCTCGGTTTGGGCAGGTCCACTCTGCTTCGGCAGGGAGCATATCCGCTCCGCTCAAGCCGCCTCCCCCACCCCAGTAATGGAGGGCTCCATGTGCCGCGCTGCATGCTGGGAAGTGTAGTTTCCAGCACAGTCCCGCGCAGATTCACGTCTTCCTCACGCAGACAGGAGGCTTCAGGCAACAGCCTACTAACAAGTGAGGACCCCTGTCCACCCCTCTGTCCCCCGTCCACCCCACTGTCCCCCTGTCCACCCCACTGTCCCCCTGTCCACCCCTCTGTCCCCCCCTCTGTCCACCCCTCTGTCCACCCCTCTGTCCACCCCTCTGTCCCCCCCTCTGTCGTCCCCCTGTCCCCCCCTCTGTCCCCCTGTCCCCCCCTCTGTCCCCCTGTCCACCCCTCTGTCCATCCCATTGTCCCCCTGTCCACCCCTCTGTCCCCCTGTCCACCCCACTGTCCACCCCTCTGTCCCCCTGTCCACCCCACTGTCCCCCCCTCTGTCCCCCTGTCCACACCTCTGTTCACCCCTCTGTCCCCCTGTCCACCCCTCTGTCCCCCTGTCCACCCCTCTGTCCCTCTGTCCACCCCACTGTCCCACTGTCTCCCTGTCCACCCCACTGTCCTCCCCTCTGTCCCCCTGTCCCCCTGTCCACCCCTCTGTCCACCCCACTGTCCCCCTGTCCACCCCACTGTCCACCCCTCTGTCCCCCTGTCCACCCCTCTGTCCCCCTGTCCATCCCTCTGTCCCCTTGTCCATCCCTCTGTCCCCCTGTCCATCCCCTCTGTCCCCCTGTCCACCCCTCTGTCCATCCCACTGTCCCCCTGTCCACCCCACTGTCCCCCTGTCCATCCCCTCTGTCCCCCTGTCCATCCCCTCTGTCCCCCTGTCCATCCCCTCTGTCCCCCTGTCCTTCCCACTGTCCCCCTGTCCATCCCCTCTGTCCCCCTGTCCGTCCCCTCTGTCCCCCTGTCCGTCCCCTCTGTCCCCCTGTCCGTCCCCTCTGTCCCCCTGTCCATCCCCTCTGTCCCTCTGTCCGTCCCCTCTGTCCACACCACTGTCCCCCTGTCCATCCCCTCTGTCCACCCCACTGTCCCCCTGTCCATACCCTCTGTCCATCCCCCTGTCCATCCCTCTGTCCCCCTGTCCATCCCCCTGTCCACCCCTCTGTCCCCCTGTTCATCCCACTGTCCCCCTGTCCACCCCTCTGTCCACCCCACTGTCCCCCTGTCCACCCCACTGTCCCCCTGTCCGTCCCCTCTGTCCCCCTGTCCATCCCCCTGTCCATCCCCTCTGTCCCCCTGTCCATCCCCTCTGTCCACCCCACTGTCCCCCTGTCCATCCCCTCTGTCCACCCCACTGTCCCCCTGTCCATCCCCTCTGTCCATCACCTGTCCACCCCTCTGTCCACCCCTCTGTCCATCCCCCTGTCCACCCCTCTGTCCCCCTGTCCATCCCCCTGTCCATCCCCCTGTCCATCCCACTGTCCCACTGTCCACCCCACTGCCCCCCCCCCCCGTCCCCCTGTCCACCCCTCTGTCCATCCCTCTGTTCCCCTGTCCATCCCCTATATATATTATTATTTATTATTCATTCTTTTATTCTTTTGCACTACAAAAAAGATGTGTGCATAGGAATTTAGGAATTAGTTCATATTTTTTTTATACTATAGTGCGGCCCCCCAACAGTCTGAGGGACCGTAAACTGGCCCCCTGTCTAAAAAGTTTGAGGACCCCTGGTTTAGATCAAAGCATATTCATGTGTTATGCCCTGTACACAAGGTCGGACATTGATCGGACATTCCGACAACTTGTCTTGCATACACACGGTCACACAAAGTTGTCGGAAAATCTGATCATTCTGAACGCGGTGACGTAACACACGTACGTCGGGACTATAAATGGGGCAGTAGTCAATAGCTTTCATCTCTTTATTTATTCTGAGCATGCGTGGCACTTTGTGCGTCGGATTTGTGTACACACGATCGGAATTTCCGACAACGGATTTTGTTGTCGGAAAATTTTATAGCCTGCTCTCAAACTTTGTGTGTCGGAAAATCCGATGGAAAATGTGTGATGGAGCCTACACACGGTTGGAATTTGCGACAGCGAGGTCCTATCACACATTTTCCGTCGGAAAATCCGACTGTGTGTACAGGGCATTAGAATGGCCCAGTCACAGTCCAGACCTAAATCCAATTGAGAATCTGTGGCAAGACTTGAAAATTGCTGTTCACAGACACTCTCCATCCAATCTGACAGAGATTGAGCTATTTTGCAAAGAAGAATGGGCAAAAATGTCACTCTATAGATGTGCAAAGCTGACAGAGACATCCCCAAAAAGACTTGCAGCTGTAATTGCAGGTAAAGGTGGTGCTACAAAGTATTGACTCAGGGGGGCTGAATACAAATGCACGCCACACTTTTCAGATATTCATTTGTAAAAAAATTTGAAAACCATTTATCATTTTCCTTCTACTTCACGATTATGTGCCACTTTGTGTTGGTCTATCACATAAAATCCCAATAAAATACATTTACGTTTTTGGTTGTAATATGACATAATGTGGAAAATGTCAAGGGGTATGAAAACTTTTTCAAGGCACTGTATGTTACCAGACTTCAAAATGTATGCCACCCTTTGTCAAAATGTATGTCATTGGACGTCAGCGCGTGTTAAAATGCAACTAAAATGGATGGAAATGTATAGGCATTTTAGCACAAGTCAGTGTGAATTGACCCTAAAAAAGGTGACTGGGGAGGGAGATCCAGCACTCAGCCTTTAAATGATATCCACAGTTGTGCTTGTTCACCATACTGTGTGAAGATGGGGGGTGTCCCTTCCCTCCAATCAGGGCTCAGAGTTGTCCTCACTAG
Organism: Aquarana catesbeiana; assembly: GCF_042186555.1. NCBI lineage: Eukaryota > Metazoa > Chordata > Amphibia > Anura > Ranidae > Aquarana > Aquarana catesbeiana. The sequence goes on along the minus strand of NC_133330.1, from coordinate 273,846,367 downwards.
GCTCGGCTCTGTGAAGACTTCAGATCCCCGCCCCCTGCTGCTGAAGCTGAGAAGAAACCCTTTCATCATTGTGTTTTCAGAACAATCTGCACAAGTAGTGATTGCAGATAAACAGGTACAACGTATGTAGGTGTATCACCTAATGCTAGTCACTTCACTGGGTAAGTGTTTTCAACCACCTTAAAAAAGTTTTATAGTGGCTGTGCCACTACACTGCCTGTTAACTTTAGAAAGTTTTATTCATCAAAACAAGTACAAGCTTGCTCAGTCCAACATGACTTTCTCTAATGCTATCAGCCTGTGACTTTTTTTTATTTAATCCTGAATCCAAAATGAAATCAGCACAAATATTTTAAAGTGTATGTTGGCTCTTCTTTTTTCTTTTTTTTTTTTCATAGATTAGGAAAGTGTTAAAACACCAACTTATTTTTTGCTTTCTCTGTCCCAACAAGGCGATTTTCTTTCACTTTCTGTCCAGGGGCCAAAACGTTAAGTGGAAGGAAATTTCTCAAAAGTAAATAGAATTCCCATCTTGCTTCACTTCCCTGAAGTAAAAGCAGAGTCTCCACTCCCATGTAGCTTATACATGCTTGTTCTACAGCATGATGAACATTTTTGAAGGGCGTGTGTCTATCAGTTTTGTAACTGCTAATTCACAAGTCAATCCGCCCCTGGTCACACCTAGTACTGCCCATTACTTTATGGATTGACAGCACCATTGCTAACCCCTCACCCCCAATGTGAGCTGCAGTGACTTGAAGGGGGAGCGATGGAGGCACGGGGTAGAAAAACGGGAACAATCAGGTCAACTCCAGCATGGCTAAATGGAGATAGTGGTAGAATTTCCTTTAGCCCAAGTCAGAAACTCAGATGAATGTCGAAACTTGGACCAAGCAGTCCAGGCGTAAGAAAACTGTTCTTCTCTTCCCGTTTCCTGCGCCAACAGCCATTTTAGGTCTCTAATGGAGTCTAATTCGGTTACCCACTCCCTGAGGGAGGCTACAGACGTTGATTTCCAATGGCAAGGAATGACATCTCTGGCTGCAGCGAGAAAGTGTTTAAAGCGGAGTTCCGCCTGGGAAAAAAAATTAAAAGTCAGCCACTACAAATACTGACTTTTAATATATGGACACTTACCTGTCCAGGGAGCCCATGATGTCGGCACCTGAAGCCGATCTTCGGATCAAATCACAGGTGCTGCCACCACCGTTCCTGGAAAGGGAACCAGAAAGTGAAGACTTTTGGCTTCACTCCTTGTTCCCTACTGCGCATGGGCAGGTCCCCCTTGCTCGTTCTGAATGGTCCTTGCTGTCTTCTGGGACCCGTGTGTCCCCCAGAATACAGCGGGGGGAAGGAGGAGGGACTGGACATAGCATAGTTGGCCACAGAAAGTGCGGTGATCTATGCCCGGAAGTAGGAGCAAATACCTGGATTTGACAGGTATCTGCTCCCCCCTCCCCCTGAGAGGTACCAAATGTGACACCGGAGGGGGGAAGGAATCCGATAAGCGGAAGTTCCATTTGTGGGTGGAAATCTGCTTTAAGCACATCTTCCTTCACTGTCTTTAGAGGTCAAGGAATCATGGGCAGGAAAGCCCCTCTGGGTGATGCGTGGATAGTTGTATTCATAAGTTTACCATATAAGTCAAAGATATGTTTCCAAAACATTCTCACCGGGGGGGGACAATCCCACCAGATGTGGACCAAGTTTGACTTTGAATCATGACATTGCCAACAAATATCAGCTATTTCATGAAAATGGTAAAGGGTAGAGGGACACCTATACCATCTAGTTACCAATTTATATCCCCTTTCTTGGATTTTCATGGTTAATGACATTTTATGAGTCAGGATAAAACTTTTTTGCTAATTCGAGGGAGTGAAAGTCTGTTCTAAAAAGCATTCTTAAACAGAATTGTAGGGCAGAGGAAGAGATGGAGTGTTCTTTCCAGGTCTAATATCTGTTGCGCTGGGTTAAATTCCAGTGCCTATTGGACTGTATAGCCAAATTTAGATACATTGGGGCGTATTTATAAAGCAGTGAATGTAACTTTCACCATTCGCTGGTGGTCAATCAATCTCTGTCATTTAAACATGCAGCACAAAGTTCATCTGTTGTGAATTTATGGTGACTGTCACATTCAGTGCTTTATTCATATACCATATTGCCTGATCCCATCCATGACCCCCAGTACAATTGCTCCCCATCTCACTACTCCATGCCATGGTTTCCAGGCTCCACTGTCTTACCTGCTGGCATGGGACCCACATGATGGGTGTCTCTGAGTAGAGGGGAAGGAGACCAGTGAACATCTGTTTCCTGATCTTCCCTAGCTAGTAAGAACTGGGAAGCGACAAGGATATTGTCACTTCAAATTTCCGCTGTCATTTTTTCCTGGCTTCTGTGGCCAGGGAAGACGCTAACAGAGCACAATGTGCATTCCTTTTAACTTCAGGGGAGTGCAGGTGAGACATCAGGGTCTTATAGACACCCTGCTCACATAAACATGCACATACATATGTAAACACACATGTTGGGGACGCCTATGTATGAAAATGTTGATTGCGCTACATGGGTTACATATCGCTGCACATGCCGTAGTGAAAGTAATCATTTTAAAGTGGTTGTAAAGACAGAAGGTTTTTTACCTTAATGCATTATGTGCATTAAAGGGTAGCTCCACTTTTGCGGGGGAAAAAAATATCAAATAAAGAAAAAATAATATAGCAAATACAATTGCAACTCAAGTCATATTGTAATTAAAAATTACATTAACTTTTCAATCTGCTTCGCTGTAATTTTCTGACATTGCAATGCAATATGACTACTTGGAGGTGTTCTATACACAGAATGTGTACAGAATGCCCTCAAGAAACATAATTTCCTGCTTGTGTGATTGGCTCACTGATTTTCCTAGACACAAGTCAGATTTCAGGCATCCCCTGCAACAAACATGTTATGTTTGGTGTGATACTCCCAAAAGGAAATCATGGCTAAAGGGATGCAGGCACAGCAGCTTTCATCATTAGAGCTTTGCAGGTGCAGCAGCTGGTTGATAATTATGAAACCACTCCCATTGGATACACTTTCCCACATGGACAGAGAGCAACAAACTGTGATTTCTTCAGAATCGCAAAAGGTAGGAATCTGCAACAAAGTTTGTTAAAATCCCTGCACTGTACATAGATCACCCAGAGGGGAATGTTTTTTTTTTTCTCAACAAAAGTGGAGTTACACTTTAAGATAAAAAGCCTTTTGTGTTCAGCAGTCCCTCTCAGCCTCTCTAATACTTACCTGAACCCTGTCTCGGTACAGCGGTGTGCACGAGTGCCTCGGCCATCCAGAACTCTCCCTCCTGAATGGCTGAGACACAGCAGCGGCGCCAGTTGCTTCCGCTGCTGTCAATCAAAGTCAGTTAGCCAATGAGGAGAGAGAGGGGGCGGGGCGCAACTGCAGCTCCGTGTCTGCAGGAGGGAGGAGCCAGGAGCGCCGGCGAGGGACCTGAGAAGAGAAGGATCTGGTCTGCTCTGTGCAAAACCACTACTCAGACCAGGTAATTATAACATGTTTGTTATTTTCAAAGAAAGCAAACCAAGACTTTGGTATCACTTTAAAGCTGAACTCCAACTTTCTTTTCACTGAATGGAATGATGAGTCCCAGCATAGACCATTCCTCTGTACCATGTTACTCTGATGTCTGCAGATCTCCTGATATTCTGCGTTTAGTTTAAGCTTTGTACCATGTGACAGCCTGTATAGTCTGGATGTAGACTTAGTGCCTTCCAGCCACTTCCTGTAGCATCTCTAGCTTAGAACACACCCTCTGTAGTCTTTCAGTCTGTGCAAATGATTCTTCCTTCACAGCTCTGATGGTGGGTGGGATGGAATATGTCCTAATTAGCATTCAGTCCCACCCAGTCACACCTACAGAAAGAGTACAAACCTCGCAAGTCCCACCTCACAAATCACACTCTCCCAGAGCCTAAACCCTCCCTGAAACTACAGAGGCTCAAAGCATGACGGGAAATGTAGTATCAGGACTGGTAAAGGAAGGATACAGGAAGTCAGAACTTTGAAATTCAGCCAGGAGAAAGAGTGACATCACAAACACAAAAACCTGCCTTTTACTGCTAAAGTAGGTAAGATGCAGATAAAATGACAGTGGGGTGGTGATTTGTTTACATGCACAACGCATCTGTTGTTTTGGGGAGGAAAAGCTGAAGTTTTGCTTTAAAGACATGATTCATGGTTAACTCAAAACTGATGACCTGTAAGGACTTTTAAAGTGTCACCCATATAAAATTTGGGGTACCAAGATTTGTCATTGTTTCTCGCATGCACACAATCTTAAAGCCTGACATGTTGGGTATCTATTTACTCGGCACAACCTAATATTTTATATGTTACCAAATATGATGGCAATATATTGTGTGTGTGTGCACTAAAATTAATGTTATTGTATATTCTACCAAAAATTCGCTTTTGGTATACTGTTGCTCTAATATCGTGTGACACAAAAAATTGGAACTACAATGATTAAAAAAATGCTTTTGTCAGTGAAAGAGTTAAAGAATAAGAAAGGATTGATACACTGATAATAAATAATTACCTTCTGGTAGTTTCTCAGGCTTCTTTTCAGCTACTTTCTTAGGTAATGGTTTTACAACAAATTTGTTTTCTTCTGGTTTTCTTTCTAATATAAATGGTTTAACGCCTTTTTTGTTTGGAATTCCGGAATGAATTGCTGCCACGCATATTGAAATTTCCTGTTTTGTTTATTTTTTTTTTCAAAAGAAAAAAAATCCAATTACATTTGATTGCAGTTTCACTAAAGCTTGGCCATACACACACAGTTAATTTTCTCTCAGATATTACACACACAGATATTACACACACACACACACCCACATTCTGGGACATTGTATTCTGACAGTAGCACCCGCAGCTCTCACAATCAGCAGCCACTAATCAATGGAAATGTTTCCAACATGTTCCCCCCAACAGATATTGATTAATATTGTTTGATATTGATAACGATCAACATCTGTTGAGTGGGAGAGCCCACACACTGATCGAAATGCAGGGAGTTTCTGCTGTACCAGCTGAATATCGATCAATGCATGGCAAGCTTTAGCTTGTTCTTAGTATAAGGGTACTTTCATTCTGGGACGGGCGGGCGTCGGCAGTAAAGCGCCGCTATTTTTATCAACGCTTTACCGTCATTTTTGAGTCACTTTTCGGCAGTTAGCAGGGCGCTTTTAACCCCCGCTAATGGCCAAAAAAGGGTTAAAAGCGCCGCTTCCCCTTGATTTCAATAGGCAGGGGCGCTTTAGGAACAGTGTATACATCGCGCCTACAGCGCCTCAAAGATGCTGCTTGCAGGACTTTTTTGAGCATCCTGCCAGCACACCTCTCCAGTGTGAAAGCACTCGGGCTTTCACACTGGAGTGAGAGGAGAGGCGCTTTACAGGCGCTTTTTGCAGGCGCTACCTTTCACGCTATGGCGCCTGTAAAGCGCCTCAGTGTGAAAGGGGTCTTATTCATTTGTAACTTACATTGCTATATTCATCTGTGTTCTGCACTATGTCTTCTTCTATTTCACAGTGCAGTGGACATATCACCCTGTAGAAGAAGAAAACATATCAATGGGTTCTCATGCAGGAAAATATCACCCAATTCAGTTTATGTAGGAGTGCTCCCTCTCCTACTGAATAATGAAAAGCGATCACATTAGTAATCATGAGTGTAATGGGTTTTGGGTAAGTATTCTGTTTCTATCTCTCCCTTATTGGAGATTTCATTATACTATAGGCTACTGATTACACTAATTAACCTTTTTGGTGTATACAAAGCCAGAATTACGTCTCTATATTGGTGCTTGGAAGAGTTGTTGGATTTGGTTTTAAAGCCTTTATGAGCATTTCTACTGACATTGTTTAAAGTGTAACTCCACTTTTGTGGGGGAAAAAAAAATCAAATAAAGAAAAAATAATATAGCGAATAAAATTGCGACTCAAGTCATATTGTAATTGAACGTTATTAAAAATTACCTTTCCTTTTTAATCTTCAGCTGGTGTAATTTTGTGAAAATGCAATGCAATATGGCTACCTGGAGGTGTTCTGTAGAAAGAATATGTACAGAACGGCCCCCAGAAACATAATTTCCCGCTTGTGTGATTGGCTCACCAATTTTCCCAGAAGTCTACACTAAGATACAAGTCAGATTGTTGGCATCCCCTGGAACACGTCTTAAGGGATGCAGGCACAGCAGCTTTCCTCATTAGTGTCCTGCAGGTGCCACAGCTGGTTGATAATTATGAAACTACTCCCATTAGATTCATTTCCCACAGGGACACAGAGGAATAAACAGTGATTTCTTCAGAATAACAAAAATTAGGAATCCGCAACAAAGTTTGTAAATATCTTTCAAATTAAGGGTCCTTTCACACTGGGGTGGTTTTCAGGCGCTATTGCGCTAATAATAGCGCCTGCAAACCGACCCGAAAGTGCTGCTGCTTTGATTCCTGTGTGAAATCCCCAAGGGCTTTCACACTGTAGCGGTGCGCTAGCAGGGCGGGAAAAAAAGTCCTGCTAGCAGCATCTTCGGAGCGGTGAAGGAGCGGAGTGTATGCCGCTCCTTCACCGCTCCTGCCCATTGAAATCAATGGGACGGTGCGGCTATACCGCCGGCAAAGCGCCTCTACAGAGGCGCTTTACGGTGGTTTTTAACCCTTTCTCGGCCGCTAGCGGGGGTAAAACCGCCCCGCTAGCGGCCGAATACCGACGGTAAAGCGCTGCTTACAATAGCGACGCTTTACCGCCGACGCCGCCCCCGCCCCAGTGTGAAAGGGCCCTTACATAGATCATCCAATGTTTTTTTCTCAACAAAAGTGGAGGTACGCTTTAACCACTTGACTTCCAGACCAGATTTCATGACCAGGCCATTTTTTGTGATACGACACTGCGTTACTCTAACTGACAATTGCTCGATCATGCAACGCTGTACTCAAATTAAATTTGTGTCCTTTTTTCCCCACAAATTCTTTTAGTGGCATTTTTTTTTTTTGAGCTATGGCTTCTGCTGTGACTAATATGTATGTGATTCTGCACAGAACAGATATGCTGTAGCAGAGCAATAAATCTGCTATAGGGCGTTGGGCAAGTAGTTAAGGAAGACTCAACTTTTGTTAATAAAATTAACACAGCATATAAAATTGTTACACAATGTGCTTATTACATACACCTACAGTATAATATGTTGTTCACCACTATGTTACATGCACTGGCTCTTTTCTCTTAAGGCTATTTGCGCATTACAGCATAATAGGGCGTACACACGGTCGGACTTTGTTCGGACATTCCGACAACAAAATCCTAGGATTTTTTCCGACGGATGTTGGCTCAAACTTGTTTTGCCTACACACGGTCACACAAAGTTGTCGGAATTTCCGATCGACAACCACGCGGTCACGTATACCACGTACGACGAGACTAGAAAAGGCCGGTTCAGAACCAAGCGCGGCACCCTTTGGGCTCCTTTTGCTAATCTCGTGTTAGTAAAAGTTTGGTGAGAGATGATTCGCGCTTTTTCAGACTCGTGGCTTTCAGATCGTTTTCTGCAGTTCAGTTTGTGCTTGTGGGTTTGTATCTGCTCTTCAGTGCGTGCAGCAAGTTCCGAGTGACTTTAGGTAGTCATTGTATTCTTGTTCGTTCGTTACTGGTTTTCAGGTCGCTCTTCACAGGCCTTGCTGTTCTTCAGTGCGTTCTGTTACTTCGTTCTGAGCAGCCGACCGTTTTCTAGCCATGTTTCGTATGCGTACTCCTCGTAGAGTTCGTGCTGTGCGGGGGCTTGGTGTTGGGGTCCTGACCTTGACACAAGTCCAGTCCATGAACAGAGTGGGGAGGAGTTCATGGACCAAGAATTGGTTGCTTCAGCGTGACCAGTTCTGTCATATGCCTTTGCTCTGTGAGATCCGTGAGAATAATCCTGGTGATTTCAGGAACTTTATCAGGATGACGGACCCCGTGTTTCACCGTTTGTTGGCTTCGCTGACCCCCTATATCAGCAGGCAGGATACCTGCATGAGGCAAGCCATCACTCCGGAGCAGAGGTTGGTCGCTACCTTGCGGTATTTGGCCACAGGGAGAAGTCTGCAGGACCTCAAGTTCTCGACAGGCATCTCCCCCCAGGCTCTTCTTTGTTGACATTTACTGCTTGTGTTTGTTTTAGCTGACCCTGACAGAAATGTGTGGAGTCCAGAAAATGCCGTGATTGTGTAACCTTATTATACAAAGCACTGTTGGCTGTTATTTACTAAATGCAAAGACACTTTTCACTACAAGTGCACTTGCAACTGCACTGAAACTGCAATTGTAGTGCAAAGTGGATTTGCCCTTAGGAAATTACCCCCATTTTCTCATAAAACAACAATTACATCACCCCAAAAGTGTTGTAGCGTTGAGACAATAATCCACACATTCTTAATGAACAATCTTTTTAATACCTGCACAATCATGTGCATTTACCAAAGGTTTTTCTGACAAACCAACATGTTTGTTGTATAACAATTTTTGTGGTGTCATTATCCAAAATCAAAATGTGCATTTTATAGAAAACAGGCCTATGTAAAACCCACAAGAAAGACACAAATCTTGATCTTACAAAGTTCACATTTGGTAGAACTGGAAGGCAATATCAGACATGAGTATTTAGGAACTGTGTTTGATATTGCGTTCAGATGGGGGGAAATCACCCCAGGAAAAGCCAAATTTGGAAGATGCACACAAATTTCACAATGTCAACATGTGCTATCTGCCATCATGGGGGATGAAGGGACGTGTTTTGGGGAGAAAGCCCTTCCTCACCACTACTTTATTATTGAGGAAGGGGTTGCACCCCCAAAAGGCATCCATTGATCTCCCGTGATGGCAGATAGCACATGTTGACACACTGTGTGCATCCTCCAAATTTGGCTCTGGGAAAAATCACAAAAACATTTCGCACATTGTAGCAGACAAAAGAAGAAAGTGATTTGGAGGGGTTTTAAACTCGCCCCAAAACATCCATGATATTTTTATATTTTGGAATAACATCATTGATGTTTTGCTTGATGATTTCCAATTGTAAATTACACCCCATGATCTCCCCGATCAGGATCTGGGCACTTTCGGATGTGAAAGGATCTTCATCCACAACCTCACGATCACCTAAAAAGAGAGGAACCCCAAAATAAATTAGGTTTCCAAAAAAATGCCGCCATCCATCTCTTATCTGAGCCTGTGGTTGCAGACACTCACCTGTTGTGGTGACTAGTTCCACCATGTCTTCTTCCTCCTGCTCATCTTGTGTTGGTGGGGCTCTGGTCTCCTCGGATGAGGGGTGTCCTCCGAGTCTTTTCTCCCCTATGTAAAACAAAAATGGTATAATTAGCACACAGATATTTAATGTCAGAACTATAAAGATGAAACATTGCTTGGAAGTGGGGTACAATTATCTATTTTAGCCGAGTTCCAAGATGTAGCTTTTTTAGTGTCCTTTGTCAAGCTGCAATACTTTACCTGTTTAATACAAGCTTCACAGATGGAGACCCCCCTATAGTATACACTGGAGCACCTGTGTGGCCCCCCTAATAAAAATGGTGTTCTTGTGTCCCACACTAGTGCTCCAGTGTCCATATGTGAAAACAGCTGCTCAGTGTCCTCTCCTTACACACAATCTAGTTTGCATTTCATTCTAGTAACAAAGCCATCTACACAACCCAATTCTTTGAAGCCAAGTATAGGGCGTCAAAATGGTGGCCAAATGCATATGGCCTAAACAATGGTATTTTATAGTCCGAAATAAAAATGTTTGATCCGAACGAATAATGTGCCCATGAACATGAAAGTTGCCATTTTAAACTGTACAACAGTTCCTAAAAGCACATGGAGCAGCACGAACGTAATAAACACAAAAAGAATAGGAACACAGCACAACTACTTACTTTTTTGCAGCACTCTCTTTCTGTACTGCTCATGTTCTCGTAATTTCAGGTCCGACCACCGCTTCCTGAGCTGATCTTTCGATCGTCGTACCCCGAATTTCCGGTGCAGACTCCTGACCACTTTCGCCATGATCTTGGCCTTTTTGATATTGGGGTTGGGGTAAGGTCCATACTTTCCATCATAGTCGGCCTTCTTCAGGATGTCCACCATCTCCAACATCTCCCCAAAGGACATATTTGAGTCCTTTAATCTCCTTCTGGATCGGGACATTTCAGGCTCCGGCCTTTCCTCCTCCTCCTCCTCGTTGCTACAATTAGCACGATCCTGCTGTCTATCCGCCATGTGCTCTTCCCCCACTGCGCCGAACGAAAAGGGGCGGGGAATAGACTAGAAAGAACGTCAGGGGCGGGTGGAGTTATACGCATGCGCAGTGTGTATAAATCGTAACACGCGCGCGTCTTACGTACGATCTGTGAGCGGAGGAAGGAGCATCGGAGACGCCGATCGTGATAACGAAGGTAGGATCTAAACTTGGGCCTATACTGCTTCGAAATGGAAGCCTATATTGTAACAAGATTAGGGGAGTTTGGCCTGACATTAGGGTTTGTCTTGTGTTGTGTCTTGCAGAGAAAATGGATGGGTTCAACGACCACAATTTCCTGCCCCTGTTCATAGACAAGTACAGGGAGCTGCCCTGTCTGTGGCAAGTGAGACACCCCCACTATAATCACAAACAGAAGAGGCAGGCAGCGCTGGAGAAACTGCTGGAGCTGGTGAAGCCGGTGGTCCCCACAGCAACCATCCCTTATTTAAAAGCCAAAATTGGTGGCCTGAGGAGCACTTATCTTAGGGAGCGCAAGAAGGTCACGGATTCCCAGAGATCCGGAGCTGCAGCAGATGACGTTTATGTCCCCAGGCTGTGGTACTATGAGAGACTGCGATTTCTGTCAGACCACACTGAAGTCAGGGAATCCCTCTCCACTCTTCCTTCCACGCTTCCTTCCATACCAGCTGAGGCTTCCGATGTCCAACCTGGGCCTTCCAGCCAGGAAGAAGTGGAGGAGCCCAGCTGGAGTCAGGTATAGCATTCTTCGACAGATTTCTGGGCAATAAATAAATTATGTTTACTAGATGTTATTATTGATCATTAATTGCTGATTAAAAAAAGTGTTTTACATATCAATAGACAGTAGTGGGCACCCAAAATTGGGACAAGAATGCAAAATGCTGGGCTCAGAATGATAGTCTGTTATATTTGTTAACATTCAATTTGCAGCAGTCAGGAGGTGAAAATTGTGTGTGATTGATGTAAAAAATACTAAAACTATGTCCCTTTTTCATACACAGGAAGACCTCAGCCAGGAGGAGGCTGTGGAATGTGGCAGCCAGGAGGAGGCGGGGATTAGTGGCAGCCAGGAGGAGGCGGGGATTAGTGTCAGCCAGGAGGAGGCGGGGCTAAGTGTCAGCCAAGAGAAGCCTGGGACAAGTCGCAGCCTGACTGAGTCTCAGGTTCCTCCCCTCCGCCTGCCATACAAAAGGGCCAGGAAGGCCACTCCCAGTCCTGTGCAGGATTCAGCATACAGGCTGATCCAGGAGGCTTCTGCATCCCTCAGAGCCTTCCCCAGTCCTGCAGAGTCCTTTGCCTGCATGGCTGCCACCAAATTGCAGGGCATGCAGGAGGGCCAACGCAAGCTCTCTGAGGACCTGATTTATAAAGTCCTACGTAAGGGGGAGAGTGGGGAACTGACACCCAAGACGGATGTCATTGAGATCGACGATCCTCCTCCTCCTCCTGCTGCCACAACTCCACCACCACAGCCAAAGCCTGTAAGGAAGCGTGGAAGGAAGACCAAAGAGTGATTGCCCTGGGTTCAGTCTGGTCTGACAAAAGCTGCAGTCTCTCGTATGACCACAGCCTGGGGACACAGATGTCATCTGCTGCTTTCCGGATCTCTGGGATTTCTGGACCACACTGCCCTCCCTTAGATATGGACTCCTCAGGCCACCAATTTTGCTTTTAAATAATTGATGTCTGCCCTGGGGGTCCAAGGCTTCGCCCACTTCTGCAGTTTCTCCAGCGTTGCCTCCCTCTTTGTTTTTTTATAGTTGTGACCCCTTAATAAAATTTTTTTAGGTAAATTCTACTCTCCTGTGTGTGTTTTCATCCAAAAAGGACAGTTTGTTGGTGACGATTCAGGTACATTTCTAACATAAAATGTGAAATTAACAAGGGACAACAACACGAAACAATCTCCTACAGATTAAATAGAACAACATATCAATGGTGTTGTGGGAACTTGTCACAAAAAACACACAAACATTTTCGGGAGTACAAATCAAAATCACCAAAAAAAAAAAAAAAAAAAGAGAAACACAAAAAAAGATTCTACATTAAAGGCAAAAAAAAAATTAAAATATACAAAAATATGTTGTCAGATGTGAGAAATCAAAATGTATTGAGGGAATCCCGATAAATAGTAACGAAAGAAGTTTGTGAGAAGTGTGTGTGAATATGAGCAGCAAAACTACTTAATTCTTGTCACATTATAAAGAAGAAGAGAGTGCGCTGTATTAAACCATTTTGAACATTGCAGCGTGACGAAAGTGCTGTATCCATTGCGAACGCTAAGTTTACCAGAACGAGCTGTCCCGTCTCGGAATTTCTTCTGAGCATGCGTGGCACTTTGTGCATCGGAACAGGCTACACACGGTCGGAATTGACGCGATCGGATTTTGTTGTCGGAAAATTTTATCTCCTGCTGTCCAACTTTGTGTGTCGGAAAATCCGATGGAAAATGTCCGATGGCGCCCACACACGGTCGGAATTTCCGACAACACGCTCCAATCGGACATTGTCCATCGGAAAATCGACCGTGTGTACGGGGCATATGTCTCATGTATATTTATCTGTTGATATGATCAATAAAAAATTGTTATTTGAAAAAAAAATTGTTACACAAGCTATTCCAAAATTTTATGATATTAACCATTTAATGACTGAGCACCAGTGCACAAACAAGGAGTCAAGCTCCTCCACCCCAAATTCACTCATCCATGTCTTTATGGATATTGCTTTGTGCACTGGTGTGCAGTCAGGAAGGGGCCATCCCCCCAAACTGTTACTACAAAGTTGGGAGCATGAAATTGTCCAAAATGTCTTGGTATGCTGACGCCTTAAGAGTTCCCTTCACTGTTACTAAGGGGCCAAGCCCAACCCCTGAAAAACAACCCCACACCATAATCCCCCCTCCACCAAATGATTTGGACCAGTGCACATAGTAAGGTCCATAATGACATGGATGAGCGAGTTTGGGGTGGAGGAACTTGACTGACCTCAACTCCATAGAACACCTTTGGGATGAATTAGAGTGGAGACTGCAAGCCAGGCATTCTTGTTCACATCAGTGCCTGACCTCACAAATGCACTTCTGGAAGAATGGTCAAACATTCCTATAGACACTCCTAAACCTTTTGGACAGCCTTCCCAGAAGAGTTGAGGCTGTTATAGCTGCAAAGAGTGGGCCAACTCAATATTGAACCCTACGGACTAAGACTGGGATGCCATTAAAGTTCATGTGTGTGTAAAGGCAGGCGTCCCAGTACTTTTTGATAATATAATGTATGTAAGTATACAGAAAAGGACTTCTGATTTTTTTTCTCTGATTTTCTTGATCTGCGGATTTCAGGTCCATATTTCAGAAACTATTAAAGCTAAAGGAACAGAATTACAGCCAGCCAAACACACTTTTTTGAAAAAGGTCAACAGTGGCAGCTCCCGTAGTATTCTCATGAAACATTAACTTAAAAAAAAATCCATTCCAAGCTTTTTACTGGGGATTCCCAATCAGTTATGTGCAGACTAGCAGATGTAAACCCCATTCTCAATGTTACATACATCAATACCACATTATTCTAATAATATAGTGATGGAAATGAACCAAATATTAACAAACTGCATTTCCTTCACAAATGATTATTTTGCGTACTTTGAAACTTGTTCAGGAATCTCCTCCGCGGTTGTATCACACTGAACTTTAACTGGAGGAGAGAAATAGAAAACAGGTAAGTAGAGAAGTATACACATTAAAATAAACCTTCTATTAATACTCATAATGCTCTAGATTAAAGTTATTCATACATGGGGAGAACATATGAATTTCCTGCTCTGAACCCAACACGAGACAACATGGTGGCTTATTTTTAGCACTAGAGTCCCGGGTTCTCCTGCATACCATTGTCAGTGTCAGAATTTCCTATGTGCAGTATCTCACAAAAGTGAGTACACCCCTCACATTTTTGAAAATATTTTATTATATCTTTTCATGTGACAACACTGAAGAAATTACACTTTGCTACAATGTAAAGTAGTGAGTGTAAATTTGCTGTCCCTTCAAAATATTTCAACACAAAGCCATTAATGTCTAAACCGCTGGCAACAAAAGTGAGTACACCCCTAAGTGAAAATGTCCTAATTGGGCCCAATTAGCCATTTCCCTCCCTGGTGTCATGTGACTTGTTAGTGTTGCAAGGTCTCAGGTATGAATGAGGAGTAGGTGTGTTAAATTTGGTGATATTGCTCTCACTCTCTCATACTGGTCACTGGAAGTTCAACATGGCACCTCATGGCAAAGAACTCTCTGAGGATCTGAAAAAAAGAACTATTGCTCTTCATAAAGATGGCCTAGGCTATAAAGATTGCCAAGACCCTGAAACTGAGCTGCAGCACGGTGGCCAAGACCATACAGTGGTTTACCAGGACAGGTTCCACTCAGAACAGGCCTCGCTGTGGTCGAAGAAGTTGAGTGCCCGTGCTCAGCGTCATATCCAGAGGTTGTCTTTGGCAAATAGACGTATGAGTGCTGCCAGCATTGCTGCAGAGGTTGGTGGGGGGTCAGCCTGTCAGTGCTCAGAAAATACATGGCACACTGCATCAAATTGGTCTGCATGGCTGTCGTCCCAGAAGGAAGCCTCTTCTAAAGATAATGCACAAGAAAGCCCGCAAACAGTTTGCTGAAGACAAGCAGACTAAGGACATGAATTACTGGAACCATGTCCTGTGGTCTGATGAGACCAAGATAAACTTATTTGGTTCAGACGGTGTCAAGTGTGTGTCACGGCAACCAGGTGAGGAGTATAAGGACAAGTGTGTCTTGCCTTCAGCCAAGCATGGTGGTGGGAGTGTCATGGTCTGGGGCTGCATGAGTGCTGCTGGCAATGGGGAGCTACAGTCAATTGAGGGAACCATGAATGTCAACATGTACTGTGACATACTGAAGCAGAGCATGATCCCCTCCCTTTGGAGACTGGGCCACAGGGCAGTATTCCAACATGATAACGACCCCAAACACACCTCCAAGACCACCACTGCCTTGCTGAAGAAGCTGAGGGTAAAGCTGATGGACTGGCCAAGCATGTCTCCAGACCTAAACCCTATTGAGCATCTGTGGGGCATCCTCAAACGGAAGGTGGAGGAGCGCAAGGTCTCTAACATCCACCAGCTACGTGATGTCATCATGGAGGAGTGGAAAAGGACTCCAGTGGCAACCTGTGAAGCTCTGGTGAACTCCGTGCCCAAGAGGGTTAAGGCAGTGCTGGAAAATAACGGTGGCCACACAAAATGTTGACACTTTGGGCCCAATTAGGACATTTTCACTTAGGGGTGTACTCACTTTTGTTACCAGCAGTTTAGACATTAAAGTGGTTGTAAACCCTTTACAACCACTTTTACCTACAGGTAAGCCTATATTAAGGCTTACCTTGTACGTGCTCGAAATATCTCCTAAACCTCCACGGTTTAGGAGATATTTGCAAAAGAGACCGGCACCGAAGTCTACGGCACATGCGCCGTAGATAACTGCGCAGGCGCACTGTAGAAACCTTTAAAAAAGGCGATCGTGCTGTTTCTAAAGGAGATCGTGCAGTGACTGGTGGCTCCCGTGCGCATGACGTTATCGCGGCTCTGGCCAATCACAGTGCCGGAGCCGCGATACCCAGAAGGAAGAGGGTGAAAGATGGAGGCGAGGAAACTGGGGACATCGCAGGTTTGGTTTCAGGTAAGTGACACATAATGAACTACTGTGCAATGCTATGGCCAATTTAGACAGGATCTGATCAACCTAACAGCATGTCTTTAGAGTGTGGGAGGAAACCGGAGTACCCGGAGAAAACCCACACAGGCACAGGGAGAACATGCAAACTCCAGGCAGATGGTGTCGTGGTTTGAACCAGCGAGCCTTTTTGCTGCTAGGTCAAAGTGCTAACCACTACACTACTGTGCTGCCCATTTCAAGCCTCTCCCTCCCATGTGACAGCGCTGCTCCTTGGGGAATAACCATTCTGGCACCAGCGGTGTTACATGGCGGCAAGAGAAAGTTCTGTGTAAGCTCAAGATTCATTCCAGGACATTACAGAAACTCTTTATCAAGGGATTTCAAGCACCCACCTTTCCCGGGAAGTACTGTTAAAAAGATTTCTCTAAAACCAAGTGAACCTCGTATTTTTATGCATGGTCAGCTTTAACATATCACTGGTACCTATTCGTTCAGGTGAAGAAAACTATTATATTTATTTCTCATGCATGCAAATGGTCATGTCCATTTCATTTAAGGCTGGGTTCACACCTAATACCGATGCGACTCACAGCAGGAGTCCGGTGAGTCCCCGTTCACCTTTTCAGGTCCGAATTTTTGGCTGAATTTGGACCTGAAACGGCGAAAAAGATGCACTGGGCTCCTGTGCAAATTCACACCAGAGCCGCAGTGGAGATATGTGAACAGGCTTCATAGAAAGCCGGTTAAAATCTCCCGCTATTGCGAATTGGATGCGGGGGAACTCACATTCCAATTTGCAATGGCGTGAACCCAGCCTTAAAGAACCTGAAAACATTGATACCCAGGAAAGAAAAATATTTACCTTCAAGTAGTTCTGAGGGCTGATTTGTGGGTATTTCTGCAGTAGATGACGATACAACGAATTTCTCTTGACTTGGTTTTTGTTCTAATATAAACGATTTATCTCTTTTGTGAAGTATACCGGTTTTAAGTGCTGCCATGCATACTGGAATTTCCTAATTTTTACAAGCCAGTGAAAAAAAAATTAGAATTGTATTTTATAACTAATGTTTTATATATATCAGTATGATTCATCTGCAACTTACACTGCTAAATTCATCTGTGCCTGGCAATTCCTCATTTTCCACTTTGCATTGTTCTGGACATGTAACCCTGTAGAAGAAACAACATTGTATAATAACACTGAAGTGTATGAGAACAGACATGTCTAACAAAAATTTACAGCACTTGGTCCTTCACTAGCGATCGGGAACCGGGAGGCCCATTTCCCGATCACCTGATCGCTGGGATAGCCCTGATTTCCTATCACAGTGATCAGTCAATGTTCAGCCAACCCCTGTGTTTTTTTTTTCTAATTTTAACCACTTCAGGTCCGCCCCATAGCAGTTTTACTGTTTCCGGGTAGGGGGAGCGCAAGGCGCAGACTCGAAGTCCACTGGCAGCCGCTGATGATCGAGCAGAGAGGCAGAATGGCAGTCTGTCTATGTATACAAGGCAGATCGCTGTTCTGACAGGGGAGCAGGCATGGATCCTGTGTCTCTGCAAAGCAAGGACTAGGATCCATCTCTTCCCCTAGTAAAAGCACCTCCCACACTTTAGAAAAACACTGGCTAAGCACACAGTTAACCTTTCGATTGCCCCTGATGTTAGCTCCTTCCCAGCCAGTGTCATTAGTACAGTGGCAGTACATATTTCTGAGCACTGATCACTGTATTAGTGTCACTGGTCCCTAAAAAATGTCAGTTAGTGTCCAAATGTACGTCGCAATATAGTAGTCCCGCTATAAATCGCTGATCACCGCCATTACTAATAAAAAAAAAGAAAAATATCCCATATTTTGTAGCCGCTAACAGTTATTGTCAGGCTTTTTTTTTAATAGCGCAAAAAATAAAAACCGCAAATGTGATCAAATACCACCAAAAGCAAGCTCACTTTGTGAGGGAAAAAAAGGACATATATTTTATTTGCGTAATTGTCAGTTAAAGTAACGCAGTGCCATATCGCAAAAAATGTCCTGAGGAAGCTACACAATCTTGTCTTGTGAAACGCGTTGACGTCACTCCGTCCGGACGTCACGCCCGCTGTCATCCCCCGTAGGGGCTAGCCGGCTCATGCACTGAGGGAGTGCTCTGACCGTGCACGGCACAGCCATGTAGGAGGAAAAAGGCGCATCTAGATGGCTAGCCATCCATTCACTTAAGGAATGCCCTTTGGAGCACGGAAATTCCGCAGAAAGTACCCAATACCACATGCAGTGGCGAGCGGTGCAGATCAGAGTACAGGGGACAATTTTTGTATTGCAGACATTCAGGGGCTGAAGGGCAACCACGGCTTTAAGGTACACATTGCATTTATACATGGTTTACAAGCCTCACTAAATTTAACTTGATTTATTTATAATGAAGGAGGGTAAATCTTCCGGAGGTCATGTGGTTAAATGTGTAAAAGTGTAAACAAACAAAAGTGTGAAGTGTTTAAAAAAAAAAAAAGAAAGAAAAAAAAATAGTACAGGGTTTGATCTTGATCAGGGTTAGGGTTAACCACTTAAGGACCAGCCTCGTTTTGGATTTTAGGTGTTTACATGTTTAAAACAGGTTCTTTTGCTAGAAAATTACTTAGAACCCCCAAACATTATATATTGTTTTTTTTTCTAACACCCTAGAGAATAAAATGGCGGTTATTGCAATACTTTTTTTCATACCATATTTGCGCAGCAGTCTTACAAATGCGCTTTTTTTGGAAAAAATTCACATAAGACAACAGTAAAGTTAGCCCAATTTTTTTTTTATATTGTGAAAGATAATGATACGCCGAGTAAATTGATACCCAACATGTCACGCTTCAAAATTGCGCCCGTTTGTGGAATGGCGTCAAACTTTTACCCTCAAAAATCTCCATGGGCGACGTTTAAAAAATTCTACAGGTTGCATGTTTTGCGTTACAGAGGAGGTCTAGGGCTAGAATTATTGCTCTCGCTCTAACGGCGAAACCTCACATGTGTGGTTTGACCACCGTTTTCATGCGGGCGCTACTCACGTATGCGTTCGCTTCTGCGCACGAGCTCGTCGGGATGGGGGGGTTTAAAAATTTTTTTTTTTCTTTCTTATTTATTTTACATGATTTTATTTATTTTTACACTGTTTAAGAAAAAAAAATTGTGTCACTTTTATTCCTATTACAAGGAATGTAAACATCCCTTGTAATAGAAAAAAGCATGACAGGACCTCTTAAATATGAGATCTGGGGTCAAAAAGACCTCAGATCTCATATTTACACTAAAATGCAATAAAAAAATTAAAAAAAACGTAATTTAAAAAATGACATTGAAAAAAATGTGCCTTTAAGACGTATGGGCGGAAGTGGCGTTTTGACGTCACTTCCGCCCTGCATTGTCATGGAGACGAGTGGGTGCCAGCTTCCCCTCACTAGTCTCCAGGCACAACAAGGGGACAGACGCGATCGCCTCCGCCGCTACCGATGGCTCCGGTAAGCGGTGGAGGGCACCGGATCGCGGCGGGAGGGGGGTCCTCTCCCGCCACCGATAAAAGTGATCTCGCGGCAAATTCGCTGCAGAGACCACTTTTATCTGAAAGCCGACCGCCGCACGAAAACGGGGTTTTGCCATAACAACAATATCCGCCGCCAAACTTAGGACGTACATCGGCGTGCGGCGGTCGGCAAGTGATTAAGATCAAGGTTAAAGTCAAAAGTTTGTATATTTAGTACGATTTAGAAAACATTATATAAATTAGAACAAAATATAAAAGGAACCACTCCCATAGCCACATCCGTAAAATTAAATGGCAAGAAAGAGAAAAGGGGGTTCAATAAGGAGCCCCTGGTCGGACTTTAGAGGCATAGCAAACCTAGGGAAGCATAGTCAAAATAATAATATAATAAACTTTATTAAGTGCAAATGCATACATAGCAAAGACATCGACAAAAAGTTAAAAAATCATCTATACAGGAATATACATGATAAGAGCCCCGATGTGTCATTATATAAATTAGTATCGGTGTCAGCATGTTTTAGGTAAGGCAAAAAAAGCAAAATGCTCACTATTGTTTCTGGGCCCTACTACTGGTACAAATATCATACACTTATGTGGTATTTCTGCAATCGTCAGGAGTAGGAGAATTTTTTTTGGGTTGTTCTTTGGCGGTAGGTCATGGTAATAGCAAGACATATGCCATTTTCCTTTGATAATAACATCAGGAGATATCCATTGCCATTTACCACCAAACGAAAGCCAATGTGGCCATAAAAAAAAACAAGGTGTAATCCACCTGGATACACTAATAAGTTGCAATGACATGTACAGTTTTACTAAGTTGCAAAACTGTTCTGTTGTTAAGATTTGTTTTACCCCCCCCCCCCCATGAAGGGGTTAAATCCAAAATCACTGATAATTTTGTAACATTTATATATGTTAAACATGTAATGGAGAGACATGAAAGCTGCCATTTTTACCTCTCCTATTGAAAATGAAAAGCTGTCCACTACTCAGATTCAGAAGAATTGAGAGTTGTTTTTTCAGATTTACATAATATACTATGACATTTTGATGGAGTCTCATGTCAAAGTGAAAGCCATTTAGAAGTACAGAGACTGTTAAGCTATTAGGGTTATAGAGGGATCGTTAACCCTAACATGTTCCTTACCTACTTTTGATCCGCTTCCAACTCATATAAAGCCTGCTTATCACCGTGAGTCGGTAAGCACATTCTACAGCCACGGTGGTGGGGTTTTTTCACTTCCCTCCCCTCCTTCCTTTTTTTTTGGGTGTTGTTATGTGCACACCAGGGTGTTTGGTATGTCTGTCTGTCCATGCCTAACATTTTGATATACTACACTATGGCCAGTTTTCTTTTGTTTGTTCTTTCTCCTGCATCCATTGAGGGGTTTTTAATTTGAAGACGGACGCTGCTGACTGGTCCACCACTCTAAAGGCCCTGGCAGGGTTTTTGCCATCCGCTCATATTACTAATACTTCTGGTAAGAGCAATCATAGCTCATTTGGATTATTACTCACATTCAAATTGAACATCCTACCATTTTGAAGAGTTGGACTTTATATCATTATTTTTAAATATTTTCAAATATTTGCTGATGTTAGGTTATACTACCATCTCACTTTATTTTTAGGATTTTTGTTTTAGCGCAGTTTATAATTTCTTTGAAAATGAAAATTGCCTGGCTATCATGTTGGTTTTGATATTTTGGGCTTGATTTACTAAAGGAAAATAGACTGTGCACTTTGCAAAATGCAATTGCACTCTGCAAGAGCAGTTTCTCCAGAGCTTAGTAAATGAGGGTGAGCCCTGCTGACTTTCATCATCCAATCATGTGCAAGCAAAAATGCATTTTTTTTAAATTTTCCTTGTACGTGATTGGGCCCTCTTTTCAAATTGAGGCTTTACCTCATTTACCAAGCTCTGGAGCAAATGCACTAGCAGGGTGCAACTGCACTTTGCAAAGTGCACAGTCTATTTTCCCTTAGTAAATCAACCCCTTAGAGCCATTGGGGGTTATTTACAAAATGCAACTCCACTTTGGGGAAGCTCTGCTGATTTTATTTACCAATCATATGCAAGCTAAAATGCTGTTTTTTATTTTCCCTGCATGTCCCCCTCGGATCTACAGTGACTGCACTTCCAAGTGCACTTTCAGTGCAATTTCAAGTGCACTTTGCACTTGTAGTTTGCACTTGTAGTGCAAAGTGGATTTGCCTTTCGTAAATAACCCCCATAATCTCAAACAAGTGTATACTACACATAAGAATTTTTCTTGGTCTGATCTGTGGGCAACAATTTACAAATGATTGTGGAGAATCCGAATGACAGGCAGCATTTTCAGAAGAAGGTCAGCAATGGCTGCCTCTGCATTTTTTTCATGATAGGTTTACTTTAGGGAGCAACTCCCAAGCTCTTTACTCTGAATTCCAAATCATCCAGGTGCAGACTTGGAGATACTGTATAAACCCCCTTATCCTCCTGAATTGTGAATTTATGAGTATTACATATATTTATTTTACTATTAGCTAATAATAGAGTGATAAATATATCTTTATATATCAACAAACTGAATTTCTCATGGGACAGTCATACGTACTTTGCAACTAGTTCAGGAATCTCCGCTGCTGTTGAGTCACACTGAGCTTCAACTGGAGGAGAGAAAAAGTAAATCAATTGAATACAGAACATAAAGGTAAAATGCCATTTATAGTCATCTCTGTAATATGAACTACATGGGTTGAACTCTGTGCAGATATAAAAACGCAAATAAATGCAGCCCTGTAATCATTATTGTATCATTAAATGTATCACAGTGTATGGCAGTCCATCGGGCACTATAGAGTCTCAGAGAAAGTAGGCGAATACTGCTAATCACCAGACTTTGAACGTCCAGTGGCAGAAAAAAAAGTACTGCAGAGAAAATCTCTGGACTGAAGATGATTATTGCATGAATTGTAATGTGTTATTCACTTTAATCACTTAAGGACCAAGCCCCTTTTTTACACTTGTTGTTTACAAGTTAAAATATTTTTTTTTGATAGAAAATTACTTAGAACCACCAAACATTATATATATTTTTTTCTAACACCATAGAGAATAAAATTGTTGCAATACTTTCTGTCACACCATATTTGCGCAGCGGTCTTACAAGCGCACTTTTTTTACAATAAAAAAATATACTTTTTGAATTAAAAAATAAGACAACAGTAAAGTTAGCCCAATTTTTTTATAGTATGAAAGATAATGTTACACCGAGTAAATTGATACCCAACATGTCGCGCTTCAAAATTGTGCCCGCTCATGGAATAACGACAAACTTTTACCCTTAAAAATCTCCATAGGTGATGTTGAAACATTTCTACACTTGCCAGTTTTTGAGTTACAGAGGAGGTCTAGGATTAGAATTATTACTCTCGCTCTAACTATTGCGGGTATACCTCACATGTGTGGTTTGAACACCGTTTTCATATGCGGGCGGTACTCATGTATGCGTTCGCTTCTGCGCGTGAGCTCGTCGGGACGGGGAGCTTAAAAAAATATATTTTTTTAATTGTTTATTTTATTTTTAATTCTTATTATGACGCTGTCTTTTTAAAAAAAAAAAATTGGTTCACTTGTATTCCTATTACAAGGAATGTAAACATCCCTTGTAATAGAATAAAAGCATGACAGGTCCTCTTAAATATGAGATCTGGGGTCAAAAGACCTCAGATCTTATATTACACTAAAATGCAAAAAAAAAAAAAAAAAAAAAAAGACACTTGAACAAAATTAAATTAATAAATTTCTCCCTTAACCTTCCTAGTGGTATTCCCGAGCGTGGCTCAGGGTGAATTTTCCATGCCAAGAGTGGTAACCCCAAGCCACACCCGGGGCTGCATCGCAGTATCCAGGGAAAGTTACTTATCTTGTCCCCAGGATCCTACGATGTCCCCCTGCTGTGTGCGGCGGCTGTGTCTTCCGCCCGATGCTCTGTGTGCCAGGCTCCATTCCCTGCGAGCGGCGCAATGTGCGGGGACAGAGCCCGGCGGGAAATTACAGATTACATTACTGTATCAAATTATTTCACATCTCTTTTGTCTCTAGTGCTTTGTCCAGTGCCCTGCATGCAGTTTTATATTATATATACTCTTCTTTCAGCCTGGAGAATGTCCATAGCAACCAAAAAGTGTCCCTTTACATCAAAAGCGGTTTTAGACCAGCTAGAA
Source organism: Aquarana catesbeiana (assembly GCF_042186555.1). Classification (NCBI taxonomy): domain Eukaryota; kingdom Metazoa; phylum Chordata; class Amphibia; order Anura; family Ranidae; genus Aquarana; species Aquarana catesbeiana. Next base: position 273,822,588 of record NC_133330.1, on the reverse strand, counting down.
AACAGCGATAGTAAATTAGAACACTTGCAGAATTGAGCGATAGTGATTTGTGGGGAAATTCGTCATCAGACACTGAAAGTGACAACAGCGACAATTCTGCAACTGAGCAAATTTCTGTGTTTTTGAGTTGATTACATTATTGAATACATTTTATTATTATTATATTGTTATTTTTGATAATTATTTATAGTTATTTATATAATAATTTATGATTTTGTGTTTCAAACTTTATCATACCCGAGTTGTCTACTAGACTCTTGTTTGGACAGATTTAAGTGTGTTATTACTAAAAATTACAGGCCTACAATATAAAATGCCAAATTCCCATGCGAAACAATGTACCGCTTTCAGCATCAAAAGCTAGCTGCTGCCATAACCCCGGTATTTAGCGTCAAAGTACCAACGTATGGGTACGTCGTTCTGCGTGAAGTGGTTAATCCTGTTATTTTTGCTGTTATTCTGCTTTAAATACACACACACACATATATTTTTTTATTTATTTACTTTTTTTTTATTATTCTAATTTTATTTTTTGCACAGTTTATTTTTCTTTTTGGATTGCTATCATAAGGGATGAACAATATCCCTTGTAAAAGCATGGGCAGTGACAGGTAATCTTAATTGGGAGTTCAGGGGTCTATTAGACTCTGCCCTCCAAGGCAACTCATCAAATCGAGATTGGTTTGATTGGATGCTTTCCTAGCTTACAGCTTCATTTGTCACATTTGTCTGCAACCAGCCCAATAGCTTACAGCAGTCCCAGGCACCCCGATGATACAGGAGATAACCAGGAACGATGGCAGCAGGGAGAGGGCCCACTTCCCATCCCTGTAAAATTGATCAGGCGGCTGTAGAACCACTCAGATCACTTTTACATGAAAGCCGGTTGCCGGCTGAAAAATTTGATAACATGATGCATGTTTGATGTAGGTGCAGCCATAATCCTGGCATAACCACTTCCACCCAATATGGTCTAATGGCTGGAAGTGGTTGAAGAAAACCTGCACTTTGTCCATGCAGGGCAAAGTAACAGGTTTACTTTAATGGCAGTTCTCCCGGCAGCACATACTCACATATCCTTCGCTCCTATTCTGTTCCATTCAGTCGTGGGGGTAGAAGAAGGAAGAGAGAGTCTTCAGCCCTGTGTAGACACTGATTCGAGTGATTTGTAGCCTACACAGGGCTTTCTTGTCCTCACATCTAGCCACTAAGCAGAGCATTAAGGGAGAAAAAGTAAAATAAATATCTGCTACACTTGGGGCTGGCATTAAGGTGAACCTGTTGACTTGTTTTGCATGAGAAAAGCACAGCTTTACTTTTAGTCCAGTCTAAATCAAGATGTCTACAGATTCAAAGTAGGGCTTTGGCTTTTTTTGTGTTTCAAGAATTTCCATTTTTGAAATAAATGCCAGTGAATTAACCAAAAATGAGCTGAGTTGAGAGCTGAGAGCAGTGGTAGCCATTGGTTCCTGTTGATGTCAGTCAAATCCTGTGATGATGGAGCAGGAGGCGGGGCAGAGCCGTGCTGTCTGTGTTAATGGACACAGGCGGTGCAGCTCGAGATGGAGCACACAGGTGTAATACTGTAATACTTTCCAATCACTTTAAAGTGTCATTAAACACCCTGGCGGTATGATTATGTCTGATTTTTGCATCTCAAAGCGGTACAATTGTTTTGCATAGAAATTTGGCGTTTTATATTGTAGGCCTGTAATTCTTAGCAACAACACTCTTAAATCTGTCCAAAAAAGAGTCTAGAAGATATCCCGGGTATGATAAAGTTTGAAACACAAAATCATAAATTATAATATAATAAATAACTATAAATAATGATAAAAAATAATATAATAATAATAAAATTAATTTCCCCACGATTCACTATGGCTCAATTCTGCAAGTATTCTAATTTACTATTGCTGTTTTCTAGCTGGTCTCAAACCACTTTTGATGTAATGGGACACTTTTTGGTTGCTATGGACAATCTCAAGTTTCCAGGCAGAAAGAACAGTATATATAATGTAAAACTGGATGTAGGGCACTGGACAAACCACTAGGGACAAAAGGGATGTGAAATGATTTCATACAGTAATGTAATCTGTAAGATTACAGTGTACTTTATGTGTTTTCAATTTTTTTAATTTTCCACCAGGCTCCGGCCTCGTGCGTTGTGACGCTCGCAGGGAACGGAGCCCGGCACACAGAGGCATTGGGCTGAGGACAGAGCCCGCAAACATAGCAGGGGGACATCGCAGGATCCTGGGGATAAGGTAAGTACACTGCACCAGCATCCTGCAATGTGGCTCAGGGTTACCGCTAATGGTACTGAAACTGAACCCCAAGCCACGCTCGGGAAAACCGTCAGGGAGGTTAAAGGCAAAACCTTTTTTTTTTTAGTTTTGGATAGAGTGGAGAGGGATTATAACCATGTCAGTTTTTATTGCTACCTGAGCCCCGTTAGGGACATTCACTCTGTTTATTTGTCCTGTTTACATTGTTATTGAAAGTGAAAGTAACAGAAAATCTCAAATTTTGGGTTGACATCCGAACAGTAATAGAGGTGAAATGTTCCAATGTGGACACTAGCTCTGGTGACACACTGGGATTCCCTCACTTTGGAGGGAATTTCTCTAATTTCCTGTTTTGACTATGGGACAGGAAGTGAAGGGAAATCTCTCAAATGGAACACAGATGGTTATAACCCTCCCTTACTCTATTCAAAAATTTTAAAAAATCTTTGCCTAGCGTGAAACCTTAACATCAATTCCTGAGGTCAATATTTGCATAATAGAGTGCTGCATTATTTAGGATTCTTTGGGGCTCTTTGCAAGGTATATGTCATTTGTACAAGCAGATATATAAAAAAATTGTTTACTATTTTAGCCCATTATCAGGTTTAGTCCTCCCCTCTTCCTTTGCTATAGCGCTAGTATATTTGGTGAGACCCAGCTTTCATTTTGACATCAAAATCTTGCGCTCTGTCAATGTGTAAATAATGGCTACAAACATTATTTGCGGGCATGAATGATAAATACAATATAATGCTGTTGCAGCATATTTACATTTTCTTTATGTGTAGAAGAAAAGGGTTTTCATCAATTTGCAAATAATGTCAGCGGTGTGCTTTTTCTTGTAAATTGCATTGGCAATAACATACATTTGAAAAAACAATCATGTTAAAATAAATCATTGTCTGTCCCAGAAAAACAATACTTTTCAGTATCAAAAACAATCACTAACCTATTGCCGAGTTAATAGACCAGTAACTGAAATGTAAACATTTCTCCAGTCTATAAGGAGTAAAGTGCTTACATGTCAGCTTCTCTAATTTGTTGCTCTTAATGTATTGCTGTAAAAATGCAATATTCTTCCCTGTCTATGATATACCAAGCACATGCTTTGGTCACTAATCAGCTCAGCAAAGTTCATGAAATATCACCATATTTACAATAGTTTACTGCATTTGTGAAAGTATGGATTGTTTATTTCAGCACTCAGTGTAAGGAAAGAGTTACTATAGCATATACATAACATATGCATAAGTTAGGTCTTAGGTTTAGCTCTCTTTATCTGCCCAGGAGGATGTGAAGGGGGATAGGAATGTGCTAAAGCTCAAATGAAGTCACATTTTTCTATAGAACACTGAACCATATATATATATATATATATATATATATATATATATATATATATATATATATATATATACACACATTTAATGGTTCCACTTTCTCTCTTGCTTTCTTGTAAAAGGTCTGTACTCTCATTCAGCTGAATATATCTCCCAAATTTATTAAGCCACAAATGTAGAGATTGACCATGTATATTTAATTTGAAAGCAATGATATCCTGGTAGGTTTATAAATAATCACCTTCTGGTAGTTCTGTTGACTTATTTTCTGTAATTTCTTCAATAGGTTTCCTTACAGAAAATTTATTTCGACCTGGTTTTCTTTCTACTATAACTCCTTTGCGAGGAATACCGGATTGAATTGCTGCCATACATACCGGTGTTTCCTGTTTTTTTTACAAAAATAGAATTTTATTAAATAACTGATGTTTTTTCTCATTTACATGTTTACATTTTAGAATGATCCAGCTTACACTGTCATATCCATCTGTGCTCTGCACTTTGTCTTTGTCCATTTTGCAATGATCTGGACATATCACTCTGTAGTAGAAAAAAATATATATTAGGGGTCTCATCCAGGAACATATTTTCTTATGGCAGATTTTCTCAACCTTTGTAGCCCTGAGAAACCCATGAAATAATGTTCAGGTCCCCCTGAACTCCTTTCAGAAAGTATATCTACAGTTTACAGTTCACAATAATAAGATCAAGAAGTTTAATGTACTCAGTGAGAGGAAGAATACCCGTCACATTGGTGAAAAAAAAAATGCACCATCTCATTAGGGGTGTGTGGGAAAAGGTATGAATGCTAAAAGATCCTTGATTTCATGCCATTGGCTTTGACAAGTGATGCTGGCCCTGCAACTATTACTTGGAAAGTTAATTTTGCACTGCCCAATGAACCTCCACAAACCTTTCGAGGAACCCTAGGGTTCCACAGAAGCCTGGTTGAGATTGTTCATGTTAGGAGTATACCATGACCTACTGCCAGAATTATTTTTTTTATAAAACACACACATTAGTTACCATGGGTAACCTTAGTGTAATGGGTTTTAGTTACTAACATTGCATTCTTTTTCTATACTTTACTTTTATCAGAGAGTTATACTATAGATAAGTATCATTGTAAGCTACTGATTATCTCAGTATAGGTGTAGAGCCAAAATTAACTATTTATAATAATTGATTTAAATCCCTTACACTGCCTTTGTATAGTGTTTTGCAATGACAATGTTAAGATTACATTTTGGTTACTTTTATCTAACGTAAATAAATTTGAACCCAAAGTTTTTGAATTAACCAAAATGATGCAGCTCTCTGCCAAAGCTGCTCTGCCTGCAGTGCCATCCAATGGATATAAAAAGTAAGTGAAGCTTATTCATCATTAGAAAGTTTCTTAGGAGAGTGATACCTGGTCTTTAGGCAGGTATGAAACCACTGATATGTTAGTTGCCATCATGAGGCTTTTTCGTAACAAGAACATGTGAAAATCACAAAGTTTCTTTATGTACCCTAACAGAAAAACACTCTCTAACCATGAAACCTTAGCAACTAAGGAAATCCCTAAAATGAGCCCTTAACATCCAAACACGTAATCCCTATCCTACCCTTTTAACAGTCACACTGCTCATGTAAAAACATATATCATTTATTCAATACAGCAATATGAATAAAAACGTATAACCCCTAAAAAAAAATAAAAAAACCCATGCAACTCATAAAAGAGCCCAAAGAAATGTAAATAATGGTTGAAATTGGTGTGTACATTAAACAAGAGCATACAAACAAGAATCTTGTTATGACAGTTGTAATAACACTATAAGATTATAGCACTTGTAAACCCCAGAGGACACCTATCTGAGCAGATCTTGTATTTTATAAATTTAACGCAAATTGTTAGATTTATTACATTTGTTCCCCCCAGATTGGCATGTTTGCAGAAGGTCTTTTGAAGTTTACAGGTGCAATCAACTTATAGTCTTATTACAACTATGATAATAATATTCTTTTTTGTGTATGCTTGCTGGTTTCTATACCAATTTTAACTGGTATTCACAATTTAGAGTGCTCCTTTTTGAGTTATATGAGATTTCTAATTATTTTAATTGGTTAACGTTCATATGTTTTTTCAGCTTGTTGTATTAATAATATGATATACTGCATGTTTTACATTTTTACATAAACATTGTAGCTGATTTAGTCTGTGTGGGGATTGTGGTGGTTTCATATTTATCTTTCTCTGGCTAGTACGCAAGGTGGTATGTTTCTAGTTGGGATATTTTTCTACTGTCAGCATGTTTTTTGTTAGTATATGAGTACCGCAGCACCACTGATCAGCTCCTTGTGCTGCTTTTACCTCCTTAACACTGAGCTCTGTTGTACAAACTAAAAAAAGAAAATAAACAAATGTCTGCATAATGTTTTTAATCTGTCTGGAGTTCAGTTTAAGAAATAACTCTGAATTACTTCACTCACTTTACACATTTGTGTACATACAGGGCAATACAAACTCTGTAGCCCCCTCCTCAATGTTATATACATTCATGCTATATGCTTCTATTAATATTGTGATGGAAATGTTTTGGATACCAACAAACTGCACATTTTTCAGAGAGGGCTGTCTTACGTACTTTATAACTCCCTCAGGAATTTCCTTTGCTGTCGTATCACACTGAGCTTCAACTGGAGGAGGGAAATAGTAAATCAGTTAAGTATAGAAGTGTATACATAAAGGTAAATATGCTATGTATAGACATACAGACTTAAAAAAAAATACATATGTAAAGGGATTGTATGAATTTCTGATGCAGGTTTAGTTAAAAAATGTGTAAATAAATGTTTAAATAAAATAGGGTCATTATTTGAACCGAAAACTTGTACGCATAAGGGTTTTAGGCCATTGTCCTGTACAATGCCCCTTGCTGTGGACACAATTATAAACTTCATCCCTTTGACAGCCAGCAGCCAACACTTTGCATAGCTGGTATCTCTAAATTCCAGCTGTCACTGACTGTAAATTTAGACATGAATCTAAGCTGAAAAAAAGTACCCGATAAGGGTTTAAACCACTGCCTAGTACAATGCCCCATACTGTGGACACAATTATACTCTTCATCCCTTTGACAGCTACCAGCCAACACTTTGCATATGTGGTGGCTCTAAATCCCAGTTGTCACTGAGCCTTACAATTAGAAATGAATCCGAGTTGTAAAAAAAAGTTGTACCCGTAAAGGGTTTACACCATTGCATAGTACAATTCCCCACACTGTAGACACAATTATAAACTTCATCCCCTTGACAGCTATCAGCCAACACTTTGTGTAAGTAGTGGCTCCAAATCTCAGCCGTCACTGAACTTAAATTTATAAATTAGTTCTGGATAGTTTTGAATCATGTGGTCGCTATGTCAGCCATGACATAGGGATAACAGGCACGCTAAAGGCTTCATTAAAATAATGGTTTCATCTTGTGCCACTTGGCCACTATAGGTGGCAGTGTGCCTCTGTGTAATATTGTAATAATTTTTAATTATAGTATTCAAAAAAGAGTTAAGTAAAGATGTAAAAAAATGTTGCAATATATCTTTGTTCAGCTGAAGAACATCGCCATATTTATTATTTCATGATGGTAAGAATGGCCATGTGTATTTTTTTTTTTTAGAATTCTTTTTATTTGTTTCAAAAAAGAAAAAAAAATAAGTACAGTATTACAGAACTATGGAAAGGTACAAGGCATAGAAACAGACATACGACACCTTCAACAACCAGACTAAGCTAACTAAAAAAAAAAAACTCTGTAGCTTTTGCTAGTATGTGCCAGGATAAATGTGCTGGCCGCAACCCACAAAACCATGAGAGCTATGACAGGTACCACTTATGAATGTGTCGATAGCAGTCAGAAGCAAATGGTCAGCCAGTTTGCACAAAGAGACCTTGGAGGAGAAAACACAGCTATTGATTAAATTAAATTAGTTAGTTGACCTTACAGGGTCCTCCTGTTCCAAAGTGGTGGTTTCAGACTCCAGACAGACGTTCCAGACCTTTTTAAATTTTAGGGGGCATCCTCTACTAGAATATGTTTCCTTGTATAAAGGCACAGCTAGGTTAACTAATGATTTCCATGCATTTAGGGTAAGGGCAGAAGTGGGAGCCTGGTGTAAAAGAGGAGTAACCCCAATAGTGTGCGAATTGCCCTGGAGGGGGCCAAAGAATCTACTAAACCCAGTAAACAGATCTCTAACTTTTGAGGTATATTTACAGTGGTCAGTCGGTTAATGAAGGTTATAATTAATGACCAGTAAGTTTGTATAATGGGGCAGGACTAAATCATATGTATGAAAACCCGCAGAGTCAGCCCCACAACGCCAACACTGCGGCGTACAGTCCGGGTAGATTTTGTGTAACCTGTAGGGAGTATAGTAATACTTATGTAGTATTTTAAACTGGACCAGACGATCCCTGGAAGAGACCAATTGGCCAAAAGGGGAGTCCCAGATATGCTCCCAGTCCTCCCCATCCAACTCCGGCAGCTCCGCCATCCAGAAGGCACAGAACCATGATGCACAGTCGGTTGAAGGGCCTTGTAGATCGTGGAAAATGGTTTAGTTAATGACTCTTCTTGGAGAAGCGATATCCATATCCGTCTGATAGAGTCAGGAGGGAACCCCCAAACTGTGCTCTGTAGGCATGGCGGAGTGTATTTAGTTTTAAAGAAAAGAAAAACATTGATACTAATTTAGGGTAATAAATAATTACCTTCTGGTAGATTCTTCGGCTTTTTTTCAGCTATAACTTTAATAGGTCTCCTTATGACAAATTTGGTTTGACCTGTTTTTTTCTCTAATATAAATGATCCAACTCCTTTGGGAAGAACACCAGATTGCCTTGCAGCCAAGCACACTGGAGTTTCCTGTTTTTTTTTAGAAATAAGTATGAACTAGAATTAGAATTTCACTTTTTAAATGATGCTTTATTTATTAAAAGATGCTTAACTGTTTAATATGATTTATCAACAACTTACATTGTTATATCCATCCGTGTTCTTCTGCACTTTGTCCTCACGCATTTTACAGCGCTCGGGACATATCACCCTGTAGAAGAAGAAAAGATTACTGCAAACTCATGTAGGAACATATTACTCTATAGAGTTTATAGAGGAGTGCTCCATCTCCTACTGCCAGAAAGGAACATCTAGCTCTCTTCTAAATGCTACTTAGAAGGGCTCTAGCTCTTGAAAGCAGGCATTAGTGGATTTATATGAGCAAGCTGGATAGTGGAATTACATGTTCTTCAAAAGATTGTCAAGTGGCTGCTAATTTATCTATGCGGTGTAAGTAGCATAATGAAAAATTCACTTTGAAGATAGGATTACACAGCACTCAAAAACATTAAGCCACATCACTATGTGACATGGCTTTTTGATCAACAAAGCTTTTGATTACCGTGTCAATGCAGACAAAAGATATTTCCATTTATAGAGGGCTATCTTATATACCTTACAACTCCATCGGGAATCTCCTTTGCTGTTGTAGTGCAGGTGGCCTCAACTGGGGTAGAGAAATAGTTACATAATTAGTCAAGTTGAGAAAAAAAACACAAGTCCCTTGAGTTCACTGAATAGAATAATAACGAAAGAAATAAAACACCTGCATATACAAAACCCTAAACTCACAGTAGTTCCAGAGGAAGGCAAAAAAAAACTTTTCTTATTTTTTTTAAAGCATGGTCCAATTAGCTCCTGGGAAACAAGGGGAAATTATTCCTGATCCCCTAAGGTAATCAAATATTTCCTGGATCAACATAAATCACTATCACTATAAATATTAATAACCAGTTATATTCTTTACGTTTAGAAATACATGCAGCTTTTTTTTTAACAATCAGAAAAGCTGGATTGAAGAAGCCTTTCTGTGTGCGGAGGTTAAACCTCTCTTCTTCCAGACACCAGGAGTACCCTCTTGGTCCGTGCAATGACCTTAGAGTAAACAGCTTTTTACCAAGTTTTCTATTTGAAATATTTATTTATATTTACAGTACAGAGTAATCATATCCCCCTTAAATACCTTTTGTCAAGAAGGAATAAGTTCACTTCAGTTAACCTTTCTTTATATGGTTTCCTCTAAGCTTCTTGTCAGTTTAGTTGCCCTTCTCTGCATTCTCTTCTGGTTTTGCAATGTATTTTTGTGAACTGGTGCCCAAAATGGAACTGCAAATTCCAGATAAGGTTTTACTAATGCTTTGTACATGGACAAGATTGTGTCTCTCTCCCTGGAGTCTATGGGGTTGATTTACTAAAGGTAAAAGGCTATTCACTTTTAGGAATTTTTCCTTTGTGAATGTGGTAAAAATTCACCTTGCACAGAATACCCAAGCATGTGCAAGGAAAAAAAACGTATTTTGGTGGAAGTTGGCAGAGCTTCCCTACATTCATTAAACAAAGGGAAAATTCCCTTGAAATGCATACAACCTATTTACATTTAGTAAATTAACCCCCATACCTCAATTAATAAAAAAAAGTGTTGTGCTTGCTCTAGGAAACTGCAATTTTGCATCGCATGCTGTTATTAAGTATATGATCTACCAGAACATCCAGATCCTTTTTCGATCATGGATTCTGCAGTTTCATTTCATCCATATATATAGCGTCCAAGCGCATAAAGTTACATTTAAATAGTTGCCCAATCAAACAGTGCATTAAGGTCTGCTTGTATATACAGGCATCTTGTAGGAATATCTTATTCCTCTACATAGCTTTGTGTCATCTGCAAGCACAGATATGGTATGTTCAATTTCACACACTCTGTCATTTATAAATAGGTTAAAACCAAGAGTCCCAACACTTGGGTTAAACCACTAATAACCTTAGACCATTCAGAGAATGAATCATTAATCACTACTTTCACCATGGACCTTTATCCAGTTACAGATTGAATTTTCTAAGCCTATAGACCTTAACTTACACATTAGTCATCTGTAGGAAACTGTGTCAAACTCTTGAGCAGAGTATATTAGATGCATAGTCATTCTTTTGTTTAATATTTTGCTTGCATCTTCGTAAAAAGATAGTAGGTTTATTTGACAACGTTGGTCTTTTATGAATCCATGCTGGCTATTGTTTATAATATAGTTTTCTAGCAAACACGTCTATGTGGTCTTTTATCAAAGTAAGCAGCCAGTTAAATACAGAAGTAGAAGTGTGTACATAAAGATAAAATTGCCTTTAACCACTTGATGACCGCCTCACACCGATGTACGTCGGCAAGGTGGCATGGACAGGCAAAATCACGTACATATACGTGATTTGCCTTCAGCGTGTGGTGGGTCCCCCCCCCCCCCCCCGTGCCCGAGGCGGTCGTCTTTTGTCCCACGGCGATCGGAGGTGAGGGGGAGGCCATCCGTTCGTGGCCCCCCCCTCGCGATCGCCGCCGGCCAATCGAATCATTCCTTTGCTGCTGTATGCTAAACAGCAGCAAAGGAAGTGATGTCATCTCTCCTCGGCTCTGTAATTTCCATTCCGGCCCGAGGAGAGAAGACAGGTATGTGAGTGCACAACACTACACACACACAGTAGAACATGCCAGGCACACAAAACACCCCGATTCCCCCCCCCGATCACCCCCCAATCCCCCCCCCAATCACCCCCCCCCCTGTCACAAACTGACACCAGCAGTTTTTTTTTTTTCTGATTACTGCATTGGTGTCAGTTTGTGACAGTTACAGTGTTGGGACAGTTAGTATTACTCCCCTTTAGGTCTAGGATACCCCCCTAACCCCCCCTAATAAAGTTTTAACCCCTTGATCACCCCCTGTCACCAGTGTCGCTAAGCGATCATTTTTCTGATCGCTGTATTAGTGTCGCTGGTGACGCTAGTTAGGGACCTAAATATTTAGGTTCGCCGTCAGCGTTTTATAGCGACAGGGACCCCCATATACTACCGAAAAAATGTTTTAACCCCTTGATTGCCCCCTAGTTAACCCTTTCACCACTGATCACCGTATAACTGTTACGGGTGACGCTGGTTAGTTTGTTTATTTTTTATAGTGTCAGGGCACCCGCCGTTTATTACCGAATAAAGGTTTAGCCCCCTGATCGCCCAGCGGTGATATGCCTCGCCCCAGGCAGCGTCAGATTAGCGCCAGTACCGCTAACACCCACGCACGCAGCATACGCCTCCCTTAGTGGTATAGTATCTGATCGGATCAATATCTGATCCGATCAGATCTATACTAGCGTCCCCAGCAGTTTAGGGTTCCCAAAAACGCAGTGTTAGCGGGATCAGCCCAGATACCTGCTAGCACCTGCGTTTTGCCCCTCCGCCCAGCCCACCCAAGTGCAGTATCGATCGATCACTGTCACTTACAAAACACTAAACGCATAACTGCAGCGTTCGCAGAGTCAGGCCTGATCCCTGCGATCGCTAACAGTTTTTTTGGTAGCATTTTGGTGAACTGGCAAGCACCAGCCCCAGGCAGCGTCAGGTTAGCGCCAGTAGCGCTAACACCCACGCACGCACCGTACAGCTCCCTTAGTGGTATAGTATCTGAACGGATCAATATCTGGTCCGATCAGATCTATACTAGCGTCCCCAGCAGTTTAGGGTTCCCAAAAACGCAGTGTTAGTGGGATCAGCCCAGATACCTACTAGTACCTGCGTTTTGCCCCTCCGCCCGGCCCAGCCCAGCCCACCCAAGTGCAGTATCGATCGATCACTGACACTTACAAAACACTAAATGCATAACTGCAGCGTTCGCAGAGTCAGGCCTGATCCCTGCGATCGCTAACAGTTTTTTTGGTAGTATTTTGGTGAACTGGCAAGCACCAGCCCCAAGCAGCGTCAGATTAGCGCCAGTACCACTAACACCCACGCAAGCAGCATACGCCTCCCTTAGTGGTATAGTATCTGAACGGATCAATATCTGATCCGATCAGATCTATACTGGCGTCCCCAGCAGTTTAGGGTTCCCAAAAACGCAGTGTTAGCGGGATCAGCCCAGATACCTGCTAGCACCTGCATTTTGCCCCTCCGCCCGGCCCAGCCCACCCAAGTGCAGTATCGATCGATCACTGTCACTTACAAAACACTAAACGCATAACTGCAGCGTTCGCAGAGTCAGGCCTGATCCCTGCGATCGCTAACAGTTTTTTTGGTAGCTTTTTATTGAACTGGCAAGCGCCAGCGGCCTAGTACACCCCGGTCGTAGTCAAACCAGCACTGTAGTAACACTTGGTGACGTGGCGAGTCCCATAAGTGCAGTTCAAGCTGGTGAGGTGGCAAGCACAAGTAGTGTCGCGCTGCCACCAAGAAGACAAACACAGGCCCATCGTGCCCATAATGCCCTTCCTGCTGCATTCGCCAATCCTAATTGGGAACCCACCGCTTCTGCAGCGCCCGTACTTCCCCCATTCACATCCCCAACCAAATGCAGTCGGCTGCATGAGAGGCATTTTCTTTATGTCCTCCCGAGTACCCCTACCCAACGAACCCCCCCAAAAAAGATGTTGTGTCTGCAGCAAGCGCAGATATAGGCGTGACACCCGCTATTATTGTCCCTCCTGTCCTGACAATCCTGGTCTTTGCATTGGTGAATGTTTTGAACGCTACCATTCATTAGTTGAGTATTAGCGTAGGGTACAGCATTGCACAGACTAGGCACACTTTCACAGGGTCTCCCAAGATGCCATCGCATTTTGAGAGACCCGAACCTGGAACCGGTTACCGTTATAAAAGTTAGTTACAAAAAAAGTGTAAAAAAAAAAAAAATATATATATAAAATAAAAAAAAATAGTTGTCGTTTCATTGTTCTCTCTCTCTCTATTCTCTCTCTCTATTGTTCTGCTCTTTTTTACTGTATTCTATTCTGCAATGTTTTATTGTTATTATGTTTTATCATGTTTGCTTTTCAGGTATGCAATTTTTTATACTTTACCGTTTACTGTGCTTTATTGTTAACCATTTTTTTGTCTTCAGGTACGCCATTCACGACTTTGAATGGTTATACCAGAATGATGCCTGCAGGTTTAGGTATCATCTTGGTATCATTCTTTTCAGCCAGCGGTCGGCTTTCATGTAAAAGCAATCCTAGTGGCTAATTAGCCTCTAGACTGCTTTTATAAGCCGTGGGAGGGAATGCCCCCCCCCCACCATCTTCCGTGTTTTTCTCTGGCTCTCCTGTCTCAACAGGGAACCTGAGAATGCAGCCGGTGATTCAGCCAGCTGACCATAGAGCTGATCAGAGACCAGAGTGGCTCCAAACATCTCTATGGTCTAAGAAACCGAAAGCTACGAGCATTTTATGACTTAGATTTCGCCGGATGTAAATAGCGCCATTGGGAAATTGGGGAAGCATTTTATCACACCGATCTTGGTGTCGTCAGATGCTTTGAGGGCAGAGGAGAGATCTAGGGTCTAATAGACCCCAATTTTTTCAAAAAAGAGTACCTGTCACTACCTATTTCTATCATAGGGGATATTTACATTCCCCGAGATAACAATAAAAATGATTAAAAAAAAAAAAAATGAAAGGAACAGTTTAAAAATAAGATAAAAAAGCAAAAAAATAATAAAGAAAAAAAAAAAAAAAAAAAAAGCACCCCTGTCGCCCCCTGCTCTCGCGCTAAGGCGAACGCAAGCGGCGGTTTGTCGTCAAACGTAAACAGCAATTGTACCATGCATGTGAGGTATCGCTGCGAAGGTCAGATCGAGGGCAGTAATTTTTGCAGTAGACCTCCTCTGTAAATCTAAAGTGGTAACCTGTAAAGGCTTTTAAAGGCTTTTAAAAATGTATTTATTTTGTTGCCACTGCACGTTTGTGCGCAATTTTAAAGCATGTCATGTTTGGTATCCATGTACTCGGCCTAAGATCATCTTTTTTATTTCATCAAACATTTGGGCAATATAGTGTGTTTTAGTGCATTAAAATTTAAAAAAGTGTGTTTTTTCCCCAAAAAATGCGTTTGAAAAATCGCTGCGCAAATACTGTGTGAAAAAAAAAAATGAAACACCCACCATTTTAATCTGTAGGGCATTTGCTTTAAAAAAATATATAATGTTTGGGGGTTCAAAGTAATTTTTTTGCAAAAAAAAATAACTTTTTCATGTAAACAAAGAGTGTCAGAAAGGGCTTTGTCTTCAAGTGGTTAGAAGAGTGAGTGATGTGTGACATAAGCTTCTAAATGTTGTGCATAAAATGCCAGGACAGTTCAAAACCCCCCCAAATGACCCCATTTTGGAAAGTAGACACCCCAAGCTATTTGCTGAGAGGCATGTCGAGTTCATGGAATATTTTATATTGCGATACAAGTTGCGGGAAAGAGACAAATTTTTTTTTTTTTTTTTTGCACAAAGTTGTCACTAAATGATATATTGCTCAAACATGCCATGGGAATATGTGAAATTACACCCCAAAATACATTCTGCTGCTTCTCCTGAGTACAAGGATACCACATGTGTGAGACTTTTTGGGAGCCTAGCCGCGTACGGGACCCCGAAAACCAAGCACCGCCTTCAGGCTTTCTAAGGGCGTGAATTTTTGATTTCACTCTTCACTGCCTATCACAGTTTCGGAGGCCATGGAAAGCCCAGGTGGCACAAAACCCCCCCAAATGACCCCATTTTGGAAAGTAGACACCCAAAGCTATTTGCTGAGAGGTATAGTGAGTATTTTGCAGACCTCACTTTTTGTCACAAAGTTTTGAAAATTGAAAAAAGAAAAAAAAAATGTTTTTTCTTGTCTTTCTTCATTTTCAAAAACAAATGAGAGCTGCAAAATACTCACCATGCCTCTCAGCAAATAGCTTGGGGTGTCTACTTTCCAAAATGGGGTCATTTGGGGGGGTTTTGTGCCACCTGGGCATTCCATGGCCTCCAAAACTGTGATAGGCAGTGAAGAGTGAAATCAAAAATTTTCACCCTTAGAAATCCTGAAGGCGGTGCTTGATTTTCGGGGCCCCGTACGCAGCTAGGCTCCCAAAAAGCCCCACACATGTGGTATCCCCATACTCAGGAGAAGCAGCTAAATGTATTTTGGGGTGCAATTCCACATATGCCCATGGCCTGTGTGAGCAATATATCATTTAGTGACAACTTTGTGCAAAAAAAAAAAAAAAGTGTCACTTTCCCGCAACTTGTGTCAAAATATAAAATATTCCATGGACTCAATATGCCTCTCAGCAAATAGCTTGGGGTGTCTACTTTCCAAAATGGGGTCATTTGGGGAGGTTTTGTGCCACCTGGGCATTCCATGGCCTCCGAAACTGTGATAGGCAGTGAAGAGTGAAATCAAAAATTTACACCCTTAGAAATCCTGAAGGCGGTGCTTGGTTTTCGGGGCCCCGTACGCGGCTAAGCTCCCAAAAAGTCCCACACATGTGGTATCCCCATACTCAGGAGAAGCAGCTGAATGTATTTTGGGGTGCAATTCCACATAGGCTCATGGCCTGTGTGAGCAATATATCATTTAGTGACAACTTTTTGTAAATATTTTTTTTTTTTTGTCATTATTCAATCACTTGGGACAAAAAAAATAAATATTCAATGGGTTCAACATGCCTCTCAGCAATTTCCTTGGGGTGTCTACTTTCCAAAATGGGGTCATTTGGGGGGGTTTTGTACTGCCCTGCCATTTTAGCACCTCAAGAAATGACATAGGCAGTCATAAACTAAAAGCTGGGTAAATTACAGAATATGTACCCTAGTTTGTAGACGCTATAACTTTTGCGCAAACCAATAAATATATGCTTATTGACATTTTTTTTACCAAAGACATGTGGCCGAATACATTTTGGCCTAAATGTATGACTAAAATTTAGTTTATTGGATTTTTTTTATAACAAAAAGTAGAAAATATCATTTTTTTCAAAATTTTCGGTCTTTTTCCGTTTATAGCGCAAAAAATAAAAACTGCAGAGGTGATCAAATACCATCAAAAGAAAGCTCTATTTGTGGGAAGAAAAGGACGCAAATTTTGTTTTGGTACAGCATTGCATGACCGCGCAATTAGCAGTTAAAGCGACGCAGTGCCAAATTGGAAAAAGACCTCTGGTCCTTAGGCAGCATAATGGTCCGGGGCTCAAGTGGTTAAAGTCATACTGTCTTAACCTCTTCAATACCAGACACTTTCACCCCCTTCCTGCCCAGACCAATTTTCAGATTTCAGAGCTGTCACACTTTGAATGGTAATTACTCTGTCATGCAACAGTGTACCCAAATTAAATAGATAGATAGATCTATCATATGGTGGTATTTAACTGCTCCCCTCAATGTAGATAATGGCTGAACAGGTGCTCTCTACTTCCAGGAAGACGTACCTGTACGTCCTCCCAGTACTGCGCCTGGTGCATGCACCCTGTGGCACACAGCAGTGTGATCTGTTACCGATCATGGTACCCAGCCACTCGGAGTGTCCCTGGTACCAAGTGATCGCTGTGACCAATCACATTGATCACGGTTACTGTAGTAAGCAACGGTGTCATTCATGATGCTTTGCTTACTACCGTGTTGATCTCTGTGATTGGTCTCAGTAAAAACATGGTACCAAGGTCAATCACAGGGCTAATTACTGTGTTAACACAGCACTGTTTTGGTGACAGTATGTAAAAAAAGAAAAGAAAAAGAAATATATATACTCCCTAATCACAAATGCACCAGTCAGTGTCCCTAATTTCTGCCACCCACTCACAGTGTCCCTAATCATCGTCGCCCATTCAGTTTCCCTAATCACTGATACCCACTCACTGTGCCCCCTAATCACTGACACACCAGTCATATTTTCCCTGATTACTGCCACACCATTCATATTGTGCCTAATTGCCACAACACCAGTCATATTGTCCCTGATCAGCACCACAACAGTTATTGTGTCCCTGATCACAACCACAATAGTAACTGTGATTACCACCACACCAGTTTCTGTGTCCCTGTTTACCGCCACACCAGTTACTGTGTCCCCAATCACCACCACACTAATCATATTGTCCCTAATCACCGTCATACCAGACATATTGTCCCTGATCACCACCACACCAGTTACAGCGTCCCTTATCACCACCAATCCAGTTACAGTGTCCCTGATTACTGCCACACCAGTTACAGAGTAACTGATCACCGTCACACCAGAGCAGTGTTGCCTCTGCCTGCCACCTGTACTAACCCTGACCTGTTTATTGGCCACATTTCAGCCTGCTGCCTGGACCCATCCTTTGCCTGTTTGTTGACCATGTCTCTGCTTGCAGCCTGAAATGGCCCATATGCACATCCCACTCACTACATTCCTGCAAGACACCAGACTAGTGGACATCGCATTCCTAGGGTCAGCTATGTACCAGTAGGCTAGGCTTGTTTGACTTAGCAATATTCCCTGACCACTTGTACATAATGATTCCAAACAGTAAAAAAAGTCTCAAACATGTGGTATCGCCATACTCGGGAGGAGTAGCAGAATGTGTTTGAGGTGTAATTTTAAGTATGTCGATGCTGCGAGTGAGAAATATCATTTTAAATTGACAACTGATCATTTTCATTTTCTTTCTGCATTTTCCAAAAACATGTGGCAATAAAATGAAGTTTTCAAAAGACTCACCATGCCTCTTAAAAAATACCTTGGGGTGTTTACTCTCCAAAATGTCATTTTTGGTGTTTCTATCATCTTGGTGCTCCAGGGCCTCCAAAAATGTGATAGGTAGTCAGGAAATTAGATGCGTAATTTATGTCCCTAGAATGTCTGAACGTGCTCTTTGGATTTTGGGCCACTCTATATGAATAGGCTGTAAAAAAGTCTCACACATTTTGGGGTATAATTCTAAGTATGCCCATGATGAGTGTATAAAATATCTTTGCAATTGATTTTCTTCCTGGCATTTTCCAAAAACCTGTGGTGAAAAGTGACATTTCCAAAAGACTCACTATGCCTTTCAGAAAATACTGTAGAGTGTTTGCTCCCCAAAATATCATTTTGTGGGTGTTTATACTGTCCTGGTGCTCCAGGACCTCCAAAAATGTGATAGGTATTCAGGAAATTAGATGCGTAATTTACATGCAATTTATGCTTCTTGAAAGTTCAAAGGTGCTCCTCCATCTCATGTGGTATCCCCATACTTGGGAGGCATAAAAAACTGCAATTTCAAAAAACTCACCATGCTTCTTACATAATATCTTGGACTGTCTACTTTCCAAAAAGGAGTCATTTGGGGGTATTTGTACTGTCTTGGCATTTTAGGGCCTCAAGAAATGACATAGGTAGTCAGTATATCAGGACTGATCAGTTTTGAAATATATGTCCCATAGTTTGTAGACTCTATAACTTTCACACAGACTAATATACGCTGATTTGGGTTATTTTTAGCAGAATACATTTGGCTATACATTTATGAAGAAAGATTATTTACTAGCAACATTTTATAGAGATCACAAACTGTGGGATGTACAGTAGCTCACAAAAGTGAGTACACCCCTCATATTTTTGTAAATATTTTATTATATCTTTTCATGTGACAACACTGAAGAAATTACACTTTGCTACAATGTAAAGTAGTGAGTGTACAGCTTGTATAACAGTGTAAATTTGCTGTCCCCTCAAAATAACTCAACACACAGCCATTAATGTCTAAACTGCTGGCAACAAAAGTGAGTACACCCCTAAGTGAAAGTGAGATACTGTATATCTGAAAATTGACAAATCCTGATGTACTTGGAGACCCTAAAAGGACAGTACAATTACCCCCTAAATGACCGTTTTTTGGGAAGTAGAAAATAAATTAAATTTGTTTTTTTTCCACAATTTTTCTTACTGTCACCAGAGCAGTGCAGTGTCATCATGTAATTTCTGTGGCAGTGATCAGGGATACTGACTGGTGACAGTATATAAAAATATAATAATAACATTTTTTAAATTTTTTTACAATTTTTTTTTACATACTGTGCCCAGAGCAGTGCAGTGTTACCATAGTGACACTGTGCCACTCTGGGGAGTTGATCAGGATTTTTTTTACACTATGGGGCAAGATTTACTAAAACTGGAGTACTCAGATTCTGGTGCAGCTGCGCATGGTAGCCAATCAGCTTCTAACCTCAGCTTGTTCAATTAAGCTTTGGCAATAAAACCTGGAAGCTGATTGGTTTCTATGCAGAAGTGAGCCTGATTTTACACTCTAAAGCTTTAGTAAATAAACCCCTATGATTACTTATAATAGTGATGATCACATTAATCATTTTTATGACTGCCATCCATTTATGTGCCATTATATACTATTGTGATAGCTGTGATTGGCCACAGCAATCACATGGTACATGTGCACTGTGATTGACCCTATCTGTACTATGTGATCACTGCGACCAATCAATGAATGGCTATGTATGAAAGCCATACATCTGACACGTGATCGCTGTGATTGGTCACAGCGATCAGATGGTATCAAGCCTGGCCTGGTACAATGATCTGTCATCACACAGCGGGTGACAGATTGAGCCGCAGTATGACCTTTAGAGCAAGCAGGAGGTGCTCAACTAGAGGGACTTTATATAATAATGCTCCTGCTTGGCTGTCATTTGACTATAGGCTGGGTGGGAGGTAGATAAGTAGAACTAACGGGCTTAACATTTTTTTTTCATTTTGAATAGAGTAATGGAGGGTTATAGACACTGTCAGGTTTTTTGGCCAGCGCTGTCCGATTGGGGAGATTTACCTTCACTTCCTGTCCCATAGCCAAAACAGGAAGTGAGAGGAAATGTCTGCAAATTAAGGGAATCCCATGCCCCCCCCAGGTCGATAGAACTAATGTCCTCATTGGAAGATTTTCCCTCTATTACTTTGCTTGGGACAACCCAAAATTTGGTATTTTCTTTTACTTTCACTTTCAATGATAATGGCAAAGAACAAACAGAAAGGGTGAATCTCGCTAACATAGGCACTGACAGCAATAAAAACCTAATAGGTGTCTTCTAATCCATCTCCACTCTGTCCAAAACTAAGAAAAAAAAATTGCCTTTAGTTATATTTTAAAATAAATTAGTATTATATGGGGAGAACATATTAAATTCGTGCCAGCCGGCCACATGTAAAAGTACTGTGGGTGGTCTGCAAGCGCTTAAAGCCCTGTAACCCTAATGTTATGGTTTTTACCTGCTTATTTATTGGAAATATCTTAAAATATCTTGAGCACTGCCCCCAAAAGAACCACTGGTTAAGATGGATCTTCTGTTCTCTGCTACAACCTTTCAAATACCTCAGCCCTCCTGACACACCAGGTTAATAGAGGAAAAGAGCAAGAAACACAAAGAAATTCCTTAACACTAAGTACTAAGGCTATCTTGAGTGAGTCACCAAGACTATGGGTAAAAGTAAACATATATATACTTATTTAGAAAAGTGGTTCATAAGGCAAGTACTGTATATACCAACAACAGTTATGGTTGCACAATCCAACACACTGGGTAGTTAACAAAAGAGAGAGAGAGAGGCTGGGGCATAAATGGTGTATAAGCCGGAAATCAATATAAACCGTAGCAGTGACACCCAGAATACCAATAGGCAGTGGTTAGATCTTATTTAACAATACCATATACTGTCTGCATGTCCTAATGGTGGCTGTGCTAGGCCTAGACTGTTTGAGAGAACACATTCAGTGATAAACAGCATAAACAATATAAAGAAAAGGGGAGGAAACCTATTAAACTATGTAAAAGGGGCAGGTTATAAGTCTTTTACTGGCTCACGTTGGGGCCCTTAGATGAATGTTGGTGAACTAGAGGTAGTCTTTATATTCTGCAAGCAGTCAGAAATGCAGCATGAACAAGGCAAGGCAGAACACTCATGACCTAGGGGCTGCATGGTAATGCCAGGGGGTGCATGTGCTCTCTAGCAATTTTAGTGTTTGATGCAGGCATAGATCAGCAATGACCTCAAACCTCATAACAAGTGTCCTCACAAATTTTGAGTGCAGAGAAAAAGGGGAATATCTGTCTGGGAATGTTAGACCACCGAATGCACTGGGTAAAACTCTGGTGCCTATTAAACTGCATAGCCGTAGTTAGGCACACTGAACTGCTACAACTCGAAAGTAGGGGAAGGGGTATGTAACTGGAGGATGTTAATGCATTGTCTGTCACTAAATGTATTAATTTGGCATAGTTACATAGTTTGTCAGGGTGAAAAAGTCCATCTAGTTAACCAATAAAAAAAAAAAAAATAAAACATCAGTCGACATTTAGGATTTCATTAAGACCTATTGTTGCTGGGATAGTTAAAAATATGCTCAAAAAGCTGAACAAACCTTTTTATCATCCCATAAAATTAGAGAATGTGTATGTGTTCTACTTTTTAAAGAATAAGAAACCACTGATACTCCCATATGGTAATAAATAATCACCTTCTGGTAGCTTATTTGGCTTCTCTTCGGGTATTTCTTCAATAGGCTTCCTTACAACAAATTTCTTTTGACCTGATTTTCTTTGTAATATAAAAGATTGAGCTCCATTGCGAAGAATACCATGATGAGATGCTGCCAAGCATACTGGAGTTTCCTGTTTATTTTTTTAAGGGACAAAATAAAATTAGAAATGCATTTTGTAAATTATGTTTTGCTCATTGATTATACATGTTTCGTTTTCAGCATGATTGATCTGCGACTTACCCTTCCATATCCATCTGAGTTCTGCACAATGCCTTCTTCCATTTTGCACTGTTTTGGACATATTACCCTGTAAGAGAAGAAAACATATGAAAAGGGCCTCATCTAGGTTCATAGTACTTGATGGAGTTCATAAAGGGGTGCTCCATCTTCTGCTGCCAGAAAACTACCTCTTCATCAGGAGTAGACTTTCAGGAAGAGGCACTGCCTCGAAATGCATTAGCCAGGATATTAGAGGTCAAGCTTCAAATGAAGCACTAATGGATGAATTAGATGTTCCTTTGGAAATTATGTGTAAATTATGTCTTTATAACACGTTTGTGAGTACAATACAGTACAGATTTTTTGAGGATCTTACACTATATACAGCACTTTCAAACTGCCCCAAAGATGCTGCTTGCAAGACTTTTTCTAACGTCCCGCAAGTGCACCGCCCCAGTGTGAAAGCACTTGGGCTTTCACATTCGGGCAGCATGGGAGGCAGTTTTCAGGCGCTTTATCGGCGATATTTCTAGCTCCAAAATGCCTGAAAACTGCCTCAGTGTGAAAGGGGTCTAAGAGAGAAACACAGAGGTTGCTGTGGAGTATTAAATGCCTGGTTGTCATATTTATCCACTGGCTTCATTACTTTGAGCAAAAGACCTGGAAGAAATGTACAGGTACAAACTTCTGATTATTTTCTGACTTTTCTCCCTGATCCATAGACCTGTGCAAGGTTAACAACTTACTAACTATTGCAGTTAGAGGATCAAAATGATAGCCAGGTAGGCAGAATTTTCAAAAGAAGGTCATCAATGGCAGCTTCTATAGATTTCTTATGACGGGTTTTACTTTAAACACCTTCCTGTCCAGCCTATAGCAGGTTGACTGCCGGGTGGGGGCTTTACCGACCTGACTGGATGTCATTTGAAGTCTTTCCCATTGCGCCACTCGTGCTTGCCCCCGAGGGGCGCACAGCTGGGCGATCGGTGATGAGCTATGTTCCTCGCACACAGTGCATCACTGATTAGGGTAAAGAGCCAATGATGTAGGCTCTTTACCATGTGATTAGTTATGTCCAATCACAATGGATCACATGTAAACAAATGCCAGTTATTTGCATTTCCTTTACTATGCGCTGTCAGTGTCTGAGGAAAGTAAAGCAGATAACCGGCTTTCCAGTTACAGGGGACATTTACACTGATAAGCAGTGCAGCTCCATCAGTGCCCATTAGTGCAGCATATCAGTGTCCATCAGTGCAACCTATCAGTGTCCATTGGTGCAACATATTAGTGACAATCAGTGCCGCCTATCAGTGCCCTTTAGTGCCGCCTTATCTGTGCAACCTCATCAGTGCCCATCAGTGCAGCATATTAGTGCCCCTCAGTCCTGCCTCATCAGTGCCCCTCAGTGCCTCCTCATTAGTGCACATCAGTGCCGCCTCATTAGTGCCGCCTCATCAGTGCCCATCAATTCAGCCTTATCAGTGCCCATCAGTGCCGCCTCATTAGTGCAGCCTCATCAGTGCCCATCAGTGCAGCCTCATCAGTGCCCATCAATGTAGTCTCTTCAGTGCCCATCAGTGCAGCCTATCAGTGCCCATCAGTGCAGCCTCATCAGTGCACAGTGAAGAAGAAAAATTACGTATTTTCAAAATTGTATAGAAGAAACAAAGAAAAGTTTTTTTTCTTTTTAAAATGTTTCATTTGTTTAACAAAAAATAAAAAACCCAGTGGTGAATAACCACTTGCTGATCGCGGCACGCCGATATACGCTGGCACAATGGCAGCGGTGGGCAAATGGTAGTACCTGTACGCCCCTTTAATTGGTGGGGTTAGCGGGATCAGCGTAACCGTGCCCTTGGGACCAGCAGCAGACTCGATGTCCACCGGTCTCCTGGCGATCGTATCATGCAAACAAGGCATTTCCCTGTTCTGCCTTGTGACAGGACAGAGATCACTGCTCTCTGTCATCGGGAGCAGTGATCGCTGTCATGTGAGTGGTAGCCCACTCCCCCCACAGTTAGAATCACTCCCTAAGACACACTTAACCCCTTCATCGCCCCCTAGTGGTTAACCCCTTCCCTTCCAGTGTCATTTACACAGTAATAAGTGCATTTTTATAGCACTGATTGCTGTATAACTGACAATGGTCCCAAAAATGTACCAAAAGTGTCCAATGTGTCCGCCATAATGTCGCAGTCACGATAAAAAATCGCAGATCGCCGCCATTACTAATAAAAAAATTAATAATAAAAATGCCATAAAACTATCCCCTATTTTGTAGACACTATAACTTTTGCGCAAACCAATCAATATACACTTAATGTGATTTTTAACAAAAATATGTAGAAGAATACATATCGGCCTAAAGTGAGGAAAAAAATAGTTTTTTTATATATTTTTTGGGGATATTTATTATAGCAAAAAGTAAAAAAAATTGTGTTTTTTTTCAAAAGTGTCGCTATTTTTTTGTTTATAGCGCAAAAAATAGAAATCACAGAGGTGATCAAATACCACCAAAAGAAAGCTCTATTTGTGGGAATAAAGGACGTCAATTTTGTTTGGGTGCAACATCGCATGACTGCGCAATTGTCAGTTAAAGCGACGCAGTGCCAAATCGCAAAAACTGCTCTGGTCAGAAAGGAGGTAAAATCTTCCGGAGCTGAAGCCGTTAAATACCAGCAAAAGAAAGCTCTATCTGTAAGTGGTTAAGAAACTCCTTCCAAGCTCTTGACTGGGATTCCAAGTTATTTATGTACAAACTGAGAGATATAAACCCTCTACCCGCCTTCTCAATGTTACATACTGTGCCTTCATGCTACATCCTTCTATTAATACAGCGACGGAAAGGTTTTGAATATCAACAAACTGCATTTCATTTATGAGGGCCGTCTTACTTACTTCACAATTCCTTCAGGAATCTCCATTACTGTTGTAGTGCAGTCCACTTCAACTGGAGGAGCAAAATAGTAAATCAGTAAAGTACAGAAGGGTATACAAAAGGGGAAATCTGCTTATGCCTATACATAGATATACTGACCTAGAATAAAGTCACACACATATGGGGAGGACATATGAATTTTTTTACTCTGAACCCAGGGCCTGGTTCTGAAAGGCCACACTTCATTGTGGTTACTGATCAATTATCTATGTCCCCCACAGCACTCTGAAACCCATCTCTATAGATCATAACAGTCTCAGAATGGCACAAATGATTGCCTCTTAAATGGGAAGAAGAGAAAGGTTTTAAAGGTGGCCTTAGGTTAGGTAAACTAAAGAAATACACCTTTTTTCTTTTCAAAGCCCAACTCCATGCATTTGTTTTTAGAAATATTCCCCACAGGTACAAAAAATAGGAAAAAAAGCTCAAGCTGATATATTTAAAGTAATCTTTTTTGCTGCAAGGTGTTCTCAGTCTTTCAGGTTGAATGACTCTCAGCATCAAGGAATGGCACCCAGATGACATACTGTAAATGCAGGCCCACCTCCTAAGGGCACGTCACCACAGCTTCCTGCATTCACTGGGTAATGGTACAGAGGGCAGCGCTAACGTCACTATACAAGCATAGTTCCCAACTGTCCCTGATTTTGAGGGACTGTCCCTGATTTGGAACAATGTCCCTCTGTCCCTCTTTCCTCCTCATTTGTCCCTCATGTTGGTCTGGTCTATATAGTTGTATATAAAATGCACTTTTTATCTTTCAAAAAGTGTTTCCCAGTGCTAAACCTTTCATCCAATTTATAAATTGCTGCCTTTGTAAATTCCAAAAGCCATTATAAAGGGATAGTGGTGGTAAAAAAAATCACTTGTGGGTTTAACTAATCATTTTCTTTGTATAATTCTCTGTTTAGGGGGTGTGTCAGGGGGTGTGTCCCTCGTTCCCATCTCAAAAAGTTGGGAGGTATGTACAAGTTATGCTCTTTGCATCATTGAGGACTGCCCAGCCTGAAGGGAAATCAAAATGGACCCTGCAACATCGTGTGATCAACCTGAAGACCTCTAGAGAAAAACAAAGAAAAAAAATGGCATCAAAATCTTGCAGGGGGCAGGGAGGCTTTCGGGAGAGAGGTGAGGTGGAGAAGGAATGGGGAAGTATTGGTATTGGGCCGGTGGAATATTTGATTGGAAATGTGAAAGTACCTTTTTCTATTTGCCTACTTGTTTCTGTGACATCAATTTGGGTTTCAGATATCGTTGGGACCTTTTAGGCCGGGTTCACACCTATGTGAATTAGATGCGGCTTTTTCCGCATTCAATTCGCATAGCAGGAGAATGTGACTGGCTCCCTATGGAGCCGGTTCACATATCTCCGTTGCAGCTGCGGAGCGCACTGCACAGAAACGCTGTGCATCTTTGGCTCCGTTTCAGGGCCGAATTCAGGCATAGATTCGGCCCTGATTCGTCCCTGAAATGGGGAACAGGGATGCACAGCGCTCCTGTGCGATCCGCAGCTGGTTCCAGTATGAACTTGGCCTCATGCACATAATTGTTTGCAAGCTTATAATATGCCAAGTGTAATAAACACAGCATTTTCCCACACCCAGGGAGCTGCAGGTGGGCAATGCAGCTGGCTATAGAAGTGAATGGCTGTACGCCCCTGTACTTGTGTAAATGTTGATGCTATTGTGCATCAGCATTTACCTGAGCATGCATGTATGACACAACTTCCGTGTTTGTCGCAATATGTCCTATACGTATGCACCTGTGGTTGTTACTTTAGGATAGCAGCAATATTCAACAAACTCTTATATTTATTGTCCCACAAATGGGAAGATTGGCCACGTGTATTTAGTTGAAGGGCCAGTTCACACTAGAATACAGTGTGGGAAACCTGCATTCTGTGCACGATTCCTGCATCATGTTCAAAACGCACTGCAGCAGGTGTCAGTTTTAACTTAACAACACTCCAAATGCAGGTCATAAATTCAGTGTGTTTGCCTGCACTGGATCGCATGGTCAGTGGCGTCACCAGGGAGGTAACACGCCGGTGATACTCTCTAGGGGGGTGACACCAATCAGCAGGGGCATCGCCACCGCACCAGTGGCACCGATCCAAATGTATTGCAGCTGTTCCCGCTGGCTCGCACAGCAGAGCGGACCAAAGCCACCTCCCCCTTCTCGGCTGTTTTCATGCACACAGCCTGGTGGAGGGAAACCAACGCCGATCTGAGGTCTGTACTTAGTTTGTTATATTGTACACAGGAGGGGGACAGGGTGACGGGGGGGGGGTCAAGTTAATAAAAGATAGAGAGGAGTGCGTGTGTGTGTGTGGGGGGGGGGGGTTAAGAGGATATGTGCTGAGGGGCGCTTTGGGAGGGAAAAGGACCTATGCTAGAAGTGGGGGTTGGATTGGAAATCTGCTCCCCCCCACAAGAGCATAAGCCCTCTCACCTCCCAAAGCACCCCCCCAGCACATATCCGACCCCTCCCCACACCTCCCTACTAGCACAAGTCCTCTCCTCTCTCAAAATGCCCCCCCCCTAGCACATAACGGTCCATCCCACCTCCCTATAAGCACAAATGGAGAAGGGTGTGTGTACTGAGGAAGGGGGTCTGTCTGTACTTAGTGGAGGGGGGGATCTGTACTTAGGGGTGTCTATACTTGATGGAGAGGGGGGTCTGGACTGAGGGACCAGGGTCTATACTTAGTGGAGAGGGGGGTCTGTACTGATTGATGGGTGTCTAAACTTAGTGGAGAGGGGGTCTGTACTAACTGACGTGGGGTTCCATAGTCTGTACTGAGGGGCAGGAGGGTCTATAATTAGTGGAGAGGGGGGTCTGTACTGAGGGAGGGCAGTCTATACTTAGTGGAGAGGGGGATCTGTACTGAGGGAGGGGGGTCTATACTTAGTGGAGAGGAGGGGTCTGTACTGAGGGAGGGGGGGTCTATACTTAGTGGAGAGAGGGGTCTGTTCTGAGGGGGGCTATACTTGGTGGAGGGGGGGTGACACCATGTTTTACCGCACCAGGTGACACCAACCCTAGTGACGTCACTGCGCATGGTACAGTAGTACCATGCGATCCAGTTGCTGTGCATTCTGTAAAGTAGTGCATGCATTACTTTGGTGCGGTTCAGCGTCATTTCAGCCCATTCAAATGATTAGGCTAAAATCAGACTGCACCAAGATCGCAAGAAGAAAAATAACAGGAATGTGCTGTGTAAACTGGCCCTTAACCACTCCACGCCCGCGCTATAGCCGAAAGATGGCTACAGCTCGGCGCTTAATTGCCGGGAGGGCTTCCCTGGACGTCCTTCTGTTTACTTGTTCCCCACGCGCCGCCGCGGCTGTGCATCAGGGAAAATCTGTGTTGGTCGTGTCCCTTGGACACAGCCAATCACAGATCGTGCTAAATGGCCAATCACATTGGCCATTTAGCACTCGATCGGCTTGTCCAATGAGAGATGATCTCAAATGTAAACATATGAGATCATCTCTCATTGCCGGCTCTCCCTCCTTACACAGAGACCGCGTGTGAGGAGGGAGAGATTCTGTGCTGCAGCGTGAGTGAACACTAAATAAAACACAGTGTCCACAGTACCCAGTGCCACCTGTCCCCAGTGCCACCTGTCCCCAGTGCCACCTGTCAGTGCCATCTGTCCCCGGTGCCACCTATCAGTGCCATCTGTCCCCAGTGCCACATCAGTGTCACGTGCCATCCATGCCACGTATTAGTGCTATCTGTCATCAGTGCCACATCAGTGTCACATGCCATCAGTGCCACGTATTAGTGCCATCTGTCATCAGTGCCACATCAGTGTCATGTGCCATCAGTGCCACATAATAGTGCCATCTGTCATCAGTGCCACATCAGTGTCACATGCCATCCATGCCACGTATTAGTGCTATCTGTCATCAGTGCCACATCAGTGTCACGTGTCATTGTCCTGGTGCTTCAGGGCCTTCAAAAGTGTAATAGGTAGTCAACAAGTTAGATGTGTAATTTATGCTCCTAGAACACCTGATGGTGCTCCCTGCATGTTGGGCCTCTCTATGTGGCTAGGCTGTGAAAAAGTCCCACACATGTCATACACATGCCATGTGAGAGAAATAACCTATTGCAATGACAATTTTGTGGAAAAAAAAATCTTCATTTTGCAAAGAATTGTGGGAAAAAAATGACAACATCAAAAACCTCACCATGCATCTTACTAAATACCTTGGAATGTCTACTTTCAAAAAAGGGGTCATTTGGGGGGTATTTGTACTTTCCTGACTTGTTCGGGTCACAAGAAATGAGATAGGCCACCAGTACATCAGGTGTGATCAATTTTTTATGATTTGCACCACAGCTTGTAGACTCTCTACCTTTCACACGGACCAAATAATATTCACTAATTTGGGTTATTATTACCAAAGATATGTAGCAGTATAAATTGTGGCCAAAATGTATGAAGAAAAATTAATCATTTGCAAAAAATTTTCACAGAAACTAAGAAAAATTCCTTTTTTTTCAAAATTTTCGGTCTTTTTTCATTTATAGCGCAAAAAATAAAAAACCCATAGGTGATCAAATACCACCAAAAGAAAGCTCTATTTGTATGAAAAAAAGGACAAAAAATTAATTTGGGTACAGTATTACATGACTGAGTAATTAAATAAAAAATAACAAATCAGCGCGAAATGGTAAATATACGTTGTATAGCTGCTGAACACTAGGGTCAATAGACAAATCCCTTAACACAAATATAAAATCAGATAGTGCAGCGCTAGAATCAAAATAAAACACTAAAGTCCACCACCATAACAATATCCATGTGGGTGTTCAATACATCATCCTCAAGTGCGAGCAAACACCGGATTCTGGAGAGGTAATTTCAGACAGCCCACCACCAGGGAATAGGTTGGCCTCTCACCTTAAAGAATGGACCCTTTTGTTATAGAGGGTCATAAATCACTTAAATCAAGCAAGATACAGCATATGCAGGCTTCCGTCAGGGCTCAGATGTCAAACACTCCTCCAGGACCAAAGGGCTCCGATAACAGACGCTCCAATATGACCACGATATATATAAAAGAAATGGCGAAAGAATAGTGCTCTCTGTATGCTATGCTTTATTAAAAAACTAAAATAAGTCACTCACATGTGAACCGCTGGGTATATGCATGTAAGACAACGGTAACGATATAAACCTCACCCGCGGCCACATCCACACTACTAGACGGAGGTTTATATCGTTACCGTTGTCTTACATGCATATACCCAGCGGTTCACATGTGAGTGACTTATTTTAGTTTTTTAATAAAGCATAGCATACAGAGAGCACTATTCTTTCGCCATTTCTTTTATATATATCGTGGTCATATTGGAGCGTCTGTTATCGGAGCCCTTTGGTCCTGGAGGAGTGTCTGACATCTGAGCCCTGACGGAAGCCTGCATATGCTGTATCTTGCTTGATTTAAGTGATTTATGACCCTCTATAACAAAAGGGTCCATTCTTTCAGGTGAGAGGCCAACCTATTCCCTGGTGGTGGGCTGTCTGAAATTACCTCTCCAGAATCCGGTGTTTGCTCGCACTTGAGGATGATGTATTGAACACCCACATGGATATTGTTATGGTGGTGGACTTTAGTGTTTTATTTTGATTCTAGCGCTGCACTATCTGATTTTATATGACTGAGTAATTGTCATTCAAAATGTGAGAGCACTGAAAGCTGAAAATTGGTCTGGGCAGGAGGGGGGGGGTTTAAGTGCCCAGTGGACAAGTGGTTAAAGAATAGGATATCACTGACACTC
The DNA here is from genome assembly GCF_042186555.1 of Aquarana catesbeiana. Lineage (NCBI taxonomy): Eukaryota > Metazoa > Chordata > Amphibia > Anura > Ranidae > Aquarana > Aquarana catesbeiana. Next base: position 273,791,619 of record NC_133330.1, on the reverse strand, counting down.
CTGTAGGGTTATAAATAATCACCTTCCGGTAGCTTCTCTTCAGCAATTTCTTCAGGAGGTTTCCTTACAACAAATTTGTCTTGACCTGTTTTTTTCTCTAATATAAACGTTCGAACTCCTTTTGGAAGAATGCCAAAATTAAATGCTGCCAAGCACACTGGGGTGTCCTGTTTATATAAAAGAAGAACAGAATATAAATTAAAATGATATTTTACAAAAATGATTTTTAAACATTTAAAGGCTATGTTCATCTTTTCTGGCAGAATTTTCATTTTTCACAATAAATAGAATCCTTTTTCTAATGTCTTTTCTGCCAAGGCCATCCCAATGTGCTTATCTTTCACTTACTGAGTCCATGGAAGCATTGAATCTTCACCTCTTGGTTCAAAATGAAAAAAAACAAATCTATTCTGAGCCCACCACTTCCCGTAGCATCATGTGACCTTCCCGGAAACTTCATTTCCCATCATGTACTGTCTTACTGCATCTCAGAATAGGGTGTGTTTTACCTCTGCGGATTACACCTCTCTACTATACCACCTCTCTTTTATTTCCACCCACTTTCCTAATTCTTCCTTTAGGGTGATCATAAACAGTACAATCTGATTGTACATATTCCTTTAGATTTGCCATCAGCTATGTAGTGCAAGGGGCCTGTCAGATTTGATACAAATTGAATGGATTGTTCAGGTGGGTTTTGCTATTGCATAGATTTGGTAAACCTAACAGAAATTGTACAGAGATTGTACAATCAGATTGCATAGTGTATGGTCAGCTTTATACAAGTACATGGGAGTTCTTATAATCCAGCTCTATTTTAGGGAGGGAGAGGGTGTAAACACACCAATTTCACTTTCAAGCCCCATTTACACAGCGTAGTGGGAGCACACATTTTTCTGTGGGTTTTCCTGTGACATTCATAGGGCAGCCCTGCGTGTGACAATGCAGCAAAGTAGCTTATCGGTCGTTGTGGCAACTTGCACTTTGCACGTTTTTTTACCATACAAATAGTTAACTGGTTCATTTTTGGTGTATAAAGACCCCTTTCAAACTGAGGCAGTTTTCAGGTGTTTTAACACTAAAAATAGCGCCTCTAAAGCGCCTGAAAACTGCCTCTCATGCCTCCAAAGTGTGAAAACCTGAGTGCTTTCACACTGGGGCGGAGCGCTTGCGGGATGGGAAAAAAAGTCCTGCAAGCGGCATCTTTGGGGCAGTTTGGGAGCGGTGTATACAGCTCTCCTACACCATCCCTGCCCCCTGTAATGAATGATAAAGGAAAAATCTTGCGAGCCACAATAATCCAATGCCCAGTGAACAAACAACTCAAATCAAAATACCCAGCTGCGAACGCAGATCATGTATTCATGACCGTGCACTAAACATAAGTAAAAAATTGCGCTGCGCTTAGGTGTGTATCATATGTGACTGTTCACCAAATAAAAATATATAAAAATTCACGTGTCTGTCCCCCTGATGAAGACACGTGACTCCCTGTGTCGAATACGCGTAGGGGAGGGGCCAGGACGGAGCGGACAGCACAGAGCTGGATTGTGAGAATCTGATACCCCGCAGCACGCCGATCGGCGAATTTAAACTTATATTGTATGGTGCACAGAAGCACCTGAGAAATGTGAGTACCCCATTGTGGGGAGTGGGTGTTTTTTATTTAATAAATATTGTTTGGCGGTATTACACTATATGGTCTTTTTATTTTCTGGTATGATGTCTATAAGTATACAAATGGTCCTCCTCAGAGGGAATTAATCAATTGAATATAGTAACATATACAAGCCTGGAATTGCAGACAGTTGAGCCTAGAAGCACGATATTCTAATCAGTATTTTAACCTGAAAATTACTGTAAATCTGTGTTTATTGTGAAATATTCAAAGTTTCCATCCATTTACGCCAGACTTTGTCAAATTTCAAAGGACAACCTCTGTTAGCATATGTGTCTTTGTATAGCGGGAGGTTCCCATTAACTAGATGTTTCCACTGCGTAATTGATGGGGGGTTAGGTTTTTTCCACTGCATTGCGATATTTTTCCTGGCATAGAAGAGTAGTAAACTGGTCAAAGTGCGTTTGGCTATGGTTGGAACAACATTTTCTAATAAGCCCAGTATACATATCTCCATCAGCGGAGACAGGTTGGTTGAGGCCACCTTGTTAGTTAGATCAAGTACCTCTCTCCAGTATTGTTGTAATCTTGGACAGTGCCAGAAGATGTGTGCGAAGTCCCCTGGAGATGTGCCACATCTCCATCATTCCGAAGAATGCTGAGGGTTCATCAAGTGTAGTCTATGTGGGGTAAAATAGGCCCTATGGACAATTTTAAATTGTACTACTCTGTCTCTTATGGAAACGAGTGACCTGAAAGGAAAATCCCAGACGTCGTCCCAGTCATCGTCATCCAACGCAGGGATATCGCGTTGCCAACGGGACCAGAGCCCATCCAGAGGTGGTAAGGACACAAATATCAGATGCGCGTACAAACGCGAAGTAGGTTTTTCAGCGCAACCAGATCGGAGCATCCTCTCCAGCTCGGATTGAGTCAGGATGCAAGTGGAGTGAGGAAATTGGGCAACGAATGCATGTGCTAATTGAAAATAACGGAACTGATGTCTATGGAGCCATAGAGAGCCTGATTGAAGATCGTATCTTGCTAGCTACATAGAGCCCGGGGGTGGCTCCACAGCGTGATTTGACACAGCTGAACACTGTGTCACACGCTCTAAGGTGAGCGCAACCACTTTGGGGGACACTGAGGCACATTATGGCTTGTTTTGTGACACCTGGATTCAACACGGTGGAGATTTTGGACATTTAGTTTACCCTTTGAACACGTTATGCACAGAATCTCCTTTTGGGAACTTTCTTTGAACACTGTCATATGAAGTTTTTTTCTGGAGGATTTTTCACTATTAAGGATTACATTGCTTTATTTATAAATCACTTTTCACTCATATGAATGTTATTTGAGTATTGCATGTTACACTTTGTGTGAAGTCATTGCAAATTTTGCACGTCTTTTTACTTATTTTTTATTTATTTAATTATTTTATGCAAAGTATTTACCATTAGGTGTTTTTTTCACTTTTGATTATTTGTCTATTCGTTTGTACACATAGTATATTATATGTTGAGATTACTTATATATCACACGTAGGAGGAATTAGAGATAGAATTTTTATATATTTTTATTTGGTGAACAGTCACATATGATACACACCTAAGCGCAGCGCAATTTTTTCCCCTGTACTGAATGGGCAGCACTTCCGAAGCGCCTGTAAAGCGCTTCGGAAACGCCGTAACACGGCAGTTTTAACCCTTTATTTGGCCGCTAGCAAGGGGTAAAAGTGCCCCACTAGCAGCCAAAAAGCACAGCTAAAATGACGGTAAAGCGCCGCTAAAACTAGCGGCGCTTTACCGCTAACGGACCCACCGTCCCAGTGTGAAAGCAGCCTAAAGGTGGCCATACACTATGCAATCTGATTGCACAATCTCTGTACAATCTTCTTTAGATTTACCAAAACTACAGTATATAATAGGAGGACACACCTATCTCTATGCACTACATAATTGATGGAGGATCTAAAGGATTGTACAATCAGATTGTATAGTATATGGTGAGCTTTACAGACTTCCAGGGACACATTTCTCCTGTTTTCAGTAGTATGGCTCTGTTTCACATAGGCTGTTATGTGATCACTCAGCTCCTGCACAATCTGCCAAATGAACGATCTATGTAAGATGAAGGTAACATACAAAAAGATCAATCTGCAGATATAAGATGTAATCAGGGTAATACAGATGTAATCAAGGAGAACACTGTTCATTGACAATGTATGCATGATTGGAAAAGCATCAAAACTATAGAGGTGGGTAGGAGCAAGCTCCTGGAGGGGGAGGGCAGGTGGAGGTTGTGTGTTAATGAGGTCAGCTACTGAACTGCTTACTGAGTCTTAACAGTTTTCCCACCCCAAATACCAGGACAAACCAGGAAGTACTGGAGGAGTTTCCTATAGGAGACACTGGAGGCTGAGATAATTCCTGTCCTAGGACATAGAAGGCTTTTTCTAAGTATATGTAAACCCTCACCTTGTAAAAGGCAAAACATTTGTGTATCGATATAAGAAAAACATTATAAACACTTGTTCCCCCCCTTTTTTTTATAAGTGATCACATTCCCTCTGTTCCTTCTGCATGCTGGTCTTCCCAGTGTTTGGCTGTGTGTGTGTGTGTGTGTGTGTGTGGGGGGGGGGGGGGGGGGGGTGTCAGGACAAGTCTGATCATTGGAGGAAAGCACACTCAATTCCCAGCACAGCTAGTGCTGTGTTCTCCTGCTTAGTGTGGTCAGTTTTTAATAGGAAAGCAGAGGGACTGACAGGAACACCAGGAATTGCACATGCCAGAAGCAATACTAAAGGAACAGGATACTTTTCTTTTTTACAACAAGCGCATTTCAGGAATATGAAATGTAAATGTTGGGTTTACATACTCTGTAATGGTATATTGGTACATAGGGAAGCTGTCGTTTATAAAAAAAAGGTGAGCTTAGCCTTTAAATGACTTCTCAGTTTGATTCATCTGCAACTTACACTGCCATATTCATCTGTGTTCCTCACTTGTCTTTTTTCCATGTCGCAGTGCTCTGGACATACCACCCTGTATAAGAAGAAAACATATTAGTGGGGTCTTATACAGGAACATATTACACAGTAGAGTTCATGTAGGAGTGCTCCATCTCCTGCTAATGGAAAGTAATATCTAACTCTCTCTAAAATGCTACTTAGAAGGCTGGTGGCTCATATATTTGATTTAAAAGCAGGGATTCGGTGAACTTGATTTTGCTATAAAGTTCATGTTTTTGTGCTAAAGTTGTGTTGAAAATGGCCATGAATTTATCCATGTGGTGAAAGTAGCATAAATAGAAAATGTTTCTCTTTAAAGCTAACGTAGCACCCTCATCCTAGAAATAGGGCTACAGGTAAATTTAGCTGTGCTGGTGGTAGCCAGCCTGGCTAATTTGTAGTGTTTAGTGGTAAAATGACTTCTGTTCTAATTCAGTTGTGGCTTCTCTCTTTTGTCAGTAGGTGGCACTGTTGCCCTTGACATTAGTTTGATGAGCTACAGTACATTCAAGTTATGGATAAACATACTTTTCTCAGCCAATCAGATTCGCCTCTATGAATGCTGGGAGAAGCTATTAATCGGGAAAAAGTCAGGTGATCTTAGTCTTCCCACCCAGGGCTGCAGCCTGGGAGGATGTGTGTATACAGTTTCTGGCTGCTAGGCCTGAAGCCTGAGGCCTATCCAGGTGGCTGCCGGCTGCTAGGCCTATCTGAGGCCTGATGCTGAGAAAAGCCTGCTAAGTATCCGGAAACAATTCTGAGAGGGATGGAGTTCTAGAGAAGCACCAGAGGTGACTCTTCATGGGCCAGGGATCCATGAGGTGGCTGGGAGAGCTTCAAGAGAGAACTCATCCAAGAGAATTCAGTATGCTGTAGTGAGTAAAGTTCAGTTACTCTAGGAGACATCCTATCCTACAAAGTATAGATGTGCTGGTTCAGCTTAACCGATTCCCGACCGGCTCACGCAGATATACTGCGGCAGAATGGCTCCCCTGGGCGAAACCCCATATGGGTACGTCCTTCCGCTACCCATACGGGTACGTCGATGGAGTGCACGAGCGCCAGCATGGGGATTTGTGTGTGTAAACACACAAATCCCTGTGCTGTCAGGGAAGAGGAAACATATCGTTTGTTCCTACTAAGTAGGAAAAACAATATGTCTCCTCTCCTAGTCACTCCCATCCCCACACAGTTAGAACACACTGAGGGAACACATAGTTAACCCCTTGATTGCCCCCTAGTGTTAACTCCTTCCCTGCCAGTGAGATTTACACAGTAATCAGTGCATATTTATAGCACTGATCGCAGATCACCACCATTACTAGTAAAAAAAAAAAAATAATAATAAAAATGCCATAAATATTTCCCATAGTTTGTAGATGCTATAACTTTTGCGCAAACCAATCAATATACGCTTATTGCAATTTTTTTTACTAAAAATAACAATATATATTGGCCTAAACTGACGAAGAAATGTGTTTTATAAAAAAAATTGGGGGGATATTTATTATAGCAAAAAGTAAAAAATATTGTTTTTTTTTTCACAACTGTCGCTCTTTTTTTGTTTATAGCGCAAAAAATAAAAATCAGATCAGAGATGATCAACTATATAAATATATAAATCATATGGCACTCCTAGCTTTAAAGGGGTTGTAAAGGTAAAAATTTTTTCACCTTAATGCATTCTATGCATTAAGGTGAAAAAACTTTTGACAATACCGCCGCCCCCAGCCCCCCCGTTTTACTTACCTGACGCCTCGAATCTTCGCTGCTCGTTCTCGTCATCTTCATTGCAGCTCAGCCTGGTCGCTGATTGGCTGCAGTGGATGTATTGAAAGCAGCGCAGCCATTGGCTCGCGCTGCTGTCAATCACATCCGATGACGCGGTGCGCCGGGGGGCGGGGGCCGAGTGATACAGCGAGCGGCTATAGCCGCCGGCTGTATCACGGGAGCGCGCCCGCAAGCACTCACCACCATGCGAGGGAGCTCGCATTAAGGTGGTTAATGCTTGCGGGGGGGAGCTGAAACAGCCGCCGAGGGACCCCAGAAGACCAGGTTCGGGGCCACTCTGTGCAGAACGAGCTGCACAGTGAAGGTAAGTATAACATGTTTGTTATTTTTAAAAAAAAAAAAATTTACCTTTACAACCCCTTTAATACCTAATAACTTTGTGGGTTTATTGATTAACAAAGCTATGCAATCACATTGTCAGTATGGACATGATGACTAATGGGTTTGTTGCTTAAAAAAATAATGTGATCATACACATATTTGACCACATGGTCTTGTTTATTAACAAAATGTTTAATTACCATGTCTTCATTGACCTACTGATCACAGAACTTTGTTGACAAAGCCACATGATCACAATTAAAGTAAATTTCATCTATATTTGAAAGCCTTTAACAGTCTTTGTACAATGCTTTCCACCTACAATATTTAGTTTACTCTTCAAGTTAAATAAAGTATATATTATATAGAGATTATGATCTAAAAAATGCAGCAGGTCAAAAACCTATCTGCAAAAATCTGCAGTGCCATCCAATGATAACAAAATGTGATTATGGCTTATTACCATTAAAAGTGGTTACAAGACCATGCTTCTAGGGTAGAATTCAAAGATGTAGTTGGCTGAAGAGGGATTTTTTTCCTGCTCCATTTACTGCTGTATTGTACAGAGGATACTAGGGTTCTCCCTCTCTAAATTGAACTAAGCCATGCTTGTTATATGTAACTGTAAAAGGTTAATTTCCTAAACAGTAATCCTTTCTCATTAAGAAAAGATAAAATGGTTGCACGCTGCCATCTAGTGGTGTTAAAAAAATGTAAAAAAAGTGTAAGGCTGCTGCTACCACCAAATGTGTTCCCACATCCGCAACAGATTAAATAATAAATATATGGCAGCACTGCCCAAATTAATTCAATAATATACTAAATGTGACCATAACAATAAATAACTAAAGTAAAACCACATTTCATAGCATAATGGTTAAAATGCTACTGCGAACAATAAACCAGTGAACATAAGTTGATTAGATGCAAAAAATGTAAAAAGAAAGTCCACTTGTAGTCGTGTTCAAATAATGATTCTTCTTATAGACTGTGCAAAACAAACAAAAGTCTCTATTCAATAAGGTGTTTCATAAATACAACACAATCCTTTCTCATTATTCAAGTCTCTGTAATAAAGGATGCAAAGACTGCTTCTGCTGTCCTCCCCATGTATTACCTATCTGTCTAGGTTTTTTACTTTGAGTGACCGCCATGAAATCTTTATACAGATCAGGACTTTACATTTTTTTCCTGATCTGTAGACATGATCCAGGTCATCAACTTAAAAACTTAAAATCAGAGGAACAAAGTTACAGCCAGCCAGTGGTGGCCTGTCCATATGGGGCACATGGGCGCCCCCCCCAGGCAGTCACAAAAAAAAAGGTCCTTTAAGTGCATTGTGTTCGGGCGCCAGACACAGGGCACTATGGGAAGCGCGACGTCTATGCAATCACGTGATTGCAGGCGAGATGCTTCATTTGCAGGGTTTTGACCTGCCTTGTGGCTCAATGCATTGCGCCGGAATACTTCCGCCCTGTAGTATTACTATGGATGCTTTGTTTTTGATTGACACTGCCCTAGGACATGAGCAGTGCTTTCCCTCTGAGTTGCAATGTCACTTCTGGTTTCCCTGTCCCAGTGATAAACCGGAAGTGACATCGACAGCTCCATGGAACGCACGGCCTGAGCATTGCTTTTTATTAATGAATTGGTAAGACAGCACACAACCCTCCCTCCTCTCTACACTGATACCTCCATCCCAGCTTGGAGCACGGGCAGCTATGGTTGGCAGGCTAGCCTTGCAGGATGTCCCTGAGCTGCTGGACATGAAGAAGAAAGGGGACAGGGTGCTGGATGGTCCAGACTCAGGACTCCCCCCAAGTCCTTGTCCCAGCAACTGACTCCTCAGCCCAGCAACAGCATACAAGTCCTCTGATCAGGAGGTGTTCTGGCAGACAGTGCGGGTGGTGAGTACAGTCCTGTCTATGTACTACAGGTCATTGGGCTGTCACATAAGAGCCTGTATAGATATAACCTCATGGACTCTAGGGGGCACAAGGTGAACAAGGGTACACTGTGTTCCATTAATGTGATGTTCATTGATGATGTAATCATTGGTGATCAGTAATGGGATGATGTGAACAGTGATAATCAGTATGCTGTGATTCTGGGCTGTATACTCTGCTGTGAGCCTGGGCTGTATACTCTACTGTGAGATACTCTGCTGTGAGTCTGGGCTGTATACTCTGCTTTGATTCTGGGCTGTATACTCTGCTGTGAGCCTGGGCTGTATACTCTGCTGTGAGCCTGGACTGTATACTCTGCTGTGAGTCTGGGCTGTATACTCTTCTGTGATTCTGGGCTGTATACTCTGCTGTGATTCTGGGCTGTATACTCTGCTGTGAATCTGGGCTGTATACTCTGCTGTGATTCTGGGGCTGTATACTCTGTCCTGTGATTCTGGGGCTGTATACTCTGTCCTGTGGTACTGGGGCTGTATACTCTGTCCTGTGATGCTGGGGCTGTATATTCCTGACACTATGGGTGGAAGCAAGTGGAATACGGGGGACGGAGGGGGTGGATGCTTTAAGGGGTGGTGCTTATAAGTGTGAGGGGTCAAAAAGGAGGGGCTGGTCTGGTGCCCCCCATCCTAAAACTTTACCAGCCACCACTGCAACCGGGCATCCAGCATTTTCAGAAGAAGAAGGTGACCAATGACAGCTGCTATACATTTCTCATGATAAATCCTTTCCAAGCTCTTTACTGGAGATTCTGAGTCATTTATAAATATAAACCCTCTAACCTTCTCCTCAATGTTATATGTATTCATGCTTAGATGGCTCTATTAATATACTGATGAAAATGTTTTGGAGGTCAACAAATTCCATTTCATTCACAGAGGGCTGTCTTACATACCTTATGACTCCTTCAGGAAGGTCTTTTATTGTTGTATCACACTTAACTTCAACTGGAGAAGAGAAGAAGAGAAATAGAAAATCAGTTAAAGTATAACTAAAGGCAGAACTTTTTTTTAAGTTTTGGACAGAGTAGAGAGGGATTAGTACACGTCAGTCTCTTTTGCTGTCTGTGCCCAGTTAAAGAGATTCACTCTCTCTATTTGTTCTGTTTACTATTATCATTGAAAGTAAAAGTAAAAGTAAAAATTTTGGGTTGTCCCCAGAAAAGTAATAGAGGGGAAATCTTCCAATGGGGACACTAGTTCTGGTGACCTGGGGGTCCCCAAGAAATTCCCTTAAAGAAGAAGTCCAGCCAAAGCTTGTTTGGCTGGACTTCTCCTATGGATCAGAGGAGTGCAGTTCGTTTTGCACTACTGTGACCCGTTTTCAGCAGAGAGCGGACAGTCCGCTCTCTGCTGAAAATGGGTCACAGGCTCTCTGCTGGCGTCACGGATATCAGTCCAGGCACCACATCATCGTGACAATAAAGTCTGGATCCGCGAGGTGCCTGGACTGACACCTGTCTCAGCAAACCGCAGAGAGCCTGGGACAGCCCGAACCGTCCCCTCCACAGCCCAGCACTCCAATGAGCATGGAGGGAGATGAGCAGAGAGCTGTGACTGACAGTCTACAGCTCTCTGCTCATGGAGCTCTGAAAACCAAGAGATCTGCAATGTTTGAATGCTCGGTTTTCAGTGCAGAGGCACCGGGGGACAGATGCAGCATCGAACCGATGCTGCACCCACCTAGATAAGTATGAAACTGAAATAAAAAAGAAACCCATACATCTCTTTTAATATGCAGGGATTTCCTCTCACTTCCTGTTTGGCTGTGGGACAGGAAGTGAAGGTAAATCTCCGCAATGGGACACAGATGGCGAAAAAAAATCTGACTGAGATTATAACCTTCCCATGGTCTAAGCAAAATGAAAAAAATAATTTGTGCCTATAGTTTGACTTTAAGTATAGTGCATATATAAATGGAACTATGCCATTTATAATCGCATTGATCTAGAATAAAGTTATACTTATCTGGGGATAACATACATATTTCTTGCTCTGAACCAAAGTCCCAGTATGGAAAGCTCACAGTGAACAACATAGTGGCTTATTACATGTATTGAAGCCCTGAGTTCTCTTGTACAGCACTATCTGTCCCTACAGAATTTCCTATGCAATATATTGACTTTCTGAAAGTCAGTATTTGCATAGTATTTTACATAGCTAATTTAAAACAAGTAATTAAAATGAACTAATCATTTCAACTTACAAATTTTCCCCCTAATACAGAATATTCATTCAAAACATAGTTGAGTGAAAACAAAATTTTAAAAAAATGCATTTCATTTTCTTTCCTTCAGTAAGCTGTTGAGAGATTTGGACTTATCAGGTTCACTTTGACCAGCAGCTCAGATAAGTCCCACTGCTCCAAGGGCTCCAAGATGTCACTACCATCACCACGCGTGAAATTTAGCAGTGTATAGGCCAGTGATAGAGGAACATCTCTCTGCATCTGGTTACAGAGGATACAGTTCCATGGGGACAGAAATCAGCTTCTTTAGCAATCCTGTCGCTAGCAATTTGTCTCTAGTGGCCTGTCTCACAGTTAAAAATTGTGCAAAAAATTGTGACAATGTCCATGTGAATTTAGTTTGAAAGCATAGGAAAGTATTAATACTCCTTTAGTGTTATAAAAAAAATCACCTTCAGGTAGGTCAGGCTTCTTTTCAGTTATCATTACGATAGGTTTCCTCATAATGAATTTTCTTTCAACTGTGCTTTTTTCCATTATAAACTGTCGACCTCCATTGTTAAGAAGACCGGAATGAATTGCTGCCAAGCATGCTGGAGATTCCTGGTTTTTGAAAAAAGGTACATAATATTAGAATTGCCTTTTTTGACTGATGTTTCGCTAAATCCTTCCTTTTCACTATGATTCATCCACAACTTACACCAGTATATCCATTTGTACCCAGCAATTTTTCATCCATGTTGCAGTGCTCTGGACATGTCACCCTGTAAAAGAGGAAAACAAAATACTGGGGTCTCATGCAAGAACATTAACACCCTGTAGAGTTCAAGTAGGAGTGCTCCATTGCCAACTGCCAGAATTGTGGCTGTTCATACAGCACTATGTTACTACCTGAACCAGAGAGACCACAGACAAAGACAATACTGAAATTGGGACTTGGAAACTGAGATTCACCCTGCTATCTGTATGGATGCAAGGTCTACTGCTTCTGCTTTTTGATATACAGTTCAAAAACCCTCTCTTTAATAACCCCCTTTCCCAAGAAATTATCAGTAAAAAAATGACAAAAACCACTAAAAAGATTGGCGCCCAATTTATTCACCCAACTATACCCTAATAATCCAGCTCCAATAGTGGATGCTCTCAGTAATTCCAGAAGAGTAAGTAGACATGGGCATTTGGAGATGTAAACCTGCTAAGCTGCTTGGGGGGTTATCCTACACCGACCCTTCGAGGACTAATGCTATAAATGTACTAAATATGTTTTTCTTTATTTTGTCCAGGCCTACATCTGCTAACCTAACTTTTGCCACATTATTTGAAATTACCATTTAACATTAACATATACTTTGCCCCTGATCTTTGTGAACAATTTCACTTTAATATTTGGCCTCTATCCAACATATACTCACTGACCCTCTGCCTCTGTGCCACTCCGTTTCCACTGAGGGTAAAAAGAAATACCCAGTAGTCCTGGATATAGGAGGTCATGTGACTCCCTAACCTTCCTCTCATGTGACGGCGCTCGTAATTGGCAACTGGATATATCTTCTTTTTTTGGTTACTTATTTCCATGATTGTTTAGCTGTTCTATAAGATTATTTAGATGAGGATCTTTCACATTCAGCTATCCAACCCTCAGAAAGGAAAGAGTCTTAAGCCGACCATACATGGATCTAAATTTGGCCAGTTCAGCATGGACCGGCCAAAATTCGATCCATGTATGGGCTAGCTGATTGTACACAAGTCAATCTATTGTGTACTTGTGTATAACCAGCCAGTTGGGTTGTTCCCGAATGATCAGTGCAATGGTGGTCATTGCAACTTCTTATGCTACACGGTATTTGCGCAGCAATTTTTCAAATGAATTTTTTTTTGGAAAGAAACTGTTTCATGATTAAAAAAAAAAAAAACCTAAAGTTAGCCCATTTTTTTTGTATACTTCGAAAGATGATATTACGCTGAATAAATAGATACCTAATATGTCATGCTTTCAAATTGCGCACACTTGTGGAATGGCGTCAAACTTCAGTACTTAAAAATCTCCATAAGCGACACTTTAAAAATGTATACAGATTACATATTTACAGTTACAGATTGTACTCAAGTTGTTTGATCGATCAACTTGGGTATAACCAGCCTGTCAGATTTTTTATTATTGCCACTAATAGTAACCCCCCCCACTGGAAGAACACAATAGCTCCATGGGAGGGACTTCCCCATCAACACTGACTGTGTTCATAAGAGAATTGAGAGATTTTCTTGGGTTGCAGGAAAGAAAATTGCACCATCTATGGCAGCCTTTAGAGTCTATATCACCAAAAATGTAGCTCTTATTGCAAGGAATGCTTGACGTTTGACTTGTTACTCTTGTGTAAACATCGGAGAAGTGAAGAGATTGGAATCAATCAAACAAGTGTGTCATGGAGGCTGCCACCCTCTCTATCTGAAAATATTAGTTGCTTGGCTACATACTGACCCACTGGCTTCATTCCTCTGATTAACTGGTGTGGAGCAATTGCACAGACAAAGATTTTAGATTTTTCCCTCTGAGCTATAGACAGGAACAGGCTTAGCGACTCAGGCACCGTTAAATATCAAAGGATCAGAATGACAGCCAGGCATCCAGAATTTTCAGAAGATGGTTAGCAATGGTTCATATGCCTTTACATGACACATGAACTTTAACCACTTCCATACAGGGCATTTTCACCCCCTTCCTGCCCAAGCCAATTTTCAGCTTTTAGCGCTGTCACACTTTGAATAACAATTGCGCGGTCATGCAACACTGTACCCAAATGAAATTTTTATAATTTTTTCCCCACTAATAGAGCTTTCTTTTGGTGATATTTGATCACCCCTGCGGTTTTTATTTCTTGTGCTATAAACAAAACAAGAGTGACAAGTTTGAAAAAAACACAATATTTTTTACTTTTTGCTATAATAAATATCCAAATTTTTTTTTTTTTTTAAACAAATTTTTTCCTCAGTTTAGGCCGATACATATTCTTCTACATATTTTTGGTAAAAAATATCGCAATAAGCATATATTTATTGGTTTGCGCAAAAGTTATAGCGTCTACAAAATAAGGGGATAGATTTATAGCATTTTTATTATTATTTTTTTTTACTAGTAATGGCGGCGATCTGTGATTTTTATCGTGACTGCGATATTGCGGCGGACACATCGGACAATTTTGACACATTTTTGGGACCATTCACATTTATACAGCGATCTGTGCTATAAAAATGCATTGATTACTGTATAAATGTGACTGGCAATTAAGGGGTTAACCAGGAGGGGGCGCTGTAGGGTTAAATATGTTGCTAGGGAGTGATTCTAACTGTGGGGGCTCACAAGGGGAGGAGACCGATCGGTGTTCCTCCGTACAAGGAACACACCATTGGTCTCCTCCCATCTGACAGGACGTGGATCTGTGTGTTTACACACACAGATCCACGGTCCTGCTCGGTTACCGGCAATCGCGGGTGCCCGGCGGACATCGCGGACCGGGACCCGAGCGATGCGGCGGGTGCGCGCGTGCCCCCTGGGCTGCCTGGAAGGCTGCGCCGTCATATGACGGCGGCCCAGAACAACAGCTGCACTGTCCCGCCATCATATGACGGCGGGCGGGCAGCAAGTGGTTAATGGCATCCCAGTCTTAGTCCGTAGGGTTCAATATTGAGTTGGCCCACTCTTTGCAGCTCTAACCACTTCAACTCTTTAGGGGAGGCTGTCCACAAGGTTTAGGAGTGTGTCTATGGGAATGTTTGACCATTCTTCCAGAAGAGCATTTGTGAGGTCAGGCACTGATGTTGGAGGAGATGGCCTGGCTCACAAACTCCGTTCTAATTCATCCCAAAGTTGTTCAATCAGGTTGAGGTCAGGATTCATCCTTGTCTTTATGGACCTTGCTTTGTGCACTGGTGCGCAGTCATGTTGAAACAGGAAGGGGCCATCCCCAAACTGTTCCCACAAAGTTGAGAGCATGAAATTGTCCAAATTGTCTTGGTATGCTGACGCCTTAAGAGTTCCCTTCACTGGAACTAAGGGGCCAAGCCCAACCCCTGAAAAACAACCCCAAAACATAATCCCCACTCCACTAAATGAGGGTGACCTCAATTCAATTTAACACCTTTGGGATGAATTAGAGCGGAGACTGTGAGCCACGCCTTCTCATCCAACATCAATGCCTGACCTCAGAAATGCACTCCTGGAAGTATGGTTAAACATTTCAATAGACACACTTCTAAACCTTATGGACAGCCTTCCCAGAAGAGTTGGGGCTGTTATAGCTGCAAAGGGTGGGCCAACTCAAAAATGAACCCTACGGACTAAGACTGGGATGCCATTAAAGTTCATGTGCGTGTAAAGGCATAATTGCTCAGTACTTCTGGATATAAGAGGTCATGTGGCTCATTTCCTTACTCTCATATGACAGCACTGGTGATTGGTAACTGGATATACTGTAATATTTTTGGTTACTTGTCTCCATTTTTGTGAGGTCATTCAGTGAGATTATTTAGATGAGAATTTTTCACATTCAGCTATCTACCCTTCAGAAGGGAAGGAGCCTAAAGCCTAGAACACACAGGCCAAATGCCGAGTGGCATCAGCCGGTTCAATAGAAACCGGCCAAAATTCGGCCTGTGTGTACTGCAGCCGATACGACAGGATAGAACGGGCATGACCGCAAAAGGTCTGCCGACCGGCTCCCGTCCGGCGTTCTGGCGGTGCCTGGCGGTGGGGGGGCATCCCCCTGTCAGAACACAATAGCAAAGCAGGGGAGATTGCTGTACTAACATCAGGTTTTTAGCACAGTAGATCCTTCTGAGCTGTCAGATTTTTTTCATTCAGCCCTGCTAGATTGAACGAGAAAAACCTAGTAATGTGTAACAGGCTTTAGAGACTATATCAACAAAAATACAGCTCCTATTGCAAGAGATGCCTGATATTTGACTTGTTGATCTCAGTGTAGACATCTGAGAAATGTTTGGAATCAATCAAACAAGTTTGTCATGGAGGCTGCCACTACCACCCTCTCTTTCTGAAAATGTTTGTTGCTTGGCTATTATGCTGATCCACTGGCTTCTTTATCCTGACTCACTGTTGTGGAATACTTGCAAAGACAAACATTTCCAGCTTTTCTCCCTGGACCAACTTTTCATCCAGGATTTTCAGACGAAGGTAAGCAATGGCAGCCTCCGTAGATTTTTTTGATGACATATTTACCTTAAGAAATTGCTCCCAAACTCATTAATGGGGATTTGAAGTCATTTACTGTATGTGCAAATTGGGAGATATAAACCCTCCAGCCTCCTCAACAATGTAAAACACTTTCATACTATATACTTCACTCAATATAGTGATAAAAATGTATAAATCTATATAAATCCCGCATAATAATAATAAAAATAATAATAAATGTATTTCCTTCTCAGAGGGCTGTTTTACGTACTTCACAATTCCTTCAGGAATCTGATTTACTGTTGTAGTGCAGTCAGCTTCAACTGGAGGAGAGAAGAAATAAATTGGTTAAATACAGAGGTGTATGCATAAGGATAAATATGCTATACATAGTCATAATGACCTAGAACAACATCTCAAATGTATGGAGAGAACATATGACTATTTCCTCTGAACCCAAGGCCAGTGTTGAAAGATCACTCTTGAAATGGTTATAGGTGAACCCAGCCTCCATGTCCCTCACAGCACTTTGGTGCCCATCTGTAAGGGCTTTAATTACCTTCTTACTGGTTCAAAACTGCATAAAACGATTTAGACTTACATCGGGGTGGGGGCGGGAGACAGGTTAAATTCCAATTCTAATCTTATCCCTTTTTTTCTCTAAAGTCCAGTTCCCCCAATGCTATGATTCTTACCTGCTTTTTTATTTAAAATATCCTCAAATATCTTTTTATTTTACTGACAGAATGATTTCTATCCTCAAACTCCAGTGCCCAGTGCTGACATTGTTGAGTACCAATCATACCCTTCATCACAAGTGTTCTTATACAGAACACAAAAGAGGGAGTATATATGAGAAGGTTTGTTGGATTACAGAGTGCACTAGGAAAAACTCTGCTGCCTAGAGGACTGTCCAACTTCATTTAGACACATGGTGCAACTCCTGTAACTGGAAATTAGAGGTAAGACTATGGAAAAGGAGTCTGTTTTCTGTGACATCAGCTGGGATTTAAGATATCATTGGGACCTATTACTTCTAAAATAGTGGGATGGACAACCTATCTGCTAGCCATCCTATTGCTGGTGATTTGTTGAGTTTGCCTGTTTGTCCCTAAGGAATCGCTCCCTCTGTAGCTCAAGCAGTCAGATGTCATTCCCATTGCGATCGATAGAGACTCAGCAGAGATCGGACCAGCGTCAGTACAACATCTTGTTGCATCTGGCTATAGAAAGGGCAATTCCATAGAGGCAGACATGCAGGGAATGGCCATGTGAATTTTATTTGAAAGAATAGGAAAACATTGATGTCCCTGTAGTGTTATAAAATATCACCTTCTGATTGATCTGTCTTCTTTTCAGCTATTTCTTCAATAGCTTTCTTCATAAAAAAAGTTCCTTCAGCTGTGTTTTTTTCTATCATAAAAGAGCCTTTGTGAAGAATACCAGACTGAATTGCTGCCAGGCAAACTGGAGTTACCTGTTTTTTAAAAATAATGAAACATATTAGTATTACATTTTATGACTGATGTTTTGGTAATCTTAGTTGTTTTTGCTTTTATGATTGCAACTTACACCAGTAAATCCATTTGTACCCACGTCTGCTTGTGCTGTGCACTGCTCCAGACAGTTCACCCTGTAGAGGAAGAAAAATATTACTGGGTCTCATGCAGGAACATATCACCCAATGGGTTTTATATAGGTCAGGGGCAGGCAACCCTAAAGAGGTGGAGAGCTACCTGAACAACATGGGAGAAGATCACCGGGCACATGGTCACCTCCTCACACCTGATCTAAACCTCTAATTGCCGTACTACCACGTCACAGTCATGTGCATTGCACATCAAACATGGGTTTCAATCAGGCAGGGAGGAAGCAACAAAACGCTGCCTGCTTTAACCCCTTGTTTGCTGTGGTGCACAAGGTTGCAGGGCACTTGCAGAGTGGCCTCATTCACGTGAATGGGTCCTGCTTGGCAGGTGCTACACCCATCAACCATGACAGGGCGTATGACTCCTGCTGCAGCTGGGACATGTGTACACCCCTGGCCACTGCAGCTAAAGGGGGTGTGGTTGGGGTGGGAGTGATACAAATATTTTTTCTCTATGTGGTTTTACCACCCTCCCAAACTGCAAATGTAAATGAACCCTTACTGTTCTGAGCCCCCTATAAGGCAACTTTTGCACTGATGTGCCGTGGTTTACCTGCACCACTTTTTAAATCTTTTTTTATCACTATCTGTATGGCTGAAATCCCATTGCACGGACATTGCATGTGATTTGCACTGCAGTGCGAATCACATGCGATATCGCAGAGCGCACCTATGTGAACCTGGACTAAAGGTAGGAGCTTGCAGAGCTCTTAGCTTGAGGCTGAACCATAGGAAGAAAAAATATTTTGGGATATTTGCTATGTACCAGTAAATCACTTCTAATGATGTGTTTCCCATGTCTTATGACATGCTGCATTAGTTAAAACTGTTGGTTACATTCAGCCCTGACAAATTCAATACAGTGCTGAATTTCTGCCACTGAGACTTCCGGATTCCATACAGTGCATACAGAGAAGGCTATGTGGGTTGCTTGTAAATAATAAATAAGTGGACCCCTGCGCTACCTGTGTTTAATAGATAAACTCTAATCAACAGTGCAATAACAACGCAACAACAATAATCAACAATGCAATAACAGTGAAAACAATAAACTGCAGAATAAGGCCCAGTTCACACTGATGCGACAATCGTTCCAACTTTGGAATACTTATCACATCAGAAATCGGACCCCAGTAAGACCCCATTCTGTGCTATGGAAGTATTCTAATCAGTGCGACTTGAGTCGCTTCAACTTAGAAAAAGGTTCCTACACTACTTTTGTTATGACTTGCATTGACTTCTGTTAAAGAAGTCTCATACAAGTCATGCCAAAGTCACGCTGGGGTCCAAATTCAAAGTCGTGTGACTTTGAAGTCGCGGGCAGTATGAACCCGTGCTAATACTCAAAGTATAAAGTATATAGTTGCTGCAACCCCTAATGTGTTCCCACTGTGAATAGATACTATATTAAAAGTGGTGTTGTGCAGCCACTCATAACTACCGAAATAAATACATTAGTATATCCATTGGTGTCATAAAAAATCACACGCACAAACATACAATAAAACAGTGTCTGCATCAATATCCGTTGTCTGTGCTAGATGTGCAATGAGCAGTGGCGGCTGGTGCTCGATTTTTTTGGGGGGGCAAACAACCCCCCCTCCGCCAGGTCCGCACTTACCCCATCCAGGTTGCGGCTTCCCCGGCTTCTCCTCCCGACCCGCTTCCTGTCCTGATTGGCCAGCAGGAGAAGCCAGAAGACAATAGTGAATATTGATTTGTCATTGTTTCAAGTGGGTGGGCTCGGGGCGCAGTGCTCTTTCACCTGAGCCCAAGCTTTTTGAAGCCAATTAGAGCCTCAGGCTCTAATCATGTGTTTAACAAAAAAAAAAAAATTGTAAAAATCTATGCGTCCAGCGCCCCTCAAGAAGATTAGGGGGGCAACGCCCCTGCGCCCCTTATGGAACGGCTGCCGCTGCCAATGGATAATAATAGTCCAAACAATTGTGATAAATGGGTACTTCAGTGATATGGTCAAAGTCCCACACCTCAATGTTTAAAAACTGTACTAATAATCCAAACTCAACGTGTCACCTCAGTGCTCACAGAACTCTCACCTTAGTATATAGATATATACTCCAAATGGTAAATTTAGGGCTGGTGTCCAGGTCTCTATTACACTCCAGATGCTCTAGATGTTATCACAGATGTAGCTGATAAAATGAGGTACTGGCCCATTAAGGCGCCAGTTGCCTCGTGTGCTTGCCAAAGCATATGAAGCATATGAAGTGCCTCTCAATGTGTAGTATTTTAAAATGCCATGTTTTAGCTAAATAAACTAGCGCTTACATTAAACAAACTTTAAAAACGCCACCAGTAAAGTCAGGACACAAGGAATAATAACCTCTCACGTCACTTCCGGTCCACGACTGCCTCTGAGACACCCTACGTATTATGTCCACCACGTGACTTCTTCAGGGGAACCGGATTGGCAGTCTGTAAAGGCTGTTGTGTATTTCGAGCATCCCAGTGTCACTGTGCCTCGGTTTGTCTTGTGTACCTTTACTAGCTTTCCGAAAGCTACATCTGTAATGAAATCTAGAGCATCTGGAGTGTGAAAGAGTCCTGGACACCAGCCCTGATTTACCATTTGCCGTATATAATTATATACTAAGATGAGAGTTCTATGAGCACTGGAGTTTGGATTATTAGCACAGTTTTTACACCTTGAGGTGTGGGACTTTGACCATATCACTGAAATACCCATTTATCACAATTGTTTGGACTATTATTACTCATTGTACAGACAATAGATATTGATACAGACACTGTTTTATTGTATGTTTGTGTCTGTGATTTTTTTTATGACACCAATGGATATAATAATGTATTTATTTTGGTAGTTATGAGTGGCTGCGCAACACCACTTTTAGTATAGTATCTATGTAGGTTGCTCACATTCCACCTCATTCCACAAGGCATTCTGTGGTTAGATGTGATGGAAATCATGATGTTCATCGGCTCATCCAATTTCAGAATGCTTTGTATTCTGTGGAAAGATTACAACACATTTTATGAATGTTGAAAGTTTTTGTACACTAAAGTACCAGGCCCCTTTTTATGCAGCGTATTGCCTTAAGATGTGTATTACTGAAATGCATCTTAATACATTCATCAGTATATTGCAATATCATACATTTATTCATGGCCATTTTTGCTTTCTAGTCGTAATGCCTTGGGGTGCCATCATTTTTGAATGACACCCCAACCAACTCTAAGGCAACAGAGCTCTAATGCACATGTGTTGTAGTGCACCACAATGCACAGTAATGCACTGCTGTGTGTTGTGGTGCATTGCATCTGAAAAAATGCTGCATGCCTGTTTTTTTGTTTTATTCGTTGGCAGACCATTCAAAATGAATGGGGTTCTTTAATGCAAAGCACTTTAACACGTGACACAACATGGGCGAATGCAATGCACCAGAATGGCAACGTGTAAATGGGCCCTAAAGCTTAACCCCTTGGAGCCTAAGGGTAAAACAAATCTAAATGCCTAAGCACAATTTTGCCACTTTGACATGTGTTAATAAAACTTTACATATCATCACAACTACTTTGTGCATCCAGCTGGATTATACTTTGTTTTTTTTCAGGACAAATTAGGCTTTCATTTGTTAGTAAATGGTAATGGTTAGTAAAAAAATAATATATATTTTTTAAATTTAGCTGTATATTTCTTGCTACTACCATAATCTACCACCAAAGAACAACACAAAATAAATTCTCCTGCTCCTGAATATTGCAGCGATACCAAATGTGTGTATGTTAGTTGTTGTTTGTACCCATAGTACAGCCTAGAATTAATAGTGCGCATTTTCCTTTTTTTTTTAATTCTACCTAAAACACACTGGCACTGACACTAACTGACACTGATACTAGTTTAAAAAAAAATCCTGTAAAAAAAAAAAGTGACTGATCACTATGATAGACAATCAGAGACTATCACAGCAATCAGATGACCCAGAATTGGGAGATCCGGAACCCGATCGTTAGTATGGGGCCCGTGGCTCCCGCTGAGACCCCAGCCTCTGTGCTGGGAGCGAGTCATGCAGCACGCTCACAGCACATAGGGAGATACGCATATACAGTATGCGGCCCCACAGAAAAAAGTCCTGTTCAGTGGGGCCGCATATTTGAGTGCGGTCGGCTGCAAGGGGTTAACCTCTTTGCAAATACATTACCACTACAGTCACACCTAACTTTTAACATGCAACTTGAAAAAAACAATAATGTTACAGTGCCCCTTTTGCTTTGTGAACAGTTTCATGCTGATGCTCGGCCCACGTTTTGTATATAACCTCCTTCCCAATGCCAAGTTGCCAGTAGGATTGAAGAAAAATAAACAGCCCCCCTGAGTATAGGAGCTAAGGTCACTCACACCCCTTTCTCCTATATGACAGTGCTGGTGATTGGCAACTGAAATTCATTTTTTTTGGTTACTTTTCAGTTCCATGAGCTTACATGGATTAAGATCTGCTATGTTAAACTATTTCCCCTTTAGAAGGAAAGGAGACAAAAGCCTCGTACACACAATCGGATTGTTGGTAACAAAACCTTGGAATTTTGTCCGAAGGGCGTTGGCCCAAACTTGTCTTGCTTTCACGCTACCACACAATTGTTGGCCAACAAATACGAACGTAGTGACGTACTACGTTGTTTTTCAGCTCTTTAGTGCCACCCTTTGGGCTCCTTCTGCTAATTTCGTGTTAGTAGAAGTTTGGTGAGTGTTGATTTGCGCTTTTCTTTTCGCGCTTTTCATTTAGCGCTTTTCAGTTCACATTTTTCATGTCGTGCTTTTTCAGTTAGTTTCTAAACAGCCATTCTTCAACCAGACATGTTACAGAAACGGAAGAGATAACGTGTTATTTATTATTGGCATTGGAGTTATTGCTTTGACATTATTTTTTTGGTTGAATAATGATTTGATTTAGTATATTTTCTATATTTTTGGATGCATAGAATGCACTTTTTGGTTAAGTTCTATTGGCAGATAGCATGTCTAATTTTATTTGTTTTCTTTTTTTAATGCACAATAAAAAAATTTTGGAGAATAATACTTGGCTATGTGTTTTACTTCAAATGACAGTTTGGGAGTAGGCAGTTACATTTTAAAAAATACAATGTAAAATTGACAAGGGACACCAACATAGTTGTATCTTTGATCTTAAAAACTACGGGATAATGGTGTTGTGGTAACTTGCCCAAATAAAAAAAAAAGCATAAAAATATTATTCTTGATATCGCTAGAAAAAAAAAGCCTTTGAAAATAATTTTGCAATAACTCCATCAGTATCACCAGCTTCATTATTATCCCATTAAAGAAGAAGAGAATGTGCGCTGCATTGGGAGATTTCATAATTTGCCACGTCACGAATGTTAATTCTCCATTAAGAACGCTAGTTTACAAGACCGACCGCTTCCAGCTCGTCCTTGTTTACGAGCATGTGTGTTTTTACTTTGGACGTTTGTCCGACGGACTTGTGTACACACGATCGGAAAATCCGACAACAGACATTTGTTCGTGGAAAATTTATAAACCTGCCATCCAACATTTGTCCCCGGAAAGGTGGCCAACAATTGTTCTATGGAACGTACACACGGTCAGATTTTCCGCCAACAGCCTGTCATCACACATTTCCTGTCGGAAAATCCGATCGTGTGTACGAGGCTTTAGAGAGTATCTAATTAAAAAGGCAGCTCTGACTATAAGGGACGTCCTACATTTGGCTTGTATCTTAGAGGAGACATCTAAGAAAAGCAGCAGGCCAATCCAACAAGCAGGAAAGTAACTTTCTGGGTTAATTTTGTAAACTACAGTTATAAAATTGACAGCAGAGAGGGATAGAAATTAAAAAACTTATTTTTTTATCAACATGCTTCTTTTAATATAATGCAAGAAGTGTTTTGAAAATCAACATCTGAGAGTGCAGAGTGATTACGTACTTCACAATTCCATCAGGAATCTCATTTACTGTTGTAATACAGTCAGCTTCAACTGGAGGAGAGAAATAGAAAATAAGTTATGTAGATAAGTGTATACATAAAGGCAGATATGTAATTTAAAACTGGAATTCTGGGTTCTCCTGCATCTACAGCTTTGTCTAATCCCACAGAAATGTCTATGCAAATACCAACTTTCTGAAAGTGAGTGTTTGCTTAGAATTATACATAATTACACATCTCCACCTGACAACACAAAGCTTTAAAGGAGAAGTCCAGCCTGAATTCATTTGGCTGTACTTCTCCTCTGTGTCCCAGGAGTGCAATTTGTTTTGCACTCCTGTGATCTGGGTTCAGCGGAGAGCGGTCTGAAGTCTGCTGACGTCACCAAGATCAGTCCAGGCACCGTGTCATCCCGACTCTGGAAATCTTGATCCGCTGGGTGCCTGGACTGATCCACGCTCCAGTGAGCGTGAAGGAGCAGATCAGGAGAGCTGGTGACTGACAAGCAGCAACTCTCCGCTCGGGGAGGAGAGAGAACCGAGCCATCAGCGGTTTTCGATCGATCGGTTCTCAGTGAAGAGGTGGCGGGGCCAGATGCAACATCCATCTAGGTAAATATGATTATGGGTTAAAAAAATCACATTCCTCCCCTTTTAAGCAATTCTTAATGGCATAGAAACACTGAAATTTTAAACTTTTAAGAATAAAGACATCTTGATTTTACTGGTAAATACATATGCAAGTATGGGGGTGGATTTACTAAAGCTGGAGAGAGCAAAATCTGGTGCAGCTGTGCATGGTAGTTAATCAGCTTCTCACTTCAGTTTGTTCAATTAAGCTTTAACAAAATAAAAACTGAAAGCTGATTGGTTTCTATACAGAGCTGCACCAGCTTTTGCACTCTCCAGTTTTAGTGAATCAATCCTACAATGTCTTAGTAGTTAGTACTTCTGCTTTGCAACACTAAGGTCATTGGTTTGAATCCCAACCCGGATTCAAAGACATACTGGCAGGCTAATTGTTTTCTGACTAATTTATGCATGTAAGGTAGGGACTATAGATGGTAAGCTCCTTGAAAGCAGGGATGTACAGGGATGTACAATATATGTAAAGTGCCGACGCCATATAAATACCTGTAATAAAAGTTAGCGATTGCAACTAGTTTTAGAGTGGTGGTACTAATAGAGCGTTTTTTTTATGTTTTCGTTCAATATTTTTAATTGATTTTTTCAAGAAACATAGTCACTTAATAAGATTTCAAACAATGGAGAACATGTAGCTCAGCCAACATGGCAGTTCAAAGGTAAAACATATCGAAATACAGTAATTTATGCAGGTATAAGTACAAGGCACAAATCTAAGTAAACAACATCAGTATTATGATTGCATAACAAAGAGGCAAAGAAAGGCATGGAATGGATGCTTGGGCATCCTGGAACCTATTCCTTGGAATTGGGTGGGGAATTGTTCAATGTCTGGATTGAGTAAGGCTAATGCTGAATTCATAGGGGTGATAATGCCTGTCACCTCCAAGATCCGGTTTTCTGCCAGAAACTGCAAATTCTATTACATGTCCAAAAATGCATAAGGGTTCCCGAGTCACCACAGCCCCACCAGCATAGTGGAGAGCTTGTTTCATACATTTTTGCCAGTCTATAGGTGGTGAAGTACCAGCAATGTAAGAGTTTCAGTGCCAGTTCCCAGCAGTTTACACAGTGTGTAATAGTGTGGGTAAATTTTATTGGGTCCACTGGGCATCAGAGAAGGAAGATTTCAGGTCTGCTTCCCATTTGAGCATTGAGTTCAATTTATGAAAGGTCCTCTTATCATGTAGTAAATCATTGAGTAGAGATGTGCCTTTTTTTAATCAAGGGGGTTAGCGTAATTTTTTTTATAATTTGAAGGGGTGGCTGACCTCTTTCCACTGCAGCTTTAGAGCAGTCTGCCACAGTTTATATAAATTATTTATTTATATTGAAAAAGAATACAATGCAAGTTGATAGCAACAATTTGGGCATTCAGTGCAATACTGCTTTAAAGTGATATTAAAGGCACCATTTTTTTTGTTGCTTTAAATAAACAAACATGTTATACTTACCTGCTTTGTGCAGCAGTTTTGCACAGAGCAGCCCCAATCCTCCTCTTCTCGGGTCCCCCACCGGCGCTCCAGGCCCCTCCCACTTGTTGAGTTACTCCAGAGCAAGCAGCTTGCAATGGCACCCCAAGTAGGCACGCTCCCGAGTCATGTCCCTTCAGACACAGAGCCACGGCTCGCCCCCACCCCCTCTTCCTCCTCATTGGCTTACTGGCTTTGATTGACAGTAGCGGAAGGTTATACACTTGCGGCCATAAATAATTCAAGATCTTGTACACACTATATAATTCAAGATCTTGTACACACTAAATAATTCAAGATCTTGTACACACTCACATATAGTGAGTGAGGAGAGGAATGTGTACTTAAATTATTTATGGCTGTGAGTGTATAACCTCAGAAGTGGTCTGAGAAAGTGTAAGAGGAGACATGTGCACTGCCGAAAAATGTGTTAGTTTTCGTTCCATTCGTTTTTGTTTTTTTGTTTTTTCCGGTCATTCGTTATGATCGCAATTCGTAAATTTGAAAATTTGAAAATTTGAAAAAATAAGAAAAAAAATCTGAAAATTCAAAAGAATAATTAACTAATAATAACTAACTAATAAATTATAGGTATTGAAATTTCCTTTCAAATTGGTTAGTGAACGTAAAGAATACGAATTTATCTAAAGTTACGATTTATCCGAAATAACGAATGTCGCAGCTAAACAAATGGAAGGGAACAAATTAATAATAAATAATAATAATAAAACATTTTTTTATTATTATTGTTATTTATTATTATTAATACGTTCCATTCGTTTAGATACGGCATTCGTTATTTTGGATAATTCGTAACTTCAGATAAATTCGTATTTGTTACGTTCACTAACAGCCAAATTTGAAAGGAGATTCCAATACCTATAATTTAATAGTTAGTAATAGCTAAGTTATTATTATTTAGTTATTATTTCATATTTTTGAATTTTCGGGTTTTCGGATTTTTGCATTTAGAATTTACGAATTTACGAAATTTCAAATTTATGAATTTTCGAATTTACGAATCTTCAAATATTTGAATTTACGAATATTCAAAAAAATCCATTAAACGGCTTTTAGTTAATTCAGATTTTTCCGAATTAACGAATTTGTCAAAATTAGTTAAAAAACAAATTCCGAACGAAACGAATTGCAGTCTATTGTTTACGGCTGCTGGGCTAACTCTGATGTGACTAGGCTGTAGTGAAGCTGTATTGCACCGGTCCATCCATCCGTAAAAAAGGCATATTACTAAGGGGCAGTTAGACCCGTAAGAGGTCTTTGTTTCTGGTAAGAGGCACTGGCCTTGAGGGTTAAATACACTAGTGGAGCAATTTTACAATATTGTACACACTTCTATCACTCCGATTTCTTTTTGGACTTACAAGTTTCAGAAATTTATGGGACTATTAATTCTTCACTTACAGTGTTTGATGTTGTTTCATTGATTTTAATATTAATTATTGAATTATTTATTATGATATTTGTTTATTTATGAAGTATGTGAAAGCACTTTGCACTTTATTTGACAGCGCAACACATTTTTCTTTTTAATTTGTCATTTATATTCTTATGTGCAGGGCTTCTTCTCAGCAGGAACTAGGGGGAAATCAGTTCGATCACCTCTGGCTTAGGTCTTCTGCTCCCTGCTCACCACTATCACTTGGTAACACTGAAGTCCAGCTTCTGTGTTTACAAGTGATAGCTTATATCCCAGTAGCTCCCACAGGTCAAATCTCCTGCACAGATCCCACTGAGTGCCGGACAGGGACAAGGGAGATACAGAACAGGTACACAGGGTTCAGTGCAGTCATGGGCAGGAGAGGGTGCGTGGTAGGCTGCACCCTCTGTGGTCTCCATTTTTTCCCTGGTGACCAGTTGTGGATGCTCCTGCTGCATGATCTCCCTTGCAAGTGACTGTAGTATAGTATAGTATAGTATGCTGAGAGGTACTACAGGCAGATAGGTGTATCAGCTTAATATTGCAACAAAGGTAAGACATATGACAGATGGTGGAGCTTTTAATGAGGGGGGAGAAGATGAGGGCAGTGGAGGGAGGGGGTTGTATGCAGAGGGAAGAGCTACTATTTGATGCCATTTAGCAGGTATGTGTGTGTGGCAGGTATGGTTGAGTTCCTGCACCTATTCTCTGAGAAAAAAAGCCCTGCTTATGTGGGATATAGTGAGTGCAGCTGTCTTTACCTGATTGAGGCCGTTTTGTAGGAAGATTTAGATACACTGAGTGCAGGACAACCTTGTTTAAGTTTTCTTGAATCTTCGTTATTCAAAAAATAAAAAAATTCACGAGGTTGTCTGCATTTTCTCGGAAGACCTAGGGCATTAGTGCTCTGTGAACATGATTAGCATTGCCTAGAACCACTAAATAGTAACATGTGATTCCAATTTTATTTTTTGTTTTTAATTGTAAAGTTTTTTGTTTGTTGAAGTGGAAATTTAGGATTACACTGTAATGGTGCTGATGTCAGTAGGTCAGGACCACAAATCAAGACCCTCAGGTGACTTTAGAAGCCCCCAGTTACTAGTACTACAGCTGTTCTGTTACACTGAAAGCACAACTTTTTGTAGTCTGGGAACAATAGCAAACTGATATTTCGGATCGCAGCTTCAAAAACATGACGTAATTCTGGTCTTAATTGCTTGTGAAAATATGTCACTGTGTAAAAACACATTTTTGTCCTACAGATACTAAAGTTCAGACAATGTAAATCTTATACTTTATTTCTTTTTCACAATATTACCTGTCAATATAAAATCCTTATGTGGTGGTGTGACGACAAAGGAAGCATACCAGGGACCATGTCCAAGAGAACTGATTTGGTTCCTTGTTGTCCCATGGTATTCATGTAGCCCTGATGTCTTCTTAAAACATGCTGCTCCCCCACGTTCTGTAATAATTCCTGAATGTAATGCAGCTCCACAGATTGAAGATTTCTAATAAAAACATTTTTTTTTTATAAACATTATGACCATTATTTTTACTGTGACAAATGGAATATATGATATGTGTAATCTTACATCAGTATAGATGTCTGATCCATGCACCTCTTCCTTTGAACAGTTTGATGGACACACAACTCTGTAAGAACATATATTTATTACTTCTACAAAATAACAATATACCTGGCCTAATCTATCAAAGGATCAGTACCAAGTACTGGAGTTATTTCTCCACAGCAACCAGTAAGAATTTTACTTTTCATTAAAAAAAAAAAGAAATAAAAAAAAAAGAAAATCTGATTGTGGCTGTCTAAATTCTGAGGAAGCAAATATAGTAACAACATTTAAAAACATTATTATGCTGTTATGCTTACATTGTTTGGGATGCAATCATATGGCTGCCAGGTGTGGAACACGAAACAGTCACTGGAAGATAAAAGTGATAGTTTGTAATGCGTGGTTTCAATTTTTTTTGCTTTATTAAAATATATATATATATATATATATATATATATATATATATATATATATATATATATATCGGGATTTTATGTGATAGACCCCCATAAAATGGCACATAATTGTGAAGTGGAAGGAGAATGATAAATGGTTTTCAAAATCTTTTACAAATAAATATCTGAAAAGTGTGGCAAGCATTTGTATTCAGCCCCCTTTACTCTGATACCCTTAACTTAAATCTAAATGCCTTCAGAAGTCACCTAATTAGGAAAAAGAGTCCACCTGTGTGTAATTTAACCTCAGTATAAGTACAGCTGTTCTGTGAAGCCCTCAGAGGTTTGTTAGAGAACCTAACAGCATCATGAAGTCCAAAGAACACACCAGGTCAGAGATAAAGCTGTGGAGAAGTTTAAGGCAGGGTTAGGTTATATAAAAATATCACAAGCTTTGGACATCTCACAGAGCACTGTTCAATCCATCATCCGAAAATGGAAAAAGCTTGGCACAACTGCAAACCTACCAAGACATGGACGGACGTCCACCTAAACTGACAGGCTGGACAAAGAGAGCATTAATCAGAGAAGCAGCCAAGTGGCCCATGGTAACTCTGGAACAGCTGCAGATGTCCACAGCTCAGGTGGGAGAATTTGTCCACAGAAGCTGGTCAGAGTTGATGGGAAGATGGATGGAGCCAAATACAGGGCAATCTTGGAAGAAAACCTGTTATGCCCTGTACACACGACCGGTTTTGCCGTCGGAATAAACTCCGAAGGTTTCTGTGACGGAACTCCGACGGAATTCTGCTCAAGCGGTCTTGCCTACACACGGTCACACCAAAGTCCGACTGTCCAGAACGCAGTGACGTACAACACGTACGACGGGACTAGAAAAAGGAAGTGCAATAGCCAGTAGTCAATAGCTTCCGTCTCGTACTTGCTTCAGAGCATGCGTCGTTTTTGGTCCGTCGGAACAGCATACAGATTTTCCCGATAGGAATTGGTTCCATCAGAAATATTTAGAACATGTTCCATATCTAGGTCTGTCAGAATTTTCGGAAAAAAAGTCCGATGAGGCATACATACAATCGGAATAGACGACGAAAAGCTTCCGTCTGACTTTTTCTGTCGGACATTCCGCTTCTGTGTAAGCGGCATTAGAGTCTTCAAAAGACCTGAGACTGGGGCAGAGGTTCACCTTTCAGCAGGACCATGACCCTAAACAAACAGCCATAGCTACAATGGAATGGTTTAGATCAAAGCATATTCAGAGCTTGAGCCATTTTGAAAAGAAGAATGAACAAAAATGTCACTCTATATGCGCAAAGCTGGTAGAGCCATCCCCAAAAAGACTTGCAGTTGTAATTGCAGTGAAAGGTGGTTCTACAAAGTATTGACTCAGGGGGGCTGAATACAAATGCACGCCACACTTTTCACATATTTAATTGTAAAAACTTTGGAAAACCCTTTATCATATTTCTTCCACTTCACAATTATGTACCACTTTGTGTTGGTTTATCATATTAAAACCCAATAAAATACATTTACGATTTTGGCTGTAACATGACAAAATGTGGAAAATTTCAAGGGGTATACATACTTTTTCAAAGCACTGTATATAAATATCTAATAACATTTTTGCTATTTTGATACATATAGTGGGCTACCTTTATGTTTTTGGGCTGGTTGAGCTGAGACAGGTTTTTTATTATTATGTCGCGTACACACGAGCGGACTTTACGGCAGACTTTGCCCGGCGGACTTTTCAACGTACTTTATGATGGACTTTCTGAATGAACAGACTTGCCTACACACAATCCACCAAAGTCTGTCGAATTCGTACGTGATGACGTACGACCGGACTAAAACAAGGAAGTTCATAGCCAGTAGCCAATAGCTGCCCTAGCGTGGCTTTTTGTCCGTCGAACTAGCATACAGACGAGCTGACTTTTCAACCGGACTCGATTTAGACGGATTGATTTAAAACATGTTTCAAATCTAAGTCCGTCCAACTTTTGAGAAAACAAAGTCCGCTGGAGCCCACACACGATCGAATTGTCTGACGAAATCCCGTCCGCCGGGCAAAGTCTGCCGTAAAGTCCACTCGTGTGTACGCGGCATTAGTTCTAATTAAGCATTTACCAATGGCTCCCACTCCATTAATTTTCCCTCTCACTTTTTTTTTTTTACTTTTTTGATCAATACAATTTCATGTTAGGCATTACCTTGAGGGCCCTTTATTTTGCAGTATTTCAAATATTTGTATTTACATTTCATGGAAGATGCAATATTTAAAGGTACATTTCAGGATACAATTCTTGCATTTGTCATTGCTTGTTTCTGTTTTAATTTACATCCTCCTGAGCTGTCATACACAGATCCTCCTATGACCTCCAGGTTCAGCTAAACTGGCTCTGGGGGGGTGTCCAGTTTTGGGTATGCAATCACTTTCACATTCTCCTCCTGGTCTCCTATTATCTCTTGCTGGATCTGCACACCACCCTCATCCTGTAAACTTTTGTATGCTGTCTGCCAGTTTCAGTGCTGCCCCCGTGATTGCTCTACTTTCATTGACATCCGGATTGAAATAGCTTGTTGCAAGTTTGTATACATTCTGATTCGTGTTTGAACCCATGTGACGAGTCACTGTGTAAAAATGTCTGCGCCAGGGACTTACATTACATTATAAATGATAAGAGAGTTGTAACCAATAGGAACCAAACAGATTTCACCATTTATTTCTGGGGAAAACAATAAAAAATAATTTAAATGATTGCTTGGGACACAACTGCAATCGTGTGCTATTTTCACTTTCTTTAGTATTAATGCATCAGCCCTATAGCTTCTTATGACAATAAGTTATGAATTTAAAGTGTATCTATAGACCAAACATGGTTTCTTATGTATTGAGTAGGGAAAGCTTATAATAGTGGTTGGCAACAGGTTGACCACACTCTACCCACTCTATTCCTTTACACACAGTCTGTCAGTTTTAACAGGGTGTATCTGGCTTTCATGTTGCCCTTCTGACCTGTGAAATTCTCTGGTCAGAATGGCAGTGTAGTTGCAGTAGGCAGATACACCCTGTGCAGATCATGGCTAACTGGCTGTGTTGTAAAGGAATGTGATTTCGGTCTTGCGGAGGAGGAACAGTATAGAGTGCTGTAATGGGAAAGGAGTTCAGCAGCCGGGCATAGCATGCAGGGTGGAGGGGGTGGTCAGGGGGCTTTGGGGGGGGGCAACTTAGATCTGGGAGGGCAAAGCCATGTGACACAAAATTCAGGGGCCCCCCAAGGAGGTGTTAAGGGATTTGTTTTAGCAATTTCTGAAGGTTTCTCTGTCAGTATTGGCAGGTGTTGGGGGAAGGTCACCTCCCGGAGGTGTGTGTCTTTTCCCCAGTTGTCAGGGAAGTGGGGTAAGTAGACATCCCCCAATGGGGGGCGGGGTACGAAGAATCCCAGCTTGTGACTAGGAGACACTGAGCAGTGTCATACCTGACCAGTGACATTGGTCCCATCGGTCCCATCGTGGCTACAGGTCAGCACTCTCCTCCTCTTGCCTCGCTGAGCTCAGTTACCATTCCATGTTGCCAGCACACAGCACAGACACTTCCCCATCCTGGGCTGTTCTCACCTTATGCTCCTCTCCATTCAGGAAATGAAACAGAGGGGTGTGGACTGTGGAAGGCAAAGTAGAAGCCCAGTGGGGGGCGTGGTTAAGATGGCGACCTGAGAGGACGTGTGTGTCGGGCGCTCCGCATCTGAAAGGCTAAATTATCCGCTTCACACAGGACTATCGCATCCTATCCTGACGGAGAGGTGTAGGCTGGTCCCGGGCATGAGAAGGGGAAATTCTGGATCGAATCGCAAGCGGAAGCGGAATCCTACCCCAAAGTCCCCGCCGCTGCCCTGGGGTATACATGCTCTCAGCACGATTAACATGGCATCACAAACTAATCAGCCAGACCCGTCCTCTCTAGGGAATGAGCAGTTTAATGCTTTAATGCAAGCCATTACAGGCTGCCAGACAACGCTTACGGCGAAAATTGAGCAAATTCAGATGGAGATGGGTCTGGTTAGGAGAGACATGGACAAGTTCCGTGACAGGTTATCGGAGACTGAGAGAAGGGTCGGGGACACCGAGGACACAATTCGAGAGCATGATGCCTCCCTCCGCACTCTACAACTCAAGGTGAAGGCCGTGGAGTCTCGTGCGGAAAACCAGGAGAATAGGAATCGGCAGAATAACCTCCGCCTGGTGGGCCTTCCTGAGGGAGCCGAAGGCCGCGATCCGGCTGCATATACGGAGAGACTCTTGCGCACGCTACTGCCACAGGCTCCATTCTCCCCTTACTTTGCGGTGGAAAAAGCGCATCGGATGCCATCCGTCAGAGGTCCGCCTGGGGCTCCACCAAGAACCTTTATTTTCAGGCTACTTAATTTCAGAGACCGAGACCTGGTGCTCGCTCCGTGAGGCACGGAAACTGGAGGAGCTGCGCTACGAGAACGTGAAAATTATGCTGTTTCCAGACTATTCCATGGAAACACAGAGGCAAAGGCGTACCTTTGACCATGTCAAAGCCCAGCTCCGTACCAAGGGGATGAAGTATAATATGCTATTCCCGGCCAGACTTAAGGTGATGGATGGTGAGTCATCTAAGTTTTTTACATCCCCTGAAGAGGCAACCCGCTGGCTGGAATCCCTCCCCAGAGTCCATTGACCGCATTCTTCGCCTTGAGTCCATTTCCCTTTCTCCCTCCCGGTCACATGCTGTCCTTGCCTGCATAGAAGCTACTTCGCTCACTTATCCCTTGTGGCTATAACCCCCTCTCTTTTTGTTGAAACTATGCAGTAGGAAGCCCCCTCGGAGACCAAGGGATTATGTTACCCTGTGGGTGGAGATCTGAGCCCCAACACTTGGGAAGCTATAGGGAGTTTCTCACTAGGGTACCATGCGGTGAGCTGATGGGACATGCCCCCCATATGCTGGGCTGTATTCCATGTGCAGCAAAGGAAGTGTACGGGCAACTGTTCTGGACTGTTTCGCTGGACACCCTGAGCTGTGTATCCTCCCCCCCCTTTTTTTTTTTTTTTAATCCCCTGGAAGGAACTTTTAAATGCTCCCCTACCCATACTGGTCGGCCGAGGGGGTGAGAGGAGGACTCCGGATCCCCTGCCTATGCAGCTGCAAGACTCACATGTAACTATGCTTTAATCCCTGTTCAAGGATTATTTCTATGCCGGGACTTACTATCACCCATTGTTGCTCACCGGGAGCGTGGGGGGGGGGGGGGTGGACATGGGGGAATGTGTGAGACTTTATCCCTCCTATTAGCTCTGTGTTTTAGTTTTTCTCATGGAGTCTCTAATCGGTCACTACAGTTTAAATTGTAACTAAATTCAAGCCCTTAGATTAATCTAAGTGTAACATGCTAATTATTCCAGATTAGGGATGAGCTTCGAGTTCGAGTCGAACTCATGTTCTACTCGAACATTGGCTGTTCGCAAGTTCGCCGAACAGCGAACAATTTGGGGTGTTCGCGGCAAATTCGAATGCCGCGGAACACCCTTTAAAAGTCTATGGGAGAAATCAAAAGTGCTAATTTTAAAGGCTTATATGCAAGTTATTGTCATAAAAAGTGTTTGGGGACCCGGGTCCTGCCCCAGGGGACATGGATCAATGCAAAAAAAAGTTTTAAAAACGGACGTTTTTTCAGGAGCAGTGATTTTATTAATGCTTAAAGTCAAACAATAAAAGTGTAATATCCCTTTAAATTTCGTACCTGGGGGGTGTCTATAGTATGCCTGTAAAGGGGCGCATGTTTCCCGTGTTTAGAACAGTCTGACAGCAAAATGACATTTTGAAGGAAAAAACTCATTTAAAACTACCGCGGCTATTGCATTGCCGACAATACACATAGAAGTTCATTGATAAAAACGGCATGGGAATTCCCCACAGGGCAACCCCGAACCAAAATTAAAAAAAAAAAATGATGTGGGGGTCCCCCTAAATTCCATACAAGGCCCTTCGGGTCTGGTATGGATATTAAGGGGAACCCCAGCCAAAATTTAAAAAAAAAATTGACGTGGGGTTCCCCCTAAATTCCATACCAGACCCTTCAGGTCTGGTATGGATTTTAAGGGGAACCCCGCGCCAAAAAAAAAAAAAAAAAACGGCGTGGGGTCCCCCTAAAAATCCATACCAGACCCTTATCCGAGCACGCAACCTGGCAGGCCGCAGGAAAGAGGGGGGGACGAGAGTGCGGCCCCCCCCCCTCCTGAACCGTACCAGGCCACATGCCCTCAACATTGGGAGGGTGCTTTGGGGTAGCCCCCCAAAGCACCTTGTCCCCATGTTGATGAAGACAAGGGCCTCATCCCCACAACCGTGGCCGGTGGTTGTGGGGGTCTGCGGGCGGGGGGCTTATCGGAATCTGGAAGCCCCCTTTACCAAGGGGACCCCCAGATCCCGGCCCCCCCCCTGTGTGAAATGGTAAGGGGTTACTTACCCCTACCATTTCACTAAAAAACTGTCAAAAATGTTAAAAATGACAAGAGACAGTTTTTGACAATTCCTTTATTTAAATGCTTCTTCTTTCTTCCTTCATCTTCTTCTTCTTCTGGTTCTTCTGGCTCTTCTGGTTCTTCCTCCGGCGTTCTCGTCCAGCATCTCCTCCGCGGCGTCTTCTATCTTCTTCTCCTCGGGCCGCTCCGCACCCATGGCATGAGGGGGGAGGCTCCCGCTCTTCTCTTCATCTTCTTCTTCATCTTCATCTTCTTCTTCATCTTCTTCTTCTTCTTCTTCTTCTCTTCTTCATCTCTTCTTCCTTCTTCATTTCTTCTGCGGGCCGCTCCGCATCCATGCATGGAGGGAGGCTCCCGCTGTGTGACGGCGTCTCTTCGTCTGACGGTTCTTAAATAACGGGGGGCGGGGCCATCCGGTGACCCCGCCCCCCTCTGACGCACGGTGAATTGACGGGACTTCCCTGTGACGTCACGGGGAATGCCACAGGGAAGTCCCGTCATGTCCCGTGCGTCAGAGGGGGGCGGGGTCACCGGGTGGCCCCGCCCCCCGTTATTTAAGAACCGTCAGACGAAGAGACGCCGTCACACAGCGGGAGCCTCCCTCCATGCATGGATGCGGAGCGGCCCGCAGAAGAAATGAAGAAGGAAGAAGAGATGAAGAAGAGAAGAAGAAGAAGAAGATGAAGATGAAGAAGAAGATGAAGAGAAGAGCGGGAGCCTCCCCCCTCATGCCATGGGTGCGGAGCGGCCCGAGGAGAAGAAGATAGAAGACGCCGCGGAGGAGATGCTGGACGAGAACGCCGGAGGAAGAACCAGAAGAGCCAGAAGAACCAGAAGAAGAAGAAGATGAAGGAAGAAAGAAGAAGCATTTAAATAAAGGAATTGTCAAAAACTGTCTCTTGTCATTTTTAACATTTTTGACAGTTTTTTAGTGAAATGGTAGGGGTAAGTAACCCCTTACCATTTCACACAGGGGGGGGGCCGGGATCTGGGGGTCCCCTTGGTAAAGGGGGCTTCCAGATTCCGATAAGCCCCCCGCCCGCAGACCCCCACAACCACCGGCCACGGTTGTGAGGATGAGGCCCTTGTCTTCATCAACATGGGGACAAGGTGCTTTGGGGGGCTACCCCAAAGCACCCTCCCAATGTTGAGGGCATGTGGCCTGGTACGGTTCAGGAGGGGGGGGGGCCGCACTCTCGTCCCCCCCTCTTTTCCTGCGGCCTGCCAGGTTGCGTGCTCGGATAAGGGTCTGGTATGGATTTTTAGGGGGACCCCACGCCGTTTTTTTTTTTTTTTTTTTGGCGCGGGGTTCCCCTTAAAATCCATACCAGACCTGAAGGGTCTGGTATGGAATTTAGGGGGAACCCCACGTCAATTTTTTTTTTAAATTTTGGCTGGGGTTCCCCTTAATATCCATACCAGACCTGAAGGGCCTTGTATGGAATTTAGGGGGACCCCCACATCATTTTTTTTTTTTAATTTTGGTTCGGGGTTGCCCTGTGGGGAATTCCCATGCCGTTTTTATCAATGAACTTCTATGTGTATTGTCGGCAATGCAATAGCCGCGGTAGTTTTAAATGAGTTTTTTCCTTCAAAATGTCATTTTGCTGTCAGACTGTTCTAAACACGGGAAACATGCGCCCCTTTACAGGCATACTATAGACACCCCCCAGGTATGAAATTTAAAGGGATATTACACTTTTATTGTTTGACTTTAAGTATTATTAAAATCACTGCTCCTGAAAAAACGGCCGTTTTTAAAACTTTTTTTTGCATTGATCCATGTCCCCTGGGGCAGGACCCAGGTCCCCAAACACTTTTATTGACAATAACTTGCATATTAGCCTTTAAAATTAGCACTTTTGATTATTCATGTTCGTGTCCCATAGACTTTAACGGTGTTCGCGTGTTCGAACGAATTTTTTTCCTGTTCGCATGTTCTGGTGCGAACCGAACAGGGGGGTGTTCGGCTCATCCCTATTCCAGATAGATATGTTCTGGTATGTGTGTTTTACTACCGCAAGTTGCCTTCAGACATAACGGTTGGCAGAGTGTCCTGCTCCCGCCCTCAGGAATTGTGTCCTAGGTGTGCTGTCTATTACGCACTCCCCCCACAGGAGACTTTCCTACACCATAGTTATATAAGTGTTTTGTTGGGTTAGATTTGGGTACACAGACACCCTGAGATATGTTTATCAGGGTGTGGGGTGGGTCGGGTTGGGTGTCATTTTTTTTTGTTGCTTTTCTTTTTTTCTTTTTTTTTCTTCCTTTTCCTTCCTTTTCCTTTCTTCAGGTACTGGTTTTGTTTGTTTACAATTGATCGGACAGGGAATAGTGATGGCAAATGTGCATGAGTTGTGGTGCTTTACTTTACTAGCCTTGATACTATGGGTCAGCAGGCTCTCTATTGATCTGGGCTCGGTGGGTGTGTTAGTCTCTTCGGGTCCTGGCCACAAGGATTTCCCGGTATTTATCCCTCCCATTTTTACAATATGGCTCCATTGAAATTCTATCGTGGAATGTCAGAGGACTAAATAATAAAATCAAATGTTCCTTAGTCTTCGAATATATGGGAAAATATAACCCCTAAATTTGTATATTTCAAGAAACTCACTTAGTGGGTAGTAGAATTATGAGTCTTAAACGTCCCTGGGTGGGCCATCATTACCATGCCACCCACTCAAGCTACTCCTGTGGCTTTGAACTCCTTGGGGTAAAATTGGACCTGGAAGGACGGTACGTGTTGATACACGTGCTCATTGATATGATTGAAATGGTGATCGTTGGTTTATACTTGCCACCTCCTGCTACTCTATCTCTTCTCCAATCCATTGCCTCTCTGTTGACACAATTCCCCACAGATAACGTTCTCCTAGTCAGAGATTTTAACATCCCACCTAACCGTCTATGGATAGGCTTTCGTCAGACTCCCAAACAGATTCTGCCCTCTCTAGATGGGCGCAGGTGTTTGGATTGGTGGATGTTTGGCGGTGGAAGCATCCCTCGGAACGCATGTATACCTGTCACTCCTCGTCACATAACACACTATCCCATATAGATCTTCTATAAGCTAGTATGAGTATGCTCCCCAAAATACAGGATATCAGTATGCTTCCCCGAGGTATATCAGACCACTCTCCCCTGCTTTGTTGCATACAAACCACAACGCCCTCAGCAGATAGGATCTGGCGCCTATCCAGATTTTGGATAAACCATCCCACCATAGAGTTTGAAATAACCAGTTTAATAAAACAATTCTGGTCACTAAATGCAGGCACCACCTCTCCGGGGAACGAATGGGAGGCTTTCAAGGCCTACATTAGAGGATGTTATATCTCCTCTATTGCTACTGAACGCAAAAATGATCTGATTACATTGGAACAGGTGGAGGCAGAGGCCCTGGCCCTCGAGTCTCGTTATTCTCAGACCGCTAATCCCATCACAGGTCAAGATATGAGGGTAGCATATAGAGAGGTGATGTTACTCAGGGTGGCAAAGGTGAATAAGCGGCAACTAGTTCAAACCCAGAGAATTTTTGAGCAGGGGGATAAAACGGGCAGACTGCTGGCCTGGATTTCTAAGGAGCAGTTCACAGTCTCCACTATAGCCCGGCTTAGAAAAGATGACGGGACTTTTGTTGCTGCCCCGGTGGAAATCAATGCTTGCTTCGTGGATTACTACTCCAGACTGTATTCCTCTAGGGCGGACTACTCCGTCTGAGAGCTATATGAGTTCCTGGATAGGGTGTCATTCCCGGTTCTTCCCCCCTCAGCGAGAGAAAGTTTGGAGGCCCTGATTACTGTAGAGGAGGTACAAACAGCGCTAGGTTCAATGCAATCAGGTAAAACCCTGGGATTAGATGGATTCCCACCAGAATTCTACAAACAAAACATTGAGGTGGTGGCACCTAGGCTGCATAATATGATTACCAAAACATTACAGGCGGGGGCCCTTCCTCCTTCCATGGCCCAAGCTATTATAATAGTGATTCCTAAAGCGGGTAAGGACCCTCAATTATGCTCGTCATATCGGCCGATATCCCTCCTTAATTCGGACGCTAAAATATAGACAAAAATCCTTGCTAGACGTTTGAACGAGGTGATACTCACTCTGGTGCATGAAGACCAATCGGGTTTCATGCCAGGCAAGGGAACGGATATCAATCTCCGTAGACTGTACTCGGTCTTGGCCTCGGGGACCGGAGACGGCCGCCCTGCGGTAGTGGCCTCCCTGGATACAGAGAAAGCTTTCGACTTGGTCGAGTGGCAATATCTGTGGGAGGTCCTCTGCAGGTTCGGATTTGGTCCAGTCTTCATCTCTTGGGTCGAGGCCATGTATAGGTCTTCGACGGCCAGGGTCTGTACCGGTACTGTCCTCTCTGCACCCTTTTCTCTGAATAGGGGAACGAGACAAGGGTGTCCCCTCTCCCCGAGGCTATTTCCACTTGCGATAGAGCCCATGGCAATCCTCGTTCGCTCCGACCCTGTGATACAGGGCATCCCAATAGGCCCCCTCCACGAAAAAATATCACTATATGCCGACGACACCCTCCTTTATCTTACAGACGACGGGACTTCCCTGCGGACTGCGCTCTCGGTTATTGATGAATTTGGGCGGCACTCAGTGTATAAACTGGGGTAAGTCCATACTGTTCCCACTTCATCCTGGCACTGATCCCCCCCCCCCCAGATGAGCAGCTCCGGAGGGTTTCCCAGTTCAGATTCCAGGGAGTGGAGGTACACAGAGACCTAAAGCAATTTATTCCCCTAAATTTGACCCCGGTAGTCTCCCATCTGTCCCACGGGTGTGTTGCTTGGAAATCTCTTCCGCTCACGCCCGTGGGACAGATTAACCTAGTTAAGATGACTGTGTTGCCCAGATTCACCTACCTTTTTAGGCACACTCCTATACCCATACCTGTCTCCTTCTTTAATAAGCTAGACAGCATACTCACCTCCTTCGTGTGGAAGGGAGCGATGCCTAGGATAGCTAAAACAACGCTGCAACTACCAGTTACAATGGGCGGCCTGGCTTTGCCATGCTTCATAAAATACTATTGGGCAGCGGTCCTAGTTACCGTTAGATGGTGGTTGTCCGAGACACCGACTAATCCCGCATCTAAACTGGAGGCAGTGCTGTTGGGTTCCCCTGGGGAGTTGAATACCTTAATTCACAAGGGCCCTAAATCTAGCCCCCAGGTGACTCCGCTCATGAGGACGACGATTAGAGTATGGGACACGGTCGCCTTGAAGATGGGGAAACCAAATACGTGGTCCCCCTCAACTCCACTATGGGGCAACCCCCGGTTACCCCACTTTACTTCTATACCAGACCCGAGTATATGGGTTAGACATGGGATTATAAGTCTGGGAGACATTGTATGCGGGGGACAGTTGCTTACTTTTGATGCCCTAAAACGAAACAAAGACCTACCGAATCAGATGTTCTTTAGGTACCTCCAATTACGCCATGCATACCACTCCCAATTCCCTCCTTTGATAGATCTGCAAATGTCTGACCTAGAAAATATGCTGCGGTCCTTGGATGGTGGTGGTGCACTCTCTAACATTTATAATAGGCTGGCCGTGCTGGATACCTCCAAGGTCTCTAGACTGTATACAACATGGCAGAACGATATTCCAGACCTGACTGATGAGGACTGGGAGGAGGGTGTTCAGCAGTATCTACCCCTAATGATTTCAGCCAGAGACAGATACACCCAGTTGAAATTTCTTCATCGGGCCTACTATTCCCCAGCACGCTTGGCAAAGATTTACCCGGGTAGATCGGCAATATGCCCTAAATGCGGCTCAGACGATGCAGATTTCATCCATGTGGTTTGGTCCTGCACCAAGGTGGAGGGATTCTGGAGGGCAGTCCTGTCTGATATTAATTCTATAGGGAGGGTCACGGTCCCATTTAGCCCTATTCCGCTCCTGTTAGGTATATGTGATTTCCTTGATGCCCCCCAGAGGAAGAAACTATTTGTCTTCTATGCGTCCTTCTATGCGAGGAAAGCTATTCTTTTACAATGGAATCAGACTCAACCCCCCACTAAACAACTCTGGCTGTCCCTGGTAAATGCTGCCTTACCCCTCTACAAACTAACATACCTAGGAAGAAATTGCCCACATAAATTCGATAAGATATGGGCCAGTTGGGTAAAAGCGAGACATCTGACTCTAGAATAGTTCCTGGTAGCTCTATCTTCCTCATTCCTTCTCCCCTCTAGCACCACTTTCCTGTACGATCATTATCAAACCTCAATTTACTCACAGGAATTAACTTAAAGGATTGACCGAGCGAGAGCCGCCCACCCCCCCCCCTTTTCCCTCCCCCCCTCTCCCTCCCCCCCCTTTCTCCCATGTCTCCCCCCCATACCCCCCCCTCTCGCCCCTAGGTCCTCAACTGCTATCTTGGTTACTATTGTAATTGCCAATCATCAATTATTACTGTAATGATTGCTGCACATGCTATAAGTACTTTTTGCAAAATAGCTTGTTTCACTGTCAAATGATTATGTCAGAAGGTATTTAAACTGCGATATATTCTCTGTCTGTCTGATAAATAAATAAACTTTATGTTAAAAAAAAAAAAAAAGTAGAAGCCCAGTACTGGAGCGTGGCTGTGGGGCCCTAGGGCAGATCGGAGCTGGATTTTGTGGAGGATATGATAATATGACAGGGAGGCTGCAGGGGTCCCCTGGAGCTAGGGGCGGGG
The DNA here is from genome assembly GCF_042186555.1 of Aquarana catesbeiana. NCBI lineage: Eukaryota > Metazoa > Chordata > Amphibia > Anura > Ranidae > Aquarana > Aquarana catesbeiana. The sequence continues at coordinate 273,749,178 of NC_133330.1, read as the reverse complement.
TTGCGATTGTGACCCCTGCAACCCCTTTTGCTACGCCCATGAGTAGGAATTATGCTTACACCTGATTGGATTGCAAATAGTCTTCCTTTGCAAAGTCAAATTCACAGCATCTTTAGTGAATTTGTTATGGTCATCTAGAATCCATAAGCACAAAGTTCCACAAACACATTTTAAAATAGCCATAGGAGGGATGTGTGTGTGTGTGTGTGTGTGTGTGTGTGTGTGTGTGTGTGTGTGTGTGGTTTGATTAAATATAAAGGCAATGGTTGAGGAATGGGCTCCTATAAGGTATTCAAAAACTTGGCTGCATAGTGTAAATGCAGCACATCAGCTATTGGAGCTATACCATATAATAAGATTTCTATCATTTTCATTGAGCAGCACTATCGTCCAGTTAGTATCCAGCGCACCTGGCTGCCTAAATAATTATGAGACATGCAGTTTAATGTTAAACCTGAAGGTTAATCTGCTTATTTATTACCTTTCCTGATTCCTCCTTTCTACCTTCATCAGCATGCTAATTAAATCTTTTTGTTTTCACTACATACCTTTTTTAGGCCCAGTGCCATTATCACTGAGTCTCTGTGGGGGAGATTTACTAAAACTGGTGCACACAGAATCTGGTGCAGCTGTGCATAGTAACCAATCAGCTTCTAGGTTTTATTGTTAAAGATTAATTCAACAAGCTAAATTGGTTACTATGTACAGCTGTGCAAGACTGAGGGTAAGACTGGAGTTAACCTTTAACCCCTTTGCGTCTATGCCTCCCGGCTCTTTAAGGGGTTTCGGATGCCAGGAGGCGGAGTGTATGATCATGTGACCACTATGATTGGCTGTCATGGCGGTCACATGATCGGAAAGTCGCAAGAAGCAATTGTGAGCCTTCTTTTAGCCACCGGTAACTGTGTACTCAGTATAGCTACGTCTGCAATTTGGTACACAAATATGCAGCCTCTTGGCGCCAAGGCCCACTAGTTGAGAGGCCGCATATTTGCGTACCTGTCAGCACCTAGGGGTTAAGTACAGCACTGCTAGGTTGATAATGAATCCATTCTACCTGAAGAACCTTTCACCTAGCTCTTATCTAATTACATTTCAATTAAACAGGAATCTGTACCAATTAAACATTCTAAAACATTCTATTCAGACTTTGCACTATTTATATGATGATCATATTCCCTTATTCCAGACTTACTTGAATCTTTATCCTTACATTCGGAATGGTCATGGTGATCTGGAAAATAAATAAAATACATGATGGTTGGTCTTTTACAAGACAGTATTTGACTAGTTAGAGATGATATGGTAACCTATGAATGCTGCTCTCTCCAAGTATTCATTTAACTGTGTTTACTATATACAGTAATCAGTTTTCATTGTGTTTTATATTAAAAGCAAATATTTCCTTTAAAACATACATTTTAAAATAAGAAACCCCATATCCAAAAAGCAAAACTGTAAATTGATAAGCAATGGGGCTTCTACTTTAAACTATCAATTTATGGCAATGAATTATCCATTTGGAAATAATATACTGTAAATGATCTACATATTATTTTTGATAATAAACTATATGTTTACATTCACTTACTATTGACTAACTTACTACCTCTGCCTGAAGTCTTCTCTGAACATCAACTCATTTTTCTGTAATTAATACTTTCTAAGGTCAGTTTTGAACTTTGCTAGTTTAAAGCGGTAGTAAACTGCAGTTAGTTGAAAAATAAAAAATTTCCCTGCAAAGCAATGTCATAATGTACTAGTATGCATCAAATACTAGTGCATTATGAGAAACTTCCCTTAGAGCGAAGCACCCCAGCACCACGCTGTCACTGCTGAGAGGGCTGACATCTTCCCCCCATCTTCCTTCTGGGTTTGCAGCCCCGGCTACATGAGTGGCCAGGGGCGTGATGACGTCACTCCAGCACATGCGCATAGGAGCCACTGTTTACGGCACGGGCTCTGAAGGTTCAGCACCTCAAGCCCGACCTTCAGAGCGCATGCGCCGGTGATGTCACTGGCTGCATGCACTCTGAATATCTCCTAAACTGTGCAAGTTTAGCAGATATTCACCATACCTACAAGTAAGCCTTATTATAAGCTTAACTGTAGGTACAAGTGGTATAACAGAGTTTACTACCACTTTAAGGTTATGTCCGCTTGTTCTTTATTTTAGCTTCATTTAGAAAATACCGCCCTTCTACTGCTAAGATTAAGAACACAGAAACATGACCTTAAACTAGCAAGAGAAAAGTTAAAGTGATGGCAAAGGTATTTTTTTTTTTTTTAAATAACACACGTTATATTTACCTGCTCTGTGTAATGGTTTTGCACAGAGCAGCCCAAACCTCCTCTTCTTGGTTCTACCGCTGGTGCTCCTAGCCCCTCCTCTTCTCTGAGTGCCCCCCATAGCAAGCTGCAGGCTCGCTCCATAAGACACACAGAACGGGGCTCAGACCGCCCCTCGCTCCCTCCTTACTGGCTGTGAGGCAGAGACCCGGGAGAGCAGCTGCTCTCATGCACATCGCTGGATCGCGATCAGGCTCAGGTAAGTACTAGGGGGCTGTGGTGGGAGCTACACACTCAAGGTTCTTTACCTTCATGCATAAAAACCTTCAGCCTTTAAAACAAAATGTTAGAATGAGAAGTTGCTGTTTAAACTTTAAGATTACTTTAAGTAATCTTAAAGTGGTTCCAAAGCCTAAATATTTTTACCACAATGCATTCCCTGCAATTCAGATATAAAATCTGTAGGTATTAGTATTGCCAACGATCCCCCCCCCCCCCTCGGTCATGCTCGTTATACTTAGCTGAGTCCCTACTCAATCCAGTGCTGTGCCCATCTGTAGCTGCTTTCCAATATCCTCCTACTATATGGTACTCCAACAATATGCTAACATGGTTCCCCTGTAATATCTACATGGTCCACAGGGTCCCCCTACTATATATTACCTGCACCTATGTATGAGCATGGTACCTCTGTAATATTTCCATGGCCCACAAGGCTAATCAGAAATGTGATACCTGTTGTGATGTGGCCCATAAACTCATTATAGTCAGTCAGGTACAAAATAAAATACCTTTAAAAACATGGCCCTTAAGATGCTGGCACATTTTTGTTATCATAATGTGACCCCACAGATGTTGCACCCCTGGCAAAAAAACACCTTGAACCTTTGGACAAACGCAGCCTGCTTATGATACCAACTTGAGATGCTTCTAAGATCCTTCAAAATTCACTATGGGCACATTTGACTTGCAGTTGACCTTCTTTTGACCACCATTTAACTTGCTTTAACAACTGGTTAATCAGGGCTATTTTTAAATATTTTGCACACTTATTGAGACCTGCATTTTTTCTAGAAAATTACAATAAACCCCCAAAAATTCTATTTTCTGAAAACAAAAGCCCTGTAGAATAAATTGGCGGCAGTTGCAGTATTCGTGCAGCAGTTTATCAAACGCATATTATTATGAAAAAGTGCACCAAAATTAACTTTGATACACACAAACGTAATAAAATACCCATTTTTGAAACAATGTAAAAGAAGGGGCTGTGTTGAAAAAATAGATACCAAACGTATCAAGCCTTAAAATAGCATATGCCCATGAAATGGTAAAAAACGACAGTACCCAAAATTGTCCATTGTCTCTTTAAAAGCTTTTACAGTTTATCAGTTTAAAGTTAGCCAAAGATTTTGACCCTGGAATTATCGCTTTGACATTTGTTTACATACATGTGTGCGCTCCAAATTTACATTTATGTGTATGTGTGGGTTGACAAGGTTACTGTTACATTTTTTAAAATTATTTTTATTTATTTATTTACAATTTCATTTTTAAACTAAATTACAATCTAGGCTGTGCACCCGCACCTACACAGATATCACATGCATTTGAATTTAATGGGACTGCCTACACGGGGAAGGGTGGAACACCTGTGCAACCCCTTGCGGGTAAACACGGTCATCACAGAGGGCAGGGATGCATATGCCCCATGTGAACCAGCCTGTCAGGTTTTTCTTGAACGATTAGTGCCGCCGGCTGTAGCTGGCAACACTAATCATTATGTCCTGCAGGCAGGGAAGGCTCCCCACTGGCAGAATACATTAGCGCTGTGGGAGGGATTTCCCCATCAACATTTATTGTGTTGATATGGGAATCAAGCAATTTGTAGTGGAAGGAAAGAAAATTGCATAATCTAAGGCAGGGGTAGGCAACCTGGGGCTCTCCAGCTGTTGCAGAACTACAAGTCCCTTCATGCCTCTGGGAGTAATTGTAACTGCCAGCCTTGCAATGCCTCATGGGAAATGTAGTTCCACAACAGCTGGAAGGCCCCAGGTTGCCTAGCCTTGATCTAAGGCCTGCTTTACTGGAATAAACTTTCATAGACAGCTACTATAATGACCACATCATAAAACACAACGTTTCAGAGATTTAGGGCTTGTTTGGACTTGTTGGGGGTGTTAAAATTTTTTAGCACTCCCTAACTGCCCTTCCCAGAGCTGCAAAGGCAGCAGCCACAATGCTTAGCTTTGCACCCACAGAAAAATTGATCTGACATGACTTGCTCTGGGGGCTGCAAGAGCACCAAACACAAACCATTTAAGTAAATGCCTTGCAACTGCGTGTAGCGTATGCGATTGTGTGGCAATTATAGAGTTAAAACAGGCAGGTAGGAGGCATCACGTGGCCTCCTCACCACCTGTCAAACTTTGTCAAAATCTGTGTTTGGATCACTTTTCAGAGGACCAGTGGTTTAGACACAGGTCAATCTTACAGGATGCCATCACATAAGTCTGATGGAGAAGTCCTGTGAGGCTCCAAAAAAAAATATGTTATATTATGTGATCATTATGATTCTTGAATACATTTCTGGATGCAAGGTAGGCTGGCGACATAGTTTACTTTTCTTGTAGATGCATTCCCTTGCCCCGTACACACGGTCGGACTTTGTTTGGACATTCCGACAACAAAATCCTAGGATTTTTTCCAACGGATGTTGGCTCAAACTTGTCTTGCATACACACGGTCACACAAAGTTGTCAGAAAATCCGATCGTTCTAAACGCGGTGACGTAAAACACGTATGTCGGGACTATAAACGGGGCAGTGGCCAATAGCTTTCATCTCTTTATTTATTCTGAGCATGCGTGGCACTTTGTCTGTCAGATTTGTGTACACACGATCGGAATTTCCGAGAACGGATTTTGTTGTCGGAAAATTTTATATCCTGCTCTCAAAATTTGTGTGTCGGAAAATCCGATGGAAAATGTGTGATGGAACCTACACACGGTCAGAATTTCTGACAACAAGGTCCTATCACACATTTTCCATCGGAAAATCCGACCGTGTGTACGGGGCATAATGCCGCGTACACAAGGTCGGAATTTCCAACAACAAATGTTCGATGTGAGCTTGTTGTCAGAAATTTCCGACCGTGTGTAGGCTCCATCGGACATTTGTTTTTTGAATTTCTGACAACAAAAATTTGAGAGCTGGTTCTCAAATTTTCCAACAACAAAATCCATTGTCGGAAATTCCGATCGTGTGTACACAATTCCAAAGCACAAAATTCCACGCATGCTCAGAATCAAGCAGAAGAGCTGTACTGATTATTGAACTTCATTGAACCTCATTCTCACTTATGCTTGATATGCTTATTAGTTTGGGCTTGAATTATGCAGTTGACATATTTTATCGCATTTCCCCCTAAACATTCCCCCAGTTATTTTAGTTATTTTAACATCAAAATGTTAATTCATTTTGGTAAGAAATTGCTTTATTAAAATTCACAACTTGTAAAACTAAAAATTCTCTTCTTGTTTTAGCCTAGGTTCACACTGATGCAGGTACGAAAGCTGAACTCGCACGATTTCAAACCCACATGTCAGTCTGACTTCAGGAGTAATTTCAAGGAAATTGAAATCGCCCCTGAAGTCGCCAAAAGTAGTGCAAGAACTACTTTTGGGAACCTGTGCGGTGCCACAAAGTCAGCGTCGCACCGATTTGGACGATGCCGTTGCGGGGAATAGCCGGCGATTTGACATGTCAAATCACATGTCAAACCGGCCGATGTGAACGTGGGCTGAAGTGATCAAAACCCAGAAACAAAAAAAGTAACATACTGTAGCTTCGTGAAAAGAGATATTTTGCAACTCCTTGCTTGCTCTTTATCTTCGGAATTTATTGGTTCGATACTGTGTCTTTTATAGAGAACCAATAAATTCTGAATACTTTAAAGCGCAAGCAAGGAGTTGCGGACTATCTCTTTTCATGATTGCCATTGCAGCTGTGCGACAGCCTTTCCGCACCCAGGTAGCTCTGAAAATGTTCTCATCTTATTGGGTAGTAGCACCCCACCTCTGCTTTATTTTATCAACATATTGCAGCTTGCCATCCCTTAGATGTGGTAGCTTGCATTTGTTTTTATAGGCATTTTTCCATACTTTTAATTTGGTGATCCTGCTGCTAACACACTTCCTGTCTTAGCGTGACAACACTTACTGAACTGTATCTACTGAATAGAGGAGCAGCACTGTCACTCTAGGCTGCTCTCTGGATTTGGGCTACAGAACACCTCCCCCTCTGCTCTTTTGCGTAGCAAAGTGGGAAGTGTTCTATTGTTCACGGTAGATAGCTGTGCAAAGCTGAAGAGATTATTTGAGATTTCAGTTCAGTACACAGAGAGTTACAAGGACTCTGGATTTCTGACATGATCAACGGGAATGTTTTTGTTCTTGCAAAAAAAAAAAACAAATTCATCTACTAAGGACTAGTAAACTGCAATATCTGACGTTTGTGTTTTTGGGTTTAGATATACTTTAAAATACTAACATTATGCTTTAGCTATATTGAATTTTATAAATACTTCCATAAATATTTCACTATTATTTGCATAAATACTTTACTACTAATTAAAGGTTATAACGTATACCTGATTTGGCAAGTGACAGCAGAGCCAGTAGGATTAAAAGCATCTTCGCTCTAAAAAGAAAAACACAGAGAAGCTTTAGGAGATTTCAAAAAGACAGCCACAGCAAATTGTACTGTGTTTCTTCATTTGATTAGGGCGCTATTGAATTCTGTTCAAATTAAAATGTAATTTTAATTTGAACAGTATAAGTAACAAATACCTTAGTGAGCAATCCTGCAGGTACTGGACCCCTGCCATCCTAGGCGTAAAATCTGCTCAAAGTTGAGTAGAAGCTTTACATCAAATCTCAAAAGGAAATATCAGATAAGATCTCACATAACATAATTCCATGTTATGTGGTTAAGGTGCTTTGATCCACGCTGCCTTTTATATGTTAAACCCAGAAATGGAAAGGGGAGGGGGCCAGAAAGGGGCGGAGTATTGTCACAACGTACCCAATAGAGGAAAATGACGGATGTATTACATTTGGTAATGGTTTATCAAATACTGATGCCTTGATGGAAAATATTAAACCATTTAAATTTGCAGTCTTTGCTTTAGGCTCCATTCAGACTTGTGCAAGCGCGTCTGCGTGGGCATGTTGCAGGTAGGGCAACCTATTCATTTCAGTAGGCTGCCCTAACTGAGAGAAGGCTGCATTGAATCACAAATTATGCCACGGTTGCAGACACATGAAGGTGGCATGGCACACCTACGCATCTGCTAAAGTGCAGTGCACCACCCTGTGGATCGGGAACACGTTAGACTTTGTACGCGGTTTCCGACCAAACAGGTGTGAACATAGCCTTACATGCTTTTCTGCTGCAGACGTGTTTTTTTTCACACTGTAGTATGTGTACTTTAGTAAAGCGGACTGTCGGCTTTCATGTGGAAGTGATACATGCGGCTGTGAAGCTGCCTATCACTTGCATGATGTGCCGCCCCCTGCGTGACCCCCCCCTCCATGTCCACCGGGCTCCGCAGTTCCACCTTCGGGCCCAGTGCGGTCATGGTCGGTTGTCCCTGGGAAGGGCAGGGGGAGCCCAGCAGACCTCCATCCACTCAGCCTCCCTCTGTCTGCTCAGCCTCCCTCCTGTACATACACCAGGAAGTTAGGTGTAAAAACAGGGAGGGGGAGTATTAAAATGATGACTTATAGGATAAGATTAAAAACACTTACAAGATGATAGAAGATGCATGCTCGTCAAAGTAAAGTGCAGTCCTGGCATTCCACATGGCTCTGTGGGTCCCACCGCTGTTCCAGGTAGCTGGAAAGGATTGAGCAGCTGGCTGGAATGGATAACAGTGTTTCTCCAGGAGCAAAGGAACCAAGCAGCTCCACACAGACCAACATGGACCGTGGAACAGGAAGTGATGTCACCGGCCTCTGATTGGACCTAGGCAGGGCTGGAATCTTGTCAATCAGGGCTGTAGTGATGAAAGGCTACGCGCTTGGAGTTGACTGCTCCTTCTATTGGGCTCTATTGTATGACATCACTTCCTGGATCAGAGCTGTCATTCTCCGGGATCAGTGCTGGGGGGAAGCAGCTGATGGAACATGGTCTGTGTTCCATCAGCTGCGGTTTATCAGAAAGGAGACATCCAGGGTCTAATGGACCTTCGGTGACTCCATAAAGAGAACCTGTCACCTATATGCTATCACATAGGGGGCTATTGGTCCCCTATGTAATAGCAATAGAAGTTATGTAAAAATATATAAAAATTAAGCCAAAAATGTTTTAAGTATATAAGCAGCCAAATACACCCACACCTACAAAAAATGCGGGACATCTACATTTGAAAACGTCCATTGTCCTACACATGTTATATATTGGCATGCACGCCAGAGTTAGAGAAATCATTTTAGTACCAGTGCTTCTGCATAACTCTAAACTGATGACCTGTAGGGGCTTTTAAAACATTGTAAGCGCACACAATTTTAAATGCACAATGTCAAAATGCACCTTTGCCTGTGTGCCCTTACTTCACATCCTTAAGCCAGCCATACATGAATCAAATTCATCCAGTTCAGCAAGGACAGTTCGAATTTTAATCCATGTATGGGACAGGCTAGTTGTACAGAAGTCGATCTATCAATCAACTTCTGTAAAACCAACCTGTTGGAAAATTTCTGCATGATCAGCACCGCCAGCTACAGCCTGCAGTGCTGATCAGTATATTCTGATGGCAAGGAAGTCTCCATACTGTCAAAATATAATACCTCAGCTACAGTGATCTCTAGGGTTTACAGAGAATGGTCAGAAAAAATATCCAGTGAGCGGCAGTTCCTTTTTTCCTTTACCTCTTTTTTTCTGGGAGCAGTGAGGAGGGTTCCTTGTCAGAGTAGCCAGAAGATTGCTTCAGGGGGTCTGACTTCACCCTCATACAACCATTTGTTGAGGCAGTGAGGGAAGCCCCCCATGGGAGGAGTCACCCAAGCCTGCCAAAAAAAGCAGCAGAAATTTTCAAAGCACCAGAAAAAGGAAGTCCCCACCCTCCTATTTATACAAAAAATTAGGAAGCTGTTGGGGAGACAGTGGTAAAATGTATCCCTTGACACGCTTTGCTAGGCATGTCACCCAACCAATGGAGCACACAGTATAATTCCTGGAATTCTTAGACTGCAGAATTGATTTTGACCTTACAGGATCATGGTAATTTCACTGCTTACCAAAAGACGGGTTCATTGGCATAAAGATTTTGGAGAATCAAGTCAAGAGAGGCATCCAGCTAAATTATATTTCAAAACTGTTGGAGAAACATGAAGTTCCTCACGAAGGTTCCTCAGGATCAAAAGTTTGGGGGGGGGGTATATTCCCCAATATTTCTGGTAAAAAAAAATGACCAGACATCTCAACACTTCAAGATAGATTCAGTCAGCACAATAATTCCAGAAGAATGGATGTTATCTATCAATTTAAAAAATGCATGTTCCAATTTAAGGGACACATTAATAGTACCTTATTTTTACAGTGGAAGACATCCATTATCAGTTTGTATGTTTATCCTTTGACTTGTCAACTTTCCTGGGTACATTTTCAATAGTTATAGCAGTTGTCTCAACCATCAGACAAAAGGGTGTAAGGATACTACTTGATGACATCTTGTTGCAAATGATGCAACAAAGTCATCACTGCTAGTTCACAGGGTAAAAGTACTGAAGGTGCTGAAGAAGTTTGGTTGGATCGTCATCCACTGCAAGAACCTGGTGTACTTGGGAGCATGCTCCAAAACAATACAGACTTCCATCTTCTTGCCAAATGAGAAGGTCCTGGCGATCTCAGAGAGTAGCCATAGTCCTGTCAACCTATCACTTTTCGGCAGCCTTGTGCCTCAAATTTATGGGGTTGCTAGTTATTGCAATTCCGATGGTAAAATGGGTGACTTGGAAATTTCCAGTGTGCTTTTCTCTGTCAATGGACATCAGGATCTCTTCACAAAACAATAGTGATCACACAACAAATTAAATGAAGTCTTTGGTGGATCAAAAGAGCAAACCTGAAAATGCTATTCCATCAGACCCTTCAGTTGAACAATTTTTTCAACTGATGCCAGTATGACCAGTTGGGGAGCTCATATGGGCTCTCTTCTAGCACAGGGATGCTTAAACTTCAATGTCACAGAAATGATCCCCAATGCTCTGGAAATGTCAGTAGCACATTGCACCCCAAATGCATTCGTTCTACAATTAGAGAAACAATCAGAGCATGGACAACAAGACAGTTGTAGCCTGTGAGCCATGTCAGCAGTTCACAAAGTGTTTATTGAGTAGAAGTTCCCCATTGGGCAACGCCAATTGTGTGGAGTGCTATATATTTTTGCAATAGTTGTAGGACCCACATTTGTACATTACTAATCTTTTACAAGGATCTCCTAGTTTGGATTCCAAAATAATGGCTTTTAAAGCAGAGCTCCACCCAAAAGGGGAAGTTCCACTTGATATCTCCTCCTCTTTACAAAATGGCACTTTTTTTTGAAGGGGAGTGGGTACTTGGATGTGACAGGCACGCGCTTCCGTGTCCACTCAGATTGCTTGGGCGATTCGAGCGCAAGTTTTTTCCCTCCTTCTCTCCCTGCAGTTTTCATCACAGGTCCAAGAAGACTGCAGGACCATTCACAAAGCGCCAGGTGCCCACAGTTGGGATGCTGGCGCCGGGGACAGAACGTGGCTCAGGTGAGCACATCGCTGGATTCTGGAACAGGTGAGTGTCTCCTTTTTAAAAGTCAGCAGCTACAGTTTTTGTAGCTGCTGACTTTTAATAAACACAAATATGTCTGGAGCTCCTGTTTAACTAATCTGTCTCAAATTGGTGGGGCCCTTTGAAAAATTATTTCTTAGGTCTCCCACATATATATGGCCACCTTTGGATCTGCCTTCAGAAAATACCAATATACATTATCTCACAAAAGTGAGTACACCCCTCAAATTTTTGTAAATATTTTATTATATCTTTTCATGTGACAACACTGAAGAAATCTCACTTCGCTACAATGTAAAGTAGTGAGTGTACAGCTTGTATAATGCCGCATACACACAATCGGAAATTCGGCCAGCAAAAAAACGATGAGAGCTTTTGGTCGGAAAATGTGACCGTGTGTATGCTCCATCGGACTTTTGCTGGCCGAATTCCAGCCAGCAAAAGATTGGGAGCATGTTCTCAATTTTTCAGTCAGAAAAAGTTCCTATCCGAAAATGCGATTGTCTGTAGCAATTCCGATGCGCAAAATTCCTATGCATGCTCGGAAACAATTCGACGCATGCTCGGAAGCATTGAACTTCATTTTCATAGTTTTGTACGTCACCGCGTTCTTGACGGTCGAAAGTTCAGCGAACTTTTGTGTGACCGTGTGTATGCAAGGCAAGTTTGAGCGGAATCCCATCGGAAAAGTCATCATATCTTTCTCCAACCAAAATCCCGATCGTGTGTACGCGGCAAAACTTTTTTTGTAAATTTGCTGTCCCCTCAAAATAACTCAACACACAGCCATTATTGTCTAAACCGCTGGCAACAAAGGTGAGTACACTCCTAAGTGAAAATGTCCAAATTGGGCCCAAAGTGTAAATATTTTGTGTGGCCACCATTATTTTTCAGCACTGCCTTAATCCTCTTGGGCATGGAGTTCACTAGTGCTTCACAGGTTGCCACTGGAGTCCTATTCCACTCCTCCATGATGACATCACGGAGCTGGTGGATGTTACAGACCTTGCGCTCTTCCACCTTCCATTTGAGGTGTTCCAGGTGTCTACAGTCGGTCGGGACATCCAGCCTGAGAGAGGGGAATTCCAGGTGGACATCCAGGCATACCTGCACAAAGGGGTGAAGTGTTCCAGTGCGAGGTGACTAGTCGGGTCACTAGAAGTCCCAGCTTGTCCCAGGGTCACTAGAAGTCCCAGGACAGTCGTTTGGGCCTTGACCACGGGATTTGGTGGAAGGGGCACTTGCCTATTTGCAGGAAACAAGGACACTGCACACAGTTAGAGTTGCTTCACTTTGCTCATCCAGTTCTATGAACACTGTATACAGACATCGTTGCTCTTACTTACCTTGCTGACACCTGTAGTGCCACAGGACACCAGGCCGTCCATATACAGAGACACTGTATACAGACACCATTGTCCTTTCACCTTGCTGAGAAAGATCCTGCATTCTTTACTTGATAATCCGGGCCAGTTGTACTGTTTGGCCCTGCTATTCAGGGATTTAGGTGCACCAACAAGAATGGCTAGCTGAAGACCCAAGGCCTCATCCTTCTTCAAAGGGACTGAAGTTATTGGTGCCATATGGGCACGCACACACATGTCTAGGGCTCTGTATATGTAGTAGGTGTGCGTGATAGTTTGCCTTGGAAGCTAACTCCTTAAGTGTTGATTTAAGTACAGTGTTAGTAGTTGGGCCTGTGGCTTTAGGGGACAGAAGAGAGAGACCTGACATAAAGAGGGTCATTCCTCTGCTCTCCTCCTGCCTGGACTCATAGAGCCACTCTGAGTAGAGGTAATCAATCTGGTACAGATTGCCATAATGTGATTTATTGTTATTAAAGTGTTTGCCTCTGCTTTTGGGGTTATTCTCAGGTTTTGAATCCCCTGAGAGCAGCCTGAATATAGTATTGAGCTATATTGCTCTTAATCTCAGTTATTGCTCTCCAGTTGATTACTTGAATATATATACTAATATTGTCTGTTACTTTTACACAGAAATATTGCAGTAAAGACAATTTTGGTGTTTTATTATAACGTGTGTGTTTCTCATTGGTCATTGCACGTACACTATTTTCGGGTGTGCCAAGAGGGGCTGGGGCTGTTCTTAGGGTTGAGAGTAGGGAACCAAACATACTTAAAGGGGTTGTAAACCCTCGTTTTTTTTTTGTTTTTTTTTAAATAACAAACATATCATACTTATCTCCACTGTGCAGTTCGTTTTGCACAGAGTGGCCCCGTTCATTGTCTTCTGGGGTCCCCAAACGGGGCTCGCGGCTCCTCCCCGCATCAGTACACCCCCTAAGAGAAGTAATCTTCCTCGGGGTTACTTTGAGGGCGTGCTCCCAAGTCCAGCATTTGACACAGAATGCCAGACTCGGCCCCGCCCTCCCAGTGCCCGCGTCATTGGGTTTGATTGACAGCAGCGGGAGCCTAGGGCTGCGATGCTATCGATCTATCCAATCAAGAGCAGAGAACCCCGGCCAGAGAGGTAGAGTGCGTCTCCGGGGGGGGGGGACGAACAGGCTCAGGTGAGTAAAATGGGGGGCTGGGGGGCTGCTCAGTGACAGAATATGGATGCATTAAGGTGAAGAAACATGAGGGTTTACAACCCCTTCAAGCGGCTCCTCCGGGGGTAGCACTACACTTGGTATATTGAGTTATAACTTTTTTGTCTTGTTTTTTAGGATTCAAGCTTTCAAATATTAAAGATTCATTGTTGTAAGCCTTCTTCAATGTGCTCCCAGCATATCCTCTTAGTAGCCTATTGCGTAGCGCATTACATTTTCTATGAAAATCTCTATATCTTAACAGTTGTGTTGAAAGTCCAACCACCAAAATTGGCTGTAAGGTATGCTCTTGAATAGAGGACTGGGGATTACTGGAGTGTAACACCCTAATGCCTACTGTAGGTTTTCCAAATAAAGTATTGGCTAGAGTACCATCATCATTTTTGTATATCTCTACATCTATGAAATAATTTGTTGTTAATCACAGGTCATGGTTAGGGTCAAGTTAAAAAAAATCCAATTTAAATGTTCCAGTCACCCAAAGTGCAATTAGTTTCGCTGCATACAATGAAAATTTTGCTCATCTCTAGAGTTGACATTGCTGTAGAAAGTCTGGAAGATTTCATGTACAGGTGGGCTTACAAAATCTCTGAGCTACAGAGAGTGTAAAGAGCTGTGTAAACTCATCCTGCCCCCAGAAAACTCCAGCAAAAGCTTTTGAACTTTTGTCTGACTGTCAGAGTTTGCAAAAGGAAATGTTACCACCAGGGATAATGTTCCGTATTTGCTAACAAGCCCTGGAAGAGAATAGGCAGGAAGCCGTATGATGAAATTCTTGACTATTGTCACATATGAATGCTTTTTACACCCTAATACAAACATAAGAACCCCCTACTATTAGTGGTAAAAGCCATGACCCTATGCCACTTTGTTACACTTTTCAGCTATTTACTGATTATTACATAACATACAACTCTAAATTAAGGAGGACAATAGCTAGCCCAGTGGATGTTTCCATCATTCCTGTTTACACTTTTATTAGACCATAACATGCTGATCACAAGGTAATGAAATGATTGACCTTAAGAAGTGACATTTAACTGACTGCCAAAACTGCATTAACTGAGTCAATAGGTACATATTTAGTATACACAAGTGAATCACAGCTTTGAGAAAAGGTTTGTGAACCCCAAGACCTTAAACACATTGCCATTTGTTAATTTTAGCTTGTTACCTCTGTTTGTTGGCGCATTAAAAAAAAAAAAAAAACTGACAGTTTTTTAAGGCCTTAATGTATATCTAAAGCCAAAACTTTTTTTCATTTTGGATTGTGTAGGGGAGGGTTAAAACTGCTGTCAGATTTTTTTTATTTTTGCCATTTGTGTGTCATTTGGGGGATTTCCCTTTACTTCCTGACATGAGCAGTAAGTAAAAGGATATCTTTCAAAAATGAATGATATTCACTCTATAGACCAGGACAGGAACAAGTGCCCCAATTGTAAAGCCCTGTACACACGATAGGACTTTCCGAAGGGAAATGTTGGATGTCAGGCTGTAGGCGGAAAATCCGACCGTGTGTATGCTCCATCGGACAATTGTTGTTGGACTTTCCGCTAACAAATGTTGGCTAGCATGTTTTCAAATTTTCCGCCAACAAATGTGTGTTGTCGGACTTTCCGATCATGTGTACACAAGTCCGTCGGACAAAAGTCCAAAGTACAAACACGCATGCTCCGAAGCAGAAACGGTCGGTCTTGTAAACTAGCTTTTGTAATGGAGAATTAACATTTGTGACATGGCAAATTATGAAATCTCCAAATGCAGCGCACAATTCTGTTCTTCTTTAATGGGATAATAATGAAGCTGCTTTGCTGATGATACTGATGGAGTTATTGCAAACAAATTTTCAAAGGCCTTTTTTTTTCTAGTGATATCAAGAATAATATTATTATGCTTTTTTTTTTTATTTGTGCAAGTTACCACAACACCATTATCCCGTAGTTTTTAAGAACAAAGATACAACTATGTTGCTGTTCCTTGTCAATTTTACATTGTATTTTTTAAAATGTAACTGCCTACTCCCAAACTGTCATTTGAAGTAAAACACATAGCCAAGTATTATTCTCCACAATTTTTTTATTGTGCATTAAAAAAAATTAAAATTAAAATTAGACATGCTATCTACCAATAGAACTTAACCAAAAATGCATTCTATGCATGCAAAAATATAAAAAATATACCAAATCAAATCATTATTCAACCAAAAAAAATGTCAAAGAAATAACTCCAAGGCCAATAATAAATAACACGTTATCTCCTCCGATTCCGCAACATGTCTGGTTGACGAATGGTCGTTCAGGAACGAACTGAAAAGCACGCAATGAAAAGCGCAAACTGAAAAGCGCTAAATGAAAAACACGAAAAGAAAAGCGCAAATTAACACTCACCAAACTTCTACTAACAGGAAATTAGCAGAAGGAGCCCAGAGAGTGGCGCTAAAGAGCTGAAAAACAACATATTACATCTAGTACGTCACTAGGTTCGTAATTGTTGGCCAACATTTGTGTGACCGTGTGTATGCAATACAAGTAATTGTTGGCCAACATTTGTGTGACCGTGTGTATGCAAGACAATTTGAGCCAACACCCTTCGGACAAAATTCCACGGTTTTGTTGGTGGAAAGTCCGATCGTGTGTACGAGGCATAAGACTTCCCCTCTTCTCCTATACTGGTGGTAGTTCCAGGTTTTGGATTTCCCCCCCCATATTCATTGACATTTGTAACATTGATCATCAGCAAAATTAGACTGATTATCTCTAAAGGGGACACAGACAGCAATTAAAACCTGACTTCAAACAAAAGTTTGGTTTGGAATAGGACTTTAGGGAAGCCTGTACTCTGTACTGTGAGAAATATGACAGCTGGCATTGCTGACCTTCTTCTGAAAATGGTAGTTGCCTGGCTGTCTTTGAGTAACTAACACTGTAATGCCCCGTACACACGATTGGAAATTCCGCCAGCAAAAGTCTGATGTGAGCTTTTTGTCGGAAATTCCGACCGTGTCTATGCTCCATCGGAAATTCCGCCAGCAAAAGATTGAGAGCAGGTTCTCTATTTTCCCGACGGAAAAAGTTCCTATCGGAAATTCTGATCGTCTGTAGCAATTCTCGGAAACAATTCGACGCATGCTCGGAAGCATTGAACTTCATTTTCTAGGCTTGTCGTAGTGTTGTACGTCACCACGTTCTTGACGGTGGAAAGTTCAGAGAACTTTTGTGTGACCGTGTGTATGCAAGGCAAGCTTGAGCGGAATTCCTTCGATAAAACCATCCAAGGTTTTTCTGACGGAAATTTCGATCGTGTGTACGGGGTATAACACCTTTATAACTCTTAATCTATATAAATAATACAGATCAGTAACTCAAAAAATTCAGATAAGACTAGATTAGCATGATAGTCTAGCACTAGACAACAGCAATCTGTAAATGAACACTCTCAGCCCAGGCACAGTTCCCAATACAATTGTCACAACACTTAGATGCTCCCTGCTATGGAAACGTAATGGTGCAATCTTCATTCTAGTTTCTATTAAACAGGGGAGATTAAATCTGAAGGAAAGCACGAGGTGGGAAGGCCATAAATAATAATGGTTGGATGATGCTAAGGATGGAAATCCGAAGGCTGGAAGTAAATGGTTGGTGAAAGAAGGCAGATTTTATTGTAACTTGCAAAGTCAAACGCTTGAAAATTGTAGGTATTGTCCAGGTATTCATCCAGGCACCACGCGCTATACGGCGAACAGCTTAAGCCACAGGACCCGTCTGTAGTGGGACATTCATTCCTGGGCTATTTAGCCTATACCACTGGTTTCAGCAAACTGGTTGTCCCACTCTTCCAGACCTTAAGTATATGGATATATGCCATACAATAGATGTCGCAGATATTATGCACCTTAAGATTGTGCCCCACACATACAATATTCTCAACCTATGCATTCTATAATACCATTTTGGACTCTTCGGTCCTGAGTTCCGGCTCACATGGAATCATCACACTGGAATATATTTGAATGCTAAAAATTTTTGAACCCCTGATCCCTGATGAAGGTATTTGAACATCTCATACCGGAAACGCGTCAGGCATCTGGGCATTCATACTTCATACTACTATGTATATAGCATTTTAATGACATTCCATGTAATTTATGTTGTCCATCTTTGTCATTTGTGGATTTTATATGTTTTTTCATCATTAAAGTTTCTATTTTATGGATTTCTTTGAGTAGGTGGTCTATTCAAAGTCCCAACTGAGGGTGTTACCACTTTTTTGTTCTTGAAAATTGTAGAGGTCGGTGGAACTTTTCTTTTAAACATGAGGTGGCCTTACACGTGTATATACAGTATCTTCCAGGCTTGAGAAATTGTAATACATAATGATTATACAATGGAATGACCCTAAGATTAAACAGATCAAGTTAACCTCAGAGCATAGCACTTATACATATACATATTATACATATTGAACAGTAGAGGGAGCAATCCAAAACATTCTTGATTAACGTATCCTTTAACTTAATTATGAATATCATGCCATGATATGTGACTGGCAACATTCCAACTGCTGTGACTGTCCCCACTTAGATTAAGTTAAGTATTGTATTCTTCTGGCATCTTAAAATTAAATCTCTGCAAATATTAAAAGCAACTGATGCAAGCCTGACAATATTTTAAATAATAGCTTGCCATGTTTGTACTTGTTTAACGCATTTCATCAGTTATTGTGTTAAACCATAGAAAGCCTATTTGGCACAATAAAAAAATGTCACCTGGGATGTAAATTCTATTGCCAAGCACTGCATATATCTGTTTCTTACATGGAAACAAGTTGTGAATCACACAGTCATCATTTTTAAGCTACTTGTGAGTATTGGTTGATCATTAACAGTTCAAGGAAACATTCCACTGAAATCCAAATATGTCTGAATTTACAAGATGTACACAATTCCACTTAATGTTAAAGTGGTTCTAAAGGCAAATTTTTTACCTTAATGCAAAGGTAAAAAAAAAAACCTTCTGTATGCAGCACCTCCCCCAGCCCCGTCTTATACTTACCTAAGCCTGATCTCAATCCAGCGATGTGCATGAAAGCAAATGCTCTCCCTGCTCTCTCCCTCCTTATTGGCTCAGAGACAGCAATGGGAGCCATTGGCTCCCGCTGCTGTCGATCACAGCCAGTTAGCAGGGAAAGGGAGAAAACACATCTGTGGACACACAGATTAGGGCTTGGGGGCGGACACGCACAAAGTGCCCCCAAAGCAAGCAACTTGCTATGGAGGCACTTGGTGGGGAGGAGGAGCCAGAAGCACTGGCGGGGGACCCCAAGAAGAGGTGGATCAGGGCTCCTCTGTGCAAAACCATTGCAGAGAGCAGGTAGGTATAACATGTTTGTTATTTAAATAAAAAAAAAAAAAAACAAGCATTCACAATCACGTTAACCATTTCACGCAAAGTGATGTACCTGTACGTCAGTAATTTTATGCTAAATACCGGGGTTATGGCAGTAGCTAGCTGCCAAAACCCTGGTATTTTCGGGAACTCAGTGCGTTTCTCTTTATGATAAAAGTGGTCTCCGCGGTGGATTCGCCATGAGATCACTTTTATCAGCGGCGGGAGAGGAGAGAAAAACATGTGATTTAAGGCTGAGGGTCTAATTGGCTTGTTCCAGGTTGTACTTAAGGAATCCTCCCACTTTTGATTTTAGCGAATCAATATTAGTCATTGCATCACTTTTTTGTTTTTGGCTTCTCGTCCCGTGGAACGCAAAATGTTCTCTGGTGAGTGTGGACCTGGAGGGGTTTGTTTGCGCCCCCCCCCCCCAGCCACCACTGCATCTCTCCAATCAAAGTTGGATAGTTATAGTATAGATCAATAAATATAAAGTATTGGCTCCAGCCAGGCACATCAATCAGAATAACCCCCCAATGGGATAGTATTTGATAGGCCAGAGGAGAGACAACAAGGAGCTGAAGCACCGATCAGCAATTTCATAGACCCAAAAGGGGATTTGTGGTGGGTCTGTAACACATATGGTATGTTAAACCATCAGTTAAATAAGTGCAACAAACAAACAATACAGCCAGTAGGTGAACAAATTTGTCCATCCTCACTTATGGTTTTTAGTCCTCAGAGCTCACCTTGTAACACAGGCAATCCACACTGAAAGTCTCCACATGCACCAGCAAGATGACTGCCAGAAACTGCTGATATGTAAACCCTTCCTGCCCCACCCCGCCCCGCCCCGCCCAATGTGATGAGGTCATGACGGAGCATGGGTGCTGGCAGGTGCTCCCACGCATGCCCAAACCCACGTCACAGTCACCAGACTGTGCATTCGCATTCCAAAGGGGCGCCACTCTGCCCATCCAGCTGCACATCACGCACACAGCAAGTCCGAGCGGCGGATCCTCTACCCACGGCTACTCACCATCTAGTGGATCCTACAGAAAACAAGTCAAACTGAAAAAAACATAGAAAGCAAACACCAAACCTCTTTCAAAATAACAAAAACAAATCGAGTCCTTAGAAACAGAACAAATCAATCAAAAAAAAAAAAAAAACAAATCAGTTAAAAACAGAGCAGTGGATCCAACAAGGGTATAGAAGAAACCCACCAAAACCGTAGGTGCAGTTAGGGCATCAAAATCTGGTGCCCAGTGGGCCAAACAAGCGCACCACAGGAAAATCCATGGTGCCTCAACTGTCCCTGTACACCCCAGACATCCGTACAGCCATCCACCCACCCCTTAGGAAACAGAGAGAAAAGTTCCAAAACGGCCTGAAAATAATCCTACAAAAATCATCTAATGTAATCTCTCCAATATTATTAAAGAAAACATATATTTACAATCAAACATATACAATAAAACCTTGGACGAGCGATCATAATTAGTTCTGGAAACATGCGTGTAATCCAAAGCACTCGTATATCAAAGCAAATTTGTTCCACAGCGATTTATTCATACTTCCTTCAGTTTATAGTCCATTTTCTTTTTAACTGTATGTTATATGTAATCAAATAATTGTTTATCTATCTTTGTACAGTTTTTTTGGGTGTGGTACTGTACCCAAAAAAATTAAAGGAACGCTTTTTAATTAGAGTATAGCATCAAGTCAGTTTAAACTCCTGGGATATTGATCTGGTCAGTTAAGTAGCAGAAGGGGTTGTTAATCAGTTTCACCTGCTTTGGTGTTAATGAAATTAACAACAGGTGCACTAGATGGGCAACAATCAGACGACCTCCAAAACAGGAATGGTTTTACAGGTGGAGGCCATTGACATTTTTTTCCCTACTCATCTTTTCTGACTGTTTTTCACTAGTTTTGCATTTAGCTGGGGTCAGTGTCACTACTGGTAGCATGAGGCAATACCTGGACCCTATAGAGTTTTCACAGGCAGTCCAACTCCTCCAGTATGGCACATCAATACGTGTCATTGCCAGAAGGTTTTCTGTGTCTCCCAGCACAGTCTTAAGAGCATGGAGGAGATTCCAGGAGACAGGCAGTTACTCTGGGAGAGCTGGACAGGGCCGTAGAAGTTTCTTAACCCATCAGCAAGACCGGTATCTGCTCCTTTGTGCAAAGAGGAACAGGATGAGCACTGCTAGAGCCCTGCAAAATGACCTCCAGCAGGCCAATGATGTGAATGTCTCTGACCAAACAATCATAAACAGACTTCAGGAGGGTGGTCTGAGGGCCAGACATCCTCTAGTGGGCCCTGTGCTCACTGCCCAGCACAGTTGAGCTTGATTGGCATTTGCCATTGAACATCAGAATTTGCACAGCCGCCATTGGCGCCCTGTGCTTTTCGCAAGATGAGAGCAGGTTCACCCTGAGCATGTGACAGACGTGAAAGGGTCTGGAGAAGCAGTGGAGAACGTTATGCTGCCTTTAACATTGTTCAGCATGACTGGTTTGGTGGTGGGTCAGTGATGGTCTGAGGGGGCATATCCATGGAGGGTCGCACAAATCTCTACAGGCTAGACAATGACACCCTGACTGTCATTAGGTATCAGGATGAAATCCCTGGACCCATTGTCAGATCCTACGCTGGTGCAATGGGTTCTGGGTTCCTCCTGGTGCATGACAATGCCTGGCCTCATGTAGCGAGGGTATGCAGCCAGTTCCTGGAGGATGAAGGAATTGATACCATTGAATGGCCCCCACGCTCGCCTGACCTGAATACAAAAGAAAACCTCTGGGACATAATGTTTATGTCTATCTGAAGCCGCCAAGTTGCACCTCAGTCTGTTCAGGAGCTCAGTGATACCTTGGTCCAGATCTGGGAGGAAATACCCCAGGACACCATTCGTCGTCTCATTTAGAGCATGCCCCGGCGTTGTCAGGCATGCATACAAGCACGTGGGGGACATACAAACTACTGAGTACCATTTTGAGTTGCTGCAATGAAATGGACTAGCCTGCTGCATCATTTTTTCACTTTGATTTCCGGGTGTCTTTGAATTAAGCCCTCTGTAAGTTGATAATTTTCATTTCCATCAAACAATGTGCATCCTTTCATTCCTAACACATTACCCAGTCCATATCAGTATAGATATTCAGCATATTTTTCCCCATTGAGATCTGATGTGTTTTCAAAGTGTTCCTTTCAATTTTTTTGAGCAGTGCATTTCTCCTGAGTAAGCCATAAAAGACAAAACATGTCAGGATCACTACACCACAACAGTCTACAGTAATTTCAAGTGTGGATATTCTGATCAAGAATAGTCAATCTATTATGTTTTTTATTGATTGTATCTCCAAGAACGGTTTACAATTTATTATGAACAAATAAAGGTTATGAATTTTATCTTGTAATATTTATGACTAGCACCTTGAAAATCCCAGCTCTTTGAGCAATTTTCTTTCTTGTGGTCTAGTCATCACCTAGTTTAGTTTCATCTGTGTTGCGCAAATCCCTTTATGTTCCTTTATAGAGATGCTTTCTCCTTGGCTATTTGCTTGAAATTACTTAGGTGCAATTCATGGGTCCTGTTGCTCATAGGCTCCCTCTGCTGCACCCTTATGCACTGCAGACACCTTTCCAGAGTTTTGGCCTCTTCTCTACTCCATATTTTGAGACTTACTGGCCACCTGCAAGAGAGTGGCAAGTACTGAATGCTCCTGTTCCCTGAAGGTTAATTTGTAATACTCTCAGGTTATGTCATAGAATTTGTAACATGTGGGAGTAACTCTTTTTTATGTTTCATTTTACTGAAATTGCTTGATCTTGTCTCTCCAGACTATATGTTTGCTCTTTGTCCTGTCCAATCAGCTCTGTTTACCCCTTCAAAAACCTGTGGGAACACTCCCTCACTACGCCCTTATTGCATTCTGTAACGGGTCAACCTGGCTAAATATAATCCTAATGGTGGCCATACACATGATCTGAGCTGATCAAACAATTCTTCACAAAAATGGACAATATGATAGAACCATTGATTTATCAAAAAGAAACTTTATCATTAATTATTTTAAAGGTAAACTCATCAGTTTAATTCAAATGATTCTAATCGATCTGGTGGGAAATGGCAATTGTAACAAAATAGATAGATAGATAGATAGATATGGTAACTAAAGGGCAAATCTTTTCCTGGGATTCTGGTTATTTAAAAAAATGTTCCTTTTTTTATTTTATTTGGGGGGAGATTGGGTGATATATAATTATGTTTTGTTAAATCAAGACACATTTGAAAACAAACACAAACAGCATTCACAAAAATGTTAGCATTTGTATGTAGCAAATTAATGTTGTGAATACCATAAAATATGTATTTGTACATGAAATATCTTTTGTAAAAAACAAAAATGTAAAAAATTACAGTTGAAAGTACTTATTGCTTAATTTGCACCAAAAATAAGGTACTAGTGTACATGTACATGATTATATGGATACCTTTTTAATTGGAAATTGATTCTAGTATATGGTATGATTGTGTCAAATAAATTATTTTAATTGATGCCTGATCGATCTTCTGGTTGTATTTTTCTCCTGGACAGTAAATCTGTCGACAATAAGATCGTATATGAGTATAAATGTTAACTGGACTCCTAGATCAAGGCACCACATCCCCAATTATTTGAACTTATAAATATTAAAGTTTGACTAATAAAGGCTAAAGTTTTTTTTTTTTTTTTTCATTTTGGATAGAGTAGAGAGAGATTAGAGTATCTGTCAGTTTGTTTGTTTTTTTGCTGTCTGTGCTCCGGTTTACCCTTGCTGTTTGTCCTGATTACCATTATCACCGAAAGTTATACTGAAAGAAAATCAAAAAGTTTGGGTTGTCACCAGAACAGGAATAGAGGGGAAATATAATGGGTATACTAGTTCCGGTGACCCTGGTGACAACTATGGATTCCCTCACTTTGGAGTTTAGTTTAGTTCTATTTTAATTATGGGGACTTTCAGATGCTAATCAGATTCATTACATATACACATTTTTTCCACTTGTTAAAAATCTTTTCATTTATTGCAGTCAGCTTTTAAAAAATAATTGACTACAATGATACAGTAGATGATAGATGTAATACACAAGGAGATAGGTTTCCATTGCCCTCTCACTTCCATTTTTTCTGGAATGAGCAGTATAAGTTAGTTGCAGTCATGTGCTCTATGCACAGATCCCATAATTCATAATCCATAGTTCCTATTCCATTTTAAGAGTGGGCAAGAGAGTGTGGCTACATTCCTACATACAGCGGAGCCATGAAGAAAGAACATAGTTTTTCCCTCTAACAGGAAGTTTAAAACCAGAGTTTCAGTTCACTTTAAGGTACAGAATTTAAAAACTTGTGAAACAAACTGTGAAATATACTTTAGATGGATATTATGCTGGGGTCCAACCAAATACGACAGAAAAATGCATCTATCCCAAGATTATGGATGATATTTACATAACAATGTTATGTTGATGGATAGGACCCTCCGCCTTTTATCTTTTTTTTTTTCATCCCCATGGGGGTGGTAAGGAGTGGTGGTGGCCTCAAATACTTGATTAATGGCTCAGCTCACCTCGTTCACAGTTCCTGATGATACAGGTCAACTGAATAAAGAAATGCATCATATTTACCAGGAACCCACCATTATAATCAATGTGCAAGATCAAATTAATATTTTCTGGACGTATGTACCCTGTTTCCCCGAAAATAAGACAGTGTCTTATATTAATTTTTGCTCCCAAAGATGCGCTAGGTCTTATTTTCAGGGGATGTCTTATTTTTCCATGAAGAAGAATACGGTACACATCTATTGTGCCATTTTTATTGATCCCCCCCTTCTGATCCTCCTGTGCCATTTTGATTTCCCCCCCTCAAATCCACCCTGTGTCATTTTAAATGAGTCCCCCTCCCCCCACCCCTGTGCCAGTGGACAGTGGATTATTTAGTCTCTCCCCCCTTCACCAGACATTCCACCCCCCCTTTACCAGACATCCCCCACCCCTTTATCAGACATTCACCCCCCCCTCCACCTCAGTCACCCCTGTGTATCTGTGCCGGCCAGATTCCACACAATGTGCCCGACTCCTGCCCCGCGCAACTCACTCACTGTCTAATTGTGAGTCAGCCAGACTCCGTCAGGGCAGAGCGAGCAGAAGACAGCAGCTCGTCCTGGTGGCGGAGCAGGCTCTCTGATTTAAAGAGACCTCACACTGCCTGAACAGCTCCGGCTGCACCGTGGCCAATCAGTGAGCTGGGCAGCGGCGCCCGCCGCTACAGTCCAGAGGAGTCAGACGCTTTAGGGTAGCTTCGGGGGCCTTATTATAGGGGTGGCCTTATTATCGGGGAGGCCTTATTATTGGGGAGGCCTTATTATCGGAGGGGTGCCTTATATTACAGCGAGAAGCAAAACTGAAAGTAGGTCTTATTTTCGGGGGATGTCTTACTTTCGGGGAAACACGGTAACATGCTGCTGGGTCAGGGAAATCAGGTTATTATGTGAAGGGGTGTAGTGTGTGAGATCATAAATTAACATTTTTGGCAGTATCAAAAGGTATTTTACTTTTTAATGAATGTTTTTTAAACAGTTGAAACAGTTACAATAAATGAAAGGAATTTTAACAAGTGAAAAAAAGTGTACATGATATGAATTTGATTGGCATCTGTGAAGTCCAAATGTGTAAGTAATATTTCTATGTTCCAATACTATTGTATATAAACTTGTTTTGTGTATGACCATTAGCCTGCCTAACCACTTCCTAAACAAGGTCATCCCAAGGACTACCAATTGACTGACTGTACCATCGGGTCTATATTGAAAACTAGCCACTCTCAGACACTGCACGTAGGCATGAGCATACCTCCAAGCTACTGGTGGCTTTGTAACTTAATTCATTCTCTTTTCTCTTGGATCCAACACAAGATTCTTACATAAATAAGACTGAGCTATGTCTATAAGGCTAGGTTTGGACCTGCTTCTAAACTGTAATTTCGTTGAAAACCGATCCGTGCTCAGGCTACTTTTAAGAGCCATTTGACAGGCAGTGAGGAGGCAAAGTGACGCCGTGTTTTAACCCCATAATTGCTTCACAAACATGCTGCATTGCCATGGGGTATATGCAGCACTTTCTCATCTCCTCACGGTATGTTGTAACTCAGCTTGTATACTTCACAATTAATCTGTATCATTTCTTTCCCTGATGGTGATGCCAGGAGATAACGGAGGTAATCCATATTGAGACGCAGACACATTTATAACTTAATGGTCCATATCATCTGGTGAGCAGCCCTCCTTAATGGTGGTGCACGGTGGTGGAATCCACCCGCTCTGCTCATCAGAGGATCTATAAGCTGATCCAAACAGAGTCTGCCCTGTGTGAAAGAAGCCAAAGGCCAAAGGATTACAAAAACAGAAAAGATAGAATGTATTGTATTTTGAACAGATGTACATTTTAAACAGTCAATCGTGTATATGGTTTTACCTATATAGCCTTTTCCAATAACTCTGAATTGATGCCTTTCTCTGCTTGCTTTCTAATACTTCTCACTTACCATCAGGAACAATTACCTACAAGTTTTGTTTACAGTATGGATTGTGCGACTTTATTTAAACTTAAAAAGCACTTTGGAATGAAAGTTTAAATTTCCTATTGGCTGCAGCAACTACTAACAGCCGGCAAAAACAAACATTCCTAATTCTAGCTTAAATATTCATATCCTTGCTGCCAAAGAGGACCATATTTCACATGACTCTTTCACTACCAGCTTTGCTAGTACAGCCTGTAGGCTTTGAGCTACAAACAGTCCAGTTATTAGTTTCATTCAGGAAATCGTGTCAAACCTCAAACTTTTTAATTTTTATATATACAGATGAGCTTAAATGGGATATAAGAAAAGAAGTTTCAGGGATAATATCCAAAATTGCTGCAGTCCAGAGTGTGGTGATTGATTTTCTCATCTGACTGATATGTCATAATCCAAATCAGTCAAAAAACAAAATTGAAATTACTGTCTGTGTTTCGATTGCTATGTTGTCATCAGTATGTTTTTTTTTATTTCATCTTTTTACGTATTCAGTGGTTACGTCAGTCACAGGGCAAAACCACACAGCGCAGCTTGGGTTGGACAAATTATCTCGAATTAATGATACATAGCTTACTTTTTGTGTGGCATAATAATGTTTTTCAAATGAACACTTATGCCCCGTACACACGGTCGGATTTTCCGATGGAAAATGTCCGATCGGAGCGTGTTGTCTGACATTCCGACCGTGTGTGGGCTCCATCGGACATTTTCGATCGGATTTTCCGACACACAAAGTTTGAGAGCAGGCTATAAAATTTTCCGACAACAAAATCCGATCGCGTCAATTCCGACCGTGTGTGGCCATTTCTGACACACAAAGTGCCATGCATGCTCAGAAGAAATTCCGAGAGGGAACAGCTTGGTCTGGTAAAATTAGCGTTCGGATACAGCACTTTCGTCACGCTGCAATGTCAAAAATAGTTTAATGCAGCGCACTCTCTTCTTCTTTATAATGTGAGAAGAATAAAGTAGTTTTGCTGCTCATATTCACGCAGACTTCTCACAAACTTATTTCTTTATTATTTATTGGGATTCCCTCAATATATTTACATTTGTCACATCTGACCAAATATTTTTTGGGTTGTTTTTAAATATTTTTTCAAGGCTGTTTTTGTATTTGTTTGGTGGTTTGTATTTTTTCCAAGGCTGTTTTTTTTTTTGTGGTTTGTATTTTTAAAAAGTCTGATGTTTTTATTATTTTTTTTGTGTGTGTTTTACTCCATAATATTTTTGTGTGTGTTTTGTGTCAAGTTACCACGACACCATTATTATCTTGTATTATTGAATCTCAAGGAGATTGTTTGGTGTTGGTGTCTTTTGTTAATTTCACATTGTATATTAGAAATGTACCTGCCTCCTCACAAACAAACTGTCCTTTTAAAAGGAAAACACACATAGGCGAGTATAATTGTAAAAAAATTTCCTTTATTAATGGCTCAAAGAAACAAAGAGGGAGGCAACTCTGGAGAAACAGCTGAAATGGGTGAAGCCTTTGGCCCCTAGGGCACACATCAACTATTTTGGTGGCCTGAGGAGTCCATATCTAAGGGAGTGCAGTCTGGTCCATAAGTCCCAGAGATCCGGAAAGCAGCAGATGACATCTGCTGACATCTGTGACATCTGTGTCCCCAGGCTGTGGTCATACAAGAGGCTGCATCTTTGGCCAGACCAGACTGAACCCAGGGCCATCACTCTCTGGTCTTCCTTCCACGCTTCCTTCCACTCTGTGGTTGTGGTGGTGGAGTTGTGGCAGCAGGAGGAGGAGGGGCCAACTCACTCAAGTGGGTATTGGGTGTTAGTTCACCACTCACCCCCTTACTTAGGACTTTATAAAGAAGGTCCTCACATAGCTTGCGTTGACCCTCCTGCATGCCCTTCAGTTTGGTGGCAGCCATGAAGGCAAAGGCCTCTTCAGGAGTGGGTAAGGCTCTGAGAGACACAGAAGCCTCCTGAATGAGCCTGAGCGCAGAATCCTGGATGTGAGTCGCCTTCCTCGCTCTTTTGTATGGAAGGCGGAGGGGAGGAACCTGCGATTCGGTCAGGCTGCAACTGGTCCCAGGCTTCTCCTGGCTGCCACTAACCCCCGCCTCCTCCTGGCTGCCACATTCCACAGCCTCCTCCTGTGTGCCACATTCCAGAGCCTCGTCCTGGCTGAGGTCTTCCTGTGTATGAAAAAGGGACGTAGTTTTAGTTTTTTATTCATCAATCACACACAATTTTCATCTCATGACTGTTGCAAATTGAATGTTAACAAATATAACAGACTATCCTTCTGAGCCCACCATTTTTCAGTCTTGTCCAAAATCTTTTTGCCCACTACTGTCTATTGATATGTAAAACACTTTTTTCAATCAGCAATTAGTGATGATCAATAATAACATCTAGTAAACATCATTTCTTTATAGACCAGAAATCTTTTGAACAATGCTATACCTGACTCCATCTGGGCTCCTCCACTTCTTCCTGGCTGGAAGTCCCAGGTTGGACATCGGAAGCCTCAGCTGGGGTGGAAGGAAGAGTGGAAGGAAGAGTGGAAAGAAGAGTGGAGAGGGATTCCCTGACTTCAGTGTGGTCTGACAGAAAACAAAGTCTCTCATAGTACCACAGCCTGGGGGTCATCTGCTGCAGCTCCAGATCTCTGGGAATCCGTGACCTTCTTGCGCTCCCTAAGATAAGTGCTCCTCAGGCCACCAATTTTGGTTTTTAAATAAGGGATGGTTGCTGTGGGGACCACCGGTGTCACCAACTCCAGCAGTTTCTCCAGCGCTGCCTGCCTCTTTTGTTTATTATTGTAATGTGGATGTCTCACCTGCCACAGACAGGGCAGCTCCCTGTATTGTCTATGAACAGGGGGAGGAAGTTGTGGTCATTGAAGCCATCCATTTTATTATCTGCAAGACACAACACAAGACAAACCCTAATGTCAGCCTAAAGTCTACTAAACTTGTGCAAATACAGGCCTCAATCTAGAAGCAGTATAGGCCCAATGTAAAATCTTCCCTTCGCAATCACGATCGGCGCCTCCGTTCACAGATCGTACGTACTACGCACGCGTGTTGCGCTTTATAGACACTGCGCATGCATGAAACTCCGCCCTCCCCTGACGTTCTTTCTAGTCTATTCCCCGCCCCTTCTCGTTCGGCGCAGTGCGGGAAGAGCACATGGTGGAAACACAGCAGGTGTCTGATAATTACACCAACGAGGAGGAGGAGGAGGAAAGCCCGGAGCCTGAAACGTCCCGATCCCGGAAGAGACGATTTAAGGCATCAAATATGTCCTTTGGGGAGATGTTGGAGATGGTCGACATCCTGAAGAGGGCCGACTATGATGGGAAGTATGGACCTTACCCCAACCCCAATGTCAGAAAGGCCAAGATAATGGCGAAAGTAGTCAAGAGTATGCACCGGAATTTCGGGGTACGACGATTGAAAGATCAGTTCAGGAAGCGGTGGTCGGACCTCAAATTAAGAAAACACGAGCAGTACAGAAAGATCCGGAGAGTGCTGCAAAAAAGTAAGTAGTTGTGCTGTGTTCCTATTCTTTATGTTTATTACGTTCGTGCTGCTCCATGTGCTTTTCTTAGTAACTGTTATCCAGTTTAAAATGGCAACTTTCATGTTCATGGGCACATTATTCGTTTGTATCAAACATAGGTCGTCTGGCCATATGCAATTGCCATCATTTTTTGGGGCCTACTTGTGTGAAAAGAATTGGGTGGTGTAGATGTGTTTGTTACTAGAATGAAATGCCAACTAGATTCTGTGTAAGGAGAGGACACTCAGCAGTTTTCACATCTGGACGCTGGAGCACTAGTTTGGGACACGAGAGCACCCTTTTTATTAGGGGGCCCACACAGGTGCTCCAGTGTATTCTATAGGGGGGGCCTCCATCTGCGAAGCTTGTACAAGACAGGTAAAGTATTGAAGCTTGACAAAGGACAATAAAAATGCTACATCTTGGAACTTTGCCAAAATAGACAATTGTACCCCACTTCCAAGCAATGCTTCATATTTATAGTTCTGACATTAAATATCTGTGTGCTAAGTATACCTATTTTTTTTTTACATAGGGGATAAAAGACTCGGAGGACACCCCTCATCCAAGGAGACCACAGACCCCCCACCTCTGGAAGAAGGGGAAATCCACCAAAGACAAGAAGAGCAGGAGGTGGAAATTGTCACCACAACAGGTGAGTGTCTGCGACCACAGGCTCAGGTAAGAGATGGATGCCGGCATATTTATAATACCTGTTTTTTTTTTGGTTTCTCTCTTTTTAGGTGATCGTGATGTTGTGGATCCTGATCCTTTCACCTCTGAAAGTGCCCAGATCCTGGTCGGGGAGATCATGGGGTGTAACTTTGCATTGGAAAACATCAAGAAAAACATCAATGATGTTCTTCAAAAAAATAAGAACATCAATGATGTTTTAGGGCGAGTTTAAAAGCCCTCCAAATCCCTTTGTTTTTTGGTGTGCTACAATTTTTGAAATTTTTTTAAAGAATATTAGAAAAGCCAAATTTTGAAGATGCACACAGTGTGTCAACATGTGCTATCTGCCATCATGGGAGATCAATGGACGTGTTTTGGGGGTGCAACCCCTTCCTCAATAATAAAGTAGCTGTGAGGAAGGGGTTGCACCCCCAAAACATGTCCCTTGATCCCCCATGATGGCAGCTAGCACATGTTGACATTCTTAAATTTGTGTGCATCTTCAAAATTTGGCTTTTCCTGGGGTGACTTCACCCCATCTGAACGCAATATCAAACTCAGTTTGTAAATACTCATGTCTGATATTGCCTTCAAGTTCTACCAAATGTGAACTTTGTAAGTTCAAGATTTGTGTCTTTCTTGTTGGATTTAAACATGCCTGTTTTATCTTAAATGGACATTTCTAATTTTTCTAATGTGACCACAAAAATTGTTATACAACAAACATGTTGGTTTGTTTTAAAAACCTTTTCTAAATGCACATGTGATTGTGCTGGTATTAAAAAGATTGTTAATCAAGATTGTGTGGATTATTGTCTCAACGCTACAAAACTTTTGTTGTGCTGTAATGGGTGTTTTCTGTGACAATGGGTGTTATTTCCTAAGGGCAAATCCACTTTGCACTGCAAGTGCAGTTTCAGTGCAGTTTCAAGTGCACGTGTAGTGCAAAGTGTCTTTGCCTTTAGGAAATAACACCCAACAGTGCTTTGTAAGGTTACACAATCACGCCAATTTCAGGACTCACCACATTTCTCTCAGGGTCAGCTAAAACAAACACAAGCAGGAAATGTCACCAAACCTTGGTTTTATTTTTTTTTATTTAAAAAATGTTTTAGACATTGTCTGGCATATTGATGGCCCCCCTACCTGCAAAGAATTCAAGGTATCTTAGCCGGACATCACGGGCACTCAGGGGGGGTAAGCCAGGACGGCCACTTTCAAGCGCCGTCAGGGTTGGTTCATTAGGAATTCCGGCCTCAGGCCCAACTGAGCCAGCATAGTTGGCAGAATGTTTCCGTAAAAATTTGTGTAGAACACAGCACGCCAGGATAATGTGATTCAGTTTGTACTCCGCCATATGTATGGGTGTAAGAAATAAGCGGAACTGGCTGGCCATGATTCCAAACGTGTTCTCCACCACTCTTCTGGCTCTGGCCAGCCGGTAATTAAAAACCCTCTGGTCCGGGGTGAGGGTCCTCATCGGGAATGGCCGCATAAGATGGTCCCCCAGCGCAAATGCTTCATCCGCAACGAAGACGAATGGGAGTCCTTCCACATTGTCTTATGGAGGTGGCAAGTCCAAGCTTCCATTCTGCAGACGCCTGTAAAACTCTGTCTGGGCGATGACTCCACCATCGGACATCCGGCCATTCTTCCCCACATCCACATACAGGAACTCATAATTAGCCGACACCACCGCCAACATCACAATACTATTGAACCCCTTGTAGTTGTAATAGTATGACCCCGAGTTGGGTGGTGGGACGATGTGGACGTGTTTCCCATCAATTGCCCCTCCGCAGTTAGGAAAGTCCCACCACTGGGCAAAGTGGGAGGCCACAGTCTGCCATTCCTGTGGCGTGGAAGGAAACTGTGGAGTCAAAACATCAATCAAAATCTAGTCATTTTGCACATAAACATGGAAAGCAGATTAGACACAAACATTCTTGCCCAACATCAAGCTAACATTTTTATGAGGGAATTTTTTAAGACCAAAGTATAAGGTACACCTATCAGATTCCCCCCCCTCTTCTGGGCCATTTCTAACATTATAGGGGGGGGGGATCCTGGGACAGGTAACCCTCTCCACTTCACTGAGATATGAATGCCTAAATAAATGCCTAAATAATTGGTATTACTTTGAACAGCCTCTCCTTAGTTACACTATTGGCAGCCCACTGGACAGGTAAGTAGTGTCATAATACAAAGATATAAATACACACTGTACACATTTGAGCACATTTGGACATTCTGCTATTACCTATCAAGATAATATTAGTATACAAAAACTTGAAACAGTACTATTTGAAAGTATACAGGCAGGCCCTTGCACTACATGCTTTGGGGAATTCATCCATAAATCTGACCACTAAAGAGATGGGTATAGTGTGTATGGGTTTGGCAAAGTCAGCAGATAGATGATTGAGGATAGATAGAGAATTGTTATCAGCTGACTTAGCAGTTGGGGGGAGGGAGGGTTCCAAATGATTTGGGGACACCCAAAAAAAGCCTCTGGCATTCTGCCTGAGTTTAAAGCACAAATCACATTTCTAAACATTTTAGGGGGTGTTTGGGGTAAAGCACTACTATGGAGCTGATAAAATACATTGTTAAGTGACTACATGAGGTGAATATAGGGGCAGGAGAGCATGCTGGGGAGGTAAGTGAAGGCAAATATGTATGGAGGACAACAAAAATAATTACATAAAAATCCAGCATGCATGAGAACAAAGGAGACATTCACAGCATATTACAATCATGGTAATTAGGGAATGAGGAAAGAAATACAATACATTAGCAAACATTAAATACAATAAAATGTGATATTAAAGGATAAAAATCTTACCTTCATATACTCCTTCTGCAGGACCTGGATGATGGCAGAACAGGTCTCTGGAATAATGATCCCCAGAGCCTGGGGGGAGATGCCTGTCGAGAACTTCAAGTCCTGCAGGCTTCTCCCTGTCGCCAAGTACCGCAGGGTGGCGATGAGCCTCTGCTCCGGAGTGATGGCTTGCCTCATGCAGGTATCCTGCCTGCTGATATAGGGGGTCAGCAAAGCCAACAAACGGTGAAAAACGGGGTCCGTCATCTGGAGAAAGTTCCTGAAATCATCAGGATTATTCTCACGGATCTCACGGAGCAAAGGCATATGACAGAACTGGTCATGCTGGAGCAACCAATTCTTGGTCCATGAACTCCTCCCCACCCTGTTCATGGACTGGACTTGTGTCAAGGTCAGGACCCCAACACCAAGCCTCCGCACAGCACGAACGCTACGAGGAGTACGTATATGCAACATGGCTAGAGAACGGTCGTCTGCTCAGAACGAAGTAACAGAACGCACTGAAGAACAGTAAGGCCTGTGAAGAGCAACCTGAAAAACAGCAACGAGCGGACAAGAACGCAATGAATAATCAAATACGAACTCACTGCACGCACTGAAGAGCTGATACAAACCCACAAGCACAAACTGAACAGCAGAAAACGATCTGAAAACCATGAGTCTGAAAAAGTGCGAATCGTCTCTCACCAAACTTTTACTAACACGAGATTAGCAAAAGGAGCCCAAAGGGTGCCGCGCTTGGTTCTAAAATGGCCTTTTATAGTCTCGTCGTACGTGGTGTACGTGACCGCGTTCTTGGCGATCGGAAATTCCAACAACTTTGTGGGACTGTGTGTACGCAAAACAAGTTTGAGCCAACATCCGTCGGAAAAAATCCTAGGATTTTGTTGTCGGAATGTCCGATCAATGTCCGACCGTGTGTATGGGGCATTAGAGATGTCCTTTATTGGCCAACATTCTCTGGATCCTCAGGTCACTGAAATGAGGAGCAATGGTGCTGGCATAAAAGCCATTCTTTGGAACACATCAGCCAGGACTGGCTGTTGG
This sequence comes from Aquarana catesbeiana, assembly GCF_042186555.1. Lineage (NCBI taxonomy): Eukaryota > Metazoa > Chordata > Amphibia > Anura > Ranidae > Aquarana > Aquarana catesbeiana. Next base: position 273,714,378 of record NC_133330.1, on the reverse strand, counting down.
CAGCAGTCACAGACAACATCTAAACCGTATGATTCCAGGTTATATGAGGTCCAGGGAGAGGACCTCATCATGGACTGTTGGGTGTCTGGGTTAGACTACTGGTTGGAGCTGTTACTTGTCCTGCAGCCAGTGTACTCTTAGAAAGAGTATTCAGTACAGTGGGTGTTTTTTATACAAAGAAACAAAGAGTATTCAGTACAGTGGGTGTTTTTTTATACAAAGAAACAAATTTGTCTGTCCCCTAAAACATTTAGCTAGCTCACTTTAAAAAAAAAAATGAACTCCTGTAGCTGATGTTAACGAGTACATTTTCTTTCCTGCCAACATTACCATGTCCTGCCACTGCTGCTAAAACATTCCTGCCAACATCAATATTTTCTGCCACCGCTGCTGGCGTGCCATCATTACCAGCCCGTGCCACATTTCCAGCTATTTCTACCACTGCTGACCTGACACCAAAGCTATCTCCTGCCGCTGCTGCTGGCCTGCCACTGTTACTATGTGCTACCACCATTACCTGCTGCTTCCACCACTGCTGGTTTGCCACTGTTACCATCTCCCGCAACCATTACTTACACCTCCTACCACTGCCAGAATTGAAGGATGTGTTTTGTTAATATTTCATGTCTGAACACTGAGCACAATAAAATAAACTTAACCAAAAAACTATTTGTTAAAATTCTTACCCTATTGTCACCAAACCTTGGTTTTATTTTTTTTATTTAAAAAATGTTTTAGACATTGTCTGGCATATTGATGGCCCCCCTACCCGCAAAGAATTCAAGGTATCTTAGCCAGACATCATGGGCACTCAGGGGGGCAAGCCAGGACAGCCACTTTCAAGCGCCGTTAGGGTTGGTTCATTAGGAATTCCGGCCTCGGGCCCAACTGAGCCAGCATAGTTGGCAGAATGTTTCCGTAAAAAGTTGTGTAGAACACAGCACACCAGGATAATGTGATTCAGTTTGTACTCCGCCATATGTATGGGTGCAAGAAATAGGTGGAACCGGCTGGCCATGATTCCAAACGTGTTCTCCACCACTCTTCTGGCTCTGGCCAGCCGGTAATTAAAAACCCTCTGGTCCGGGGTGAGGGTCCTCATCGGGAATGGCCGCATAAGATGGTCCCCCAGCGCAAATGCTTCATCCGCAACGAAGACGAATAGGAGTCCTTCCACATTGTCTTCTGGAGGTGGCAAGTCCAAGCTGCCATTCTGGAGACGCCTGTAAAACTCTGTCTGGGCGATGACTCCACCATCGGACATCCGGCCATTCTTCCCCACGTCCACATACATTAACTCATAATTAGCCGACACCACTGCAAACATCACAATACTATTGAACCCCTTATAGTTGTAATAGTACGACCCCGAGTTGGGTGGTGGGACGATGTGGACGTGTTTCCCATCAATTGCCCCTCCGCAGTTAGGAAAGTCCCACTGCTGGGCAAAGTGGGAGGCCACAGTCTGCCATTCCTGTGGCGTGGAAGGAAACTGTGGAGTCAAAACAAAATAAAAAATGAGTCATTTTGCACATAAACATGGAAAGCAGATTAGACACAAACATTCTTGCCCAACATCAAGCTAACATTTTTATGACCAAAGTATAAGGTACACCTATCAGATCCCCCCCCCCCCCTCTTCTGGGCCATTTCTAACATTATAGGGGGGGGGACTCTGGCACAGGTAACCCTCTCCACTTCATTGAGATATGAATGCCTAAATAAATGCCTAAATAATGGGTATTACTTTGAACAGTCCCTCCTTAGTTACACTATTGGCAGCCCACTGGACAGGTAAGAAGTGTCATAATACAAAGATATAAATACACACTGTACACATTTGAGCACATTTGGACATTCTGCTATTACCTATCAAGATAATAATAGTATACAAAAACTTGAAACAGTACTATTTGAAAGTATACAGGCAGGCCCTTGCACTACATGCTTTGGGGAATTCATCGATAAATCTGACCACTAAAGAGATGGGTATAGTGTGTATGAGCAAACAAAATTTGCGTCCTTTTTCTCTCACAAATAGAGCTTTCTTTAGGTGGTATTTGAACACATCTGCTGTTTTTATTTTTTGCACTATAAACAAAAAAATAGCGAAATTTTGAAAGCAAACCAATAATTTTTACTTTTTGCTATAAAAAATACCCCCCCCCAAAAAAAAAAAAAAACAAATTTCTTCATCAGTTTAAGCCAATATATACTCTTCTACATATTTTTGGCAAAAAATTGCAATAAACATATATTGATTGGTTTGCGCAAAAGTTATTGTGTCTGCAAACTATGGGAAAGATTTATGGCATTTTTATTATTTTATTTATTTTTTACTAGTAATGGCGGTGATCTGCGATTTTTAGCGGTCCTGCAACATTGCGACAGACAGATTGGAGACTTTTGACACTTTTTTGGGGCCATTGGCATTTATACAGCGATCAGTGCTAAAAAAAATTTCTGATTACTGTGTAAATGTCATTTGACAGGGAAGGGGTTAACACTAGGGGGCGATCAAGGGGTTATTTGCATGTTCCCTCAGTGTGTTCTAACTGTGTGGGGATGGGAGTGAATAGGAGAGGAGACATATCGTTTTTCCAACTTAGCAGGAACAAACGATATGGCTCCTCTCCTCTGACAGCACAGGGATTTGTGTGTTTACACACACAAATCCCCGTGCTAGCGCTCGTGCACGTGATCGCACGTGGCCAAAGGCGGTCGTGCCCGCCGCCCACGCACATCGAGTCCCCAGCCATGCAGCGGGTGCGTGAACGCACCCTCTGGTGGCCGAAAAAGAGTAGGACGTGCCCGTACGTGATTTCACCCAGGAGAGCCATTGTGCCGCAGTATATCTGCGTGACAGGGTCAGGAACCAGTTAAAGTGCTTGTAAACCTTTGCATTGCTACGCAGACCAGACCGTGCTCGTATTCCTATTAGACTCAGACTGGCTAAAGATGTAGTCACTAGCAACCCTGTCAAGGTTCTCTCGGAATTTCGTAAACAGTTAGCAAATCTCTATGACTCTAAAACAGCATTTCCACTGCGCCAAGCAGAGAAACTGTTTCATAAACTACCTATACCAACCTTGTCTGAATCCAGTCGCGAGTTGATGGAGAGCACGATCTCGACAGATGAAGTACTAGCAGCCATAAAAACCCTAAAACCTAATAAACGCCCAGGCCCTGATGGCCTCCCCAGTCTCTATTATAAAAAATTTGCCACAGAACTATCCCCCCTTCTTACCAACTCTTTCAATGCCATACTAAAGCAACACTCTTTTGGCAGGGACACACTGACTGCTCTTATCTCAATGATCCCCAAACCAAACACTGACAGCACGTTATGGTCCAACTATAGACCAATTTCACTTCTCAACGTGGATATTAAGATTTTAGCCAAAATTCTTGCCCTACGCCTCAATCCCATCATTGGTGGTTTGATACACAAGGACCAGGTTGGCTTTATACTCAAACGACAAGCGAGCGACAATATCAGACGAGTAATTCTCCTACAACATCTGGCCCGTTCCCGTAAGATCCCTATGCACCTCCTCTCCTTAGATATACGCAAAGCCTTTGATACAGTCTCTTGGCCCTATCTATTTTTTATCCTCTAACGCTGGGGCTTCGGCCCCAATTTCTTAAATTGGATCAAAGCCCTCTATAACCACTAGGGATGAGCTTCGTGTTCGAGTCGAACCCATGTTCGACTCGAACATCGGCTGTTCGCCCGTTCGCCGAATTGCGAACGATATGGGCCGTTCGCGCTAAATTCGTGTGGCGCGTCACGGCCCATAATTCACTGCGGCATCGCAGTGCATTGCTGGCTGATGATTGGCCAAGCATGCACTATGACCCGCATGCTTGGCCAATCACAGCGCCGTCAGTAGAGAGAGCTGTAATTGGCCAAAGCCAGGGTGGCTTTGGCCAATTATGGCTCAGGGGATTTAGTACACACCCCACACTATATAAGGCCGCCTGCACGGCGGCCCTGTGTAGTGTGTGTTCCGGTGTGCTGAGAGATAGAGAGAGAGAGAGACAGTGTCATTTGATTTGAGTTAGATAGATTAGGCAGAACAGTCAGTCAGTTAGCTGCACTTACAGTGTATTGTGTATATATATGCATCCCAGGTGTTGCATATATATATATACACTGTATTCAGTTTAGCTAGATCCGTTCCTGTTATCTTCTATCTAGACTATTTACATTTAGTGCAGTGCGTCCTGCTCACAGTGTTCAGCTAGATCCGTTCCTGCTATTTACATTTAGTACAGTGCGTCCTGCTCACAGTGTTCAGCTAGATCCGTTCCTGTTATCTTCTAGACTATTTACATTTAGTGCAGTGCGTCCTGCTCACAGTGTTCAGCTAGATCTGTTCCTGCAATTTACATTTAGTGCAGTGCGTCCTGCTCACAGTGTTCAGCTAGATCCGTTCCTGCTATTTACATTTAGTGCAGTGCGTCCTGCTCACAGTGTTCAGCTAGATCCGTTCCTGCTATTTACATTTAGTGCAGTGCGTCCTGCTCACAGTGTTCAGCTAGATCCGTTCCTGTTATTTACATTTAGTGCAGTGCGTCCTGCTCACAGTGTTCAGCTAGATCCGTTCCTGCTATTTACATTTAGTGCAGTGCATCCTGCTCACAGTGTTCAGCTAGATCCGTTCCTGCTATTTACATTTAGTGCAGTGCGTCCTGCTCACAGTGTTCAGCTAGATCCGTTCCTGCTATTTACATTTAGTGCAGTGCGTCCTGCTCACAGTGTTCAGCTAGATCCGTTCCTGCTATTTACATTTAGTGCAGTGCGTCCTGCTCACAGTGTTCAGCTAGATCCGTTCCTGCTATTTACATTTAGTGCAGTGCGTCCTGCTCACAGTGTTCAGCTAGATCCGTTCCTGCTATTTACATTTAGTGCAGTGCGTCCTGCTCACAGTGTTCAGCTAGATCCGTTCCTGTTATCTTCTAGACTATTTACATTTAGTGCAGTGCGTCCTGCTCACAGTGTTCAGCTAGATCCGTTCCTGTTATTTACATTTAGTGCAGTGCGTCCTGCTCACAGTGTTCAGCTAGATCCGTTCCTGCTATTTACATTTAGTGCAGTGCGTCCTGCTCACAGTGTTCAGCTAGAGCCGTTCCTGCTATTTACATTTAGTGCAGTGCGTCCTGCTCACAGTGTTCAGCTAGATCCGTTCCTGTTATCTTCTAGACTATTTACATTTAGTGCAGTGCGTCCTGCTCACAGTGTTCAGCTAGATCCGTTCCTGCTATTTACATTTAGTGCAGTGCGTCCTGCTCACAGTGTTCAGCTAGATCCGTTCCTGTTATCTTCTAGACTATTTACATTTAGTGCAGTGCGTCCTGCTCACAGTGTTCAGCTAGATCCGTTCCTGTTATCTTCTAGACTATTTACATTTAGTGCAGTGCGTCCTGCTCACAGTGTTCAGCTAGATCCGTTCCTGTTATCTTCTAGACTATTTACATTTAGTGCAGTGCGTCCTGCTCACAGTGTTCAGCTAGATCCGTTCCTGTTATCTTCTAGACTATTTACATTTAGTGCAGTGCGTCCTGCTCACAGTGTTCAGCTAGATCCGTTCCTGTTATCTTCCTACTGACAGGCAGGCTTGTCTGGTTACAGTATATAAAGCTACCTGAAGAAAATTACAGGTGTTCTATTTGATCCTATTAGTACCACGGTCAGGCAGCTAGACTATTTACATTTAGTACAGTGCGTCCTGCTCACAGTGTACAGCTAGATCCGTTCCTGTTATCTTCCTACTGACAGGCAGGCTTGTCTGGTTACAGTATATAAAGCTACCTGAAGAAAATTACAGGTGTTCTATCCCAGCTTAGTGCAGCTACAGGCCATTAGTATGTCTGGAAGGCCAAGAAGGAGAGGCAGACAGTCACAAGCCAATAAGAGAGGGCAAGCAGGCTCTGTGTCTAGTGCTGGTCGTGGAGACGGTGCATCCTCATCAGCACGTGGCCATGGGACACGCTTGGCCTTTTTTTCGGCAGCTGGCCGTGTTGAGCCGCAACATGCGGAAGACTTGGTCGAGTGGATGACCAAGCCGTCCTCATCCTCCTCATCCTCTCTCACCCATGCCCAGGGTGCTTTGTCTGGCAAAGCAGCGGCCTCTTCCCTCAGCTCAATGTCATCAGTGACTCCTTCCCTAGCTCCACCATGTCCTCATGAGGATTCCCTCGAACTGTTTGACCACAGTGTTGGGTACATGCTCCAGGAGGATGCCCAGCGTTTGGAAGGCTCTGATGACGATACTGAGCTCGATGAAGGCAGTAACATGAGCACGGACAGAGGGGGTGCCCAAGAAGGACAGCAATCTGGCAGTCATGCTCCCCCTGCTGCAGCATACTGCCAGGTTTGCTCCAGTGATGAGGAGGGAGGGGATGATGAGGTCACTGACTCAACGTGGGTGCCTGATAGGAGAGAGGAGGAGGAGGAGGAGGAGGAGGAGGAGGAGGCGGCGGCGGCACATCACCAACGAGGCAGGATGCCCTCCAGGGGCCAGCCTAAGGGCAGCACATTGACTGCATCACACCCCAAAGCTCCACATGTGCAGGGCGCTGCAGTCTCTGCGCGTTATTCAAAAAGTTCTTTGGTGTGGGCCTTTTTTGAGACGAGTGCATCAGATCGCACCGCTGCTATTTGCAACATATGTCTCAAGCGTATCTCGCGTGGCCAAAACATCTCCCGCTTGGGTACCACATGCTTGACCAGACATATGTTGACCTGCCATGCAGTTCGTTGGCAAGCGTATCTAAAAGACCCACACCAAAGAACAAAGAGGATCTCTCCTTGCTCCTCATCAGCTGAGATTTCCAACCCCACTAGACCTTCAGTCCTCTCTGAGACCTGCAGTGAGAGGAATGAAGGTGTAGAATTAGGTGTGTCACAGTCAAGTACTTGTGGGCAATCTGCTTTTGGTACACCGACGTCAGATTGTACCAGGCAAATTTCCCTGCCCCAGCTGCTGCACCGCCGAAAGAAGTTTGCTCCCAGCCATCCACATGCCCAGCGGTTGAATGCTAGCTTGGCAAAATTGCTAGCACTTCAACTGCTGCCTTTTCAGTTGATAGACTCTGCCCCCTTCCGTGAGTTTGTGGAATGTGCGGTTCCTCAGTGGCAGGTACCCAAACGCCACTTTTTCTCACGGAAGGCGATTCCGGCTCTCTACCGGCATGTGGAAGGCAATGTCCATGCCTCGCTGGACAGGGCGGTCAGCGGTAAGGTGCATATTACCGCTGACTCATGGTCCAGCAGGCATGGACAGGGACGTTACCTAAGTTTCACGGCGCATTGGGTGACTCTGCTGGCAGCTGGGAAGGATGCAGGACAAGGTGCAGTAGTGTTGGAGGTTGTTCCGCCACCACGCCTCCAAAATGCTGATTGTGACACACCTCTCTCCTCCACCCCCTCCTCTTCTTCTTCCTCCATGGCCTCTTCCTCGGAACCAGCGGTGCTCCGTAGGCGTTCAAGGGGCTACGCAAGTACGCAGGCCAAAAGATGCCATGCGGTGCTTGAGCTGGTGTGCTTGGGGGACAGGAGCCACACTGGGGCAGAGGTTCTGTCAGCTCTGCAGGGGCAGGTTCAGAGGTGGTTGACGCCACGCCAACTTAAGGCAGGAATGGTGGTTTGCGACAATGGCACCAACCTCCTCTCTGCCCTCCGACAGGGACAAATGACCCATGTGCCCTGTTTGGCTCACGTCCTTAACTTGGTGGTGCAGCGGTTCTTGGGCAGGTACCCGGGCTTACAGGATGTCCTGAGGCAGGCCAGGAAAGTCTGTGTGCATTTCCGCCGGTCATATAATGCCAGTGCTCGGCTGACGGACCTCCAAAAGGAGTTTAACCTGCCCAAGAACCGCCTAATCTGTGACATGCCCACCAGGTGGAACTCAACGTTGGCCATGCTGCAGCGGCTGCACACGCAGCAGAGGGCCATCAATGAGTACCTGTGCGACTATGGCACCAGGACAGGGTCAGGGGAGCTTGGTTTTTTTTCCCCACGCCAGTGGGCCATGATCAGGGATGCATGCACTGTCCTGTCACCATTCGAGGAGGCCACGAGGATGGTGAGCACTGACAGTGCATGCATCAGTGACACTGTCCCCCTTGTCCACCTGTTGGAGCACACGCTGCGTGGAATAATGGACAGGGCACTTGAGGCAGAACAGAGGCAGGAAGAGGAGGACTTCCTTAGCTCTCAAGGCCCCCTTTATCCAGACAGTGTTCCTGCGTGCCCGCCGATCACACAGGAAGAGGACGAGGAGGAGGAGGAGGAGGAGGAAGATTGTGTCAGTATGGAGGTGGAGCCTGGCACTCAGCATCAGCAGCAGTCTTTAAGGGATCAGTCCCAAGGAACACATGGACTTGTACGTGGCTGGGAGGAGGTGGCTGCGGACGTTGTTGTCCTTAGTGACCCAGAGGACTCCGGACCGAATGCCTCAGCAAACCTACGCTGCATGGCCTCCCTGATCCTGCAAAGCCTGCGTAAGGATCCTCGTATTCGTGGTATCAAGGAGAAGGACCAATACTGGCTGGCAACCCTCCTTGATCCACGTTACAAGGGTAAGGTTGCGGACCTTATCTTGCCATCGCAGAGGGAGCAGAGGATGAAACATCTTCGGGAGGCCTTGCAGAAAGGTCTGTGCAACGCGTTCTCAGAGACTGGGAGGTTACAAACACCTGTTTCTGGACAACGTGTTGCTGAGGCTTCGGTCAGTCAAAGAAGGAGCGGTGGAGAAGGTGGCCGTCTGACCGATGCGTTCAGACAATTTTTTGGTCCGCAGCCCCAAGGTATGATCGGTTCCAGCAACCATCGCCAGCGTCTGTTTTACATGGTGCAGGAATACCTAGGGGCAAGATCAGACTTGGACACCTTTCCCACCGAAAATCCTCTGGGTTACTGGGTCTTGAGGATGGATCACTGGCCAGAGCTTGCACAGTATGCAATTGAGCTACTGGCCTGTCCTGCATCCAGCGTTCTTTCGGAACGCACATTCAGTGCTGCTGGAGGCGTGGTAACCGATCACAGGGTGCGTCTGTCCACCGACTCGGTCGATCGGCTGACCTTCATAAAAATGAATGAGTCTTGGATCACCACCAGCTACCAAGCACCTGATGCTGATGTAACCGAATATTTTTTTTCGAAATCTCAGATCCCTTCAAAGACTGCCTATGCTGATGCTGAGTGACTATCCCTGAGTAATTATCCTCTTCCTCCTCAATCATCACGCTGATAGCTTGTAAGAACATTTTTGGTTCTGGGCGCCACCACCAGTGCCTAAGGCACAATTTTTCAGCCCCTGTTTAACAGGGGCGTGTAATTACAATTTTTGATGTAATACTTTGCAGCAGGGCTCGTTCCTGCATTCCAACTAGAGTGTCTGTGAGGGGTTGCAGTGTTGTGGCACCAGCACCAGTGCCTAAGGCCCAATTTTTCTGCCCCTGTCTAACAGGGGCGTGTAATTACAATTTTTGATGCAATACTTTGCAGCAGGGCTCGTTCCTGCGTTCCAACTAGAGTGTCTGTGAGGGGTTGCAGTGTTGTGGCACCAGCACCAGTGCCTAAGGCCCAATTTTTCTGCCCCTGTCTAACAGGGGTGTGTAATTACAATTTTTGAAGCAATACTTTGCAGCAGGGCTCGTTCCTGCGTTCCAACTAGAGTGTCTGTGAGGGGTTGCAGTGTTGTGGCACCAGCACCAGTGCCTAAGGCCCAATTTTTCTGCCCCTGTCTAACAGGGGCGTGTAATTACAATTTTTGAAGCAATACTTTGCAGCAGGGCTCGTTCCTGCGTTCCAACTAGAGTGTCTGTGAGGGGTTGCAGTGTTGTGGCACCAGCACCAGTGCCTAAGGCCTAATTTTTCAGCTCCTGTTCAACAGGGGCATGTAATTACAATTCTTGATCTAATATTTCACAGCAGGGCCCTGTGAGGGCTTACAGTGTTGTGGCCACAGCAACACCTAAGGCCCAAATTTCTGCTGAGTATATAGGGCAGGACCCTACTTTCAAACATCTAACTTACAAACGACTCCTACTTGCAAACGGAAGGAGACAACAGGAAGTGAGATGAAATCTACCCCTAGGAAGGGAAATTCTCTCCTGTAAGAGTTAATATGGGAAAACAATTTCTCCTTTCCACTGATGCTTTCCAATCCTTGTTCCACAAAAAAACCCAAATTTTCAAAAAACATTTTTCATTGGGACAAAAAAGTGAGGTGAAATCTTCTGAAGAGGAGGAAAGACAGCAAAACAAATGTCACAGGGGTGATAACCCTTCCCTATGTTTTCCAAAAAGCTTAGAAAAGATTTTTTGGCTGGAGCTAAACACGTTAAAAATGTTCAAAATTACAAACAGATTCTACTTAACAACAAACCTACAGTCCCTGTCTTGTTTGCACCGCCTGTATACTGCTGTTCAGAGTATATAGGGCCTGGTGGCCCCACACCTTTCCTTATTTTAATTTGGGTGCGGGGTTCCCCTTAATATCCATACAAGACCCAAAGGGCCTGGTAATGGACTGGGGGGTACCCATGCCGTTTGTCTCACTGATTTTCATCCATATTGCCATGACCCGACATGACATTAAACCCGCAAGCAGTTTTAAATGAGATTTTTTCCTTTAAAAATGACATTTGGTGCAGGGACTGTTCTAAACATGGGAAACACGCGTCACTTTACAGGCATACTATAGACACCCCCCAGGTACGATATTTAAAGGAATATTTCACTTTTTTTTTTTTACTTTAAGCATCATTAAAATCACTGCTCCCGAAAAAACGGCCGTTTTTAAAAGTTTTTTTTGCATTGATACATGTCCCCTGGGGTAGGACCCGGGTCCCCAAACCCTTTTTAGGACAATACCATGCAAATTAGCCTTTAAAATGAGCACTTTTGATTTCGAACGTTCGAGTCCCATAGACGTCAATGGGGTTCTAACGTTCGTGCGAACTTTCGGTCCGTTTGCGGGTTCTGGTGCGAACCGAACCGGGGGGTGTTCGGCTCATCCCTAATAACCACCCACAGGCGTATGTGCACTACTCCGGATTCCGATCAGACCCTTTCCCAATAGCACGGGGGACTAGACAGGGCTGCCCCTTATCCCCCCTGCTCTTCGCACTCATTATCGAACCCCTGGCAGCCCTGATTCGATCTAATCCTGACATTCGAGGCTTAGAAGTAGCATCCACCTCCCATAAAGTGTGCCTCTTTGCCGACGACGCACTTATGTTTATTACTTCACCCCATACTACATTACCAAACCTTATGAACACTTTAGATAAATTTTCCAGCATATCTGGACTTGAAGTCAACCAATCCAAATCGAAGGCCCTCGATGTGTCCCTGCCACAAACTGATCTAGAAACATTACGAAGCAACTTTCCCTTCCACTGGTCTTCCTCATCGATTCCATATTTAGGGATCAAGTTAACCAAGGATCCCTCCAACCTGTTCCATTCTAATTACCTCCCAATGCTTTCACAAATATCTTCCTTACTTAATACCTGGCTACCGCTATGCGTCTCTTGGTTGGGACGTATAGCAGCTGTGAAAATGTCCCTATTACCAAAACTGTTATACCTATACAGAGTGCTCCCTATCAAAGTCCCTCCTTACTACCATAGGATTATACAGAATAAAGTTTTCAAATATATATGGGGTCCTACTAGACCCAGAGTAGCGAGACCGATTCTTCTCCGTAACAAGCTCTACGGCGGCCTGGGCATTCCCAACTTCTCGCACTACTATCATGCAGCCCGCCTAGCTCAGTCCATCTTATACCACGCCAAAACAGAGACCCCACTCTGGGTTGCCCTCGAAGCCATTGATCTACACCCAATTAATATAGGCAATTTACTATGGCTCCCTACATCAGCAAGAGGACCCATAGCTAACCCATTAACACTCCACACACTCAAACTTTGGGATAGACTAAAAACTCCCTTTAAACTAATCTCTCCACATTCCCCACTTCTATCTTATTTAGGTCACCCCCAATTCTTCCCAGCCCACACAGAACCAGCTTCATTCCATGCCTGGGCCCAGGCGGGTCTGACTCGCATCTGTGATCTCGTTAGTGGAGACTCTGTGAAACCCTTCCCAATTATCCAGGAGCAAACGCAACTCCCTCACAGAGAATGTTTCCGCTACCTCCAAATTAAACACTTCGTGCAAACAACCATAAAATCTAACTCTGGACTGGATACTCTAACTGAGTTTGAGCGTATGTGCGAGTCGGATCCGCATGCCCCAGGTATCATCTCCCGCCTATACTCCCACCTTACATTACCACCCCCAGATCTACCCACATATGCACAGAGATGGTTGAGAGACCTCGATATTACCCTTGAACCAGAAGACTGGTCGACCATATGGTCTAACACAAAAAACTCATCCCAGAATGTTGTTGCCTCGGAAGCGAACTATAAAGTGCTAATGCGCTGGTATCTAGTCCCAGCTAGAATTGTTAAATTTCTACCTGAATCTTCCCCGAACTGTTTCAGAGGTTGTGGAGACAGGGGCACGCACCTACATATATGGTGGACATGCCCTCAAGTACAACGCTTCTGGGCAATAATATTTCAGATAGCAACTACCCTCCACCAAATTACCTTATCTCCTAGCCCCACAATTGCCCTCCTCAACCTTTTCCCACAAGACTACGCCAGATCACAACTCCGACTTCTCCTACATTTATTCACCGCAGCCAAACAGACGATAGCTAAGGCTTGGAAAACACCCACTCTTAACATAGTCGAAACAAAGAATAGGATAACTCAAGCAATGATACATAGCAAAATAGAGGCAAAAATTCTTGATAAAGCCACCCAACACAACAGAGTCTGGCGACCCTGGGTTGAACACTTTCTACCAACGGACATTGATGAAGACCTAGTATCGCTTTAAGTGGGCCTGGGCATCACTCCGAGACCCTATTATGGCTCCTGTACCCGCGCGGGCCGGCCGGCACCCCCTACCCCCCTTCTTCTCCTACCCACAACTCTCTCGCTTATACCCCCTCTTTACTACCCCTTTTCCTTATCTCACCTCTCTACTCCATCTTACCCTCCAAAATTAAAAATAGGTAATATACTTTGTTACATGCAATACTTTTGAGGGCCCCCCCACCACTGTTATTGGGAAATGGCCCAAATTTATAGTGTTAAAAAAGGGATCGTAGTTCCCCTTAATCTTTCATATATCTACGTGTTTAGTTCCAGCATGCCGCATGATTTAGAAATATACATGCTATCTTAATACTCAGTTTTCCTTAAACCAATGTTCTCCGACATTATCTTTATGTACACTGTCACCTATTCGATAGAAACTATGTATGGAACTTAATGTAACAGTTGTATGTGAAATTACCAATAAAATATTTGAAAAGAAACCTTCACCTACTGTGAAGCCTGGCTGCTCTCTCCTTCCTCTGCATGCTGCATGTGTCACTTCTTGCAGGTTTCTCCGACACCAAACAATCCATAGTAATGGAATCTTGGGTTGTAGTGTTTAAGGGTTTTTGTCCACTCTGTTTTGACATATTGTTAAAACTTTACAACAATACAGTGTGGTACTGCAAAAAAGAAGAATGACTCTGATTATGTCGGCTTTGATGAAATGCGTAGGAAAGAGCCAGATGCCGAGTCTTCACAGCGCATCACACATGCAGAAGTGCACAGATCCAGTTCCGGCTTATGTTTACATACAGTGCTTGAATTCTGTATTAGAGTTTTAAGAGTGTCTTAAATCTTTTTACCTGATTTACACTATTGGGAGTGCTTGGCTTACAGTATCTCTTCCTTTTTTATCCATGTGATGCTTAAAGGTGATTCCTAACAAGAAGTGGTGGGCTCCTATTACATTATTAGATCTATGGCATGCATAACCATTATGCGCAATGTGACCACTCTTTGACAGGGGGTCCTTGTATGCAGGACTGGACTGGCACAAAAATTTGGCCCTGGACTTCCACTTCCACATTAATTTTGAGTGTCCCCAACAGCGTCCCCCTTTCATCAGAGTGTCCCCAACAGCGTCCCCCTTACATCAGAGTGTCCCCAACAGCGTCCCCCTTACATCAGAGTGTCCCCAACAGCATCCCCCTTACATCAGAGTGTCCCCAACAGCGCCCCCCTTACATCAGAGAGTCCCAATCAGCAGCTCCCTTCACAGAGAGTCCCAATCAGCAGCCCCCTTCACATCAGTGTGTCTCCATCAGAGAGAGTCCCCATCAGAAGCCCCTTCACATCAGAGTCCCCACCAGCAGCCCCCTTCACATCAGTGTGTCCCCATCAGAAGCCCCCTTCACATCAGTATGTCCCCATCACAAGCCCCTTCACATTAGAGTCCCCATCAGCAGCCCCCTTCATATCAGAATCCCCACCAGCAGCCCCTTCACATCAGTGTGTCCCCATCAGAAGCCTCCTTCACATCAGTGTGTCCCCATCAGAAGCCCCCTTCACATCAGTGTGTCCCCATCAGAAGCCCCCTTCACATCAGAGTCCCCACCAGCAGCCCCCTTCACATCAGAGTCCCCATCAGAGAGTCCCCACCAGCAGCCCCCTTCACATCAGAGAGTCCCCATCAGAAGCCCCCTTCACATCAGAGTCCCCACCAAAAGCCCCCTTCACATCAGAGTCCCCATCAGAAGCCCCCTTCACATCAGAGTCCCCATCAGTGTGTCCCCATCAGAAGCCCCCTTCACATCAGAGTCCCCACCAGCAGCCCCCTTCACATACGAGTCCCCACCAGCAGCCCACTTCACACCCAAGTCCCCACCAGCAGCCCACTTCACATCAGAGTCCCCACCAGCAGCCCACTTCACATAAGAGTCCCCACCAGCAGCCCCCTTCACATCAGAGTCCCCACCAGCAGCCCCCTTCACATCAGAGTCCCCACCAGCAGCCCCCTTCACATCAGAGTCCCCACCAGCAGCCCACTTCACATCAGAATCCCCACCAGCAGCCCACTTCACATCAGAGTCCCCACCAGCAGCCCACTTCACATCAGTGTGTCCTCCCTCTCCTCCCTCTCCCACATGTACTCACAGTTTTGAAGGCAGCTTCTCGTTCCTCTCTCCAGTCATGTGATAACAAGTGATAAGGGGAGAGGGGAAGGCAAGTCTACCGTTGGTCTATCTCCCCCTGCAGGCTGGAGGGAGCAGAAAGCCTAATGCTCTCTCCAGCATATGAGGGAAGCGGCTCCTCCTGACAGGAGTGAAATTGCGATCACTCACTGTCAGAGGGAAGCGGCTCCAGGACTGCACCTAACTGGCCCACTGAGCCATCGGCCCACCGGGAATCTCCCGGTAGTCCCATTGGCCAGTACATGCCTGCTTGTATGACACGGTAGTGGAGCGGAATTCGTGAGATGAGCAAAAATTAAGAGTACTTATCTTTTGTTCTCACTTTATAGTATAAACATTTTTTTTGTAATTAATACACGGATGGTTTCCATGTGATTGACACAATTGATTGCACTCATTAAGGGAGCTTAACTAAAACTGGTGCATACAGAATCTGGTGCAGCTGTACATAGTAACCAATCAGTTTCTAACTTCAGCTTGTTCAATTGAGTTTTGACAATAAAACCTAGAAGCTGATTGGTTACTATGCACAGTTGCAGTGGATTCTGTGTGCACCAGCTTTAGTAAATATCCCCCATTGCACCTCAAACTTCTCGAACTTAAATTTGTGTTTACACAGTTGTTTACTAGCTGTTTTTGTACTGCACTTTTAGACCAGATGCCACTGTTATGCAACTGGTACGATGTTTGGGGCTTTAGCTTTTTTTTTTTGGAGAAGTAAACCTTCCTATAGCTTTTAGTTCTATTATGGATACTGCTGCCACCACTCAATTCTGTCTTAATACTACTAGATACAAAATCAGGTGTCATAGCCAAAACTATCTAAAAAACTTTTTTTTTTAAGTTGAAATTAAACAAATTGGAGTGATGCCGCTGTATATAAGCCAAGCCAATAATGTTAAAGTAAAATAATCTCTGAGAGGCTGAGTCAGGTGCCGGTCCAGTGTTCTGTGTGGATCCCAAACATATGATTGGGATCTTTTCAGAGCCTTGACCGTCTCTGTGACGTCAGCCCACTGTCAGCTAAAACAACTTTGGCTATACTTCTCCTTTAACCACTTAAGGACTGATTTGCCCCTTAATGACTATGTCATTTTTTGCAATACGGCACTGTGTCACTTTAACTGACAATTGCGCGGTCATGCGACGTTGTACCCAAACAAGATTGACGTCCTTTTTTTCCCACAAAAAGAGGGTTTTTTTTGGGTGGGATTTGATCACCTCTGTGTTTTTTTGCGCTATAAACAAAAAAAGACCAACAATTTTGAAAAATAAACAATATTTTTTACTTTTTGCTATAATAAATATAAAAAAAAATGTAAAAAAAAAAAAATTTCTTCATCAGTTTAGGGCGATATGTATTCTTCTACATATTTTTGGTAAAAAAAATTGCAATAAGCATATATTCATTGGTTTGCGCAAAAGTTATAACGTCTACAAAATAGGGGATAGATTTATGGCATTTTTATTATGATTTTTTTTTTTTTTTACTAGTAATGGCGGTGATTTGCGATGTTTAGCGGGGACAGATGGGACACTTTTGACACTTTTTTGGGACCAATGACATTTATACAGCAATCAGAGCTAAAAATAGCCACTGGCAGGAAAGGGGTTAATACTAGGGGGCGATCAAGGGGTTAAGTGTTCCCTAGGGAGGTGTTTCTAACTGTGGGTAGAGTGTAGTGACTAGAGGAGGAGACAGACCGCTGTTCCTGATCACTAGGAACAGCAGATGTCTCTCCTCCCCTGACAGAACAGGGATCTGTCTATTTACATTGATAGATCCCCGTTCTGTCTCTCAGGAGCAATCGCAGGTGGCCGGCAGACATCTTGGCCGCCGGCCACACACATTGGTTCTGGTCTCTTGTCACGCTCGCGCCCCCTAGTGGTCTTAAAGCGGCTGACGTACAATGACGGCGATTCGCCCAGGAGAGACAACCTTCTATATATATATATATATATATATATATATATATATATATATATATATATATATATATACATATATATATAGGTATATATATATATATAGGTATATATATACATATATATATATATATATATATATATATATATATATATTATAGGGGCTGCTAAAAATAGGTATGCATTACTTCTACATTATACATTGTTATACATTATTATACACTATGTTAGGATCCCTCCTTATTTTACTTTGTTAGTAAGGATTTACTGTACCTTGATGAAACATTCTTACAGCATTGGATTGGGCGATATTGCATCATTGACTGACCGCCACTTTCACCTGACCTGATTTGGAGGGGGGGGAGTAGTAAAGGATAAGGTTTTTAAGTGGAAGCCCCACACAGTGGTAGAACTGAAGGAGCTAATCTCACAAGCATTTATGGACATTGATGCTAACCAGAATATGTATTTTACTGGGTCTCACATCATCAAGGACAGGATCCAGGAATGTTGCAATGTTGATGTAGGACAGTGGTTTTCGACCTCCATCCTTAAGTGCCCCCAACAAGCTATGTTTGCAGGTTTACCTTCATCTTGCACAGGTGCTTTAAATCAAAGTCAGTGGCATTTTGGACTGCTATTTTAGCTAAGAGAAATTCCCAAAACATGACTTGTTGGAGGTACTCGAGGACTGAGGTTGAAACAACAGCGTTACAGTGTTGAGGAAGATTTCTAGGGATGGCCTGATCATTACCGTATACCTACTTTTGGACATATCATTTTCAATACCTGTAAAGCAGAGAAATAGAAAATGCATGAAAATGAAAAAATATTTAATAGAATTATAAAAAAAAATGCCATGATCTGATTGTCAATGTATACCTCCTCTGATCCTGCCATGATCCGTTCAGTAATTTATACCTACTTTTGGCTTACCTTGTAGAATGTACAGTACTTTAAACTAACAGCAATAATCTAATGTTGCCACTAGATGGCAATCAAAATCCATAACGGTACGAAGATATGACTGACACTTATTTCTTTTTGCACTCATTGTTTAAAATCTTAGTCAATAGTTCCCCTTTGTGATCTAAAATTAAAATGTATCCATTACTTTTTTGTTTTCTTCTTCTTTCTTGTTTTTTTATATATATATAGTTTTCATTCCTTAAAGTACATTTAGAAGGTTCTAATCTGCCATTCCAGTGACATTTAATAACAACAAATTTAATTTTAATTTTATAACATTTATTATTAATAAAAAATGAAAAAATGCTTCCAGCAATGTGGATACCAGCTCATACATGTTTTTAGCTTTAAGGGATAGTTGGATGTAGAACAGCGTTTCTCAAACTTTTAAGTCTTGTGGCGCACCAAAAAGATCTAAAAATTTTCACGGCACACCTGAAAAGATTTAACCATTTTTGTGGTGAAGAACTTATTTATTTTTACATTTATATTTAATTTTACATTTACTGTGAAGGATGTGCTTGCTTTCGAGAGCAAATCAGATTGAAGCGATTGTAATCTTCTTTGTACATTCGCTTGCTTCCTTGCTTTTCATTTAACAGTTTCTCTTTCAGAGTTCCAGACTTGATTAAGTATTTCTCCATCGCTAAACAATGAACAAACTTTATATACAAGCATCAAAGTTGGAATAGAACGGTCTCTATTATTATAGTGTAATATAATTAGCGCAATCGAGTTCTCCCGAGATCTCGCATAAGTCTCACGTGACAAACAGGACCGATGAATGACAGACTGACAGAGACTGCGTTTTTATATATGTTACTTTTTTAACTTTTGCAACATTAATTTCCAATTAATTTTTCGATATGTTCAAGGTTTCAAAACGCTAGCAATTTTAAATATTTTTCAAAACTCCCACGGCACACAGTTTGAGAATCACTGGTGTAGAAGAATGTGGTGCTAGTTTCAAAATAATATATATGCTAACCAGTTAAGGACCGAGCCTCTTTCTGAGATTTATTGTTTACAAGTTAAAATCTTTTTTTTTTTGCTAGAAAATTACTTAGAATCCCCAAATATTATATATTGTTTTTTTTCTAACACCCTAGAGAATAAAATGGCAGTCATTACATTACTTTCTGTCACACCGTATTTGTGCAGCGGTCTTACAAGCGCACTTTTTTTGGAAAAAATACACTTTTTTGAATTCAAAAATAAGACAACAGTAAAGTTAGACCAATTTTTATATATTGTGAAAGATAATGTTACGCTGAGTAAATTGATACCCAACATGTCACGCTTCAAAATTGCACACAGTCGTGGAAAGGCGACAAACTTTTAGCCTTAAAAATCAGTTTTGAGTTACAGAGGAGGTCTAGGGCTAGAATTATTGCTCTTGCTCTAACAATCGCGGCAATACCTCACATGTGTCGTTTGAACACCGTTTTCATATGAGTTTGGCGGGACGGTGCGCTTTACATTTTTTTTTCTTATTTATTTTGCTTTTTATTTTAATTTTTTACACTGTCCTTTAAAAGAAATGTTTTTGGGTCACTTTATTTCCTATTACAAGGAATGTCCCTTGTAATAGAAAAAAAAACATGACAGGACCTTTTAAATATGAGATTTGGGGTCAAAATAACCTCAGATCTCATATTTACACTAAAATGTAATAAAAAAAAAGAATGTCATTTGAAAAAAATAAAATAATAATTTCTCCTTTAAGAGCTATGGGCAGAAGTGACATTTGATGTCGCTTCAGCCCTCCCATGCTATGGAGCCAAGCAAGGGCCATCTTCCCCTCAGTCGGCAGCCAGCCAAGCATGGAAGAGGACCTGATCGTCTCTGTTGCTCCACTTAACAAATGCTCTGGTTCTCTTATTTACCTTCAGGTTTAGCACAATATCCTGTTTGGGGAGGAGGGGTAATTTTTCATAACCCCCAAAGAAGGTTACACAAGTTTAATAAAAACATTTTAGGGAATCTAGATTGTTCTGGTTTGATCCATTCGGCATTAGATCCTTCCTTCACTAAAAAAAAAACAGTCTAGGATTTGATTACATTGGGGAGAGTAATACTCACCCACATCTCTACCATTGTGCTCTCAGCTTCCCAATTACTGGTTTTTATAGAGAACCACGGTTGATGGTGATTTCTGGGAGATTCCTGCAGTCTAATTTACACACTGTCATAGTAAATCTGTGTGTCAACCCTAACAATGGACATCTCTTACTTCCTTTTGGTCTGTTAAATTCATCATTGAAAGTTTTTGTTATATATGTTTGATAAGTTCAAAAAATTACTTGGCTCTGCCAGAAATCCAGGAAGCTTTTGCTGTGTGCAGAGTTGATTCAAGCAGTGCTATCACTAACTACAGCACCTTTCCTCTCTGCTATGGAGAGGAGAAGAAGGGGAGATGTTCTGCAATCCTAATACACTCACCCAGGGAGAGAATGCTGGTTTTAAACAGACTCTCTCAGTACAATGAGTGCGCGCTGCCACCCTAGTACAGTAACTGCCCTGTGGTTGCAATAAAGATCAGCTGAATGTGACATTGTCTGAGTTTGTTTTCTTGTATCAGTCTTGCAGCATGGACATCTCCCTTGGGCCTGGCACCAGTGGCATCACTAGTGTTGGTGTCACCCCTCCACCAACTATAGTCGCCCCTCAGTACAGACCCCCCTCCCTCGGTACAGACCCCCTCCACTAAGTATAGACCCCTCCTCCATCAGTACAAAACCCCCTCAGGACAAACCATCCCCTCCATAAGTACAGCCCCCCTTCAGGACAAACCACCCCCCCTCCTCCATCAGTACAGACCCCCGTCCGGTTAAACCGCCCCCCCATCAGTACAGACCCCCGTCAGATAAACCACCCCCCTCTCCATCAGTACAGACCCCCGTCAGGATAAACCACCCCCCCATCAGTGCAGACCCCCCTCAGGATAAATCATCCCCCTCCACCATCAGTACCAGGGCCGGATTTCCCACAAGGCCACCGAGGCCAGGCCTCGGGGCGGCAGTGGTACAGGGGCGGCGCCGCGGCCGCCCACAGGCTATTTTTTTTTTTTTTCGGAGTATGGAGCACGGCCGCAGCGGGGTGTCTTATCAGAAAGCCACTACGCTGTGGCATTCTGGGAGCTGTAGTCCAGACGAGCACCCTGTGATTGGCCGAACAGGGTCATGTGCGGGCGGCCGTCATGGGCACCTTTGATTGGCCCAGGGGAGCTGGTCACTGTGGAGGCGGGGCTGCTCTGTGGGTGATCTGCTGCGGGAATCCCGCCTCTCTGCCTGGCGTGCTGACTGTCTGTATGTCTTCTGAGGTCTCTCATCTACCCCCTCACAGACAGTCAGTGTACCCTCTCTCTATCAGCCCGTCCCTCTCTCTATGCCCCGCCCCTCTCGGTCAGCCCGTCCCTCTCTCTATGCCCCGCCCCTCTCGGTCAGCCCGTCCCTCTCTCTATGCCCCGTCCCTCTCTGTCAGCCCCTCCTCTCTGTCAGTGCCCCCCCTCTCTGTCAGTGCCCCCCCTCTCAGTGCCCACCCCCTCTCTGTCAGTGCCCATCCTCTCAGTGCCCACCCCCTCTCTGTCAGTGCCCACCCCCTCTCTGTCAGTGCCCCCCTCTCTCTGTCAGTGCCCCCCTCTGTCAGTGCCCTCCCCTCTCTGTCAGTGCCCCACTCTCTGTCAGTGCCCCCCTCTCTGTCAGTGCCCCCCTCTCTGTCAGTGCCCCCTCTCTGTCAGTGCCCCCCTCTCTGTCAGTGCCCCCCCTCTCTGTCAGTGCCCCCCCTCTGTCAGTGCCCTCCCCTCTCTGTCAGTGCCCCCCTCTTTGTCAGTGTCCTCCCCTCTCTGTCAGTGCCCTCCCCTCTCTGTCAGTGCCCCCCTCTCTGTCAATGCCCCCCTCTCTGTCAGTGCCCTCCCCTCTCTGTCAGTGCCCTCCCCTCTCTGTCAGTGCCCACCCCCTCTCTGTCAGTGCCCACCCCCTCTCGGTCAGTGCCCCCCCTCTCTGTCAGTGCCCCCCCTCTCTGTCAGTGCCCCCTCTCTGTCAGTGCCCCCCCCTCTGTCAGTGCCCTCCCCTCTCTGTCAGTGCCCCCTCTCTGTCAGTGCCCACCCCCTCTCTGTCAGTGCCCCACCCTCTCTGTCAGTGCCCTCCCCTCTCTGTCAGTGCCCCCCTCTGTCAGTGCCCACCCCCTCTCTGTCAGTGCCCACCCCCTCTCGGTCAGTGCCCCCCCTCTCTGTCAGTGCCCCCCCTCTCTGTCAGTGCCCCCCCTCTGTCAGTGCCCTCCCCTCTCTGTCAGTGCCCCCCTCTCTGTCAGTGCCCACCTTCTTTGTCAGTGCCCCACCCTCTCTGTCAGTGCCCCCCTCTCTGTCAGTGCCCCCCTCTCTGTCAGTGCCCCCCCTCTCTGTCAGTGCCCCCCCTCTGTCAGTGCCCTCCCCTCTCTGTCAGTGCCCCCCTCTTTGTCAGTGTCCTCCCCTCTCTGTCAGTGCCCTCCCCTCTCTGTCAGTGCCCCCCTCTCTGTCAATGCCCCCCTCTCTGTCAGTGCCCTCCCCTCTCTGTCAGTGCCCTCCCCTCTCTGTCAGTGCCCATCCCCTCTCTGTCAGTGCCCACCCCCTCTCGGTCAGTGCCCCCCCTCTCTGTCAGTGCCCCCCCTCTCTGTCAGTGCCCCCTCTCTGTCAGTGCCCCCCCCCTCTGTCAGTGCCCTCCCCTCTCTGTCAGTGCCCCCTCTCTGTCAGTGCCCACCCCCTCTCTGTCAGTGCCCCACCCTCTCTGTCAGTGCCCTCCCCTCTCTGTCAGTGCCCCCCTCTGTCAGTGCCCACCCCCTCTCTGTCAGTGCCCACCCCCTCTCGGTCAGTGCCCCCCCTCTCTGTCAGTGCCCCCCCTCTCTGTCAGTGCCCCCCCTCTCTGTCAGTGCCCCCCCTCTGTCAGTGCCCCCCTCTGTCAATGCCCCCCTCTCTCTGTCAGTGCCCCCCCCTCTGTCAGTGCCCTCCCCTCTCTGTCAGTGCCCCCCTCTCTGTCAGTGCCCACCTTCTTTGTCAGTGCCCCACCCTCTCTGTCAGTGCCCCCCTCTCTGTCAGTGCCCCCCTCTCTGTCAGTGCCCCCCCTCTCTGTCAGTGCCCCCCTCTCTGTCAGTGCCCCCTCTCTGTCAGTGCCCCCTCTCTGTCAATGCCCCCTCTCTCTGTCAGTGCCCCCCCTCTCTGTCAGTGCCCCCCCTCTCTGTCAGTGCCCTCCCCTCTCTGTCAGTGCCCCCCCTCTCTGTCAGTGCCCTCCCCTCTCTGTCAGTGTCCCCCCTCTCTGTCAGTGCCCTCCCCTCTCTGTCAGTGCCCCCCCTCTCTGTCAGTGCCCTCCCCTCTCTGTCAGTGTCCCCCCTCTCTGTCAGTGCCCTCCCCTCTCTGTCAATGCCCCCCTCTCTGTCAATGCCCCCCTCTCTGTCAATGCCCCCCTCTCTGTCAGTGCCCTCCCCTCTCTGTCAGTGCCCTCCCCTCTTTGTCAGTGCCCCCCCTCTCTGTCAGAGCTCACCCCTCTGTCAGTGCCCCCCCCTCTGTCAGCCGCAGCAGAGTGCACCTTGCCAGCCAGCCAGCCACCCACTGACCTACAGCAGGGATCCAGGCCAGCCTACCGCAGCAGTGTGCACCGTGCCAGCCACCCACCCACCCACTGACCCACAGCAGAAAACCAGCCATCCACAACAGGAGCCACCCATGGTGCCTCACCCACACCAGGGAGCCAGCCAGGCACAGCAGGGTGCTGACCAGCCACCCACTGGAACCAGCCACAGAGGACGTGGGAGTCAGCCACCAACAGGAGCCAGCCACCAACAGCAGGCAGCCACAGAGGACACGGGAGCCAGCCAGCCAGCCACAAAGGACACAGGAGCCAGCCAGCCACCAACAGGAGCCAGCCACAAAGGACGCGGGAGCCAGCCAGCCACAGAGGACGCGGGAGCCAGCCAGCCACAGAGGACGCGGGAGCCAGCCAGCCACAGAGGACGCGGGAGCCAGCCAGCCACAGAGGACGCGGGAGCCAACCAGCCACAGAGGACGCGGGAGCCAACCAGCCACAGAGGACGCGGGAGCCAACCAGCCACAGAGGACGCGGGAGCCAGCCAGCCACAGAGGACGCGGGAGCCAACCAGCCACAGAGGACGCGGGAGCCAGCCAGCCACAGAGGACGCGGGAGCCAGCCAGCCACAGAGGACGCGGGAGCCAGCTAGCCACAGAGGACGCGGGAGCCAGCCAACCACCAACAGGAGTCAGCCACAGAGGACGCGGGAGTCAGCAACATCTGCAGTACCCATAGTTAAGGTAAGAGGAGCGCTACACAGTGCCAATTTTATTTTTACTTTGTGAGAGGTTGGGGCAGGGGTGAGAGTCATGGCACAAGGAGGGTGTCCCATGAGGAACAGAGTGAATGAAGGTGTTCACTGTACACTCTGTTAGATAGAGGCCCCCTCCAGGTCCCATTATACTCCTTTTCAGTCTCTAATGGGACCTGGTGGGGACTCTTTCTAACAGATTTTATAATGGACACTGAATGGGCCTCTGTTAGAGAGACCCCCCTCCAGGTCCCATTAGACTCCTTTTGAAGTCTGTAATGAGGGTCTGTGACGGGGTTTGTGATGAGGCAGGGGGGATGTGACATAAGGGGGGGGGCTAAGGACACTGATGTAAAAGGGGGTTGTGATGTAAAAGGGGGTATGTGATGTAAAGGGGGGACTGAGGACACTGATGCAAAAGGGGGTCTGTGATGTGATGTGAAGGGGGGACTGAAGACACTGATGTAAAAGGGGGTCTGTGATTTCTGCACTAGCAAAACACAGGTCTCTCCAAGGGCAATAGAAAACAATTGTTTTCTATGTGTCCTGTTCACACTGCAACAGCGCCACTGCATGCTGAGCAGTGTGGTGCAAAATGCATACTGTTTCTATGCACTGCAACTGAGCTGTGGTGCATAAAAATGAATGAAATGTATTTGCATAAAGAACTAGTTACGATCATCTTTGGGTCAAGAAAGACTGAACAGTTTAGCTTTACTTGCCATTGAGTCAGAACTTTTAAATACTTTGTCCTACGAAGATATTATCGATGAGTTTGCCAAAAAAAGTTAGAACTAAAAAATTGTAGGGAGTTTCTTACTACTATAATCTTTAAAAGGCATTTTCTGCATTACAGAGTATTTTCAGTCTGTACAATTAAAGCCAGTTATTTTCAGTGTTCTCGTGTGTGGAGATATGTTTTTAATTGATCTATTGTAGCAGTCATCGATAAAGGACCAGAATGGTGGTGTGGGTGTATGTGTGTGTGGGGGGGGGGGCATTGAAGGACCCGGCCTTGGGGCGGCAAAGGGAGTAAATCCGGGCCTGATCAGTACAGACCCCCCTCAGGATAAACCACCCCCCTCCTCCACCAGTACAGACCCCCTCAGGATAAACCATCCCCTCCTCCATCAGTACAGATCCCCCCTCAGGATAAACCATGCCCCTCCTCCATCAGTACAAACCCCCCTCCTCCATCAGTACAGACCCATCCCTCAGGATAAACCACCCCCCTCCATCAGAACAGACCCCCCTCAGGATAAACCACCCCCTCCTCCATCAGTACAGACCCCCCTCAGGATAAACCACCCCCTCCATCAGTGCAGTCCGCCCCTCAGGATAAATCCCTTTCTCCATCAGTGCAGCCCCCCCTTCACTCATACACCTGGGCAGCGGGCAGAGGAAGATTCTGTGTGCAGCCGCCCGGAGAGTTTCTTGCTCAGTCTGTCACTCTCCTGGTAGCAGGCTTGTGTATAGTGAAAGGAGGCAGCCACGGCAGCAGGAGTGAGAGTGAGGAGTCTCACTCAGGGCTAGCGTGGCTCCGGCACGTTCCGGTTGAACAGCCTTGCCTCCAGGACCCTCCGCCGCCCTAGGGATGGTGTCACCCCCTGCCCACCCCCAGCAATGCCACTGCCTGGCACCCGATTTTGGGGAAGGCAAGCTTGGGAGAAGAGGATAACTTTAACATATCATTGCCTTAAGCACATTCACTATACTAAACTGGGAGTACAGTATGAATATTCAGCAAGTGTTTACTGAACATTTAGCAGGCATTTCCAGAACAGAGCTCATCCCATTTATCTTCTAAAGCTAAGTGCTTGCTGAATCTTGCTAAATGTCTACTGAGGCCTGTTATTTTTTTCTAAAACTAACTATTTTTTTTCTATAACTTATCATAAAAGATATGCTGCCACTGCTGACCCACTTTGAACTATTAACCATGAATGAGTATCAGTATATAGATCAGGAAACAACATTTTAAAAACACTGTATTTCTACCACAAACCTAAGGTCCATAAGGACCCGGGCTGCCCACCAGGGAGACTGATTTTAGCCAGCATGGATGGGATGACTAGTAGATTCTCACAATATGTGGACATATTCCTCCAACCTCTCCTTGCTAGCTTATATTAGGGATTCCTCTATTCCTCTATGGCTATCATTAGATGTATGCTCATTATACATCAATCCTCCAGGAGGGGGGACTACGGTACGGGCTGTTGAATACTTTCTATCATAAACCAATTACATGCATCCATCCCAGTCTGAATTCATTTTCCAATGCGCCCAGTTTGCCCTGAAGCAAAAATACTTCCAATTTATGGGTCATTCTACAGACAGATATCCGGTACAATCTATGGGTGCACATTTTGCACCCTGCTATGCCAATCTGTTTATGGGTTTCTGGGAAAAGTATAATATTTAGAGCCAGAACCCATTTGCTAGGCACCTGGTATATTATGGGCGTTATATTGATGATGTGCTCTTCATCTGGGACGGCCCACTTGAGACAGTTGCCAGGTTTGTTTCTTACTGCAACTCCAACACCTACAGGATTAAATTTACTCATGTGGTATATGCCAATTATCTTGTCATTTTGGATTTAGAGTTGTCTTGGGATCAGAAGGGGAAGATAATTTCCAAGACCCACTTCAAAGAAACTGCAGGCAATTCCTACTTACATAGAAAGAGTTTGTCAGAACATTTGGGGTTAAAAGAATTTATATTCATATATATATATAGGCCTTTATATTGTATATTTTTCAAATGAACATGAGAGGAGCCATTTTGGCTCTAAAGTTGAATCAGAGTTCATAGCCCATGAATAGGCATTGTTGCAAAAGTTGCTTTATGTCTTGAGACTGTGTAAAAGTACCAGTATCCCAGGTTATATATCTTTTGTCTTTGACACTTATAGATAAGGGAAGTTGGTACAAACTTACACAGCCTGCAAAACTAAATAGTATTTTCAAGAACAAACCACATAACAAAAAGGGCTTATCCACAAATGATATATTTTAAATAATGATGTTTCTTTTATACATCTTTACAATGTATCTTTATTAGGTAACATTATATAAACCTGTTTACTACATCTATATTATTATAAGGTTGTAAATATGGTATCTTATTTAGGAAACCATTCATGAACAACTGTTAGGCTTATCGTAAGAATCCTGACTTCACTTTCATGGCATTTACAGCCCCAGTTAATTGTGTGGGGTATATTTTCTCATACACATATATTTTAAGAAGCGCCAGGATGGCTGGGGATATTGACACTTGATTGTCAACCATTAGACAATTAGTGGTGTTTTGCTAAGCCAAGGTCAGAAGGTCATGTCAATCACATTTAAAGTAATTTCTGATCCAACATCGCCCCTAAGAGGCTGAAATTGGTAATTATTCAAAATGGCGTTGGTCTTGGTTGTCAAGGTAACATAGGTAACTCCATCGTCATATGACATCATCCATTACATAGTAATGAGACCTACACCCACTTTTGGGGTGAGATATAAAGGAGAGACAGATAGCCGGAAAGGGGGAGCTATGGGAAGATCTGGGAGAGCTATGGGAAGAGAGCTATGGGAAGATCTGGAGGAGCTCTGAGGATGACTGGACAGGTCTATCTCTAAGGTGGAAAGAAGTCTCTTTTGGGACTTGCTTCTCAAACTGACAGAATTCTTAAAGACCTGGTAAAGTATTAATGTTTCCAATGTATACCTTTTTAGGTAATTGAAGTTTGGTTGAGCATATTCTTGACTAACCCAATCCATTGTTAGTTCTGCTTTGGAGTGAAGTGAATTCTAACTGCAGTATGAATTTGTTTTGCTTCTAAACCAAGAGATATATATTGTTATATCTCACAATACTGACTTCAAAGTTTTAGAATTGGATTGGTTATAGTATGTGTTAAACCATTGATTCATTCTAAATCTAAAATATAAGCTTTGATTAAATTATCAAGCTGTGCACAAAATAACAATTTTGTTTGTGCATTTAAGAGTGTAATAAGAAGGTCTGTTGGTTTTGAGAAGAGATCACATCATAGTATTAAGGTAAACAATATTTGTTTACACAAGTCCGTGAAGTCACGGAAGGCTATTCACAAGTTACCAGGTTTAAAATGTACAAGTATCATTTAAGTATTGAAATGTGGTATTTTGTTATAAGAAATTGAATAAGAGAACTGTGAATATTATCTGAACCATCATTTATCTTTGATATGTAGAAGTATATCCATTTATTTGTTTTATCACGAAATATACCTGATATTATTTTGCACTGTATTTTTAGTTAATAAATATATATTTTTAAGCAACATTATTTGTATCACTTGTCTTCAAAATAGCACGGATAAACGAACTTGAATTTTTCGTTGGTATTGGTAGAAAATTGTAAATCTCCCAAATTAAAGATTTGCATATTTTCATGATTACAATACTATTTTATTATTTCAGTATAAACATTCTGACAAGTTGCCATCATCCCAGGTGGAAAGACAATATACCCTATAGCCCGTTTTTCCAGCTACGTAGGAAATGTTTCAACACCGCAGATTATGTTTCTCAAGCTGAGATATTGACCAACAAACTCCAGGCAAAAGGACCATATCCAGACAGTGGTTTATAGGTACAGAGATGGTCAGGGTACCAGTAGGTTAAAATCATCTACAGAGGGCTTCAAGGATATACTGTTTATAAACAGATGTAATGACCAACATTGGGCAATTGAAAAGGGCAACCAGAAACATTGGACTATCCTGGGACAGGACCCAGCTCTGAGAAGAGAGAGGCCTAAAGTGGTTTTCAGGCTGTCCAATAATATAAAGAGTATGATTGACCTCAGTCGGATTAAAAATGAACAGTGAACGATTAAAGACATCCCTATGTTTCTTCACATGACAGGATCATATAGATGGAAAACTAAACAAGTGTAAGGCCTGTCGCTTCCTGTCTCACGTTAAAAAAAAAAATCTTCAACAGAAGAGATGGATAGGGTTTTGAGATCAAACAATTCATCTGTTGCAGTACCCAGTTTGTGGTGTATGGAATACAGTGTCCATGTGGTCTTTTTCTATGTAGGCAGGACAGTACGTTCTTGTGCACCAGGTTTGGTGAGCACTGTCGACTCATAGAGCAAAAACGGGATAAAACATAGTGTCCCCCATCAGTACCTTAATTTAGTGGGTTTCTCACATACAAACACGCCTTCCTGGCAATAAAGAATTTTGCCATAAATTAGGTTCCTTATGTATAAACTATTTGGGCTCTTTAAACACTTTTTTCCCTGCAAATTGAGTTTGTTGTAGTTAAGTAGGTGTGAATCCATAGTGTGGTGTGACCCATCAGCTAGGGTCATACAACATGGATAACACTTTTTGACAAATATCTACATCAATGGATACATTAGCAATTGGTAAGGTAGCAGCTGTCCATAATACCATCAAGTGTATGTGTATAATGTGTATATATATATATATATATATATATATATATATATATATATTGAGCAAAATTATAAAACGCAACACTTTTGTGTTTGCCCCTATTTATTATGAGCTGAACTCAAAGATCTACAACGTTTTCTATGTACACAAAAGGCCTATTTCTCTCAAATATTGTTCACAAATTTGTCTAAATCTGTGTTAGTGAGCACTTCTCTTTTGCCGAGATAATACATCCACCTCACAGGTGTGGCATATCAAGATGCTGATTAGACAGCATGATTATTGCACAGGTGTGCCTTAGGCTGGCCACAATAAAAGGCCACTCTAAAATGTGCAGTTTTACTGTATTGGGGGGGGGTCCGGTGGGTCCGAAAACCAGTCAAGACACCAATGAGGATGACGAGCATGCAGATATATATGTATAAACCTTGTGAGCTGCCAAAACTAAAAACTCAAAAAACAAAAAAATCAAACAACCCAGAAAAATAAATAAAAAATACTATGAAATAGCTGCCAGCACTCACCACTTTCTCAAAATGTGACAATGTAAACATATGTACTCAATGTGCAGTGCTAAGAATTATGCAATATACTAAAACTCTAAAAATGGTAATATAAAATAAATAAACAGATAATAGGATAATTAAGTTAAATATCCCCAATTATAGCGCAGGTGCTCATTAGCAGATGAAAAAAGTGCAAGTGCTCAGTGTGTGTTATACACAGTCCTCAATATTGATAAGCAAGAAAAAGTCCATAAACATATCAAAGAAAAAAGGTGAAACAAATGGTATCTTTATGCAATGTGCACTCTCCCCTTCAGGTAAGCCCTCACCTTAAGGGCTTTAAAAACAAGCCTGTAGTAAGTGGTAACAGCTTAGATCACATTACACTCACATTTAATATATTTAAAAACCGCATTGAGTTGTGCTGGTGTGAAAGAGTGAAATGGTCACCTGTATTCCGGTCTGCAGTCCCAGTGTACGGCGTTTCCCTTGTCCTATTTTGTTTCTCCATAGCACTTCCTAGTTCCTTGTGCATCAGTCAGCCAGACTCCTCCTACCGGTTTCGTCACACCTCGTGACTTCCTCTGGGGTATCTCCCAGAGGAAGTCACGAGGTGTGATGAAACATGTGGAAGGAGATTTATTAATATTGTATGAAAATGGAGTGCGCTTGTTACAAATGTTTTATTTATTTCTTTTTTTTATTATATATATATATATATATATATATATACTGTGTATATATATATATATATATATATATATATATATATATATATATATATATATCTCTTTATATAGTCTATATACAGTATAGATTTCTTTTATACATTCTCTTTTTATATATGTTTGATTATACGTTTATGTATTTAAGGTTGCTTTTAGCCCCATCACCTGCTTTGAATGCATGTTAACCTCTCCTGGTATTGATCCCTTTAAGATCTGGGGCATGGGAGGCGTTTTGGGCTCTATATAATGCAGTGTGTTCCTATTGTGGGCGTGACTTGATAAAGGAGGCCACGCCTCTGAAAATGCGTTGTCATAGCAACCTAGACATAGTGTCTCTCTCCCCTACTCCCCTCTGCATCATGGGCTTCGAACATCTGTGTGCAGCGCTGGCTGGTCCGGACGCATGCACGGTAGATTGTGCACGCCGAAGCCGAGTCCTGGTTATCTGGGAGCTGTCAGCCTGCAGGATGGTGATTAGCTGCCTCCAGTTACATCTAGCAGGTACGATTCAGAAGAGGCGGATGCGGCGATGTACATGCTTTTATACAGATTACCAAATATGAGTGTATTGATTAAAGCTGGTAACACACGGGCCGAAAGTCGGGAGACATCGGCCAGTTCAAAAATAATGGCCGACACTCAGCCCCTGTGTATGTCGGTCTGTCCCAAAGAATCAGCGCTCTCAGCCAATGGCGCCCCCCTGCCAGAACACAATAGCTCAGCGGGAGAAATCACTGCACTAACTTTGCATAGTTAGTATAGCGGCTCTGACAGGAGCTGACAGTTTTTTCATTCAAACCGCTGTGCTGAATGGAAAAAACTAATAGTGTGTGTACCAGGCTTAAGAGTTTTTATTCTTGAAGTGCAATAAACAGTATCATACTAGGGCAGACGTGCACTTTTTTTTTTCATTTTCCTGTTTGTTTAGTCTGGCTGCAGGAACCTAGCATTTTTACAAGGAGGTCAGCAATTCTGTCCCCACATCTGTCCTGTAACAATAAGCAATGCCATAAAATTCATGTATAGTGGCTTGCATACTGTATATTTTTATGCATCATGTTCAGCTTAAAAAAAAATGTAATATATATTTTTAATCTATATGAAATTATAATATTTTAAACTTTCATTTCTAGACTTTCAAAACATATATATTTCAAGCTGTCCTCATCTGCTTTGCAGAAAAGAGTCTCTTGTGTACAGAGTCAAGGTGAGATTCACAGAGCAATGTGAATCATCCTCATTCTCTTCCCTCTTTCCTGTGTACTTTGTTCATATGAGACATATAAGGTTTAAATCAAATAGAGAGAGCCTGAAAGGAAATAGCTTCTGCTGTGCTCCCACTCCTTATTTGACCTGTAATGCTCTGTAAACCCAAAGTCATAAGTACACCTTGTATTAAAAATGTATTTGTTAGACAATATCCCATGTAAACAGTAAACATAAATATGTTTGTACTATATAGAAAAAAATCTGCACTAGTGTGTTATCAAAAGTAAATACAGCAGCTGTGCACTAAAACCTAAATAGCGGGTTAATCAAATATGTGTATACTAAAAGTGCAGCGCTAAATTCAAAACCTTTAAAGTGAACAGAAAATCCAATCAAAATACGGTATTATTCAATCCAGAAATGTCCTTATGCAAAAGTGCAAAATATATTATATTCATAAAGTGAAAAGTTCATAAATTGATCACTAAAGTGCTCCTATGCAAACAGTTCATGCATGCTAGTGTCCCATACTGGATAGATCGATCCTGATGGCGCAGTGCTCAGACAGTTGTGACACCTTCACCATAAATCAGATGGGGCTTTCCAGGCCTGGACTGGGACAAAAAATAGGCCCGGGCATTTTGGATTGAGCAGTCCATGACATGTTAACCGGTCCCTTCCCCGCTCTCGACCCCGAGGGATCCCCCGGGAGAGGGGAGGGGGGAACCCGGCAGAGGTGTGTGGGGGGTGGGGGCGAGGGGGGACCAGGAAAGAGCATGGGGGGTGGAGAGCACAGGGAGGAACCTTGAGAACATGGGGTGGGGCAAGAGCACAGGGGTGAGGCAGAGAACACAGGGAGGAAGAGGAGAGCACAGGGGGAAATGTGGAGAGCATGGGGGGAGATGGAGAGCACAGGGGGGTGGCGGAGAGCATGGGGAGAGGCGGAGAGCACAAGGGGGCAAAGAGTATGGGTGGGGTGGAGAGCACGGGGGGGGGGCAACAGAAAGAAGCAGGATAGGAGGAGCAGTGGGGCAGCTGCATATAGAAGAATCATTCTCTCCATCTTCCTCCTGCAGTCTTGGAATGCCTGCCTATCCTCTCCCTCTCGCAGGCATTCAGAGACTGCAGGAGGAATATGCCATAAAGCCCCGACTGGTGGAGGGCTGCAGTGATAGTTGACTTTCTACAACTTTCTCCCATCTCCAGACTGCATCTCTGGAGCTCAGGCACAGTGATCTTTGGGTTCTTCTTTACCTCTCTCACCAAGGCTCTTCTCCCCCGATAGCTCAGTTTGGCCGGACGGCCAGCTCTAGGAAGGGTTCTGGTCGTCCCAAACATCTTCCATTTAAGGATTATGAAGGCCACTGTGCTCTTAGGAACCTTAAGTGCAGCATAATTTTTATTGTAACCTTGGCCAGATCTGTGCCTTGCCATAATTCTGTCTCTGAGCTCTTCAGGCAGTTCCTTTGACCTCATGATTCTCATTTGCTCTGACATGCACTGTGAGCTGTAAGGTCTTATATAGACAAGTGTGTGGCTTTCCTAATCAAGTCCAGTCAGTATAATCAAACACAGCTGGACTCAAATGAAGGTGTAGAACCATCTCAAGGATGATCAGAAGAAATGGACAGCACCTGAGTTAAATACATGAGTGTCACAGCAAATGGTCTGAATACTTAGGACCATGTGATATTTCAGTTTTTCTTTTTTAATAAATCTGCAAAAATGTCAACCATTCTGTGTTTTTCTGTCAATATGGGGTGCTGTGTGTACATTAATGAGGAAAAAAATGAACTTAAATGATTTTAGCAAATGGCTGCCATA
Source organism: Aquarana catesbeiana (assembly GCF_042186555.1). Taxonomy (NCBI): domain Eukaryota; kingdom Metazoa; phylum Chordata; class Amphibia; order Anura; family Ranidae; genus Aquarana; species Aquarana catesbeiana. The sequence goes on along the minus strand of NC_133330.1, from coordinate 273,680,351 downwards.
TAACAAAGAGTGAAATATTCAAGGGAGTCTGAATACTTTCCGTCCCCACTGTACATAGCACAACATACACCTAGCATGGCATATACATAGCACAACATACACCTAGCCTGACATATACATTGCATGTCCTCCACATAGCACAACATATACGTAGCATGACATATACATTGGGTGTCCTCTACATAACGTGTCCTACACATGACATACACGTACAGTAGCATGTCCCACATATAGCACGTCCTGCACATAATGTTGTCCACAAAACATGTCCTATGCCTACAATTTTTTACCCATAGCATATCCTCCACAAATCATGAGTTGCACAGCAAGTCCTCCACATAGCATGTCCTATACACAGCATGTCCTACATAGCATGCCCTGTACATAAAATGCCATATAACATGTGTAGCGCTGGTAGATTTTTATCTACCGCTGATAGGTAAATTTAGTGGGTCGCTTATTATAGGAAGTTAGATTTGCCTCTGTTCCAGCTTGGCTGACGTTGCATGCAGTTCCACATTGTGCCGGTGGGTGTCGTTGTCACCATCGGCAGGTGTTGGAAAAGCAACGCGTTGAAGCGAATGAGTGCTCCTCTTTCCCGGAGATAACTCGGTGGAGGTGGTCCTCCGAGTTGCATTCTGGGAGAGGGTATTTATGGGACAGACGCCATGTTTTAGGGTTCGACAGGTATGCACTAGGATTACCACCTCGTGGTCCTCCGTTCCGGAGGCCCGCGTCGCTGCGGTGTGTGGGTGGGCCCAGAAGCCTGTCTGGGGCCTACCACAGCAGCAGCAGCGGAGGAATGGTCCTGAGCTGTCTATCCTGAGTGAAGAAGCTGGACAACCGAGAAGATCCCAGGGGAGGACCCGTCATGGAAGGATCATGCAGAGTGCTGGTCTGGAGAGGGGCCTGGTGACTCGGTTGGAGGATGCATTCTGAAGTAATCTTACAGTATAGTACTGCCGGGTTGGCTTAAAGGTTCAAGTACTGTATCTGACATTCATCACAAACCAATACATCCTGTGGCAGAGGATCGTACGGGTTTTATTCCAGATAAGTCTGTGGCAGAGACTTTTGTTCGTGCTACGTGCTGGCTGCTAGGTAAGTGAGAGATGTCTATCCAGGCGGGCAAAGATTGAATCCTACGAAAGGGGGACTATTCAATTGCAAGTGTTCAATTACAAAGAATGTTCTGAAGAAATATAACAGAAAGGTATTTGAGCTTCCCTGCAGCTTTCCTACTGCCTCTTTCCTGCTACTTCCCTTGTTCGTTTTATTAAAGCATTGGAAAACCTACTCAAGTGTTTGGTGCTTATATCATCCAGAGGTAAACTCAACGGAACCCTAGACCCGGTGAAACAGAGGTATCGAGAGTGAAGGTAACAAGCCTGCTTAAACCAGCAGCTCCACCGAGAGTTATTGCTACACATGACATACACATAAAGCAGCCCAAACATATGTGTAGTCATGTGTAGGACATCATGCTGCAGACACCCACTCCTGGCCAGAGACAGCACCTCGGATTGTAAGCACTTGTTGCTGTCATTATGGGATGGGGAGGGATTCTCATTAGGTGATCAGACAGTCGCTGGAAGGAAGAATGGCTTTAATTTGAGTGGGGTGGGTGGGGGAGGGGAGGAGGCAATTAGAGCAGCTGATAAAACTCCGCACCTTCCCCGGCCAGCCATCCTCATCATTTTCCGCGTCCTCTGTCATACTGTTGGTGTGGATGGAGGGATCACTATTGAGGCTGGCACCCCAGATTCCAGGTCAGTCTGCTCCTCATACTTCCTGTTTCCTCTCTCTCTTGGGCACAATGGAGAGAGAAAACAGGAAGTGACATCAAACTGAGATGTCAATCAAACCGCCCGGCCGTAGTAATATATACTACAAGCGCCGGGCGGAAGCTACTCGCCGCTTCGGAAAGCGCCGCAAAGCGAGCTAAACGCCCGCAAATGCAGCGCCACATCTGCAATCTTGTGATTGCATAGACGTGGCGCTTCCCATAAGTGCACTGTGTCTGGCGTCGCACTGTGTCCGGCGTCTGAACACAGTGCACTTAAGGACCTTTATTTATTTTTTTTTTAATATTTAAAGGGCCAGTATTAAATTTTTTTTGACATTTTTTTTTGGTAAGCCCCTATCTGATTTATGGTGAAGGTGTCACAACTGTGAATGTCTGAGCACTGCGCCGTCAGGATCGATCTATCCAGTGAGGGACACTGGCATGCATGAACTGTTTGCACTTTATTGATCAATTTATGAACTATAATAACTATAATAATAATATATTTTACACTTTTGCATAATGACATTTTTGGATTGAATAATATTTTGATTGGATTTTCTGTTCGCTTTAAAGGTTTTGCACTATGTTATATATGGTGTTTTGCATTTGGTAATTTTATTTAGGGCTGCACTTTTAGGATACACATAAATATGTTTGTCTATATATAAAAACATCAATAAATGTTTATTATTAATAAACGTAATTATTAAAAATAAATATTACATTTATTTGAAATTTCCTCAATTTTAAGTAACTGAGTTTTTGGCATTAGTCTTCTGTAATATATTGCAGAGCACCAATGGAAATGGGTGGGGCAGCAATATGAACCAATCAAAACCTGCTGCATTTTCTTGTGCCAGAAATGAACAAGCAGACAGGAGAAGATATCAAAGAAATGTCCTCAGTGGGTCACCAATAGAACCCCAAACCAATTCTAATTTTGACCATTCGTTGCTGAGATAATTTCAGATGTTTCATCCATGTTTCAATCTGATAATTTGGTAAATTTTTGAAGTTTCAAATGTGATATTTCATACTATGTTTCATCCTTGTATTTGGCATTTAGGAAAAGAATATTGTATTGAACCTTTCCTTTAAAGTATAAACCTGAAGCCTGTTTTGGGAAAAGTATTGCAAAAACCTGTTTTGTGATTGAGTCTGTCCCAGGGATGTGCAGTCAGGTGAGGCAGAGCCTTGTATTGCACAGTGGTCCACCTCTTTTATTTAAAGCCCTTTGTCACTTTTTTGTCTTTTTTTGTTTGTACACGGTTTTGCACGTGTGACTGGTAGGGTGTAGGTCCTCGGGCTTGCCCTGAAAGTCTTCAGAGGGAATGAACATGGCCTTCTGGCTTGGTTCGCCCTCTCTCATGGGGTCTCCCTTCGGGGGAGCCCCGCCTAGTACTTGGGTGGGTCTGTTTCGGCAGACGGCATGTGACACTGACAGGTGGCACTGATGACAGATGGCACTGATACATGGCACTGATGACACGTGACACTGACAGGTGGCACTGGGGACAGGTGGCACTGATAGGTGGCACTGGGGACAGATGGCACTGGGGACAGATGGCGATGGGGACATTTGGCACTGATAGGTGGCACTGGGGACAGATGGCGATGGGAACATTTGGCACTGATAGGTGGCACTGGGGACAGATGGCACTATGTTGTGTTGTGTAACTGTAACTAGTGTGAGTGTTCACTCACTGCTGCAGCACGGAAGCTCTCCCTCCTCACACGCTGTCTCTGTGTGAGGAGGGAGAGCCGGCGATGAGAGATGATCTCATATATTTACATATGAGATCACCTCCCATTGGACACTCCGATCGAGTTCTAAATGGCCGCTGTGATTGGCCATTTAGCACGATCTGTGATTGGCTGTGTCCAAGGGACACGGCCAACACAGAACTTCCCTGATGCGCGCCCGCGGCGGCGCGCAGAGGGGAAGTAATCAGGAGGACGTCCAGTGACGCCCTCCCGGCAATTGGGGTCCGCTCTGTAGCCGTTTTTCGGCTATAGTGTGGGCGCCGCGGGCCCCCTATTGGGCAGGGCCCATGGGCCTTAGCCCAGTCAAGCCCAATAGTAAGTCCAGCCCTGCCTGGGGGATCAGGGCAAGGTCCTTTGATTTCGGAGTACTTTATGTACACCCGTTGCACGTTTTGTGCTACACTCTTTATGTGTGTGTACTTTTTTTTTTGCACCGGGTGGAGTTTTTGGGAGTGTGTTCACACACTACGGGCTTTTAAAAAAAAAAAAAAGACATAATAATTTATTATTTATCTATTTACTGTGAAATATCTGGTTTGAAGTTCTAACTTCAAACTTCAGTAATTTGTCCGTTAAGCCACCTGCTTGAGTACAGTTTTTGAAAATATAGTACATTTCCTTAAAAATAATATATAATAATTATTTGTATATTACTTACTCATGGTATTTTATCCATTGCCACCCAGGCCAAGGGTTTTTTTTTTGGCAGATACCCTAGGGAATAAAATAGTGGTCGTTGCAACTTTTTATGTTACACGGTATTTGCACAGCAATTTTTCAAACGCTTTTTTTTGGGGGAAAAAAACTGTTTTGTGAATATAAAAAACCCACTAACGTTAGCCTGATTTTTTTGTATAATGTGAAAGATGATGTTACGCCAAGTAAATAGATACCTAACATGTCATGCTTTAACATTGCGCACACTTGTGGAATGGTGCCAAACTTCGGTACTTAAAGATCTCCATAGACGATGCTTTACATTTTTTTACAGGTTACATGTTTAGAGGTACATAGGAGGTCTAGTGCTAGAATTATTGCTCTCGCTCTTATGTTCGTGGCGTATGTAACCTGTGTGTATCTGGCTATGATACTAGCCAGTGCCTCACCAACCACTGACCTCACCGCACGTCCCTGGTCTGTCCAGTGGGTATGCTGGGATTGTTTTGTCAGGTAGTATGTCTGTCTAGGCTTCACCTGCTCAGAAGAGATTTCTATGGAATTCATATCTCAATATAAATGAATATGAGCTATTTACAGAAAGTGTGATGTAGCATAACTCCTACATGGAAACATAGACTTCTGAGGGAGTGTATTTACACATTTCTTAAGAAAAAGGTTTATAGTAATAGTACTATGCAAATTCCTGTTAAGTCTGTATTTTTTTTTTGAAGAGCAAGATAACATCTGTATTCATCCAAGAATTTCCTTGCTTTCTATATTAGAAACAATACAGTGGCTTTCCTGAATCCCTCTCAAGTTTTCAGAGCCATTAAGATTACTTACCAGCTGGGAATAATTAGATTCTAGGAAAAAGAAAACAGGCATTTCCTTTAAAGAATAACACCCCTGGAAAGTCATTTACAGTTAATCTTGGTCTACCAGACTGGGCACCAAGTCTGTGCACCTTCTCTCTGAGGATTACTTATGGCTTACTACTTACTAGTGTACTGACTGGAAGCACAATAAACTCTGTTAATGGCTTGCAAACCGGAGTCAGTAGACTAAGGTGTGAAATAGTGGTATTCAACGCTAACCAAGTCATTACTGAATGATTAAAATTATATATGAATGCCCCAAGTGTTTGCTAAATTTTGAGTAGTTTGTAACAAGGCCACTAAACTTGTAAATAGGTGTTAGTACCGCTTTTAGGGACACCACTCCCCTAGGTGATGCTAGTGGATGGAGTACTGTGGCGTATACAGTATATTCTGGTGTGGATGGGGCCCCCAGCAGAAGGAGGATGGAAACTGGCTACCCCTGACTTGCAGCACATAGGTTTGAAGCCAGGAGAGTAATAGGCATTTTGACCCTATGCCCAGAAAGTGACTACATGTGAATGCACACTGCTAGGGAACTCATGAAAGAACATATGGAAAGATGGCTGGATTTTAATAGTCTGAGTCGGTGGCACAGATGTGCTCTGTACTGTAAAGGGAAGAAAGGTATAGTTGAGAAGATGTTGAAGTTCTTGACCATGTTGTTACAAAGTAAATTGTTGAAAAAGCATCCTGCGTTGACATTCTTTAATCAAGGAAGTGGGCCTCAGGTCAGGCAATTGTACTGTGAGATGTACGGCCTAAGGCTTGGAGTATGTGTTACACAATATGGCAAAGTATTTTCTAAAGTCAGGTATGTACGTACCCTATCCCATGAAGATGTGGGGCTGAGCCCCAGTCAGCTTGGTGTAAAGTGGTCGTTTACAAACTTACTTTATATCACAACGGCATAGTTAGACTGAGAGCATCAAGAAGGCATCATAGGACCAAACAGTAAGGCTTAGCGAAATTGGGGCCCATCCCTGAATTGCAAGGGTTAAATCCTCACTTAGTCTAGAGGTTTAGGGATAAGCTAGTTACCCTCTCCCTCGGTCCAACAGGTTGCCGCATTGTTCTCTTCTACCCGAAGTGGGATGTGGGGTTTCCCTCTGCCTCATCATGCACAGTGCACCTTGAACTGTATGTGAAGGAGGTGAACATGCAACCTCAGCTGAGAGTGCTTCAGACAGGTGGCAGCACTGGACACATGGAAGGAGGGAGTCTGCCTGATCCAGGAATATGATAAAGTATTACACCTTATCCCTGAACCTGTTAGTAGGGCTTTAAAAATCACAATGTTAGATTTTACTTTTCACAGTAAATTTCTAATTTGGTATTTGCAGCTGAGATGTTAGCACAATGCAAATTGTTATACTTTTAATTTTTTTGTGTGTCACGGGCACAAGTTTTTCTTTTTTCCTTGTGAAAATAACGTCCAAGGGCAGGGATGAGAATATTTGCAGTGTGAGACAAAGCAGCCAGCAAGGGGAATCCAAGAATCAGAGAACTGTCCAGAAGGCAGAATCAGGAGAACAGTCAGAAACAAAGACACAGCAAAGAACCAACAAGTTTAATGCATAGGGACTGACACAGCACCCTTAGGCCAGTTGCACACAGGCGTAATAATTTAGTGATGTTTACTCAGGAACTGGTTAACAGAAAGTCCCTGAGTAAAAAAGCTATGTGTAAAGACCTGAGTATTGTTGACTATAAGCGAGTATAGGTGCGTAAGCATATCGATGAGTAAAAATCTTCTTCCTTGCCAGTGTTGTAATATACTCATTTATACTCGCATAACAATGCTTATAGCCGTGTAAACACATGTATGTGAGTAAATTACTGCACTCAGATGTTCTATTTTTCTTTTACTGCTCTGTACTCAACGCTGTATTACCAGTCTTTACTCAGCTGTGTGCATGGTTCCATAGACAACAATGCCTCTCTTTTAGAATCAGTAAAGAAGGCGGCGTTTTTTACACCCATGTGCAAGAGACCTAAGAGAAGTCAGATGAGTAGGTTTGTGGACCTACTGTAACTGCCTTCCCTGTACATCCAGTTATTTTCATGGCTATGTGCCTGCCTCAAGGTTTACAGCATTTCCAGATGGCAGGTGAGGGTTCTAGGTAGTGATGAGCCAAACATACCTGGGTTTGGTTCAAGCAGCAATTGGCGAGCATCAGATAAGTTTGGAAATCAAATCTGAACTCCTTTGAACTCAATCAGAGCTAAATCTGTAAAATCAATAATAGCAATTTTCTTGACTATTAGGTTACAGATTGTAAACCAAATGTCATGGGGGCTGGACACTGACTTTGGGGACATGTACTTATGCAAAAAAAAAGTGTTTTGGGTGCACAGTGTTTTTATTTTGTATTTTTTTGAAAGATGCAGTGAGGTGCTGCAAGAAAGAGGCAGCTTTAGAATGGACTATCAGCAACAACTGCCTGATGCACTCTAATCTCCCTGATCTAAAAGAGTATAAATTTAAAAAAAATAAGAAACACCCAATTAGCAGCATAGCTGGCTAGCAATCCATTGTGGACAGATAATTGTCTTTGGTGTACAGATCTGTGCACACTACAAAACTCAGCTTGTTAACCACTTCAGCCCGGAAGGTTTCACCCCCCCTTCATGGCCAGGCCATTTTTTGCGATACGACACTGACAATTGCGCGGTCGTGCAACACTGTATCCAAACAAAATTTGTGTCCTTTTTCTCCACAAATAGAGATTTCTTTTGGTAGTATTTGATCACCTCTGTGGTTTTTATTTTTTGTGCTATCAACAAAAAAACCCGACAATTTTGAAAAAAAAAAAAATATATATTTTTTACTTTCCGTTATAAAACACATCCAATAAAAAAAATCATAAAAAAATCTGAATTCTTCATTAGTTTAGGCCAATATGTATTCTGCTACATGTTTTTGGTAAAAAAAATTCCAATAAGCGTATACTGATTGGTTTGTGCAAAAGTTATTGCGTCTACAAACTATGGGATATTTTAATGGCATTTTTACTAGTAATGGCGGCGATTAGCGATTTTTAACAGGACAGCGACATTGCGGCAGACAAATCGAACACTAAGTGACACTTTTTTGGAATCAGTGACACTAATACAGTGATCAGTGGTAAAAAAGATGCACTGTCACTGTATAAACAGTGCTGGTGCTAGACTATTTTGCGCCTTAAGCAAGACCAGCTACTTGCTCCCCCCCCCCAAAAAAAAGCTCCTAACTGTGGGAATATGGTGGAGGGCTGGATGGGGGAAGTTATCTATGTAACTGGTAGCAGTATGCCCTGGGTTTGTCAATATTTACCCACAATCCAGTATCCAATATTTGCCCACTATATTATCTACATGAGAGAGGGGGGGATGAGAGAGAGAGGAAATTGGGAATGAGAGAGAGGGGGGTTGTGGATGAGAGAGGGGATTGGGGATGAGAGAGAGGGGGGGATTGGGGGAGAGAGAGGGGGGGTTGGGGGTGAGAGCAAGGGGGGATTGGGGATGAGAGAGAGAGGGGGTGTGTGAAAGAGGGATGAGAGGGGAGGATGAGAGAGAGGGGAGATTGTGGATGAGAGAGGGGATTGGGGATGAGAGAGAGGGGGGATCGGGGAGGAGGTAGAGAGAGGGGGGGCTGAAAGATGAATGAGAGGGGAGGATGATAGAGAGGGGGGATTGTTGATGAAAGAGAGGGGGATTGTGGATGAGAGAGAGGGGGGATTGGGGGAGAGAGAGGGGGGATTAGGGGTGAGAGGAGGGGTTGGGGATGAGAGGGGGGTTGGGGATGAGAGAGAGAGGGGGTGTGTGAAAGAGGGGTGAGAGAGAGAGGGGGGATTGAGGATGAGAGAGGGGATTGGGGATGAGAGAAAAGAGGGACTGGTGATGAGAAACAGAGGGGATTGGGGATGGGAGAGGGGATTGGGGATGGGAGAGGGGATTGGGGATGAGAGAGGGGGGATTGGGGATGAGAGAGAGGGGGGATTTGGGATGAAGGAGAGGGGGCGGGTGTGAAAGAGGGATGAGAGAGAGGGGGGATTGTGGATGAGAGAGGGGATTGGGGATGAGAGAGAAGAGGGATTGGTGATGAGAGACAGAGGGGATTGGGGATGGGAGAGGGGATTGGGGATGAGAGAGGGGGGATTGGGGATGAGAGACAGAGGGGATTGGGGATGAGCGGGCGGGTGTGAAAGAGTGATGAGAGAGGAGGATGAGAGAGAGGGAGGATTGTGGATGAGAGAGGGGATTGGGGATGAGAGAGAGGGGGATTGGAAATGAGAGAGGGGATTGGGGATGAGAGAGAGGGAGGATTGGGGATGAGAGAGAGGGGGGATTGGGGATGAGGTAGAGAGGGGGGGTTGAAAGACGGATGAGAGGGGAGAATGAGAGAGAGGGGGGATTGTGGATGAGAGAGAGGAGGGATTGGGGGAAAGAGAGGGGGGAATTAGGGGGAGGGGGGGTTGGGGATGAGAGAGAGAGGGGGTGTGTGAAAGAGGAATGAGAGGGGGGATTGAGGATGAGAGAGAAGAGGGATGGTGATGAGAGAGAGAGGGGATGAGAGAGAGGGGATTAGGGATGAGAAAGAGGGGGTATTTGGGATGAGGGAGAGGGGGCGGGTGTCAAAGAAGGATGAGAGGGGAGGATGAGAGAGGGGGTAATTGGGGATGAGAGAGAGGGGGGAATGTGGATGAGAGAGAGGGGGGTTGTGGATGAGAGAGGGGGAGATTGTGGATGAGAGAGAGGGGAGATTGGAAATGAGAGAGGGGATTGGGGATGGGAGAGAGGGGAATGGGGATGAGAGAGAGGGGGGATTTTAGTTGAGGGGGGGAGGTGTGAAGGAAGGATGAGAGGGGAGGATGAGAGAGAGGGGGGATTGTGGATGAGAGAGGGGATTGGGGATGAGAGAGAGGGGGGAATGTGGATAAGAGAGAGGGGGGATTATGGATCAGAGAGAGGGGGGATTGTGGATGAGAGGGGGGATTGTGGATGAGAAAGAGGGGGGATTGAGGATGAGAGAGAGAGAGGGGATTGGGGAAGAGAGAGAGGGGGGATTGTGGATGAGAGGGGGGATTGTGGATGAGAGAGAGGGGGGATTGAGGATGAGAGAGAGAGAGGGGATTGGGGATTAGAGAGAGGGGATTGTGGATGAGAGAGAGGGGGGATTTGGGATGGTGGGTGTGAAAAAGGATGAGAGGGGGGAATGAGAGAGAGGGGAGATTGTGGATGAGAGAGGGGATTGGGGATGAGAGAGAGGGGGGATTGGGGATGGGGGTGTGAAAGAAGGATGAGAGGGGAGGATGAGAGAGAGAGTGATTGTGGATGAGAGAGGGGATTGGGGGTGAGAGAGAGGGGGGGATTGTGGATGACAGAGAGAGGGGATTGGGGATGAGAGAGAGGGGGGATTGTGGATGAGATAAAGGGGGGATTGTGGATGAGATAAAGGGGGGATTGTGAATGAGAGAGAGGGGGGGTTGTAGATGAGAGAGAGGGGGGGTTGTAGATGAGAGAGAGGGGGATTGTAGATGAGAGAGAGGGGGGGTTGGGGGAAAGAGAGGGGGGATTAGGGGTGAGGGGGGGTGGGTGGGGATGAGAGAGAGAGGGGGTGTGTGAAAGAGGGATGAGAGGGGGGGATTGAGGATGAGAGAGAAGAGGGATTGGTGATGAGAGAGAGAGAGGGGATTGGGGATGGAAGAGGGGATTGGGGATGAGAGAGAGGGGATTTGGGATGAGGGAGAGGGGGCGGGTGTGAAAGAAGGATGAGAGGGGAGGATGAGAGAGGGGGTAATTGGGGATGAGAGAGAGGGGGGATTGGGGATGAGAGAGAGGGGGGATGTGCATGAGAGAGAGGGGAGTTGTGGATGAGAGAGGGGGAGATTGTGGATGAGAGAGAGGGGAGATTGGAAATGAGAGAGGGGATTGGGGATGGGAGAGAGGGGGGATTTTAGTTGAGGAGGGGAGGTGTGAAGGAAGGATGAGAGGGGAGGATGAGAGAGAGGGGGGATTGTGGATGAGAGAGGGGATTGGGGATGAGAGAGAGGGGGGATTGGGGATGAGAGAGAGGGGGGAATGTGGATGAGAGAGAGGGGATTATGGATGAGAGAGAGGGGGGATTGAGGATGAGAGAGAGAGAGGGGATTGGGGATTAGAGAGAGGGGATTGTGGATGAGAGAGAGGGGGGATTTGGGATGGTGGGTGTGAAAGAAGGATGAGAGAGGAGAACGAGAGAGAGGGTGATTGTGGATGAGAGAGGGGATTGGGGATGAGAGAGAGGGGGGAATTGGGATGGGGGTGTGAAAGAAGGATGAGAGAGGAGGATGAGAGAGAGGGTGATTGTGGATGAGAGAGGGGATTGGGGGTGAGAGAGAGGGGGGATTGGGGATGAGAGAGAGGGGGGGGGGATTGTGGATGAGAGAGAGAGGGGATTGGGGATGAGATAAAGGGGGGAATTGGGGATGAGAGGGGGGGTGGGGATGAGAGAGAGAGGGGATTGAGGATGAGAGGGGGGGTGGGGATGAGAGAGGGGATTGGGGATGAGAGAGAGAAGGGATTGAGGATGAGAGAGGGGATTGGGGATGAGAGAGAGAGGGGATTGAGGATGAGAGAGGGGATTGAGGATGAGAGAGGGGGGGTGGGGATGAGAGAGTGGATTAAGGATGAGAGAGGGGATTGAGGATGAGAGAGAGGGGATTGAGGATGAGAGGGGGGGGGTGAGGATGAGAGAGGGGATTAAGGATGAGAGAGGGGATTGAGGATGAGAGGGGGGGGTGAGAGAGAGAGGGGATTGAGGATGAGAGAGGGGATTAAGGATGAGAGAGGGGATTGAGGATGAGAGGGGGGGTGAGAGAGAGGGGATTGAGGATGAGAGAGGGGATTGGGGATGAGAGAGAGAGGGGATTGAGGTTGAGAGAGAGGATTGGGGATGAGAGGGGGGATTGTGGATGAGAAAGAGGGGGGATTGGGGATGAGAGAGAGGGGCCCCTAGCCCTATCTGCAGTCCCTTCTGTGCACCCCTTGTCCCAGTCTGTGGGTAAGTGTGTGTTATGCCCGGTACCTCCTTCCATAGGCATTCACACTGACCAGCAGCAGGCCCTTCTCCTTCTGACTGGTGAGGATGGGGGTGCTCTGCTCTATGCCATTAGACCACGGCTGTCCCGGGTTACGGGTAGCAGTCCCTGGCTGCATGCGCCTTTCCCCGAAGGGGGCCACGATCCGCCTGTCCTTGCTGCTGTCAGAGCTGGGAGTGGAGAGGAGGTTTGAGGAATCCAGCCTCTGGGTGGTGCTGCTGTGTCGGGGGTTGCTGCGCCTGCCGCTCCTCACCTCTCTGGTGGTCAGGGAGCTTTTCTTCTCCCTCCCGGGCACTCGCTTCTCCCTACTCCCGCCGCAGCGCCGCTACTGATCCAGGCCTGTACAGCGTGAGGGACACACAGTCAGCAGGCTCCGCACTATTCTGGCGGAGCCGCTCCAGCCGCGGCTGCTGCTGGGCATACAAACTACATGGGTGATCCATCCATCCGGGCCGGCCTGCACCCTTCCTAGGCTAGCCAGCAGTGTGCCTCCAGGTGGCAGTGCGCCCTAGGTGGCTGCCTAGTTCGCCTGGTGTATGAATGAGACTGGCAGGGAAGGGGTTAACATCAGGGGCGATCAAAGGGTTAAGTGTGCTTCTAGGGAGTGATTTCTAACTGTGTAGGGGATGGTTTAACTGGAGGAAGAGATAGATCTGTGTTTCTGATTAGCAGGAACACAAGATCTCTCTCTTCCTCTCTGACAAAATGGCTGTCTGCCTTGTTTACACACAGACGGCCGTTCTGCCTCTCCAGTGAATGATCGGCAGGTCCCAGCGGATATCATGGCCACCGGACCAGCTGATTGGCCAATCACAGCAGGAGCGAATCGCCCACAGCACGCACCCCAGACCCCAAAGAGGAAAAAGCATACAGGTATGTGCCCTGGCACAGTAAATGTGCAGTGGGCAGTCTGTAAGCGGTTAAAGTAGATGTAAACCCAACATGATATCATTTGGAATGAATATTTTTATTGTAATCACTAGCTTCCTCTTCCATCCACCCTGCAGGGATATCAGATTTGTGTGAGCCGTGGTGCGGCAGAGACCGGGTGTCATTCCTTGAGCCACATTCCTGAGAGATCATCATCATAATTATTATCCTTATCATCATCCCCATCCTCTTCTGTTCCAGTGTGGTGATAGCCCAGTCTTATAGACACTGTGTATAGACATCATTGTTTCCTGCACACATTACCATCTTTAGTTCAAGGATCTGTTCCAGCACATCATAAAAACTATACACAGACATCTATGCTGCCCATTGTTCTGCTGTTGCTTGTGTAGCCTGCAATTCAGAGACATTGTGCAGTGTTATTAATGTGGAGTTGTCTCCCTCTAGTGTTGGCTGGACTCTATGTGTCATTTCCTTTTCTTTTGGCAAAACTTAGAGCAAAGCATCATGGGATGGGTAGTTGCTTAAGTTTCAATGACAGCAGGACTGATCTGAACTATGACTACAAGAATGCTGAGAGGAAAGAACAGACTGCTGGGAGAGGATATAAGAGGGCTGGTCGCGGCCTGCATCGCCCTCTTGGGATGCCGGTTTGACTCTGCCAGCAGGAGGTCTGTGTGACAGTGAGCTGCTGTGATTTTTTTTTTTGCATAAACAATTTATGGAAATTTTTTACAGGGATACATAACAAAGAAAGCGGGGTGATAGGGTACACGCATAATACCTATATTACAAGGATATAAGCGTATAAACTTATGCTGGAATTCCAGCTGAGATATCCCAGGTTGCACGAGCAGATAAAAAAAAAATTAAAAAAAGGAAAAAAGAAGGGCAGGAGGCGGAGCCTAGCAGAGCAGACATGCATTGTTAGAGCTCCACACCGCTGAGGAGAGAAGAGAAGGACAAAGCGGAGCCTGCAGGCTCAAAAGGTATCCATTTGAACCTTTTTGCCCCAGGGAACAAACTGTGAAAGTTTGGGCAGGAAATATGGTACTGGGAGGAAACCGTGGCAGAAATAAAAATCACCTCCCAAAGAGCTCACAGGCACTCACTGCAGCTGAAGCAGCTCCAGTCACCTCACAAGATACAGCATCAGGGCGCTCTCACAGACAGAAAATGTCACAGCAAGACTCTCCATTTGAGTCAGATGCAGAACAAATCCTCTCACAAACTTCTCCACAAGCCTCCTCAGTATCCCCAGTAATATTATTACAATTTGAAAAGATGCTTCATAAGGCTTTAAAACAAACCTCAGACCAAATAACAAAAAGCCTAACCAAAGAAATAAGAGAGCTGGGAAACCGCACCGCAGCCTTAGAAATAAAAATGGATGAAATTGAAATTACAACCCAAGAAAATATAACAGAATTGGAACAATTAAAAAAAGAGAATTTAATACTTCAAACTAAGCTCGAAGATTACGAAAATAGAGCCAGACGTTCAAACTTGCGCATAAGGGGAATACCTGAAACTGTGACAGACCTGCAATCTACTATTACTGCTCTATTACAAGAACTAAAGCCAGATATCCCTATTGAACGTTTAGAACTGGACAGAGTACACAGAGCCCTCACAGCCAAAAAGAAAGATGGACCCCCACGTGATATAATCACAAAATTTCATTATTACAGAACGAAAGAACAAATACTAATTGCTGCAAGAGAAAAAAAGGAACTTAATTTTCAAGGACACAATTATCAAATTTTTGCTGACCTATCCCAAATTACTATTACTAAAAGACGATCCATGAAACCCCAACTAATGGAACTGCAACGCCACAACATTATGTATCAATGGGGCTTCCCCTTTTCAGTCAGATTTAACTACCAAGGTACAATTTACAGAAGCAGATCAGCAGATGAACTACAACAAACCCTTTTAAAATTAAATCTGACAGAACCCACAAGCAGCAACACTCCCACACGCAGAAGAATGGCGTCATCTTCACCTTCAGGCAGCACCCAGAAAATTTCAGAACAAAATGGGAATCATCATTCTCACAAAAGAGGCCGTTATGCCACATCATCCATGGACCAAGAAGATTCAATGGACTGACATCCTAATTCCTGATATCTCTTCATTTGATATACTAAGAGATGGTTCTCTATAAAAAACCTATATTTATAACTGAATGTAACTGCATTCTGATAGTCACACACTGTGTGGGATCATGTTACATTCCAGTTATATTTCTTATTACTTCTGATTCATATAGCCTTAGAATATATAAGTGAAATAAGGAAATTCTTGTTCAGTTATATATTATCAGGTAATAACAATAGATTTATTACTTTTTAGGACAAATATGTTCAATAATCCAGAAGTAATGGAAGCTTTTTCTTTCTTTTCTTAAAACAAATATATTATTACCTAACTAGTTCCTAGAATTATGTTTTTGTTTATTCTAATCTGAAGCAATACAACCTCAATTTTATGAGTTAACATATCTAAACAGTTACATATGAATAAAATATGTAATTGTTTACTCTAAAAGGGTTAAAATCCCAAAATAATTCAAACTATCTTCATCAATACCAAAGTTATTAACAGTACCTTTCTAACTGAATTATTTAGCCTAGGGCAAGACTAACCATATACAACCACCCTGGAATAAATAATTTCAACAAAAACTATATTCTGCACTCCAATTAATGAAACATCATTTTGATGTCTTTTGACATAGCACTTCTCTCCTGTAAGCGGAAGATCCGTGTACCCCCATTAGCCCTCCTCATTCTCCCAACCATATTATGTGGGAGTGTGACGAAGGCACTTATTCCCCTGAGAGATTATATGAGAGAATATTTATTCTCTTTCATGGGTAAATTGTGATTACTTGCAAAAAATAATTTATACAATGTATCATCTAATCTCATATGTTTTTTGTTTACTCTTTACTCCAGAATTCACTGGTTTCTTTTCTATCTATTCATCTCTTCAGTCCACACAGGTTGATCTGCGCAGTCAGCTCTGCATAACAAAAAGTAAGTCAAAACTATTTGATCTATTGCCATGGCACCACTGAATATACTTTCCCTGAATGTTCAGGGAATAAATGTCCCACAAAAAAGGACCAAAGCCTTCCGTACTTTCCATAACAAGAAGGCTCACATAGTATGCCTCCAAGAAACACACTTTACCAAAGATTCTACTCCAAAATATATTTCTCCTTTTTATCAACAAATTTACACGGCTTCTGCCTCTACCAAGCAAAGGGGAACTCTAATTACATTTCACCGATCCACACCATTCACCTTATCATCAGAAATTAAAGACCCAGAAGGTAGATACCTGATACTCATGGGTTATATAATGGATACAGCAATCACGGTGATTTCCTACTACGCTCCTAACAAACAACCTACACCATTCCTCTCACATATATTACAAGTGATTAATACACACAAAATAGGAACAGTGATAATGTGTGGGGATTCGAACCAGGTCCTCCTCCCATTTCTAGATAAATCACCTTTTACACCATCCAAAATAACCTCTAGATTACCTTTTTCTCAACTTCTTTCCAAATACAATCTGGTAGATTCATGGAGAGAAAGTAACCCAATGAAAAAGAAATTCACTTATTTCTCGCACCCTCATCAAACCTTCACCAGAATAGATCATATTTTTCTAACAATAGGAATGATACCAGAAATTATTGCATCAGATATAATTCCGATTCCGTGGTCTGACCATAATGCAGTATACACTACTATAGCCTCAGCCATACCAAAAGCGCATGACCCAACGTGGTACTTACCGGACATAATGCTCAAACACCCACTACATCAGATGGCCATTGAACAAGCTTTAAAGGAATACATATCAATTAATAATACAACAGACATCTCCCCAATAACACTGTGGGAAGCTCATAAGCCTGTCTTGCGTGGTACAATACAAAGACAAATGGCACTATTTAAACGGGAACGCAAAAATCTAGCAAAAAAACTAGAACTCAATTTTAATGCAGCCTACATATCATTTCAAAATAATCCATCTCAGAGTACAAAATCTCATCTGGAAAAATCTAGATTGGAATACGATCTATTTCTCACTGAGTCAGTTGATAAATCCCTCAAACGCTCCAAACACAATTTCTACATGAATACAAAC
This sequence comes from Aquarana catesbeiana, assembly GCF_042186555.1. Classification (NCBI taxonomy): domain Eukaryota; kingdom Metazoa; phylum Chordata; class Amphibia; order Anura; family Ranidae; genus Aquarana; species Aquarana catesbeiana. The sequence continues at coordinate 273,663,135 of NC_133330.1, read as the reverse complement.
AAACCAGGTACATATTTGGCTCGGGCATTAAATTCAACTAACAAATCTTTCAAACCAATACGTTTGAAATTATCAAAAAATGTTTACACTTGTAATCCAGTTAAAATAGTTCATAAATTTCACTCACATCTCGCAACTTTATACAAGACAAACAATGAATTTAATCCTACAGAAGCTGAATCCTTCTTCTCAAAAATAACCTTACCTGAGTTATCTCAGAATCAAAAAAGCAGTTTGGATGAGCCTATAACTATAGATGAAGTTGCTAACGCCATAAAAGACCTAAAACTTAACAAAAGACCAGGCCCAGACGGCTACTCGGCTTTATACTATAAAACATTCTCAGAAATACTCTCTCCCATTCTCACTGAAACTTTTAACAAACTTCTAGATGGACATTCTTTTCGGCAAGAAACACTAATGGCAATTGTTTGTATGATCCCAAAACCCCTTTCTGATGATACTTCCTGTGTGAATTATCGGCCTATCTCTCTGTTAAACCTCGATATTAAATTATTAGCAAAAATAATAGCAAAACGCCTCAATAGCATTATAGGAAAATTAATACATAGAGATCAAGTAGGCTTCATGCCAAATAGACAGGCAGGCGATAATATACGCAGGGCAGTGTTATTGGCACATATTGTTAAAAAACGGAAAATCCCTTTATGTTTTCTATCTCTCGATATTAAGAGGGCATTTGACACAGTATCCTGGCAATATATGCAATATTCATTACAAAAATGGGGTTTTGGACCCCACTTTTTAACATGGATCAAAGCATTATATAATAAACCCAAAGCCTATATAAAATATGCTGGATACAAATCTGAAGCCTTTAATATCGAAAGAGGTACCCGACAGGGTTGCCCATTATCTCCCTTATTATTTGCCCTTATACTCGAACCCATGGCCCAATACATCAGAACAAACCAAACTATAACTGGCATTGAAGTAGGAGGTATTACACACAAATTATGTATATTTGCAGACGATATATTACTTTTTCTATCATCACCACAGGTCTCTGGTCCTAACTTAATACCAGCTCTTGATGGATTTGCAGCCCTATCCGGCCTTATGATTAATCCTAAGAAATGCCTAGTGCTTAATATTTCACTCACAAACATGGAATTGATCCCGGCTAGGGCTGCACTCCCATTCACATGGGCAGAAAAATCAATCCCATATCTTGGAATTCATTTAACAGCATCTCATTCTGACTTATTCTCAACCAATTATCCTCCTGTATTAAGACAGATCACAAATCTAATAAAACAATGGTCGCAACTTCCTTTATCCTGGATAGGGAAGATTAATGCAATCAAAATGACTATTCTACCCAAATTGCTTTATCTATTCAGAGTCCTCCCTATTCCAATTCCTTCCTATTTTTTGAGAATAGTACAAAAAAGAGCAACTTCGTTTATATGGGGCTCTTCTAAATCACGTATACCTATACACACACTACATCTTCCCAAAAATAAAGGAGGCCTGGGATACCCTAATTTTACTAACTACTACAGAGCAGCACACTTGGCCAGTCTGTCCAAATACCATGCAAAACAGGAAATCCCATTATGGGTATTTATAGAGGCTTCAGAAAATGACCCTCTATTAATATCAAATTTATTATGGCTTGATCCTAAAGACCGCTTTAAAATTCATAATCCCATAACTAAACACTTCTTATCTCTCTGGGATAAACTAAAAACCAAATATCAGTTACAATCTCCACACAATCCTCTCCTTTCTTTTATCAGAAATCCGGCCTTTTATCCGGCATGGATCTACCCAAATTCTTTTAAAGCTTGGACAACATCAGGCATTCAGACACTAAATGACTTCATAGCATCTAAATCATTCCTTTCATTCCCATCGCTTAGAGAAAAATATGATCTACCAAACTCTGAGATATTTAGATATCTCCAAATCAAAAATTTCTATACACCATTCCTAAAGGGGGATACACCTTTATCCCAATTATCCATTTTTGAATCAATCTGTACAAAAGATCCATTTGCTAAAGGTACAATTTCATCACTTTATAATCAATTATATGGAGTAGCAAATCTTAATAGACCCTCTTACGTTCAGAGGTGGGAGGAGGACCTGGGACGAACTTTAGAAGACACGGACTGGTCTAATATATGGCTCACATCTAAGTCATCTTCACCCAACATCTTGGCACTGGAGACAAATTATAAAGTCCTAACTCGCTGGTACCTTGTACCCGCTAGAGTGGCAAAATATTCACCTAATACCTCAGCTCTTTGTTTTCGAGGATGCCCCGAAATAGGCACATATTTACACATATGGTGGACGTGCCCAGTAATCCAAACCTTCTGGAAGGAAGTCTTCGTGATTGCATCTAAAATATTTAAAAAAATAATACAACCAGATCCATATTTAACTTTACTTAATCTAAAACCGGAATGGTTAACACTCTCTCAATTCAAACTTATGATCCAACTAATAACGGCTGCAAAACAAACAGTGGCCAAGGCATGGAAATCTCCTACATTGGTACTAGCAGAAACAATTCACAGAATGAATAATACAATGTCCCATGCTAAGATGGTAGCCATCGATCAAAATCAAATTCCAAAATTTGAAAAACTTTGGCATCCTTGGATAAAACAACAGTTCCTGTCAAATTTCAATGACTCTGTCCTGTTGCCATGGTAACAGATTAAATGACTTACAGAGACACCCATTCTAAGGCTTCAAAGAGAACTAAAAAGAATAATAAACTGACGAGCGGGACAACCTTGTGGACCATACCTCTACCTTTCAACCCTTTTTCTGCTTTCTCTTTCCTTTTCTCCACCTTACGATTAAAGCTCATTATCAGAATTTATTTGACCTATATACACTCTACTTGTAAACAATATGTATAGTAGGTATAAATCATTTAAATACCTACAAAAGTAACTAAGGAAATGATATATATCTTTAATTTACGTTTACGTGAACCCAATGTTTAATATTTGAAATTTCATGATATTTACCTATATAAACCCTACTGTAAAACAATGAGCTTACTTTATAGATCCTTGTAAACTTACTTTATGTATCTTTATGTATCTTTATAGCATTGTATACTCAATAAACTTCTTTTGACAAGGAAAAAAAAAAAAAAAAAGAGTAAATACAGTTGATTGATAATAAATGGCTTCAGCCAAACACTAAAAAAAAAAAAAAAAAAAAAGGAAAAAAGAACCCGTGTAGGTAATCCAACACTAGACAAAAACTAAGAAATCCAATAACAACAGGAAAATAACAGGTGAAATAGTATCCAATTTGTACAAATGAGCGCATCAAGGTTAGGTAATGGTAACATATCTTCTTTGTGAGAAATGACACGTTAAGGATAGCCCTTATAGCTCATTCCAAGTGCTTCCTATATGGGCAGGTCAAACGGGGGGGGGGGGGGGGCAGAAGGGAAAAAAAAAGGGGGGGGCTCGTCTGGGTTTAGAGAATCAGAGAATAAATTGGGTATATGGGGCAAGTTAGATCTAGAGCGGACAATGAGAAGGGGTGAGGATATCACCAACTAACCTCTCCTTTGCCTGAAAATTCAAAAGGAAATGCAGTATTATTCCTGAAATATACTTATTGACTACTTAGAACGACGAACCATAAATAATTAGTGGGTACGTCTTGTTGCCTCAAGCATAAGTTCCTCAAAAGGAAGGGAGTTCTTAAAAGACAACCAAGATTCCCAAATGGCAGTGAATTTGTCAGCTTTGTCCAAGGAAATGTAAATCAGCTCCTCCATCTCCGCTATGCGATTGATTCGCTGAATCCATTCTATTATTGAAGGTGGGGATGTCGATCGCCAATGCACTGGCACACTCATCCTGGCAGCATTGACCATATGCATTGCGATCGATTTGTAATAGCGTTTTTTGGGAAGCTTAGACAAATGCAGAAGATATTGCGCTGGTGAGAAATCTAGCTTAAGAGATGATACTTTCCCTATAATCTCATGTACTTTAAGCCAGAATGACTGCAACCCTGGGCAGTTCCACCAGATGTGATTCCTTACCGCAATGCAGGCACTGATCAGATATGGAGGGGTAGTATTTATGTAGCAAGTCTGGGGTTCTGTACCAACGTGAGCATATTTTGAAACCATTCTCTGGTACCTAAACATTTAAAGATCCCTTGTGAATATAGAGATTAATACGATCCCAGTCTTCCTCATCTGTCTCCACCCCCAAGGCAGAATCCCAATAAGTGCGATCCGTGCAAAACAATGCCGAGGGATTCCCAAACAGGGAGGCATAGATACACGAGATAACATGCGACTGAGGCTCTGCCCGGGAGCAAAGAGATTCCAAGACTGTAGTAGGCTTGGTGAACTTCTCCCTACTAGCTGGAGCATCAAGAAAATGCTTACTGTAAGTTGCATATAAGACCAAAATGGAAATGCTCCCGTTTTGGAAATTTCTGCTAGTTCTAATTGTCGCATAAAGCGACCTCTGCGAAAAAATTGTTTGGCCAACATCTCCTCATAGGGCCACTCCGCTCACGCAAATGCTCCAGATAAACTTTGGGTTGCCTCTAATTGGAGTGATGGAGCACAGTTTATCAAACGCGTGAAGAGTGGCACTGACGAGGGGATGGGCCATGGCCTGAGGAGATACTTTGTTTCTAGATATCCAAGGGACCTGTCGTAGATTAGAATTCAAGATCAAGTTCTCAAGGATCACCACCCTTTGTATTTGGCATGTACATTCCAGTCCATCCGAGCGAGGTGAACCGCCCAATAATAGCGCTGAATGTCAGGCAGGCCAATACCTCCGCTCAGTTTCGGCAAGACTAGCTTTGCCCAACGTATCCGAGCTGGTTTGCTGCCCCAGAGAAAAGTTCGGCAAACAGATTTGTATTGCGTGAAAAAGTCAGGTGGTAAACAAATCGGTAGCGTTTGCATTTTGTACAAGTGCGGAAGAATTGTCATTTTAATGATGGACGCGTTTTCGAACCAAGAGGTGGTAGATCTGCCCCATCTCTGGAGATCCTGGTGTATTTTTTGTATTTCAACCTGAAAGTTTCTGCTATAGAGCTCTAATAGTTTAACGGGGAGTTGGATACCGAGATATGTTATCGCATCAGTTTTCCATTTAAAGGGAAAGTGCTGTTGACATTGTTGGACTACGTCTGCTTATAGAGAGATATTCATTGCAAATGACTTAGAGTAATTAATTTGTAAATTAGATAATGTTTTAAATTGTTCTAGAACTTGCAGAGTCGTCAGCGGCGAAGAAAGAAAGAGGAGGACATCATCGGCAAATGCCGCAATTTTATACTCTCTTTCCTGCGCTTGAATGCACCTTAGAAGCAGTTCAAGTGTGAGAATATACAGCAAGGGGGAGAGGGGGCAGCCTTGTCTTGTTCCATTGTGGCTGGAGAAGGCATCCGACAGGTAACTGTTTACTTTAACTCTGGTATTAGGGTTAGCATATAGGGACATGATGAAGGTTCGCATATGAGGCCCGAGCCCTAAAGTGCCCAGAACTGCTTCCATATAATCCCATGCTACCCTGTCGAACTCCTTCTCCACATCCATTGCCAGGAAGAAGCCCTACCGCCGGGTAGACGTAAACCAGCGGTGCAAGTTTAATGCTTTAATCGTATTGTCTCTGGCCTCTCGGCCAGGGACAAACCCCATTTGATCCAAGCCCACCCAGTAGGGAACGTGGAGAGATAAACGTGTTGCTAGAATTTTAGAAAACAGTTTAAAGTCCACATTGAGAAGCGAGATCGGGCGATAGCTGGCAACATTCGAGGGAACCTTCCCCTCTTTGGGGATCACTGAGATGTAAGCTTCCAGCAATCGCATCGATCCGCTAGAGCTAGAGCAAGAAATCTTGGCACTAGAAGGTCCGAAAAGCTTTTGTAATACTGGGCTGTGAAGCCATCAGGGCCTGGGCTCTTGCCTGGCTTTGTGGCTTTCAACGCCGCCAGGAATTGTTCTAGTGACAGCGGGGCCTCTAAGGCCTGGGCATCGTCATCTGACAACGCCGCAGGGCCATGTAAATTCAAAAATTCCCAAATCTGGGCAAGTCGCGTTTCAGAGAAGGGGAGAGATGAAGTTCTTGTGAAGGTGTCCAGGAGCGGGTCCAGAGGGAGATTGAAGTCCCCTCCCAAAATTAAGAGTCCTGACTGAAACAGGGTAAGTTTGGTTACCACCTCTCGTATGAAGGGGACCTGCTTGGTATTGGGGCAGTACACATTCGCTAGAGTGATCGGCTTATCGTTCCATTTGCCCTTTAAAAACAGAAACCTCCCTGCTGGGTCCAGCATCTGATCGGTGATTTCGAGGCGAAAGGTTTTAGCAAGCAGGATTAAGACACCTTTAGACAAAAGTTTGTACTTTAGGCTTTTGTCTGATGGACTTGTGTATACACGCTCTGAAAATCCAGCAACACACATTTGTCCGCGTAAAATTTGATAACCTGCTAGCCAACATTTGTTGGCGGAAAGTCCGACAACAATTGTGGGATGGAGCATACACATGGTTGGAGGTACCGCCAACAGCCTATCTTCGAACATTTCCCATCGGTCTTGTAAACTAGCGTCCGTAATGGAGAAGCGGTCGGTCTTGTAAACTAGTGTTCGTAATGGAGAATTAACATTCGAGACGTAGCAAATTATGAAATCTCCAAATGCAGCGCACAATTCTCTTCTTCTTTAATGGTATAATAATGACGCTGGGTTGTCAGTCAGTGGAGACTTCAATAAAAGATATATAGTCTTTTACAGATGACATAGAGATGCAATCATTGTTATGAGGCAAAATGATGAATATACAATGTAGGGAGTGAGTTTTACACACGACACTCTGGGAGGTGCATCCGACACCCTTCAACTACAAGGTTCCTTTCCAGCCTAGCTTCCTTAAAGCAGTAAAAAAAAAAAATCCCCTGTAAAGTAATTTCATAACGTGCTAGTATGCTTAGAGCAAAGACCGCTGTCGATGCTGACAGGGATTCATCAAGTGTGAATATCTCCTAAACGGTGCACATTTAGGAGATATTCATTTTACCTACAGGTAAGCCTTATTACTGTATAGGCATACCTGTAGGTAAAAAGCGGACTTTACTACCACTTTAAAGAAATCATGTCTTCAGCACATGCCCGTGGCAGAAGCACAGCCCAATTATAAACTCATCCTCCCAGGGAGAAGCCCCAGGCGAAAAAAGTTCTGGGAAATTACTCCTATACATTTATCATCTCCCCAGCCTAAATTTCTGCAATTAGCTTCTCAAGGATTGGCTGGGTTAGATAAATAACCCAAGGTGTTGACCTTTCTGTACTGCTTCCTGGAACCTCAATTCAGCAACAGAAACAGACAGAACCAATGAACTGTTGCCTCTATAAATAGGAAGTGTTTGTAAATAGAAGGTGAGAGATAGATCACGGCAGCAGTGCCATGTGACTGTGGTTTCGGGTAAGTAAAATGGACATTGTGCTAATATCTTGGAGTTGGGCTTCAACCAACATTTTTAAAAGAGTTGAGCAATGACAGTTCCTGTATTTCTCACATTGCCTTTAAATTGTATAGGAGTTTCCTTCTTGGATAGGACCGTGACCCACTGCTTGTAGATAGAAGCCTTCGCCATACTGTGCCCAGCTCCTGGTCATAGGCTCACCCACAACTTTCCAGGTCATAGGCCTTTATATTCAAGAAGAAAGGAATGTCCACACAAGAAATATATTTGTTGCACTTTACTGATACTCTTCAAAGATGGCAGTAACATCACTTTGACGTATTGGCAGAACTCTATGGCACACATTACCAATAAACGCCAGCACATAATTATTAAGCCATCTTGCCCTTACTGCTCCTTGGGGGCACCACAGAGTTGGTACCAACCTCACTGTATATCTGTAAAGCTTGGGTTGACTGAAGCAAAATGCTGTATACTAACACTTAGCCTGGCCTAAAAGGCCTTTTGTATTCCACTTGCAATCCACATAAGACCATCACAAAGGTCAAGGCAACTACAGCTAGTTCTGCAGGGTGTTGAACAACTTCACCTGGTGCTTCAGCCCCGTGAAATGCCCTTGCAGTAGCTAGGCTGTGGGATGTTTGGCTCCCATGCCCCATCTCTCCCAGGGTCCTCCCAACATGGCATTTATATGGGTACTAACTCTACTTAATACATCACTACAGGAAGGTTTTGTCCAAAAGGGAGCCTAACAACCATTTACATTTTTAGAGGTATTTCCTCTCATTTCCCAATTACCCTATTACACTAATTTGGGAAAGAGCCACCTAGCGGCAGATTGGCTAACTGCACCCGCTAACACAAGTAATGAGTGGGTATCACACAGTGGATTTTAGGCTGAGTTTACACTGGCATTAAGAGCAGGCGTTTGAGAGGCATTAAAAAGGCCCCTCAAATGCCCATGCACTAGATGCAATAGACAGTACATGCTGTTCACATTAAGCGTTAGCTTTGCGTCACTTCAAAATTGAAGCCTCATGTCAAGTTAGGAGGCATTTGAAGCCTTTCAACGCCTTTTCAAGTCTATGGTAACACCTCGCAAAATGCTCTGGCAGGTAGTTGAGGGGCGTTAAGATTCGTTCATTTACTCTAATGGTACAGACATTTGTGGAGCAGTTTTAACGCTCGTTAAATGCTTCAAAACTGCCCATAGGGAAGCATTTTTAAAGGGAGCATTTTTAACTCCTCATTAATGCTTGGAAAATGCCTCTCTAATGCCCATACTAAAGCTCATTGACGCCTGTCTGATGCCCACACTAAAGCCATACAAACGCTATAAGAGTGTTTGTTGAGCGTTAGAAATTTAGTCAAGTGTGAACAAGCCCTTTCTGACAGCTGCTGTTTTTTATGCACTAACCAATCCTTTACTCTTGAGAACCCTTTGAAGCTTTTTGGTCTGGGTGCCTTTTCTCATTTACTTTGCTGTCAGCCACGCTGGGAGTGTTTGGGGCCGTTCACCCACACAAATGTCACATTGGGAGCAGCAGCTGTGTCCATGCAGCTGCTGCATTCCAATAGACAGCTATGGGCCTGCCAGCACAGGAATGGACACAACACCTGTGTATCCCCGTGCTGGTAAAGCACAGCCCTGCATGGGCCACAGATGTGATTCACCTGTGTGAACATGGCCTAAATTAAGAATTAAGGAGCCTCAATGCTTAAAAAAACTTGCCTGCACTATTTATGTCAATACAGCATACAACAACGCTTACGGTGTACTGTAAATCACTTTTTTTTAGTACTGTATATGCGTGTTGGAGGTTAAAAATTAAAAGCAATGCACATATACATGTGTACCCATGTGCATACCTCCCAACATTTTGAGATGGGAATGAGGGACACCTACTAGTAAATGTATGTAGGCATAGGACACGCCCCCTTAAAGAAGAATTAAAAAAAAGGTTAATTAAATCCACAAGGCCTTTTTTTTTACTACTACTATTCCTTTATATTTGCTTTTAAAATTTACAAATGCAGCAATTTAGAAATTGGATGAACGGTTTAGCACTGGGAAACAGTTTTTGAAGGATAAAAGTGCATTTTATATACAACTATATAGATCAGACCAAAATGAGGGGCAAAGAGGGACAGAGGGACATTGCTCCAAATCAGGGACAGTCCCTCCAAATCAGGGACAGTTGGGAGCTATGCATGTGTTGCAATCACATGCATTACAATGAGTGTATTAACAAAGTGTGAATGGACCCTAAGGGTTCTACGAACCACTGATATCTTTGTAGGTGGATCAAACCAAAAAGCTCTTTGCCCTTGGAACAGCTTGTACTGTCAGCTGTGGTCATTAAAGTTATTGGTAATCTCTAAAATTCAATCCATCCACTGTTTGATAATGATGCTTTCTGTTGCCTAAGTTTAGGTTTTTACCAGCAGATGTCAGTACTGAGCAATTCCTGCTGTTCACCAGGCGTCAGTATCCGAATGTCAGTACCTGTGTTCCATCACTAGATGTCAGCACTCTGCCTTTATAATTATTCTGTATGCAATGACAACATTCCATACGATGATAAATTGATCTTTGCTGCAATTGTGTACTTATCTCTTCTTCTTTTCCTACTTCCTAACACATCATTATTTACCTCATGCAGAATGTATTCCCTTCCACCTTATATCATCTGCATTATTTGCCTTTCATCATCCCTTTCCAATTCTCACCATTTCCCCTTTCTTCCTGTTGAAATACGCAGTGTATAGTACTGTAATTATAAGTTTTCAACAAAACAGACAGAACATCTTAGGTTACTTCTCACTGTCAAAACAGCAGACATCAATTTCCTGCTGTAGTATACTCCTGAAAATTATACCAAATGTTTAAGTAGAACTAAAGGAAAAACTATTTTTTTTTTCATATTTTGGATAAAGTAAGGGAGGGTTATAACTCCTATCAGATTTTTTTTTTGGGAAGATTTACCTTTTACTTCCTGTCCCATAACCAAACAGGAAGTGAGAGGAAATCCCTGCAGATTAAGGGAATCCATACCCCCCCCCCCCCCCAGGTCACCAGAACTAGTGTCCCTATTGGAAGGTTTTCCCTCAATTGCTGTTCTTGGGACAGCCAAAACTTTGTGATTTTCTTTTACTTTTACAGTAAACAAGAAAATAGTGTCAATCTCCCTAACAAGGTCACATACAGCAATAAAAACCTGACAGGTATTCTAATACCTGTCCACTCTGGGCAAAATTTAAAAAAAAAAAGCTTTAGTTCTACTTTAATTTAAAGCTGAACTCCAGGGAAAAGGAAGCTCCTTCATTCCAGTGGGGCTGCCCCCATGCCGCCAGGGTTAAATGTTTGGTTAGGTCTAGGGTACAATAAAAAGTACTTTTACTTACCTGATCCTCCACTTCTGCAGGCTCCCTCCATGATGGTACCTCAGTTCCTGCAGCTTCTTCTCCCCTACACTATATTGGTGGAAGGTCCTCCAACATCATGATTACGATGTAGGGACAATAGCCCTGTTTTGGAAATGAGGACACCAGGGGACAGTCCACTGTTGGAGCATAGATGGTGCAAGGAAGAACTTGTCCTTGTCTCAGAAATTAGCTTTAAAGTAAACCTGTACTTTGCCCATTTATAGAAAAAAAAGGGGTTAAAAACTAGAAATGTGCATGACGAAAAAATGTGTTTTGTTTCGTTTAGATTTTTTAATCTAATCAATTCTTTTCAGTGCGATTTCAGCCCGTTCATTTTACATGGGCTCAATTCGTACTGCACCTCAGGAAAAGGGTGCAGGCATCTTTTTTTTGTCGCACCGGAATCAGATCGCATGGGTGTTCACACACCCATGCAACCTATTTTGGGGTGTCATTAATTTAGCGATGACACCGTTGGCAGATTACATGAATGGAGTGTGATTTTATTTGGTACGGGAAGCGCTCAGGGTTCGCTGTGTTTCCCACACTGCATATACAGTGGGGAAAATAATTATTTGATCCCCTGCAGATTTTGTAGGTTTGCCCACTTATCAAGAAATGAAGGGTCTATAGTTTTAATCATAGGTGTGTTTTAATTGTTAGAGACAGAATATCAGCCAAAAATCATGAAAAAACACATAATACAAATGTTATAAATTGAGTTGCAGTTCAGTGAGCAAAATAAGTATTTGATCCTCAAGCAAAACATGACTTGTACTTGGTGGAGAAACCCTTGTTGGCAAGCACAGAGGTCAGACGTTTCTTATAGCTGGTTACCAAGTTTGCACGGATCTCAGGAGGGATTTTGGTCCACTCTTCCTTACAGATCTTCTCTAAATCCTTAAGGTTTCTTGGCTGTCACTTGGCAACTCAAAATGTGCAGCTACCTCCATACATTTTCTATATCATTTTTATAGGATGAAGGTCTGGATACTGGCTAGGCCACTCCATGACCCTAATGTGCTTTTTTTGAGCCACTCCTTTTGTTGCCTTGTAATGTTTTGGGTCATTGACATGCTGGAAGATCCATCCACTACCCATCTTCAGTGTTCTGGCTGAGGGAAGAAGGTTCTCATCCAAGATTTTACAATCTTTGTCCCCATCCATTGGCCTCTCAATGTGGCAAAGTCGGCCTGTACATTTAGCAGATAAACAGCCTCAAAGCATAACGTTACCACCTCTGTGCTTGACTGTAGGGATGGTGTATTTAGGGTCATAGTCAGAATTTTTCTTCCTCCATCTCAGTTGAGTTAATGCCAAAGAGCTCAATTTTGTTTTCAACAGACCACAGCACTTTCTCCCAATCCTTCTCTGAATCATTTTAGATGTTTAATTGCAAACTTCAGATGGACCTGTACATGTGCCTTCTTAAAGAGAGGCGGACCGGAAGCCCCTGTCTAGTTAGATACTACATTTGCTAGTTTCTCCCCCTTTGTATTTACAGGGGCAAATATTTTTGGTTTTTGTACAAACGATGTAAACTTGCGAGCATTGGAACCTATGTCATTTTTCTCCAAGAGTGTATATTACCTGTCATAGGTATATCTTTTCTCTATTTTACTTTAATAAAAATTTATTAAACATAAAAAAAAAGAGAGGGGGACCTTGCGGATTTTAATCCATGGCGGCGTTTAGTGTTACCAATGGTTTATTTGGTGACTGTGGTCCCAACTGCCTTGAGATCATCTACAAGCTCCTCCTGTGTAGTTTTGGGCTGATCCCCCACTTTTCTCATGATCACCCTTAGCCCAATAATCACTCCAACAGTTGCCTCCTTCTCACCAAGCTTTTTTGCTGAAGGTCTTGTAGCCCATTCCAACCTTGTGCAGGTCTACAATGTTGTCCCTGACATTCTTTGACAGCTCTTTGGTCTTGCCCATGATGGTTTGGTTTGAATGGAAGAAAGATATTCTACGGACAGGTGTCTTTTATACACATGTTGTCTTTAGGAGCACCATCTCAAATTGACAGGACTAAGCTGTGTACCACATGAGCACATACTGTAGCCAGTCTGTGGGAGCCAGAATTATTGTTGGTTGTTAGGGGATCAAATATTTATTTTATGTCCTGAACTGCAATGCCATTTATAAGATTTGTAGTATGTGTTTTTTCTGGATTTTTGGTTGATATTCTGTCTCTATCATTTAAAATACACCTATGATAACAATTGTAGACCCTTCATTCCTTTTTAAGTGGGCAAACTTAAAAAGTCTGCAGGGGGCCAAATAATTATTTTTCCCACTGGATGTGAACTGGGGCTTAGTGTTATGGTCACAGTACTGTATAGTTTCACTGATATATTGCAGGTCTTGGACTTAGGTGTAGGCATTTTAATTTTTTGCCTTCTGTGCCAAGAAAAATTCTAGAGAGCACCCGGTGCTAAAAACTAGTATCCTGCTCCAGGGTGCCATATTTACGAGACAGCAACTTTTTGACAGTTTTAGAAAATCTTAGAAACTTCAAATGGAACAAGTAACCACATTTTTAATCATTTTGAATGTTTGAACAAAGTGTACCCCTAAGCACATCTGGATCTTCTTAATTTTTTTCTTGTACATGTGGATGCTTTCAATTACCGGTGTTTTCTGTGTAGAGGACAATATATTGCCGTATATGTAAACTTTCAGCCAAGCAGAGAGAACATTGTGTTACTGTCACAATTAAAGGATTGCAACCATTTATTACAGTGTATTACTGTATGTGATAACTAAAAGTTATCGCTAAAAGTGAATATTGTTTCAAGGAGCGACATTGTATTTACATTACAATTATGTACAAACCATTTTTCTTTTCAATTTCAATAGAACAGTGAAGGCCAGTTCACACCAGATCGTGGTGTGGGAAATGCGCATGGATCACTTTTGATCTTCAGAGGGTGTCATTGTTAACGACACCCCAAACCCAGTTCACAAACGTAGTGTGCTTGCCTGCACTAGTTCACATAGTAAAGTTGTACCATGTCATCTGGTTTGCTGTGTATTTTATAAAGTAGTGCATGCACTACTTTTGGTGCAGTCTGGCACAATTTCAGCCCATTCAAAGGAATGGGCTGAAATCCCACTGCACCTGGATCGCATGAGAACATATACATTCCTGTGTCATTCACGGTGTGAACCAGCCCTAAAAGTTTAAATCTTCTGTCAGGCTTTTCTTTTTTTTTTTATATGATTTTCTGGGGTAAAAATTCCCATTATTTCTGTCTGACTGTGGCTACTGGGACAAGAAGTGCAGGGAAATGTCTCCATGTCATGTGTGGCTGAGGATCAAGCTTACAGGAGGTCAGGAGTACTAGCAGAAGTCACTTGCAGCACTGGGGAGCTGGACTCACAAGGAGACAAGAGTGCAGAGGTCCCTAGGAGAACTGGGGTGCTGAAACTCAGTGGAACACAGGGGTGTTGGAATGTACATAGAACATGGAGGTACATGGGGTCCCAGGGAATGTAGGTATGCTGGATAAGGTTGGAATACACATGGAGTCTTGGATAGGCAGGATACCGATTGGCACCAGAGGGGGCAACCCAGCACACCTGTACGTACAGTACATTGATGTTGAGAGCCCTTTTGAGGGTCAAGGAGCCTTGTCTTCAAGGTGTAGATGGGTTTCGGTGTAGACGACTTCCAAGTTGCAGCCCCCTGACTCACCTGAGCAGCCAGTTATGGGTGCTGATATGCAGGTAAGGGTGCCTTGTAGTGCTGAGATGCTAGGATCACTGGTCAGTAGGGTGTACATCCAAGCTAGCAGGAGTGTACCGAACCACACAGATGTACTGTGAGTGGGGAGGAGTGAACAGAGACACAAGATTAATAGAAGGAGTATACAGGGACTCAGAATAGGAAGCAGACTAGGAATGTACAGGAATCAAAAACAGGTTTGGACTTTTGAGGCACCACAAAGACAATATACAAGGTACACACACACAGATACAGTACACAGAACACTGGAAGGAGGCTGGACTGTATAGGGGTATTGAGTAAGAAGCAGACTTGCAGGGCACATATGCTGGTAATAAATGGGAGGTTGGCTGGCTGTAAAAAAAAAACTGAACTGATTTCTCCATCCACACATTTGATGTGGATGCAGTAATCCTCCCTGCCGTGCCATTGCATTGTACTCCCTCGCCATTAACATACACTGATCAGCACTGCAGCCGATTAGCAAAATTCACAAAGTTTGAACATGCCAGTTCATGAGAAGTCAATTGATTTATCAACTTTTTGTTAACAGGAATGGACATACATGGATCGAAATTCGTCCCATTCCTGCTGAACCAGCTGAATTCCTATCCATGTATGGCTAGTTTAAAGTGGTTGTAAAGTCACAAGATTTTTTACCTTTATGCATAGAATGAAGAATTGTCAAAAACTGTGGCTGTGCTTTTATTTATTTTTGACACTTTTTTGTAAAAAACCTTCTGTGTGCAGCAGCCTCCCCAGCCCCCCTAAGACTTACCTGAGCCCCCTCTCGATCCAGCGATGTCCACGAGAACCTTGCCTCTCTGAGGGACTCGTGTTCCTGATTGGCCTTCCATACCAAACCCTTATCCGAGCAGGCAAAATCCATACCAGACACTTGTCTGAGCTTGCAGCCTGGCAGGCCAGGAAACGGGGGAACAAGCGAGAGCCCACTGGAACCATACCATGCTACATGCCCTCAACATAGGGGGGTGCTTTGGGGCGGGGGGCTCTGCCCCCAGATTGCTCCCCCCCATGTGAATGAGTATAGGGTAGGGGGCTTATGTGACATCACCGACCGGTGCATGCTGGGTCGGTGACGTCACAAGGGGAAAGTACCACCAGGTCAAGCCCCTTACCTATATAAGAACTGTCAAACGGCGGAGCCTGCAGTTGGCAATTGGCCTTCGTCTTGGACGAAGCTTTTTTTCTTTCATTTTTCGGGTCAGACAGGCGCAGCGGGCATTGTGATTGACGATGAATCTACTGTGCATTGTTTTTTATTTTTAATAAAGGAATTGTCAAAAACTGTGTTTGTTTTTATTTCTTTTTGACACTTTTTTGGTGAATGGGTAGGGGTACAATGTACCCCATACTCATTCACATGGGGGGGGCGGGATTAGGGGGCCCCCTTGTTAAAGGGGGCTTCCAGATTCCGATAAGCCCCCTCTCGTAGACCCCAACAACCACAGCCCAGGGTTGTGGGGAAGAGGCCCTTGTCCCAATCAACATGGGGACAAGGTGCTTTCGGGTGGGGGGGTTGCAGAGCCCCCCTTCCCAAAGCACCTCCCATGTTGAGGGCATGTGGCCTGGTATGGTTCATATGGCTTGCTCGCCCCTCCTTTCCTGGCCTGCCAGGCTGCATGCTCGGATAAGGGCCTGGTGTGAAATTTGGGAGGGGGCACCACACCTATTTTTTTTTCAACATTTTTCTATTGCCAATCAGGGCTTAGAAGGCACTGTGCAGCATGAGTGTCCCGCAGATTCGGGTGTTTGCCGAACTTTTGCTCGGCTGGAACTTTTCATCCAACTATAGTCAGATATTAATCCTTGGCCCGTCGACGAGGACATGGAGACTTCTATGAGTTACACATGAATAGCAGAAACTGTGGCAGATTTGCTTAAACCTACAATCCAAGAAGTGATCAATGAGGCCAAAGGTATACAGGCCCCTGAAACAAGATCTAGTGAAGCAGGCACAGCAATTGACGGAGGTGGAAGATCACATTATGGAACATAATGGAAACCAAAGCAGAAAAGCACTCAAAGAACATGGAGGATGTTACTAGTCAAATTAAAGCAATGATGGATAAAATCGAGGATCTAGAAAATCGGCTATCATGTTGCCATCCATAAACTTCCAGACCTACTGGTTAAATTTGTGTAAAGTAGAATGGGGTCATAGAAATGCACCCATTAACCCAGACCATAAAAACCCTCAACCGGTGATAGTATGGTACCTGGATTGTACAGACTGGAAATCGGTTTTACAAGTATATAGTGCAATAAAACCAGGTAAAGATTTAATAAAATCACAAATTACAACAAGAAAGAGGAAAACTTTTCAAAAGATTTGTGCATTGTTATTCCAGAAAATGATTCATTTACATTGGCATATCTGGCTTTACTTCATCCGCAGACACCTGATGGCAAGCAACATGCATTCACTAACCCAGAAGAAGCTCTTCAAATTTTGGATCGCATTTGGTTAGTAGATACCTAGGTATCACTAAATGCAGGGATTTTAGAGACTATAAGGAGGACAAACAAGGACGAACATTCAATAACAATGATCGAAATATGGATATAGCATCTAGATTGAAGCTTAGTTTGGCTCGAGCAGTAAGGAAAAATTCAAGATGAAAAGTGTTTTTTTTTTCTCTCTGAGGACTGCTTTAGGATACTTGCTCTTGTTTCTTGGGATGTTTTTTAGATTCTACATATATAGTACATTATGTGAAATAGAAGAGATAAAGAAAGCGGCTACACGTTAAAATATGTTTTTTTTTTTATTTGTTCTGAGCTCTTAAGCTGTTTGGAGCAAAAGACAATAATTCTGGCCTGCAACACAGTGTTTGGTTTTGCTTAACGTTGGTGATGTTTTATAATTTCAAGTTTCGAACTTTGGGCTAAAATGGTAGCTATTTAGATCTATCTTCATACAGTAAAGGATGGTAATATTCAAGACCCCGTAGATGGGAATTCATATCATTTTAATCTGTATATATCCGAATTAGTGCAGACATTAAGGTGATTTCCTGAAATGTAAATGGTTTACTGTCCCCCTCTAAACGAAATATGGTGTTGCAACAATTGAAACATCTAATGGCAGATGTGGCCCTGTTACAAGAGAAATATCTGCCAACTATGGATTTTTTTTATGATGCAGAAATATTTGGTATCTGATGTTATTGGTGCCCTCTAGGTGGGTAGAAGGGCAGGGATAATGATCCTTTAAAATAAATCATTAAACTATTCTGTACTCTCTAAAAGACAAGATGATGGGGAAAGAAGGCTCTATATCTGTTTGTAACTCTCTTTGGAAAACAGTATCATCTATAATCTATATATATATATATATATATATATATATATATATATATACTGTAAAATCTATATTTTCTGAATGCAGTCTCTCAAACCTTCACATGGATTATGCAAGATGAAATTAAAGATAAAATCGTAGCTGATACAGGACATAGGGAACCCCTTAAGGGAGAGGCACAGAGCAAATACAAAAAAAATGAAGCTTCAAAGCCTACTTTATTACAAGATATGAGAGATTAGATATTATAGATATATGGAGAACAAGAAATATGAGAGAATATATATATACATTTTTCCCATGCCTATTAAACCTTTTACAAGGATAGATTATATTTTTTTTAACCCTGCTCATGCAATCATGTATAGCGAACAGGGAAATACAGTACATCCATTAGTTATCTGGCCATTCCCAACAGAAGTAGAGATACAAGATTTTACTGTATACCAAAAGGAAATGCTATGATTTGATCCCTTCTCAATTGGCCCATGATAAATCTTTCCAACAGATGCTGAGGGAGGCTTGGTAGGAGTATTCAGCAAATAATGCTGAACATAGAATGAATATAATGTTATTCTGAGAAACAGGTAAAAGCTTTATGAGATAAAAGATAATATCTTATGTTGCATTCTTAAAGGAGTTGTAAAGACAGAAGATGTTTTTTATCTTAAAGCGGAGTTCCACACAAAAATGGAACTTCCACTTTTCGGAACCCTCCCCCCCTCCGGTGTCACATTTGGCACCTTTCAGGGGGGAGGGGGGCGCAGATACCTGTCTAAGACAGGTATTTGCACCCACTTCCGGCATAGACTCCCATGGGAGTCTACGCCTCTTCCTGTCCCCACCGCGCTGTCTCCTGGGAAACACACAGCTCCCAGGAGAGAGCGGGGACCACTTGGGACGGCAGCGCGACTCGCGCATGCGCAGTAGGGAACTGGGAAGTGAAGCCGCAACGCTTCACTTCCTGATTCCCTCACCTAGGATGGCGGCGGCAGCTGTCGAGAACCGAGCGGGTTCTCGGCGTCGAGTGCCGACATCGCTGGACCCTGGGACAGGTAAGTAGCCATGTATTAAAAGTCAGCAGCTGCAGCATTTGTAGCTGCTGGCTTTTAATATTTTTTTTTTTGGCGGTGTGGGTGGACCCCCGCTTTAATGCATTCTATGCATTAAGATTAAAAACAAAACTTTCTGTGTGTAGCAGCCTCCTCAGCACCCCCTAATTACTTACCTGAGCCCCATCTCTCTCCAGCGATGTCCATGAGTGTCTTTGCTGTCCAGGACACTCCTCCTGATTGGATGGGACACAGCAGCAGTGCCATTAGCTCCCGTGGATGTCAATCAAAGTCAGTTAGCCAATCAGGGGAGAGAGGGGGCGGGGATACATGTCTGAATGGACACATGGAGCTGTGCCCCCATAGCAAGCTCCTTGCTGTGGGGGCACTCGACAGGAGGGAGGAACCAGGAGCAGCAAAGAGGGACCCGAAGATCCAGGCTGCTTTGTGCAAAATCAACTGCACAGAGAAGGTAAGTATAACATGTTTATTTAATAAAAAAAAACGAGACTTTACAATCACATTAAGAAAACAAAATTTAGAAGTCAGTATAACAAGGCTAGTACGCCACTTTAATTTTTTTTTATCTTACACTGTTGCTTTAGAAAATGTTTTATCACTTTTATTGCTGTCATAAGGAATGTAAACATCCTTGCGACAGCATTAGGAATGTGACAGGTAAACTTTATGGAGAGATCTGGGATCTATAACACCCCAAATCCCTCCTCTGCACTTAAAAGCATTTCATACACTAAGTGCGACAGCATTAGGAATGTGACAGGTAAACTTTATGGAGAGATCTGGGATCTATAACACCCCAAATCCCTCCTCTGCACTTAAAAGCATTTCATACACTAAAAAAAGTGTTTTCAATGCTTTCATTTTTTTGAAAATGGCGCTGTTCACATCGAGGTAAACCGGAAGTGATGTCATGTCATCACTTCCGGGTTAATATACCGAACAGCTAATCAAAGTCGATCCCAGCTTCATCTGGCTTGGGACGGGAGAGCCCGCGCAAGCCACAGAATGCGGTGGGAGGTGGGGATGTCCCCTCTCGCTGCTTGTAATAGCAATCAAGCTGCTAGTTAGCAGCTCCGATTACTCTTACAAGAGAGCCGACTGCTGAATCAAAAAAACACAGTACTGGGTACCAGGATGATGCCTACAGGTGCAGGCATCATCCCGGTACAACCACTTGAAAACTAATGATGTACCAGGTACATGACTGGTTGGCAAGTGGCTAGTGAGGAATGGATATAAGCGAAACAGAAATTTGAATATTGGGCATCACAAGTGGAGTTAAATTTTGAAACCTTTAGAAGACTAAAATTTCATAAATATGGGAAAAATAACAGGAAAACTATTGGCAAATCTAACTAGCGAAAATCGATCCTCTACTCATATTATTGCCTTAAAGAATCTAATAGTCTGGTATACCCTCCCAAACAGATAAATTCTATATACTGAGATCTATATTCTATAAGCGCTGCGTAAACTGTCTGCGTTATTTAAATCCTGTACAATAATAATATAATTCACAACAAAGCCAAGTCCCTCCCCCGAAAATATCTTCAGAAGTTCTATTTGTTTTGAATAGTCCCATTTTAGTGGAAGCAATTATAAGGATTGACTAGTGTTAATGGCAGATAAAATTTTTTCCTTGTATAACTTCAGCCTCAAACCCGGTCACTGTGTGGAGGTGGAGGGCTTCATTCCGAAGGACTGTAGAAGGAATCACAGCAGGGGATCTTGGAGGAGAAACTCACAGTCTGCCACACTGATATACGGCAGGGACAACACCTATGGACTTGAACCCTCAGATGCTATGATTTAGCAGCTTTGAGGTGAGAGTTCTGGGAGACCATATTTACAGGAAGTTTTTAAGGGCAACACCACTATACTCTATTATTAAGAAATCATCTATTGGAAGCATACTATATCCCTATTCAGGACTTCCTAATACAGTTCAACTATTTTTGAGGACCTAGTCTTTCCATTTATTTCATTTTTGGACTATTCACTATATATTGCACTTATTAATTGTTATTGGCACTTTATCCACCAGTATTTTTGATAGCACTCACTAGTTATGTAAAAGCATCCATTTATGTGTATCAGTTATGTATTTATGAATATATTACTTTATTATTGATTATGTACGCACGTATGCACCTTATGCAATATATTAGTCTTGCTTTACTACATTTTTAACAACACTTTACCTAGAGGAAATCCTTCCCAGATTATTAGATCACTGCGCGAAATCATATTTTGATTAGTTGTCTTTAATTATAAGAATTATTAAGCAACTTCCAAATGAAAAAGCCCCAGGACCAGACGGTTATATAGGGGAGGTATATAACATTTTACAAATGCAATTCTCACCAATGTTACACACACTATATTCTGATATGTGGACAGGAGGAGATTACCTAAATACAGGAAACAAGGCCTATATAAAAGTATTAAAATCTGTCTTTTTGTGGATGATATTATATTATTTACGACAAATCCATATCAAATATGATATTCCTAAGTTGTTTAAGTCAATAATGCAATATGGCCCATTCTCTTGGCCCCTGAATTAATGCCACTGAGTGTGAAGTTCTACCGTTAACCCCCAGAACAGTGCTAACATGGCTTCACAAGGTTAGTTTTGCAAGGGCCAACATGATAACATAACTAGGAATTAAAATAAAGAAGATTACAGCATTCCTATATATGTTACATTTTCCATTTATTATTCAAATAATACATAGAGAATTGACAGATTGGGCATCATTACATTTAACTCTGGCCGTATACACTTAATAAATATGTCAGGTTTTGTTAAACTACTTCACAATGCAGATCCTCTCTTTTATCATAAGACATAAATTTACTTGGCAGGGTAAAAAAACTCAGATCTTTATCTGCTATAGATTGGATTGTGGGTAAAATATGACCTTGGGATTTAACAGCCTTTTTGCATTGTCCACCTGCAAAACTGCCTATATTGAATTGCCACAATATATTGATAAGAGATACGGCAGGGGAACAATGTATGACTTTTCACAGATGGGCAAATCAAAGTCTGACCCATCTACAGTATATCAATCGCTTCTCGGCCTTTTGGCTGCGATCTTGTGTCATGGTTGAAGGGTTACGACGGAAGGAACCAGTTCTGCTCGGCCTGGGCGTGTTTCTTTAATTGGTGCACCCCCTGCTGCTATTGGGCAGGACGCTGCTAGAGGTTACGAGAGGGCGATAGGTGGGATGGAGACCGATGCGTTACCATGGCGCGGAGGGAAATTCGTAACACGCTTAGGATCCTGGTAAAGCCAGATTTTCTGAAGGAGGTCGGTCTGAGGACTATCATGGTGGATATTTTACAGGATACTTTGAATGTAACGGTGAGTCAGATGCACGCTTTGCAGGATTTTCCTGCAACCGGCACTTACGATGTTTCTTTTGTTACCAAGAGTATTTGCCTGAAGATATCAAGCAGAAGGTATTGGAAGGAAATGAGCTGCTGTCTAAATGTTGGTTCAAGCTTCTGTTCAACCCTGGAAATAAGTTTGTCACCGTTCACTTGTTTAACCCTTTCTTGGATACACAATTAGTCCGTGTTTTCTTGTCCCGATACTGCCATGAGGTGAGCCTGAGAGATAAATTAAACAACAATTTTGGGATCTACCGAAGTAAGCTCAAATTTAAAGTAAGATTTAAAAAGGACCCCGAGGGGTATGGTGAGATAAAGCACCCCCCGGCCCTTTTCACCATTGCTGGGAACTGGTGCTCCCTCTTTTATGTAGGGCAGCCTAAATTTTGCCATCAGTGCTACAAGTACGGGCATACTAAGGATGAATGTGAGGTGGGAGTATGCTGTAGGTCCTGTGGGCAGCCGGGTTATCAGGCGGTGAGTTGTTCAAAACCCGCAGCATGTGATCTATGTGGGTCAACCACGCATAAGGCCCGAGCATGTAACCTGAATATGGTAGGCAGCATGGTTACCTATGCAAATGTTGCTAGAGGGAGTAGGTTCGCTGCCGCAGCAGCAAGGCAGAATGTGAGCCTGCAGCCCTCAATTGAGGGGCAGGACAGAGAGGGTGGAGGGGTAAAGGGTGCTGCAGTAAGTGGGGGAGGAGTCCCAGAAGTGGAAGGAAAGAAAGACCCAGCCCCTGGGGAGGAGGAGGGAGTGAATCGGGGTGTGGAAGGAAGTGGTGGTGGTGAAGAAGTGGTGAGTGGGGAGGGAGGTACATCTTGTACAGGAGTTGAGCAGATTTTGGCAATAGTAGCCAGTGGAGAGGAAATAGAGTCTAAGGTGTCAGAATGTAGTGCTGAACAAAAGATGGAGAAGGAGGTGCCACATGAGGAGTAAGAGTGTGAGATGGATGAGACCACTGGTGCTGATCATTCTCTGACGGCTGCTCAGAGGGAGAAAGTATGTGTGGAGAGAGAGGAGAGTGATGGAGGGGGCAGAACTAAGAGGAGTAAGGTGGAGGATGTGCTGAATAGCCAACCAGGCCAAGTGGACTTTGGGTCAGAGCTGATTCTTTCAGAGGACCTGATGGTCACCGAGTTGGATGAGTCGTATGATGAAGATTCTGATAGTATGGAAGTGATAAGGAAAGACAGGGGTGGAGGGAGGGAAGATATGACCTAACCTAAGTTCTGATGGTCAGTATTGTCTCTGTGAATGTGTCCTTAGTTAGAAGAGCTGCTGTTTTGAAAGAATTAAGTGATCTGAATAGGGATGTGGTATGTGTACAAGAGTGTATGCTAGGTAACGCCCCTAAACCAAGTGAATGGGAGTATGGTCAATCAGTTTGGTCCATGGCTTGTACCAGCAAAAATGAAGGTGTGGGTGCTGGTGTAGGATCAAGATTTTAAGTTATAAGGTTATAATTCCGGGTAGATTGATGCAAGTACAGTTGAGTGGCTTTGGATTTAAGTTACGCCTCTTCAACTGTTATGCCCCAACAAATAGGAGTGAGAGATTGGAGTTTCTGGAGATTCTAGCATTGTATCTTCCAGGGAGAGAACCTACAGTAATAGTGGGGGACCTCAACTGTATTAGGAGTGTGAGTGATCGAGAAAGCAACTCTACGGTATCACTAGATAGCATCTCCACAGCTTTTAATAATTTGATTTCTGATTTTAATTTATATGATGTAGGTCAAGAGTTGGGGTCGGAGGCAGATAAATTTACTTTCTTTTCGGATAAAGGGGATATCAGATCCCGTATTGATTATGTTTTATCCTCAGAGAGCGTAAACCCGGTATCCTTAAAAACAAAGGGTGTAACATTTTCAGACCATTGTGCAGTACAAGTCTCGCTTGGGTTGGATCAAAAGATTAGCTTTGGGAGGGGTCTTTGGAAGCTGAATATTAATTTATTAAAAAATGAAAAGCTGGTTTAGTCTATTTCTTTTGTTCTTTGGTAAAACGTAAAGGGGATTTCCCGGATATCTTAGTTTGGTGGGATTGGGACAAGTTTAAGTTTAAGCAGTTCTTCAGATCATGGAGCTTAAGATTAGCATGACAGGAAAAGGAGAAAGAGGAGGGTTTGGTGGAAAAGCTACTTACCTTACATAAATTCAAGTCCGTTGGTGTGGATGTTGGGGATGAGCTTGCCAAAGTCCAGGAGAGGAAAAAGATCCTGAAAGAGAGGGGAAAGAGGATCATATACCACTCTAGAGTTGAGCATTGAGAAGGAAGAAAGATGCACCCGTTTCTTTTCTAAGAAAGTTTTTGGTAAACAGGAAGTTTTTGTTTCAGTTTTTGGATCTAAAGGGGAGGTGGAAGGGGACGGGGTAGTGGAGGAGGTGAGGGCCTTTTATGAGGGTTTGTTTAAAGGAGATCGGAAAGTGATGGAAGAAGAGATAGAGGAATATTGCAATGTGGTGGAAGGAAGGTTAACATCTGAAGAAGTCAAAGCATTATCTGAAGTGGTGGAGGACAGTGAAATATATGCTGCTGTAAAAGGTATGGCTTGTAATAAAACACCTGGTAAAGACGGCCTTCTAGCTGAGTTTTACATAAAATTCTGGCAGATTGTGGGTAAAGAGGTATGTGAGGTGGTGAGGTTTGCTTATCAGGAGGGGAGGATGAGTAAGTCCATGAGGGAGGGTGTCATAACCCTGATTGCTAAAGGAGGAGATAAGCGGGATCTGCTGAACTGGCGCCCTATTTCGCTGCCCAATGCTGACTACAAAATCTTGTCAAAAGTCATTGCTAATAGGATGTGGGATGTGGCAGCTAGTTTAATTGGGGATCATCAAGTATGTGCTATACCGGGGAGGAGGATAGCGGATAACTTAGTTCTTCTGAGGGACATGATCTACTATGTCAACTCACATAATGAGACTCTTGTGGTGGTAAGCATGGATCTCGAAAAGGCTTTTGATAAAGTCTCATGCTTTTCTTTTCCAGGTACTGGCCAGTATGGGGTTGCCATCAACAATGATAAAAGCAATCAAGGGCTTGTACAGGTATATAACAAGCCAGGTATTAGTTAATGGACACGTGAGTGAGCCTTTTTCTGTACGGTCAGGGGTAAGACAGGGGTGTCCCCTTTCCCCGCTTGCCTTTGTGTCAGTGGTAGAACCATTGCTGCAAAAGATCCTGCTAGATAAGGTATGGAAAGGTTTTACAATCCCTGGTAGTGGTGGACAGAAAATAAAAGTACTTGCTTACATGGATGATATTGTGGCTGTCGGAACATCGCAGAGGGATCTTGATAGGGTAAGCTTGCTCTTCGGGCTCTTTTGTGGTATCTCGGGCATGTCCATTAACTGGCAAAAGAGTAAGAGATGTCAGTTGGGCCAGGAGATTCAGCTAAAGTCAGACAAGTTTCAGGAAGTGGAGGAAGTTAAAGTGTTGGGGATAACATTTGATAAAAAGCTAAGTGGAGGGACTAGCTTCAAAAACTTGTTTCAAAAAATAAATAAAACGTTGGGGTTTTGGAAATTAAGAGACCTGTCCTTAAGGGGCAAGGTCTTGATCATTAAGGCAGTGATTTTACCCTTATTGCTTTATACATGTGTCGTTTTACCCCCGGGCAAGAGGTGGGTGCAAAGGATTACTAAAGAGCTTTTTAGTTTTCTGTGGGGATCCCGCATGGAGAGATTGGCAAGGGTCACTATTATGAAGGGGGAGGAAAAGGGAGGTTTAAACTTCCTAAATCTGGACCTCTTTCTGAAGCTTCATTATTTACTATTGGTCAACAATATTCTACATGGTGGGAGTAAGGCGGCTTTCTTAGCCAGGTACCTGGGGGGATGGAAATTTGTCAGATGGAAGTGGATGGAGAAAGATTTAACAAAACCTTACACGTTTGTAGTTGCACCATTCTATCTTTGTTTAGAAAATGCCAGGAAGCAGTTGGGGGTAGAGGACTTAGAGCCGAAAGATTTGGTAAAAAATCTCATTGTCAGGAAGTTACGTGTACAGGAAACAGTGAGTAACCTTTCTAAGTTACCCACAGACAGTACGGACCTGGAAGATGTTAGAAATGGCTGGTGTTAATAACAAACAGAAAGACATTACCTGGATGGTTCTACATGGATGTCTTCCCACCAGAGTGTTTCAGAAGAACCGGGATCTTTGTAGCTCGGATAAATGTCCACGAGAAAGGTGCGCTAGTTCTGAGCATCTGTGCCATTTGTTCTTTGATTGTCCCTTTACAGGCCAAGTAAGAAGGATCTTTCGGTACTTCTGCCCAGTGGTGTTAGGGCTGAAGAATCCAGGGGTATGGCAGTTTGTCTTAGCTTGGGTGGATGGTAGTAAGGTAAGACTTCCTTGGATTTTCTTAGTTATCTTTAGAGAATCCATATGGGACGCCAGAAATGTATTGGTGTTCAAAAAAGAGGAATTATCCCCCTAGGGAGTTGCAAAGCTTATTTTAGCAAGACTATACACAGCTTTTATCTTTGACGTTTATAAGTTAGGAAAGGAGGAGGCTGCTCAATTATGGAAGGTGGAGGAGTGGAGTGCACTTATTTCAAGAGGTGAACTTTGAGTTGTTATTCTGAATTTTCCAATATGATGTGATTCTGCGAGAACCTTATCTTCTGTTGATGAAGGCTTCAAGTTTGGTTTAAACTCTGCAGTTTACTGATGTGAAAAAAAATATCAATCGCTTCTTGGCCTTTCGGCTAAGATCAAGTGTAGCTCTGCTGCATTGTGACTTAGTCGGGAGGTGCCCGGGGTACCCGACGATCGGCCTAGGGGAGAGTGTCCCTTTTCGGAGGGCCCCCCCTTGCTGCTATTGGCCTTAGGCTTAGTCCCCGGGCAACGTGGAGCGATCGCCTTTCTGAAGGCGTTGGTCCATTGGTCGGTTGGCAGAGCTGTGGGGGTTTCCCCTTCTGGGGGCCCCCACAGATGAGTGGGTGGATCTGTGGACCTTCTTTTAAGATGGGGAACCATGGGTTGAAAGACTCACTACGATTTCTGGTGATCCCAGGATTTAAGGAACAAGTGTCGTTGAAGACCGTGGTGGTGGACGTGTTGACGGATGCTTTCAACATACGGGTGAGAGATGTATTGTGTCTGCAGGATTTCCCCAAACAGGGTATTTTTGATGTAATTTTTACATCCACAGCGATCTGCTGGAATGTTTTTGAAGCAGCTGAGAAGAAGAAAGGGGAAGGTGTACTGAAGTTTCTGCAGGTAATCCCTCTTTTTATGGAAGAAGAAAAAATGATTGTGGTTCATATGTACAATCCGTTTGCTGATCCAGTCCTGGTTAGAGTATTTCTAGACAATTACTGTGAAGGATTAAGAGGAGGAGAACCGATCCTGAACAGATATAAAATTTGGTCAGGAAAATATAGATTTTTTGGCAGGTTTAAACTGGACCGTGATTGTATTGGGGAGTGAGGCAGCCGCCTTCCGTTTTTACGATCGGAGGAGAGAGGGGCTTCTTGTTCTACCAATGCCAGCTGAAATACTGCAGGAAGTGTTTGATGTATGGCCATACCAACAATGAGTGTCAAATGATGGAGAAATGTAGGCTTTGTCAACAGGTGGGGCATAAAACCAAAGACTGCACTGCAGGGAAGGTGTGCGATATCTGCAAACACACGGGACATTTGGCTAAACAATGCCCAGACTTTGCGAAGGAGAGGAGGAAGTACCTCAAGACCAGATTGGGATAGGGGAAGGAGGGACAGAGGGGTGGACAAGGAGGAGGGGGGCTGAGCAGAAGGCTCCCGAGGAGGGGCGCCACGCCAGCGAAACCCCGGGGTCTGCACCCAATGATGTTCCATCCAATGATGCAGCAGAGGTGAGTGACGGAGTGAGGGAGGCAGGTGATGATGCTGCGGTTGACGTCGCCGGCTACAGCTCTGCAATCCCTGAGATGGCGGAGGGTATCAGAGAAGATCACGCGGGTGGTCTTGATGGGGGCGCAACCTCTCCCCAAAGAGAGGAGAAGATGGAAACAAGCGAGTCAGCCGGATATTCTCATGATTTCCCGGAGAGAGTGGAGGTCGTTATTGAAGGGACAGATCAAGTTGCCAGTCCAGCATCAAGCCCTCTTTTGGCATCTGTATTGGTTGGGGACATTTCCTCCAGTGAGGAAGAAGAGGAGCAGGAAGAAATGGACGAAGCAGATAGCGAAAGAGCTTGGAATGTGGTCAGCGTATGGCTTTCTCCCCCGGATCAGAGACGCAGTTGTCCGGTAAGCGGATTCGGTTGGAGAAGGGAGAAGTGGAGAGCGGGGAGGAAGGACCCCTGCACATTGCTTTATCTAGGGCCTCCGAAGGATGAGGTCGCCAGTTCACCATGTCCAAGGAGAAGGCAGAGAGTGGGACAAAAAGAGGCTGAGTCACAGAAAGAACATTAATGTAATGATGGCTAAATGTATCTACTTTTTGATAATGGCTCTTATTGTGGCCACTTTTGAATGTCAGGAGCCTAAAAGCTGGTGGGAGGAGAGCTCTGATTAGGGACTACCTGGAATCAGTGAAGGTAGATATTATTTGTGTACAGGAATGCGGTTTCGAGGATCTGCCTGGTGTCACCAAGTGGGGGAAGGGGGCGGCGGTATGGACACCCTGTTATGAAATAAGATCGGAAGGTGTGGGAGTGTTACGCAAAAATGAGGATATAAAAGTGTTGTCATATGAGAAGGTGGTGCCTGATAGATGTCTGTCTGTGATGCTGGAATACGAGAATGAAAAGATAAGATTGTTTAATTGGTATGCTCCAGCAGATAAGTGGGGGAGGAAGGAATTTCGTGGTGCACTAAAATGACATTTGTCAGGTAGAGTTACAACGATTGTCACGGGTGACTTTAATTGTGTGAGAAAGAGGAGTGACAGACATGGAACTAGTGAGGGTGGAGGTGTGGATGTGACGTCCCGTTTGTTGAATGAGCTGATTAATGATTTTAGGTTTAAGGATGCAGCGGTAGTGGTGGAGGAGGAACAAATGGCAAATACATATTTCTCAGATAAAGGGACTGTGTCATCAAGGATTGATTTCCTGTTTGTGTCTGAATTTGTGGAGGTGAAGGGGTATGAGACAGCCCCAGTTCTTTTTTCAGATCATAAATTATTGTATTACAGACTGGAACTGGGGGTTGGAGTAAAGTTTGGAAGTGGTTTATGGAAGTTAAATGTGGCTGTGCTGGAGGATGAGGAAGTATGTGAAAAATTCTGCAAAAGGAGAAAGAACTGGTGTTACTAAGGAAGTTACATTTTTTGTATAAATGCAAAAAGATGGGGGTAGAGGTGGCTGAAGAACTAGAGGAGGTGAGAAAGCAAAGAGACAAGTTGCTAAAAGACAAAGGGAAAAAAATTATCTTTAATGACAAAATAAAGGATATGGAGGAAGGGGAGCAATGTACAAGATATTTTTTTAAGAAAGCCTTTTCTGGAAAGAAAACGATGGCGAAAGATTGACAGAGGAGTTTTTTTCTTTTTATAAAAACCTGTACGATGTGCAGGAGGGAGTGAGGGAGGAGGAGCAGACGGAATATTGTGGTGTGTTGGGAAGGTATTTGGAGAAGGAGGAGGCGGATGGACTGTTGAACATAGTAGCAGAGTTGGAGGTTGAAAGTGTACTATAAAGCATGCAAAAGAATAAGACTCCAGGGAGGAATGGTTTCCCAGTGGAGCTGTACGTTAAATTCTGGCCAGTCTTAAAAAAACACTTGACTGAAGTTGTTCAGTACTGCGTGTCAACTGGAGAATTGTCCCCAACAATGAAGGAGGGAGTAATTACATTGATTTTTAAGAAGGGTGACTGGAGGAAGATTAAAAATTGGCGCCCTATTACATTGCTCAATGTGGACTATGAATTGGTGGCCAAGTTACTAGCCAGCAGAATGAGTTTGGTGGTTAATAAGCTGGTTGGTGAGGGGCAGGTATGTGCTGTCCCTGGTCGAAGAATATCCGACATTTTGATTTTGCTACGAGATCTGGTCTCCTATGCTCAGTTGAATAATATACCGTTGGCCCTAATGGGTATAGACTTAGAAAAAGAGTATGATAGAGTGGCTCATTCCTTTTTGTTTAAAGTGCTGAAGGAGATGGGGATTCCGTCACCTTTTTTGAAGACCTTGAAAGGATTATACAATGGTATTATGAGTAGTAGTGAATGGTAACCTGACTGATTTTTTTCCCATTCGGGCAGGGGTAAGACAGGGTTGTCCCTTGTCGCCCATTATGTTTATCTGTGCCATTGAACCATTGCTCAGGCATGTGCAGAAGGATAAGAGGTTAAGAGGTGTTTTTCTGCCAGGAAGTGGAGGGGAGTGCGTTAAGGCAGTCTGTTACATGGATGATGTCATCTTTGTTTGCTCCTCTGAGTCTGATGATCGGAGAGCAGAAATGTAGTTGAGTTTATTTAGCAGTATGTCTGGACTTAATGTCAACTGGCAGAAAAGCCAGATCTGTATGTTGAGCGGCTCAGGAGTTTTAGGGATGTGAAGGTCAAGGTGGTTGACGCTTTGGTGATCCTGGGGACTCAATTTAAGAGGAATTTACTGGATCAAGCCAATGCTGATAGAGCATTGGAAAGAATTAAAAAGAAAGTTGATTTTTGGTTGAAGCGGTTGACCTTAACAGGAAAGGTGTTGGTGGTCAAATCTGTTATTTTGCCGTTACTGCTTTATTTCAGTCTAATTTTTCCTCCTAGTACAAGATGGATGCAGAGGATCATGAGGGTGCTGTTTGTTTTCTTTTGGGGCAGTAAAATGGAGAGAGTAGAACGGAGGTCTGTCATGAAGAGTCCTAAAGTAGGGGGCTGTGGATTCCCGGATATTCCTGCTTTTTTAAGTACGCATTACTGGTTGGTACATTATAAAGCCTTTATGGAAGGAGGCAAAACTGCGGCTTTAATGAGATATTTGGCCGGATGGGCCCTGATAAAGTGGGGCTGGTGCAGTAAGGAGTTATCGAGATTGATGGCTTTAGTGACTCCCTTTTTTTACCTAAAATTAGTGACCTTTTATGGAGTGAATAAATTGAAGGAGTTGGGAGAGGGTGCGGTAGTAAAGAAGAACTTGGTAAAATGGATTAGAGGTGAGGAGGTGAGAGACAATATTTGTGGTCTTGGATCTAAAATGGTGGAGATATGTTCTCATAAAAGGAGTCTCTAATAGACAAAAATAGGTGTCCTGGTTGGCGTTTCATGAGGCACTACCGACAAAGGCCTTCTTAAAAAGGAGAGATTTGGCAAGGGAAGAGAGTTGTCCAAGGGAAGGTTGTTATGAAATGGAGACAGTGGAACATGCCCTGTTTGGCTGTTCTTTTGTGCAGAGGGTGAGGAAGAAGTTGGCTCCTTTTATGGCGGAGGTGTTGGGCATTAAAGATGTAAATAAAATGATTTGTTTTTTTGGAAAGTAAAGACTACCACGCTATATAAATACAAAAAATCAACACAATTAAAAAACTATATGAAGAAATAAGGTGACAAAATCAATAAAATTTAAATAGCAGAAGCAGCCGCTAAAAGTGAGATACACACACTATAGAACAATGAATATAAAAAAGCAGCGCTGTGAGTGTTATATGCTTATAGAATTAAGCCAATGTAGGTAAAAGTAAGCCAATGTAAATGGGATAAATGAATAAACCCAAGATGGGGATAAATCATATCAAAAATTCATAATTTAAAACATATATTATTTGATAACAGTCCTAATCCGTGATCAAAGTCCAGATGAGTGAAGTGAAGTGGAGAGACATAGGCACAGGCCCCAGTCTAAAGGCAGGAATGCAAGTAAAAAGTGGATGGATCCTTCATCGCACCACTGTGATACTGAATAAAAAATGCGCGCTTACCAAACGGCAAGCATAGGAGAGCTTGCGACCTTAACCCGGTTGGGGCCTTTCGTGGGATGGAGACACCAACACACCACTTCCTACACCTTGAGATAAGCCCGCTGTCCACCAAGTAACAAGCAATCCCTCTAGTGTGGGGATAATAAACTCCTAGCTGGGGGTTGTTCTCACAAGAGATGCCTAGCAGCCACTGCTCCAACTTCACCTTCCTTCACTCTGTTTTTTTGGGTTGGTGGAGGGGCAAAAAGCAACACAAAGGAGGATTTGGATTTTGATAGCAATTTTGAAGGAAGTAATTTGGGATGCCAGGTGTTTGGAAGTAAGAAGAAAGTGTGTGTTGTCTGAAGTGGATTGTGTGAATCTGATTTTGGCAAAATTGTATGTGGTGTTGTTGGTGGACAGGAAATGGATGGGGGTGAATGAATCGGATGAGTATTGGGGTTGGAGGAGGTGGAGGAGTTGTGGAGGGTGGGGGTAGGGGTTTGTATATTGTATTTTAAGTGTATCACGTGATCTTTTGAAAAAATAGTAAAAATATGGAAGCCTATATGATGATTTAAGCAAAGTACCTGGAAAGACCTTGTGCGGAAGGCTCTGGATGGTGAGGTTTTATTGAGTATGGACTTGCTTAAGATCTGATGGGTAAAAAAAAAAAAATATCAATCAGTTCTCGGCCTTTTGGCTAAGATCAAGTGTAGTATCTGTTCTTATCAGTTACCAGAGGAGGCACTGTGCTGCTCCCATTATGGAGGGCAGGCAAATCCAATGGTGTCATTGCACCTGGAAGGACGGTTTCAGTAGTGACTTTGCCGAGCTGCACGACAGATACTGGGGGCCGGCCCATGGTTGAGTCTGAGCCGTCTGGAAGGGTGCTCCTGGTGAGGATGGGTGCTGCATCGGTTCTGGCCAGAGGGTCGGGTCACTCTCGCCTTCTAGCCTAGATTGGGATAGTTCTAGCTCCGAACAGTTTTTCGGGAGGGAATGCTTGTTTGCCTATAGCACTGGGGTGGAGCGGCTAGTACTTCCCGAATGTAATTAGGTAGGAGTGATGGGAGCGAGGGTTAAGCTTGTTGAGGTCCGGGCTCTCCCCAAACTTCCAGAACTTCAGGCCTTCCTGCCTGGGGTGGAGGCTGCTGTGGTCTGGGTCGTTGGCCAGGGTTGGTCACAAAAGCCTATGGTGTATGTGCCCTTGGAGTGGCAGTCCAGGGGTGCCTGAAGATCACTGTGAGTGAGGGTCACTTTGATTTAAGGCACCATGGTCACTGCACCTATACATGCTTTTTTTTGCACCTGCCTCCTGGCTGGGGGCCTTTTGGCTGGAACCAGAGGAATTTTTTATTCCTGGCTGGAGGGCCTGGCCATTGTATTGCACAATGGCCACCTTTTCACTCTCCTCTACTTCCTTCTCCCCCACTTTCTTTTTACATGTGGGGGAGAAGGACACATGTAAATGCTCCTGACACCAAGTAATATTTTATTACATGCTGCAGATTTAAAAAAAAGACTGATAACATTTTTGAAATTACATTAGCATTTTAATCCTTACACAAAATTTTAAGTTGAATGTGTTTGATCTGTTTTAAGAAACAATATGTGTGCTCCATTATTGAAGATCAAAGGAATAGAAGAAACACAAATCACAACCTTGTGTCTGACTGTCCATAGTAATATGCAACTCAGAATTAGAGTTCATACCCTTTTACCATGAAAGTACAGACCCATGGAATGAGTCGGAGGGTATTACATCTGGAATTTCCTATGGAAAAATGAAAAGAGCAACAGTTATTTACTCAGCAGTGTCAATGAAAGGTTTTTTTTTTTACCAAATTTGATTGAGAAGAATAAACATGTTACACAAGTTTGTATATAATTGAAATGGTATGATGATTAGAGACACAGAAAGAAATGTAGACAATAATTGTGGACAATCAATAAATTATACGGTTGGATATAATTTATTGTAATGCCCTGTACACACGGTCGGATTTTCCGAAGGAAAATGTGCGATCGGAGCTTGTTATCGGAAACCGTGTGCGGGCTCCATCTGACTTTTTCCATCGGATTTTCCGACACACAAAGTTTGAGAGCAGGCTATAAAATTTTCCGACAACAAAATCCGATCGTGTCAGTTCCGACCGTGTGTGGACAATTCCGACACACAAAGTGCCACGTGTGCTCAGAATAAATTCC
This sequence comes from Aquarana catesbeiana, assembly GCF_042186555.1. Lineage (NCBI taxonomy): Eukaryota > Metazoa > Chordata > Amphibia > Anura > Ranidae > Aquarana > Aquarana catesbeiana. The sequence continues at coordinate 273,628,676 of NC_133330.1, read as the reverse complement.
GAGATGGAACAGCTTGGTCTGGTAAAATTAGCGTTCGGAATGGATATAGCACTTTCGTCAGGCTGCAATGTTTAAACTTGTTTAATGCAGCGCACTCTCTTCTTCTTTATAATGCTAGAAGAATGAAGTTGTTTTGCTGCTGATATTCACACAGACTTCTCACAAGCTTCTTTCATTATTTATTTATCGTGATTTCATCAATATATTTTGATTTGTCACATCTGACAAAAAAAGATATATGTCATTTTTTGGGGGTTTGTATTTTTTTCAAGCCTGATCGTGTTTTTATTTTTTAATTTTTTTTATTTTACTCCAGAATATTTTTGGGTGTGTTTTGTGTGTCAGGTTGCCACAACACCATTATTATCTTGTATTATTTAATCTCAAGGAGATTGCTTGGTGTTGGTGTCTCTTGTTAATTTCACATACATGTATATTTGAAATGTACCTGCCTCCTCACAAACAAACTGTCCTTTTTGAAGGAAAACACACATAGGCGAGTATAATTGAAACAAAAATTCCTTTATTAAGTGATCAGAACCAAATAAAGAGGGAGGCAACGCTGGAGAAACAGCAGAAATTGGCGAAGCCTTTGGCCCCCAGGGCAGACATTAATTCTTTTACTGCAAAATTGGTGGCCTGAGGAGTCCTTATCTAAGAGAGTTCAATCTGGTCCAGAAGTCCAAGAGATCATGAACAGCAGCAGATGTTATATCTGTCTCCAGGTTGTGGTCATACAAGAGCCTGCATCTTTTGTCAGACCAGACTGAACCCAGGTCATCACTCTCTGGTCTTCCTTCCACGCTTCCTTCCACGCTGTGGCTCTGGTGGTGGAGTTGTGGCAGGAGGAGGAGGATAGTCCAACTCACACAGGTGGGTTTTGTGTGTGATTTCGCCCCTCACCCCCTTAGTTAGTGTTTTGTAAAGAAGGTCCTCACACAGGAGGCGTTGACCCTCTTGCATGCCCTGCAGTTTGGTGGCAGCCATGCAGGCAAAGGCCTCTTCAGGAGTGGGGGTGGCTATGAGGGACACAGAAGCCTCCTGTATCAGCCTGAGTGCTGAATCCTGCACGTTACTCCCCTTCCTGAGTCTTTTGGTTGGAAGGCAGAGGGGAGGAACCTGCGATTCTGTCAGGCTCCTACTGGGCCTGGCCTTCTCCTGGCTGCCACTTAGCCCCGCCTCCTCCTGGCTGCCAATTACCCCGTCTCCTCCTGGCTGCCACATTCCACAACCTCCTCCTGTGTGCCACATTCCAGAGCCTCGTCCTGGCTGAGGTCTTCCTGTGTATGAAAAAGGGACATCGTTTTAGTTTTTTCTTCATCAATCACACACAATTTTCACCTCATGATTGTTGCAAATTGAATGTTAACAAATATAACAGACTATCATTCTAAACCCCGCATTTTTCATTATTGTCCCAATTTTTTGTGCCCACTACTGTTTATTGATATGTAAAACACTTTATTAAATCAGCAATTAGTGATCAATAATAACATCTAGTAAACATCATTTATTTATTGACCAGAAATCTGTAGAACAATGCTATACCTGACTCCAGCTGGGCTCCTCCACTTCTTCCTGGCTGGAAGTCCCAGGTTGGACATCGGAAGCCTCAGCTGGGGTGGAAGATAGGGTGAAAGGAAGAGTGGAAGGAAAGGTTGAGAGGGATTCCCTGACTCCAGTCTGGTCTGACAGAAATCGCAGTCTCTCATAATACCAAAGCCTGCGGACATAAACCTCATCTGCTGCAGCTCCGGATCTCTAGGAATCCGTGACCTTCTTGCGCTCCCTAAGATAAGTGCTCCTCAGGCCACCAATTTTAGCTTTTAAATAGGGGATGGTTGCCTTGGGGGCCACCGGCTTCACCAACTCCAGCAGTTTCTCCAGTGCTGCCTGCCTCTTTTGTTTATTGTTGTATTGGGGGTGTTTCACCTGCCACAGACAGGGGAGCTCCCTGTACTTGTCTATGAACAAGGGGAGGAAGTTGTGGTCATTGAAGCCATCCATTTTATCTGCAAGACACAAGACAAACCCTAATGTCAGGCTAAAGTCTCCTGATCTTGTTACAATATAGGCCTCAATCTAGAAGCAGTATAGGCCCAAGTTTAGATCTTACCTTGGTTGTCACGATCGTTGCCTCCGATACTCCTTTCTCCGCTCACAGATTGTACGTACTACGCACGCGTGTTACGCTTTATATACACTGTGCATGCGTGAAACTCCGCCCACCCCTGACGTTCTTTCTAGTCTATTCCCCGCCCCTTCTCGTTCGGCGCAGTGGGGGAAGAGCACATGGCGGAGACACAACAGGTGCGTGCTAATTACAGCAACGAGGAGGAGGAGGAAAGCCCGGAACCAGAAACGTCCCGATCCCGGAAGAGACGATTTAAGGCCTCAAATATGTCCTTTGGGGAGATGTTGGAAATGGTCGACATAATGAAGAGGGCCGACTATGACGGAAAGTATGGACCTTACCCCAACCCCAATGTCAGAAAGGCCAAGATCATGGCGAAAGTGGTCAAAAGTCTGCAGAAGAATTTCGGGGTATGACGATCCAAGGATCAACCGAGGAAGCGGTGGTCGGACCTTAAATTAAGGGAGCACGAGCAGTACAGAAGGATCAGGAGAGTGCTGCAAAAAAGTAAGTGCTGCTCCATGTGTTTTTCTTTACTGTTGTACAGTTTAAAATGGCAACTTTCATGTTCATGGGCACCTTGTTCGTTCGTATGAAACATTGTTCGTTCGGCATAGAAAACACCATTGTTTTGGCCAGATGCATTTGAATACATTTTTGATAGCCTACTTCTCTTAAAATGGTGTCTAGATGGGTTGGTAACTATAATGTAATGCAAACTAGATTCTGTGTAAGGAGAGGACACTCAGCAGCTGTTTACACATCTGGATGCTGGAGCACTAGTGTGGGACACCAGAACACCCTTTTTTTTAGGGGGCCCACACAGGTGCTCCAGTGTATACTATGGGGGTGTCTCCATCTGTGAAGCTTGTACAAAACAGGTAAGTATTCAAGCTTGACAAAGTGACAAAATATTTTTTCATCTTGTAACTCTGCCAAAAGAGACAATTGTACCCCACTTCCAAGCAATGATTCATATTCCTATTTCTGCCATCAAATATCTGTGTGCTAAGTATACCTTTTTTTTTACATAGGGGAGAAAAGACTCAGAGGACACTACTCATCAGAGGGGACAACAGACTCCCCACCTCTGGAAGAAGGAGAAATCCCCCAAAGCCAACAGGAGGAGGAGGAAGGAGACGTGATGGAAATAGTCACCACAACAGGTGAGTGTCTGCGACCACAGGCTCAGGTAAGAGATGGATGCCGGCAGATTTATAATACATGGTATGTTTTTGTTTCTATATTTTTAGGTGATCGTGATGTTGTGGATCCAGGTTATTTCACCAGTGAAAGTGCACAGATCCTGATCGGGGAGATCATGGGGTGTAATAGGGACTTGGAAAACATCCAGAAAAACATCAATGATGTTAAAAACAAAATGAAGAACATCATTGATGTTTTAGGGTGAATTTAAAACACCTCCAAATCCATGACTTTTTTGTGGTATTTGTAATGGAATAATTTTTAACATTTTTTGCCATTTTATAGAAAAGCCAAATTTTGAAGATGCACACAGTGTGTCAACATGTGCTATCTGCCATCACGGGAGATCAATGTAGGCGTTTTGGGGGTGCAACCCCTTCCTCAATAATAAAGTAGCTGAGAGGAAGGGGTTGCACCCCCAAAACACATCCCTTGATCCCCCGTGATGGCAGCTAGCACATGTTGACGGCAATTTGTGTGCATCTTCAAAATTTGGCTTTTTCCAGGGGTGACTTCACCCCATCTGAACGCAATATCAAACACAGTTTATAAATACTCATGTCTGACATTGCCTTCAATTTCTACAAAAGTTGAACTTTGTAAGTTCCAGATTTGTGTATTTCTTGTTTGTTTGAAACATGCCTGTTTTACCTTAAATGGACATTTCTACTTTTATTAATGTGAATCAAAAAATTGTTATACAACAAACATGCTGGTTTGTTTTAAAAACCTTTTATAAATGCACATGTGATTGTGCTGGTATTAAAAAGATTGATACTCAAGAATGTGTGGATTATTGTTTCAATGCTCCTAAAATTTTGTTGGGTTAAAAATGGTGTTTTCAGTGACAATGGGGGTTATTTCCTAAGGGCAAATCCACTTTGCACTCAATTGCAGTTTCAGTGCAGGCTCAAGTACACTTGTAGTGCAAAGTGTATTTTCCTTTAGTAAATAACACCCAACAGTGCTTTCCAATGTTACACAATCACGACATTTTCAGGACTCCCCATATTTCTGTCAGGGTCAGCTAAAAGAAACACAAGCAGTAAATGTCACCAAAGATTTTAGTAGTTAAAATGATTTTTTTATTTTAAAAATGTATCAGACATTGTCTGGCATATTGATGGCCCCCGTACCCGCAAAGTAATCAAGGTATCTAAGACGGACCTCGCGGGCACTCGGGGGGGCAAGCCAGGACGGCCAGCCTCAAGCGCCGTCAGGGTTGGTTCATTTACTTGAATTCCGGCCTCAGGCCCAACTGAGGCAGCATAGTTGGCAGAATTTCGCCTTAAAAAGTTGTGGAGAACATAGCACGCCAGGATGATATGATTCAGTTAATACTCCACCATGTGTATGAGTGTAAGAAATAGGCGAAACCGGCTGGCCAGGATCCAAACATGTTCTCCACCACTCTTCTGGCTTTGGCCAGCCAGTAATTAAAAACCCTCTGGTCCAGGGTGAGGGTCCTCATAGGGAATGGCCGCATAAGATGGTCCCCCAGCGCAAATGCTTCATCCGCAACGAAGATGGATGGGAGTCCTTCCGCATTGTCTTCTAGAGGTGGCAAGTCCAAGCTGCCATTCTGGAGACGCCTGTAGAACTCCGTCTGGGTGATGACTCCACCATCGGACATCCGGACATTCTTCCCCACATCCACATACAGGAACTCATAAGTAGCCGACACCACTGCCTAAATAATGTGTCTTACTTTGGCCAGCCCCTCCTTACTTTACACTATTGGCAGCCCACTGGACAGGTAAGTGTCATAATACAAAGATATAGATACACACTGTACACATTTTAGCACATTTTTACATTCTGCTATTACCTATCAAGATAACAAAAAGGATAAAAAAAAACTTTAAACAGTACCATTTGAAAGTATTCAGGCAGGCCCTTGCACTACATGCTTTGGGGAATTCATCCATAAATATAACCACTAAAGAGGTGGGTATAGTATATATGGGTTTGGCAAAGTCAGCAGATAGAGGATTATTATCAGCTGAGTTAGCAGTTTGATGGGAGGAAGGGTTCCAAATGATTTTGGGACACAAAAAAAAAAAGCCTCTGGCCTGAATTTCAAACACACATCACAATTTTCTACATTTTAGGGGTTTTTTAGGGTAAAGCACTACTATGGAGCTGACAAAATACATTGTTAAGTGACTACATGAGGTGAACATAGGGCCAGGAGAGCATGCTGGGGAGGTAAGTAAAGGCAAAAATAAAATACCTAAAATTCCAGCATGCATGAGGACAAAGGGGACATTCACAGCATATTACAATCATGGTAATTAGGGAATGAGGAAAGAAATACAATATATTATCAAACATTAAATACAATAAAATTTGATAGTAAAGGATAAAAATCTTACCTTAATATACTCCTTCTACAAGACCTGGATGATGGCAGCACAGGTCTCTGGGATAATGATCCCCAGAGCCTGGGGGGAGATGCCTGTCGAGAACTTGAGGTCCTGCAGGCTTCTCCCCATCGCCAAGTACCGCAGGGTGGCGACTAGACTCTGCTCCGGAGCGATGGCTTGCCTCATGCAGGTATCCTGCCTGCTGATATAGGGGGTCAGCAAAGCCAACAAACGGTGAAACACGGGGTCCGTCATCCTAAGAAAGTTCCTGAAATCATCAGGATTATTCTCACAGATCTCACAGAGCAAAGGAAAATGACAGAACTGGTCACGCTGGAGCAACCAATTCTTGGTCCATGAACTCCTCCCCACCCTGTTCATGGACTGGACTTGTGTCAAGGTAAGGACCCCAACACCAAGCCCCCGCACAGCACGAACTCTACGAGGAGTACATATACGCAACATGGCTAGAAAACGGTCGGCTGCTCAGAACGAAGTAACAGAACGCACTGAAGAACAGCAAGGCCTGTGAAGAGCCACCTGAAAAACAGTAACGAGCGGACAAGAACGCAATGGATAATCAAATATGAACTCACTGCATGCACTGAAGACCAGATACAAACTCACAAGCACAAACTGAACAGCAGAAAACGATCTGAAAACCACGAGTCTGAAAAAGCGCGAATCGTCTCTCACCAAACTTTTACTAACACGAGATTAGCAAAAGGAGCCCAAAGGGTGCCGCGCTTGGTTCTGAACTGCCCTTTTATAGTCTCATCGATTTTGTTCCAGGAATGGGACAGGAAGTCTCCATAATGTTGCTAATACACTGCTCTTTATATTTTATGTTATGGTATGCTACATACAGTTTAAACAGCACTGACAGGGGACACAATTCTTATTAATGGATACATTTAGTTGGGGCCACCTTGGCCCAAACAAATTATTTAAAGTGAAATGAAACTTTGAGTTTGGTGTTAAAGTGACTGTGTATTTAAATTATCATATGTTAAACACTGTCTTTATCTTAGAAGTCATTACTCCATCCTGCACGTCATTATTAGTCAATGAGTTTGGCCATCGCAGTCAGCCCATAGAGAGGTGCAGGAGGGGTCAAGCTAAAAGCATCATCTCCCATGATAATGTTAATATTTGCATAATTGAATGTCCCAAGATTGGAGGCACCTGGTGAGCTGTAGAAGAAAATCGAAGCCCTATACAGTGTCATGGTCTGGAATCAGGCTTGGAGGCCAGTAGCTATAGTAGTAGAGAGGAGCCCACTGACCAGTTGGATGAGTACAGAATCAGGTCACCTTGGCGGATGACACGGGCTCATCTGAAGTGCTGAGTCTAAGTATGAACCGGTGTTCACCAGAGCTTCTGATGGTGGAGATGGGTTTTGCCGCTTGTTAGTACCAGGTCGCAGTCCTTAGGATCACCCACAAGGAGGTGAGCAAGCCAGGGTTCAGTAGCAGGTACAGATAAGCAAAAGGTCAGTAATGAGTGGTTGCAGGTTGGGATCAAGCAGAATCGTACTCGAGGAACAAGCCAAAGGTCAGTAACAAGTGGTAGTGAAGATATGGACAGCAGCAGGAGTCGCAAGAGCAATATTTTTCCTGGAGAGTGCACAATAATCTGGCAAGCAGGAAATGCAGAGACAATGCTTAAATTAGGAAGTTCATGAGAGGAGCAGAGTATAAAATTCAAGAGAAACAAGGTTCATGGTAGGATAATTCAAGGAATTGGCCAGGTAGCTGTTGAGTATCTCAGGTTGCTCAGTGAGAAAATGTACTGTCAGGCACAGCAGAGGTCCTGGGTTCAAGTCCAGGCCCTAACATACAGGCACCTCTGGATGACCTTTAATAACTTAAAGACCAACCACCACATTTGTACTGCGGCAGTTTGGCTCTATTACGCAAATCACCATCATTGTACATCACTTCATGTAATAGATATAATAGGGTGCGATGTCCGCCGGTCACTCACGATCGCTCCACACAGAGGCAGAACAGGGATTTTCCAGTGTAAACACAGCGGATCCCTGTTCTGACAGGGGAGCCGAGAGTGATCGTCTGTTCCCAGTGATTAGGAATAGTGATCTCTCTTCTTCTCCAGTCAGCCCAGCCCCCGTACAGTTAGAAACACCTCCCAGGGAACACATTTAACCCTTTTATCGCCTCTGGTGTTAACCCCTTCCCTGCAAGTGACATTTATACAGTAATCAGTGCATTTTTATAGAACTGATCGCTGCATAAATGTCACTCATCCCACAAAAGTGTCAAAAGTGTCCAATCTGTCTGCCGCAATGTTGTCCCGCTAAAAATCGCAGATCGCCACCATTACTAGTAAAAAAAAAAAATAATAATAAAAGTGCCATAAATCTAGCCCCTATTTTGTAGACACTATATCTTTTGCGCCAACCAATCAAGAATACGGTTATTGCAGTTTTTTTTACCAAAAATGTGTAGAAGAATACATATTGGCCTAAACTGAGGGAGAAATTTTTTTATATATATTTTATTGGCATATTTATTATAGCAAAAAGTAAAAAATATTTTTTTTTTCAAAATTGTCGCTCTTTTTATGTTTATAGCTCAAAAAATAAAAACCAGAGAGGTGATCAAATACCACCAAAAGAAAGCTCTATTAGTGTGAAAAAAAGGACGTCAATCTTGTTTGGGTACAGCGTTGCACGACCGCGTCAGTTAAAGCGACGCAGTGCTGTATCGCAAAAAAATGGCCTGGTCATTAAGGGGGCAAATCCTTCCGGCCCTTAAGTGGTTAAAGAGAGTCTGAACTCTGGAAACTGTGCCCAAAAAAAAGCCTGGTGGAGAGCATATGACTGGTGTAACCAGCATATCTAAGCAGTGTTGCCTGCGGTCTCCCTGTAGCGGTTCTTTCCCCATCCATGCTCTGTGTGGAGACAGCCAACTTGGTAGCCACAGGGCTTTGCTTCCTCATGTCAGGTCCTACAGCAAGAAGAACAGTGAGCAACAGTGAGAGGTTAAAGGCAGACATTCCTTCTAGATCTTAACTGATTGCTGTCCTTAGGCCATTTTAAAATGTCTTGCAATTCAAGTGGTTAAAACATGCTCATGGCTGCAGCCATAAGCTTGGCATCATTTTTTTTCAGCCAACTGTTCAGTAAAAGTGAAAACAGCAAAAGCAGATCTACAACCAACCTGTCAATTTTATGGAACACCAAGCCCCCGTCATCACCCGCGATAGTTCCTGGGCTCTCCAGTTCCTCCGGCGTAACCAGTAAGCTGCCCCAGTAGTGAGAACATTCCCCAATCTCCTATGTTCGTAATGAAGCTGCAAGCATGAGTATTTTGTCATTTCCGGTGTCATTTATTTTGTGCCTTTAAAATTCAACACTTTTGGGAATGTACCCTGCTATCTTGATCCCCTGTCAGAGACCTTGACATTCTAAATTGGTTTCTACTTAACTAACACTTACATAGGCTATGTAGGATTCTTGCTTTCACACAATACAGTTCTGGGCCTTGGTGAATAGCCGTTTGAGTGCTGACTGCTACAATGTGAGGAAGCAAGGGAAGTGTAATGGTCGGATTTTCCAACGGAAAATGTTCGATGGGAGCTTGTTGTTGGAAATTCCGACCATGTGTAGGCTCTATTGGACATTTTCCATCGGAATTTCCATCACACAAAATTTGAGACCTGGATCTCAAATTTTCCGACAACAAAATCCGTTGTCGTAAATTCCGATCGTGTGTACACAATTCCGATGCACAAAGTTCCACGCATGCTCGGAATCAAGCAGAAGAGCTGCACTGGCTATTGAACTTCATTTTTCTCAGCTCCTCGTAGTGTTGTACGTCACCGCGTTCTTGACGTTTGGAATTTCCAACAAGATTTGTGTGACAATTTGTATGCAAGACAAGTTTGCGCCAACATCCGTCTGAAAAAATCCATGGATTTTGCTGTTGGAATGTCCGATTGGGGCATTACAGTGCATCTGGAAAGTATTCACAGCGCTCAACCTTTTCCACATTTTGTTATGTTACAGCCTTATTCCAAAATGGATTAAATTCATTATTTTCCTCAAAATTCTACAAAACAATACCCTATATTGACAGAGAGAAAATTGTTTGAAATCTTTGCAAATTTATTAAAAATAACAAATTAAAAAATGACATATACATAAGTATTCACAGCCTTTGCCGTGACACTTAAAATTGAGCTCAAATGCATCCTGTTTCCACTGATCATCCTTGAGATGTTTCAAAAACTTGATTGGAGTCCACCTATGGTAAATTCAGTTGATTGGACTTGATTGGGACCTGTCTATATAAGGTCCCACAGTTAACAGTGCATGTAAGAGCACAAACCAAGCCAAGAAGTCCAAGGAATTGTCTGTAGATCTCCGAGACAGGATTGTATCGAAGCATAGATCTGGGGAAGGGTACTGAAAAATTTCTGCAGCATTGAAGGTCCCAATGAGCACAATGGCCTCCATCATCCATAAATGGAAGAAGTTTGGAATCACCCGGGCCTTTCCTAGAGTGGGCCGCCCGGCCAAACTAAGTAACCGGGGGAGAAGGGCCTTAGTCAGAGTGGTGACCAAGAACCGATGGTCACTCTGGCAGAGCTTTCTCTGTGGAGAGAGGAGAACCATAATCACACACATAGGTTGGACTTGATGGACTTGTGTCTTTTTTCAACCTCACCTGCTATGTAACTATGTAACTATGTATGTAACCTTCCAAAAGAACAACCATCTCTCTCTGAAGCACTCCACCAATCAGACCTGTATGGTAGAGTGGCCAGATGGAAGCCACTCCTCAGTAAAAGGCACATGACAGCCCATCTTTGTTGAGTTTGCCAAAAGGCACCTGAAGGACTCTCAGACCATGAGAAACAAAATTGTTGGTCTGGTGAAACAAAGATTGAACTTTTTGGCCTGAATGGCAAGCGTCATGTCTGGAGGAAACCAGGCACCGCTCATCCCCTGGCCAATACCATCTCTACAGTTAAGCATGGTGGGGATGATTTTCAGTGGCTAAAACTGGGAGACTAGTCAGGATCAAGAGAAAGATTAATGTAGCAATGTACAGAGATATCCTTAATGGAAACCTGCTCCAGAGCGCTCTGGACCTCAGACTGGGGCAGAGGTTCATCTTCCAACAGGACAGCAACCCTAAGCACACAGCCAAGATAACAAAGGAGTGGCTATGAGACAACTCTGTGAATGTCCTCTTGAATGGCCCAGCCAGAGCCCAGACTTGAACCCGATTGAACATCTCTGGAGAGTTCTGAAAATGATTGTGCACCAATGCTCCCCATCCAACCTGATGGAGCTTGAGAGGTCCTGCAAAGAAGAATGGGAGAAACTGTCCAAAAATAGGTGTGCTAAGCTTGTAGCATTATACTCAAAAAGACTTGAGGCTGTAATTGGTGCCAAAGGTGCTTCAAAGTATTGACCAAAGGCTGTGAATACTTATGTACATTTGATTTTTTCATTCTTTATTATTTTAAATAAATTTGCAAAGATTTCAAACAAACTTCTTTCACGTTGTATTTATGGGGTATTATTTGTAGAATTTTGAGGAAAATAATAAATTTTAATCCATTTTGGAATAAGGCTGTAACATAACAAAATATGGAAAAAGTGAATACTTTCCAGATGCACTGTATTAGGGCGCACACATGGTCGGACTTTGTTCGGACATTCCGACAACAAAATCCTAGGATTTTTTCCGACGGATGTTGGCTCAAACTTTTTTGTCTACACACGGTCGCACAAAGTTGTCGGAATTTCCCATCGCCAACCACGCGGTCACGTACACCACGTACGACGAGACTAGAAAAGGCCGGTTCAGAACCAAGCGCGGCACCCTTTGGGCTCCTTTTGCTAATCTCGTGTTAGTAAAAGTTTGGTGAGAGACGATGCGCGCTTTTTCAGACTCGTGGCTTTCAGATCGTTTTCTGCCGTTCAGTTTGTGCTTGTGGGTTTGTATCTGCTCTTCAGTGCGTGCAAGCAAGTTCCGCGTGACTTTAAGTAGTCATTGTATTCTTGTTCGTTCGTTACTGGTTTTCAGGTCGCTCTTCACAGGCCTTGCTGTTCTTCAGTGCGTTCTGTTACTTCGTTCTGAGCAGCCGACCGTTTTCTAGCCATGTTTCGTATGCGTACTCCTCGTAGAGTTCGTGCTGTGCGGGGCCTTGGTGTTGGGGTCCTGACCTTGACACAAGTCCAGTCCATGAACAGGGTGGGGAGGAGTTCATGGACCAAGAATTGGTTGCTTCAGCGTGGCCAGTTCTCTCATATGCCTTTGCTCCGTGAGATCCGTGAGAATAATCCTGATGATTTCAGGAACTTTCTCAGGATGACGGACCCTGTGTTTCACCGTTTGTTGGCTTCGCTGACCCCCTATATCAGCAGGCAGGATACCTGCATGAGGCAAGCCATCACTCCGGAGCAGAGGTTGGTCGCTACCCTGCGGTATTTGGCGACAGGGAGAAGTCTGCAGGCATCTCCCCCCAGGCTCTGGGTATCATCATCCCAGAGACCTGTTCTGCCATCATCCAGGTCCTGCAGAAGGAGTATATGAAGGTAAGATTTTTATCCTTTTATATCACATTTTATTGTATTTAATGTTTGCTAATATATTGTATTTCTTTCCTCATTCCCTAATTACCATGATTGTAATATGCTGTGAATGTCCCCTTTGTTCTCATGCATGCTGGATTTTTATGTAATTATTATTTTAGGTCCTTCATACATATTTGCCCTTCAATAACCTCCCCAGCATGGTGTCTCCTGGCCTATATTCACCTCATGTAGTCACTTAACAATGTATTTTATCAGCTCTATAGTAGTGCTTTACCCCAAACACCCCCTAAAATGTTTGGAAATGTTATTTTTTATTTAAATTCTGGCAGAGTGCCAGAGGCTTTTTTTTGTTGGTGTCCCCAAATAATTTTTTGTAACCCTCCCTCCCCCAACTGCTAAGTCAGCTGATCCCAATTCTCTATGTATCCTCAATCATCTATCTGCTGACTTTGCCAAACCCATACACACTATACCCACCTCTTTACTGGTCAGATTTATGGATGAATTGCCCAAAGCATGTAGTGCAAGGGCCTGCCTGTATACTTTCCAATGGTACTGTTTCAAGTTTTTGTATTCTATTATTATCTTGATAGGTAATAGCAGAATGTCCAAATGTCCTCAAATGTGTACAATGTGTATTTATATCTTTGTATTATGACACTTCTTACCTGTCCAGTGGTCTGCCAATAGCGTAACTAAGAAGGGGCTGTTCCAAGTAATACCCATTATTTAGGCATTCAGCTCTCAATGAAGTGAAGAGGGTTACCTGTCCAAGATAGGTTTACCTTATACTTTGGCCTTGTTAAATTCCCCTTACTAAATGCTATCTGGAGGTTGCCACATAATGTTTGTGCCTAATCTGCTTGCCATGTTTCTGTGAAAAAATAGTAATGTTTATTGTTTTTTCCTCAACAGTTTCCTTCCACGCCACAGGAATGGCAGACTGTGGCCTCCCACTTTGCCCAGCGGTGGGACTTTCCTAACTGCGGAGGGGCAATTGATGGGAAACACGTCCACATCGTCCCACCACCCAACTCGGGGTCGTACTATTATAATTACAAGGGGTTCAATAGTATAGTGATGTTGGCGGTGGTGTCGGCTAATTACGACTTCCTGTATGTGGACGTGGGGAAGAATGGCCGGATGTCCGATGGTGGAGTCATCGCCCAGACGGAGTTTTACAGGTGTCTCCAGAATGGCAGCTTGGACTTGCCAGCTCCAGAGGACAATGTTGAAGTACTCCCATTTGTGTTCGTTGCTGATGAAGCGTTTGCGCTGGGGGACCACCTGATGCCCTCACCCCGGAACAGAGGGTTTTTAATTACCGGCTGGCCAGAGCCTGAAGAGTGGTGGAGAACACATTTGGAATCCTGGCCAGCCGGTTCCGACTATTTCTGACACCCATCCATATGGCGGAGTATAAACTGAACCATATTATACTGGTGTGCTGTGTTCTCCATAACTTTTTAAGGAAACATTCGGCCAACTATGCTGGCTCAGTTGGGCCTGAGGCCAGAATCCTACATCAAACCACACTGACGGCGCTTGAAAGTGGCCGTCCTGGCTTGCACTCCCTGAGTGCCCGTGATGTCCGGTTACGCTACCTGGAGTTCTTTGCGGGTAGGGGGGCGATCCATATGCCAGACAATCTGTGAAGCCTTTTTATGATAAAAAAAAAAAGAAATTCTTGGTGGACATTTACTGCTTGTGTTTGTTTTAGCTGACCCTGACAGAAATGTGTTGAGTCCAGAAAATGTCGTGATTGTGTAACCTTATACAAAGCACTGTTGGCTGTTATTTCCTAAATGCAAAAACACATTTCACTACAAGTGCACTTGCAACTGCACTGAAACTGCACTTGTAGTGCAAAGAGGATTTGCCCTTAGGAAATAACACCCATTTTTGCTGAAAACAGCAATTACATCACCCCAAAAGTGTTGTATTGTAGTGTTGAGACAATAATCCACACATTCTTGAGTAAGCAACTTTTTTATACCTGCACAATCACATGTGCATTTACCAAAGGTTTTTAAAACAAACCAACATGTTTGTTGTATAACAATTTTTGCAGTAGCATTATCAAAAATCGAAATGTCCATTTCAGATAAAACAGGCCTGTGTAAAACCAACAAGAAAGCCAAAAAACTTGAACTTACAAAGTTCACATTAGGTAAAACCTGAAGGCTATATCAGACATCAGTATTTAGGAACTGGGTTTGATATAGCGTTCAGATGGGGGGAAATCACCCCTGGAAAAGCCAAATTTGGAAGATGCACACCAATTTACGAATGTCAACATATGCTATCTGCCATCAGGGGGGATCAAGGGACGTGTTTTGGGGGAGCAAGCCCTTCCTCAACGCTACTTTATAATTGAGGAAGGGGTTGCACCCCCAAAACGCGTCCATTGATCTCCCGTGATGGCAGATAGCACATGTTGGCACACTGTGTGCATCCTCCAAATTTGGCTTTTCAAAACATTGCAAAAATATTTAAAAGATTGGACCACAATCCAAAAAGTGATTTTGTGGGGTTTTAAATTCGCCCCAAAACATCAATGATGTTATTATTTTTTTTAATAACATCATTGATTTTTTGCTGTATGTTTTGCAGTTCGACATTACACCCCATGATCTCCCCGATCAGGATCTGGGCACTTTCTGATGTGAAACGTTCTGGATCCACAACATCACGATCACCTAAAAAGAGAGAAAGAAAACAAAAACAGGTCTCAAAAATCTGCCACCATCCATCTCTTTTACTTGAGCCTGTGGTCGCAGACACTCTCCTGTTGTGGTGTCAATCTCCACCACATCTTCTTCTTCCTCCTGCTCTTGGGTTGGTGTTAGTTCCCCTTCTTCCAGAGGTGGAGGGTCTATGGTCTCCTCGGATGAGGGGTGTCCTCCGAGTCTTTTCTCCCCTATGTAAAACAAAAATGGTATAATTAGCACACAGATATTTGATGGCAGAACTAGAAATAGGAAACATTGCTTGGAAGTGGGGTACAATTGTCTATTTTAGCCGAGTTCCAAGATGTATTTTTCTTATTGGCCTTTGTCAAGCTGCAATACTTTACCTGTTTAGTAAAAGCTTCACAGATGGAGACCCCCCTATAGTATACACTGGAGCACCTGTGTGGCCCCCTAATAAAAATGGTGTTCTTGTGTCCCACACTAGTGCTCCAGTGTCCAGATGTGAAAACAGCTGCTCAGTGTCCTCTCCTTACACACAATCTAGGTGGCATTTCATTCTAGTAACAAACCCATCTACACAAACAACTATTTGGCATCCAAGTAGGCCCAAAAAAAATGTGGGAAAATGCATATGGCCTAAACAATGGTGTTTTAGAGGCCGAAAGAAAAATGTTTGATACGAACGAATAATGGGCCCATGAACAATAAAGTTGCCCTTTTAAACTGTACAATTAAGAAAAGCATATGGAGCAGCACGAACGCAATAAAGACAGAAAGAATAGGAACACAGCACAACTACTTACTTTTTTGCAGCACTCTCCGGATCTTTCGGTACTGCTCGGGCTCTCTCAATTTCAGGTCCGACCACCGCTTCCTTAGCTGATCTTCTGCAGACTTTTGATTACTTTCGCCATGATCTTGGCCTTTCTGATATTGGGGTTGGGGTAAGGCCCATACTTTCCGTCATAGTCGGACTTCTTCATGATGTCGACCATCTCCAACATCTCCCCAAAGCACATATTTGTGGCCTTAAAACGTCTCCTTCTGGATCGGGCAGTGTCCGGATCCGGGCTTTCCTCCTCCTCCTCCTCGTTCCTGCAATTAGCACGCACCTGCTGTGACTCCGCCATGTGCTCTTCCCCCACTGCGCCGAACGAAAAGGGGCGGGGAATAGACTAGAAAGAACGTCAGGGGCGGGCGGAGTTACACGCATGCGCAGTGTTTATAAAGCGTAACACGCGTGCATATTACGTACGATCTGTGAGCGGAGGAAGGAGCATTGGACGCGCTGATCGTAAGAACGAAGGTAAGAGACAAACTTGTGCCTATACTGCTTCTACATTGAAGCCTATATTGTAACAAGATTAGGAGAGTTTTGTCTGACATTAGGCTTTGTCTTGTGTTGTGTCTTGCAGTGAACATGGATATCTTAGTGAAAGACAATGACTTCATGTCAGTATTCATAGATATCTTAAGGGAGCGGCCATGTCTGTGGGAGATTAAACACCCCCATTACAAGAACCAAGCAAAGAGGAAGGCAGCACTGGTGCAATTGTGTGAAATTGTGAAGCAGGTGATCCCCATGGCAGACATCACCTATTTAAAGATCTTAATTGGTGGCCTGAGGAGCACATATCTAAGGGAGCGCAAGAAAGTCCTGGATTCACAGAGATCCGGAGCAGCAGATGACATCTATGTCCCCAGGATGTGGTACTATGACAGGCTGCATTTTCTGGCAGGCCAGACTGAACCCAGGCCATCCCTCTCCAGTCTTCCTTCCACGCTTCCTTCCCCCCCGGCTGAGGCTTCTGACGCCCAACCTGGGCCTTCCAGGCAACATGTGGAGGAGCCCAGATTGAGCCAGGTATAGCATTCCTCTAAATATTTCTGCTTGTCCAATCAATGATGTTAACTAGATGTTAGTTTGGAGTACTAATTTAGGATTGTGATTGATGAAGCAAAACATTACAACCATGTCCCTTTTTCATACACAGGGAAGTCTCAGCCAGGAGGTGGCCGGGCCGAGCCGGCTGGCTGATCTGCAGGTCCCTCCACCCCCCCTGAAAATAGAATGTGGCAGTAGGAGGAGTGCCCTAGAGGAGGCTACCGGAGGACTCTTTTGGAGGGCTACAGAGGTCCTGGGAGCACGACAGACCATGGAGGAGGACATTGCTGCCGTCATTGCATATAAAATGCAGAGGATGGAGGAGGACCAACAAGTCTTGTGTGAGGCGCTCATATTGGAGGCTCTTAACAAAGGTATGAGGGGTCAAATGACAGCTCAGACACACCTTTGCGATGGTCCTCCTCCTCCTCCTGCAGGTGCTCCTCCTTCTTCTCCTCCAGGTCCTCCCAGTCCTCCTCCAGGTCCTACTCCTCCTCCTGCCACATCTCCAACTGCACAGCCACAGCCCGGAATGAAGCGTGAAAGGAAGACCAGAAAGTGAGGACCCTGGATCCAGTCTGATCGGCCAAAAAATGCAGCCTCTTGTGGTACCACAGCCTGGGGACACAGATGTCATCTGCTGCTATCCGGATCTCTGCGAATTCTGGACCAGACTGCCCTCCCTTACATATGGACTCCTCAGGCCACCAATTTTGATGTTCAAGAATTGATGTCTGCCGTGGGGGTCCCAGGCTTCGGTAATTTCTCCTGTTGATCCAGTGTTGCCTTCCTCTTTGTTTGGTTCTGAGCCCTTAATAAAGGATTTTTGTTTTGAATTATACTCTCCTATGTGTTTTACTTCAAAAAGGACAGTTGGTTTGTGAGGATTCAGGTACATTTCAAATATACAATGTGAAATGAACAAGGGACACCAACACCAAACAATCTCCTTGAGATTAAATAATAAAAGATATCAATGGTGTTGGGGTAACTTGACACACAAAACACACACAAAAATATTCTGGAGTAAAAATAAAAATAACATTGAACAAAGATCAGCCTTTGAAAAAATTCAAACATTAAAAAAAAAAAAAAAGGCTTAAAATCCCCCAAAAAATTAAATAAAAAAAAAAATTCTGTCAGATGTGACAACTAATAACAATATATTCAGGGAATCCCAATAAAAAAACAAAAATAAAACTTTGTGAGAAGTGTGTGTGAATATGAGCAGCAAAACTACTTAATTCTTGTCACATTATAAAGAAGAAGAGAGTGCGCTGTATTAAACCATTTTTAACATTGCAGCGTGACGAAAGTGCTGTATCCATTGCGAACGCTAAGTTTACCAGAACGAGCTGTTCCGTCTTGGAATTTCTTCTGAGCATGCGTGGCACTTTGTGTGTCGGAACAGGCCACACACGGTCGGAATTGACGCGATCGGATTTTGTTGTCGGAAAATTTTATCTCCTGCTCTCCAACTTTGTGTGTCGGAAAATCCGATGGAAAATGTCCGATGGAGCCCACACACGGTCGGAATTTCCGACAACACGCTCCGATCGGACATTTTCCATCGGAAAATCCGACCGTGTGTACGGGGCATATGTGTTACACCATACACCAAAGTGGGGGCATTACTCTGAGCAGTGAATTGGGGTAGTGAGGGAGTGAATGGAATATGAGTAAAAGGTGCTGTTGCCGCCTGTAAAACACATTCATTATGTTGCCTAATATAGACAAAGCACAGGTTTTCTTTCATTTGTAAATATTATTATATTCTTATTTCGTAAGCTGAATTGGAATTTTGTTTAGGGGCTCTTCACTGGCAGATTTTCACTACAGGTTTACTTTAATCAGTAAAACCTTCAGGAACATGAATAGCTTTTGGATATGGATGTTCACATTCCTATTTAGATTATAGAAATGGCTACTGTTCCAGCTATAAAGTAGCTTTGTTATGGAACTTGAATTATGGACCCAGTGTCTTAATTCATCATTCCTCATTTTTTGTAAAAACGCTTCAGGCCTTGTAACCTCCTCCTCCACCTCTGGTACACTTAACATTTTCCTAAGATTGGATACAACGCCACAAGCTGAAACATGAATATTTTTAGAATAGTTGGTTCACAGGAAGTTATGTTTGCTCTTCACTCAACCCACGTATCATTAGCATCACCCTGTGACAAGCAAGAAATGTTCAGAAATAGGAAATAATGCTGTTCAAACCTGAGATACATTTAACGTGTAAGAACGTGCATCTAGAAGACACATAATTTCCTTTAATTATAATATTCAGACAATCGAAAGGTCTTCTTACAGGATACCAAATGGCAGGATAATAAATGTTTTCTCTCTTTGTGATTAACTCTTATCTTTCACAATGATAGAATTATAGTCTATCATGTCTGTCAAGACTCTCATTTATCCAGATCATGCATGGTATACAGTGCCTTGCAAAAGTATTCACCCCCTTGGCATTTTTCGTGTTTTGTTGCCTCACAACCTGGAATTAACATGGATTGTTTGAGGATTTGCATCATTTAATTTAGAGAACATGCCCACAATTTTGAAGATTTTTTTTTTCTTATTGTGAAGCAAACAACAAATAGGAAAAAATAACAGAAAAAGTCAATGTGCATAACTATTCACCCCCCATAAAGTCAATATTTTGTAGAAAAAAAGAGGAAAAAAACTGCACTCTGGTGAAAAAAATACATAAATATCAAAATCCTAAAAGTGAAAATGAATAATTTGTGGGAACTGTAAAGCAGCAATTCTCCTGCGCAACATAAACACAGTATGATACAAATGGTAAAAATATAGAATTGCGCTAAATAAACACTAATGTACATACGTGTACTTAGTAACTCAACAATATATCTATATATAAATATCACATGCAATGTAAACAAGTTATAAAAAGTGTCATGACACCAGAAAAAAATAAATAATTAATACGATAGACAATTGAAAATATAAAGGTGAGTCCAAAAACATATATTGGCTGTATCACCCATGTGATGAATGAATAAATTAATTCATGTGAAAAGTCCATCCAAAACTGTGAAATCCTTGATAATGTAGAAAAATAGTGTTCGATCCACCACCAAAGAATATAGATTGGCCACTTACCAGAGACCCATGATCCCCCACTACAGAGGATCAGGGAAAGCCTGAGTAAGAAACTATCCTCCGGACCATATCCAATAAGCCAAAACCTGAGCTCATTATTGGTGTGGTATCATATCCAAAATACAGCTACCGGGACATAAATACTTCAAACTGCAACGTATTATCTCCAGCTCGCAGATGGATGAATGCACCATGAAAGATAAAAGGCTCCAATAATGTATAACCTTTAAAACTGGCTTCTGCTTTCCACGAGAACAGAGGTGTCACTTTTGCCCATCCCTGCTTCTTCCCTCTTGTCTTCCTGGAAGCTCAGTATTCTCTGGGACAGCCAGCTCAGCCTCTGTGCAGATCTTTATGGTGGTGGATCGAGCACTATTTTTCTACATTATCAAGGATTTCACAGTTTTGGATGGACTTTTCACATTAATTAATTTATTTATTCATCACATGGGTGATACAGCCAATATATGTTTTTGGACTCACCTTTATATTTTCAATTGTCTATCGTATTAATACTTTGTAGAGCCACCTTTTGCGGCTATCATAGCTCCAAGTCGCTTTGGATAAGTCTCTATGAGCTTGCCACATCTTACCACTGGGATTTTTACTCATTCCTCCTTGCAAAACTGCTCCAGCTCCTTCAAGTTGGATAGTTTGCGCTTGTGAACAGCAATCTTTATGTCTGACCACAGACTTTCTATTGGATTGAGGTCTGGGCTTTGACTAGGCCATTCCAACACATTTACATGTTTCCCCTTAAACCACTCAAGTGTTGCGTTAGCTGTGTGTTTGGAGTCATTGCCCTGCTGGAAGGTGAACCTCCATCCTAGCCTCAAATCACACACAGAGTGGTACAGGTTTTGCTCAAGAATATCCCTGTATTTAGCACCATCCATCTTTCCCTCAACTCTGACCAGTTTTCCAGTCCCGACTGCTGAAAAACATCCCCACAGCATAATGCTGCCTGTGGGGATGGTGTTCTTTGGGTGATGTGATGTGTTGGGTTTGCGACAGACATAGCGTTTTCTTTGATGGCCAAAAAGTTCAATTTTAGTCTCATCAGACCAGAGCACCTTCCTCCATACATTTTGGGAGTCTCCCACATGCCTTTTCGCAAACTCAGAACGTGCCATTTTGTTTTTTGCTGAAAGTAATGGCTCTCTTCTGGCCACTCTGCCATAAAGCCCAACTCTATGGAGCGTATGGCTTATTGTCGTCCTATGTACAGATACTCCAGTCTCTGCTGTAGAACTCTGCAGCTCCTCTCTGATTAATGCCCTCCTTGCCTGGTCTGTGAGTTTTGCTGTGCGGCCGTCTCTTGGCAGGTTTGCTGTTGTGCCATGTTCTTTCCATTTGGTTATGATAGATTTGATGGTGCTCCTAGGGATCATCAAAGATTGGATATTTTTTTATAACCTAACCCTGACTTGTACTTCTCAACAAAATTGTCCCTTACTTGTTTGGAGAGTCCCTTGGTCTTCAAGGCAGTGTTTGGTTAGTGGTGCCTCTTGCTTAGGTGTTGCAGCCTCTGGGGCCTTTCAAAAAGGTGTGTATATGTAATGACAGATCATGTGACACTTAGATTGCACACAGGTGGACATCATTTCACTAATTTTGTGACTTCTGAAGGTAATTGGTTGCACCAGAGCTTTTTGTGGGCTTCATAACAAAGGGGGTGAATACATACGCACATGCCAATTATCAGTTTTTTATTTCTGAAGTTTAATGTATATATTTTTATAATTTTACTTCACCAACTTAAATTATTGTGTTGTGATCCATCACATATAATTCAGTTAAAAAAAACATTGAACTAAAGGCTGTAATCTAACAAAATAGGTAAAAAGCCAAGGGGGTTGAATACTTTTGCAAGGCACTGTAGCTAGTAGAAGGTAGTCACATTTAACAGGATGCAATATCTCAGTTTCTTCTAGACATGTGCACACTGAAATATTTTTTTCAGAATTTAGTTTTTGTCCAAAAAAAAAATGTATTTAGTTACTCCTGAAATTTGTTTTTATTTATTTCGTTTTTTGTTAAAAATAGCATTCGCCCGAAAATCCAAATTAATTAAGGTTGAATCTGTCATTGAAGGCTTATGGTGTCTGTCGAATGTTCAAAGAAGATTCGACGGAGCAGCTAAACTGTACGTGTACATTTCTGGTCGAATTTTCTGCCTACAAGCTAGCTGTAGTAGAATTCTAATGTTGTATGACTAGTAATAATTATATTTATTATTTTACTAGTCAACCAACATTAGAATTTTTCTATAGCCTGTGGGCGGATGCATTTGACCGGAAATGTACGATTGCAGTGTCGTACAGCTTAGCTGCTCCGTCGAATCTTCTTAGAACTTTCGACAGACATCATAAGCCAAAGATTCGACGTTTGTATTTTTTTGTTGCTTTGTCGAATCTTCGTCGTTGAATGGTCTACTCTACCCCAACAGTCAGCCAACTTTCACATTCGTTTCTCAATCTCCAAGTGCAATGGCGGGCGCGGCATCCGACATTGTGTCAGATATTGATATGGCATTATAATATAGAATATAATAATAAATCCCCCCCCTCCCCCCCACGGGCAGCCTCTGAGGCTATCACAACACTAGCAACACTAATATCACTATCAAGTTCCCAACACTAACCCAATATCAGCAGATTATTATGAAAAAGTTAAGTTGAACTGTAGCTTTCTTCACTATTGTTCTGCTGCTGTGCTTATGCTTAATTGCTAAATAATTCAGGTTCTCTGACAAACGGACCAGCTAAGATTGACTGTCTTCTGAAATGATTCAGTGTGTGTGTCTGTCTCTGCTAGCAAATTGTAAGTGAAAGTAAGTTGGCTGTACGTGTCTACTTAGTTCTAGCTATTTTACTGCTCCTCCCAGGCCCGGATTTACTCCCTTTGCCGCCCCAAGGCCGGGTCCTTCAATGCCCCCCCCCCCACACACACATACACCCACACCACCATTCTGGTCCTTTATCGATGACTGCTACAATAGATCAATTAAAAACATATCTCCACACACGAGAACACTGAAAATAACTGGCTTTAATTGTACAGACTGAAAATACTCTGTAATGCAGAAAATGCCTTTTAAAGATTATAGTAGTAAGAAACTCCCTACAATTTTTTAGTTCTAACTTTTTTTGGCAAACTCATCGATAATATCTTCGTAGGACAAAGTATTTAAAAGTTCTGACTCAATGGCAAGTAAAGCTAAACTGTTCAGTCTTTCTTGACCCAAAGATGATCGTAACTAGTTCTTTATGCAAATACATTTCATTCATTTTTATGCACCACAGCTCAGTTGCAGTGCATAGAAACAGTATGCATTTTGCACCACACTGCTCAGCATGCAGTGGCGCTGTTGCAGTGTGAACAGGACACATAGAAAACAATTGTTTTCTATTGCCCTTGGAGAGACCTGTGTTTTGCTAGTGCAGAAATCACAGACCCCCTTTTACATCAGTGTCTTCAGTCCCCCCTTCACATCACATCACAGACCCCCTTTTGCATCAGTGTCCTCAGTCCCCCCTTTACATCACATACCCCCTTTTACATCACAACCCCCTTTTACATCAGTGTCCTTAGCCCCCCCCCTTATGTCACATCCCCCCTGCCTCATCACAAACCCCGTCACAGACCCTCATTACAGACTTCAAAAGGAGTCTAATGGGACCTGGAGGGGGGTCTCTCTAACAGAGGCCCATTCAGTGTCCATTATAAAATCTGTTAGAAAGAGTCCCCACCAGGTCCCATTAGAGACTGAAAAGGAGTATAATGGGACCTGGAGGGGGCCTCTATCTAACAGAGTGTACAGTGAACACCTTCATTCACTCTGTTCCTCATGGGACACCCTCCTTGTGCCATGACTCTCACCCCTGCCCCAACCTCTCACAAAGTAAAAATAAAATTGGCACTGTGTAGCGCTCCTCTTACCTTAACTATGGGTACTGCAGATGTTGCTGACTCCCGCGTCCTCTGTGGCTGACTCCTGTTGGTGGTTGGCTGGCTCCCGCGTCCTCTGTGGCTAGCTGGCTCCCGCGTCCTCTGTGGCTGGCTGGCTCCCGCGTCCTCTGTGGCTGGCTGGCTCCCGCGTCCTCTGTGGCTGGTTGGCTCCCGCGTCCTCTGTGGCTGGCTGGCTCCCGCGTCCTCTGTGGCTGGTTGGCTCCCGCGTCCTCTGTGGCTGGTTGGCTCCCGCGTCCTCTGTGGCTGGTTGGCTCCCGCGTCCTCTGTGGCTGGCTGGCTCCCGCGTCCTCTGTGGCTGGCTGGCTCCCGCGTCCTCTGTGGCTGGCTGGCTCCCGCGTCCTCTGTGGCTGGCTGGCTCCCGCGTCCTTTGTGGCTGGCTCCTGTTGGTGGCTGGCTGGCTCCTGTGTCCTTTGTGGCTGGCTGGCTGGCTCCCGTGTCCTCTGTGGCTGCCTGCTGTTGGTGGCTGGCTCCTGTTGGTGGCTGACTCCCACGTCCTCTGTGGCTGGTTCCAGTGGGTGGCTGGTCAGCACCCTGCTGTGCCTGGCTGGCTCCCTGGTGTGGGTGAGGCACCATGGGTGGCTCCTGTTGTGGATGGCTGGTTTTCTGCTGTGGGTCAGTGGGTGGGTGGGTGGCTGGCACGGTGCACACTGCTGCGGTAGGCTGGCCTGGATCCCTGCTGTAGGTCAGTGGGTGGCTGGCTGGCTGGCAAGGTGCACTCTGCTGCGGCTGACAGAGGGGGGGGCACTGACAGAGGGGTGAGCTCTGACAGAGAGGGGGGGCACTGACAAAGAGGGGAGGGCACTGACAGAGAGGGGAGGGCACTGACAGAGAGGGGGGCATTGACAGAGAGGGGGGCATTGACAGAGAGGGGGGCATTGACAGAGAGGGGAGGGCACTGACAGAGAGGGGGGACACTGACAGAGAGGGGAGGGCACTGACAGAGAGGGGGGGCACTGACAGAGAGGGGAGGGCACTGACAGAGAGGGGGGACACTGACAGAGAGGGGAGGGCACTGACAGAGAGGGGGGGCACTGACAGAGAGGGGAGGGCACTGACAGAGAGGGGGGGCACTGACAGAGAGGGGGGGCACTGACAGAGAGAGGGGGCATTGACAGAGAGGGGGCACTGACAGAGAGGGGGCACTGACAGAGAGGGGGGCACTGACAGAGAGGGGGGGCACTGACAGAGAGGGGGGCACTGACAGAGAGGGGGGCACTGACAGAGAGGGTGGGGCACTGACAAAGAAGGTGGGCACTGACAGAGAGGGGGGCACTGACAGAGAGGGGAGGGCACTGACAGAGGGGGGGGCACTGACAGAGAGAGGGGGGCATTGACAGAGGGGGGCACTGACAGAGGGGGGGCACTGACAGAGAGGGGGGGCACTGACAGAGAGGGGGGGCACTGACAGAGAGGGGGGGCACTGACCGAGAGGGGGTGGGCACTGACAGAGAGGGGGTGGGCACTGACAGAGGGGGGCACTGACAGAGAGGGGAGGGCACTGACAGAGAGGGTGGGGCACTGACAGAGAGGGGGTGGGCACTGACAGAGAGGGGGCACTGACAGAGAGGGGAGGGCACTGACAGAGGGGGGGGCACTGACAGAGAGGGGGCACTGACAGAGAGGGGGGGCACTGACAGAGAGGGGGGGCACTGACCGAGAGGGGGTGGGCACTGACAGAGAGGGGATGGGCACTGACAGAGAGGGGAGGGCACTGACAGAGAGGGGAGGGCACTGACAGAGAGGGGGGCATTGACAGAGAGGGGGGCACTGACAGAGAGGGGAGGGCACTGACAGAGAGGGGAGGACACTGACAAAGAGGGGGGCACTGACAGAGAGGGGAGGGCACTGACAGAGGGGGGGCACTGACAGAGAGGGGGGGCACTGACAGAGAGGGGGGCACTGACAGAGAGGGGGGCACTGACAGAGAGGGTGGGGCACTGACAAAGAAGGTGGGCACTGACAGAGAGGGGGGCACTGACAGAGAGGGGAGGGCACTGACAGAGGGGGGGCACTGACAGAGAGGGGGGGCACTGACAGAGAGGGGGGGCACTGACCGAGAGGGGGTGGGCACTGACAGAGAGGGGGTGGGCACTGACAGAGGGGGGCACTGACAGAGAGGGGAGGGCACTGACAGAGAGGGTGGGGCACTGACAGAGAGGGGGTGGGCACTGACAGAGAGGGGGCACTGACAGAGAGGGGAGGGCACTGACAGAGGGGGGGGCACTGACAGAGAGGGGGCACTGACAGAGAGGGGGGGCACTGACAGAGAGGGGGGGCACTGACCGAGAGGGGGTGGGCACTGACAGAGAGGGGGTGGGCACTGACAGAGAGGGGAGGGCACTGACAGAGAGGGGAGGGCACTGACAGAGAGGGGGGCATTGACAGAGAGGGGGGCACTGACAGAGAGGGGAGGGCACTGACAGAGAGGGGAGGACACTGACAAAGAGGGGGGCACTGACAGAGAGGGGAGGGCACTGACAGAGGGGGGGCACTGACAGAGAGGGGGGGCACTGACAGAGAGGGGGGCACTGACAGAGAGGGGGCACTGACAGAGAGGGGGGCACTGACAGAGAGGGGGGCACTGACAGAGAGTGGGGCACTGACAGAGAGGGGAGGGCACTGACAGAGGGGGGCACTGACAGAGAGAGGGGGGCACTGACAGAGAGGGGGTGGGCACTGACAGAGAGGGGGTGGGCACTGAGAGGATGGGCACTGACAGAGAGGGGGTGGGCACTGAGAGGGGGGGCACTGACAGAGAGGGGGGGCACTGACAGAGAGGAGGGGCTGACAGAGAGGGACGGGGCATAGAGAGAGGGACGGGCTGACCGAGAGGGGCGGGGCATAGAGAGAGGGACGGGCTGACCGAGAGGGGCGGGGCATAGAGAGAGGGACGGGCTGATAGAGAGAGGGTACACTGACTGTCTGTGAGGGGGTAGATGAGAGACCTCAGAAGACATACAGACAGTCAGCACGCCAGGCAGAGAGGCGGGATTCCCGCAGCAGATCACCCACAGAGCAGCCCCGCCTCCACAGTGACCAGCTCCCCTGGGCCAATCAAAGGTGCCCATGACGGCCGCCCGCACATGACCCTGTTCGGCCAATCACAGGGTGCTCGTCTGGACTACAGCTCCCAGAATGCCACAGCGTAGTGGCTTTCTGATAAGACACCCCGCTGCGGCCGTGCTCCATACTCCGAAAAAAAAAAAAAATAGCCTGTGGGCGGCCGCGGCGCCGCCCCTGTACCACTGCCGCCCCGAGGCCTGGCCTCGGTGGCCTTGTGGGAAATCCGGCCCTGGCTCCTCCTCTTTGGTTACAATCGGCCAATAACATTCATCATCATCATTATTTTTATTTTTCTTCCCCCACCCAATTCCAGCAGCGATCTTTTCTCTCTATGTCCAATCTTTTCTCTCTATGTAGAATAATCTTGGACTAATAGAGCTAAGGTTAGGCACATTCGACCACAGATTCGATAGACACAGACTGTTATTGTCATCGTCATGTCGAATCTCCTATCTATATCAAACTGTTGTCGCAATGAGAACGAAAATAAAGCATTTGTTTATGTCGGATCTTTCGGTTTTCGTATTTTGCATCTTCGTTATCGTTTGTTAAAACGATAACGAAAATACCTGAAATTCGGACGAAAATGCATTCAGACGAAAACTAATGCACATGTCTAGTTTCTTCAGTTCCAATGAGCGTTAGGAACATACCTCAGCATTAGTATCCACAGAGGTAACCAATTCACCTTAATCTGATCACAATGGAATAAGTTAAGACAGGTGTTGATTGTCTAAGAACTTAAAGAGAGATCTGAAAGTTGGTAAAACCACATTGTTCTAATTTCAAAATCCCATCCCATGGTGTCACACAGTTTGCAACAGATGATATTTGTTCAAGTTAAATGGCTTGACCTAGGCTTGACCTAGACCTAGGCTTAGTTGCCTTTCACACTGAGGCGCTTTTCAGTTGTTTTAGCGCTAAAAATAGCGCCTGTAAAGCACCTCTTAAGCCACCCCAGTGTGTGTATACACCACTCCCAAAACACCCTGCCCATTAAAATTAATGGGCAGCGCTGTCAAAGCGCCTGTGCTTTTCGGGCACTTTTAACCCCTTAGTAACCCCTTCTTCGGGGTTAAAAGCGCCCCTAGATATTGTCGAAGGCCCCACACCTGTTAGGGTTGGTTGTTCCCGGGGCTTTTTTCTCAGAGAATAGATGCAGAAACTCCCCCCTTTTAAGTCACCCCTTGTCTCCACCCCCTACCAACCTCTGAGTACCATTCCTTGGTTCCATCCCCTACCCACTTCTCAGTACCACCCCTTTTAGAGAATACAGAATCAAGTATTATTTTGTGGTGTTAAGTAATTTGCATGCAATTTGTTAATGATAACAAAAAAAAAGTAAAATAGATCCCATGCAGCCAGCGACAATAGACCCCACCCCAGCAACCATAAACCCCATCACCGCCACACTAGCTCCCACAGCAATAACAGAGCCACCCAGCAACAATAGACTCCATCCTAGCAACAACCGACCCCACCCCAGCAACAATAGATCCGCCCAGCAATAATAGATCCCCAGCAACAATACATTCACCCAGCAACAAAAGACCCCACCTCAGAAACAATGGATCCCTCCAGTAATAATAGACCCCCCCACCACAATAGTTCCCTCACACAACATTATACCCCCCCAGCAACAACGGGCCCCCTGTTACAAATTCCCACCTCAGCAACAATAGACCCCCAGAAGCAACAGCAGATCTTCCAGCAGCAAGCAATATTAGACCTCTCCCTCAACAGTAGATCCCTCCCAGCAATAATTGACCCCTCAGCAACATAAGATGCCCCCTAGCAACAATAAACCCCCATGTGCAAAAATAGATCCCCAGCAGCCAGTATCATAGACTCTCCAGCATCCCTTGCCATTACATACATTCAGCGCTTGAGGTGCCGGAATTGCCTTCCCCCATGTCCCCGAAAAAAAAAGCCCTGGTTGCTACTCGTTCTTTTTGTACCTTTTATGTTTCATTTCCCTTGCAAATCAATTTCTCTGTCCAAAATGTGCACCTCGCTCACTGTCCTCCAAAGAATATTCTTTTAGCACAAAATGTAGGAAGACTGCTGAGACCTGACCTGCAGAATTTCTCCACCTATATTGGGCTGTCCATTTAATGAGAGCTTGTTGTTTTGTTTTCCCTATGTATAGACCTGTGCATTACTCACTACACCAAACGTACTTTGCTTGTGTTTGGGCGTAGGGTTTTTACTATTGTGCTCTCTACTTTACATCAGTAGCTGGTGGTAACCCCAACACATTTCAGAGCAGAATAGTACCCACCTTTCAATGTCAATGCAAGAGATGTATCACCAGCACACCAGGGAACCCAGGCAGTGTTATATCTCTGATTGCCTCTGACTTCTTTGGCCACCCTCAGCGTACTTGGTCGGTCATCCTTAGTCAAGAAGACATATGGGGCCCTCTATAGTATTTTAGGAATTCATTTATAGTGGAATCTGCTCAACACTGTTGTAAAGATGGTTGATTTTCTTGAAGCTCAAGTATGTTTTTTTTTCTTCTATTGGTTTATTCAATAGTGCCAAGGGTCTGTGATTGTATATTTGCAGAAATAAAGTGGGAGGAGGCCAGATGCTGCCAAAGTTGCTTAAGGTGAACCTGGATTTATCCCTTGCATTGCCACACCTCAAGAATTTTAACTGGTTGCTATAGACATCAAGAACATTCTTTTTGGATCTTGAATAAAATAAAACCCAGCTGTTCTTTGCAAAGATTGTGCCTCTGGGACTTTCATAACTCCATTGTTTTGCACAAGTACAGAAATAGCTAAGGGGTTTTCTAAAAAAGTTAGCAAAGAACAGCAGTTAGACCAGCCACCAAATCATTAACTATGCGTCTTAATAAGCAGAGCAGTGAAACTGTAAATGCTAGAACAGGAGAGGGCTATGAGAACTACTACATACCCAAATCATTTAGCTCTCCAAACTGAACCCATGCCACTTCACTTTGGATGTAGTTTAACTCTAACAAAGCCGTACCCCCAGGATTTATAAGAATGGGAATGGCACAAGTGACCAGAATGTGAACATGTCCATTATTATGTTACTGGGTCAGGTTTGGAGAATCTTGCTTGATGAAACCTTTGATTTTGGCTTTAACCTCTCTTCCATGATTAAATAAAGCCATATATTCTATTCTGGTGCCAGGAAATGGATTTAGCATTAATCCCCTGTAAATATAGCATACATTTGTCACTCAATCAAATGGAAGTGGTTAATGGATACAAAGCTGAATTAACTTCCCAATCTTTTTTTCTGCCCTAGTGTTGCCTAGCAGTATAATATTATTAATACATGAAATGGACCCTACAGTTGTTTGTTTTATGAAATACAAAGTTTTGGCTTGTCTTTAACACAGGTGCTTTGAAGTGTCAAGAGATATTAATTGTGTTTCATCTTAGAAAACCAAAGAACACATACATAAATCTTTGTCTTCTTCATTGTGTCAAAAAAAAAAAAAAAAGATTATCTCTACTGAATTATTTGCTCACAAAACAAAGCTTACATGCAAACATAATAATAATAATTACAATTACATTTTCCTGTCAAAATATTCATATTTCTCCACCATGCAGCCATGGCAACTATCATCAGTTTATGGAATTATTCACTCCCTGCTTCTCTAATTGGCTCACTGCCTCTCTCTGGATTCTGCACAAAGTTTTAAGTCCAATTACAGAGAGCCACAGAAATAAAGGCCAATCTCAATGGGCTGTTTGCTTTTGATGTCAATCTTACACGCTTCTGAGATCAGTTGCAGTTGGCCTGCTTCTAGCTGTTGTTGTATTTCCAAAGGCTTATATGGGGATTGAAGCAGCTTTAACGTTGACGTGGAGATTGCACTATACGCTACGCGTAATCCATGTCTTCTGCGCTAATAAAGCGCCCTTTCAGCCTTTTGGTATAATGCATCTGTGTACACCCATATCTTCCCAAGTAACACAGACATAACCACCATCCTCACATCCTTAGCTCCACAGGCCGACTTGTCTCCAGAGCGCCTGTGTTTTGTTTATTCATAGTACTTAACAATAGAGCTTGGTAGTTTTACAATTGGCCAATCAAGCACAAACATTCATTCAAACAGTAGGAGTTATACAAATCTCAACCAATGAACAATGACTAGGGGAGTTTATGGGCATGTCTGGGCAGGGGCAGTGTGAAGGATTTCCCGCCCCCTGTCCGTGCTCTTTAGCTACAGATAGAAACCACATGGCTGGCCTAAGAACTCATGAACACTGCCCCCGACCACAACGCACACAAAGACTCCCGTTTTTACAGTTGACATGAATCCTTATTCTGAATTGTTCAGAGAACAAGGCATACCCGGATTAATCTACCATTCCTGCTGATGGGAGATTATTTGCAGAGACACGCCATAACCCCTCCACGTGCTGATCAGACACACAGAGCGACACAAGCGTACATCCCCCATAACGTCTTTGCAAAGTGAACACATCCCCTCCAGATGATTGCCTGTGCATTGCACAGGGGCCCTTCGCTGGCGGACATATCCCCACTCTGCAAACACTTCTCTGCAACCTCAGGAAACTTTCCACTACCAAACGGGCCTCAACTGGCATCAGTCTACCCCAGTCTGCTCTTTAGAGCGAGCTGCAGAAGAACTAACACTGGGAGACACTGTGACAATACATAATAAATACATCTTAATAAAATTTCCACAACAACTTGAACAAAAGCCAGTTGACACTAGTACTAAGTCACCCAATATCTTTAAGTTAAATCAACTTTTGGGAGGCTTGATCTCCAGGGTCCCCTGCAGCTCTCACTTGTCATTACTGCTGACCTTGCTATCACAACTGTCTGCTGAAGTACTTGGAAGTCAGCAAGAAGAACCAGGGAGAGTGGCAGAGGATTCAGGAGACCAATATGGAAGTGTGGCTTTCCTGATAGATTTCCTCTCAGGATTAGAGAGCTATTCAGCAGTGCAGAGGGAAGAAGCAAATGTATGTATTTACTAACTTGTGTTACAAGGTATGTGCTTGGGTGTAATATAATATCAGAGTCGTTTTAGTTGTAATTGAGTTTTCATTTTTAATAAAATATTTACTTAGAGTTCGGTGTACCTATTATACCAATATGAATTGTCACCAAACCACTCTTTTGAGTGAATGCAGTCATTAGGACCACACTGACCCATTTTTCAGCTCGTTTTCCTATGCCTGACTATGCTCAACATGCAAAATCCCAAACTTTCTTATTGTCCCCATTTACTCAATTGTTTTTGGCCCCATAGATTTCAATGGGTGCTCCTGTAAACGCATGCACATTTTTGCACCCAAAGAGCTCCTCTCCTCCTTTAGAACTGCTCTTTTCTCTTGCCCATCTCAAGAAACAAACACCAAATGCTTGATACATATGTAAAAACTCCTGTAAAATATTTGACATCTTCCTGAACACACCTCTTGTACAGATGAAATATGTGCTTAGGGTAAGACCAGTGGCTCATTATGTTATACACCTGCTGAAGTTCTCTGATTTGTCGTTTTTTTTGCCTATGAAATGCTTTTATATTTGTGAGTATATTTGCTTTTAATACATGATGTGGATTTTAAGCAATAATACTCTATG
This sequence comes from Aquarana catesbeiana, assembly GCF_042186555.1. NCBI lineage: Eukaryota > Metazoa > Chordata > Amphibia > Anura > Ranidae > Aquarana > Aquarana catesbeiana. The sequence goes on along the minus strand of NC_133330.1, from coordinate 273,596,044 downwards.
ATCCTTTGCTCTTTCCTCCATTTATCTCCATTCTGAGGAGTGGTCTTTGGATAACCAGTAGAGGACCCTGGAGACTCTGGAGTCTGCTGTATTTCATTTGGTGGCCCTCAATTGGATGATTTCTGCAATTTAGTTTTTTTTATAATTTGGAGATTATGACTATTTGGTAAGGGAACTGGCACACTTGATTAAAAGGTTAGTTTGGGGCTATTGCACGTGGATTTTTACTTATTTTCAAGATTTCACAAGTGGATTTGAATATATGTTTTTTGAATCTCATTCTTTTATTATGCAAACATTTAAATTCAATACATTTCATGTTCTGTGATGGACACTTCACCGCGTATTTGGATGTATATTGCGCATTAAATCTTTTATTATGTATTATGATTATACTGTATATGACTTATCACTGTGTTATTGAATTAGATTATAATGGGGCAGACAGTTCAGACAGGGGTCAGCCCCTACTGGTGGGTGTAATGGGGAAAGATGGGGGAGGGCTATGGCAGGCAATATGAAAGTTCCCATTATACAAACAACCATTGAAAATGGTGCTATTTGTTCTAAAACAAAAAATATGCAAAATAGGTGTGCAGAATGTGACAATGAATTAAAGTGTTTGTTCCCCAATGCCAGAAGTCTGCTAAGCAAAATAGGTGAGTTGGAAGCTCTGGTGCATGAGCTGAATCTTGGCTTCATTCTTCACATGACTGGGCTATTAATATACCTGGCTATGCTCTCTTTTGGAAAGACAGGGTAAAACAGAGTGGTGGTGGTGTCTGTCTCTATGTGAGAAGTGATCTCAAAGTGAGAGTGAAAGAGAGTGAAAGAGGACCTAGTTGATGGAGAGTGTGATGAGTCTGAAGCATTATTGGTGGAAATGTACATAGGTGTGCATACTACAAAGGTTATCGTTGGAGTTTTTTATAGACCTCCCAGTGTTAATGAGGAGGCAGAGACTCAACTCCTTGCGCAGAGAGAAAGGACTGCAAGGGCTGGGACAGTGATAACAATGGGGGATTTTAACTACCCTGAAAATGACTGGTATGAAAAGGAGGGGGAAAAGTGGAAACCAACCAGGGATATATGGGAAACCCAACACTCTGTATCACATCCTAAACAATACTGTATGGAGAAAGGAAGGAAGCCCCAAGGATATTGCGGATAAAGAGAGAAGTAAATGAGGGTATACCCATAGGTAAAAAGTATGTATATTTTATTGGTACAAAAGTAGTAATAAACAATACAAAAATATCTTGTACAAAAATCACCTAAAAACAATATACAATAGAAACTGCAGAAAATGAAAACAGCCGCTGAGCTGGTAATGCACCACAGATCAAAAACATAAAGTTCAGCTAGTGGGGCATGCATGCCAAAAAACCCAACATGTTTCGGAGAGCAAAGAGAGGGATTTTTAAATTATGTATATTTCCTTCTTCAGGGTAAAAAACAAACGTGCTGCTTCATTTCTATTGAAAGAAAAACATATAATAGATAGTGTGTATATTAATATGTATTAATAACAAACCGATTGGTTTATGGCAACAGAATGGTACAAGTAGGGTAAATAAAAATGATCTATACTTACATAACAGTAATTTGTATTTTTACTTTACACAGCAGACAGAGCGTCAGGACTTGGATATTGCTTGGCCGTATTTTCAAAGTATATCCGTATTTAGGAAAAAACACTCTTGTATAGTTGAAAATGAAAGCTGGAAAATCCAAGCTAAATCGGTATAACCAGGATAAGTGGATGCACCCGGGCGGTCCAACAATGCTCACTGGGATATCCCTAATGGATGGGGACGGACATCTAATAAAAATATAAAAATATTGGATGGCCATAAGACTACATGCACTGAGGGTGTGGGGTAAAGTGAGCCAAGAAGACATCACTGCCCCAGAGAAAAAGTAGCGCTGATGGCAGTGCAAAGGATAAACAACAATAAGTATAATGTAAATACCTGCGGTGAGCTTGTAGATCGGTGTCCACAAGGATCCCTGGCATTTACTGGCTGTGTAGCAATGACTGCTAACACAGTCAGAGATATATACGCCCGGGGATCGAGGGGGGGACCAATCAGGGCCATGATGTTTGAGTAGTAGGAGGAGGGAGAGAGGGACAGACAGACACAGGTGCTGGGGATCATCAATTGACGTCTCCCCCTATCACCTGTGATACTGAATCCAAACCCACATAAATCTCCAATGGGAATCCACCGGCCGATGCGGCGCCTGGTGCCACTGTATATTACGCGGTGACGTCAGACGTTGACAGGGCCGCCGGCACGGAAGTGGGTGGATGCACTGGAGGAGAAGTCCAGTGCGCAACTGCGGAGGAGGACTGTTACCACAGGTGTACTCGCCCAAGACACCCCCATGAAGGGGGTGAAACTGCCCCAAAGCGGCACACAAAGCGCGCCACCATGGGGCCGCCCGTGCCGGGGAGCCTCAGTGGACCATCAAGGGCACCAACAAAACCCAAAAAAATGTAAGTATTTAAATACGGCTATAGGCGATCCAGTCCATCGGCTGCTGTCTAGACGATTGAAGTTAAACACCAGTCATCTATTTTGGAAAAAAGCAATAATTACAATATAGCAAATGCAGGTTTCCAATACATTACTGGACATTATAAAATAAGCCTGCAAACATGTACAGTATAGATAAAACAATTGACAAATATTACATGTACACATAACATCACATTGTGCTAATAAATTTGGAGAGAGAGAAAGATAAAGAAGAGTGAAAAAAAAGAAAAGAATACAAGGAGATATAATGGCAGAGAAAGAAAAAAATGATTATTATTGATTGATTGCCTAGATTTATTGATTTTTATCATAAAGGCCTGATATGAAACCAGGTAGAAAGGCCTTAAGATTAAAGGTCTTGTTGAGGCCGGGGGGCGTCGTGGCATTGAGATTGAATATCCACCTAAGCTCTCGTTGTAGAAGTTTGTCAAGGTCTCCTCCCCGAGAGCTGGGGTGTACTCCATCCAAGACCAAGACACCGATCTACATGCTCACCGCAGGTATTTACATTATACTTATTGTTGTTTATCCTTTGCACCGCCATCAGCGCTACTTTTTCTCTGGGGCAGTGATGTCTTCTTGGCTCACTTTACCCCACACCCTCAGTGCATGTAGTCTTATGGCCATCCAATATTTTTATATTTTTATTAGAGGTCCATCCCCATCTATTAGGGATATCCCCGTGAGCATTGTTGGACCACCTGGGTGCATCCACTTATCCTGGTTATACCGATTTAGCTTGGATTTTCCAGCTTTCATTTTCAACTATACAAGAGTGTTTTTTCCTAAATACGGATATACTTTGAAAATACGGCCAAGCAATATCCAAGTCCCGACGCTCTGTCTGCTGTGTAAAGTAAAAATACAAATTACTGCTATGTAAGTATAGATCATTTTTATTTACCCTACATGTACCATTCTGTTGCCATAAACCAATCGGTTTGTTATTAATACATATTAATATACACACTATCTATTATATGTTTTTCTTTCAATAGAAATGAAGCAGCACGCCTGTTTTTTACCCCTGAAGAAGGAAATATACATAATTTAAAAATCCCTCTCTTTGCCCTCCGAAACTTGTTGGGTTTTTTGGCATACATGCCCCACTGGCTGATCTTTATGTTTTTGATCTGTGGTGCATTACCAGCTCAGCGGCTGTTTTCATTTTCTGCAGTTTCTATTGTATATTGTTTTTAGGTGATTTTTGTATAAGATATTTTTGTATTGTTTATTACTACTTTTGTACCAATAAAATATACATACTTTTTACCTATGGGTATACCCTCATTTACTTCTCTCTGTATCCGCCATATCCTTGGGGCTTCCTTCCTTTCTCCATACTGAAAATGACTGGAGTAATGGCACTGCTGAAACAGTTAAAGGCAAAAATGTATGGTGCCGTTTATTGAGGCCCCGACTAGGAATGACACTCTGCTGGACCTGGTAATCTCAAACCATTCAGAGCTTATTAACAATATTCTTATAAAAGAGCATCTGGGTAGCAGTGACCATAACATGATTTCATTTAATGTTAGCTGTAAGCAGCAAGCTTATACTGGAAATATAAAAACACTTAAATTTAAGAGAGCAAATTTTGCAAGGATGAGGACTGCTCTCCAAGACTTAGACTGGGAGGGAATATTGGCATTGATGAACACAGAACAGAAATGATAATTCTTCAAAAAAGACTATATGCAAACTCACTGCAAGGTATATTCCCATAGGCAATAAGTTTAGGGCTGGGTTCACACGCATCTGGCATCAATATGAACCCAGCCTTAATGGTTCAAAATAATACCTATGTGGCTCACAACCAAAGTTAAAAATGCTATAAATAATAAGAAAGAGCTTTTAAAAATATAAAAATGAAAGTACACTATCATCGTTTAAATGTTACAAAGAGTATAAAAGAATATGTAAAAAAGGAAATTGAGGACGCAAAAATTCAAAAAGAATGACAGAATGCAAAAGATAGTAAGACAAACTCCCAAAAATTCTTCAAAAATATTATTATTAAAAAGGTCAGGTCTGAGCATGTAGGCCCTTTACAAAATAATTTAGAGTGAATGACTGGGGACAAACAGAAGGGAAATGTATTAAATACTTTCTTCAGCTCTGTGTATTCAAAGAAGCATGGGGGAGCTCATGTCCATAATGGGGATGGTATTAACATAGCCCCAAATGACCCACAATGGCTCAAAAGTGATATGATCCAGAAATATTTAGACAGAATAAAGGTGGACAAAGCACCTGGACCAGATGGCATCCACCCTCAGATCCTAAAAGAATTGAGCTCTGGCATTTCAAAGCCATTGTTTCTAATTTTTTGGAGGACTTGTTAATGACTGGAATAGTACCACTGGATTGGCGTAAGGCCAACATGGTGCCTATATTTAAAAAGGAATCAAAGTCTTTACCAAGTAACTATAGACCTGTTAGTTTAACTTCTGTAGTCGGGAAAATACTGGAGAGTTTAATAAAAGACCACATAGATGATTGCTTGCTGGAAAAAAAATATTTCAGACAGCACGGATTCACATAAGACAGAAGTTGTCAAACAAACCTTATTTCTTTTTATCAAGAGGTAAGTAAAACCTTGGACAGAGGGGTGGCTGTGGACGTGGTATACTTGGATTTTGTAAAAGAGTTTGATACAGTTCCCCACACACACACACACACAGCTTGTGTAAGGTAAAGTCTACAGGCTTGGAAATATCAATTTGTAAATGGATAGAAAACTGGCTAAAAGACAGAATTCAGAGAGTAGTGGTAAATGATTCTTACTCTGAATGGTCTAAGGTTAACAGATGTGTACCCTGAGGTTCAGTGTTGGGACCCTTACTTTTTAATATATTTATAAATGATATAGGGTCTGGGATTTAAAGTACCATTTCAGTGTTTGCAGATGACACCAAGCTATATAGTGGAATAACATCCTCACAGGATGTCTCCAGCTTACAAGCCGACCTCAATGCACTGTCCAATCGGGCAACTATGTGGCAAATGAGGTTTAATGTTGATCAATGCTGGACAACAAGCTGGACCCACAGGATGAACCAAGCGCATTTGCAGCGCTATACAATCATTCATTCATTCATTCAATGTAAAGTTATGCACTTGAGGTCTAAGGATATGCATGCATCATACATACTAGGGGGAGTACAACTGGGGGAATCCATAGTGGAGAATAGGGATGAGCTTCGAATTCGAGCATTTAAATAAAGGAGTTTGCAAAAACTGTCTCTTAACATTTTTGACAGTTTTTTAGTGAAATGGTAGGGGTACCCCCTTACCATTTCACACGGGGCGGGGCCAGGATCTGGGGGTCCTCTTGTTAAAGGGGGCTTCCAGATTCCGATAAGCCCCCCGCCCGCAGACCCCCACAACCACCGGTCAGGGTTGTGGGGATGAGGCCCTTGTCCTCATCAACATGGGGACAAGGTGTTTTGGGGGGCTACCCCAAAGCACCCTCCCAATGTTGAGGGCATGTGGCCTGGTACGGTTCAGGAGGGGGGGCGCTCTCTCGTCCCCCCCTCTTTTCCTGCAGCCTGCCAGGTTGCGTGCTCGGATAAGGGTCTGGTATGGATTTTTGGGGGGACCCCACGCCGGTTTTTTTTTTTTAATTTTGGTGCGGGGTTCCCCTTAAAATCCATACCAGTCCTGAAGGGTCTGGTATGGAATTTAGGGGGACCCCCCCGTCATTTTTTTTTTTTTAATTTTGGTTCGGGGTTCCCCTGTGGGGAATTCCCATGCCGTTTTTATCAATGAACTTTTATGTGTATTGTCGGACCAGCAATGCAATAGCCGCGAGTAGTTTTAAATGACTTTTTTCCTTTGAAATGTCATTTTGCTGTCAGACTGTTCTAAACATGGGAAACATGCACCCCTTTACAGGCATACTATAGACACCCCCCAGCTATGAAATTTAAAGGGATATTACACTTTTATTGTTTGACTTTAAGCATTATTAAAATCACTGCTCCTGAAAAAACGGCCGTTTTTAAAACTTTTTTTACACTGATCCATGTCCCCTGGGGCAGGACCCAGGTCCCCAAACACTTTTTATGACAATAACTTGCATATAAGCCTTTAAAATTAGCACTTTTGATTATTCATGTTCGTGTCCCATAGACTTTAACGGTGTTCGCGTGTTTGAACGAACGTTTTTCCTGTTCGCATGTTCTGGTGCGAACCGAACAGGGGGGTGTTCGGCTCATCCCTAGTGGAGAAGGATCTGGGGGTTTTGGTAGATCATAAGCTTAATAAAAGCATGCAATGCCAAGTTGAGGTTTCCAAAGCAAGCAAAATCCTTTCTTGTATTAGCAGAGGTATGGACTCCAGAGAGAGAGATATCATTTTGCCCTTGTACAAATCATTAGTAAGACCTCATCTGGAATATGCAGTTCGGTTTTGGGCACCAGTTCTCAAAAAGGATATTGGGAAACTGGAGAAAGTGCAGAGAAGGACAACCAAAAAGTGGCATGGAGGAGCTTAGCTATGAGGAAAGATTAGAGGAACTGAATGTATTCTCTCTTTAGAAGAGGAGATTAAGGGGGGATAAGATCAACATGTACAAATACATAAGAGGTCCATATAGTGAACTTGGTGTTGAGTTATTCACTTTAAGGTCATTACAGAGGAAAAGGGGGCACTCTTTACCTCTAGAGGAAAAGAGATTTCATCTCCAAATATGGAAAGGTTTATTCACAGTAAGAGCTGTGAAAATATGGAATAGACTTCCTTCTTTCCTAAATGTACATAATATAACTGGGTACTAACATTTATAGGTAAAGTTGATCCAGGGAATATCCAATTGCCTCTCCGGTGATCAGGAAGGAATTTTTTCCCCTGCTGTAGCAAATTGGATCATGTTTTTCTGGGGTTTTTCGCCCTCCTCTGGATCAACTGTAGGTATAGGATTGTGTATATAGGATTGTATGGTTGTGGTTTTTTTTTTTTTGGTTGAGCTAGATGGTCTTGTGTCCTTTTTCAACCTGACTAACTATGCAACTATGAAACTATTGATATATTGGTTTTGCACACTTTTGAAGTAGTTATTTTTAGATTTTCCCTGTGTTTCGGAATATACAGTGCAGCCTCCGGGCATTTTTACCCTCTTCCTGCCCAGGATAATTTTCAGCTTTCAGCGCTGTCGCACTTTAAATGACAATTGCGCAGTCATGCAACACTGTACCCAAACTACATTTTAATCATTTTGTACACATAACTAGGGCTTTCTTGTGGTGATATTTAATCACCACTGGGTTTTTAATTTTTTGCTAAATAAATGAAAAAGACTAAACAAATTACAAAAAAAAACACTTTTTTCTTCGTTTTGTTAGAAAATATTGCAAATAAATAATCGTTCTTCAAAAATTTAAGTGAAAATGTATTCTGCTATATTTCTTTGGTGAAAATAAGCCGAATCTGTGTATATTATTTAGTCTGTAGGAAAGTTATAGAGTCCACAAACTATAATAAATATCTGAAAATCGATCAATCCCGATGTTCTGACAGCCTCAATCTCATTTCTTGAGGCCCAAAAATTACAGTACAAATATCCCCCAAATTACCCCTTTTTGGAAAGTAGACAGTCCAAGGTATTTAGTAAGAGGCATGGCGAGTTTTTGAGGCTGTAATTTTTTGGCATAATTGTGTGGAAAATGAAGAAATTAAAAAAATGTCACAAACTTTTGTTTTGTTTACATATTGTTACTAGTGCAGTACAGTGTCATCATATACTTAGGCTCGGTTCACACGGGGGCGACTTGTTAGGCGACCTAGCCGCCTGACAAGTCGCCTCCCGTTCTGTACAATGGAACCGTTCTAATCGGAGCGACGCAAGTCGCTCCGACTTAGAAGAAAGGTTCCTGTACTACTTTGGGGGCGACTTGCATAGACTTCTATACAGAAGTCGTCTTGCAAGTCGCCCCGGCAGTCGTGTGCAGGTCGCCTCGGTGAGGCGACCTGCAAGTCGTGCCGCGTCTAGTGTGACCCGGCACTTAGTGTGGTGGTGATCAGGGACACTGACTGGTGACAGTACAAAAAATATATAAATATTTTTAAAATTGTTTTCAATTATTAAAAAAAATGTTTTTTTGTTTGTTAGTTTTTTTTACGCACTGTGACCAGAGCAATATAATGTTACCATAATAACATTCTACTACTCTGGGGAAGTGATAAATATTGTTTTTTTTTAACACATTATGATTACTTATAGCAATGAATTTCAGTATGAAGTAAGCATTTTACTAATTGAAATCGATTCATTAAGTTTGTTTGGTTGGTATTAGCTGTGATAGGCCCAGTCTGTACCATACGATCACTGTGACCAATCACAGCTAGCAAAACAGTTGTACACAATGAATGGGATGGGGGGTAAAGGGTGCAGTTACTGGAGCCCATTCCCTGTATGGTTCTCTCTACAGCAGGTGAAAGCCAGAGAGAGGGAGAGGAGGAGAACCCAGCTTTCAGCTGCTGCAGAGAGAGTGGTACAGGGGATTGGTTCCAGTAATTTCTCCCCCAATGCACCGATCACCCTCCCTGCCCACATTCAATTCACTCTGCTGCCTGGCCCCACCTGCTGAGCACGGTACAGGAGGACTGATGATACCCCTTTAATCAAGGCCCTGGTCAGCAGACAATACAGCTTAACCGCTTGCCGACCAGCGCATGACGATGTACGTCAGCACAATGGCACAGCTGCGCAAATGGGCGTACCTGTATGTCCCCTTTAAGATGCAGTATTGTGGGCGCGCACGCCTGCCGCATACTCCATGAGCATGCCCGTGGGTCCCATGGACTCTATGTCCTCCGGGGACCCGCTATCATGACAAGGAGCGGCAGAATGGGGAGATGCCTATGTAAACAAGGCATTTCCCTGTTCTGCCTAGCAACATGACAGGGATCTACTGCTCCCTGTCATCGGGAGCAGTGATCTCTGTCAAGTTGTAGTGAGCCCATCCCCCCACAGTTAGGATTACTCCCTAGGACACACTTAACCCCTTGATCGCCCCCTAGTGTTTACCCCTTCCCTGCTAGTGTCATTTACACAGTAATCAGTGCATTTTTATAGTACTGATCGCTGTATAAATATCACTGGTCCCAAAATAGTGTCAAAAGTGTCCGCTGCAATGTTGCAGTCACGATAAAAATCGCAGATCGCCGTCATTACTAATAAAAAAAATAATAAAAATGCCATAAATCTTTCCCTATTTTGTAGACGCTATAACTTTTGCGCAAACCAACCAATATACGCTTATTGCAATTTTTTTTACCAAAAATATGTAGAAGAATACACATCGGCCTAAACCGAGAAAGAAATTAGTTTTTTTATATATTTTTGGGGGATATTTATTATAGCAAAAAGTAAAAAATATTGTTTTTTTTTTCAAAATTGTCGCTCTTTTTTTGTTTATAGCGCAGAAAATAAAAACCGCAGAGGTGATCAAATACCACCAAGAGAAAGCTCTATATGTGGGAAAAAAGGGATGTTTTGATTTGGATGCAACGTCGCACGACCGCGCAATTGTCAGTTAAAGCGACGCAGTGCTGTATCGCAAAAAGTGCTCTGGTCAGGAAGGGGGTAAATTTTCCTGGGGCTGAAGTGGTTAAAAAGTCAATGTCGGCATATTATGCCTTTTTTATTGCTAATTATCCAATAAACTATCATTTAAGGACTCCATTACCACTGGTGCGGCAACCTTGCTGCATTTTGCATATTTGGATTTACCACAAGCCCTCCCCTCTGGAGTACTCCTGTTGTATGGGAGCAGCCTGGCCAAAACAATCCAGCCAAATAACAAAGGAGGTGATCATTCATAATTCTGGACGTAGTGGGGTTGATTTAATAGAGCTAGAGAGGGCAAAATTAGCCACATTTCTGCATAGAAACCAATCAGCTTCCAGGTTTTATTGCCAAGGCTTAATTGAAGAAGCTTAGGTTAGAAGCTGATTGGTTTCTATGCAGAAATGTGACAAATTTTGCCCTCTCTAGGTTTAGTAAATAAACCCCAATGATAGGCGATCTAGCACTTCTTATATATGTATTGCGATAAGAATGTGTTTTCTTTGCAAGATTTGCATACATGAAACCTGTAATATATAAAATACGGAAAATGCAATTGCTGAAACCCAGAAAATCTTAGTTGCTGCGCTGTCAAAATCTTCTCATTTACTGATCACTATTATAACTATTATAAGCATATAGATAAGAGATGTCAGATCTCCTAGTATAACTTGTTCTGGGTCAGTGAATCTAAAAGCCCTCAAGCCACTGAAGCATCATGACAGCCTTGGTATTGGGAAAAACATGATCTATTAGTGGGCCTTTAATACAACCTGAGATGGTGCTTAGATGCCAAAAAACAAGCATGTACTGTATGCTTGCCAGTCTAGTATTTATTCCAATGCTGCTCAGGTGGATTTCTCTTCAAGAAGAATGCAAAATGAAAAGTCTGGACATTAATTTCCTTATTGGTTAACCACAAAGGCAAATCGAAAGGTCTGCCCATTAGTATTTTCATTGCTTTACCACCAACCCCAGGAGATGATTTGATCCAGCTCAAATGATATTGATCTGTGTTGCACATGCCATCCCAGGATAGTTCCATTCTCTATGCAGAAAATGGAGCAATCCTGAGACATTTTTCAAAGTTTGATGATGCTCATACAAATTCCTTAGTTGGTCATTGTAAATAAAATGACTAAATAAAAAGAAATATATAACTCAGCTTGTGCACAAATAATATATTACCTGAAAGCTGAAACAGTACTGTGGGACATTCTATCACAGTAAGAACAAAATCAAAAATATATCTTTTGCACTAATGGCATAATTAATACTTGACTTATAATCACAAGCTTATGTATAATAAATTGTCAAACTCTAGTGAACAACAACAAAAAATGTCAAAACAATAAACTTCATATAGTGAAAAACAGTCCACTGTTTTATAATCAATTATGGATTATGTGGATTTTATTCACACAATCAGAGTGGAGTGTTTTTCACTATATAAACTTTATTGACTTGACATTTTTTGTTGTTGCTCACTAGAGTATGACAATATCTTGCACATTATCTTGTGATTATGTCTAGTATTAATTATGCAATTAGCACAACAGATATATTTGTGAAATAAGATGACTAAAGGCTAAAGGTTTCTCAACTTTTTGGCTAAGATCAACTTGTATCTGTTCTTATCAGTCCAGTATGGGTTCTCTGCTGTAATTCTAGCCTTTTTGACTGAGGGGTCCTGAGGGATCTTCCCCATGGGAACAGAAACCAGAGAACCAACTGGGTGAGGTGGGGGCAGGGAATAGTTTCCTAGTGAGGAGGATTCTTAGGAGCCCAGTGCCTCCTGACTTGTGCTGCTTGGTCTGGCCAGGGATGGGCAGGAAGAAGGTTGGTGGTGTCAAGGCCCTCCCATGAGTTGTGTCCAGAGGGTGAAACACTATTGGATTGATGTACTAAAACTGGAAAGTGAATAATTTGGTGCAGCTGTGCATGGTAGCCAATCAGCTTCTAACTTCAGCTTGTTCAATTAAGCTTTGACAATAAAACCTAGAAGCTGATTGGGTTCTGTGCAGAGCTGTACTCTCCAGTTTTAGTAAATCAACCCCTAATGCCCCGTACACACGATCAGACATTGATCGGACATTCCGACAACAAATTCCATGGATTTTTTCTGACGGATGTTGGCTCAAACTTGTCTTGCATACACAGTTGGTCAGAAATTCTGAACGTCAAGAACGCGGTGACGTATAACACGTACGACAAGCCGAGAAAAATGAAGTTCAATAGCCAGTGCTGCTCTTCTGCTTGATTCCGAGCATGTGTGGCACTTTGTGCGTTGGAATTGTGTACACGCGCTCGGAATTTACGCGAACAAATTTTGTTGTCGGAAAATTTGAGAACCAGATCTCAAATTTTGTGCGACGGAAATTCCGATAGAAACTATCCAATGAAGCCTACACACGGTCGGAATTTCCGACAACAAGCTCCGATCGCACATCGGCCGTGTGTACGAGGCATATGAGTGTGGGACCCCACTGTGTGAAACAGCACTAGGCCATGTCACCATAGCTTTTTTCTGCACCTTGCCTCATAGTTATGCCCATTGAGAATGGGGCATTTTTTGTTACCATGCCTGGAGGCCTAGCCATTTTACCTGTAATGGCACCTTTTTTATTTTCTCTTATTCATTTTTTTGCACATGTATGTCACTTTGCACTGTACATGTCTTTCATTTGGATTGTAGGGTGTGGGTCTTTGGGCCTACCCTAAAGTCTAGGGGGAGAATGTGTGACCCTCAGGTTCCCTCGTCCCTGCCTTGGGGGTCTCTCCTCAGGAGAGCCCTAGTGTATCAATTGGTCAACTCGAGCTGGCCATGAGGGTCCATTGGGCCTTTTCCCCCTGTCAAGGGGTCTTGTTTCCCAGGGGGTCAGTGATTGGTCCTTCCTCTGTGGGAAGGTGATATATAACACACCCTACGTGCAATTTTTGTGTATGCTCACATACACCTTTTTTGGTTCACTTTGTTTTGTTTTTGCTCACTGTGCTGCAGGCTAAAAAAAAATAAAGACAAAAAAAAACGAAATAATGGATCATGTGTGAGCAAACTTGCATGGAACCTCCATGCCAATGTTACCACTGTCTTTATAGAATGCCATAAACCCATTCTGAGGAGAGAGTAGAATTGCATCACTTGCGTTACTTTAGTAACGCAAGTGACGCAATTGTAGTACCTTACTTTCGCGTTACTTTAGTAAATTAGACCTATGGCTGCGACACAGCTATAGGCCTAATTTACTAAAGTGCAAAAAGAGGTTATATGAACCTGTGTTGACTGCAAACATCCAGTTATGTTAAAAAGAGGCTCTTTATTTGAATTCCATTGCACTGCTGGATGTTTAACCGCTTAAGGACCGGCCCACATACATATACTGCAGCCCGTAAGCGCAAAGTCACATATCTGTACATGATTTTTTTTCTTCAGCTCTGGGGCGCGTGCACCGCTGATTGGACACAGCGAAAGACAATCAGCGCGTCCCGCAGGCACAATGTCTACCGAGAATTATTCGCAAAGGTGCAGAACAGCGGTCTGCCTATGTAAACATAGCAGACCGCTGTTCTGCCAGAGAGGAAAGTGAAGATCTGGTGTTTCTGCTAAGCAGAAACATGGATCTCTGTTTTCCTTTAGTCAAAGCACTCCCCCTATAGTTAGCAAGCACTCCCAGGGAACACATTTAACCCTTTGATTGCCCCTGATGTTAACCCCTTCCCTGCCAGAGTCATTTATACAGTGGCAGTCCAAAAAGTGTCACTTAGTGTTGCTGATCGCCGCCATTACTAGTAAAAAATATGAAAAAATAAAAAGTCCCTAAATTTATCCCATAATTTGTAGACGCTATAATTTTTGTGCAAACCAATCAATATACGCTTATTGGTATTTTTTTTTTTACCAAAAATATGTATCAGAATACATATTGGCCTAAATTTATGAAGAAATTTGATTTTTTACATTTTTTATTAGATATGTTTTATAGCGGAAACTAAAAAATATTGTTTTTTTTTTCCAAATTGTCAGTCTTTTTTTGTTAATAACGCAACAAATAAAAACTGCAGAGGTGATCAAATACCACCAAAAGAACAGCTCTATTTGTGGGAAAAAAAGGACATCAAATTTATTTGGGTACAGCATCGCACAACCGCGCAATTGTCAGTTAAAGCAACGCAGTGCCGTATTGCAAAAAATAGCCTGGTCATGAAGGGGGAAACACCTTTCGGAGCTGAATTTGTAAAAGAAACATAGGTTCTATTTCCCCATTTCAAACTTTAACCAAAAAATTAATCCCTATGTTCCCTTTGTTTACCTTTGGGACATGCCTTGTATACACAAACCCTTATAATAAGCTGCTGTTATTATTCAAGAGGAACTGCAGTCAGCAAGAAAGATAAAAAATAAAGAATCTCACCAAGGACAAATAATAGATGAGTTTGTTATTTATTGGCACCTTTCTAACATTCTCTATGCCAGTCACATCCACAGGATTCCAACAATAATAACAATATTCCTGCTACTGGGTTATCATATTCTTATGGGTCATCGTGCTGGTGGTACAGTCAGGAAGAGCATGATTAAACTGTTATGACAGAAGTGCCTAAACTGATATAATAAAGATCCCTGGGTCACTAATCATAAAGCTATGCATACTTCTTCAATACATGAGACATTCTTAAGACGTTAGCTATGGGCCCAAGCCAAGATCATTTGGAGGAACCCCAGAAGACAACATGAGCAGCAACTGCCTGCAAATCAGCTGGCAAGACAAGACGTATGTTACAATAGACACTTTTCATAAGAGACTATCGAGGTAGACTTCTTTACAGAATCGTTTTCAGTGGAATCTTACAGAGCACCGTGGGAAAATTTCTGTGCACTTTCCATTTACTACACAATTGAAATCACTGCTAACCATAGAAAGTCACCAGACCTGTATGAATCATTCAACCCTCAAAAATCCCTTTTCATTTTTTTACATACTCAGGCATGTTTGATTTGCTCAAACCTGTGATCTGCGAACTCAACGAAAACCCTTTGTGGCAGCAATACCTTTCTGGAAAAATAGTTATCAGCCTAGAAAATTCAATCAAGATGATTACCTTTTCCCTGGCAAGGATGTGACTACAGACGTAGCAAACCATGCCGCCGCTATAGGGCCTGAATGAACTGGGGAACCAGTGCTGTCTGGCTCAATAGTAGTTTAGGCCAGGGGCGGATCCAGAGTCTAGTCTCGGGAGGGGCACTGCCAGAAAATATATTTTTTTGGGGTACATCTATCGGGGAAAAGGCTGGTGTTGGTGCTTCAATCATCACGGCACCATGGTTGTTATGGTGTCAGGATGATTGAAGCGCATTATTACTATTATTACATTGTTGTAAAAAATTAAATAGTTTAACTCACCATAATGCAGAATCAGTGGAAGCCCCGAGTGTGTCACTTGCCACGTCCCCTGTCACCAGATGCAGATTGTCACTTGCCACGTCGCCTGCCACATGTTGCGGATTGTCTCTTGCCACATCGCCTGTCACCAGATGAAGATTGTCACTTGCCACTTGCTAAGGTGGTCTCTTGTGTCCCAGAGACAGGCAGCAGAGAAATGTTGTAATCCCCTTTAGTATAGAATCCCCCCTCAGTACAGAGCCCCCATTAGTATAGAATCCCCCCTCAGTGCAGAGCCCCCATTAGTATAGAATCCCCCCTCAGTGCAGAGCCCCCATTAGTATAGAATCCCCCCTCAGTGCAGAGCCCCCATTAGTATAGAATCCCCCCTCAGTACTGAGCCCCCCATTAGTATAGAATCCCCCCTCAGTACAGAGCCCCCCATTAGTATAGAATCCCCCTCAGTGCAGAGCCCCCCATTAGTATAGAATCCCCCCTCAGTGCAGAGCCCCCATTAGTATAGAACCCCCCCTCAGTGCAGAACCCCCATTAATATAGAATCCCCCGTCAGTGCAGAACCCCCATTAATATAGAATCCCCCCTCAGTGTAGAACCCCCATTAATATAGAATCCCCCCCTGCACATGTCAACCCACATATACATGGACGTGTGCTGTGCTGTGCAGTGCACTCATACTTGTTAGTTAGTAAGTTACTGCTGTCTGCTGTATTATTGTAAGGAGGCGCCACTTCAGGCTGTGTCACGCTGTCACCGGCGTCACGTCGGGACCGGGTAGGTCGGCTCTGAGAGACTCGAGTCCGACCTCCGACGTGACGCCGTGACTCACTCACACACTGCAGTGTGACTGACGTCACTCGTTGCTAACGCCAGGGCCGCCTGGCGTCTAGCAACGAGTGCAGGGAAGAGGCTCCACCCACCTCTTTCCTTCAGTGTCAGACAGTGACCGCCGCTGCCCGTACCACACGCGAGTCTCTCTCTCGGCGCCGCTGATCGGCACATGTGAGAGAGAGACTCAGGCCGGCAGCGAAGCGGCAGCCAGGATACAATAACATTCAGAGTGTGCTATTATTTCGGGGGGGGCAATTGCCCTGTTGCCCCCCCCCTGGATCCGCCCCTGGTTTAGGCAGGTAATAAAATTATTCCGAGGAAATAATGTGAGTAAAGTTTTGTAATCTCTGTTCAAATGCTAAAAAACAATAGGTATGCATTATCACTAGAGATAGTAGCTTTGAGATGGAAATCAGGGAGGTGAGGGATCTCTTAATGGTTTTACTCTGGGCTCAGTTGCACATGGGTATGCCCTGGACCCAATGCCATTTTTACTGTCTCATTGACCTATGAACATAGGTTTTGCATGAACACGTTTATGCTTTAATAAATATTGTATATGAATTCAACTTAAAAAAAACTTTATTATTGTATACCAGTTTACATACTCCACTTTAAAATAATTACATTTTGCTTTGCAGCCTGAAATGAAGACAGACACAGTTTTTGTTTTATCCAGCTGTGTTTACTAGTGCAACTTTTAACATCCAAGTAAAAGATATAAACCATGTCTCTCTAGGTCTCTACTAACTTTGCACATCTGGTCTTTGTAATATTTGCCCACTCTTCTTTGCAGAACTGCTTAAGTTCAGTTAAATTTGATGGTGACCATTTGTGGACTTCAGTCTTCAAGTCATTCCACAGATTTTCAATGAGGTTTAAGTTTAGGCTCTGATGTTTCTCCTTTTTTTCCTTCAACCAATGTGTGGTCATTTTTTCTGTGTGCTTTGGCTCATTGTCATATCGGAAGGTAAACCTTCTTCCCATTGACAACTCTCTGGCAGAGGGCAGCAGATTTTCCTAAAGAATTTGATGGTATTTTGCCCCATCCATTTTCCTTCTATCCAGTCACTGCTGCAGAGAAACATCCCCATAACAGGATATTACCACCTTCATGCTTTACTGTGGGAATGGTGTTATTTGGATGGTGAGCTATTTTGGTTTTGCGCCAGACATATTGTTTGGGGTTGAGGCCAAATAATTCAGTTTAAGTCTCATCTGACCACCTGAACGCAGCTTGAAGATTCTGAGGCCGCATGGAAAATGGTGTTATGTCAGATGAAACTAAAATTACATTATTTTGCCTTAACACCAAATGATATCTGTGGCGCAAATCCAAAATAGCTCACCATCCAAATAACACCATTCCTACAGTAAAGCATGTAGGTGGTAATATCCTGTTATGGGGTGTTTGTCCGCAGCAGGGACTGGAGCACTTGTCAGGATAGAAGAAAAATGGATGGGGCAAAATACCATTAAACTCTTGAGGAAAATCTGCTGCCCTCTGCCAGAAAGTTGTCAATGGGAAGAATTCTTACCTTCCAACATTACAATGACCCAAAGCACACAACATAAAAAATGACCACACAGTGATTGAAAGAGAAAAGGTGAATGTCCTTGCATGGCTTAGTCAGAGCCTAGACTTAAACCCCATTGAAAATCTGTGGAATGACTTGAAGACTGAAGTCCACAAACAGTCACCATCAAATTTAACTGAACTTGAGCAGTACTGTAAAGAAGAGTGGGCAAATATTGTAAAGTCTAGATATGCAAAGTTAGTAAAGCAATATCCCAACAGACTAAAGGCTGTAATTAAAGCAAAAGGTAGTTCAACAAAATACTGACATAAGGGGGTGATCCTTTTTCCAACTCAGTGATCCTGTTTTTTATTTTATTATTTTTACATTTTTTGACATGTTGGTGTTATATCTTTCACTTGGATGCTATAAGTTGCACTAGCAAATACAGCTGGATAAAACAAAAACTGTCTAAAACAAAAACTGTCTGTCTTCATTTCAGGCTGAAAAGCAAGACAATTTGATTATTTTAAAGGGGGTGATTCTTTTCTATATCCACTGTACATAAGAAAGAAATAAAAGCTGATAAACTAAGGAAGCAGTCTGGCACCCTCCTAAAAAAAAAATGGTGATCTAGCACCTTGGTCTAAAAGGCCTTTACACAAATCTCTGCCCATCCAGAAAAAGATGTCTGATAGGAACTTACATTGTTCACAAGTATAGAGGCTGTTTCAGTCCTGCCAAAAAGTTCTAATGCATCTATGGATGCTTAGATCGAATCAAACAGAGCTTCAAGAAAACACTTAAATTAAACTTTGGGTAAAATAAAAAGTGACATATATGATGCGGGTTGTCACTAATATTAACACATAGCAGTTTTAGTTTAGTGAGCTCCCCCCCCCCCCCCCCCAATAACTTAGTTTTATAACATGTCGATCCTACCAGTAAATCTATTCTTCAACTTCCTTTAACAGACCAAGCTGTCCAGCAAGTGGCAGTTAGAAGGTTGAGACAAACAATTAGGAATGCTTACAATTATCAGCCTTTATTCATTTATGTGAAATTTTTATTCTAAAAGGAAAAAAAAAACTTTCTGTAAATGTAAATAATACATCCATTATAGTAATATGAATTCCCCCTATAGTCTCCATGCAAGATGAGGTTAACTGCTGTAACTATCGTGAAGATTGTGTAATAAATACTTCCTCAATTCTAACCAAGTTGTCCTTCCTGTTCTTGAAAAAAAAGTAAAGGAAAGCCGGTTTTCAAACAGAAGAGTTAAATTCTGTGTCAGATATTTATTGCTATATTCCTATCCCAGAGATTTCCCATCACATCCTGCAATGGTGAAATGTAAGTAACATAAAAAAGAAATAACGTAAGCAATACAGTATAAAAATGTCAGAATATATAAATCATTTTCATCATGCCACTTTCTCATTGCATAACACTATTTATAGGAGCTTTTACACTGCAAAGCAATCAGTATGTAGATAGCAGGAAGGAGAGGGGATCAGTGCATATCTCTTTAGCCTCTTATAACAATTACTTCTTACTGCAAATCAGCCACTGTGCCAATAGGAAAGAGCAGACCAAAACCATATACAGTCTATTACTCATAAAACAACTGCAAAGTATCTAACCTTGGGCAGTCACCTGGTCAAAATAAGTCACTTGAATATACAGTGTTTGGTTACAAATAACTTTCTGTACAATGAATTGGATATGTGAGCTACAGAGTGTCCAGTGATACATATGTTTCTGTTTCCTTTTACCAGAGCTTTAACCACTTCAGCCCCCCCTTAATGACCGGGCCATTGTTTGTGATACGGCACTGAGTTGCTTTAACTGACAATTGCGCGGTCGTGCGACGTTGTACCCAAACAAAATTGATGTCCTTTTTTCCCCACAAATAAAGCTTTCTTTTGGTGGTATTTGATCACCTCTGCATTTTTTTATTTGCGCTATAAACAAAAAAAAGACTGACAATTTTGGAAAAAAAAAACAATATTTTTTACTTTCTGCTATAAAACATATCCAACAAAAATATAAAAAAGAACAAATTTATTCATCAGGGCCAATATGTATTCTGCTACATATTTTTGGTAAAAAAAAAAAAAAAATCGCAATAATCGTATATTGATTGGTTTGTGCAAGTTATAGCATCTACAAAATAGGGGAAAGATTTAGGGACTTTTTTAAATTGTTTTTACTAGTAATGGCGGGAATCAACGTTTTTTAGCAGGACTGCAACATTGCGGCGGACAAATCTGACCCTAAGTTACACTAATACAGTGATCAGTGCTATAAATATGCACTGATCACTGTATAAATGGCACTGGCATGGAAAGGGTTAACACTAGGGGGAGATCAAGGGGTTAAGTGTTCCCTAGGGAGGTGTTTCTAACTGTCAGGGGGACGGACTGACATGCACAGACCGACGTACAGGTATATATGTGGAAGGCTGTCGGCAAGTGGTTAATATCTTGCTTTACACAATGGACAGTCCTTAGCTAGATTAACCCCTTCCCGCCGACCGTATACAGATATGCGTACTCGGCTTTCGGGGGTTATACCGGGATGATGCCCGCAGCTGCAGGCATCATCCCGGTACCGCTGTTTAGAGCCGGCGATTGGCTATCCGTGTATAACAACTGATGCAGCTAAAAGCCGCTCGGCTGTTATACCGGAGCAGCGGGAGGGGACGTCCCCCCCTCCCGCCGCCTCCCGCCGCTCTTACCGGGCCTCCCGGTCGATCCGGAGGCTCGGTGACCAATCCGATGCTTCCGGCGGCTCTGGGCGGGCTGAAACGAAGCTGTGGGTGGCTTCGTTCCAGCCTTCAAATTGTAAACGCGGAAGCGACGTCATGACGTCACTTCCCGTTTACTCGGCTGCCAATGGCGCCGGTTTTTAAAAAGTACACAGTATTCAGAATCGCCGTTTTTGGCGATCTGAATGCTTTGAAGTGTAAAGGAGGGATGGGGGGTCTTTTAGACCCCCGATCTCTCCATAAAGAGTACCTGTCACCACCTATTACTGTCACAAGGGATGTTTACATTCCTTGTGACAGCAATAAAAGTCATCAAAACATTTTTTTTTTAAACACAATTTATGAATTTAAAAATAAATAAAATAAATAAGAAAAAAAAAATTTTTTTTAAAGCGCCACCGTCCCCGCGAGCTCGCACAGCGAAGAAAACGCATACGGAAGTCGCGCCCGCATATGTAAATGGTGTTCAAATCACACATGTGACATATCGCCACGATCGTCAGAGTGAGAGCAATAATTCTAGCACTAGATCTCCCCTGTAACTCTAACCTGGTAACCGTAAAAAAATTTTAAAGCGTCGCATATGGAAATTCTTAGGTACCGTAGTTTGTCGCCATTCCACAAGTGTGTGCAATTATAAAGCGTGACATGTTTGGTATCTATTTACTCGGCGTAACATCATCTTTCACATTATACAAAAAAATTGGAGTAACTTTACTGTTTGGATTTTTTTAAAATTCATGAAAGTGTCCCTTTTCCAAAAATTTGCGTTTAACACCGCTGCACAAATACCGTGTGATATAAAATATTGCAACAATCTCCATTTTATTCTCTAGATTCTCTGCTAAAAAAATATACATAATGTTTGGGGGTTCTAAGTAATTTTCTAGCAAAAAATACGGATTTTAACTTGTAAACACCAAATTTCAAAAATAGGCTTAGTCGTGAAAGGGATAAAAGAGGAAGCACCAAGCTTCAGAATTGACATAGATCTCTATCCACCTTTGGATGTTTGTGGCTAAGTTCAGCAAGAGAACTGTATGGGTAATGGGGTACAGAGGTTGTAGGGAGGAGTCAGAGGACTCACTATTTTTAAAAGATAAGTTCACCTTATCTTACCTCATGTTACATGAGGTACTTGCCGATTCCCTCTCTCCCTTTGACAGCAGCAAGGAGAGAAGTTTCGTTTACAAACTGTCACTTTTTGAAAAAGCACTGCCATGCGGGGCTCTGCCCACACAGCTGCATCATTCATTCACAGAGTTCTGTGAATTAATGAAACACAACAGGCCCTGACTGGGACAAAAAATAGACCCGGGCATTTTGGATTGAGCAGCCCATAACATGTTAACCGGCCCTTTCTCCACTCTCCACCCTGACGGATCCCCCGGAAGAGGGGAGGGGGGAACCCCGCAGAGGTGTGGGGGGGGGGCGAGGGGGGTCCAGGAAAGAGCATGGGGGGTGGAGAGCACAGGGGGCATCGAAGAGCATGGGGGGATGTGGAGAGCATGGGGGGGCGGCAGAGAACATGGGGTGTGGAGAGCACAGGGGGGCAGCAGAAAGCATGGGGGAATCTGGAGAGCACAGGGGGGCAGCAAAAAGCATGGGGGAATGTGGAGAGCACAGGGGGGGTGGCAGAGAGCATGGGGGGGTGTGGAGAGCACAGGGGGCAGCAGAGAGCATGGGGGAATGTGGAGAGCACGGGGGGTGGCGTAGAGCATGGGGGGTGGAGAGCACAGGGGGGCAGCACAGAACATGGGGGAATGTTGAGAGCACAGGGGGCAACAGAGAGCATGGGGGAATATGGAGAGCACAGGGGGCAGCAGAAAGCATGTGGGAATATGGAGAGCACAGGGTAGGCAACAGAAAGCATAGGGGAATCTGGAGAGCACAGGGGGGCAGCAGAAATCATGGGGGAATGTGGAGAGCACATGGGGGTGGAGGAGAGCATGGGGGGTTGTGGAGAGCACAGGGGGCAGCAGAGAGCATGGGGGAATGTGGAGAGCACAGGGGGGTGGTGGTGAGCTTGGGGGGGTGGAGAGCCCGGGGGGAGCAGAGAGAAGCAGGATAGGAGGAGCGTTGGAGGTGGCTGCATATAGAAGAATAATTCTCTCCATCTTCCTCCTGCAGTCTCGGGATGCCTGCTTCTCCTCCACCTCTCACAGGTATTCAGAGACTGCAGGAGGAAGATGAAAAAAATGATTGTTCTATATGCAGCCCCCCCACCACTCCTCCTATCCAGGTACAAGGGGGCTGCACTCACGTTTTCTCTTACCGGTCGGCTCCATGGTTTCTGCTCTAGCTCCTCCCCCTCGCAGTCACGCCCCCCTTTGCAGTCATGCCCTCCGGCATCGACGGCTGACCTATATGGGTGAGGCCGTAGGTGTCTCATCTAGCTCCTCCCCCTTCATGTTTCTGTCTCCCTGGCGCCGATGGCTGAGCTTAACTGGCAGCTGCGGGGGCGTGGCTTAACTATGGAAGCGTGAGGATGCGTCGCCGGGAGCTCTGCACTGGAACGGGCCGTGAATCACCCGTAGCACCGAGCAGCCAAGCCATCCTCACATGCCAGGGGGCCGCAAACACCCACCGGCCACTGAGGAACGGAGGGGACCTGAAATATCCCACTATTTTCTGAGGCAACAACAGATTTACTCACCGGCCGGACGGAGCAAGATTGGCGAGCGCTGCAGCCACAAGTAAGAAGGGCACACATGCAACAACCTCCGTAGCGGAGGAAGTGTTTCCCCCTCTACAGCACAGGGCACTTTCACCTATACTGTCCCCGGCTCTCATGCCCACAGATACTCCGCTACCCTTAGACAACATGGGGGACCTTAGCGGCCTAGTTGAGGGTTCGCTGCGGGGCATAGTGGCAGGCCTCCCTACCAAACAGGACTTAAACGCTATGGCCACATCTATTGTCAATGCCCTTACCAAAGAACTGCATGATTTAAAGCAGCAAGTGGATAATGTAGAGGAGAGGGTAACCACTATTGAGGCTTCCCAAACGACCACAGAAGCTCGCATCACAACACTGGAGTCAGAGCACAAGGCCTTCCGCCGCCATCTTATTGATGTTCAGCTGCGTCTTGACGACGGTGAAAATAGGAGCAGACGGAACAATTTGCGCCTCAGGGGGATCCCGGAGGCCACTATGGGCCCTGACCTCCGATCCACGGTCGTTGCCATCCTAAACCAGGTCCTGGACAAACCACCGACCGCGGACTTGGAACTAGACAGGGTGCATCGCATCCAAGGCCCCAGAGCCCCCCTCCACACAGAGGTCATCATCCGATCCGGATTTTCCCCGTGATGTCTTATGCAGGGTGCATTTTTTTTACCATCAAGGAGGACATCCTACGCCTAGCATGGGAAAGGGGCCCGATAGATTTTGACGGGGCTCCCATCAGGATTTTCCCGGACATCTCAAGACAAACTCGTGTCATGCGCAGACTAATGCGACCCTTATTAGAAGTAATCCGCGAGGCTGATGCCACCTACCGATGGGGTCACCCCTTTCATCTCATAGTCAAGAAACAGGGAGCGGAATTCCACCTCCGCTCGCCAGACCAACTCCCTGCCCTATTCCATTTCATTGCCAGACCTGTGATTGATGTGCCTAACTGGTTTGACTATTTGCTCTCACAGGATACACAAGGCCTAGCTCCCCCCAGACAACAGAGGGTCAGGCGCTCAAGATCTCGTCCCCCAAACCGAGAAGCCACAAGAGTGCATCCGACCTCCTCCGAGGACTAAACGTCTTTCCATCTACAGATTCCGGTAAGACTCTCAGCATCTCCTGTTAACAGGTGTCCTCCACCTCCCCTCCGCTTTGGCGATCCTCCCAGGAACAGTACAGCTCTCGCACAATAACTTATCTATGCCTAGGAGACTTGTTTTTCTGGGTCCTCCACCATCTTTTATTATCCTGCAAGAACCCAAAACGTTTCCCAGTTGCTATTTTTATTGTTTATCTGGGGATTTTTTCTTTTTGTGGTTACATTTTTGGACATTGCTGGGGGGAGGGGGGACACATTATGTAAGATGTATCCTTGAGCCACTGTGGGTCTCATGCATTCTCTTCTTTTGTATTCGATGTGAGTGGCGATGCTGAGGTGGGGGTGCATGTTTCCTTGCTTCCCCTTTGACAAAACGGTCTTGATGCATTGGCAGATGGGATTTGGTAGACCCTACTTGGACCGGCCTCGGAGATGGGTGAGCTGACATGAGGGTCCCTCTGTCTTTAAGCCACCTCTGCAGTGCATCAACGCCAGATGATCATAGAAAATTGAGCCTTACCAGGTTGCACATACTTGCCTAAAACACAGTGGCGCTCGTGGGTTTTTTGCCTAGTTTTGCTTTTTGTCTCATTTTATTTAAGATGGTTATTATGTTCTATTCAGTTTACTTGATTCTGAAGGTTCCCACCCAGTGCATCTCCTCTCCACCAAAAATGTTCCTGTAATCTTTGTTATTATAGGTTATATAAATAACTGATACATAGCGCTCCTCGTTGCATTAACCACCC
The DNA here is from genome assembly GCF_042186555.1 of Aquarana catesbeiana. Lineage (NCBI taxonomy): Eukaryota > Metazoa > Chordata > Amphibia > Anura > Ranidae > Aquarana > Aquarana catesbeiana. Next base: position 273,570,886 of record NC_133330.1, on the reverse strand, counting down.
CCATTTAGGGCGGCCTCCCGGTTGCTATACCATTTTTTTTTTCTGTGTACCAGCCGGGAGACCACAGAGTCATTTTATTACTAACTTAGTTTTCACCCACCCTCTTCCCCTCTTCTCCCCCCCCCCCACTCCCTCCTCTCTTCCCCTCTTCTCCACCCTGTCTCCTTCCCCCCCCTTCCCCTCTCTTTTTCGGTGTGGTTGCCCCTCAGCTGGGCGGGGATGTGGACTAAAAGTTATTGTCCTCCTCGCCTTGTTAACAGCCTTCAGAGTTGCAGGCATCATAATGGGACTCCTAAAGGTGACCTCCCTTAATGTACGTGGCCTTAACGTCCCAGAAAAGCGTTCTCAGCTCCTAGCTGACTTATGCAGAAATAAAACTCAAATTGCCTTTTTACAGGAAACCCATTTCCATGGTGACCGTATCCCTAAACTGACTGTTTGTTCCCGACGGCATACCACAGTATCTCGCCCATCTCCAAATCAAAGGGGGTAAGCATATTGATGGCAAAATCTGTACCATGGACGTTTGGGGCGCAGCGGGCAGACCCCCAGGGACGCTTTCTTCTGATCAAGGGAAGGGTGTTCGACGTGCAGGTTACCTTTGCCAACGTTTACTTCCCCAACACAGACCATGCACAATTCCTATGCGGGTTAATATCTACACTGCTAGAGTTCTCAGAAGGGATGCTCATCTTTGGGGTGCCTCTCATCTCTCATATGCCCACCTTAAACGGATGAAATCAGACCTCCACTCCCTACGTCTAGTAGACCCATGGCACCTTTTACACCCCAAAGATAGAGACTACTCCTACTTCTCACAAGTCCACCACTCGTACTCACGACTAGACTATTTGCTTCTGTCCCATAAGGACCTGACGAGGGTAGTAGACTCCTCCATAGATGTCATTTCCTTCTCGGACCATGCTCCAATACACCTGACGCTTCAATTGGGACCAATGACCAAATCTCCACCTTCGTGGAGATTAAACGAGTCGCTGCTACAATCTGCGGAGACCCACGCTGAGGTACTGGCCAAACTACAGGAATATTTTTTGTTAAATGAAGCCTCGGTCCCCAATCCCCTAGTGATGTGGGAGGCACATAACCAGTCATCAGGGGCATCTTAATAAGCATTGGGGCACGTCTCAAGAGGGAAAGAATTCGCAGAACTGAGGAGCTTCTTCTCCAGATTAAAACCTTAAAGTGTTCACATAAGGCCAGCCTAGCCCGCTCCGTTTATCAGGAGTTACTTAAAGCACGCGAAGAGCTTCGCTCGCTTTTACTACATAAAACAAAAGAGAAGTTGGCCTGGTCACGGCACACGATGTACGAATTCTCCAATAAACCTGGCTCCCTCTTGGCCAGAGCATTACGAGGCCCACGCACCAAAACCTACATTCCCCACATCCTGTCTCCATCGGGTCGGAAAGTGTTTACTTCATCTGACATGGCCGAGGAATTTCGCTCGTTCTACAGTGGTCTCTACAACTTAGACAAGCCTCCTCCTGAGGATTCTAACTCTACTGGGGGAACCACCCCTTACACATATCTAGCCTCTTCTGGCATGCCATCCCTATCGGCCGATATTTTGGAGGAATTGGAGGACCCCATTACGGTGGAGGAGTTGGGGGTAGCATTGGCAAGCTCCAAACCAAAGAAAGCCCCAGGCCCGGATGGCCTTACTCCAATCTATTACAAAACCTTCTTTGAGACGCTCTCTAAAGCGCTAGTAGCTGCACTTAATTCGATTATGAAAGGTAACTCCTTCCCTATAGATTCCCTCAGAGCCTACATATCTCTCATCCCCAAGGAGGGAAAAGATCTGCTTCGCTGTGGGAGCTACCGACCGATAGCTTTACTGAACACCGACTTGAAACTGTTTGCCAAGATTTTAGCGAACAGATTGCTCCCGCACATACCAAGCTTAATCCACAAAGACCAAGCAGGCTTTGTTCCCCAACGAGAACCCCGTGACAACACCATTAGGGTGCTTAATCTTATACATGCCGCGAGGACTTCACAACGACCCCTTCTCCTGCTGTCAACAGACGCGGAGAAGGCTTTCGATCGGGTGGATTGGACGTTTGTTAGGGCTACTCTAGAACATATTGGCCTTTGTGCGTCGATGCTCAGTTGGATACTATCACTCTACTAATCCAACAGCTGCGGTCAAGGTTAATGAAACTAGGTCGGGTTATTTCAACATCCGGAATGGGACCCGGCAGGGCTGTCCCCTATCCCCTTTAATCTTTATACTTACCCTGGAACCTCTGCTATGTAAGAAACGGGCAAACCCGCATATTAAGGGCTTCCGCAAAACCTCAGGGGCGTACAAGGTCGCCGCCTTTGCGGATGACATTATCTTCTTTCTGGCATACCCTATTGCCTCGCTCCCAGTTCTGCTTCACTCCTTGCAGGAATATGGGGCTCTTTCCCTATTCAAAATAAACATGTCTAAATCTTCCATGCTCAATATTACACTGGGTCCGCACACTATCCGACAATTGCGTTTGGAATACCAGTTTCACTGGGCAACCGATACCATCCCCTACCTGGGAGTGGCTATCACCCCGGACCCTGTCAACCTCTACCAAGCAAACTTTACCCCTCTACTTAACAGACTCAAAACAGATTTACAGCATTGGCACGCCCTCACTTTAACGTGGTTCGGACGCTGCAATGCCATCAAGATGACAGCACTCCCGAGGGTACTATATCTGTTACAAGCTCTCCCCATCCGTCTCCCACCCTCTTTCTTTAAGCGAATCGATGCATTGTTTCGGAATTTGTCTGGTCGCACAGGCAGCCACGCATTAAATTGCAACTACTCTATATGGCAAAACGCAGGGGAGGGGTGGGACTCCCGGACACGAAAGCATACTACAGGGCAACGCATCTCACCAGACTGATAGACTGGTACTGTCATGCGGAGGCCAAACAATGGGTTACAATGGAGTTAGAAGACTCCGGCGGTACAGCCAAGAGTTGGCCGTGGCTTACCGCTCCGATCCCAAAGACTTTTTCCGACCATCCAACCCTAGGAACCACATTGCAAGTTGCCAGAGAAACCTTTCGTAAAACCTTGGTATCCCCCATTCCCTCTCCCATGGTACCGATTCTAGGCAACCCGGACTTTCCACCAGGCTGCCAGGGTCCAATTTACAGGTCCCTGTCAGATGAAAATAGATGGCCTCACCTTCACGACTTTCTTGGTCCAAATGGCCGGCTTGGTGTGACGGCCGGGTTGGAAGATCTTAACCCGCCATTGGACTTTTTGAGTGGACTCCAACTGCGTAACTTTCTACGCCGATGCGCTCAGACTCTGGGTCCTCCACGCCCGCTTACGGAGTTGGAACGTATATGTTATCGCAGAGAACCCATACGCCACTCTCTATCCTTGATTTACTCATCTCTGATTGCTCCGCCAGAGGGGTTTGTCCCCCCCTTCCTCGTTAAGTGGGAAACTGATTTGGGAGTTTGCTTTGATGAATCACAAAGGGAAAAGATTTTACATTTTGCCCAAAAATCTTCTCTGGCCACAAGGGTTCAGGAGACATGTTACAAAATTGTGACTAGATGGTACAGAGTACCATCCACCCTACATCGGTTTTTCCCGCAGGTTCCAAGTTTGTGTTGGTGCTGTGGGTCGGGCGAAGGAACAATGTTCCACATTTTTTGGGACTGTTCTAAGATTAAACCTTATTGGCGGGAGGTGATACGTATGATCGAACATCTGACAGGTGCCACTTTGGAGGGGGATCCTGGGGCGTGTCTGCTGCACCTCTCTAGACGACCAATCAAGAAGTATAAAGCCTTCCTCACGATTCAGCTACTAAATGCTGCTAAGGCCTGTATCCCTCTATTTTGGAGATCGGAAACCCCACCAACGAAAATCCAGTGGTATGCCAAGGTCAGCGAACTGCGTGACATGGAAGACCTTACAGCCACCTTACACGGCAGGGAGGAGGCCTTTCGGGAAACTTGGCGTCCCTGGCAACACTTTATCTATTCCGAAGCTTACCTCCGTGAGGTAACATAGCTTGAACATAACCTGTTATAGGGACCCCTGGCGGGGGGGCCACACCACCGTTCTCCCTCTTTTTGCCCTTCTTCCTCCTTCCCTCCTCCCTTCCTCTCCTACCTATGTTTCTCCCCCACCTCTGCCTCTCCGTTCTTCTTCTCCCGCTCTCCTCTAGCCCCCCTCATCCTTTTCTGTGTTTTATCCACCTCCATACATTCCTCTGGCTAAGGGAAGGTCTGGTCAGATATGTTGTATATCTTGGTCTACATTGCACTATGGTAGTAACCCTTTGCTGGACTCTACTGATCTTCAAAGGATGTTCCTGTTCCCGGTCGGTAGAGAGTTTCCCTTTTTATTTTTTTTAATTTCTATTATTCTGTTGTTTCACTTTATTATCTGTCGGGTCATGATAATTACACGATCTGATAGACCGAGAGGGGCCACTCTCAGGAAACTACTATGTATGGGCATTAAAATAGTTACTCCATAAGACTTATTCACTCTGTGAGGTTCCATTTCTACATCACAGATCGTGTAATCAAGAGAAATGTTAATTTGTACGTTTACACTGACATCTGACTATGTTAAAGGCTGATCTTTGCTTTTGTTTTACAATATACATAAAAAGCTGTATGTGGTTTCGGTTTTGTGTACATCAAACTGTAACATGCATTTTTGAAAATAAAGGAATTTAAAAAAAAAAAAAAAAAACTGGCAGCTGCGGAGAAGCTGGGTGAGCGGCGCAGGCTCAAAGAGCAGCCCAGCTGCCTTGGGCCCCGCAAGGACTGGCAGCCCCGGCCCACCAAGCAATTGCCCAGTTTGCCCTATGGCCAATCCGGGCCTGAAACACAAGTACCAACAGCCTTTGCGAATGTCGGCTTGTAGTTAATGAACTACCATGGAGCTGCTGAGCATTGTGTTAGTTCATTGATTCTTTCTGTCAGTGTGAAACTCCCTGCCCGTACAATGTACGAGCAGACAGCTTACACTCAGAATCTGCAGGTGACCTGCATGCATGGCACCTGCGATTGACTGATTGTTGGTGCAATGCTTTCCAGTCTCCTACAAAAAACCTAGTAAATGCACATTTTTTTTAACTGCAAAAAATCTGCATTTATTTATTTCTTTTTTTTTTTAAAGGTGAACTTATCCTTTAAAGTGTATTTCAAGTCAAAACTTTTTTTTTTTTTAAGTAGAAGTAAGCTTCCATCTTTTGCTTTTATCTATAGGCAAGCCTTACCTATAAGTACTGTAAATATCTCCTAAACCTGCACAGTTTAGGAGATATTTATATTACATGCAGCCAGTGACCTCACTGGCGCATGCGCTCTGAAGGAACGCCCACCCGTGCCGCTCCTTCAGAGCCGTGTGCTGTGAACGGTAGCTCCCGTGCGCATGCGAGAGACTGATGTCATCGCGGCTCCAGCCAATCACAAAGCCGGAGTCCACAAACCCAGAAGCAAGAAGGGTGAAGATAAGAGTCCCTGCAGCGCTGACTTCTTATTGTGGGAGGGCTTTGTTTCAAGGTAAGTTTAACATAAGACAGAAAGTAGAGGAAACTCTCCAACAGCTACAGAAAGGAATTTAAAAGCTTTTAAAGGTTTTAAAGAAATTAAACAGCTCTGTTACTTTGAAGTGCAGCAAATTTAACGCGGCATGTTGGGTTTGGCAGGTAGTGTCACTTGCCAAATGTGCCAATTGAGGGCAATTAATTGGTTGGTACGCAGTTGCAACATGATATTTCAATTTTGAATCCCCCTTGGGATTAAAAAAAAAAAAGCCAGGAGTCAATAGTATCACCTCTTGAACACTTGCAAATCCCCGCTCAGCCGACTCTGAAAAGCAATTGCCTGCCAATTGCTTCTCAGAGGGGTGGTAAGTCTGACAACCATGTAAAAGGGGCCATAGATTTTATTAAAGTGGTTGTAAAGCCTAAACATTGTTTACCTAAATGCATTCCTTGCATTAAGGTAAAAAATGTTTAGGTGTCAGCATCTCCCCCTCACCCCCTTCCCCCTTTTACTTACCTGAGCCCTCATTCAATCCAGTGCCATGCACGTCTGCAGCTCTTAATAAAAGGAAAGCGCAGCGCTAAAAAGAGTAAAGAGTAAATCTCACAAATAATAAATACAAGTGATGTGGAACTCGAATGCGATGAATGTTCAGTAATTCTGTATTTCTGTATAAAAAATCAACAATAAAACACATAAACATTGAGTCCATAGGTGGAATGAAAAACGTGATGAATCTGGATGGCCCTTAAAGGGATATTCGCCAAGTGTTCATAACATCTTTAAAACATCCGAAAATGGTGAATGAATAATAAAACAATATTGAAACAGTGTGTGAATATAGTCCACCACCGATAGGATGAAGGCTTACCAGATGGTTTGAACTCAAAAGGACGTACGTCCTATGAGTCAAACGGGCTTGTATTGGCAAATGCCAAAATTGGAGACATCCGATCTGGAAACCTTTGACACAGAAGCCAAGTCCTCACACAGTCATTGGGGTAGTAGTCTCCATAGAGGGTATTTCATAAGAAAAATGGTTGGTTTATCCCATATGTTCATATATATTTTGGGGAAAGGAGAACAAAAAAAGGGCCACATAGCGTAATTTTGCTCTCCTCTATACTACAGCTCTTCTCTCCCCTTACTTCCAGGTCTTGCTGGCTTTGCTGGGGCACCAGGAGCCATTGGCTCCCAGTGCTGGCAATCAAAGCCAGTGACGAGGGAGCTGGAGGGGGCGGATTCCCGCTGTCTGTGTCAATGGATGCAGCAACAGGGCTTGGGTGCAAGCACGCAGGAGTGCCCCCATGGGAAGCGGCTTCCTATGGGGGCACTGGACAGAGGTGAGAGCCCAGAAGCGCCGGCAGGAGACCCGAAAATAGAAGGTTCGCGTTTGATCTGTGCAATTCCATTGCACAAAGCAGGTAAGTATAGACCAGTGACCGCAATCTCCATCTGAGGAGTGGATGTGGCAGTAGTAGAGAGTTACAAGTATCTGGGGGTGCACATAGATAATAAGCTGGACTGGAGCAAGAACATTGCTCTATAGGAAGGGCCAGAGCCACTTCTACTTTTTGAGGAGACTGAGGTCCTTTACCATCTGCCGGTCAATGCTGAAGATGTTTTATGTGTGGTGGCCAGCACTCTCCTGTATGCAGTGGCATGCTGGGGAAGCAGGCTAATGCTGCGTACACACGGGCGGACTTTTCGATGGACTAGGTCCGGTGGATTTTTCGACGGACTTTACAACAGACTTTCCGACGGACTTTCGAATGAATGGACTTGCCTACACACGATCAACCAAAGTCCGACGGATTCGTACGTGATGACGTACGACAGGACTAAAATAAGGCAGTTCACAGCCAGTATCCAATAGCTGCCCTAGCGTCGGTTTTTGTCCTTCGGACTAGCATACAGACGAGTGGACTTTTCGACCGGACTCGAGTCCATCGGAAAACATGTTTCATTTCTAGGTCCGTCCAACTTTTGGGGGAAAAAAGTCCGCTGGAGCCTACACACGATCAAATTATCCTACAGAGTCCGGTCCGCCAGACCAAGTCTGCTGTAAAGTCCGCTCGTGTGTACGCGGCTTTAGGGTGTTCGACACCAACAGACTCAACAATATGATTCACAATTCTAGTGATGTTGTTGGATTGGAATTTTAGTCTTTTACAATAGTGTTGTAGAGGAGAATGTTGTTCAAGCTACGTTCAATCTTGGACAACTCCTCCCACCCACTCCACAATACCCTGGTCAGTCTGCGGAGTACCGTCAGTGACAGATTGTTTCACCCACAATGCACCACAGAGCAACACGGGAAATCATTTTTGCCTGTGGCAATCAAGACATATAATTCTTTTCTGTGAGGGCTGGAGGTGAAGATTTAATTCTGGTTTATGATCAGGGTTTTGTGTTGTTTTTATAGTATGTTGGTATTGTGTTGGTTATTATTTGGGGTGGTGTTAGAGAAAGTGGTGTATTATTTGTATTTGGTAGTCTGACTGTATGTTATTTTAATCTGTGCTATATATTCTATGTTGTATTTTAATTGTATGGATGTTTTATTTGTTGTGTAGTTTTAATTTTGTTATTTGGTGTTAATGGCTGTTATTGGTAATTTTGTTGTTTTTTTGCATCTTGTTCAGTCTATTGTTGTGATCTTGTGTTGCCTTTGTTAAGTGTGTCTGTGTCGTAACAATTTCCCAATTTGCTTTAAAGGTTAAAATTCTGTATTCTGCATTTGGTTATTATTTTTTTATTTACCTTTACAATTACTTAAATATCAACAGGACAGAAATGGGAAAACTCTCACTCCAGATAGCAGTTAAAAACTGACACAGTTTCAAATCCTTCCCCACTCTATCGACAGCAAAAAAAAAAAAAAAAAAAAAAACACATTTTGATTTGACATATACTTTAGGAAAAAGTGTAACCACCTCTCTTTTCTCTATATTGAGTGTTTGTACCTTTAAAAATAGTTCTGCATATAAAGCAGCTTGTACACTGCCTCTAATAGCACATTCTAACATTAGTTTTACCTTAAATAATTACATGACACACGAGGAGGAGCTTTTCCTAATGGACGTCATTATTCAGGTGTGCCAGGGGCAGCATGACACCTAAATATAGCAGAGAGGAAGTGATTCATCAACTTGATTGAACCAAAGGCCTCACCTTACACGAGCAGCAATAGACTTTTTTAGACAGATTTACTACAAAATTGCAGCCTGATAAATTGACTCTCTGCTGCTTAAATGTATTTCTACTCCAATATAATACATAGCCCTGTTTTTTTTCCTTAGGTGTGCATGGATTTTAAAAAGGCTAGTTCCCCTTTATAGCAAACTGGATAGTGCATCCTAAGGGCATAATCCAAGTTTGGTGCACTCACATTCAATTCTTGAAAATAGGATTGGAGGGATTGGTACGTGTATGACAAAAATGGTCTGTCAAATCCAAATAAAAACATAGACAAGAAACACCTGGTGCATGAAGCACGGTAAAACCCCTCAAGGATTTTTGACAGGCAGAACAAAGTGTTGATAAAAAGTGTATATTTTATTCTAACAACATGATAAAAAAGTACAAATTAAAGGGGTTGTAAAAAAAACACCTGGCAGAGACCAGACCCCCAGCCCCCCCCCCCCGTTTTACTTACCTGAGCCCTGGAATTTCCCACGGTGGAGAGGCACTCTGCTCGGGGTTCTCGGCTATTGATTGGATAGATTGATAGCAGCGCAGCCATTAGCTCCCGCTGCTATCAATCAAATCCAATGATGCCGTGCTGGGGGAGCGGGGCCAAGTCCGGCGAATGCTAGACTTGGGAGCACACCCGTAAAGTAACCCCCTGGGAAAGCGCTTCTCCTAGGGGGTTATACGATGCGGGAAGGAGCTACCAGCGCCGCAGGGTACCCCAGAAGAGGATGATCGGGGCCACACTGCAAAACGAACTGCACAGTGGAGGTAAGTATGACATGTTTGTTATTTAAAAAAAAAAAACTTGAAGTTTTACAATCACTTTAACAATGAACACCATATAGTATTAAATGTGACTATAAGATCATGATACATAATACCCAAGATAACGCATACTGTATGTCTAGCACATACTGCCCATAGATTCTGTAGTAGTTTACCTACTACTACCCATTTGACGTAAAACCTCTGAAGAAGGACTACAAGGCCTCTTTCACACGGGCGGCTGTTCTGCCGCTGTTAAAGGCATGTTTTGTTATTTTGAAATACCAGGACTCCGGGTACAGTGATCACAGTTGTACATTGCGATTAGCAGCGTTTACGTGCGTTTACATGTGGTTGCATTTAGCTGCGGTGGAACATTCTTGCCATTTCTGATGTGCTTCCTATTTTTCTTTCCTCATTGCCGTTGCTATCCGCAGGAGAAATAGTACACTGTGATTACCTGCGGTTATGTGCAAATAGCTGAGCTAAATCGGTCCTGGACGCAGTCAAATTTATTTTTTCTAACCGCATAAAACCCCATGCAAAGAAACCGTTGCTAAACGCAGTGTGTGAATGGGGCCATAGGAAAGCATTGTGTGAGTTTAAGTGCAGTAGATAACTTCATCTACCTATTCTTAGGCATTATAGCAGTATTACACCCAAAAGCAAGCATTTATTATATTATAGCTTACCGCTTCTTAGATGTGAGGGAGCATTACTCTTCTTTTTAGGCTTTTTTCTTCTATTTTCATCTTGTGAACCAGCCAGTAACTCTGCTGTTTTGCAAAAGAACAAGCTCTCTTGCAGACTGTATCAGTTCCAGGGATGAGACAAACTATTTACCACTGACAAGGTAGCTTATAATGATCAGATTTTATTTATTTATGTAAAGCCTTTATCTCAAAAGGACAAAAAAAAACAACTGTTACTATAACTGCTTATAAAGTGTAAACTTGAGTTTGGATTACATTTTTTAACACATTCAAATTTTCTAGTTTTTCGCCCCACAGACGGAAAATGCTGCTGTCCAAATATGTCCCCTATCGCCCCTTCTTTTTGCTCTTTCTTTGGAACCTTTCCTTTGTAAGATTTGATCAAATCTAGACATTCAGGGATTGACAGTAGAAAGAAATCAGTATAAAATTTTGGTTTATGCTGATGGTATGCTCTTTTCACTGACTAACCCAATGATATCCCTTCCTAATCTCTATCTTGAAATGGAGAGATATGGCTCTCTATCGTACTTTAAGATCAATCTATCTAAGTCAGAGGCCATGGGAACAGCAATACTTAAAGAAATGTTGAGATTATTGAAATCCAGCTATAAATTTAAATGGACTGATCAAGCTCTGAATTATTTAGGTACCCGTATCCCAGCAGACCTCTCATATACATTCAAGCTTAAATTTTCCACCACTTTTACAAAAGGTATGGAGCCTCCTGGAGAGGTGGCATAGGGGGTTCCATTCCTGGTTTGGAAGAGGTGATATAGTCAAAATGAATATTTTGCCAAAGTTCCTATATTTATTCCAGGCCATTGCTATTCCAAGGCATTATTTTAAACAGATTGAGACAGTCCTAACCGGATTCATCTGGGCACAGAAACATCCAAGGAAAGAAGATCCTTGCTGACCCTTCCTAAACAATACAGTGGACTGGTAATACCTGATCTGTATAAATACTATCAAGCAGCCCTATTGAGTCGTTTAATTGACTGGTGTCGACATGGGGACCTAAAGTCCTGGCTGAGCTTGGAGCAAGCACAGAGTAGTGCCCTATTACATAAAGCACCCTGGTGTTTCAGGGAGCTCCCATCTAGGGTTAAGACACACCCATTGATAGGTCCTACGATAAGTACGTGTTACAGACTTATTTCCAAAGGGAAGCTTTAATCATTAGAGTTCCCATTATTCCTCATTTTATGGAACCCACAATTTGCGCAAGCCTGTGGAAGGAGACCTTTGGGGCGTTACTGGAACAGGGGCTATATCAGGCCTCCCATTATGTAACAACAGGATCTTGGCCTACTTTGCAAATATTGACATCCAGTTCCAACCCTTACCAACTAGATTTTTTGCGGGCGACACAATTGAGGCCCTTTTTCCATACCTTACCACCTCCCGGCAATTTTGAGTATTTGAAGAATACTGTAATGGGAGAGGTTTTTCCCTTTTTTTTTTCTTTCTTTTTTTTTTGTCTTTGTCTTTCTTTTGTGTTTTTGGTTGGGTTGGTTAAAATGGAAGAGAATGAATGGCTAGATATCTTACTACTGTATGGGGGATCCCCATGCAATGGGATAATTGAGATTTTTGTATTTGAGGTTGAGTTTTTAAGTCCATGACCAAGGGGAGATGAATATATCGAGAAATAGGTTGATATGGGTCTAACACACTTGTGAACAAAATAAACTTAAGCTTTGAAATGTATTTATTGCCCTGTTGTTGGGGTATTGTGACCGTGTTAATTCAATGATGTTTGGAGGATGTCATGACATTTTTTTCTTCTGAAATAAAATAAAATAAAATAAATAAAAAAATAAAAAACCTTCAGCCTTTACAATGACTTTAACATCCTGTAGGCCCCTGTGGTATCTGCAAACTGAGGGCAGAAAACTTCCAGCAAGGTGAATTGCTAACATCCTAGCTATAATCCACGTTGACTGGCCGCTGTATAGTTGTGAGCGATCATGTCTTGTCTTGAATCTAATGGAACAACCTGTATCGTGCATGCTCTGCTGTGCTCTCTCACTGTTCCCCCACCATTCCTGTTCTATTTGGCACAAGGAATAAGCCCACGTTCATATCAGGGCAAAACGGCGGCTATTTCCGGCAATGGCACCATCTGAATCAATGCAACGTCGACTTTGCACTACGACTTTAGTTCCTGCACTACTTTTGGCGAGTTTGGGACTGATTTTAATAGACATCTGTGCAGGAACCTGAAATCGCTCCCAAAGTCGGACTGACATGCGGGTTTGAAATCGCGCGAGTTCAGCTGAACTCGCACAATTTCTAACCCACAGTCAGTGTGAACTTAGGTTAAAGTGGAGTTCCGCCCCAAAAAATTTTAAAAAATCATTAATGTGCATGAAAAAAAATATATAAAAAATTTGGAGAATTTTTTTTTTTTTTTACTCACCTCTTTTATGCCTGTTGCTAGGGGGTCCCTCGTAATCTGCCTCCTTCGGCGCCTGGGCTCCTGACATCACTTCCCTCGGAGCAGGAAGGGAGATTAGCTCTCCCCCCTCCCTCTAGGCAATCATCTGGGACAAGTGACAGGTCCCAGATGATTGCGCGGCCAGTCACGGCGCACGGCTCGCGCATGTGCAGTGGGTGCCCGGCTGTGAAGCCCACAGTTACAATGTCTGCGCCGCCGAGCGGAGGGGGAGAAGAGCGGGCTTCGTTCCCCCGCATCGCTGGACCCTGGGACAGGTAAGTGTCCGATTATTAAAAGTCAGCAGTTGCAGTATTTGTAGCTGCTGACTTTTAATATTTTTTTTTTTAAGCGGAACTCCGCTTTAAGGGAATCTAGCCAGATCAACAGCTTCCAGAGAGAGTCTATTTTGCACAGGGAAGCAACGTGTATAGAAGAGTACGTAGTCTTTTTAGATTTCTGACTTCTGTATGCAATTCTGACGCGCAAAAAAACATGCATGCTCAGAATCAAGTTCGAGACGGAGCCGCTCAGTCTGGTAAAACGACTGTTCGTAATGGAGATGGCACATTCGTCACAAATTTTTAAATCTTTCAATGCAGCGCATTCTCTTCTTCTTTATAATGCTAGAAGAATGAAGTTGTTTCGCTGCTCATATTCACACAGACTTCTCACAAACTGATTTCTTTATTATTTCTTGTGATCTCCTGAATAATCTTTTTAGTTTTTCAAGCCAGATCTCCCTAATAATGTTTAGAATCATAGTCAGATCTCCTGTTGTTTTTTTTTTTGTTTTTTTAAATTATTTTTAGTGATCTCCATTTTTTTATTTTTTTTTTCTATGTCACGTTTCTACAACACCATTATTATCTTGTATTTGTAAATCTCAAGGAGGTTGGTTGGTGTCCCTTGTTAATTTGACATTGTATTTTTTAAATGTACCTGCCTACTCACAAACAAACTGTCCTTTTTGAAGTAAAACACATAGGCATTATTTCTGAAAACAAAATATCCATTTACTCTGGGTCATAACAAAATAAAGAGGAAGGCAAAGCTGGAGAAACTGGTGAAATTTGCCAAGCCTTTGTACCCCAGGGCAGACATCAATCATTTTACAGTCAAAATTGGTGGCCTGAGGAGGTCTTATAATAGTGAGCACAATCCGATCCAGGACTACAAGAGATCAGAAACAGCAGCAGATGACATATCTGGCCCCAGGCTGGCCAGCCGGTAATTAAAAACCCTCTTGTCTGGGGTGAGGGTTCTCTGGGGAAATGGCCTCATCACATGGTCACCCTGACCGAATGCCAAATGGCAGTCCTTCCACGTTCTCCTCCGAAGGTGGCAATCCCAAGCCCCCACTCTCGAGATGCCATTAGAACTCGGTACGGGCAAATACTACACCATTTGACATTCGGCCATTCCTCCCCACGTCCACATATAAAAACTCATATGTCGCCGACACCATCACCATCAACACAATACTATTAAACCCCTTGTAATTATAATAGTATGACCCCAAATGGGGTGGTGGGACGATGTGGATGTGCTTCCCATTGATTGCCCCATCCGCAGTTAGGAAGGTCTCACCGCTGGGCAAATTGGGAAGCCACAGTCTGCCATTCCTGTGGCGTTGAAGGAAACTGTGGAGTCAAACAAGAAAAAAAAGGCCCACTTATCAGATTCCTCGCCCCCTCTGATGGCCCCTTGGAAATATTTTAGGGGGGGTACGTTTTGGACAGGTAACCCTCTCAACTTCATTGAGAGCTGAATGCCTAAATAACATGTGTGACCTTGGCCAGCCCCTCCTTACTTACACTTTTGGCAGCCCACTGGACAGGTAAGAAGTGTCGTAATACAAAAATATGAATACACACCGTACAAATGGAAGCACATTTTTACATTCTGCAATTACCTATCAAGATAATAGGAGAACAAAACTTTAAACAGTACCATTTGAAAGTATTTAGGCAGGCCCTTTCACTACATGCTTTGGGGAACTCATCCATAAATCTGAACATGAAAGAGGTAGGTATAGTGTGTATGGGTTTGGCAAAGTCAGCAGATAGAGGATTGGTATCGGTTGACTTAGCGGTTGGGGGGAGGGAGGGTTCCAAATGATTTTGGGCCCCCCCAAAAAAATCCTCTGGCGCTCTGCCTGAATTTAAGGACACAAATAACATTTGGACACATTTTAGGGGGTGTTTAGGGTAAAGCACTACAATGGAGCTGACAAAATACATTATTAAGTGACTAGGCTAGGTGGATATGGGCCCAGGATAGCATGCTGGGGAGGTTAGTGAAGACACATATGCATGAAGGATAAAAAAACAAACTTTTAAAAATTCCAGCATGCATGAGAACAAAGGGGACATTCACAGCATATTACAATCATGGTAATTAGGGAATGATGAAAGAAATACAATATATTAGCAAACATTAAATACATATAATGTGATGTTAAAGGAGAAATCTTACCTTAATATAGTCTCTCTGCGGGACCTGAATAATAGCAGAACAGGTCTCTGGAATAATGATCCCCAGAGACTGGGGGGGAGATGCCTGTTGAGAACTTGAGGTCCTGTAGACTTCTCCCAGTCGCCAAGTACCGCAATGCGGTGACTAGCCTCTGCTCGGGAGTGATGGCTTGCCGCATACAGGTGTCCTGCCTGCTGATATAAGGGGACAGCAAAGCCAACAAATGGTGAAAAATGGGGGGGTCCGTCATCCGGAGATAATTCCTGAAATCATCAGGGTTATTCTCCTGGATCTCCCGCAACAAAGGCATATGAGAGAATTGGTCACGCTGGAGCAACCAATTCTTGGTCCATGAACTCCTCCTCGCCCTGTTCATGTTCTGGGCTTGGGTCAAAGCTAGGAGCCCAACACAAAGCCCCCGCACAGCACGAATTCTACGACGAGCACGTACATTAGAGCTGCACGATTCTGGCTAAAATGAGAATCACGATTTTTTTGCTTAGAGGATAGATCACGATTCTCTCACGATTCTCGCGGCGTAACATCATCTTTCACATTAAAACAAAAAAAATTGCGCTAACTTTACTGTTTCTTTTTTTTATTTATTGAAGTGTATTTTTTCCCAAAAAATTGCATTTGAAAGACCGCTGGGCAAATACAGTGCGACATAAAATATTGCAGCAATTGCCATTTTATTCCATATTATAATTATATATATTTATTTTTTTTATATTTATATATTTTATCTCTAATGTTTGGGGGTTCCAAGTAATTTTTTTTAGCAAAAAATATTGATTTTAACTTAAGAAAGAAGTGTCAGAAAAAGATTTAGACTTTAAGTGGTTAAACTTCCTGCATTTACACGTTCTTTAAAGCTTGGCAGATTGCCCAGGTTATTTGTTTACACAGAGAAGTTTATCCCTTTGATCTAAGAAGGAAGTTAGATACAATGTTTCAAGTTCTAAACTTGGCAGAATGCCCGGATGTTTTCTTTTGACAGCTGAGTGAGCAGATAATCTCTCCACTTGTTTATATGAAAGAATCGTCAAACTCAGCAGGAGAGATCGTCAGGGGAGGTGAATCGAGATCACGATTTTTTAACGATTAATTGTGCAGCTCTAACGTACATGGCTTCAAAATGATTGGCTGGTCAGAACGAACTAAACAGAACGCACTGAAGTACAGCAAGGCCTGTGAAGAGCGAGCTAAAAATCAGTAACGAGCGGACAAGAATGCACTGCAAAACAGATATGAACTGACTTCACGCACTGAAAACCAGATACAAACCCACAAGCACAAACTGAACAGCAGTAAAACAATCTAAAAAGCAGGAGTCTGAAAAGCGCGAATCGTCTCTCACCAAACTTCTACTAACATGAGATAAACAAGAGATTAGCAGAAGGAGCCCAAAGGGTGGCGCGCTGGCTATTGAACTTCCCTTTTCTAGTCCCGTCGTACGTGTTGTACGTCACCGCGTTCTGGACAGTCGGACTTTGGTGTGACCGTGTGTATGCAAGACAAGCTTGAGTGAAATTCTGTTCGGAAAAACCATCATTGCTTTTTCCGACAAGAATTCCGATCGTGTGTACGCGGCATAACAGGTTTTCTTCTAAGATTGCCCTGTATTTGTCTCCATCTATCTTCCCATCAACTCTGACCAGCTTCCCTGTTCCTGCTGAAGAAAAGCATCCCCACAACATGATGCTGCCACCACCATGTTGCACAGTGGCGATGGTGTATTCAGGATGATCTGCAGTGTTAGTTTTCTACAACACATAGAGTTTTGCTTTTAGGCCAAAAAGTTAAATTTTGGTCTCATTTAACCAGAGCACCTTCTTCCACATGTGTGCTGTGTCCCCCACACGGCTTCTTGCAAACTGCAAACAGGACTTCTTATGGCTTTCTTTCAACAATGGCTTTCTTCTTGCCACTCTTCCATAAAGGCCAGATTTGTGGATATGCATGAATAATAGTTGTCCTGTGGACAGATTCTCGCACCTGAGATGTGGATCTCTTCAGTTCCTCCAGAGTTACCGTGGGCCTCTTGCCTGCTTCTCTGATGAATGCTCTCCTTGCCTGGCCTGTCAGTTTAGGTGGACGACCATGTCTTGGTAGGTCTGCAGTTGTGCCATACTCTTTCCATTTGCGGATGATAGATTGAACAGTGCTCTGTGAGATGTTCAAAACTTGGGATATTTTTTTTTTAACCTAACCCTGCTTTAAGCTTTTCCACAAATTTATCCCTAACCTGTCTGGTGTGTTCCTTGACCTTCATAATGCTGTTTGTTCATAAAGGTTATCTAACAAACCTCTGAAGGCTTCACATAACAGCTTTATTTATACGGAGATTAAATTACACACAGGTGGATTCTATTTACTAATTACATGACTTCTGAAGTCAGTTGGTTCAACTAAATGTTAGTTAGGGGTATCAGAGTTAAGGGGGCTGAATACAAATGCACGCCACACTTTTCAGATATTTATTTGTAAAATATTTTCAAAACCATTTATCATTTTCCTTCCACTTCACAATTATGTGCCACTTTGTGTTGGTCTATCACATGAAATCACAACAAAATACATTCATGTTTTTGGTTGTAACATGACAAATGTGGAAAATTTCAAGGGGTATGAATACTTTTTTAAGGCACTGTATATACAAGATACCATACTTGTTCCTGTGGTTCTGTTTCTGTACCATGGAATACTACCTGTGACCAGCTAATACTGAGGGTTGGAGTTTTGCCAAGAGCTTTTGCCAAGAATATTACTCACCCTTATCTCCACTCCACTGCATGAGATACTATATACAAAATACCACATCTGTTTCTGGTGGTCTCTTACCTTGTTTGCTCCTCGGGAATGTACTTTAGTACACTACAGCCATGGGGTATGAATACTTTTTCAAGGCACTGTATAACACATTCACATTCATTTTCTCTTGCATATTATTTTCTTCTAAAATGTTTTGCCAAAGCATCTACATATAAAGAACCCAATTTGTGTGTTCCAGGTGACTATTGTAATTAAATAAACTTTACACATTCACAATACTTAACAAAACAACAAATAATTGTTTATTCCAAAGTGATAATGCAAAATAATTTTTACCATTGTGTATGCCCTAACCTCAAAAATTCCTTCATCGAGCACAAAGCAGCTTTGCAATATAAGCTTTTTTGCAGACACTTTTTTAAAAGCTGTACGTGAGTTTGAAACATGTTTACCTTTTAAACCAGACTTTGTGCCAGGACTGTAATAAAAGATTAATTTCAAATACCACTGCCAATATTGACATTGACCTGTTTTTCATTGTTGGCAAATAAGTAGGGAAACAGGCTGGTGATCATCCAGTTTCATTAAATAAATCACACTGAAGTCAAGTATTCCTAGTAGAGATGAGCTGTGATATTAGTGGGGGCCGATTTACTGAAGCACAAGCTTTCATTCTACTTATATGGAAAAACTAAAAAGAAAATGTTGCAATCACTGGAACACAGTAAAAGCAAAATTTACGATGCTGACATCCTAATACCCATTTCCCTACATTTTGTAAATAATTAGGTTTTATAGTTCCAATAAGAAGTGTATTATATTTCTTTTGAGCTTAAATGTGGGCTGATTACCGAACATCATGTTATTGGATGCTGCCTGTTGGAGGTTTTTTCCAAGGAGGTCAATTAGGCAAAAAAGACTGTAAAAAACCTTTTTTGTTACACTGATGTGGAAATACAAGGTATTATGTGCCAGATCCAAAGCATACAATGTGAT
Source organism: Aquarana catesbeiana (assembly GCF_042186555.1). Taxonomy (NCBI): domain Eukaryota; kingdom Metazoa; phylum Chordata; class Amphibia; order Anura; family Ranidae; genus Aquarana; species Aquarana catesbeiana. The sequence goes on along the minus strand of NC_133330.1, from coordinate 273,551,992 downwards.
CTGTGGCAGTAAATTCTGGGAACAGCTGTAAACCGGTAGCCCTGATCATCTTGGTAGGCTTTCATAGCAGACATAGAGGTTAGCGTACATTGCAAATGCATGGACGCACACACACAGGGAATGAGACCTTTGAAGACGGGGCATACTTTTCAACTAAACCTGTTAGGGAAAGCCAAAACTTCTTTTGGAAGAATACTCAACAATGGCAACTGCTATGATGAGTTTAAAAGTAGCAAAAAGGGGGAAAGGTGCACATTAGGCAATATATACAACAATACAAAAGATCTTAAGCACACTTTTAAGCTAGCCAAAAAAAATCAAAAATCTTTTAGCTACTTAGTTTAAGGTGGTTGTAAACCCTCACATATGAAGTGAACAGACTCAGGTGATACACAGAGATGAAGCGAATCCTCCTACATAGTGTAGCAACCTGGAGTTTAGGTAGGGTTGCTCTTCACAAATTTACCCTCCAGGAATATTTATCCTGGTTGATTGCAATGCCGCGTACACACGAGTGGATTTTCCGTCGGAAAAAAACTTGTATGGTTTTTCCGACGGAATTCCGCTCAAGCTTGCCTTGCATACACATGCTCATACAAAAGTCCTCTGAACTTTCGACCGTCAAGAACGTGGTGACGTACAAAACTACGACGAGCCGAGAAAATGAAGTCCAATGCTTCCGAACATGCGTCGAATTGTTTCAGAGCATGCGTAGGAATTATGCGCGTCTGAATTTTTGCAGACGACTGCATTTTCGGATAGGAATTTTTTTCCGACCGAAAAATTGAGAACCTGCTCTCAATCTTTTGCTGGCGGGAATTCTGCCAGCAAAAGTCCGATGGAGCATACACACGGTCGCATTTTCTGACCAAAAGCTCTCATCGGTCTTTTGCTGGCTGAATTTCCGATCGTTTGTACGCAGCATAAGAGATCTATTGATTTCTCCCTAAATTTGGCCTTGTTACATATTTCTCCTCTACCACTAGGTGGGCAGGTACTTGGTGGTACTAGATGTGAGAAGGGCAAAGCAAGGTCAGGTTATTTGTATATGGGGTATCTCAGCCAATGGGCAGGGGTTTTCTTGAATCCCTTGACCTGCTGGGAGAGCCTATATATTTGGGTGGAGTCAGATGATCTAAGTTCTGTGCAAACTGGACAGCTGTCTGGATGGATGTGTATTGTATTGGCTAGGCTGTCAGAGGGCCTATCCAGAAGCAAGAGAGCAGCGCAGGGTTGAGACTGTGGCTTGCAGTCCAACCAGAAGGGATGGTTCTGCCGGCTGGAGGACCTGTCATGGTGGGGGGTAGAGGGAAGCTTTCACCAGTAAGGGACTATCCGCCCCTTTACCAGGGACCACAGTGAGTAACTGAAGCAAGTACCAGAGCAGCATTCTCACCAATCGGGGACGTTGAAGAATCAGGAAACTTCAGTGGGAATCAAGCCAGGGACCCATCCAGCAGAGGTGACGCTTGCAGAACAGCCTTGTGTGTCAAGCCAGGGACCGAGCAGGCCAGCGGGGATGAAGCTTGAGAGGTATCTAGAGTGTCAAGCTAGGGACCCAGCAGAGAAGCGGAGGTGACGCTTGAGGATGATACCACTGCGAAGATTGGTGGAGCTCAATGGGATTCAGTGGCAGTGAATCAGTGGGTCTAGTGAGAGACCGGGAGCTCAGAGGGCTGAAGAATTACAACAAGCGATTGTAGTGAAAGTGAAAGAATTGTTACATTTGTGTTAGGAACTGTTAAAGACTGTTGCCATAGAAGACAGCATCCCTGCGCATGCAGACGTAGCGTCTTGCTGGATGCTTTTCCCTGCATGGCTGTCCTCCTATTGAAGTCTCTGAGTCTGCCAGTTAATCTTGGAACTACCTAAGGGTGTCCTAGTCCTAACCCTCTCTCCCCCAAAAAGATTGTTAAGAGAAATAAACTTTCTTGTGCATTCAAGAAGTGTCTGGCACCCAATAACTTTAACTACTCTGCACCCACGACGTCTCAAAACCCACCACATACAGAAGGATGTCAGCTATCCCTGGCTCTGGGGATTCTCATTAGATCAAAGGAGGCCTAGGACCTTGCTACATTTGGCGCTGTCGCCCCTAGCAACCGGCCTCAGCTTCATCAGATTTTGTCCAGCTCCGTGGGAAGGTGGCAAGTAACCTTTACACTTCTAATGGACTGTGTTGTCATGTGTACTATCAATGTGGGGAAGAACTAACAAGTCTCACTGCTCAGGGAAGAGGATCAGCCTGGTCTTTTGAGACTTACCGCCAGCACTGTAAGGGTTAATACAGACTCCAAAATGGACTCCAGCACAGTTTTGGCATGCCGCAGCATGAAGAAGGTGGGCGCCACAGTTCCCAGAAAACAGTTGCACCAATCCGTTGGCAGGGGGAGGAGTTTCAGCTCTGCAGAGGAGGATAAGGATGTTCTGCCACGTGTGTCTGATTATGGGTTGGAGAGAAAGATGGCGCAGTTTGTGAGAGAGATGGCGGATTGGAGAACGTATACTCCGGGTGTTTGTTTTGGTACGAGCGACGTGAAACCTATCCTGACTGACACCGCAGTGCGGTATACACCAAAGGGCAAGCTTGTCTTGTATACGGCTGGAGGCTACAAGACTCTGATACTGATCTGTTGGAAATGTTCCTGCCTGATACACAGTTGAGGCCTTGGATCATCTGTGGATGCTGCGGAGAGCAATTGTTTGAGGTTATCTCCCCAACTCAACCTCTGTAGATCCTACAAGTGGATTGAGACAGGAACATCGCCATCTTGGCTGGGAGTGATATCCTGAGCCCACCGGTCATCACCGGAGTTGTAGCGGAGGCTGCTGCCCTCCCTTCGGTGACTGCCCCAGGACCCAGCACCCTGATCACTCCTCGAGGCCGTGGCCGGGCCCAACTGCTCGCTCTGATGTCTGAACCGCTCGGGAGGCAAGTACCGGAGCCAGGTAAGCCAGCGAGAAGTGAGAGTGGTGTGCCTGTGGGGGAGGGGATGCCTGTGGCCGTCAAGGGGGATGCCATAGTGGTGCCAGTCAAGGCACATGCTAAGCCCAACTACATCCTGGTCGAAAAGTGCTCTACCATTTCAGATTCAGATATTCCATCTGATGGTTTATCGGAACTCTTTTCTGACACGTTGTCTTCACTGGAAAGTGGGGTGAGAGTGATGAAAAGCTAATAAGCAATGTGCAGGAGAATGAAACACCTTTTACTATTACTGCTAGTGGGCAAATTATGCTGTCAGCCAGTGCATCTCCGCTAACCCCTCACAGAGATGAAACAAACCCCTGGTGACTACACCTGCAAAGATAGTTACTTGAACAATGGGGATTCATACATCCACCCAAGCAGCTGAGAGGAGAGCACTGCACCTTAAAGCCACTATGGGTGAATGCAGTGCAATCTGACAGACGGCTGCACCTGGGTGTATTGATGTAAAGTCTAAATAATTAAATTAGGCCCCGCTGTTAGTCCTGTAACAATACAAAAAAACACAGTAAGTCCTCATCCAGTCCCGAATCTAAGATAATAGTAAGTGCCTGTAGGATAAACACACAGAGGCAGTGGGTGCCAAGATGATATCCAGCAATCTGTTATGGTATATATCATTATTGAACACCTCATAAGGAAAGGTGATATTCACTGCTTGCTCCGCGTGGTCTCAAAGGTGAATGGCACACCTGTCACCCTGCTTAGCCAAGCATTCACTTCCAGTCACACATTGCCAGACAATGAACACTCCACCAGCTTGTTTTTCTTGTTTTTATTTAGAGGATTTAACTTGGATGGGGAAAAGGGACATGGGATGCCCAGATAATTGATCTTGTTAAATTGAACAAACAATTTTGGATCTATATTGGCAGTTTCTAGAGCTCCTTACTCCTCCAGCACAAAACTTGAGTCAACTCCACTTTCTCTACTGCGCAATCCTAGATTCCTGTCACAGTTAGCACATGGTTAAGCCTCACTCTGAATAAGTCCTAACTGTTCAATATCCACCATTTGCTGGCAGGGGACTGCAGTCCCCTTTGGTGTAGCAACCAATAGCTATGAAAAAGTACTTTTGTGCTAACTGAATCTTGGTGGACTACTGATCCCAGAAAGTCTTGTGCAAGCCCTGCCAACCCTCCTGGCTGCAGCAACTTGACTCCAACACCAGCAACATCACAGTCTCTCCCTTTGGTTCTACATCCACTCCTGGCATGTCTCTCCCAGATCTTCTCGCTCTTGCTATCACTCACCGTCCCCGGAATGGATCCCTCCTAGTGACTTTCCCAGCAATGCACCCCGCTGTCCTCTTCCTGCTCCTGTTCAGGACACCCCAAGATAGCGTGTATGAAGGGGTTCCTTCCAAGCTCCCGAGCTCCAGGCCTGAGGTCACCCCCCCCCCCAGAAAGGGGGCTTCCTCCAAGGCCACAACAGCCTAACACTCCATCACTAGTTCTTCCACCCAAACAACTCCTCCCACAGCAGGCTGACCATAAGTATATATTAGAGGCCTGCCCCCTGCCAATCCTAGTTGAGGATTGGTCAGGGCTCCCAGATACACTCCATGCCACTCCAATCCTCTGCCCTGCCTCTTTTCCAGAACCTTCCAGAAACAGAGGAGGCGCCAGAGAGATGAAGTGCATGTCAGTATCCTGCTGCTACTCTCAAAACCACTCCCAGCCCCCATATCAAAACAAACAGGCCTAGCTCAAGAACCCGATACCCCTGCCAACCCCTACGACAAACCCGAAACTTGACATACCCCAATTGCACCTCTTTTTTTTTTTTCTTTCTTTTTTTTTTTTAATATATAACCAAAGCTGCCCATACAGAGCATACACACAGATAAATTACAGCATACCATACAGGCCTAATTAGATAGGGAGAGAGGGAGGGAAAAAAAAACTGCACCTGATCCTTTCTTCAATCCTACAGTCCCCTTACTGACTTCTACCTACACCCCCCCCGGACCAATCCAGCCTGCAGGCAGCTCCCCTAACCCACCATTGACCCAATCAGAAAGCCTCCCCCTCTGTCAGTACCCTAGTCCAGACTGCCCAGCTCCCCCAGTCATGTGGGCCCTCCTCCTACGTTGCCCTACTGCTCCGGGCCTGATCTTTACTTTAACGCAAATCGAAACTCTGTCAATCAAGATTAACTTTTTAATTCTTATGCCCCGTACACACGGTCGGATTTTCCAATGGAAAATGTCCGATCGGATTGTGTTGTCGGACATTCCGACCGTGTGTGGGCTCCATCGGACATTTTCCATTGGATTTTCCGACACACAAAGTTTGAGATCCGATCGCGTCAATTCCGATCGTGTGTGGCCAGTTCCGACGCACAAAGTGCCACGCATGCTCAGATGAAATTCCGAGACGGAACAGCTCGGTCTGGTAAAATTATCGTTCGCAATGGATACAGCACTTTCGTCACGCTGCAATGTAAAAAATGGTTTAATACAGCGCACTCTCTTCTTTATAATGTGAGAAGAATGAAGTCGTTTTGCTGCTTATATTCACACAGACTTCTCACAAACTTCTTTCTTTTATTATATTATTATTATACAGGATTTTTATAGCGCCAACAGTTTACGTAGCGCTTTATTATTTATCGGGATTCCCTTAATATATTTTGATTTGTCACATCTGACCAATTTTTTTTTGTTTGTTTTTAATTGTAAAAAATTTTTTTTCAAGGCTGGTTTTTTTTTTTTACTTTTTTTTGCTTTTTGTTCCAGAATATTTTTGTGCGTGTTTTGTGTGTCAAGTTACCACAACACCATTATTATCTTGTATTATTTAATCTCAATGAGATTGTTTGGTGTTGGTGTCTCTTGTTAATTTCACATTGTATTTTGAAATGTACCTGCCTCCTCACCAACAAACAGTTTTTTTGTTAAGGAAAACACACATAGGCGAGTATAATTGAACCAAAAATTCCTTTATTAAGGGCTCACAACCAAACAAAGAGGGAGGCAACGCTGGAGAAACAGCAGAAATTGGCGAAGCCTTTGGCCCCCAGGGCAGACATCAATTATTTTACTGCAAAATTGGTGGCCTGAGGAGTCCATATGTAAGGAAGTGCAGTCTGGTCCAGAAGTCACAGAGATCCGGAAAACAGCAGATGACATCTGTGTCCCCAGGCTGTGGTCATACAAGAGACTGCATCTTTTGTCAGACCAGACTGAACCCAGGTCATCACTCTCTGGTCTTCCTTCCACGCTTCCTTCCACGCTGTGGCTCTGGTGGTGGAGTTGTGGCAGGAGGAGGAGGAGCATGGTCCAACTCAATCACGTCGGTCTTGGGTGTGATTTCGCCACTAACCCCCTTAGTTAGGACTTTATAAATAAGTTTCTCACACATGAGGCATTGGCCCTCCTGCATGGCCTTCAGTTTTGTGGCAGCCATGCAGGCAAACGCCTCTTCAGGAGTGGGTAAGGCTCTGAGGGATGCAGAAGCCTCCTGAATGAGCCTGAGCGCTGAATCCTGAACGTGACTCCCCTTCCTGGGTCTTTTGTATGGAAGGCGGAGGGGAGGGACCCGCGATTCAGTCAGGCTCAGACTGGTCCCAGGCTTCTCCTGGCTGCCACTTAGCCCCCCCTCCTCCTGGCTGCCACTAACCCCCGCCTCCTCCTGGCTGCCACATTCCACAGCCTCCTCCTGTGTGCCACATTCCAGAGCCTCGTCCTGGCTGAGGGCTTCCTGTGTATAAAAAAGGGACATAGTTTGAGTTTTTGATTCATCAATCACACACAATTTTCATCTCATGACTGTTGCAAATTGAATGTTAACAAATATAACAGACCTATCGTTCTGAGCCCAGCATTTTTCATTCTTGTCCCAATTTTTTGTGCCCACTACTGTCTATTGATATGTAAAACACTTTATTAAATCAGCAATTAGTGATCAATAATAACATCTAGTAAAGATCATTTATTTATTGACCAGAAATCTGTAGAAGAATTCTATACCTGACTCCATCTGGGCTCCTCCACTTCTTCCTGGCTGGAAGTCCCAGGTTGGACATCGGAAGCCTCAGCTGGTGTGGAAGGAAGAGTGGAAGGAAGGGTTGAGAGTGATTCCCTGACTCCAGTGTGGTCTGACAGAAATCGCAGTCTCTCATAGTACCACAGTCTGGAGACATAAATGTCATCTGCTGCAGCTCCGGATCTCTAGGAATCCGTGACCTTCTTGAGCTCCCTTAGATAAGTGCTCCTCAGGCCACCAATTTTGGCTTTTAAATAGGGGATGGTTGCTGTGGGGACCACCGGCTTCACCAACTCCAGCAGTTTCTCCAGCGCTGCCTGCCTCTTTTGTTTATGATTATAATGTGGATGTTTCACCTGCCACAGACAGGGCAACTCCCTGTACTTGTCTATGAACAGGGGGAGGAAGTTGTGGTCATTGAAGCCATCCATTTTATCTGCAAAACACAACATGAGACAAACCCTAATGTCAGGCAAAACTCTCCTAATCCTGTTACAATATAGGCCTCAATCTAGAAGCAGTATAGGCCCAAGTTTAGATCTTACCTTCGTTATCACGATCGGCGCCTCCGATACTCCCTCCTCCGCTCACAGATCGTACGTACTACGCACGCGTGTTATGCTTTATACACACTGCGCATGCGTCTAACTCCGCCCGCCCCTGACGTTCTTTCTAGTCTATTCCCCGCCCCTTTTTGTTCGGCGCAGTGGGGGAAGAGCACATGGTGGAGACACAGCAGGTGCGTGCTAATTATAGCAACGAGGAGAAGGGGGAGGAAAGCCCGGAGCCGGAAACGTCTGGATCCAGAAGAAGAAGATTTAAGGCCTCAAATATGTCCTTTGGGGAGATGTTGGAGATGGTCGACATCCTGAAGAGGGCCGACTATGATGGAAAGTATGGACCTTACCCCAAACCCAATGTCAGAAAGGCCAAGATAATGGCGAAAGTGGTCAAGAGTCTGCACCGGAATTTCGGGGTACGACGGTCGAAAGATCAGTTCAGGAAGCGGTGGTCGGACCTAAAATTAAGAGAACACGAGCAGTACAGAAAGATCCGGAGAGTGCTGCAAAAAAGTAAGTAGTTGTGCTGTGTTCCTATTCTTTTTGTGTTTATTACGTTCATGCTGCTCCATGTGCTTTTCTTAACTGTTATCCAGTTTAAAATGTCAACTTTCATGTTCATGGGCACATTATTCGTTCGTATCAAACATTTTCTTTCGGCCTATAAAACACCATTGTTTTGGCCATATGCATTTGACCACATTTTTTAGGGCCTACTTGTATGAAAATAATTTGGTTGTGTAGATGGGTTTGTTACTAGAATGAAATGCAAACTAGATTCTGTGTAAGGAGAGGACACTCAGCAGCAGTTTTCACAGCTGGACTCTGGAGCACTAGTGTGGGACACAAGAACACCCTTTTTATTAGGGGGCCCACACAGGTGCTCCAGTGTATACTATAGGGGTGTCTCCATCTGTGAAGCTTGGACAAAACAGGCAAAGTATTGAAGCTTGACAACGGACACTAAAAATTCTACATCTTGGAACTCTGCCCAAACAGACAATTGTACCCCACTTCCAAGCAATGTTTCATATTTATAGTTGTGCCATCAAATATCTGTGTGCTAAGTATACCATTTTTGTTTAACATAGGGGAGAAAAGACTCAGAGGACACCCCTCATCCGAGGAGACCAGAGACCCCCCACCTCTGGAAGAAGGGGAAATCCCCCAAAGACAAGAAGAGCAGGATGAGGAAGACGTGGTGGAAATTGTCACCACAACAGGTGAGTGTCTGCGACCACAGGCTCAGGTAAGAGATGGATGCCGGCATATTTATAATACATGCTTTTTTTTTTGTTTCTATCTTTTTAGGTGATTGTGATGTTGTGGATCCAGGGCATTTCACCTCGGAAAGTGCACAGATCCTGATTGGGGAGATCATGGGGTGTAATAGGGACTTGGGAAACATCAAGAAAAAAATCAGTGATGTTATTCAAAAAAATAAGAACATCATTGATATTTTGGGGAGAGTTTAAAACCCCTCCAAATCCCTTTCTTTTATGGTGTGCTACAATTTTAACATTTTTTGTCTAATTGGAGAAAAGCCAAATTTTGAGGATGCACACAGTGTGTCAACATGTGCTATCTATAGGGATAAAGGGATTTCGCGCATAAAATCTATCATAGAGATAAAAATCACATCTAACAATAATGATATGTGAGTGTGAGAGATGGCAAGTCTTAAATAAAGTGCGTCAATAAAAATAACTGTGCTGAAAATTCATATGTCACAATAAAAAATCACAATAGAAAAATCAAAAAACAAATCGAATAGATGTGCAAAAATGCAAAACATGTGTGCAAAACTGCAAACAGCGTAGTGTAGGATACTTCCAATAAATGGATATATCAGAAAAACAGTTCATAGAAATGACAATAAAAAGTTCATAAACAGTGGTGGTCACAGAAAAAGTATGGAGATAAAGTGTTGGTAATAATAATCTTCATAAAACGACTGGCGGCTCAACCAGGCTCTCTAAACTCTCACCTCAGAGACGGAAACAACAGGCATCAATGTATATCTTTCTTTGTTGTAAATGGTAGCGCTTAGGTCTAATAATGGCTGCGTTCCCCTCTGCTTACTGTCAGGCACCTATAAAAATAAACTGGGAATTTTTCCACCTAGGCTTCTGCCGTCTCTGAGCCGCACATGCGCAGTAGCTGCAGGGAGGATCTCATGCTTCAAGTCCTGTGAAGTCACGTGGCCTCGTTCTGACCGTTTACGTGCAACACCAATTTATTTAACTCACTTTGTGACTGTCACCACATTCACTTTTGTCTCACTTAAGCGCGAAGGACCTTAGTATTTATAACATGTGCTATCTGCCATCACGGGAGATCAATGGACGCGTTTTGGGGGTGCAACCCCTTCCTCAATAATAAAGTAGCTGTGAGGAAGGGGTGGCTCCCCCAAAACACGTCCCTTGATCCATCATGATGGCAGCTAGCACATGTTGACATTCAGGTATTTGTGTGTATCTTCAAAATTTTCCGGGCGGTGACTTCACCCCATCTGAACGCAATATCAAACACAGTTCCTAAATACTCATGTCTGATATTGCCTTCAAGTTCTACCAAATGTGAACTTTGTGAGTTCAAGATTTGTGTCTTTCTTGTGGGTTTTAAACATGCCTGTTTTATCTTAACCACTTGCCGACCGCCTAACGACGATATATGTCGGCAGAATGGCACGGGCAGGCAAAATCACGTACCTGGTACGTGATTGCCATCCCGCGGGCGGGGGGTCCGAGGTGGTCGGCTTTGGTCTGGCAGCGATCAGAGATGAGGGGGAGGCCATCCATTCGTGGTCCCCCCCTCGCGATCGCTCCCAGCCAATGAGAATCATCCCCTGCCTCTGTGTAGTACACAGAGGCAGAGGATGTGATGTCATCTCTCCTCGGCTCGGCAGTTTCCGTTCCGGCGCCGAGGAGAGAAGACATCTGAGTGAGTTGCACAACACTACACCTCACAGTAGAACATGCCATGCATTCTTTACACCCCCGATCCCCCCCCCCGATCACCCCCCAATCAACCCCCCCCCCCCCCCCCGTCACACTGACACCAAGCAGTTTTTTTTTTTCTGATTACTGCATGGTGTCAGTTTGTGACAGTTAGTGTGGTAGGGCAGTGAGTGTTAGCCCCCTTTAGGTCTAGGATACCCCCCTAACCCCCCCTAATAAAGTTTTAATCCCTTGATCACCCCCCGTCACCAGTGTCGCTAAGCGATCATTTTTCTGATCACTGTATTAGTGTCGCTGGTGACGCTAGTTAGGGAGGTAAATATTATGTTCGCCGTCAGCGTTTTATAACTGATCACCGTATAACTGTTACGGGTGACGCTGGTTAGTTCCTTTATTTTTTATAGTGTCAGGGCACCCGCCGTTTATTACCGAATAAGGGTTTAGCCCCCTGATCGCCCGGCGGTGATATGCGTCGCCCCAGGCAGCGTCAGATTAGCGCCAGTACCGCTAACACCCATGCATGCAGCATACGCCTCTCTTAGTGGTATAGTATCTGAACGGATCAATATCTGATCCGATCAGATCTATACTAGCGTCCCCAGCAGTTTAGGGTTCCCAAAAACGCAGTGTTAGTGGGATCAGCCCAGATACCTGCTAGCACCTGCGTTTTGCCCCTCCGCCCGGCCCAGCCCAGCCCACCCAAGTGCAGTATCGATCGATCACTGTCACTTACAAAACACTAAACGCATAACTGCAGCGTTCGCAGAGTCAGGCCTGATCCCTGCGATCGCTAACAGTTTTTTTGGTAGCGTTTTGGTGAACTGGCAAGCGCCAGCGGCCTAGTACACCCCGGTCATAGTCAAACCAGCACTGCAGTAACACTTGGTGATGTGGCGAGTTCCATAAGTGCAGTTCAAGCTGGTGAGGTGGCAAGCACAAGTAGTGTCCCGCTGCCACCAAAAAGACAAACACAGGCCCGTCATGACCATAATGCCCTTCCTGCTGCATTCGCCAATCCTAATTGGGAACCCACCGCTTCTGCAGCACCCGTACTTCCCCCATTCACATCCCCAACCAAATGCAGTCGGCTGCATGAGAGGCATTTTCTTTATGTCCTCCCGAGTACCCCTACCCAACGAAACCCCCCCAAAAAGATGTCGTGTCTGCAGCAAGCGCAGATATAGGCGTGACACCCGCTATTATTGTCCCTCCTGTCCTGACAATCCTGGTCTTTGCATTGGTGAATGTTTTGAACGCTACCATACACTAGTTGAGTATTAGCGTAGGGTACAGCATTGCACAGACTAGGCACACTTTCACAGGGTCTCCCAAGATGCCATCGCATTTTGAAAGACCCGAACCTGGAACTGGTTACAGTTATAAAAGTTACAGTTACAAAAAAAGTGTAAAAAAAAAAAAAAACACAAACAAAAATATAAAATAAAAAAAAATAGTTGTCGTTTTATTGTTCTCTCTCTCTATTCTCTCTCTATTGTTCTGCTCTTTTTTACTGTATTCTATTCTGCAATGTTTTATTGTCATTATGTTTTATCATGTTTGCTTTTCAGGTATGCAATTTTTTTATACTTTACCGTTTACTGTGCTTTATTGTTAACCATTTTTTTGTCTTCAGGTACGCCATTCACGACTTTGAGTGGTTATACCAGAATGATGCCTGCAGGTTTAGGTATCATCTTGGTATCATTCTTTTCAGCCAGAGGTTGGCTTTCATGTAAAAGCAATCCTAGTGGCTAATTAGCCTCTAGACTGCTTTTACAAGCAGTGGGAGAGAATGCCCCCCCCCCCCACCGTCTTCCGTGTTTTTCTCTGACTCTCCTGTCTCAACAGGGAACCTGAGAATGCAGCCGGTGATTCAGCCAGCTGACCATAGAGCTGATCAGAGACCAGAGTGGCTCCAAACATCTCTATGGCCTAAGAAACCGGAAGCTACGAGCATTTTATGACTTAAATTTCGCCGGATGTAAACAGCGCCATTGGGAAATTGGGGAAGCATTTTATCACACCGATCTTGGTGTGGTCAGATGCTTTGAGGGCAGAGGAGAAATCTAGGGTCTAGACCCCAATTTTTTCAAAAAAGAGTACCTGTCACTACCTATTGCTATCATAGGGGATATTTACATTCCCTGAGATAACAATAAAAATGATTTAAAAAAAAAAAAAAAATGAAAGGAACAGTTTAATGTAAACAGCAAATGCACCATGCATGTGAGGTATCACCGCGAAGGTCAGATCGAGGGCAGTAATTTTAGCAGTAGACCTCCTCTGTAAATCTAAAGTGGTAATCTGTAAAGGCTTTTAAAGGCTTTTTAAAATGTATTAATTTTGTTGCCACGTTTGTGCGCAATTTTAAAGCATGTGATGTTTGGTATCCATGTACTCGGCCTAAGATCATCTTTTTTATCTCATCAAACATAGTGTGTTTTAGTGCATTAAAATTTTAAAAAGTGTGTTTTTTCCCCAAAAAATGCGTTTGAAACATCGCTGCGCAAATACTGTGTGAAAAAAAAAATGAAACACCCACCATTTTAATCTGTAGGGCATTTGCTTTAAAAAAATATATAATGTTTGGGGGTTCAAAGTAATTTTCTTGCAAAAAAAAATTATTTTTTCACGTAATCAAAAAGTGTCAAAAAGGGCTTTGTCTTCAAGTGGTTAGAAGAGTGGGTGATGTGTGACATAAGCTTCTAAATGTTGTGCATAAAATGCCAGGACAGTTCAAACCCCCCAAAGACCCCATTTTGGAAAGTAGACACCCCAAGCTATTTGCTGAGAGGCATGTCGAGTCCATGGAATATTTTATATTGTGACACAAGTTGCGGGAAAGAGACAATTTTTTTTTTTTTTTTTTTGCACAAAGTTTTCACTAAATGATATATTGCTCAAACATGCCATGCTCCCAAAAAGTCCCACACATGTGGCATCCCCATACTCAGGAGAAGCAACAGAATGTATTTTAGGGTGTAATTTCACATATTCCCATGGCATGTTTGAGCAATATATCATTTAGTGAAAACTTTGTGCAAAAAAAAAAAAAAAAAAATTACACCCTAAAATACATTCTGTTGCTTCTCCTGAGTATGGGGATGCCACATGTGTGGGACTTTTTGGGAGCCTAGCCGCGCACGGGACCCCGAAAACCAAGCACTGCCTTCAGGCTTTCTAAGGGCATAAATTTTTGATTTCACTCTTTACTGCCTATCACAGTTTCGGAGGCCATGGAATGCCCAGGTGGCAAACCCCCCCCCAAATGACCCCATTTTGGAAAGTAGACACTCCAAGCTATTTGCTGAGAGGTATAGTGAGTATTTTGCAGACCTCACTTTTTGTCACAAAGTTTTGAAAATTGAAAAAAGAAAAAAAAAATGTTTTTCTTGTCTTTCTTCATTTTCAAAAACAAATGAGAGCTGCAAAGTACTCACCATGCCTCAAAGCAAATAGCTTGGGGTGTCTACTTTCCAAAATGGGGTCATTTGGGGGGGGTTTATGCCATCTGGGCATTTTATGACCTTCAAAACTGTTATAGGTAGTGAGGAGTAAAATCAAAAATTTACGCCCTTAGAAATCCTGAAGGCAGTGATTGGTTTTCGGGGCCCCGTACGCGGCTAGGCTCCCAAAAAGTCCCACACATGTGGTATCCCCGTACTCAGGAGAAGCAGCTGAATATATTTTGGGGTGCAATTCCACATATGCCCATGACCTGTGTGAGCAATATATCATTTAGTGACAACTTTTTGTATTTTTTTTTGTCATTATTCAATCACTTGGGACAAAAAAAATGAATATTCAATGGGCTCAACATGCCTCTCAGCAATTTCCTTGGGGTGTCTACTTTCCAAAATGGGGTCATTTGTGGGGGTTTTTTACTGCCATGCCATTTTAGCACCTCAAGAAATGACATAGGCAGTCATAAATTAAAGGCTGTGTAAATTCAAGAAAATGTACCCTAGTTTGTAGGCGCTATAACTTTTGCGCAAACCAATAAATATACACTTATTGACATTTTTTTTTACCAAAGACATGTGGCCGAATACATTTTGGCCTTAATGTATGACTAAAATTGAGTTTATTGGATTTTTTTTATAACAAAAAGTAGAAATTATCATTTTTTTTCAAAATTTTCGGTCTTTTTCCGTGTATAGCGCAAAAAATAAAAACGGCAGAGGTGATCAAATACCATCAAAAGAAAGCTCTATTTGTGGGAAGAAAAGGACACAAATTTCGTTTGGCTACAGCATTGCATGACTGCGCAATTAGCAGTTAAAGCGATGCAGTGCCAAATTGTAAAAAGTGCTCTGGTCAGGAAGGGGGTAAATCCTTCCGGGGCTGAAGTGGTTAAATGGACATTTCTACTTTTTCTAATGTGACCCCAAAAATTGTTATACAACAAACATGTTTAAACCTTTTCTAAATGCACATGTTATTGTGCAGGTATTAAAAAGATTGTTAATCAAGAATGTGTGGATTATTGTCTTAACGCTAGAACACTTTTGGGGTGCTCTAATTGGTGTTTTCAGTGACAATGGGTGTTATTTCCTAAGGGCAAATCCACTTTGCACTCCAAGTGCAGTTTCAAGTGCATTTGGAGTGCAAAGTGTCTTTGCCTTTAGTAAATAACACCCAGCAGTGCTTTGTATAAGGTTACACAATTACGCCATTTTCAGGACTCACCACATTTCTGTCAGGGTCAGCTAAAACAAACACAAGCAGTAAATGTCACCAAAGATTTGCTTAATGTTTTTTTTATTTGATAAAGGTTTCACACATTGTCTGGCATATTGATAACCCCCCTACCCGCAAAGAATTTAAGGTATCTTAGCCGGACATCACGGGCACTCAGGGAGGGCAAGCCAGGACGGCCACTTTCAAGCGCCGTCAGGGTTGGTTTATTTTGAATTCCGGCCTCAGGCCCAACTGAGCTAGCATAGTTGGCAGAATGTTGCCGTAAAAAGTTGTGTAGAACACAGCACGCCAGGATAATATGATTCAGTTTATACTCCGCCATATGTATGGGTGTAAGAAATAGGCGGAACCGGCTGGCCATGATTCCAAACGTGTTCTCCACCACTCTTCTGGATCTGGCCAGCCGGTAATTAAAAACCCTCTGGTCCGGGGTGAGGGTCCTCATCGGGAATGGCCGCATAAGATGGTCCCCCAGCGCAAAGGCTTCATCCGCAATGAAGACGAATGGGAGTCCTTCCACATTGTCTTCTGGAGGTGGCAAGTCCAAGCTGCCATTCTGGAGACGCCTGTAGAACTCCATCTGGGCGATGACTCCACCATCGGACATCCGGCCATTCTTCCCCACGTCCACATACAGGAACTCATAAATAGCCGACACCACCGCCAACATCACAATACTATTGAACCCCTTATAATTATAATAGTATGACCCTGAGTTGGGTGGTGGGATGATGTGAACGTGTTTCCCATCAATTTCCCCTCCGCAGTTAGGAAAGTCCCACCGCTGGGCAAAGTGGGAGGCCACAGTCTGCCATTCCTGTAGGTTGGAAGGAAACTGTTGAGGAAAACCAAAAAAAATAGTCTTTTTGCACATAAACATGGAAAGCAGATTGGACACAAACATTCTTGGCCAACATCAAGATAACATTTATTTATGGGATTTTTTAAAGACCAAAGTATAAGGTACACCTATCATACCCCCCCCCCTCTCATGGGCCATTTCTAACATTATAGGGGGGGAACTCTTGGACAGGTAATCCTCTCCACTTCATTGAGAGATGAATGCATAAATAATGTGTATTACTTTGAACAGCCCCTCCTTAGTTACACTATTGGCAGCCCACTGGACATGTAAGAAGTATCATAACACAAAGATATAAATACACACTGTACACACTTGATCACATTTGGACATTCTGCTATTACCTATCAAGATAATAATAGGATAAAAAAACTTTAAACAGTACCATTTGAAAGTATACAGGCAGGCCCTTGCACTACATGCTTTGGGGAATTCATCCATAATTCTGACCACTAAAGAGATGGGTATAGTGTGTATGGGTTTGGCTAAGTCAGCAGATCGATGATTGAGGATAGATAGAGAATTGGTATCAGCTGACTTAGCAGTTGGGGGGAGGGAGGGTTCAAAATGATTTTGGGACCCCCCCAAAAAAACCTCTGGCACTCTCCCTGAATTTAAAGCACGAATCACATTTTAAAACATTTTAGGGGTGTTTGGGGTAAAGCACTACTATGGAGCTGATAAAATACATTGTTAAGTGACTACATGAGGTGAATATAGGGCCAGGAGACCATGCTGGGAGGTAAGTGAAGGCAAATATGTATGAAGGACAACAAAAATAATTACCTAAAAATCCAGCATGCATGAGGACAAAGAGGACATTCACAGCATATTACAATCATGGTAATTAGGGAATAAGGAAAGAAATACAATATATTATCAAACATTATATACAATAAAATGTGATATTAAAGGATAAAAATCTTACCTTAATATACTCCTTCTGAAGGACCTGTATGATGGCAGAACAGGTCTCCGGGATAATGATCCCCAGAGCCTGGGGGGAGATGCCTGTCGAAAACTTCAAGTCCTGCAGGCTTCTCCCCATCGCCAAGTACCGCAGGGTGGCGACAAGCCTCTGCTCCGGAGTGATGGCTTGCCTCATGCAGGTATCCTGCCTGCTGATATAGGGGGTCAGCAAAGCCAACAAACGGTGAAATACGGGGTCCGTCATCCGGAGAAAGTTCCTGAAATCATCAGGATTATTCTCACGGATCTCACGGAGCAAAGGCATGTGACAGAACTGGTCACGCTGAAGCAACCAATTCTTGGTCCATGAACTCCTCCCCACCCTGTTCACGGACTGGACTTGTGTCAAGGTCAGGACCCCAACACCAAGCCCCCGCACAGCATGAACTCTACGAGGAGTACGTATACACAACATGGCTAGAAAACGGTCGGCTGCTCAGAACGAAGTAACAGAACACACTGAAGAACAGCAAGGCCTGTGAAGAGCGACCTGAAAAACAGTAACGAACGAACAAGAACACAATGACAAAGTCACGCGTATCTTGCTTGCACGCACTGAAGAGCAGATACAAACCCACAAGCACAAACTGAACAGCAGAAAACGATCTGAAAACCACGAGTCTGAAATAGCGCAAATCGTCTCTCACCAAACTTTTACTAACACGAGATTAGCAAAAGGAGCCCAAAGGGTACCGCGCTTGGTTCTGAACTGGCCTTTTCTAGTCTTGTCGTACGTGGTGTACGTCACCGCATTCTTGGCGATCGGAAATTCCGACAACTTTGTGCGACTGTGTGTACGCAAAACAAGTTTGAGCCAACATCCGTTGGAAAAAATCAATGTCCAACCGTGTGTACGGGGCATTAGGCTGTTAGAATTAGTAAACTGTTAGGAAGATATATTATATTTACTTGCTTTCATTTATTTTTTTTTTACATTTCTTTAGTTGCTTCCTGGTTTCTTGCCTAGGACAAAATGATATCATACATCTCAGAAGTCTTCATGGGCAGTTTTTTTTCTTTTATCTGGAAGAAGAGAGGAGGGGCTTTCTCAGGTAAGCACACCCTTCTGCCTGCATGCCTGAGCTAAGGGCAGATTTTTAGAAAATAGTTGCTGCACTATGGTGTGGTATACAGGTACACAAGAATTATATCTAGTTCCTGCATGAATCATCTGCCTTTATTCAAGATGGCTGTGACTAGAAATGCTAGGGTGGGGGGTGTTTTTCAAAGTGATTTCTCCACAAAATTAGGCATGGATAGATGAGTAAATTTGCTTTGAATGTTAATTGAATGAAAAAGTAATGAAATTTTCAGTTTGTGGTGCTCAGATACAGTTAGGTTCCACTTTTAATGCTTTCCTGCTTCTAAATAAAGAATGGAGTTACCTTTTGACGGTTATTCATGTCAACATGGCTGCCAGAGTCACGGGTCTGTTTGGCGAACACAACCCTGCTGTTAAAAGTTTAACAGGTATCAGGCTGTGAGAGAAAAAAATCCAATATTAGAGCTTCTATTATTACTCCTATCACCACCTGATAGGAATGGGGTAGATTGATACAGATTAATGTTTAAATGGCTTGTCAAGATTGAACAGAGTGTAGGTGGCTGAGAAACCGCCTCATGAGTCAAAGTCCCTTTCTTCCACCACCTCCACATTACTGTATACTTCTCCTTGCCTTCTTTCCTAACAATAAAACTGTGTCAGTTGCCGTATGGGCTCCGTGCTTGAATGAATAGAAATTCAAGGTCAGGAAAGCTGTGCCACCTCCCACCATATTGAAGTTTTCAGTCGTTGAAAGAAACTAATGGATTTGTTTGTCATTTTCAGGATGAAGGCCTTATGTGGACATACGGATACTTGGATTTGAATACCTACCATTCTCCGTAAAAAAAAAAAAAAAAAAAAAAAAAGATCAGCAGATCTCTGTTGCAAATGCTGTTTTAATCTTTATATTAGTTTTAAAAAGCACTTTGTATCCATGGATACTATGGAAACCACTCCAGGAAATGCTCTGTGGTTCACAAATGAAATTGTAAAATAGTTTTCTATGCTACTTCCTGCTGTAGCCTAAGGCAGGCCATACACGGGTTGCAGGAAAGAAATTTGCACGATTCCCCCATCAACACAGACAATGCTGACAGGGGAATCCCTCCTGCCGAGACATTGTCTGCTCCCAGCGGGGGGGTAGGGGGGTGAGGGCGGTGGAAGCCATCCACGCTGGGAGAGGACAGCGATTATCGCCAGCGGCTGCAATAGCATAATCGCAAGAGAATACGGCAGGCTGGTTGAACCCAAGTTGATTGATCGATTAACTCGGTACATTTAGCCTGCCCAGTAACTATTTGGATCTCGGCCAGTTCCTGCTGAACCGGCTGAGATTCGAACCATGTATAGGTGGCCTTAATCTCTGTTTTCAAAAGAAGGTAGTCTTTTCAAATGCTTTTTAAATATATACTATATTACCAAAGGTATTGAGACTCCTATCTTTACATGCGCATAAACTTTAATGGCATTCCAGTCTTAGTCCTAAGGGTTCAATAAGTTGGCCCACCCTTTGCAGCTATAACAGCTGCAACTCTTCTGGGAAGGCTGTCCACAAGGTTTAGGAGTGTGTCTTTGGGAATGGTTGACCATTCTTCCAGAAGTGCATTTGTGAGGTCAGGCACTGATGTTGGACGAGAAGGCCCGGCTCACAGTCTCTGCTCTAATTCATCCCAAAAATCTTCTATTGGGTTGAGACCAGTCAAGTTCCTCCACCCCAAACTCGCTCATTTATGTCTTTATGGATCTTGCTTTGTGCACTGGTCTAAATCATTTGGTAGAGGGGGGATTATGGTGTGGGGTTATTTTTCAGGGGTTGGGCTTGGCCCCTTAGTTCCAGTGAAGAGAACTCTCAAGGCATCAGCATACCAAGACATTTTGGACAATTCCATGCTTCCAACTTTGTGGAAACAGTTTGGGGGTGGCCCCTTCCTGTTCCAACAGGTGCACAAAGAAAGGTCCATAAAGACATGGATGAGCGAGTTTGGAGTGGAGGAAATTGACTGACCTGTACAGATTTCTGACCTCAACCCGATAGAACACCTTTGGGATGAATTAGAGCGGAGACCACAAGCCAGGCCTTCTCGTCCACATCAGTGCCTGACCTCACAAATGAGTTTCTGGAAGAATGGTCAAACATTCCCATAGACACACTCCTAAACCTTGTGGACAGCCTTACCAGAAGAGTTGAAGCTGTTATAGCTGCAAATGGTGGGCCAACTCAATATTGAACCCTACAAGCTAAGACTGGGATGCCGTTAAAGTTCATGTGTGTGTAAAGGCAGGCGTTCTAATACTTTTGGTAATATAGTGTATATGTATAAGAGATTGCAATGAAAGTATATTAGTTTGCTGACTCTGTGAAGAAAACAATGCACTCCCTGTGTGGTTATTATCTTATCTGAACAGTTGTTAAAGCGGAGTTCCACCCAAAAGTGGAACTTCCGCTCATCTGATTCCTCCCCCCCTCCGGTGCCACAATTTGCACCTTTCAGGGGGGAGGGGGGTGCAGATACCTGTCTAAAAGGGGTATTTTCACCCACTTCCCGGAATAGACTCCCATGGGAGTCATGCCCCTTCCTGCACCGCCTGCTGTCTCCTGAGAAACACACAGGTCCCAGGAGATAGCGGGGACCAGTTAGGACGCGCAGCGCAGTAGGAAACCGAGAAGTTAAGCCACAATGCTTAACTTCCTGATTCCCTCACCAAGGATGGCGGCGGCAGCTGCCGAGACCCGAGCGATTGATCGGCTTCGACTGTCAACATCGCTGGACCCTGGGACAGGTGAGTGTCCATTTATTAAAAGTCAGCAGCTGCAGTATTTGTAGCTGCTTGCTTTTAATATTTTTTCTTAGGTGGACTCCCGCTTTAAAGGTAACCTGTACTGGACAAATTCAAAAGCTTTTATTTCAGACCTTTCCTATTGTACTTTCTCTGTCATTGATATACAACAAGAATTCAGGCTAGGATCTCTGACTCCACTCTGACTTTTTTTTGATCTTCATGCTTTTGCAGCAGGGCTCCTGTGTACAAAGGCGAATGTGACCTCCACTGTATGACAGATCTTGGTCCAAAGCAACCACTTGTCAGCCTGAACACTGCTCCATAAGGAGGCAGTGATATCAACCACCGCATCACCATTGGAGATTGATAATTTTGGAGGGTACCCTATTTTTCTGGAAAATTCACACATAACACATCCAATGTGGAAAAACCATCATGGCAGAGAGTAAAGGCTCACTGTTCCTTTGCCATGGAGATACCAGACTGCATGCCTGGTGTACCGGAGTGATTGAGCTTGGGGCCAAGAAGGGGCATACTGTTTTGTTTGGGTAGCACTCTCTACCAATAGGTAGGTGCTAGTATGGGCTTTTTGTTTACTAGTGACAGTCAGTACAGGCAAATTTAGGCAGGCCTATGCTGCAAGCTAGGCCTGTCTGTTTTGATCTGGGGGCTGGGAGTGGTGAGAGTAGCAGTGGGTGTGACCATCTGTCACACCCACTGCTGGATGTGACCACCTGTCGCACCCACACCCCAGTGGGTGTGACCACCTGCCAACAGTCTAGTTCTGGAGCGCCTCCCCTGATTCCAGAGAGAAGATTCTGGAAGAGGGGCTGGGCCTGGAACTGGAGTGGCACGCAGCTCATGTGGGAGCCCTAACCAATCCCCAATCAGTATTGGTGGGGGGTGGGCTTCCTATATAAGCTGAGGTGATATGAATGTGAGGAATGGAATGCTAGGCAGCCGCAGGAGGACACCCTCATCTGGGGGGGGGGGTGTACCGATCGCAGGAGGAAGCCCGGGGAGAGCTGTGAGGGAATTTTGCCTCTGCACGATCATTGGCAATGTCTCTGCCACCACACACACGGTGGTAGAGAACTTCTGGAGCAGACGGGCAGGTGAAGCTGTCGGAATGCATGGTCCCCTCAAGTACCTCATCAAGGACTCAGGGCAGTGAAAGGTTGGTGAGTGTTACCACTGTGGGGGGCTGGATGTGCCAGGAAGTCTGTGAGGGAACTCTGCTTTTACACGGTCACTAGCAGAGTCTTCATCATACACACGGTGGATAATGGGGAGTCCTGGATCAGGGAAGAGACCGTGGGGATCTGTGTCAAATCGATGTGGCCTGAGGGCACAGGATTTGCAAGTTGGGCCAGCTGGGAACAGCAGTCCACCACCTAAAGTAATGCTTTTAAACTACTAGGCCTCCGGGGAGAGGTTCTACAGGCCTCAGGCTTAGTAGCAGCAAGCAAACAGAGCCGGTTTAGGGACTTGTTCAGAGTGAGTCCTTATTTCCTAAAAGAAGAAGATGTGGCATACTTTAATTCAGTAACTACAAGTTTGTACAGGAGGAAACCAGTGGGAGTAAGAGTAAACAAGTTTGTGCAGAAGGAGAGTTCTAAGAAGAGATAATCTGCGGAGATAGAAGCAGAGGAGGAGTGACAGTCTGCATGGAGATGCAGGAGGAGATTTGTTCAGTGTTAATGCACATCCAATCTTCTGGCTCTAACTTTGTGCTTAAATCTTAAATATGATGGCAATGATAAATCCTATGGGCATCCCATATCCCTATTCCCTATCCAAGTTGTACCCCCCAATAAAACAACAAAAATAAAACCAGCAAAAGACTGTTCATTGTCTCTGGAAGTGATGTATGAAGTCTGGCGGGGGGGTGGATTGTTTGTTACAAAATGACACCCATAAGTGTTGAATCTGTGTTTTAAGCACAACCAAGAATTTTGCATAGGCAATTATTGCATATTACCGTTAATTAGAAAATGTAAGGATTAGCTACCTCAGCCTGACAAATTTTATTTTCAGATGTACTGAGAGAATTTCCATTGAATGTGCAAGAAATGTAACATGTACTATAATAACACTCACCCTTTATATAAATAGGAGGATTACAAGAGTTGATGTTGTTGACTAATGTCAGGAAATGTATTCACTTTTATTTGGAAATGTCAGCTTGGGCTAATGAGCTCTGTAAACAGTTTTTTTTTAACAGGAAGTAAGGGGAAACTAGAAAATGTAAAAGGAGCCTTAAGCGTCCCCCAGCTGACTATATATGAAAATAAAATAAAAATATGCAACAGGTCTTGTTCACCATACCGCAAAATAAATATTTTTAAAATATTGAATAGATGAATACGATATATAGAAAAACACTTTAGATTCCCTTCAAATCTATAGCAGCCATTTTCAATCTTTTTATAATGAAGGAAACCTAAAAATGATTTATGGATCTCTAGCTCATGGTACAATCTAAGGAATCTATAGCTCATGGTACATTAGCCTGATCAGTAGGTTGCAGCTGTAGGTATAATAATAAAATGTGGCCGGGTATCCACCAGTTGTAGAAGCACCCAGGTCCCCACCCCATTTTCCTGCCTCTGTGCGTAAACAGAGCAGTGCAGCTGCGGGCTGGATGTGTCTGCGGGCTGTGTGTATCTGCAGGCTGTGTGTGTCTGCGGGCTGTGTGTGTCTGCGGGCTGTGTGTGTCTGCGGGCTGTGTGTGTCTGCGGGCTGTGTGTGTCTGCTCACTTCATCCCTTGCTCGTTCCCCTCTTCCTCTCTTGGTAGCAGCAGTAATACACAGGGGAGGAGGATGGTTAGTGCAGCATTTATTCTCCCTCCCCCTGGCCTGGATGACCTAACAGTGGCTGCTAAGGACACTGGGAACAGTAGTCTGTGAGGAGTGATGTGGCATGCAAGGGAATGGGCTGAAAACTACAAGGGACCACAACACCCAGCATTCCCTGCACACCAAAGGAGGACAAAAGAGACTTTTTCTGGGCTGTTGGAGAGGAAACAGGTTCTGTTGTGGAAGGAAGCTAAGCTACATGGACCTGTTGCCTTTGCTGAGCCTGTGTGGAGATCAGGTGCCATATCAGAGTGGTGCAGGGACCAGACAGTGTGGACCTGTTGCCTTTACTGAGCCTGAGCAGAGATCGGGTGCCCTTACTGTGTCCATAGAGCCTGGAGACTGAGCAGCAGAAAGGTCTTTCGCTGTGCTGGGACCAAAGCTGGAGAGACCTGTTTCTGTGTGAGTGCCTACACCAGCAAGAACAGTCTTGTGGAGACCTGATCATGAGGACAAGGGCCACCAGGGACAATAGACCACCAAGTGTACTGGACTGAATCTGTTGGGTACCAGGAGTGGTGAGTGGAACTAACTGTGCCCATCCCATTGCTGTCAACAGTTAATGCCAGTAGAGCCTGTCCTTACAGCCTAACAGTCACCCACTGCACACAGTTTAAAGAGACAGTAACACATGCACCACTGTGCAAATTGGTCCCAACGCTAGCTGGCTTAAATTTTCTAATTAGACACCAGGTACTCTACAGCGTTCCAAATAGGTACCACCCTCAGGAGTGTGAACACCCACCCATTCTTATGGGGGTATGCGCAGAGTGTACTCAAGACACTTTTTGTGTAATTATTGCCAAGAGTTGCAGTGAGACTTTTCTTTATGCCATCCATGATTTTCATGGTTGATGTTGTTCCTATCAATGCAGTGTATACCATTTGATTAAATGTAGGTTCTAAAAATTGAATAAAACACCAATCCACCAATGTGCCACAGAGAAAATATATGTGTACAAAAAATTAAGTGCAAAAAAAACCAAAAAAACTAGTGTATATTAAATGTGTAGCTGCAAAGCAAGTAACCACAGATAAACAGCAGCGCTAAAGTGCATAATAAAATACACAAAAAAAGACAGTGCATACTATAAACACAAACACTGATATTAATGAAAAATACACAGTAACAATTTGATATGTGACACAAGCATAAGGTGATTAAATAAAATAACCCAAGTGATGCTAAAATTGAAGGAGTGCAATAACACAAGTCCAAGAAACTAAATGCCACAGTATGCCACCGTGCAATTAAAAGTCCTCCAAAAATGTTGAGTTCTTCACACCACACAACTTGTGTGCCAATCGCCTCTTCCCCATAAGAATTGAACTCAACAAATCGAATTGCCCTACATTTTCATGTTTGGCAATTGAGCAGTTTAACCACACCAGGTTAATGAATCTGATATAGCGATATCCACCTCTTCAGATATGGATCAATTTGCTCTTAGCCTGAGCTTCCTGTGTGGAATAGTGATTAGGGAAAGTGGTGTGGTATTTGACACCCAAATACGCAACAACTTTCAGTCATTATGAAATAAAAAAAATACTGTAGTGTACAGAAAAGAAACATAGACAGTGGAAATTGTAAATTGTAAAATGTATTTCTTATTTAGTAAGCGAGAATGCACATGACATTTGTAAGGTCATAACATTTGGGCAAGAAAAATAACATACCCGTACAATCACAAGGCAAATGACAAAGAAAAGGCCCCTTCATTTGGCCATAAGAACACAAAACTTCTGTCACCTGGCTATATAAAAGAGCTTTAGCTGGGGGAAAAGCCAGTATTTTATCCAGGAGCACCACGCCAATGTGTCACCCTGCCACATTGGATTCCATGTGGCAGCTGCTGATGTAAGTGGAATAGCAGGTTATACTGTTGTATCAACCTAGAGGTTTTTATGTGTTTGGGCTGAATGATCTTTTTAGAACTATTGTTATGTTATGAATGATTTTTTTAAATAAATACTACATTATGATACTTTTACCTTGATTTGGTGTGTGAGCTTTCCATACAGTAACCTGGGATTGCTACTGCCTGTAGTGGAGGAGTAGAGGACCTGGATGTGCTGGCTAAGTTTTGGAGTGGAATTAAAGGGAATCTCTCACACATTACATCGAGTGTGGTTTGCAGCTTGGAATTTGGCAGCATATGGTTCTAGCAAGTTTGAATTCTTTCTGCTCACAAGTAGTGGAGACATGGCGGACATTTGTTTGCACAGTTGTGGAAGATCACGCGGACTTTGTATAAAAAAATATTTATTGATAAAAGAGCAGATCTGATCATTTCCACTGACTTATTTTTAAGTTTGCACAATTATTATTGTTTAATGTCAGTTTGTTTATTTCATTCACTTACGGAGTATTCTTATACACTAACTGTGGATCACAGCAATTTTCACTATTGTATAAGTTGTACAAGTCAAGATCAAGCATATTAAGTTTACCATTTATAGGATGCTGCTGTAAGATATGAAAGCTAATAGTTATTCTTCTTTTACCCCAAATGAAGTCGTGGAACAACCCACAGAGACTTTATGTCACAATTTTTCGAAAAAATAAGAAAAGCTTGATATGTGTAAAATAAGTTTGGAGAAAGCTACCAGTTTGATTAAACTGAAAATGGGTGTAACATGAAGGTGAATTTATCCTTCAACCAGTTAAGGACCGCCTACTGCATATATACTGCGGAAGGGCGGCCTTAATGTGTACCTGTACGTTGTTTCGTGCTCAAGACACTGCGGGCACGCAGGGGAGCTGATGCGCGGGTTCAGGGACCGCGATGTCCGCCGGCCACCCGTAATCGCTCCTCAGTGAGGCAGGACAGGGATCTTCCTTTGTAAACAAAGCAGATCCCCTTTCTAACAGGGGAGCACAGTGAGAGTGTCTGTTCCTAGTGATCAGGAACAGCAATCCCTGTGTACTCCCAGTCAGTCCACTCCCCCCACAGTTAGAAAGAACCTCCCTAGGACACACTTAACCCCTTGATCCCCCCTAGTGTTAACCCCTTTCCTGCCAGTGTCATTTATACAGTGATCAGTGCATATTTTATAGCTCTGATCACTGTAATAATGTCAACGGTCCAAAAAAAAGTGTCCGATCTGTCCGAAGCAATGTAGCAGTCCCGCTAAAAATCACTGATCACCACTATTACTAGTAAAAAAAAAAAAAATAATAGTAAAAATGCCATAAATTTAACCCCTATTTTGTAGATGCTATAACTTTTGTGCAAATGCTAATTGCGAGTTTTTTTTTAACCAAAAATATATAAAAGAGTATGTATTGGCCTAAACTGATGAATATTTTTTTATTTTTTTTATTGGATATCTATTATAGCAAAAAGTTAAAAATATTGTTTTTTTTTTCAAAATTGTCGGTCTTTGTTTGTTCATAGCGCAAAAAATAAAAGAGGTTATCAAATACCACCTATACACTCTATTTGTGGGAAAAAAGGGATATCAATTTTATTTGGGTACAGCGTCGCATGACCGTACAATTGTCAGTTAAAGCAATGCAGCGCCGTATCACAAAAAATGGCCTGGTCATTAAGGGGGTAAATCCTTCCGGGGCAGAAGTGGTTAAACATATTCTTCAATAGACACAAAGGGGTTTATTTACTAAAGCTAGAGAGGGCAAAATGAGTCACATTTCTGCATAGAAACCAATCAGCTTCCAGGTTTTATTACCAAAGCTTAATTGAGCAAGCTGAGGTTAGAAACTGATTGGTTTCTATGCAGAAACTGATGACTTAATGACTTATTTTGCCCCCTCTAGCTTTAGTAAATAAACCCCTTTGGGTTAAATCCACTTGTGTACACCACATCTATTTAAAAGTCCAGATATTACCTTGTAAAGCAAAGAGTGGCATCAAAACTGTGTTGCACAGAGCAGTTGATGGGACCCAGAGTGTCCTTTCCGCTACCGACTACGTACAGAAAACTGCAGGAGGGGTGGATACAAGACCAGTGACCCTGCAGAAGAGAGAGCAGCAGTGATAGGTCTTTATTACAGGAAGTTTCTGTGGAGAGACAAGGTGCAAGAGTAGATTCATGCTGGATTGCTGCACAGATCTGGACAATATGCACAAATGACCAAGATTCAAGTAAAAATAGAGATGGCTCTTGTGTATAGATATTTGTGTTGCCTGGTGTTCAGTTTTAAAGCTTAAGTTTAGTTAATTTTTTTTTTTTTTTTACATTCAGCACAAGGGATGGTATTTCCATTGAATGAAAAGTGTCCCTTGTGCTGGTGGCTGCTATTTTCATTGCAATCTTCTGTTCTCTGCCCTGCTGAAACCCCCACAGCTGTGATCGTCTGGTGTTGTGGGGGTTAATAAGAACAGCTGAACCTGTCACTGGCACTCATCAAAAGTTCCAACGATGCCCACCCTTTCAACCCCGCTGCTCCATTCATAAAAGCTGTACTATCACTTCTCGCAATGAATGGATGGCATGAGGATGAATGACAGATCCATCTTCTCCATTCATAGAGCAATTGCTCATTGCAAAAAGATATAGTACAGCTGAATGGAGCGAGGGAGAAAGGGCAACATAGCTGACACTTATATTAATTCATATATTATTACATTACTTATTAACCCCTACAGCACCAGAAGATCACACCTGTGGAGGTATTGGGGAGGGGGGCAGAGGATGGGGCATTTCAGTGAAAATAGCAGCTATCAACACAAGTGACACTTTTCATTCAATGTAATTACTGTCCCTGGTGCTGATTAAAAAAAAATATATTTTTAATATAACCTTTATATTTAACTAAACAATAATAAGCTTTAATTGTTCCTTGTTCCTCCTGTTCTATCCAAAACAAAGGGAAACACTCTTCACAGAGTTGGCCTAGTTAACTTTTACCACCCTTGAATATGCTGAAGTTAGATGGACAGAAGGTGGTGGGGTGTGTGATTACTACAGTATACATTTGTGTTAATGCAGACCTTCCATGACCAACAAAGGAGTCAACTGCAGAACATTTTTCAATAAGTTTTTTGTTTTCAGTATTTTTCCATAAAAGGCTGTCGGCTCTCGAATGATTGTACCTCTTTTCTATATTGTGAATCTAAGCACAGAAATCATACACAGCAAAACAGGATATTGTGTGATTTCCTTCCCTGTCTGCTGATTCAATAATGTCTGGCATATTTGTCATTCATAAAATGTGGAACTGACAATGATGACAATGGCATGATGGAAAGAGAGGAAGTACTACACTATAATGGATAATTCATTCAAGCGTCTGGAAGAGACAGCTGGCCCCTGTATGACAAGCAGAGGTGCATGCTCTGTAGGGTACCTTAAGGCCTCCTTTAGGACTCATTTAAACATTTGCTTCAACTACCACTTCAACAGGCTTTTTTTATGTGTTTTTGATGCTTTGATGGTGCTTCAATGGTGCTTCGATGATGCTTCTGTGGTGCTTTTTAAAGCTTAAATGAAGCTTGGCAGATGCCCTGTGTGTGTTGATATCTCATATCTGCAATACCTCTAAAACAAAGCAAAGCTAAAGCTGAATTAAAGCCTCTCAAAAGCTGCAGGTGCTTTAAACGAGTTTTGTCATAGACTTCAATGGAGGCTTTGAAGACGCCTTGAAGCACCACTAAAGTGACATGGGGTATAATTTTTGAAGCAAAGCAAAAGCACGATATAAACAATCTTTAAGCTTACCATTTTATTTAGTAACAGGAGCTTTGACTGGCGTTCAGAAAGCTTTAAAAAACCATGTCTGAATTCATGTTTTGAAGCAACTGTAAACAAGCCCTAAGCTAAACCATTTATTTAGTGACAGGTGCTTTGATTGGTGTTCAGAGTGTTTTAAAGTGGTTGTACACCCTGTACAACCACTTTTACCTACAAGTAAGCCTATATTAAGGCTTACCTGTAGGTGCTTGAAATATCTTCTAAACCTTCGCCGTCTAGGAGATATTTACGAAAGACTCTAGCGCTGATGAGTACGGCGCATGCGCCAATGTCATTGGCGCATGCACGCTTTAGAAAGGGCACATCATGCCATTTCTAATAGGGGTCATGTCGTGATGAGTCACGCGACTCCGACCAGTCACAGAGCCGGAGTTCGCGGCCCTGGAAGGAAGAGGGGTGAAGATGGAAGCTTCCTGCTAGTAGCCCATTATGCTTTACCTTTGCAGGGAAATAAAGAGGAAGCGTAACCAATGCCACACTTTGAAGCAAGTGTAAACGAGCCCTTAATGTGTGCCTCTGAATTTGCCAGGAGGGATCCAGAAAAAAAGTATTTGGAAAATAAATTCATTTTTGTTTGTGGAAGAGGAGAGGGGGGTGGGAGTGTAATAAGGGAAAGTGGATGTGAAGGGTGAAGGTCCACTTTAAGGGACTTAACTAGTACATTGGAAGTATGTGATGAACCTTTTTTTTAGCTTTAAAGTGGAGCAAAACCCTAAAAAAACTTTAAAGTGCACATAAAGTGCCATTATGTAAATTTACTGATGGTTTTTATACCACCTTCTGAAGAAAGAACTGCTTTGGCCTCCCATAGTGGCTGACCATGTGGAATGAGGAATATGATTGTCCAGCGTAGAACAGCATATTCCACAGCACAGGTATTAAAATTCTCATTTAACAAAAGACTAGCGTGATGGTGGGACCTGTGTTTTAACTAGAGGTCCCCTTTAAAAACTCCAGTTTTTAAACTGGAGTTCTCAAACTCCAGAAAGGGTGAGGTTTTTTTGAGCAGCATCTACAGTTTAGTCATACCAGATCTTCTTCAAATCAAGGAGGGTGTTGTTATAGTCACATGCACCATCCTATTATTCAAATCTGAAACGTTGAAAACATATGTAAATGTTTCTAAAAATAGAGCAATGCAAATAGAGAACGGAATGAAAAATTATATTTATAGCTAACAAATATCTTCAAATTACCATGAGTCATACTGTGTTCCAGCACTGAAAATTCTCCATGCTGTTCCTTAATATAGAAAAAGTCTACCAGAATTATCTGTTTCAAAACTTGTGCTGATTCATGTAGATTGTAAAATCTGGCACGGCTCTGAGTCACCAAGGCTGGGGCTGAAAACCTCACCATTTTAAATGTCATTGTAGCAGGGTTGCAAATTATAGCATGCAGCCATTCTTACAATAATAAATAGTGATGGGGCTGTCACATATAATTAGGACCCTCCAGTAGCAATATTGTGGTGCTCTTCCAGGCAAGTAAATTATTGTTGAGATAAAAATCTCACTTTCTCCTCCTGTATGGTTTTTCTTGTGTAGAATAAACTTACTAGATAGCAATGTTTGAAAATCAAGGCAAAACTGTGCTAGATAAAAGGAAAAAAAATACCTGTGTAGTGCCCTTATGTCATTAGATGACACAGGTTATGTATGAGCCTGTGGAAAGAACCACAGAGTGCAGCAGAGAACAAGACATCTGACACCAGGAAGACTGTTGGATGGAAAACCTAGCCTGGAATTGTAAGAGTGATAAGTAACAGCCCATTTCATTACAGGCTGGGCTTTTTTACATTTTTTTTAATCTAGTAATAGAGTTGCTTTAATGAAAAATTGTAGGTAATAAAAGGTCTAACAGGGTGGATACATCAAACCTGTAAGTATCAGTCCCTGACAGGCTCTTGTTATTCATACTGCATTCAAAACAACTTATTAACATTTCTTAGGTGACTGTAAAATGAACCTCACATGGCCTGGAAAGGTAACAGCAGGACCAATGTGCAGGTACCTTGTGGTGCCTGAAAAAGTACCTGCAGTCCTTGAAATTGATCCCTTTGTCCAGTGAAGCCCCATCGATCCTATATTGTGGCTGTTCATAAGGCCTAAAGTCAAGATTACACCTGCTTATTGGTCCAGCCAGCCCTTACATAGGGTTATTCAGTACAGCAAGATGCAAAAACCCAATTAATTGATCTTATTCTTATTACAGAATAAAACGTGATTTTTTCTTTTTATCGGTTTAATTGCTTTAACAAACGTTTACAATTAGCTACTCGTTTCATCTTTGCTTTGTTCAAATGTGTTTCTAGCACTTCCACTAATGTATACGGTAAATCTAAAATGACCTTGACCGGATCGTTCTTTCTTAACAGTCATATTTGTTTAAATTATTGAAGGCCACAGCTAATGATATTCTCTGTGCTATTTATTGGTGATCAGAATTTGCCTATAATAAAAGTGGAACTATGCTAACGTAGACCTTTTTAAACTCAGCGGAAATGGTTGGCGTCACACAGGGAATACCTTCGTAGACAAGAACAAGCTCTATTCTACTAAACAACAAATCTAGAAAAGGTGTCCTTGGGTACCCACAGGTTTCCCTGACCGTTCTTGCTTTTAGACAAATAATAAACATTTTTATTGAACTGAATGGATGAATCATTTAGCCACTTCAGTGTACCGTATGTAGGTGTCCATAAAATGTTTCAATAACATGAAATCAATTGAGCCGAAAATGGACTTTTTCTTTGAGAATACTTGGCTGGCCTTGCTAATTCCAATCTTCACAGTTGTTTAACATGATGTGCTAGGAGGATATTCCCACTCTCACTGTGTCATCATAATTGAGCCATTCAAGACCCATTTATTACAGCGATATATTTAAAGATCCACCACATTTCCTGTTCTAGGTAACAGGAATTCCCCTAAAATCAAAAGGAATAAGAAAACATTGTGCCTTGTTCAATCAGCCATTTAAATTTCAATTCACTGTAGTCATATTCAGTGTATTTCCTGCCCCATCTAGGCCAACAGTTCTTCCTTTCTCCTACTCCAGTGGATAGTAACTTAATGATTAGCACTTTTGCCTTGCAATGCTGAGGTCACTGGTGCGAATCCTGGCCAGGACGCTATCTCCAAGGAGTTTGCATGTTCTCCCTGTGCTTGTGTGGGTTTCCGATAGGTACGTTGGGTTTCTCCAACACTCTAAAAACATGCTGGTGGGTTAACTGCCTACTCGCCCTGCACATGGGGGGAACCTTCCCGTGTACGCACTCACCAATACCTGGGACCAGGTGGGGCCACGTTCATGTGAAAGTTATGGCAGTACCCCAGCTTAGAGATGAGCCGTACACTATGCGCAGTAGTTGAATATACAGAATACAGAATACTTTATTAATCCCAAATGGAAATTGGTAAATTGTTACGACACAGACACACTTAACAAAGACAACACAAGATCACAACAATTAACTGAACAAGATGCAAAAACACAACAAAATTACCAAAAACAACCATTAACACCAAATAACAAAATTAAAACTACACTACAAATAAAACTGCACTACATATTAAAATAACAGGCAAACTAAATATACAGAATTCCTCTGTGAAGTGTCTTGTCCCATGTCACTACACACCTTCTTATCAAGTGTTTGCATTTAGGAGGGACACCACTGAGCCTATGCCCACTCCACCTGTCCAGCATACCTCTGCCATCTCACTCCCAATGACAGAATGGGGTCCCGCCGAGCACTAGCATGGACCTTATGTGTGCTCCAGTTAACGGCTTCTTATCCGTAACACACGGTCAGGTACATGAGGTCTCTGTACCTCGAGCTTGGTCTCGCATACTTTTGGGGAATCGACCGCTAGGGAGGGAGGGAGGCAGAATACCGACCACCTTGCTACAAGAGGACCTGTCACCTATACCAGGTACCACACTTTCGATCATTTGCTATGCACTTTCCAACAGTTTGTGGTTTCTCATGACAGCTGCTATCCCCCTCAGACTTGTCTTGGAGAATTAACCCTCAGTAGTGGCTCTGCTTCATACCTCATTGCGCTTTACAGACCCTGTTCTTCTGATACTCCATAATCTACCATGCACCCCTTTGAATTACTTCAGACAAGGCTTAAAACAGTTTTAAAACCTTACTAAGAGCCTCTCATGGCAATGTCCATAACAGTACAATACAGTTCCAATGCAACACATTCTCAAACCCTAACTACCTAAACTGAACCTGCCCAGGTGTACCTTGACAAATGTGCAGGTCCATAATTGGCATTGTCCTGGCACTTGGCAGTTTCTCTGGCAACCCAATGTTCCATAGGGCCACATGGCAAAGCAGGCCTTCTCAGTATACCATGTCGGTTGTGGCCAGAAGCGAGATGGGGGACTCTCTAAAGTAGCTGGAGATTACATCTTTAAGCTTGACCTGTTTTTCTTCCCATGCAGGCAACTCCCTCTGCGCAGAGCCTTCCCCCTTTTAATTTACAGTACATGGAAGCAGGCAGAGCCCATAAAAGCCTAGGAAACTGCAGAGATAAGTTTAACCCTTAACCTGGGCACTCTAACTAACTCACTATAACAGAAATCCACATTTGTAGGCAACCTGTCTACATACCCACTGTCTACATTGGCCTTGGTATGTGTGTATGGCTCTGCATGAGAGATAGAGACCTTTGATTGTAAACTTCCTGATGGCAGGGACTGATGTGAATGTACAGTATGTAAGACACATAATGTACAGTATGTAAGGTGCTGTTTAAATTGTCAGTGTTATATAAATACCTGTAGCACTAAATCTGGGGGTGAAAATGGTTAACTAGATAATTTGCCCACTCTGCATCAATATACCTAGAACTGACTATAAGATTAGGACAAGTTATCACCCTAGTCTGCCCCTGGCAGCCCTAGCTCATGGCCTATTTTGACTTTGAAAAAATCTGGCCTTTGTTATATCTGTGAAAGGTGATTGGTAATGATAACTGCACTTTGCATATTGCTTTAATAATTTTCCTAGGAATTTAATAAAAGGCCCATATTTAAAGACTCAGTTTTGCAAAAATTGGCATTCGTCAAAGGGTCTGCTAGCTAAATACCGTTCTTTGTGTCATTTGTATTAGATCTCTAAAGAATAGCTACATTGATTTATTAGATTTTTATTGAATTTTTCTTTTTACAAATGAGATGAGAACACCATTACCATTAAACTGTACTCCTTCTACAGCCTTCCCGATCTCTGCGTACCAAACCATTAGTTTCAAATTTACAATAACTATAGCAATTCGTGAAGCAAGGAATGAAATAGGACATATTATTTCTAATAAACTACAGCTAATGGGCTTTGTTTGATAAAACGCTCTTATGCCCCGTACACACGGTCGGATTTTCCGATGGAAAATGTCCGATTGGAGCGTGTTGTCGGAAATTCCGACCGTGTGTGGGCTCCATCGGACATTTTCCATCGGATTTTCCGACACACAAAGTTGGAGAGCAGGAGACAACGGATTTTGTTGTCGGAAATTCCGATTGTGTGTACACAAATCCGACGGACAAAGTGCCACGCATGCTCAGAATAAATAAAGAGATGAAAGCTATTGGCCACTGCCCCGTTTATAGTCCCGACGTACGTGTTTTACGTCACCGCGTTCAGAACGATCGGATTTTCCGACAACTTTGTGTGACCGTGTGTATGCAAGACAAGATTGAGCCAACATCCGTCGGAAAAAATCCTAGGATTTTGTTGTTGAAATGTCCGAACAAAGTCCGACCGTGTGTACGCCCTATAATTCTTAAAAAAAATTTATTTGGTAACCCACACTAGCCATTTCCTGTAATGGTGTCATTTCAGCATAAGGAATGGTGATCAGTTTTTATAAAATATTGCAGTCAAGAATTAGCCCAGAAGAATAAGAAACCTTTGAACATGGAAATAAGTAATGAAGTCTGATCCCAGGGTGTAAAATCAGGTGGACATGGAAAACATGGTGTTTCATTATTAATGACTTTTTCCAGTTCCGAGTTGGACATTCTGTTTGCCCCACTGAAGTACTTAATGCAATACACAATCATAATCATAAGTGCAACAACTTGTCCAGTGTCATAGCTTCCTACGGAAACTTTCCAAATTCTACAATTCTTGGCCACAGCCGGCCATCTCCTAGTAGTGCCATGTCTTTGCTTACTCGGTTTTGAAAGATCTTAAAGGGGTTGTAAAGGTAAAAATTTTTTCACCTTAATGCATTCTATGCATTAAGGTGAAAAAACTTTTGACAGTACCGCCGCCCCCAGCCCCCCCGTTTTACTTACCTGACGCCTCGAATCTTCGCTCCTCGTCCTCGTCAGCTTCATTGCAGCTCAGCCTGGTCGCTGATTGGCTGCAGTGGATGGATTGAAAGCAGCGCAGCCATTGGCTCGCGCTGCTGTCAATCACATCCGATGACGCGGCGCGCCGGGGGGCGGGGCCGAGTGATACAGCGAGCGGCTATAGCCGCCGGCTGTATCACGGGAGCGCGCCCGCAAGCACTCACCACCGTGCGAGGGAGCTCGCATGAAGGTGGTAAATGCTTGCGGGGAGGAGCTGAAACAGCCGCCGAGGGACCCCAGAAGACCAGGTTCGGGGCCACTCTGTGCAGAACGAGCTGCACAGTGAAGGTAAGTATAACATGTTTGTTATTTTAAAAAAAAAAAAAAAACAACTTTACAACCCCTTTAATATTCAGCTCAATATGTGATACCTGGTCTCTTAAGCCAGTGGCTCTCAACCTCAGCCCTCAAGTACCCCCAACAGGCCATGTTTTGGGAATTTCTCTTAGATAAAATAGCTGTCCAAAATACCAAGCCATTGACTCTGATTTAAAGCACCTGTGCAAGATAAAGGAAATCCTGCAAACATGGCCCATTGGGGGTACTTGAGGACTCAGGTTGAGAACTACTGTCTTGAGCAATGGGCTGCTGGGCTGGATTTACTTCAGGAGACATTGTCTTTGTTTTTTGTTTTTTTAATAAAATACTTTTATTTTTGACACCTTTTTTGGAGAATGAGTAGGGATACAATGTACCCCATACTCATTCACATGGGGAGGGGGGGCAGATCTGAGGGCAGATTCCAATAAGCCCCCTGCCTGCAGACTCCCACAACACTTCCCAGGGTTGTGGGGCAGAGGGTCTTGTCCCCATCAACATGGGGGCAAGGTGTTTTGGGGGGCGAAACTCCTCCTGCCCCAAAGTACCCCCCATGTTAAAGGCATATGGCCTGGTATGGTTTGGGGGGTGCTCACTTGTCCCCCCTTTCTTGTTCTGCAGGGATGCATGCTTGGTTAAGGCGTGGGATTCCCCTTAAAATCCATACCAGACCCAAAGGGAATCCCGCTGACAGCAGATGAGTCATGGTTGTTAATGACACTGCGACTCGGAGGCTGCCCTGTTCCTTAACAACCAGCTATTATCAAATTAATTAGAATTTACATTTGGATGCTTCAAACTTCCAAATGAAATTAACAAATTTTGTTTATTTTGTTACTGTTTATTTCAGATTCGTTGAAATCCGTTACTGTTGTATTCGGAAATTCAGATATACCCAAATTTCCGAATAACAGAAATTTTGTTCAAATTTCAATTCAGGATGAAACGAACTGCACATGTTTACTTTTAGGAAGAGATGTGACCTGTGGTTTGTATTCCCTTCTCTCTAATAACTCTCCAGTGGGACCATGCATCACCGTGCCTTAGTCTAATAATCATAACCAGCGCTACTGAAAGGGATGGCTGTATATGGTTTTATTTTCAATGGAAACTTTTACCACCCTGACTAGTTTTTATGGTATATTCACTTCCCTCGTGCTATATATAGCATCATAATCTGCTCTAAAATCAACAAACTGGTAATGCATTACATTCCGTTTTTCAGGGTTTTTTTAAGCATTTGCCTTAAAGAGAAAATCTGATCTGTCATTGACCTGCCACTCCTAAATCCTGCTTAGTATTCTCCTAGCTCCTTTTCTACATATGGTTTTAGCTATGCAAAAAAAAAAAAATGAAGGTAGAATATTAAATGCAATAACAGGAGATTTTTCTATAATTTCTATTATATGTGCACTTGTTAATTATCTGCCTACTAAAAGTACTAAAATGTAAACCCAACACCTATTTTGCTTTATATTTGGTACCATGTGTCACTGTATGCAGTTTTCATCACCAAATCAATTTTTGTGAATCTGATACAAAATTTTGGCTTGAGATCCTGTCAGTAAAAGAAATTCTTGCTTCAGGATGACAACACCAAGCTGTTGTGTGCAAAAAGAACGTTGTCAGTCTGCCGCATGCGCTGCTTTAGTTGACCACTGGGCTGCCTATGTCTCCTGCAGAACAGATAAGCAGCCCAATCCCCATGGCCAACTGAAGGAGTGTGCATGGCAGACTGACAACGTTGCTGGTATTTGTGAGGCTGTGGCTTTGCGTTGTAAGCCTGAAACACGAAGCATTGTTACTAGCATTATCTTCAGGAGAAAAACTTTGCAACAGTTTAGCAATAAATGGAAAGGTAACAACCTCATTTAAATCTGTGACAACCAAACATATTTAGGATGGTTAGGACACTCATAAGGTAACAGGCTACTTGAAGATCAGTTTCTGTTCCCAATGGACATTAAATAGATTTGTATGTAGGCACATGTTGGGCTGTAGTATATCCGCCAACCTGAAGGTGGCACTATGGCAGGAGACCATTGAGAACTAATTTGTCTCCCATAATGGGCTCCAGGTTGCCACCTTGGGGAGGCTGGCATCTCTTACTGAATGGTGAGGTCCTGTGAGGTTTTGGTGGAATTTTTGACACAGGAGTGCAGTTTCTGCCTTTTTCAATGTACCCACATTGTGGGAATAGATTAGGGACAGAACCCTGCTGGTTAGGGAAAGAGTAGGAGCAGTGCTAGGGAGATATAACTGACGGGGTTAGAATGAGTAGATTTTCCCCTACAGGGTGTTTCTTCTGGCAGCTTCATAAAACCCCACTAGAAGCCAGATAACTACAAGATTTTGGGGGCCACAGGGTAACCCAGTAATCTTATAACCCCTCAAAGGAAAGTGTTCCACAGGCATTCTGTGGTCTGTAAGCACATGTTTTATCGCTAAGTGCTTGCTGATTAGCATTACCTTTTCTACCTGAAGAAGTGTAGAACCTGCAACAAATGTGGTACCATTGCCCTAAACTGCCTTATTTCTGTGATTGTTCAATTTCTACAATATAAACAACATTTTGGTATCCACAAGTATAGAGTCTTCCCAGTTCTTGGATACACCGGTTAGGCCACACCAATACACAGGCCTAGCCTTGCAGCACACAGTCCAATTGGGCCACATTTTATCATACACATATTTAACATGCAAAACTGCACAGTCCTTCAAGGAGCCATGGTGCCTTAAACTGGCCATACATGGCTCAAATCTCGGCCGGTCCCTGCTGAACTGGCCGAGATTCAAACCATCTATAGGCAGGCTGATTGTACCCTAGTGGATCCACCAA
The DNA here is from genome assembly GCF_042186555.1 of Aquarana catesbeiana. Lineage (NCBI taxonomy): Eukaryota > Metazoa > Chordata > Amphibia > Anura > Ranidae > Aquarana > Aquarana catesbeiana. Next base: position 273,513,030 of record NC_133330.1, on the reverse strand, counting down.
TCCACTTGGGTACAAGCAGCTAGCTGCTAGCAATAATCACTATGTTCTCCCAGCAGGGACGGCTCCCCATGCCTCACCCCCCCCACCGGGAGAACATAATAGCCTTGACACTGACTGTGTTCATGGGGGAATGAAGTGATTTTCTTTCAATTGCGAAAATCTCATCATCTATAGCCTGCACTGGAGTTCGGGCTCAGGGAGTGCTCAACACCAGCTGGGATTTCCAGGAACCATGAAGTCAGCCATAGTCTCCCATGTCCCAGCCATTGTCAGTGCTCCCTCTTCTCCCCTGCAGTAGCTGCTCACAGGATCACTTGACCGTGCCAGGGTGGATTTGACAGGATAGGTAGGAGGAGAGGGAATGGCACATTTTTAAGAATAGTTGGACTTATGCCCCATACACACGGTCGGATTTTCTGACGGAAAATGTTCGATGGGAGCTTGTTGTTGGAAATTCCGACCGTGTGTAGGCTCCATCGGACATTTTCCATTAGAATTTTCATCACACAAAATTTGAGATCTGGATCTCAAATTTTCCGACAACAAAATCCGTTGTCGTAAATTCCTATCGTGTGTACACAATTCTGACGCACAAAGTTCCATGCGTGCTCGGAATCAAGCAGAAGAGCCGCACTGGCCATTGAACTTCATTTTTCTCGGCTCGTCATACGTGTTGTATGTCACCGCTTTCTTGACGTTCGGAATTTCCAACAAGATTTGTGTGACCGTGTATATGCAAGACAGGTTTGAGCCAACATCCATCGGAAAAAATCCATGGATTTTGGTGTCGGAATGTCCGATCGTGTGTATGCGGCATATGGCTTTTCTTTCACTTAATGAATAAACAGCTGCATTCATTTTGGATGTTTATATCTATCTGTACAGTTATTTCTGTTCTGGTAGCTGCTTTAAAGCTGAAGTTTAATCTGGTTATATTTTACCCTCCCTGCTTCCTCCTTTTCCCCGTGTATCAACTTGTTATTGCAATTTTACTTAAAAATCTTTCTGGTCAGAGCTGAATTTTATCAGTTCTATTTGGTCCCGCCTGAAGATGTCACATGGCCGGTGGGTCACATCTCTCTACTTATTAAGTAGACTGTTATTTCAGTAACAGAACAAGACTATATGTGTTAGTTTAAACTCCCATTCATCACTGGCAAATCTATTCCTATTATAATCTGTCCAATCAATGAATGTAATTACTGGGTCTTTGTGGTTCTCTATGCTATGAATGCAAATCATGGCTTGTGGGAGGGGCTGCCAGGGTGCTGTACATAACTTCCTTAAGACATCACAGCACCCTGCATTAGTACTCTTCTCAAGAACCCTCAGCCCTGATGCAAGCAGTTGGTTGGCTTTTTTTTTTTTTTTCAAAATTACTTAATTGGTGGGTGTTAGTCTGGGCGAGGGGGTATTCCTAGGCAGGCTGCATTTGCATGCAGACTATAACACTTCACATGTGATGCTAAGCCTCCATGATTTAAAGAACTGAGATCCAATGAATGAAAGGAGCCTGGCTGGGGAGGACACAGCTATATAAGGTGGGTTCTATATGACTTTCTGTTAAAAATCCTGTATATAGCTCTACAGAACAGACAGACAGTACACATTTCACATGGGCTTTACTGCTTAATTGCAGACAGGAAACAGGAACTTTATTATACAGAGATTTGACATAGAGTTTACCATAGAGCACCTACAAACTTATAAACAATGTCATCTACTGACTGAAGAATATAACTGTAGTCGTACAAAAATGCATGTACAATCAATTCTAACACTTTCTGAAGTTTCTAATACATACTGTGAGAAACTTACAGCATGCACTAATCTCAGCATAAGCAATTTCAGTATAGGAGAGGAGCTTGCACAACTGAGCAAGAAGGTAAAGTTGGAGTTCTGTTTTAATTTCCTACAGCCAGGTTTTATTTGTTGGAATAAGCACAGGTACACAATAAAGTGGTAGTGAAGTCCACTATTTCATCTGTACCTACAGGTAGGCTTATAATAAGGCTTATCAGTAGGAACAGTGAATATCTCCTAAACGTGCACAGGGGCCATCCCCAAACTGTTCCCATAAAGTTGGGAGCATAAAATAGTCCAAAATGTCTTGGCATGCTGAAACCTTAAGAGTTCCCTTCACTGGAACTAAAGGGCCAAGACCAACCGCTAAAAAACAACCCCACACTATAATCCCCCCTCCACCAAATGATTTGGACCATTGCACAAATCAAGGTCCATAAAGACATGAATGACTGAGTTTAGGGTGGAGGAACTTGACTGACCTCCACCCGATAGAACACCTTTAGGAGGAATTCGAGCAGACACTGCAAGCCAGGCCTTCTCGTCCAGAATCAGCGCCTGATCTCACGAATGTGCTTCTGAAAGATTGGTCAAACATTCCCATAGACACACCTAAACCTTGTGGACAGCCTTCCCAGAAGAGTTGAAGCTTTTATAGCTGCAAAGGGTGGGCCAACTCAATATTGAAAGCTACAGACTAGGACTGAAATAATACGTTCACGTGAGTGTAAAGGCAGGTGTCATAATACTTTTGACAATATAGTGTATGTTCTTATCAGGAAAATCCAGTCTGGTCATTCATATTTTCAGCCAAAAATGATCAGTTGGGTGTGTTTTATCAGCTATGAATAAAGCTATAAATGTAGAAAATGAAGCTGGCTGGACTGGATAATGCTTTAAAGCCTGTGGTGCCTTGCTACAAATAATTCTTATAATTTGAACCTTATATTTTATACAAATCCTATAAAGTCACCCTGATCTGCCCTCTCTTACGGAGACGCTGGGTCTATCCCTCTATTAACAATGTATTTCTATTTCTATTTTTACAAGAACTTTCTAAACAAGTTTTTTGATTTCTGGGGATTGCTTGCCTGTTATATCTGAAATCAATTAAGTGAATGAAGCCACTGGCGTCATCCCATAGATCACACTTGTGTCTGATGTCTATAAGGTCAGAAGTCATCCATCAAGCTCTAAAAATAGATGGCCACTTTTGCTGATAACGTTTTAGACAAATATCCCGAGGCTGTGCGGTCAGAGCTGGATTTGTTCAGTTCTGTTATGTAGACGTCCCGGACTGGAGATGTCACATGGCCGGTGGGTCACATCTCTCCACTAATTCGTTAGACTCCTCTTGTGTTATTTCAGTAACAGAACAATGCTTTTGTGTGTTAGTTTAAACTCCCACTCCTCCTTGGCAGATCCATTCCCTACCCTCACAATGGCAAGCTTTTTAGAAACTATGTTGGGAATTAAAACATACTGTTCCGTCAGCCTGACACGTTCATGCTATATATAAAAGAAAAGCAATATTTTATTTTTGTATAGAGAGGGGGTGTCATATTTGGAAAAGCATGTGGTAAAGCAGAAAATCAAATTTTTGCCACTAATTCCAGCAAAGCATATAGGACAAAATGACAATGTTCTTCTAAAAGACACCATGGGGGTTATTTACGAAAGGCAAATCCACTTTGCACTACAAGTGCAAACTACAAGTGCAACGTGAACTTGAAATTGCACTGAAAGTGCACCTGGAAGTACAGTCGCTGTAAATCTGAGGGGAAGATCTGAAATGAGGGGATGCTCTGCTGATTTTATTATCCAATCATGTGCAAGCTAAAATGCTGTTTTTATTTTCCTTTGATGTTTCCATCAGATCTACAGCGACTGCACTTCCAAGTGCACTTTTAGTGCAATTTCAGGTGCACTTTGCACTTGTAGTGCTTAGTGGATTTGCCTTTCGTAAATAACCCCCTCGTGCCCCAGGTATGCTCATCATATCAGAACTCAATCCTGCTGCCTCTTGAATGCCTGTTTATTTTAACCACTTGCCGACCAGCTGCCGCAGTTTTACTGTGGCGGAACGGCACGGCTGGGCGAAACAACGTTATGTTACATCACTTCGCCCTGTGGCCACTAGGGGCGCGCCCGCTGCTCGCCCCTGGAGCCGATGCGAGTGCCCGGCGGTCACGAAGCTGCTGGCACACCGAGAACTGGGATCTGTGTGTGTAAACGGTTCTCTGAGGGGAGAAGAGACTGATCGTCTGTTCATACAAAGTATGAACAGCAATCTGTCATCTCCCCTACACAGTCCCCTTCCCCTTCAGTTAGAACACACACAGGGAACACAATTAACTCCTTGATCGTCCCCTAGTGTTATACCCTTCCCTGCCAGTGACATTTTTACAGTAATCAGTGCATTTTTATAGCACTGATCGCTGTATAAATGCCAATGGTCCCAACAATGTGTCAAATGTCACAGTCCTGATAAAAATCTGATTGCCACCATTACTAATAAAAATAAATTCATAATAAAAATGCCATAAAACTATCCACTATTTTGTAGACACTATAACAGGGATATGCAATTAGCGGACCTCCAGCTGTTTCAAAACTACATGTCCCATCATGCCTCTGGGTGTCATGCTTGTGGCTGTAAAAGTCTTGCTATGCCTCATGGGAATTGTAGTTCTGCAACAGCTGGAGGTCCATTAATTGCTTATCCCCGCACTATAACATTTGCGCAAACCAATCAATATACGCTTATTGTGATTTTTATTACCAAAAATATGTAGAAGAATACATATCAGCCTAAACTGAGGAAAAAAATAGTTTTTTATATATTTTTGGGGGATATTTATTATAGCAAAAAGTAAAAAATATTGCGTTTTTTTCAAAATTGTCACTCTTTTTTTGTTTATAGCGCAAAAAATAAAAACCACAGAGATGATCAAATACCACCAAAAAAAGCTCTATTTGTGGGAAAAAAAGGACGTCAATTTTGTTTGGGTGCAAAGTCGCACGACCACGCAATTGTCAGTTAAAGCAATGCAGTGCCGAATCGCAAAAAGTGCTCTGGTCAGGAAGGGGGTAAAATTTTCCGGGGCTGAAGCGGTTAATAGGACTAATGAACCACAACCTGAGCCAAGCATTTGGCTTGCAGTTGCAGCAAAGCCCGATTGACCTAAATGGCCATGTTTGACAGGAGGTGCTGCCTGTCAACTCGACATACCACTTTAAATTTGCTGCAGCCATGATGCAACGCATCGTGGGCATGGCATGTGAACATCCCCCTCTGGCTGTATTGTAGGCTTTAGGTACGCGGTCGGGGGGGGGGGGGGGGCAGTAAAACTGTAAAACAGTCCCATGGCTGCCCATGTAAAAGAGGCCTTACATTCTGGACAGGAAGTGAAGGAATATCTCTACAAGGGGGCACAAACAATTAATAGAGTAAAAAAAGGATTAGAACAATTGTCATGTTTTATTGTTGCCTTTTTATTGCTGCCTGTGCCTTCCTTTTCTGGCGACCCCCTCTTTTGTTTGCCCAATTATGTGTAAGAAGAATCTAAATGTTTGTTAATAATTAAAGAGTCAGAAGCTAAATATATTGTCGGTTAAATTTACTAAAACTGGTGCACTCAGAATCTGGAACAGCTATGCATAGTAACCAATTAGCTTTCTAAATTCAGCTTGTTCAATTAAGCTTTAGCAATAAAACCTGGAAGCTGATTGGTTTCTATGCAGAGCTGCACCAGATTTTGCAGATTCTCCAGTTTTAGTAAATACCCCCCATGCGCAATCCTTTTAGGAACCTGTTAAGTGCTAAGCTACTGAAAGGAACCTTAAAGTGAAGCTCCACTCAAAACAAGAAGCTCTGCTTGTCTGCCTCCCCCCCCCCCCCCCCGATGACATATTTTGCACCTTTTGGAGGGGAGGGGGGAGCAGGTACCTGGTTTTGACAGCTACTTGCTCCCACTTCCGGATGAGTTCGCCGTTGCTAAATCAGCCGGAAATTCGGACCCCCTCCTGCTTCCCCCCGCAGCTGGCCCATTCAGGAAGCACAACATGATTTGCGCTTGCGCAGTAGGAAACCGGCTGTGAAGCTGCAAGGTTTCACTGTTGGTTTCTTTTAGCGAAGATGGAGGCGCCTGCACTCAGCAGTCGAATGAAGAATCAGCTCAGGCGAGGACACCGCTGGATGCCTGGAGAGGTAAGTGTCCTAATAGTAAAAGTCAGTAGCTACAGCGTTATATTTTCTTTATATTTTTTTTGGGGGGGGGGGGCAGAACTCCTCTTTAACGTATGTGTGCAAAGCCACCAAAAAACCTGAACAAATTAAACAGGTAACTATCGGCCACTCAAGCACCCAGCATTATCACATGGGGATGGGCAGAGTCCACAAAGGGGCTGAACTTTTTTTGAACCAAATGACATTTTTTGTGGTATAATAATATTAAAAACAGATAAGAAAAATACTTTTAAGGGTTATCTTGGTGCATAATGATTACGAAACAAAATAATGCTCTACTAAAACAAGCCATCATTTACTACAAAGAGAATTATTGATCTAGTTTATTACATTTCTGGGTGGTCATCATGAACAAGTGGATGACCTCAGGAAAAAACACGTTTCATTGATTGAAATTGGATGAGCACTAAAGAGTTGTGTAAACCCATAGGTGTAAATGGATTCTTACGTATAAGGTTATGTAAATTGCAGAAATGACACAACACTTGCCGAAGAAGAGGAAGCAAATATAGATTAAAAAATGACAGGCAATAGCAGGCTTGTGGGGGTGATATTACTTCAGTGTAGAAGTTCCAGGGTAAATAGAACTTTTAATCATCATATTAAGTGACAGAAGGATACTGTTTTATAGGGTTTATTTATTCAAATCCTTTGAGGAAAAGGATGTTTCACAAACTCCTCCAAATTCCTAAGAACTTTCACTGAATCTCATTTATCAAAGCATCTTTTATAAGGGTTGCCCATATTGCCAAACAACAACTGACTGTGAGTTTCAGGCTTACTGGGGCTATACAAACAAATGTTAGTAAATTCAATTTTGTAAGTAAAGCTGGTTGTGGAGACATGGTTGATCTCACAAATGATGAATAAGATGGTTGCCTGTGACACTACCTCATCATCATAACTGCAGCAAAGGATACAGCTGAAGTTTTTTTTTTTTAATTATTTAATAATTTTTAATAATCCTTTAATTATCTTTAATGCTAACTGAAAAAAACAATGGACACTATTCTGTACTCCTACTTCTGGACCTTTCAGCTGCCTTTGACACGGTTGACCACCCCCTCCTCCTCAAAAAACTTTACTCCCTCGGGCTCCGTGACTGTGCTCTTCAGTGGCTCTCATCCTACCTATCCCAACGCACCTTCAGTGTCACTTACCATTCTACTTCCTCTTCCCTTCTCCGACGGGGTCCCCCAAGGTTCTGTTCTTGGACCTCTTTTATTTTCAATCTACACCTCTTCCCTGGGTCAGCTGATAGCCTCTCACGGCTTTCAATATAATTTCTATGCTGACGACACACAAATCTATTTCTCCACCTCAACTCAGTCTCCTCACGCATCACTAACTTACTAACAGACATATCTGTATGGATGTCACACCAATTCCTCAAACTCAACTTGTCCAAAACCGAGCTTATAATACTTCCTCCCCCATGTGCCTCTTCCCCTGACCTGTCTGTCAAAAGCAATGGCACAACCATCCACCCATCTCTGCATGTCATCCACCTTACAAACCGCTCAGTGTCTGCTACTCCTCTGCCAATCCCTCCATTGGCTGCCACTTGCCCAGCAAATTAAATTCAAAATACTAACAATAAGTTACAAAGCCATCCACAACTCTGCTCCCAGCTAAATCACTAGCCTAGTCTCAAAATACCAACCTAATCGCCCTCTCCGTTTCTCCCAAGACCTCCTGCTCTCTAGCTCCCTCATCACCTCCTCCCATATCCGCCTCCAGGACTTCTCCCGAGCCTTTCCCATCATCTGGAATTCCCTACCCCAATCTATTAGACTGTCTCCAAATATATTCACTTTTAGGCAATTCCTGAAAACTTTCCTCTTCAGAGAAGCCTATCCTGCCTCCATCTAACAACTGCACTATTTTCTCCATTAGCTCATCCCCCACAGCTATTACCCTTTTGTATAAGTTGACCCTCCCTCCTAGATTGTAAGCTCTAATGAGCAGGGCCCTCTGATTCCCCCCTGTATCGAATTGTATTGTAATTGTACTGTCTGCCCTAATGTTGTAAAGCGCTGCTCAAACTGCCGGCGCTATATAAATCCTGTATAATAATAATAATAAAGATGGTTACAGGTTTGTACAATGTGATCATAAAAAATTTGAATAAACAGCGTAAGAGGTCTGTTGCCTAAAAGAAATGTGGCATAGAGCAAGGCATAGCGTGAAGAGTGCATGCCTTCCTCAGCTGTAATGAACCAAATGAATGAAAGGAAATGACAAGAATAATTCAGACCTTCTTTCCATCACAATTTTCTTTTACTATTTAAGGGGAAAGAAGTATATGAGGTCTATCAAGGTAAGGGAGTTAAAGAGGAACTGCAGTCTGCTCACATAACTTGTAATAAAAACATCTTTGCCATTCAGAAGCTTCCCTCCAACCACTTTGCATATTATTTTATATATACTGTGATTCTGTACTTGCCAAATATGCTGCAGAAATCCCCCTCCACTGAGTCTGGCTGCAACCATTTTAACTGTGGGCAGCTGAAGCTGCTGTCTATTCACTTCCTGGATTTACACAGACACACAGAGGCACACCTCCAACTCTGCAGCCCTTATTGGCCTTCTTATGACTCATTCCCCCTCCCTTCCTGGCAAACTCACACAAGAGCGAGAGAGAAAGCTGTGCATGATGTCATAAGCCTAGGGTTTTTACCAGACAAGAAACAGGAAGTGGGCTGTATAAGGCATTTACTGGCAGAAAAAAAAAAGTTTTACTATCCAAACTTAAAACACCAAGGGCAGAAGATTTAATAGATGGAAAGTTAAAAAAATGACTATAGGTCCGAGTAGGGAGTGGAGGTGAGGGTGGCCTCACCCAGGGGATATCATGTTTGTTTTGCAAGGAGAGGATGAGGTCATCCATGTGGCTGATATCCTCAACTTTGCATAGTCAAACAGACCTGGCCCTCGCACTGCATCGCCCCCCCCTCCCACACACACACTGTGGCTCTCAATTGATCACAGTGGCGATCCTCTTGCACTAAAGTCACCCCCCCGCGACTCTCAATCAATCACAGCGGCGTTCCTCTCACACTAAAGTCACCCCCCTCCCCGTGCGATCAGTGGTCTTATCTTATACTGCGGTAGAGGTGCGGGGAGGAAGACAAGGTGGCGGCGCACTGCTGGGTCCGGGTAGGCTGCTGCCAGGGCCGATGCTTCTTCTCCCATCCAAACAGGAAACAGGTCCTGAGACCTGTCCTAAGACTCCTGGCCAATAAGGTTTCTGGAGCCGCTTTCTGATTGGCTGAGAGGAGAAGCAGGAAGACATTAGTGAATATTAATTTGCTAATATCACACAAGTGGGGAGGCTCGGGGCGCAGTTCTCTGTGCCCCGAGCCCACTCTTTTTGAAGCCTTTTGCACCCTCTGGCTCTAATCACGTGCTTCAAAAAAAAAAAAAGAGAGAAATCCATGCGTCCAGCTCCCTGCATGGAAATTAGGAGCCGGGCACTTGGATTGGGGGGGTGGCGCCCCTGTGCCCCTAATGGACGGGTCCCACTGGGTACAAGTAGAGGATTTTAGGGTGAAATTAAGAACTTTGTGCTGTGGGGAGAAGTTTAGGGTTACAGTTGAAGTTTTTACATAGGGCCTCGTATACAATGCACAGGCTCTCTACCATCTGCCAGTCATTTAGCGCACTATGTACACAGCGTCAAGGGAGATTTCCCTTCACTTCCTGCCCCAAAGCCAAACAGGAAGTGAGAGGAAATATATGTAAATTAAGGCAATCCATTGGCCCTCAGGCCCTCAGAACTAGTGTCCCCACTCGAAAATTTCAGGGCGGGTCTTAAACAGCAAGGGGTGTTGCCTTGACAGGAAGGGCTTATGCCGCGTACACACGGTCGGACTTTTCATCTACAAAAGTCCAACGGACGCCGACGGACTAAAGCTGGCTGGTAATCCGATCGTGTGTGGGCTTCTCCGGACTTTCAGCAGACTTTTTCAGCCTCAAATCCGACGGACTTTAGATTTGAAACATGCTTCAAATCTTTACGTCGTAACTACGACGGACCCCGAAATCCGCTCGTCTGTGTGCTAGTCCGACGGACAAAAACCCATGCTAGGGCAGCTATTGGCTACTGGCTATGAACTTCCTTATTTTAGTCCGGTGTACGTCATCACGTACGAATCCGTCGGACTTTTGTGTGGTCGTGTGTAGGCAAGTCCGTTCGTTAGAAAGTCTGCTGCAAGTCCGCCGAAAGTCCGCCGGAAGTCCGCCGGAAGTCTGTCGGACAGGCTGTCGGACTTTTGTAGACGAAAAGTCCGACCGTGTGTACGCGGCATTACACTTTATATTGGTTTATAGGAAATAGTGTAACAAAAATTCCACACAAAGCACCACAATAAAGCACACAAAATACTACATAAAGTGATGCTAAATACTATCAATATTCTCCAAAAATAATCTTTGTAATATCGTGCATGAGCTTCTGAACCTCGCCTTTTACCTCTCTTCCATTTGTTTGGATTTGTTTTCCCCCTTACTTCCATTTGTTTGCATGTTAGTTGTGGTAATGTGCCTTGCTCTGTGAACGCTACAAAAAAGAACATACAGTATATTTAAATAGCCTTTTTTTTTAAAAAAAAAAACAGTTAACCAGTAACCAGGGTCACTTTAACCTCTTCCCGCCGACGTAACACAAATATTTGGCCTTGGCTTGAAGGAGTTGTACCGGGGTGATGCGTGCAGCTACCGTTCTTTAGAGCAGACGGTTGGCTTTCTTATAGTAACAATCGAAGCGGCTAAGCAGCCCCCCCCTCCTGCTGCTCGCCCGGGCTCTCCCGTCCCCCCCGGGAGTCCTAAGCGACCAGACGGCACATCCGCTGGCTGGCCGGAGACCCGAACAACGCCAGAATCGGCTTTGATCGAGTCTTGGATTTAGCAAACAGGAAGCGATGTCATGACATTACTTCCAGTTTACTGAAGACTTAAAGTGGTTGTAAAGGCAGAAGGTTTTTTTTATCTTAATGCATTCTATGCATTAAGATAAAAAGTCTTCTGTGTGCAATAGCCCTCCTCAGCCCCCCTAACACTTACCTGAGGTTCCTCTCTACCCAGCGATGTCCACAAGTATCTCAGCCGCCTGACATTCTCCTTCCTGATTGGCTGAGACACAGCAGGGGCCCAATGGGTCCCGCTGCTGTCAATCAAAGTCAGCTAGCCAATCAGGGAAGAGAGGGGGTGGGGACGGGGCTCCATTTCTGAATGGACACAGGGAGCTGTGACTCAGCTCGGGTGCCCCCATAGCAAGCTGCTTGCTGTGGGGGCACTGAACAGGAGGGAGGGGCCAGGAGCACAGAAGAGGGACCTGAGAAGAGGAGGATCCGGGCTGCTCTGTGCAAATCCACTGCAACAGTTCAGGTAAGTATAATATATTTGTTATTTTTATAGGAAAAAAACAGAGGCTTTACAATCACTTTAAATGTGCCAGTTTTTAAAAAAATATTACAGTATTTCACATGCTAAAATATATATATATAATGTTTGGGGGTTCTAAGTAATTTTCTAGCAAATAACACTGATTTTAACTCGTAAGCAACAAGTGCCAGAATAAGGCTTAGGCATGAAGCGGTTAAGGACACAGTGTTAAACAAATTTTCAAACATATACATTTCACACAAAAATTACTAGTTTGGAGGAACTGCACAACACAAAATTTCTTATAAAGATGATCAAATGAATAATAGGGAAAGGCAAAACAGCAGCCAACGCCAGACCCAACATTGTCTTTTTAAAATGATTGGGTTCAAAGTATCTAAATGTATTATTTTGCAGCTTACCAGTCTTTAGCTGCATTCGTTTTTTTTTTACAGGCCATTTCTCTTCATTTTCATCTTATAATGCACTTCCTGTCCCTGGGTAGCTACGCTCACTCATCCACTGTATCTACTAAGGGATGATTTTTCTCTTTTTGTTTTGGGGGGAGCTTGGGAAGGTCAACAGGTCATTTAGGTATTGGTTGCATCATGTTTATATACAGTATCTCACAAAAGTGAATACACCCCTCACATTTTTGTAAATATTTTATTCTATCTTTTTATGTGACAACACTGAAGAAATTACACTTTGCAACTATGTAAAGTAATGAGTGTACAGCTTGTATAACAGTGTAAATTTGCTGTCCCCTTAAAATAACTCAACAAACAGCCATTAATGTCTAAACCGCTGGCAATAAAAGTGAGTACACCCCTAAGTGAAAATGTCCACATTGGGCCCAAAGTACATGTTGGCATTTATGGTTCCCTCAATTAGCCATTTTTCCTCCCCGCTGTCATGTGACTTGTTAGTGTTACAAGGTCTCAGGTGTGAATGTGGAGCAGGTGTGTTAAATTTGGTGTTATCGCTCTCACTCTCTCATACTGGTCACTGGAAGTTCAACATGGCACCTCATGGCAAGGAACTCTCTGAGGATCTGAAAAAAAATATTGTTGCTCTACATAAAGATGGCCTAGGCTATAAGAATATTGCCAAGACCCTGAAACTGAGCTGCAGCATGGTGGCCAAGACCATACAGCGATTTAACAGGACACGTTCCACTCAGAACAGGCCTCACCATGGTCGACCAAAGAAGTTGGGTGCACGTGCTCAGCGTCATATCCAGAGTGTCAAGGAATCCCTGTGAGACGTCTGGCGCATAGATGTGCGCAAACGCATAGAGTTTACCATAGAACGGCTAACAGGCGCGCACATGCATGCATGAGTCCCCAATCGCTTGTGCGCACTCGCACGCGCACAGGCCTAATTCCATGGGCGCCAGACGGCCTATTTAAATGGAGTCTAGCCTCCTATGCTTTGCTGACTGATCTTCAGCTTTGTTCCTGTATCAGTTCTGATCCTGTGTGCTCTCCAGTTTATGACCCGGCTTGTTTTTGACCTTGGCTCTGTGTTCTGTTTCTGTACTGCTACCCATCTCTGACCCGGCTATGTTTCTGACTCTACTCTGTTTATGTCTTGGTACGTCGCTGTCCGCCTGCTGATGAACCTGGCTATCCCTGAGACCCTGCTCCTGTCTATGTTCCTGGCTACTGTTAACCCTTGGTTACCTGCCTGGCTGTTTCCTGTTCCTGCTCTGCACACCACAGCTTACTCCAGACCACTGAACCCTGGCAAGCAGTTCACCTGGAACCTTCCTCTTCAGGCACTCGTGTCCCTCTTGTCCTTCGGCTTCCTCTGTCTCACTTTCAGCGGAGCCAGGACAGGAAATATAAGAGAGGCCGACCTCATCAACTCAGTCTCCCATCTGATTCCTGACACAGAGGTTGTCTTTGGGAAATAGACGTATGAGTGCTGCAAGCATTGCTGTAGAGGTTGTAGGGGTGGGGGGTCAGCCTGTCAGTGCTCAGACCACGCCGCACACTGCATCAAATTGGTCTGCATGGCTGTCATCCCAGAAGGAAGCTTCTTCTAAAGATGACTCACAAGAAAGCCCACAAACAGTTTGCTGAAGACAAGCAGACTAAGGGCATGGATTACTGGAACCATGTTCTGTGGTCTGATGAGACCAAGATAAACTTATTTGGTTCAGATGGTGTCAAGTGTGTGTGGTAGCAACCAGGTGAGGAGTACAAAGACAAGTGTGTCTTGCCTACAGTCAAGCATGGTGGTGGGAGTGTCATGGTCTGGGGCTGCATGAGTGCTGCTGGCACTGGGGAGCTACAGCTCATTGAGGGAACCATGAATGCCAGCATGTACTCTGACATACTGAAGCAGAGCATGATCCCCTCCCTTCGGAGACTGGGCCGCAGGGCAGTATTCCAACATAATAACGACCCCAAACGCACCTCCAAAACGACCACTGCCTTGCTAAAGAAGCTGAGGGTAAAGGTGATGGGCTGGTCAAACATGTCTCCAGACCTAAACCCTATTGAGCATCTGTGGGGCATCCTCAAACAGAAGGTGGAGAAGCGCAAGGTCTCTAACATTCACTAGCTCTCTGATGTCATCATGGAGGAGTGGAAGAAGACTCCAGTGACAACCTGTGAAGCTCTGGTGAACTCCATGCCCAAGAGGGTTAAGACAGTGCTGGAAAATAATGGTGGCCACACAAAATATTGACACTTTGGGCCCAATTTGGACATTTTCACTTAGGGGTGTACTCACTCTTGTCGCCAGCGGTTTAGACATTAATGGCTGTGTCTTGAGTTATTTTGAGGGGGCAGCAAATTTACACTGTTATACAAGCTGTACACTCACTACTTTGCATTGTAGCAAAGTGTAATTTCTTCAGTGTTGTCACATGAAAAGATATAATAAAATATTTACAAAAATGTGAGGGGTGTACTCACCTTTGTGATATACTGTATCACAAAGGTGATAGATATGTATCAGCCGCCACCTGTGTTTGTACTATATATGAATTTTTATTGGACTGTGTATTATTATGTAATTTATGTTGATTGTGATAAAAAAGTTTCTTGTTATAGAGTATTTATGCCCAAAAATGTTATATAAGAGATCATACAATATAAATAAATAGAACTTCTCAGTCATTATACTTCTTTATTTGCTGCTGTGTGCTTCATATAAAGTCCCACTTCTCGCTCTCTTCCTTTTCAAAAATATGAAGGGATGATGTTGTCATGACGTTGTCACATATACTAAAAATATCTTCTGTAAAATTAGGGGTATCTTCAGAACATCAGGTTTTTAGGGCCATTATTTTAGAATGTTAACAAACAAGGATGCTGGAGGATTAGAATGATCTTTTTGTTGAATTTTTAGCATTAACATAAGCATAACATTCCAACATTCTTTCTTGGGGGGGGTTTAGAATATAAAAAGAAAACATATGATTCTTCTGACAATGCAGTCCATATTTTCTCCTCCAATAGATGTTTTTAACGTTATAAGAAGACCAAGAATCCATATATGAGCAGTAGAACGTCACCCTGAAACATCACTGCGATGACAGCTATAAAAATATGCATTTATCACACAGCTCCACAGCAAGGATTACTGTCATAGTGAGTCCCCCTGGGAAGGACATATCATCCAGGCGAATAGAAATCTGTACTTGTCACTATGAATTAATTTCTCTTGGACAGGAGAAAGATCTGTGGAAAGTATTTTGGTTTTACTTACGTTAATAGACTACAGACATTTTAGGTGATGACGGCGCAGTCATCACATAGTCTTGGGTTTAATCATTCTGTTCTCTCGCTACAACAAAATGCCACTGTTCACAAAAGGTCAAACAAATATTTGAGTAGGTATGAACAATTTACACTATGTGTATGAATCATTAACAATTTGCCTCAATGTAGATGATCAAAAAGAAAAAAGAAAAAGCTGGGATTATCCAATTTTTACTTTTCCGTACTTAAACTTTTGCATAATGATGGTAATAACTGGCAAGACAAAAGAGTTAAGCCTCGCACACACGATCGAATTGTTGGCCAACAAAACCGTGGACTTGTGTCCGAAGGGCGTTGGCCCAAACTTGTCTTGCATACAAACGGCACACAATTGTTGGCCAACAAATACGAACGTAGTGACGTACTACGTTGTTTTTCAGCTCTTTATCGCCACCCTTTGGGCTCCTTCTGCTAATTTCGTGTTAGTAGAAGTTTGGTGAGTGTTGATTCACGCTTTTCATTTTGCACTTTTCATTTCGCGCTTTTTCTTTTCCTCAACCAGACATGTTGCGGAATCGGAGGAGATAACGTGTTATTTATTATTGGCCTTGGAGTTATTGCTTTGACATTATTTTTTTTTGGTTGAATTATGATTTGATTTGGTATATTTTCTACATTTTTGGATGCATAGAATGCACTTTTTGGTTAGGTTCTATTGGTAGATAGCATGTCTAATTTTATTTGTTTTCTTTTTTTTTAATGCACAATAAAATAGAGAATAATACTAGGCTATGTGTTTTACTTCAAATGACAGTTTGGGAGTAGGCAGTTACATTTTAAAAAATACAATGTAAAATTGACAAGGGACACCAACATAGTTGTATCTTTGATCTTAAAAACTATGGGATAATGGTCTTGTGTTCACTTGCCCAAATAAAAAAAAAAAAAAAAAAAAAAAAAAAAAAGCATAATAATATTATTCTTGATATCACTAGAAAAAAAAGCCTTGGAAAATTAGTTTGCAATAACTCCATCAGTAACACCAGCAAAGTAGCTTCATTATTATCCCATTAAAGAAGAGAATATGCGTTGCATTTCGAGATTTCATAATTTGCCACGTCACGAATGTTAATTCTCCATTACAATCGCTAGTTTACAAGACCGACCGCTTCTGGCTCGTCCTTGCTTCCGATCATGCGTGTTTGTGCACGCGGAAAATCTGACAACAATTGTCCGATGGAGCATACACACGGTTGGATTTTCTGCCAACAGCCTGTCATCCAACATTTACCGTCGGAAAGTCCGATCGTGTGTACGAAGCTTTAGTGGTGACATGAGGCAATATTATTGGGCAAACAAGGCCATTGTAGACTTAATCCGAGAATAATTTGGCACATGAGATGCCATCAACTATAGAAGCTTACATACATGTTCATAAATGAAATTGCTCTCATGTATGCAGTCCTTGTATGATCTGTTTTCCCTTGCATAATATGGAAGCTTGCCTCAGGTTTCGAATGTTCAGCTTGGTTATAATTGGGAATTACAGATGAGTAAACTTAAAAAAAAACTGATTAGCTGTAATGCATCCAACCTTTAACTGTGTCCTGTGTCCTTGAAAATGTAACAAAATTTAATGAGCAGTTCTAGGCAAAAAGTGATGGCATTCATTGAGCTAATAATGACATTTAATTAAAGATTAATTTAAAGTGATATTAAATGAAAAAAAAAGTTTAAATTAAAATAAACAAAATTATATATTTACCTTTTCTGTGCAACACAATTGCACAGAGCAGTCTCTTACCTCTGATGGTCTCCTGCTATCCCCCTATTTTCCTAGTGCCCCATTTGCTGAGGGGGCACCCATGAGGGGTGGTACCAAGCTGGTCTGTGTGTGTGCATAGACCCACACAGAGCAGCTCTGCCACACCTCCCACTCTCTCCTCACAGGATTTGACTGACATCAGCAGAAGCCTATGGCTCTCACTGCCCTCAATGTAGCCTGTGAATCCAGGAAGAGAGGAGAGTGGGCTTCTGGCAGGGAAACATGAGAGGTGTCAAGTAAATGGGACTGACAAGTAGTGGGGTGTTTTTATCCTGATGCAGAGAATGCATTAAGGTGATACTAAAAGTCTTTTTTTTTTTTTTTAAATAACAAACATGTCATACATACCTGCTCTGTGCAGGGGTTTTGCACAGAGCAGCCCAGATCCTCCTCTTCTCATGTCCCTCTTCAGTGCTCCTGGCCCCTCCCTCCTGTTGAGTGCCCCTACAGCAAGCAGCTTGCTATGGAGGCACCCGAGCCGAGTCACAGCTCCCTGTATCCATTCAGACACGGAGCCAACCCTGCCCCATCTTCATCCTCATTGGCTTACTGACTTTGATTGACAGGAGCCAATGGCTCTTTGCTGCTGTCTCAGCCAATGAGAAGGGAGAGACCAAGAGAGCCAAGTCTCTCGTGCAACATTTTTGAATTGAGATGGGGCTCAGGTAATAATTAGGGGGGCTGAGGGGAGCTGCTGCACACAGAAGGCTTTTAATCTTAATGCATAGAATGCATTAAAGTCGTTGTAAAACAATCACCTTGTAAAACAACTCACTCAGTATAAAATAGAAATAAGGCAAAACATTTTTGTATAGATAAAAAAAATTATAAAAAACACTATAACTTATTTTTCCCTTTTTTATAAGTGATCACATTCTTTCTGTTCTATGCTAGAGCTGGGGGAGGAGAAACAGCAGTACACTGAGCTTCCCAGTGAGTGGCTGTGCAGTGGGGGGGCATGTCAGATCTGATCATTGAAGAAGAGTTCCCAGCATAGCTAGATTACTGACCACGTTGTGTTCTTCGCTTAGTGTGGTCAGTTTTCAACCACTTGCCATCCGGGCCATTTCTGACACTTTTATCCTACATGTAAATATCTACTTTATTTTGCTAGAAAATTACATAGAACCCCCAAACATTATTTTATTTTTTTTTTTTTAGCAGAGCCCCTATAGAATAAAATGGTGGGTGTTGAAATTTTTTTGTTACACTGTATTTTTTGGAAAAAAAAAACACTTTTATGAATTAAAAAAAACAAAACATTAAAGTTAGCCCAATTGTTTTGTAGAATGTGAATGATGATGTTACACCGAGTAAATAGATACCTAACATGTCACCCTTTAAAATTGCATCTGCCGTGAATGATGGCAAACTACGGTGCCTAAAATTCTCCATGGAAGACGCTTTAAACGCAGGTTACCAGTTCAGAGTGGCACAGGAGGTCTGGTGCTAGAATTATTGCTCTTGCTCACGATTATTGCTGACGTTCACGAAAATACCTCACATGTGTGGTGCGATCACCGTTTACATATGCACGTGGGAGTAATGTATGCTTTCGCCTTTGCACGTAAGCACGTTGGGACAGGGGCGCTTTACATTTCTTTTATATTTATTTATTTTATACAATTAAATTTTATTTTTTTATATTCTTTTCTTTTTTTTTTTTTTTTACTAACTTTTTTTGCAGGGTTTCCTTGTGACAGCATGGGCCATGACAGGTCCTCTTTATGGAGAGATTTGGGGTTTATTAGACCCCAAATCTCTCCTCTGTCCTCCCATGCAGCCAATCAGACACAAATCGGTCTGATCAGCTGCTTTCTTGGCCGCTGGTGGTAAACAAAGGGGCGAAACCGGAAGTGACAAACTACTCGTCGCTCCCGGTTTCCAGGGTTACAGAGAGGAGGGAACGACGTCAGTTCCTCTCTCTCTGTACAGGGCAGCCTTCGCTGTCGGGTGCATCGCTTCCAGCCTCCGCGATGGCACTCCATTCCGCCACCTCCAGAAATGATTGAGTGGCTAATTGGCTACTCAGATTACTTCTGCAAAAAAAAGAATCGCCAGCTGAAAAGATTGAAACCAGGATGATGCCTGTAGGTGCAGGCATCATGCCAGTATAACCAATGAAACCCGAGGACATCCATGTACGTACCTTGGGCATCAAGTGGTAATAGGAAAGCAGAGAGACTGGCAGGAATTCCAGGGATTTCACATAAAGGAAGCAATACAAAGAGAACAGGGTACTTCCTCATACAAGTACATGGTACAGCAGCCACATATCAAGAATATGAAATGTTGGGGTAACAAACGCTAAATACTAAAGGTTAGTTTAAAAAAAAAATAACAACAAACATGTCATACTTACCTCCTCTGTGCACTGATTTTGCACAGAGTGACCCCGATCCTCCTCTTCTAGGGTCCCTCAGCGGCGCTCCTGGGTCCTCCTCTTCTCGAGCACCCCCGAGCCCTGCTGCTGTGTCCATTGACACAGACAGCAGGACTCGGCCCCGCCCCCCGGCTCCCGTGTCACTGGATTTGATTGACAGCAGCCAGAGCCAATGGCTGCTGCTGCTATCAATCTATCCAATGAGGACCCGAGACAGAGGCTGAAGCTGCTGTGCTCATCCCCGTCGCTAGAAAGATCGGGCTCGGGGGGGCTGCTGCAGCACGGAAGGTTTTTCACCGTAATGTATAGAATGCATTAAGGTGGCTCGGGTTGAATTTTCACTACCAAAAGCCACACTCTGGATTGCATGGCAAGATCCAGGCAAAGTTACTTACCTTGTCCCCAGGATCCTGCGATGTCCTACCGCTGTGTCTGCGGGCTGTGTCCTCCGCCCGATGTACTGTGTGCTGGGCTCCTCTCCCCGTGAGCATTGCAAGGCATGGGGGCGGGGCCCGGTGGCAAATTCAAAAAGTGCAAAAACATAACACACACTGTAATCTATAAGATTTCATTACTGTATCAAATCATTTCACATCCCTTTTGTCTCTAGTGCTATTGTCCAGTGCCCTGCATGCACTTTTATATTATATATGCCATTCTTTCTGCCTGGAAACTTGAGTATCCAAAAAGCGTCCTTCTACGTCATAAGCGGTTTTTGACCAGCTAGAAAACAGCGATAGTAAATAAGAATCACTTGCAGAATTAAGCCATAGTGATTCATGGGGAACTTTGTTCTGCGACTGAGCAACTTTTTGATTTGATTACATTATGGAATAAATTGTATTAATAATATTTTTGATAATTATTTATAGTTACCTTATTTATCGGTGTATAACATGCACTCCAATTTTAGGAGGGAAGTTTAAGAAAAAAAAACTTACATTTTAAATAAAGAACTTTGCAGCAAAATTAGGGTCACAGCTCATCAATGTACCCTGCTCAGTGCCCATCTGCAGCCATTAAATTGCCCAACAATGCAGCCTGTTCATTGCCCAACAATGCAGCCTGTTCATTGCCCATCTGCAGCCTATTAATTGACCAACAATGCAGCCTGTTCAGTGCCCATCTGCAGCCATTAAATTGCCCAACAATGCAGCCTGTTCAGTGCCCATCTGCAGCCATTAAATTGCCCAACAACACAGCCTGTTCAGTGCCCATCTGCAGCCATTAAATTGCCCAACAACACAGCCTGTTCAGTGCCCATCTGCAGCCTATAAATTGACCAACAATGCAGCCTGTTCAGTGCCCATCTGCAGCCTCACCTTTCCCATCATTGCAGCCTCGCCAGTGTTGAATTATCCCTGTTGTCTCTGAGGGAAGAGGAGGAGCGAGCGCTGCTGAATTACACAGAGCCGCGATCTCCTGTGTACCCGTAGCTCTGTCACTCACAGCCATGCCTCCTGGTCCTGCTCATATGATGGGCAGAACAGTGGCCCAATGTGGGGCCAGGAGGAGTGGCTGTGAGTGACGAAGTGCCGGGTACACAGGAGATCACGGCTCTATGTAATTCAGCGGCGCTCGCTCCTCTTCCCTCAGACAGCAGGGATCAATGTATAACACACACCCACGATTTTCCCCTGATTTTAAGGGGGAAAAAATGTGTGTTATATGCAGATAAATACAGTATTTATTATATTATGATTTTGTGTTTCAAACTTTATCATACCCGGGATGTCTACTAGACTCTTGTTTGGACAGATTTAAGTGAGTTATTCCTAAGAATTACAGGCCTACAATATAAAATGCCAAATTTCCATGCAAAACAATGTACCGCTTTCAGCATCAAAAATATGACATAATCATACCGCTAGGGAGATTAAGGACTACTTTACACTTGCTTCAAAACAAGGCTTCGGTCTGGCTTTGTTAAAGCTCTCTGAATGCCAGCCACAGCTCCTGTTACTAAATAAAATGGTTAGCTTACAGTCCTGTTTACGCCTTGTGTTTGCTTTGCTTTGCTTCGGCTTTGCTTCAAAAATTATACCCCATGTAGCTTTAGTGGTGCTTCAAAGCGTCTTCAAAGCCTCCATAGATCTCTATGACAAAGCTCGTTTTGAAGCTCGCTTGAAGCAACTGCAGCTTTTAAGAGGCTTTAATTCAGCTTTAGCTTCGTTTTGGAGAAATTGCAGAAGTGAGATATCAACCCACACGCAGGGCATCTGCCAGGCTTTAACAAAGCTTCAAAAGAGCACCACCGAAGCTTCATTGAAGCACCACCGAAGCATCAAAACACATCATAAAAGCTTGTTGAAGCAATAGGAGTTTTAATGTGCATGGAAGCTGAAGCAAGTGTAAATGAGCCCTTAAAGGGGTTGTAAACCCTCGTGTTTTTTCACCTTAATGCATCCTATGCATTAAGGTGAAAAAACACCTGGCAGTCACTGGCCCCCCAGCCCCCTCGTTTTACTTACCTGAACCCCTTCATCTGTTCGGCGAAAACGCGCTGTCCCTCTCTCCATGGGGTCCTGGCTCTTGATTGGATAGATTGATAGCAGCGCAGCCATTGGCTCCCGCTGCTGTCAATCAAAAATGACGCGGGCGCCTGGGGGTGGGGCTGAGTCTGGCTTTGGTGTCTGTGGACGCAAATGCTGGACTCGGGAGCACACCCGCAAGGTAACCCCCCCCCCCGGGAGAGCGCTTCTCTGTGGGAGTTATCTGATGCGGGGAGGAGCCGCGAGAGCCATCGGGGGACCCCAGAAGAGGATGTTCGGGGCCACTCTCTGCAAAACGAGCTGCACAGTGGAGGTAAGCATGATATGTTTGTTATTTAAAAAAAAAAAAAATACGATCCTTTACAATCACTTTGAGGTTGAAAACATCTAGACTTTAGGACCACTTTCAGGCAGAGAGATGGGGAAAAAAGAAGCACCAAGCCGCCAATAGTGTAGCATGGTTTATTGTAAAAATAGCAAATAACAGTAGACATGAACTCACAAACATCAAGGGCATTAGACATATAATATAAAGCTCAAAGGAATCCAGTCCATGCAGAAGCCGCTAAGAAGACAAACCTGCCGTGGGCTGGAACTTAGGTGATGGTCTTTCCTAGACATGTGCACAACAAAAAATGAATTTCGTTTTGTTTCTTTACGTTTCCGTTGATTCGTAACAATTCGGAATTTTGTAGGACGTAAGTTTTTATATTCGGACTCTTTGTATTTTTTTGTAACAGATATATTTTCGTTGATACGAAATAATTCGTAATTCCATTTAATTTTCTTTGATTCGTAATTTTGTTAGATAATAATTTTCGTTTATTCGGTACACTACTCGTAATTTAGTAACTTTTGTGAGATTGCCTTTTTCGTTGATTCGTACTTTCGTAGGAAATAAAGAATAATAATCCTATGCTTGCTTTTCTAATAAGTCCTGTACTTACTCCAGTCCACTCCCTCAGTCACGAGACCTGACTCAGTCTCCTCCTCAACTGAATCTAAAAAGATTCAGAAATGCAGTGTGACACAAAAGGGATAAGCTGATTGGCTAAAGATATTAAGTAAGATACATCACTCACTAATACACTGCCCATTTGAAAGAAAGATTCGAGAACACGAAATTATGAGCATACATATTAAGATACACTTACACTGTCCATTCAAAAGAACGATTCGAGAACACGAACAAACAAAATTACGAACAGACAAAGGATTGAAAATACGAAATGTAAATAATTCCTTATAGATATCATTTTCATTCTTTTACTGTTTCGGAGTTTCGTATTTTCGGAGGTTTGTCCGTTCGTAAGTTCGTATTTTCGCGTATTCCTTATTTTGCTTATTCGTAATTTCGTAATTTTCGGATTTTGGTTCTTTCAGCTGTTCGGATGTTCAAATTGATCCGAATGTACAAATACTAACAAATTTGTACGAAAATCTATTCGTTATGAACTGAATCGCACCTGTCTAGTCTTTCCTTTTGCTTTTTTTTTAATAAACAAAAAGGTTTTTATTGATGAGAACACAAGGCATTACATGGTACATATTGCATAAGTATGACATATATGAAAATATAAAGAGATTATCAGGAGTCTTAATTCTCACAACAACATAAAAGTGGCATTAACTATAGAGCCAATACTGTTAACATACAACCAAAAAGTAACGGCATTGTATCAGCCTAGTGCTCCTTCAATAAAGAAACAAATGTAAGATTAATTAAATAAAAAATAAAAATAAGAGAAGTATACCAACCATTGACATATCACCAGGGGTACAGATCCACCAGGCATGCAAAGCACTCCCAGCATGTCTCATATCTTATCATACTGTATAAAACTTTCAAGAGCAACGCTGTATGTACAGTTATCCCATCAGCAGCCTATCCAAGGCCAGTCGTGGCGGTGCCACGTCTGGGGAGTTCAACCAACTCTGCCATATATTGGAAATTGTTTTTGGCGATTTACTATGTTGATATGTGTTTTTTTCCCGGATAAGGGTAGCATTGACCATTTGGATCCACTACACCTCCCTTGGGGTATGTGCCGACAGCCACAAATGGGCAATCAGCTTCCTGGCTAAGTATAGGAGTCTCGTGAGGGCAATGTATACCGAGAGGAGGTACAAATCTTCTTCCAGGTTACCTAGTAAGCACACCAGTGGTTCCAGTTTAAGTTGAACCTGGAAAACACTATTTATCCTGGTGACAACGCAACTCCAGTACCTCACTAGCTTGGGGCAATGCCAGAGCATATTATGAGGTCACCTGGGTGGGCCTGGCATTTTTGACATATGGAAGAATCACGCCTGCCCCATCTATGCAACCGCACAGGAGTACGATATACCCTGTGCAGTATGAACAAGTGGGACAGTCTCTGTGCCACTGATACTGATACCAAGGGGCCTACTCCCAGGATTTGATTCCACTGCTCACCATCAATGGGGCCAACATCTTGCTCCCACCTCTCTCTACATGGCAGCAAATCTGGTGCTTGTGTGTGTGATAATAGGTGGATATAAATTCTAGAAATGGTACCTTTCTTCTCTGGGTCAGAGTATATGGATTTAAGGTACGTGGATTCTTCTAACTGCAAAGTAGAGTGTCTGTTCTAATATCTAATAGCGTATTGTAGTTGTATATATTGAAAGTGGTGACCTTTGAGTGCAGGGAATTCGCTCTGTAGTTGGGTAAATGGTTTTAAGACAGGTCCGTCAAGTATTTGGGTGAGGAATCTAATTCCGGCCCTTTCCCAAATCAACTGGTTGGGTACCCTGTTCAGCTCTGTGTAAAAACGGTTTCACCATATAGGGGTTTGACGGAGGTAGCCCGTTAATCCCAATGTGGTCTTAGCCCTCCTCCAGATTTTCATCAGTGACCGAACCGTGGGACAGGTGGAGGGGACTTTAGGGAAGCCCATCTCCATATTAGATAGGGCAGTATAGTCAGGGCCCAGGAGGAGACCCCTGGAGGGATCCCAATGTTGCAGCTATGCAGCCAGGTAGTACATTAGAGAGTGCCGGTCCGCCATGCCCCCTTGGTTCTTAGAGAGCTGTAGAGTGGCCAGTTTAATTCTCGCCACTCCGTTCCATATAAGAGTTCTGAATTGCGAGTCCATGAGCTGGAACCAGTACTGAGGTATCCAGATTGGAGCATTGTGCAACATGTACAACAGCTGCGGTGCCCAGATCATTTTTATGAGATTTATGCGGCCAGTCACTGACAGTGGTAATTTACTCCAACTAGCCTTTTTCTGCTGGAACTTCTGTAGTATGGGTTTTAGGTTTAGAGTTATGTAGTCCCGCGTGTCCCCAGTCACCACTATTCCCAAGTATTTAAATGAGAAAACCACCTGTATGTGGGAAATGTCCTCCGGCAAAGGCGCTGGTAACAGATCCAGTGGCAAAAGAGCCGACTTATGCCAATTAATGGCAAAGCCCGATAGCTGTCCAAACTGTTCTATTAGGTTCATTACTGCTCTTAAGGAGTGTTCTGTATCCCCAAAATACTGCAGAGTGTCATCCGCATTTAAGGAAATCTTTTCCTCCCCCTGTCCTCTGCGGAAACCCGTAATGTCTGGTGAGGCCCGCACCATAGGCCGCCAGAGGTTCCAATGCAAGGGCAAACAATGGACACCCCTGCCGCGTGCCACGAAAGAAAGGTCAAGGTTTCAATAGGGAGTCATTTATCCTCACTCTGGCCATAGGGGCGGCATACAAAAGCTGCACCCAGGAAATAAATTTATCGCGCAGACTGAAGCGCCGCAAAACCTCCCACAAATATCCATGCTGTTGAAAGCTTTGGCAGCGTCTAGAGAAATGATGGCTCTGTTGCCTGGATTATCTACTGGGATTTGGGCGTTAAGGAACAGTCTCAATGTTCAGTGCCGTAGATCTAGCCAGAATGAAGCCAGACTGGTCAGAGTGGACCAGCCCCTGCCACAACTCCCGAAAGTCTAGTGGCCAATACTTGTGCCAATAATTTGACGTCTGCATTAAGCAGAGATGAAGGCCTATAGGAGTCCGATTGTAGTGGGTCCTTACCCGGCCTAAGTAACACTATGATAATAGCCTCGTTCATAGAGGCAGACAAACTACCTTTCTGAAGAGCATTGTTTAAGGTTTTTAAAAGATTAGGTAAGAGAGTGTCCCCATATTTTCCGTACGTTGCTGTGGGTAGGCTGTCAGCTCCCGGGGACTTGTTATTAGCCATCTGTGCTACCGCCAATGACAATTCCTCTAGCTTCAACGGTGCATTAAGGGCAGCAAGTCCCTGTTGTGACACTCGGGGGAGGGAGCACTGGTCCAAAAAATGAGCCAGATCCTCTTGTGTGGGATGTACCTTAGATGTGTACAGGCCTTTAAAGAATTGTGAAAACAAGTCAGGTATATGGGTCTGATCAGTGACCTATAGTACACTATATTTTGGATGGCCTCTATATGAGTCATGCTCTGCTGGGCTTTAGCTATCATAACTAGTAGGTGACCTGTGTTTTCCCCTTCATTAAAATATTTTGCTGTAAGAAGAACCTCTTGTTCTCCGCAGCATTGGTGGAAACTTGTTGATACAGGGCCTGTGTTTCCAGCCATCTACGCTCCGACTCTGAAGAGGGGGTCGCAATGTACCTCTCCTCCGTCCTGGCAGCCTCGTCCATCACCAGATTCTCCCACTCTCTAGTGTTAGTTTTAATTGCATTAATCTGCTTAATGAGTAGTGCCTTCATGGTATCCCACACCAACGCCCGGCCGTGTCCTGGTTAAAACGCACAAACTCTGCCAGAGCCCTGGGATTGGGATCAGTGCTCGGGAAGATTGTGAACCAGAAGGGGTTTACCTTAGAGACCTTATGATGTGTATTTGGTGATATTATTATAGTAACACTTACAAGGGAATGATCAGAGATATTACGTGGAGCATATTTCACAGAGTCAGCCAGTGCATGTGCCAAGTCATTAGTTAGACATAGATCTATGCGGGATAGGCATTTGTATGATGCTGAGAAGCATGAATAACACTGTACAGTAGGGTTCTGGTCCCTCCACACATCTCGCAGACCATTTCCTTTTGCTTTAGTTACATACATCCATATTGTGCATTTAATATATACAGTGGGGACGGAAAGTATTCAGACCCCCTTAAATTTTTCACTCTTTGTTATATTGCAGCCATTTGCTAAATTCATTTAAGTTCATTTGTTTTCCTCATTAATGTAAACACAGCACCCCATATTGACAGAAAAGCACAGAAGTCTTGACATTTTTGCAGATTTATTAGAAAAGAAAACTGAAATGTCACATGGTCCTAAGTATTCAGACCCTTTGCTGTGACACTCATATATTTAACTCAGGTGCTGACCATTTCTTCTGATCATCCTTGAGATGGTTCTACACCTTCATTTGAGTCCAGCTGTGTTTGATTATACTGATTGGACTTGATTAGGAAAGCCACACACCTGTCTATATAAGACCTTACAGCTCACAGTGCATGTCAGAGCAAATGAGAATCATGAGGTCAAAGGAACTGCCTGAGGAGCTCAGAGACAGAAATGTGGCAAGGCACAGATCTGGCCAAGGTTACAAAAAAAATTCTGCTGCACTTAAGGTTCCTAAGAGTACAGTGGCCTCTATAATCCTTAAATGGAAGACATTTGGGATGACCAGAACCCTTCCTAGAGCTATCTGTCTGACCAAACTGAGCTATCGGGGGAGAAGAGCCTTGGTGATAGAGGTAAAGAAGAACCCAAAGATCACTGTGGCTGAGCTCCAGAGATGCAGTCGGGAGATGGGAGAAAGTTGTAGAAAGTCAACCATCACTGCAGCCCTCCACCAGTCGGGGCTTTATGTCAGAGTGGCCCGACGGAAGCCTCTCCTCAGTGCAAGACACATGAAAGCCCACATGGAATTTGCTAAAAAACACCTGAAGGACTCCAAGATGGTGAGAAATAAGATTCTTTGGTCTGACGAGACCAAGATAGAACTTTTTGGCCTTCATTCTAAGCAGTATGTGTGGAGAAAACCAGGCACTGCTCATCACCTGTCCAATACAGTCCCAACAGTGAAGCATGGTGGTGGCAGCATCATGCTGTGGGGGTGTTTTTCAGCTGCAGGGACAGGACAGGTTGCAATCAAGGGAAACATGAATGCGGCCAAGTACAGGGATATTCTGGATGAAAACCTTCTCCAGAGTGCTCAGGACCTCAGACTGGGCTTACCTTCCAACAAGACAATGACCCTAAGCACACAGATAAAATAATGAAGGAGTGGCTTCACAACAACTCCGTGACTGTTCCTGAATGGCCCAGCCAGAGCCCTGACTTAAACCCAATTGAGCATCTCTGGAGAGACCTAAAAAAAACAACGTTTACCATCCAACCTGAGGGAACTGGAGAGGATCTGCAAGGAGGAATGTCAGAGGATCCCCAAATCCAGGTGTAAAAAACTTGTTGCATCTTCCCCAAAAAGACTCATGGGCTGTATTAGATCAAAAGGGTGCTACTAAATACTGAGCAAAGGGTCTGAATACTTAGGACCATGTGATATTTCAGTTTTTCTTTTTTAATAAATCTGCAAAAATGTCAACAATTCTGTGTTTTTCTGTCAATATGGGGTGCTGTGTGTACATTAACGAGGAAAAAAATTAACTTAAACGATTTTAGTAAATGGCTGCAATATAACAAAGAGTGAACAATTTAAGGGGGTCTGAATACTTTCCGTCCCCACTGTATGTCGAGTCTTGTCAAGAAAAAACTGCAAAGACTTTTATATGACCTTTTATTATATATTCAGTAAATTCAGTATATTGTGTAAGATTAGAACCAAATCCCAAAGGTTCCAGTATCTAATAAGGGAGATTAGAAAAATAAGACGCATAAAGCATGTGCTAATAATATTTCAGGAAATGTTTGTGTCTCCAGAGTGTTTTTTTTAATTTGGTTGTAATACCTTCCAATAACAACACACCCCTATGGTTCCTGTTGCAGAGTTTATGTAACCTGGTTTACTCAGACAGCAGTGATATAACCTTGTCACATGTGGTGTTCACACTGTACAGCATATTACTGGAGCTGCAGATCCACCCACGCTAAACATCCCCAATGTTAAGCTGGCCATTGTCGGATTGAAATTTGGCAGGTTCAGCAGGGACCGACAGATTTTCTATCAGTGTGTGATGATCAGTAGCTGCTCGCTGTATTCTGACAGCGCTGGTTCTCACTGTCACAATACAATGGGGGAGATTTATTAAAATGGCTGCACACAGAATCTGGTGCAGTTGTTCATAGTAACAAATCAGTTTCTAACATCAGCTTCTTCAATTAAGCTTTGGCCAATAAAATCTAGAAGCTAATTGGTTACACAGCTGCACCAGATTCTATGTGCACCAGTTTAAGCAAATCTTTCCCAATGTCTTGGCGGGGAAAGAGGGGGGTGGACTCCTCCATCCACTTTGTTTCTGTGGATAGAGGAATCTGTTATTTTTGTGGCTGCACAAAAAAAAACAACCCTTTATCATAGTTCTCAACTGTCCCCGATTTTGAGGGACTGTCCCTGATTTGGAGCAATGTCCCTCTGTCCCTCTTCCTCCCTCATTTGTCCCTTATTTTGGTCTGATTCATATAGTTGTATATAAAATGCACTTATTATCTTTCAAAAAGTGTTTCCCAGTGCTAAACCTTTCATCTAAATTATAAATTGCTGCATTTGTAAATTTTTAAAGCCAATATAAAGGAATAATAGTGGTAAAAAAAAAGCTCTTGTGGATTTAATTAACCTTTTTTTTTGGTTAATTCTCCTTTAAGGGGGTGTGGCAGGGGGTGTGTCCTATGCTTACATACATTTGCTAGTAGGTGTCCCTCATTCCCATCTCAAAATGTTGGGAGGTATGCTATGGCCAACTTTACAGAAGAGAGGTATTCACATTATAACCCCATACATGGACAAAATAAATTATTGTACAGTTCAGGCCTTTCAATGTTTTATTGCCACCTGTAAAGGACCTGGTGGTGGGACATTTGGGGACTTAAAGAGGAACTGCTGTCTGCTTACATAATTTGTAATAAAGACATCTTTGCCATTCTGAAGCTTCCATCCAACCACTTTGCATGTTATTTTATATATACTGCACACAGTAGCTCCCAACTGTCCCTGATTTTGAGGAACTGTCCCGGATTTGGAACAAAGTCCCTCTGTCCCTCTTTCCTCCTCATTAGTCCCTCATTTTGGTCTGATCTATATAGTTGTATAAAATACACTTTTTATCTTTTAAAAAGTGTTTCCCAGTGCTAAACCTTTCATCCAATTTCTAAATTGCTGCATTTGTAAACTTCAAAAGCCAATATAAAGGAATAAAAGTGGTAAAAAAAGCACTTTTGGGTTTAACTAAGAGCTACTACTGTTTTTTTTTCAAGTTTGTCATTCAATCTCTATACCGTGAGCTTCCATCCTCTCCTTCTCTCCCCCCTTTTTTCATTTTGTCATTTTTACTCTAACGTTTTTGAGGGTATCCAATCCCCATACCCTTTCATGACTAAGCCTATTTTTGAAATTTGGTGTTTACAAGTTAAAATCCGTATTTTTTGCAAGAAAATTACTTAGAACCCCCAAACATTATATATATTTTTTTAGCAGAGAATCTAGAGAATAAAATGGCGATTGTTGCAATATTTTTTATCACACGGTATTTGTGCAGCGGTGTTTTAAACGTAAATTTTTGGAAAAGTGACACTTTCATGAATTTTAAAAAATCCAAACAGTAAAGTTACCCTAATTTTTTTGTATAATGTGAAAGATGATGTTACGCCGAGTAAATAGATACCAAACATGTCACCCTTTATAATTGCACGCACTCGTGGAATGGCGACGAACTACGGTACCTTTGAATTTCCATAGGCGACGCTTTAAAAATTTTTTACGGTTACCAGGTTTGAGCTACAGAGGAGGTCTAGGGCTAGAATTATTGCTCTCGCTCTGACGATCGCGGCGATACCTCACATGTGTGGTTTGAACACCATTTACATATGCGGGCGCGACTTCCGTATGCGTTTTCTTCGCTGCGCGAGCTCGTGGGGACAGGGGCACTTTAAAAATTTTTTTTTTTTATTTATTTTATTTATTTTTGTACTTTATAAATTGTGTTTAAATTTTTTTTTTTTTTTTTTTACTTTTATTGCTGTCACAAGCAATGTAAACATCCCTTGTGACAGTAATATGTGGTGACAGGTACTCTTTATGGAGGGATGGGGGGTCTAAAAGACTCCCCATCCCTCCTTTACACTTCAAAGTATTCAGATCGCCGAAAACGGCGATTCTGAATACTGTGTACTTTTTTAAATTCGGCGCCATTGGCAGCCGAGTAAACGGGAAGTGACGTCATGACGTCGCTTCCACGTTTACAACAAGAAGGCTGGAACGAAGCCGCTCGCAGCTTCGTTCCAGTCCGCCCCCAGCTGCCGAAGGCTACCGAACGGACACTGGGCCTCCCAATCGCACGGGAGGCCCGGTAACAGCGGCGGGAGGCGGCGGGAGCGGGGGGATGTCCCCTCCCGCTCCTCCGGTATAACAGCCGAGCGGCTTTTAGCCGCATCGGTTGTTATACACGGGTAGCCGATCGCCCGCTGTAAACAACGGTACCGGGATGATGCCTGCAGCTGCGGGCATCATCCCGGTATAACCCCGGAAAGCCGAGTACGCATATATGCGTACGGTCGGCGGGAAGGGGTTAATATTGTTTCACCCCTTTTGAGGGTCCAGCATATATTTTAGTGTATCAATTGAGTTAAACTAATCACTTTTTGTATAATTCTCCTTTAAGGAGGCGTGGCAGGGGTGTGTGTCCTATGCCTACTTACTTTTGCTAATAGGTGTCCCTTGTTCCCATTTTAAAAAAATTTGGGAGGTATGTATACTGTGATTCTGTACTTGCCAAATATGCTGCAGAAATCTCCCTCCACTGAGTCTGGCTGCATCCATTTTAACTGTGAGCAGCTGAAGCTGCTGCCTGTTCACTTTCTGGGTTTACACAGACACACAAAGGCACACCTCCAGCTCTGCAGCTCTCATTGGCCCTCTTATGACTCATCCCCCCTCCCTTCCTGACAACCTCTCACAGAGAGCTGTGCATGATGTCATAAGCCTAAGCTAATGACCAGACAAGAAGGAGTAAGTGGGCTGTATAAGGTATTTACTGGCAGAAAAAAACTGTTTTACTATCCATAGTTAAAACAACAAGAGCAGAAGAGTTAATAGATGGAAAGATGAAAAAATGACTGAAGGTCCGCTTTAAGCAATAATGAAATGTCTGAAGCTACAGCAAGCTTTTATTCAGAGAAATTAAAGAGGAAGTAAACCCTGATGGGTTTTACTTCCTCTTATTTTCCCTGCAAAGGTAAAGCATAATGGTCTACTATGCATCGCATAGTAACCTATTATGTGTCACTTACCTGAAACCGAAGCCTGCGATGTCACCGCTGTCCCCACTAGAAGCGAGCATCCTTCTTCACCCCTCTTCCTTCCGGGGCCGCAAACTCCGGCTCTGTGACTGGCCGGAGTCACGTGACGTCACTCCCGCGCATGCGCATGGGAGCCGCCCGTCACGGCTTGACCCCGTTTAGAAACGGCACGATCTGCCCTTTCTAAAGTGTGCATGCGACGTAGACATCGGCACACTGGTTTATTGGAAATATCTCCTAAACTGTGGAGGTTTAGGAGATATTTCCAGCACCTACAGCTAAGTCTTAATATAGGCTTACCCAGCAGTGCCACCATCAGTGCCACATCTGTGCTTTACAGTGCCCTACAGTGCCACATCTGTGCCCAGCAGTGCTAACATCAGTACCCAGCAGTGCCACACCTGTGCCCCATCAGTGCTCTACAATGCCCCATCAGTGCACATCTGTGTCCCATTAGTGCCACGTCAGTGCCCAGCAATGCCCCATCAGTGCCATATCAATGCCCAGCAATGCCCCATCAGTGCCACATAAGTGCCCAGCAACGTCTGATCAGTGCACTTCTGTGCACCATCAGTGCCACGTCTGTGCTTTACAGTGCCCTACAGTGCCACATCTGTGCTCCAGAGTGCCACTAAAGTGGTCAATAGTGCCCATCAGTAAGTGCTCATCAGTGCCACCCTATCAGTGGATCCTCATCAAAAAAGCATAGAAAAATGTGTTTTCATTTTCTTTCCACATTTTCCAAAAACTTGTGGAAAAAATGACATGTTCAAGACCCATTATGCCTCATAGAATGTACGTTGGGGTGTTTGGTTTCCAAAATTGGGCATTTCCATTGTCCTGGTGCTCCAGGGCCTTCAAAAGTGTGATAGGTTGTCAGGAAATGAAATGTGTAATTTATGTCCCTAGAACACCTGACGGTGCTCCCTGCATGTTGGGCCTCTATATGTGGCTAGACTGTGTAAAAGTCTCACACGTGTGGTATCGCCATACTCAGGAGGAGTAGCAGAATGTGTTTTGGGGTGTCATTTGTGGTATGCATATGCTGTATGTGAGAAATAACCTGCTAATACGACAATTTTGTGAACAAAAAAAAATCTTAATGTTGCAAAGAATTGTGGGGAAAAAAACAACTTAAAAAAAACTCACTATGCCTCTTACTAAATACCTTAAAATGTCTACTTTCCAAAAAAAGGGGTCATTTGGGGGGTATTTGTACTGTCCTGGCTTGTTAGGGCCTCAAGAAAGGAGATAGGTTGTCAGTACACCAGGAGTGATCAATTTTCAATGATTGGCACTATAGCTTGTAGACTCTCTAACTTTCACAAAGATCAAATAATTTATAATAATTTGGGTTATTTTTTTACCAAAGATATGTAGCAATATAAATTTTGTCCAAAATTTATGAAGAAAAATTACTAATTTGCAAAATTTTATAACAGAAATGAAAAAAAAATGCATTTTTTTACAAAATGTTCAGTCTTTTTTTAGTTATAGCGTAAAAAATAAAAAAAAAACCCAGTGGTGATTAAATACTACCAAAAGAATGCTCTTTTTGTGAGAAAAAAAGGACAAAAAGTTTGTGTGGGTACAGTGTTGCATGACTGAGTAATTGTCATTCAAAATGCGAGATCACTGAAAGCTGAAAATTGGTCTGGTTAGGAAGGGGATTTAAGTGCCCAGTGGGTAAATGGTTAATAAAAATAATAATAATAAAATCATAGCTACAATACTGCTTTGTAAAACAACGTATATTGTCCATGCAATTCTGGGCTTGAACAATGGTTGTAGGCTTGATCATACTACAAGCATCTCAATGTGCACATTTACAGGAACTGTATTTGCATGTTTTACACTTTAGGCTGTTCTTACCGTAGTTTATTAATTGTGGAAACAGAAAGTTCCAAAATTTGCAATTAAAAAAAGATACATACAGGATGGATCATGAATGGTTTTCTCAAGAAGCGTAAGACTGGTGTATTTTGTAATAAACACAATGAATCAGCCCTCAAAATGTGTTACTCAATAATTTAAGCAAATAAGGAAATGGTAGAGGTCTACCTGTGATGTAAAACTTGTTTTGGCTTCAATTCATGTCATTCGTTTTGCCGAAACGCATGTTTAAATGACGCTACAGCTGTTTAAGGTACAGCTCCAGCAAACATTGAGAACACACTGGAAATGCATACAGTGTCTTGAAAAAGTATTCATACCCCTTGAAATTCTCAGTTTTGTCATGATACAACCAAAAACGTAAATGTATTTTATTGGAATTTTATATGATAAACCAACACAAAGTGGCACATAATTGTGAAGTGGAAGAAAAATGATAAATGGTTTTTAAATTTTTTTTTACAAATAAATATGTGAAAAGTGCGGCGTGCATTTGTATTCAGCCCCCTTTACTCTGATACCCCTAACTAAAATCTAGTGGAACCAATTGCCTTCAGAAGTCACCTCATTAGTAAATAGAGCCCACCTGTGTGTAATTTAATATCAATATAAATACAGCTGTTCTGTGAAGCCCTCAGAGGTTTGTTAGAGAACCTTAGTGAACAAAACAGTGTCCTGAAGGCCAAGGAACACACCAGACAGGTCAGGGATAAAGTTGTGGAGAAGTTTAAAGCAGAATTAGGTTATAAATTCATTCCATCATCCGAAAATGGAAAGAGTATGGACAACTGTAAACCTACCAAGACATGGCCATCCACCTAAACTGACAGGCTGACCAAGGAGAACATTAATCAGAGAAACAGCCAAAAGGCCCATGTTAACTCTGGAGGAGTTCCAGAGATCCACAGTTCAGGATCTCTGAAGCCATAAGAAGTCCCATTTGCAGTTTGCGAGAAGCCATGTGGGGAAATGGTTTCTCGCAAACATGTGGAAGAAGGTGCTCTGGTCAGATGAGACCAAAATTGAACTTTTCGGCCTAAAAGCAAATGCTCTGTGTGGCAGAAAACTGACACTGCACATCACCCTGAACACACCATACCCACTGTGAAACATGGTGGTGGCAGCATCATGTTGTGGGGATGATTTCCTTCAGCAGGGACAGGGAAACTGGTCAGAGTTGATGGGAAGATGGATGGAGCCAAATACAGGGCAATCTTAGAAGAAAACCTCTTAGAGTCTGCCAAAGGCTTGAGACTGGAGCGGAGGTTCACCTTCCAGCAGGACAACGACCCTAAATATACAGCTAGAGCCACAATGGAAAGGTTTAGATCAAAGCATATTCATGTGTTAGAATGGTCCAGTCAAAGTCCGGACCTAAATCCAATTGAGAATCTGTGGCAAGACTTGAAAATTGTTGTTTACAGACCCTCTCCATCCAATCTGACAGCTTGAGC
The DNA here is from genome assembly GCF_042186555.1 of Aquarana catesbeiana. NCBI lineage: Eukaryota > Metazoa > Chordata > Amphibia > Anura > Ranidae > Aquarana > Aquarana catesbeiana. The sequence goes on along the minus strand of NC_133330.1, from coordinate 273,477,386 downwards.
TATTTTCCAAAGAAGAATGGGCAAAAATGTCACCCTCTAGGTGTGCAAAGCTGGTAGAGATATACCCAAAGAGACTTGCAGTTGTAATTGCAGTGAAAGGTGGTTCTACAAAGTATTGACTCAGGGGGGCTGAATACAAATGCACACCACACTTTTCATTTTCCTTCCACTTCACAATTATGTGCCACTTTGTGTTGGTCTATCACATAAAATCCCAATAAAATACATTTACGTTTTTGGTTGTAACATGACAAAATGTAGAAAATTTCAAGGGGTATGAATACTTTTTTCAAGGCACTGTATGTGGAATTGTTTTGCCTGTCAAAGCAATTATTATTGTGTTTGGTCTCTATTATTGTTCACGCAGTTCTGTTACACTGTACTTTAAAGGGGTGGTAAAGCTTCGTGTTTTTTCACCTTAATGCATCCTATGCATTAAGGTGAAAAAACCGCCGCTCTTTTTTTGTTTATAGCGCAAAAAATAAAAACCGCAGAGGTGATCAAATACCACCAAAAGAAAGCTCTATTTGTGGGAAAAAAAGGACTTTAATTTTGTTTGGGTGCAACATCGCATGACCGCGCAATTGTCAGTTAAAGCGACACAGTGCCAAATCGCAAAAAGTGCTCTGGTCAGGAAGGGGGGTAAAATCTTCCGGGGCTGAAGCGGTTAACCATGCTCAATTTGCTTCAAAGTTCGATGTTTTGTGCATTCAGATATGGTATTCTGCATACCAAAAATGGCCCCTTAGATATTCCAATAAAGATACAGGGCCTCAGTTTGTGGTTGAGAATCCTATGATGATCTAATTTGACTCTATATTGATAAGAGTTGTTTATATCTATACATATGGAACCCCAAGAGGAGTGATAAATATAAGGCAGATATAACCCCTGTAAAAACGTTATGTTGACAGTAGGTTTTTAAGTAATATATCACATCTGTAATGTTTTTATAATTATATTTTGTATTGAAGAAACTTTGTAACCATTTTTAACAATTTTATTTGTTTAATCCTTGAGCACCCATAAAGTCCACTTCCAAAAATTCAAATCATACAGCCACTTTATTAGGTACACATGTTCAATTGCTTGGTAACGCAGATTGCTAATCAGCCAATCACATGACAGCAACTCAATGCATTTAGGCATCTTGACGTGTTGAAGACGATTTGCTGAAGTTCAAAACCGAGCATCAGAATGGGCTGGTCTGAGTATTTCAAAATACTGGGATTTTCACACATAACCATCTTTAGGTCCGAAAAAGAGAAATCAAGTGAGTGGCAGTTGTGTGGAGGACAATGCCTTGTTGACATCAGAGGAGAATGGGCAGACTGGTTCCAGATAATAGAAAGGCAACAGCAACTCAAATAACCACTCATTTCAACCCAGGTTATATCTGCCTTATATTTATCACTCCTCTTGGGGTTCCATATGTATAGATATAAACAACTCTTATCAATATAGAGTCAAATTAGGGGCCATTTTTGTGGGACACAGACCACTTCATTAGGAAGGGGGGAGAGGGCAACAAACCTGCAATTGTATAACAACAAAAGTCATAAATACTATATTGGTAGAAATTATACAATTAGGTATATAGCGAATCAGTATGTATGACTTTTGTTGTTACAATTGCAGGTTTGTTATTCTCTCCCTCCCTCCTAATGAAGTGGACTGCATTCTGCAAAACACGTTGAGAAACACAGCCCCTTGGATGTTTTAATAAAAATACAGAGACTCGATTTTTTAATGCGAAAAAAAAAGTGTGTTTTTGAATCCTTGGGAACCCATTAAAGTGGATGTAAACCCGATTCATATAATTTGACCTGGGCACATATATCTGTAGTGTTTACTTATCTCTCTCCAAAGTCCTAGGTCCCGTCTCTTTCTGCTGCTCTGTTCTTCTGTTATCAGCATGATAACTTCTTACAAGCTCTCCGAGACGGGAGATAAAAGCAGCTGAATATTTGTGTTGGTTTGGGTGCTATAAATAGATTAGCAGAGAGCTGGTCTATTCACAGCACAGCTCTGCAAGCTTCTTTATTCCTCTGCCAGTGTGGAGGGGTGGTGTGTGCCTTTCTTTCAATCAGCTGCCACACAGTGTATGCCAAGACTTCACTCCCACTGCCGAAACAGAAAGAAAAAAATTCTAACAAAATGTGCACTTTCTAATGAATATAGCAAGCTGAAGACAGCAGATATACAAATACGACTTATGTAGCAAGATTTGTTTTATCTCTGTGTATCATCTGAGGCTGTTCACTTCACTGGGTATATGTGAGGGGTTATATCCACTTTAAGTCCACATCCAAAAATTCTAAACATATCATATGCTCACTGAACTAATGCCGCGTACACACGAGCGGACTTTCCAGCATACTTGGTCCGGCGGACTGTAGGCTCCGGGGTCTCCGCCTATATAAGTCACAATGGAGCGCTCAGAGAGCAGTCCAGCCGGAGAGAGCGTCGTGTCAACATCTGGAGAAGAGAAGAGGGAAGAAGACAAGAAGACAAGACGCCCAGAAGTCCGGACCTCTGCTGGCAAAAGAGCGGCCTGAAGACAGCGGAGGAGCCGGCCGAAGAACTGGAACACAGGGAGAAGAGGCCGGAGAGAGCGGAGAAGAACCAACCGGACGCCGGGAGAAGAGGAACCGGAGGGACCCCCGTAGCCGGAAGAAGACCCCCGAAGCCGGAGGAAGACCCCTCACCCGGAGCTGTTTAATAAATTATTTTAAAAACCTGTGTAGTGTGTTTTAATTTTGACACTGTTTCCCTAGGTGTATGGATAGGGGTACCATGTACCCCATACTCATTCACATAGGGTGGGGGGCCGGGATCTGGGGGCCCTCTTATCATAGGGGCCTCCGGCTTCCCGATAAGCCCCCCGCCCGCAGACCCCGACAACCAACGGCCAGGGTTGTCGGGAAGAGGCCCTTGTCCTCATCAACATGGGGACAAGGTGCTTTGGGGTGGGGGGGCCCCGCAGTTGAGGGCATGCCCATCCCCCATGTTGAGGACATGCGGCCTGGTTCGGTTCAGGAGGGGGGGTGCTCGCTCATCCCCACCCCCTTTCCTGACCGGCCGGGCTGCGTGCTCGGATCGGGGTCTGGTATGGATTTTAGGGGGGAACCCACGCCGTTTTTTCGGCGTAGGGGGGTTCCCTTTATAACCCATACCAGACCTAAGGGCCTGGTATGACCCGCGACGGGGCTCGCAAGGTGTCAATCTCGCCGATAAAAGCAGCAAGATTGACTTCCTTTTCTAGTCCCGTCGTACCTGAGTCACGTTCAAAATGAATGGACTTGTCCATGTGTGGGCAAGTCCGTTCATTCTGAAAGTCCGCTGTAACTCCAGCGAAAGATCGTCGGAAAGACGGGGGATCTAGCTCGCCGGAAAGTCCGGTCGTGTGTGGGCAAGTCCATCCGTTTTAAAGTCCGGCGCACCTGGCGTACAAAGTCCGTCGGAAAGTGTGCCGGACCATTGTATGCCAGAAAGTCCGATCGTGCGTACGCGGCATCAGACTAAGATTGTGGGACTTTTCCTGTTCTTTTACCTTCCCTTTACTATTAGCTGTCTAAACACCTTCTTCTCTAGGTCTAAGTGACTATAACTATTGGGAAGATAAAAGGACATAATCATTTTTAGGCTTTGCTATTTTCAAATGCTAAATATTCCATTGCACTATAATTTAATATTGATTTTTGTTACTGTTGCCACACATATTTTCACACATTTGATGTCTCTAAATTCCATTTTATACACACTGGTATTCATTCACTGCACCCACCTTCCAGACACTTTAATTACTTGTCGACCAGCCGCCGCAGATATACTGTGGCAGGGCGGCTCTGTACCGGCACGGCATTTCATGTAATAGCTATAGCTAGTAAGCCGAAGCACGTGGTCAGTGGCCGTGATGTCTGCCGGCCACCCGCGATCGCTCCACAGAGAGCCAGAATGGGGATCTGTCAATGTAAACAAAGCAGATCTCTGTTCTGACAGGGGAGGAGAGAGAGATCTGCTGTTCCTAGTGATCAGGAACAGCGATCTCTCTCTAGTCCCTGTGATTCCACCCCCCCCCAGTTAGAAACACCTTCCTATGGAACACTTAACCTCTTGATCACCCCCTAGTCTTAACCCCTTCCCTGCCAGTGCCATTTATACAGTGATCAGTGGATATTTTTAGCTCTGATCACTGTAATAATGTCACTGGTCCCAAAAAAAGTGTCAAAAGTGTCCAATCTGTCCACCGCAATGTCGCAGTCCCGCTAAGATTAGCTGATCGCCGCCATATATTTTGGCCTAAATTGATGAATACATTGTTATATATATATATATATATATATATATATATATATATATATATATATATATATATTGGAAATGTATTATAGGAAAAAGTTACAAATATTGTCATCTTTTTTCAAAATTGTTGGTCTTTTTTTGTTTATAGTACAAAAAATTAAAACCGCAGAGGTGATCAAATACCACCAAAAGAAAGCTCTATTTGTGGGGAAAAAAAGAACGTCAATTTTATTTGGGTACAGCGGCGCACGCCTATGCAATTGTCGGTTAAAGTAATGCAGTGCCGTATTGAAAAAAATGGCCTGGTCATTAAGGGGGTAAATCCTTCTGGGGCTAAAGTGGTTAAAGAATGTTACCCCAACATTTCATATTCCTGGTATGTGCCTGCTGTACCATGTACTTGTATGAAAAAATATCCTGCTCTCTTTGTGTTGCTTCCTTTGTGTGAAATCCCTGGTGTTCCTGCCAGTCCCTCTGCTTTCCTATTAAAACAGACCACACTAAACATGAGAGCACAGCGTGGTCAGTTTTCTGCCTGCACTGGGAACTCAGCTTGTGCTTCTCCAGACTCGTGCTGACATGATACCCCCACACACACAGCTATTTACTGAGTGAACCAGTGTGCTGCTGCTCCCCCTCCCCTGACTCTCTGAGCTCCTTATACAGCTGAAAACAGAGGTTATGTGATTAATAAAAAAAGGGAAAAAAGGTATTTATAATGTTTTTTGTTTTTTTTATACATATATGTTTTTCCTTCCATTTCAATTTTAAACTGAAAAAGTTGTTTTACAAGGTGAGAGTTTACATATACTTGGTGAGTGTTCACATACAGTGGAAACTTGGATAACAAGCTTAATTCGCTCCAGAAGAATGCTTGTAATCCAAAGCACTCGTATATCAAAGCGAGTTTCCCCATAAAAGTCAATGGAAACTCAGATAATTTGTTCCATAGTGACTTCTATGGTATGCAGTACTGCATGTGGCCAGAGGTGGGGGGCCCAGAGACACTCGGAAACACTTGGAAACACTCAGAGAGGCTCGGAAACACTCAGGAACATAATGTATCCAAGTATTTCCGAGTGGCTCTGAGTGCATCCGAGCGCCTACGAATGTCACCGACGCCCCCGCACCTCTGGCCAAATGTGGCACTGCACACCGCAGAGCCTTGAATCCTGCTCGTTTTGCAAGACAACACTCGCAAACCGAGTCAGGATTTTAAAATAATAACTCGTATTGCGAAACACCCGTTAACCGCGTTACTCGCAAACCAAGGCATTACTGTATATTTTTATGTGCCAAACAACAAGGGTGAATGAGGTTGAATCTGGGCACTATAAAGTGCTTAGATTTAACCCCTTTTTTAAAATTTATATAATACATTTACATCCTGTAATGGTTGTTATATTTTCTCTGGGTATCATTTCTTTCTGGTTTTGAATGCCTTCCAGGTAATTTTAATAATGTGATCCACTATACGACTATAATAGTAACTTTAAAAACGATATCTTATATTCCTAGGATACCAGAAAAGCAAACATTCTTTCAAAGCAAGATGAATCATCTTTCTTGAACTAATGAATAGCTGTTGTTGCAGATGAAAAATAAAGTCCAATGTAAACAGATAAAGATCTAAAAAAGTTGCCTACAGGGTTTCCTCCCCTGCTGTCCTTCTCTACCTAGTCAAATTGTTGCAACCAGCTCTCAAAAGAACCCACACTGAATCTTCTGTATAAACCAAGCCTGAAAACAGTGCAGATTTTATACATAAATACATTGCAGCAATGTATTTAAAACTGTATTTCTTTCATGCCTGTCTGCATATCAAATACTAGACTTCTCATTTTCACACTGATTCAGTCATTCTAAAAAAAATATTTTTGTATATACATATTTTCATATTTAGCTTTTTTTTAAAAAACACTTAATTTTCCCTAAAATTTCCCTTCATCCGCCTATCTATTTTTTTTCCAAACCAGTGTATGTACATTTTTTGTTTTTATTTTCTTATTTTTTTAACCCCTATTCTTGTGTGTGTCCCCATTGGAGATGTTATCTATTTGTCTTGGTGATCATTGGTAGTGGGGCAGGAAGTGAAATACAAAAAGGATTTAGTTATCACCGAAACAAGAATAAGCTGCAAATGGGCACATCTGTTCTGGGGACAACTCCCTAAAAGGGGACTTCCCCTCACTTTGTAAAATTTCCACTCCATTCCTTTTGGGTCTGACAGGGGGTTCAAATATTCCCTAGTCTAGTAAAAAAAAAAAAAAAAAAACTGAATTTATTTATATTAATATTAATATTTTTATTTATATAAAGAGGACATGCAGGGCAACTTAGGGGAAACTATCATGGATTTACCTATGGCACAAGTAAGGGGGTTTCTTCATCTTGTTTCTTTGGTCCTATGTAACAAGGACAAAAGGAAATTGAGGCCAACTGGGTGGAGCTTCAATTAACTGGTATGGGGTCCTATGGGAGCTCAGGTGGGAGAATCCAACCCTTTTGAAATAGTCGGGGAAAAAAGTTTTGGCTTAAGACATGTACAGGTGGACAAAGCAGTAACAACACTGCTTCAGGTTGGCTTGACTCCCCAGACTCCAATCCATACAGTGGGTGCATCCCCCATCAGCGCCCCCCCCCCCCCCCTCCAGGCAGCAAAAAACAAAAAAACAAAAAAACAAAAAGTCAAAAAAAAAATTTTTTTTTAATACTGGCCCTTTAAAAAAAAAAAAAAGGAAAAAAAAGGTCCTTAAGTGCACTCTGTTCGGATGCCGGATACAGTGCGACGCCGGACACAGTGCACTTATAGGAAGCGCCACGTCTATGCAATCACGAGATTGCAGACGTGGCGCTGCATTTGCGGGCGTTTAGCCCGCCTTGGGGCGTTTTCTGAAGTGCCGAGTAGCTTCCGCTCGGCCATAGCAATACATACTACAGGCGCCGGGCGGAAGCTACTTGGCACTTCAGATTTGATTGACATCTGCCCTGAGTCAGATGTCACTTCCTGGTTCTCTCTCTCATTGCGCCCGAGAGAGGAAACAGGAAGAATGCTGGTGCCAGTGTGAGGAGGAGGACACCGCAGGAGACCCAAGGTAAGTACCGCTGTGTGGAGAATGGGGGGGACACCTGCTGTGGGGGGCTCTGATGGGGACACCTGCTGTGGGGGGGCTCTGATGGGGACACCTGCTGTGGGGGGTTCTGATGGGGACAACTGCTGTGGGGGCCTCTGATGGGGGACACCTGCTGTGGGGGGGCTCTGATGGGGACACCTGCTGTGGGGGGGCTCTGATGGGGGACACCTGCTGTGGGGGGGCTCTGATGGGGACACCTGCTGTGGGGGGGCTCTGATGGGGGACACCTGCTGTGGGTTGGCTCTGATGGGGACACCTGCTGTGGGGGGGCTCTGATGGGGACACCTGCTGTGGGGGGGCTCTGATGGGGGACACCTGCTGTGGGGGGGCTCTGATGGGGACACCTGCTGTGGAGGGACTCTGATGGGGGACCCCCACAGAGCCCCCCACAGCAGGTGTCCCCCATCAGAACCCCCCACAGCAGTTGTCCCCATCAGAACCCCCCACAGCAGGTGTCCCCATCAGAGCCCCCCCACAGCAGGTGTCCCCATCAGAGCCCCCCACAGCAGGTGTCCCCCCCATTCTCCACACAGCGGTACTTACCTTGGGTCTCCTGCGGTGTCCTCCTCCTCACACTGGCACCAGCATTCTTCCTGTTTCCTCTCTCGGGCGCAATGAGAGAGAGAACCAGGAAGTGACATCTGACTCAGGGCAGATGTCAATCAAATCTGAAGTGCCAAGTAGCTTCCACCCGGCGCTTGTAGTATGTATTGCTATGGCCGAGCGGAAGCTACTCGGCGCTTCAGAAAACGCCCCAAGGCAGGCTAAACGCCCGCAAATGCAGCGCCACGTCTGCAATCTCGTGATTGCATAGACGTGGCGCTTCCTATAAGTGCACTGTGTCCGGCGTCGCACTGTATCCGGCATCCAAACACAGTGCACTTAAGGACCTTTTTTTTTCCTTTTTTTTTTTAAAGGGCCAGTATTAAAAAATTTTTTTTTTTATTACTTTTTTTTGTTTTTTGTTTTTTTTTGCTGCCTGGAGGGGGGGGCTCTGATGGGGGGACACCTGCTGTGGGGGGACTCTGATGGGGGACACCTGCTGTGGGGGGCTTTTACAGGGGACACCTGCTGTGGGGGGCTCTGGTGGGGGGCTCTGATGGGGGACTCTGATGGGGGACACCTGCTGTGGGGGGACTCTGATGGAGACACCCTGCTGTGGGGGGCTCTGATGGGGGACACATGCTGTTGGGGGCTCTGATATGGACACCTGCTGTGGGGGGACGCTGATGGGGACACCTGCTGTTGGGGGGCTCTAATGGGGGACACCTGCTGTGGGGGGCTCTGATGGGCGACTCCTGTTTTGAGGGGACTCTGATCAGGACACCTGCTGTGGGGGGACTCTGATTGAGACACCTGCTGTGGGGGACACCTGCTGTGGGGGGCTCTGATGGGGGACACCTGCTGTGGGGGGACTCTAATGGGGACACCTGCTGTGGGGGGACTCTGATGGGGGACACCTGCTGTGGGGGGACTCTGATGGAGGACACCTGCTGTGGGGGGACTCTGATGGGGGACACCTGCTGTGGGGGGACTCTGATGGGGGACACCTGCTGTGGGGGGCTTTGATAGGGGACACCTGCTGTGGGGGGCTTTGATAGGGGACACCTGCTGTGGGGGGGCTCTGGTGGGGGGCTCTGATGGGGGACACCTGCTGTGGGGGGACTTTGATGGGGACACCTGCTGTGGGGGGACTCTGATGGGGACACCTGCTGTGGGGGGACTCTGATGGGGACACCTGCTGTGGGGGGACTCTGATGGAGACACATGCTGTGGGGGGACTCTGATGGGGACACCTGCTGTAGGGGGACTCTGATGGAGACACCCTGCTGTGGGGGACACCTGCTGTGGGGGGCTCTGATGGGGACACCTGCTGTGGCTAAACGCCCGCAAATGCAGCGCCACGTCTGCAATCTCGTGATTGCATAGACGTGGCGCTTCCTATAAGTGCACTGTGTCCGGCGTCGCACTGTATCCGGCATCCAAACACAGTGCACTTAAGGACCTTTTTTTTTCCTTTTTTTTTTAAAGGGCCAGTATTAAAAAATTTTTTTTTTTTTTACTTTTTTTTGTTTTTTGTTTTTTTTTTGCTGCCTGGAGGGGGGGGCTCTGATGGGGGGACACCTGCTGTGGGGGGACTCTGATGGGGGACACCTGCTGTGGGGGGCTTTTACAGGGGACACCTGCTGTGGGGGGCTCTGGTGGGGGGCTCTGATGGGGGACTCTGATGGGGGACACCTGCTGTGGGGGGACTCTGATGGAGACACCCTGCTGTGGGGGGCTCTGATGGGGAACACATGCTGTTGGGGGCTCTGATATGGACACCTGCTGTGGGGGGACGCTGATGGGGACACCTGCTGTTGGGGGGCTCTAATGGGGGACACCTGCTGTGGGGGGCTCTGATGGGCGACTCCTGTTTTGAGGGGACTCTGATCAGGACACCTGCTGTGTGGGGACTCTGATTGAGACACCTGCTGTGGGGGACACCTGCTGTGGGGGGCTCTGATGGGGGACACCTGCTGTGGGGGGACTCTAATGGGGACACCTGCTGTGGGGGGACTCTGATGGGGGACACCTGCTGTGGGGGGACTCTGATGGAGGACACCTGCTGTGGGGGGACTCTGATGGGGGACACCTGCTGTGGGGGGACTCTGATGGGGGACACCTGCTGTGGGGGGCTTTGATAGGGGACACCTGCTGTGGGGGGCTTTGATAGGGGACACCTGCTGTGGGGGGGCTCTGGTGGGGGGCTCTGATGGGGGACACCTGCTGTGGGGGGACTTTGATGGGGACACCTGCTGTGGGGGGACTCTGATGGGGACACCTGCTGTGGGGGGACTCTGATGGGGACACCTGCTGTGGGGGGACTCTGATGGAGACACATGCTGTGGGGGGACTCTGATGGGGACACCTGCTGTAGGGGGACTCTGATGGAGACACCCTGCTGTGGGGGACACCTGCTGTGGGGGGCTCTGATGGGGACACCTGCTGTGGGGGGACTCTGATGGAGACACCCTGCTGTGGGGGACACCTGCTGTGGGGGGCTCTGATGGGGACACATGCTGTGGGGGGACACTGATGGCAACTCTGATGTAAGGGGACAGAGGCTGTATTTGGGGAGGGGCAGAGGCTGCATTTGGATTTGGGGGGAGACAGAGGCTGCATTTGGATTTGGGGGGGAGACAGAGGCTGCATTTGGATTTGGGGGGGAGACAGAGGCTGCATTTGGATTTGGGGGGAGACAGAGGCTGCATTTTATGTGACAGAGGCTGCATTTGGATTTGGGGGGAGACAGAGGCTGCATTTTATGTGACAGAGGCTGCATTTTATGTGACAGAGGCTGCATTTGATGTGACACAGGCTGCATGTAAGAAGGGACTGCTGGGGACACCTGATGGCATCTGGTTGCAGGCGACGTGGCTAGTGACACACTCGGGGCTCCCACTGATTCTGCATTATGGTGAGTTGAACGATTTCATTTTATATTACAATGTAATAATAGTAATAATGAGCTTCAATCGTCCTGACACCATAACAACCATGGTGCCGGGATGATTGAAGCGCTAACACCAGGTGTTTGGAGTATCTTTATATGCTGATTGTTAAACTTTGTAGAATACACATTTCTTTTGTTGTGTAGGATCTGGGGCTGCTGTCCCTCTCTCCCTCTCCCTCCATCCCTTGTTCATCTCAGACGCTAACCACACCACCTTAGAGCCACGCCCACTATTTCGCTGAAACCACGCCCATTTTCACCAAGTGGGAGGGGTCAAAAAGGAAGGGCGGGGTCTGGCGCCCCCCCATCCTAAAACTTCACCAGCCGCTACTGACATGTATCCAGTCTCCACTTCCAGGAGCCTCAGCCACGGGTATTTGCATCATCACTGGGGCTCCCTCCTCCTCCTTCCCTTGTCACCGGGCCAGTAGGAGAGGGGTGCGGAGCCTCGCGCATGCTCAGTAGGGTTCCCGGCGTGAAGCCATAAGGCTACACTGCCAGGTTCCCTTACTCAATGGAGGTGGCATGCACCCGACAGCTGATGGTAACATCAGTTGAGGTGCTGACATCGCTGGACTCCAGGACAGGTTAGTGTCCGATTCTAAAAAGTCAGCAGCTGCAGTATGTGCAGCTGCTGGCTTTTAATTTTTGTAGCGGTGGGCAGACCTCTGCTTTAACGTGTTTCATGCACAAAGCATTTACTCATAGCCAGTGGCGGCTCATGCTCAAAATGTTTTAGGGGGGCGCTAACAAACTCAAAAATACTGAAAAAAAAAAATATCAATTGCAGCCTCACTGTGCCATCAATTGCAGCCACTGTGCCCATAAAATGCAGCCGCTGTGCCCCATCATATGCAGCTACTGTGCCCATCATATGCAGCTACTGTGCCCATCATATGCAGCCTCTGTGCCCATAATATGCAGCCTCTGTGCCCATCATGTGCAGCCTCTGTGCCCATCATATGCAGTCTGTGCCAATCATATGCAGCCTCTGTGCCCATTATATGCAGCCTCTGTGCCCATCATATGCAGCCCCTGTGCCCATCATACAGCCTCTGTGCCCATCATATGCAGCCTCTGTGCCCATCATATGCAGCCTATGTTCATCATATGCAGCCTGTGCCCATCATATGCAGCCTCTGTGCCCATCATATGCAGCCTGTGCCCATCATATTCAGCCCATGCCCATCATATGCAGCCTCTGTGCCCATCATATGCAGCCTGTGCCCATCATATGCAGCCTCTGTGCCCATCATATGCAGTACCTGCCCATCATATGCAGCCTGTGCCCATCATATGCAGCCTGTGCCCATCATATGCAGCCTCTGTGCCCATCATATGCAGCCTCTGTGCCCATCATATGCAGCCTCTGTGACCCCCCCGCTCGCCGTCTGACTGCCACACACCTACCCCATCCTTGTGGTGGGTGACGGCCGCGAGCTATGGGACATGCAGAGGGTCAGACGACAGCTCCTGTGTCCTCCATGGTTCTCTTTCTGCCCGTGCATCTCTTCTTCCGTTCCATTAGGTGTCCAATCGGAGCACCTGTGCCTTCAGTCAGTCAGGTGACGGGTATTAGATCCAGTGTTAGAAAAGCAAATATTAATTTGCTTTGCTAACACACCTGTGTGGACTGTGAGCGCAATGCTTTGCTTGTTTTGAAGCCTATAAGAGCCTATGGCTCTAATCAGGTGCTTCAAAAAAACACCCCCGCCACTGGAATTCAGGCGCCCAGTGTCCGAACAGGGGCTGGACCCCTGAATAGGGGGTGGCTATAGCGGCCATGGATAGATTCATGCAATGCATGAATCTATCTATTCTACACAAAGGTGGGTGGCTGGAGAGAGGGGGTGGTGCCCATGCGCCCTTAGTGGAAGCACCGCCACTGCTCATAACACCTGAACACCGGTAAATACCACTGCTTAAATACTAAGTACTGTTCACAGCAGTATCTAATCAGTGAAAGACAGCCCCAGCCGAACAAAGACAATCCCTAAAAAATGTAGTTATACTGTATACAGTAGCTCACAAAAGTGAGTACACCCCTCACATTTTTGTAAATATTTTATTATATCTTTTCATGTGACAACACTGAAGAAATGACGCTTCGCAACAATGTAAAGCAGTGAGTGTACAGCTTGTATAGCAGTTTAAATTTGCTGTCCCCTTTAAAATAACTCAACACACGCCATTAATGTCTAAACCGCTGGCAACAAAAGTGAGTACATCCCTAAGTGAAAATATCCAAATTGGGACCCAATTAGATGGCCTAGGCTATAAGAAGATTGCCAAGACCCTGAAACTGAGCTGCAGTATGGTGGCCAAGACCATACAGCGGTTTAACAGGACAGGTTCCACTCAGAACAGGCCTCACTATGGTCGACCCAAGAAGTTGAATGCATGTGCTCAGCGTCATATCCAGAGGTTGTCTTTGGGAAACAGACGTGTAGCGGGCACCTACTTTTAGGTAGGTGACTTTTCCTGGTAGTTTTCTATGTCAGGTAAATTTAGACAGGCTTGTGCTATTACAACAGGCCTATTGATGTTTGATTTTCATTTGAGTGGCAGGTAGTTTGTATGTTAGTCTTGACCAATCATTAATTTGCTTGGTAATCCCGGGACTTTCATATAAAATCAGGGTCACATGGTGCCCGAGGGAGTCGAGGAGTAGAGTCCAGCCCTGCCTGGTGGGAGCCAGCCTGGTTCCCGGAGGGGTTCCGCCAACGGAGCTTTCCCCCCATGGAGGAAGAGATGACACCTTACAGCATGTAATCTCTGGTGTCGTTGGCCGCCCCTGCGGGGAGGGGAACGGGCCATAAAGGAGAAAAGGAACCAAGAATCATTGTGGGAGAAGTGGCAACAAAGCGGAAGGAAACTGGGCGATCGATCGTTTGTGAGTGGCACATGGACTATTGATCACGTGAGTGAAAGCCCAAGGGAAGGGTACTGCCAGAGGCTTAGGGTTGTTGGCACGCAAGTCAGTGAGATGGGCGGTGATAGCCTATGACTTTGGGTTCAGCAATGCCCCGGAATTCCAATCAGTCAAGCGGGAGGAGTTATTCAGAGTGACTTTTCTTTAGCTCAACTTGGAAGTACCATACAGATGGGAAGTAGTGGTAAAAAGGTAGCGCTGAAGCTGCAAGCACACATATAGAGATATGGACTGTTCTTGAAAAGTCATGCAGATGATAAAGTTATTCAGAGTGACTCTTTGTCAATTATTCTCTATCAAATCTACTTCCATCTTCCCTGATTAAAGAAATTGCACAAAGTGATTTCTCAACTATCCACAATTGATTCTAGTTCTCCTGCAAGAGCCATTGAAAGATAATAATGTAACAAAAGAGCATCTCAAAAGAAGTCCTTCTCTCATCCCAGTTCATGTTGATAAATATAGCAAGTGAAAAAGCATTAAGGACTGTGAGTTATGAATCTATGGGTTGCGAGGGTTGGGTGGTAAATGTTAATTACGGATATAACAATTAATCCGCCGCTCCTTCGGGGGTAAGTGCTACAGACGTATGAGTGCTGCCAGCATTGCTGCAGAGGTTGAAGGGGTGGGGGGCCAGCCTGTCAGTGCTCAGACCATACACTGCACACTGCATCAAATATGTCGTCCCAGAAGGAAGCCTCTTCTAAAGATGATGCACAAGAAAGCCCGCAAACAGTTTGCTGAAGACAAGCAGACTAAGGACATTACTGGAACCATGTCCTGTGGTCTGATGTGACCAAGATAAACTTATTTGGTTCAGATGATGTCAGTCATGTGTGGCGGCAACCAGGTGAGGAGTACAAAGACAAGTGTGTCTTGCCTACAGTCAAGCATGGTGGTGGGAGTGTCATGGTCTGGGGCTGCATGAGTGCTGCCAGCACTGGGGAGTTATAGTTCATTGAGGGAACCATGAATGCCAAAATGTACTATGACTTACTAAAGCAGAGCGTGATCCTTGGACTGGGCAAAAAACAAACACACCTCCAAGACGACCACTGCCTTGCTAAAGAAGCTGAGGGTAAAGGTGAAGGACTGGCCAAGCATGTCTCCAGACCCAAACCCTATTGAGCATCTGCGGGGCATCCTCAAACTGAAGGTGGAGGAGCGCAAGGTCTCTAACATCCACTAACTTCGTGATGTCTTCATGGAGGAGTGGAAGAGGACTCCAATGGAAACCTGTGAAGCTCTGGAGAACTCCATGCCCAAGAGGGTTAACCACTTCCTGCCCGGCCTATAGCAGATTGATGGCCGGGCGGTGGTTCAGTTATCCTGACTGGGCGTCATATGACGTCCAGCAGGATAACAGCTCCCGCACGCGCCCATGGGGGCGGGCATCGCGGCGATCGGTGGAGCGGTGTGTCAGTCTCTGGCGGAGGCTCTTTACCACGTGATCAGCTGTGTCCAATCAAGGCTGATCACAATGTCAATAGGAAAAGCCGTTGATCGGCTTTTCCTCACTCGCGTCTGACAGACGCGAGTAGAGGAGAGCCGATCCGCGGCCCTCCTGACAGGGGGGGTCTGCGCTGATTGTTTATCAGCGCAGCCCCCCCTCGGATGCCCGCACTAGACCACCAGGGAAGCTGCCAGGACCATCAGGGACGGGGGCAACATGTGGATGGCCAGGTATGTACCCCATGGCCATCCACATGTCCAAGTTATGCCCAATCTGTGCCAATCAGTGCCCACAAATGGGCACTGACTGGCACCATTATATATCAGTGATGCCCAGCAATGCCACCCATCAGTGTCATCAGTGCCACCAATCAGTGTCATCAGTGCCACCCATCAGTGTCCATCGGTGCCACCTGTCAGTGTCCATCCCTGTCCATCAGTGCCCTACTATCAGTGCCCATCAGTGCCCATCCGTGCCACCTATCAGTGCCACCCATAAGTACCCATCAGTGCCACCCATAAGTACCCATCAATGTCACCTACGAGTGCCCATCATTGCCGCCTATGAGTGCCCAACAGTGCCAGCTATGAGTGCCCATCAGTGCCGCATACCAGTGCCACCTATCAGTGCCCATCAGTGCCACCTATTAGTGCCGCCTATCAGGGCCACCTCATCAGTGCCACCTCATTGGTGCTGCCTCATCTGTGCCCATCAGTGCCGTCAGTGCAACCATATCAGTGCCTGTCATTGAAGAAGAAAACGTACTTATTTACAAACATTTTTAACAGAAACAAAGAAAAACTTTGTTTTTTTTATTTGTTGCGCAAAAAATAAAAACCACAGAGGTGATCAATTACCACCAAAAGAAAACTCTATTTGTTGGAACAAAATACAAAAACATTTTTTGGGTACAGTGTTGTATGATCGCGCAATTGTCATTCAAATTGCGACAGTGCTGAAAGCTGAAAATTGGCCTAGGCAGGAAGGTGTCTAAGTGTCTGGTATTGAAGTGGTGGAAATAATGGTGGCCATGCAAAATATTGACACTTTGGGCCCAATTTGGACACTTTCACTTAGGGGTGTACTCACTTTTATTGCCAGCGGTTTAGACATTAATGGCTGTGTGTTGAGTTATTTTAAGGGGACAGCAAATTTACACTGTTATACAAGCTGTACACTCACTACTTTACATTGTAGCAAAGTGTCATTTCTTCAGTGTTGTCACATGAAAAGATATAATAAAATATTTACAAAAATGTGAGGGGTGTACTCACTTTTGTGAGATACTGTACATAGTCAATTATCACGTAATAAAATTGTCAACATATCAAAAACAGCAAATCGCCCAGGAAAATACATGTGATAAATTAAAATATCCATTATAAATGATAAATGTAGGCATTCATAATGAATCGATGGCAACCACACATAGAAAAAAAGTTTTGTCTCAAGATCCTACCTATTCTACCTATTTAATTTTGTATATATACAGTGTGACAAATTTGATTATGTGAATGCCTGCTAGCTTTGATTATATAGGCTTAGAACTAAACTGTAAAGCCCTGCAGACTATGGGGTTGATTTTCCGAAACTGGAGAGTACAAAATCTGGTGCAGCTCTGCATAGAAACCAATCAACTTCCAGGTTTAAGCCTAGGCTCTATCAGGGCTGGGCTCAGCCCTTCTTTCTCTGAGTTCGCCACTCAGCTGTCGGCTAATTGCCAGCTTCCATCTCTCTCCACTGTTACCCAGCTGTTGTTGATTCTGCTCGTCAGTCCTGCCTACTTAATCACTTCAGCCCTGGAAGAATTTACCCCCTTCCTGACCAGAGCACTTTTTGCGATTCGGCACTGCGTCACTTTAACTGACAATTACGCGGTCGTGTGACCTGGCTCCCAAACAAAATTGACGTCCTTTTTTTCCCACAAATAGAGCTTTCTTTTGGTGATATTTGATCACCTCTGCGGTTTTTATTTTTTTCGCTATAAACAAAAAAATAGCGACAATTTTGAAAAAAACGCATTCTTTTTTACTTTTTGCTATAATAAATATCCAAAAAAATAATTAAAAAACATTTTTTTTCCTCAGTTTAGGCCGATACATATTCTTTTACATATTTTTGGTAAAAAAAAATCGCAATAAGCGATTATTGATTGGTTTGCGCAAAAGTTATAGCGTTTACAAAATAGGGGATAGTTTTATGGCATTTTTATTAATAATTTTTTTTTTTACTAGTAATGGCAGCGATCAGCGATTTTTATTGTGACTGTGACATTATGGCGGACACATCGGACATTTTTGACACATTTTTGGGACCATTGTCATTTATACAGCAATCAGTGCTATAAAAATGCACTGATTCCTGTGTAAATGACACGGGCAGTGAAGGGGTTAACCACTAGGGGGCGGGGAGGGGTTAAGTCAGTACTAGGGATGTGTTCTAACTGTAGGGGGGATGGGCTAGCTGTGACACGTCACTGATCTCTGCTCCCGATGAGTGGGAGGGCAGATCAGTGACACTGTCACTAGGCAGAACAGGGAGATGCTTGTTTACATCAGCATCTCCCCGTTCGTCCTCTCCGTGAGGCGATCGAGTCCGCGGGACCCGCGACCCGACTCACGGAGCTCCCGGCGGCATGCATGCAATGGCACGGCGGGAAATTCAAATGGGACTTACAGGTACGCCCATTTGCCCAGCCGTGCCATTCTGCCGACGTACATCGGCGTGCGCCGGTCGGGAAGTGGTTAAAGTCGTTCCTGTTGAAGACTTGCTTGTTCCTTTTGGCTCCTGATCCTGCTTGCTGTACTACTACGTTTATCTCTGGATCTCTGGCATTTGCTTGGCTGACTACCCGATCCGGTTACTGAACTCTGCTTGTTTTGACTACGCTTACTCTGTTTAACTTATTATTATTATTATTATTATTATTATTAATAAACAAGTGTGATTTAACTATACTTCTGTCTCGGTCTGATTCATGGTTCCTGATAGGTTCATACTGGCTGCGGGAATGAAATTGTGCGAGTCCAGCAGATTTCATTCCCGCATGTCAGTCCCGATTTCGGGGGGCGATTTCAGAGACATCTGTGCGTGTTGCTGCACATATGTCTATGGAAATCACACCCCAAAGTTGGCAAAAATAGTACAGAAACTACTTTTGGGAATTGGTGCGGCGTCGCACCGATTCGGACAGTGCCATTGCTGGCAATTGCTGCCAATTTGGCATGCGATTTGACATGTAAAATCACATGCCTATTCACTCCAATATGAACCAGGGCTTATTGTCAAAGCGTGACTGAACAAGGTGACATTAGAAGCTGATTGGCTACCATGCACAGCTGCACCAGACTTTGCATTCTCCAGTTTTAGTAAATCAACCCCTAAATGTCACTTTCTAAAGCAGGCCATACAAGGGTGAAATTCCAAAGGAATTTTCCTACGAAAATCGTAACTAAGAATTTTGTTTTGAATTTCGCACCATTAGTGGGCTGCAGCAACAGCCAATTTTTTTGGTGTGAGGCATGTTGGAAATTTTGGGGAAAATTAACAAATTTCTAATCAATGAAGGGAGAATTGTGCGAGAAATATAATCGAAAAAGAAATGTACGCAAGCTGTGATTTGGAAAGAAAAGAAGATTCCCGACCAGAAAAATTATTTTCTGTAGAACCATGAGGTGAAACTGAAAGCTTGGTTGGTCGAATTTCAAAATGAATGGTGGAACCATCGGCTCACAAAACGCACCAAATTTCTGATTTTCGGAAGAAATTTTTTTGGAATTCGACCATGTATGGCCTGTATTAGTCTTGACTGTAACAAAGAGAAAGAAAAGAATATATATAGAAAAGAGTATATACATTCCTATTGTAACATATGCCATTGCCTTATTTTTGAGTCCACTAATTTTCACAGCCATTGGTTCCTTTCACAGTGATCTACTGACAATGCTGATATTTTATCTCCAATAGTTCAAACTAAATTTATTGGAGTATTTACATAAGATTTACATATAATATATGACCCTTGTTCTTTTGTTATGGACTGCTGATATTGCTTTTTTCACTAATCCATTATGAAAACACATCTGTTTAGCACAGGATACCAGGACACCTTATCATAGGAAGTACATTATCCTTTGCATAAGGTTAGAAATATTTCTTGCAGGATACTAATAGGAAGTGAATGACATTCCTGACAATCTTAACCTAAGGAAAAGAAAAATGTTGTGAAAAAAAAATACAAAAACAATATTCATTTGACATTTCCCCTTTGTTTCCAGACACAGCTTAGTGTTGAAGCCCTGTGCTGTCGGCCTGCCTGTCTATTTTGGCAGTGTTCACGCTGGCTGGTGTTTGTCTATTGTTATTCAGTGACGCAAAAGCAGCGATCGAATGAAACCAGAAGACAGGAGGAGAGGAATACTGGCATACAAAATCACAAGAGGGAAGGAGACAGAAGATAAGGGAAATATACAGTCTGCAATCAACATTCTTGTGTTAGAAAATACTGTATGTCTCTGCTGGTAATTAAAGGAAATCTTTAGCCTTTTTAATTTTTTTCTACAGTTAGCAAGTGAACATGATTTGTTTGGTGTCAATAATTATATCTATTGGTCTAAATGTATTCAATAAAAGCAAACAAGAAGCAAAGAGTGAAAATTAGTGTTGATAACAACCAATTACAATCCACCCTGTACTGTATTGGTTGTAAAGTGATTTTTCTCATTTGTTTAATGAGTAAAACAGAATATGTAGAAGGGAAAACATTTGTAGCATCCCAATAAATACAGATAGGCTTTTTGGGGGGGATTTTAAAGGTGCCAGCAGACATCGAAGACAAGAATATAAATATAAAAATTATTTTATTTTAATAATACACAAATGAGCTATTTAAAAGTTTGTTAATATACAAACATGGACATCAAATACAAGTATGTCTTATGGTGTGCCGTCCAGGAGGAAGTAGTCTTGTCATTTAGGAGGTGACAATTGAAAGGTTATCCCAACATGTTTCACCACTGTGGGCTTCCTCAGGGAATATAATTGTGATAAGAAGTATATCACTGACTCCCCTTTTTGTCGCCTCCAACCCAGGAGCCAATGATGGTGTAATGGACACCAGGGGGCGCACACAGCAGGCACAAAGGGCCAAATAGATCAAAAGCACAAGTTGTTGATATACAAGCAAGACAAGGGTGCCGTGATGGAGTATTAACACTGGTTGTCAGAAGAGAGACAAGCAGTGAGAAGCTTGCATGAAGTTACAGCAGGATATAGTCACCCTTGAAGTACGTTTGCTATGTCCTGAGGATTGGTCAGGTTTTCTTTTGTGTGGGGGTGGAATAAGTGAGTTATTTTAGATTTGGTCCTTTTGCCTTTGAGGCATTGTGCTAGTTTTTTCCCTGCTTTGTTAGATGTAGAATAAAAGGTGGCTTTCATTTTACGCTGTACATGTTTGAATGAATGGAGGAGTAACGACCTCAGTTCCTGTCTCAGTAGCATCAACCGAGCCATTTGTTTTGGTTGTGGGTTGGCCTTGTGTTGGGTCTCAATACTAGCAATTTGTGAAGTTAAGGTTATCAATGCACTGCGTCCTCTTCTTGTTACATAGGGAACTCAATTTCAATATAATACCACAAATAACAGCTTTGTGCATGTTCCACACCACGACAGGGTCATCCACTGAGCCACTATTGAGGTGGAAGTATTCTTTTAGGTGGTCATTCATTTTCTGAGAGTAGTTTGGGTGTTGTATTATGTAATTGTTGGTATGCCAGAGAAATGTATTCCGCTGGTGCTTAGTGTCTTTTATGGAAATTGTGACTGGAGCGTGGTCCATGGTGTGGATTACAGATGCGCAAATTTTTTTGTAAAAGCCACTTATCTGTGAGGAACATGTCTATTCTTGAGTATGATTTATGATGTGGGGAGAGGTAAGTGTAGTCCTTTTCAGAACCATGATGACATCTCCAGACATCAAATATATCTTGTGATGTGAGGAATTGCTTTAGTGGGGACTCTCTTCACTTTGCTGCTGATGTGGTATCCTTATGTATATCTGCTACCAGGTTAAAGTCTCCGCAAATGAGCAGATGTCCCTGTCGGACTGCTTGGGCTTTCCAGAGGAAACTCATCTGGTGGGTGTTAGGGGCATATACATTTAGCAGTGTGTATTTGATTTTGTTGAGGGTACATACGAAAATTAAGAAGCGACCATTGGGGTCTGATCATTCTTAAAGCAGGTGGAAGTCTACAGTATTCTTTATTGTTATTAAGACTCCTTTTTTTTTGGAGGTGTAAGTAGCATTGTAGATGTGGTGGTAACGGTTGTTGGAGCAAAGGGTTACTGATGTGGGTAGTAAGTGTGTCTCTTGGACACATATGATGTCACTTTTGAGCTTTTCAGCTGTGTGCCATAAGGACTGCCTTTTAGCTGGATGGTTTAATCCCTTGGCTTTGAGTGATAGAATGGTAATCGGCATGACTGGCAATCAGTTATGTAGGTGTTGAAGAGAGGGTTGGTAAACACTATTGCCGTGTACACACAATCGGATTTTCCCACGGGAAATGTTGGATGTCAGGCTGTTGGCGGAAAATCCGACCGTGTGTATGCTCCATCGGACATTTGTTGTCGGACTTTCTGCCAACAATTGTTGACTAGTATGTCCTCAAATTTTCCGCCAACAAATGTGTGTTATCGGACTTTCCGATCGTGTGTACACAAGTCCGTCGGACAAAAGTCCAAAGTACATACACGCATTCTCGGAATCAAGGACGAGCAAGAAGTGCTCGGTCTTGTAAAACTAGCGTTCGTAATAGAGATATCACATTCGCGATACGGCAAATTATGAAATCTCTCAATGTAGAGCATTCTCTTCTTCTTTATAATTCACATTCTGACAAACGTATTTTTTTTTTTTTTCTAGTGATCTCCAGAATAATGTTTTTTTCAGTTTTTTTTCTACTGACCTCCAGAATATATATTTTTTTTTCTACTGATCTCCAGAATAATTTTTTTTTTCTAGTGATCTCCAGAATAATTTTTTTTTAGTTTTGTGTGTCAACTTACCACAACACAATTATTACCTTGTATTTTTTAACCTCAAAGATACAACTATGTTGGTGTCCCTTGTTAATTTGACATTGTATTTTTTAAATGTACCTGCCTACTCACAAACAAACTGTCCTTTTTGAAGTAAAACACATAGCCGAGTATTTGTCCAAACAAAATTTTCTAATTTAATAGGGAGCACAAGGTCATATCAAAATAAAGAGGAAGTCAACGATGGAGAAACAGTTGGAATTGGTGAAGCCTTTGTACCTCAGGGCAGACATCAATTATTTGACTGTCCAAATTGGTAACCTGAGGAGTCCATTTAATTTAATAGGGAGCACAATATGGTCCAGGACTCCGAGGGATTGGGAGCAGCAGCAGATGACATCCCGAGGCTGTGGCCTTCCAACAGCCTGCGTTTTTTGCCAGATCACACCGAATCCAGGGCATCACTCTCAGCACTTCCTTCTAGACTTCCTTCCATGCTGCTGTGGTGGGTGGGGTGGCTGTGTTGTTGGTGGAGGTGGTGGAGGAGCATGGTCCAACTCACAGAGGTGTGTTTGATGGGTGAGTTTGCCCCTCGTCCCCTTGTTTAGGACCTGAAGAATTAGTTCCTCGCATATAGTGCCCTGGGCCTCCTCCATCTGTTTTAATTTATTGGCTGTGACACATCCAAACACCTCCTGCCCATCAGGGGCCGTGCTAATTGCCGCTGTAGCATGTTGAAGAAAAGCAGCCAAGGCCTCCTCCAGGTTCCTTGACTTCCTGGTCCTTGTGGTTGGAGGGCGGAGGGGAGGAACCTGCGATTCTGTCAGGCTGCTTGCCACGGCCTCCTCTTGGCTGAGGCTGAGACTTTCCTGTGTATGAAAATGGTACATACTTTTTAGGTTTTTGGTCATCAATCACACACAATTTTGAGCTCATGACTTGTGCAAATTGAATGTTAACAAATAGAAAAGACTATCATTCTGACCCCAGCATTTTTCATTCTTGTCCCAATCATTTTTGGCTACTAATGTCTATTGATATGTAAACCACTTTGTTAAATCAGAAATTTGTGATTATAACATCTAGTTAACATCTAGTTAACATCATTCAATTTTTGACAAGAAATATGTTCAACGATGCTATACCTGGGTCAAGCTGGGCTCCTCCACATCTTCTTCCTGGGTTGAAGGCCCAGGTTGGACCTCAGGAGCCTCAGCTGATGAAGGAAGTGTTGAGAGCGATATTAGAAAGTGGTTGGGACTGTATATCCCGTGGGACTTTAAATGAAACCATGACCTGATGTGGTCATGCGTTTCCATCCCAGTACTAGTCTAAGAGAAAAGGGTGGGACTTTAAATGAATTGCGTGAATGCTCAGAAACAAAATCAATGAACAACTAGGAAAATGTATTCAATTCATAAAAATATAACATGCATAAAATAAATATATATCAATCATAAATGGAAAGAAATATTAGCAATAATAGCAGCAATTATACATGATTATATGAATGCAAAAATTCTCCATGGTACATCAATTGGATATTATTAACACAACCATATAATAAAGAATGTACACCAAAGGCCTCCAAAAGGTTCAGAATAAAGATTAGAGATGCATGACGCTGGTAAAAACGCGACCGTGGTAGCTCTACGCGTTTCGTGGCTGTTGTGCCACTCGTCAGGAGCAAGCGCGTATCTTATCTAGGATAGGAAATAGAAAATTGGTCTGGTAAATGTGTACATGAAACAGAGGTGGGGTGATAAAGAAGCCCCACACAAAGTACATGCTTACGCATTCTGGTTTGTAGAGTGATGGCAAAAAGCCGTACATCGCCCGACCATCGGAGGCGCCACCCCCCGGGAGCTGAGATGGACGGATCGACGGGGGGCAGCCCACAAGGCGCCATCCAGGGCAGGCATGATCCCCCGAGGCAGAACCTATTAGAATTACTTGAATTATTTGATTAGCCATTTTTATTTGGGATTATAATCATTTGAAATTTATCTTAGATACCAGTTATGTCTATGGTTTGTCTGTTTCGGTGGTGGCTCTTTTGGCCCAATGCACCGCCGACTGTTTCCGGATTTCCCCCTTCCGGGAGCTGCGACGTGCCTGTCGGCTCCTCCCCCCTCCCCCTCCCGGGGGGGTGGATCTGCCGCCACTGCACGTCGGCGTCACGCACTCCCCATCTGACGTGCGCGTCCTTAGGATGCTTACATGCCAGATTGGATGGTGTTCATCACGCACATCACGGGGATGAGGCACTGACATCGGCGGGTCGGGCGGTCAGTACCCGATCCGCGTTGCCGTCCGCCCCTCTCCTGGATTTGCGGCGTGACGTTGGTGGGTGGTCCCCGTGGTGGCGCCTATATGGGCGTAGCCTCGGCGGCGCTGGCTCTCGAGGCTTTCATCTCACTGGATGTCACGTTCGTTTGGGGATTGCTACTGCTTTCTTCCCTTCACACTGCTCCACTCTGCACGCCAGGTATCCTTTTTTCCGTCATGTCCTTTCATGCTTTGTCCATTCCTCCTTCTCTATATCTTCACTTTGGGTATTTGGTCTTTCCCCTTTTCCATCCTCAGCCCTTTTTTTCAGGTGTCTCAATCTAGATTTCTCTTTAACCCCCACATGGGTTCAACTTCTTTCTGGGGCAGTATCACTCCTACATTCCCACTTTCACACTGCTCTCTATTCCTTGGTAGTCTTGCAATTTCTTCTTTAAACTTTCACCTTTCACCGCAGGTTCTGCCTCGGGGGATCATGCCTGCCCTGGATGGCGCCTTGTGGGCTGCCCCCCGTCGATCCGTCCATCTCAGCTCCCGGGGGGTGGCGCCTCCGATGGTCGGGCGATGTACGGCTTTTTGCCATCACTCTACAAACCAGAATGCGTAAGCATGTACTTTGTGTGGGGCTTCTTTATCACCCCACCTCTGTTTCATGTACACATTTACCAGACCAATTTTCTATTTCCTATCCTAGATAAGATACGCGCTTGCTCCTGACGAGTGGCACAACAGCCACGAAACGCGTAGAGCTACCACGGTCGCGTTTTTACCAGCGTCATGCATCTTTAATCTTTATTCTGAACCTTTTGGAGGCCTTTGGTGTACATTCTTTATTATATGGTTGTGTTAATAATATCCAATTGATGTACCATGGAGAATTTTTGCATTCATATAATCATGTATAATTGCTGCTATTATTGCTAATATTTCTTTCCATTTATGATTGATATATATTTATTTTATGCATGTTATATATTTTTATGAATTGAATAAATTTTCCTAGTTGTTCATTGATTTTGTTTCTGAGCATTCACGCAATTCATTTAAAGTCCCACCCTTTTCTCTTAGACTAGTACTGGGATGGAAACGCATGACCACATCAGGTCATGGTTTCATTTAAAGTCCCACGGGATATACAGTCCCAACCACTTTCTAATATTAATGTATAGGGATGGAAATGCGTGAAAGACATGCTCTGACTTTTAACCTCATCACATTTGTTTTGCAAATCTGTGATGTAGTACATACATTTCTCCAATTTTTGTCTCCTTCTATTTAATTGTTCTATCCTATTATTTGATTAGCCATTTTTATTTGGGATTATAATCATTTGAAATTTATCTTAGATACCAGTTATGTCTATGGTTTGTCTGTTTCGGTGGTGGCTCTTTTGGCCCAATGCACCGCCGACTGTTTCCGGATTTCCCCCTTCCGAGAGCTGCGACGTGCCTGTCGGCTCCTCCCCCCTCCCCCTCCCGGGGGGGTGGATCTGCCACCACTGCACGTCGGCGTCACGCACTCCCCATCTGACGTGCGCGTCCTTAGGACGCTTACACGCCAGATTGGATGGTGTTCATCACGCACATCACAGGGATGAGGCACTGACATCGGCGGGTCGGGCGGTCAGTACCCGATCCGCGTTGCCGTCCGCCCCTCTCCTGGATTTGCGGCGTGACGTTGGTGGGCGGTCCCCGTGGTGGCGCCTATATGGGCGTAGCTTCGGCGGCGCTGGCTCTCGAGGCTTTCATCTCACTGGATGTCACGTTCGTTTGGGGATTGCTACTGCTTTCTTCCCTTCACACTGCTCCACTCTGCACGCCAGGTATCCTTTTTTCCGTCATGTCCTTTCATGCTTTGTCCATTCCTCCTTCTCTATATCTTCACTTTGGGTATTTGGTCTTTCCCCTTTTCCATCCTCAGCCCTTTTTTTCAGGTGTCTCAATCTAGATTTCTCTTTAACCCCCACATGGGTTCAACTTCTTTCTGGGGCAGTATCACTCCTACATTCCCACTTTCACACTGCTCTCTATTCCTTGGTAGTCTTGCAATTTCTTCTTTAAACTTTCACCTTTCACCGCAGGTTCTGCCTCGGGGGATCATGCCTGCCCTGGATGGCGCCTTGTGGGCTGCCCCCCGTCGATCCGTCCATCTCAGCTCCCGGGGGGTGGCGCCTCCGATGGTCGGGCGATGTACGGCTTTTTGCCATCACTCTACAAACCAGAATGCGTAAGCATGTACTTTGTGTGGGGCTTCTTTATCACCCCACCTCTGTTTCATGTACACATTTACCAGACCAATTTTCTATTTCCTATCCTAGATAAGATACGCGCTTGCTCCTGACGAGTGGCACAACAGCCACGAAACGCGTAGAGCTACCACGGTCGCGTTTTTACCAGCGTCATGCATCTCTAATCTTTATTCTGAACCTTTTGGAGGCCTTTGGTGTACATTCTTTATTATATGGTTGTGTTAATAATATCCAATTGATGTACCATGGAGAATTTTTGCATTCATATAATCATGTATAATTGCTGCTATTATTGCTAATATTTCTTTCCATTTATGATTGATATATATTTATTTTATGCATGTTATATTTTTATGAATTGAATAAATTTTCCTAGTTGTTCATTGATTTTGTTTCTGAGCATTCACGCAATTCATTTAAAGTCCCACCCTTTTCTCTTAGTGTTGAGAGCGATTGCCTGGGTTCTGGTCGGACAAAAAATGCAGGTTGTAGTACCACAGCCTGCGGACATATATGTCATCTGTTGCTGCTCTGGATCTCTGGGAATCCTAGACTTCCTTGTGCTCCCTATTATATGTGCTCCTCAGGCTACCAATTTTGAGCTTTCAAATAGTTGATGTCTGCCATGGGATACACAGGCTTCACTAATTCCAACAATTTCTCCATCGCTGCCTTCCTCTTTATCTTGTTTGAATAGTCCTTGCATTTTACTTGCCAGAGACATGGCAGCTCCCGGTATTTTTCAATAAAGTCAGGCAGGAAATCTGTCGCCGTTAATTTATCAACCATTTTATCTGCAAGACACAATACAAGACAAACCCTAATGTCAGGCTAAACTCTCATAATCTTGTCCCAATATAGGCCTCAAACTATAAGTAGTATAGGCCACTAACTACCGATGCCCCAATTTACAGTTGTACCTTCGTTTGAATGATCGGCGATAACGATCCTCCGTCCTCCACTCACGGATCGTACGTACATCTGTTACATCGCCCACGTGTTATGCTTTATATACACTGCGCATGTGTGAAACTCTGCCCCGTCCTTCTTTCTAGTGTATTCCCCGCCTCTTCTCTTTCCGGGCAGTGGGAGAGCACATGGCGGAGCAACAGCAGGTGTGTGCTGTTATCAGCAATGACGAAAGCCTGGAGCAAGGCAGTTTCAGATCCAGGAGGAGATATAAGGCCTCAAATATGTCCTTTGAAGAGATGGTGAGGATGGTGGACATCTTAAAGAGGACAGACTATGATGGGAATCATGGGCCGTACAGAAAACCAAATGTCAGAAGGGCCAAGATCATGGCTAAAGTTGTCAGAAGTCTGCACAGGAATTTTGGAGTACGACGATCCAAGGATCAATTGAGGAAATGCTGGTCATACCTGAAATTGAGGGAGCAAGATCAGTATAGAAAGATCAGGAAAGTGCTGCAAAAAAGTAAGTATTTGTCGCGTGTTCCTATTATTTTTAGTACTTTCGTGCTGGTTTAGGTGCTTTTCTTTACTGTTGTACAGTTTAAAATGCCAAGTTTGAGGTTCATGGACACAGGAATTGTTTGTATTAAACATCGTTCGTTCGACCACCAATACGTCGTTTTTGGCAGATGCAGGTTAACTACATTTCTTCATGCTTATTTTGATTAAAATAAGTTTATTACATTGTTGTCTAGATGTGTTTGATACTATAATGAAATGACAACTTTATTCAGTGTCAGGAGAGGACACTCAGCAGCTGTTTACACATCTGGACACAGGAGCACTAGTGTGGGACACCATAACACCCTTGTTATGGTATCTCACGCAGATGCTTCAGTGGTTACTAGGGTTCTCTCCGTGTGTGAAACTTGCACAAAATAGGTAAGTATTCCAGCTTTTGAAAGGGAAAAAATCATATATTCAGCTTGTAACTCTGCCAAAACAGAAAATTGGAAGACACTTTCAAGCAATGTTTCATATTACTATTTCTAGCCTAACATATCTGTCTGCTAAGTATACCTTTTTTTCACATAGGGGAGAAAAGAATAGGGACATCTGAGGACACCAGTAACCCCACACCGAATGAAGAAAGGCAACTCTCCACACACCCTGAAGATGTGGATGCAGATGTTCAGGAAGTGCTGGGTGAAGTGGTAGAAATGGTGTCGACAGGTCAGTGTCTGAGACCACAGCATCAGGTAATAGATGGATGCCTGCATATTTATAATACATGGTGTGTTTTTTTATTTTTAGGTGATGTGGATGTTGTGGAAGAAGAAACTCACTTCAGCGGTGCAAGTGCACAAATCCTGATCAGTGAGATCATGGTGTGCAATCGTG
This sequence comes from Aquarana catesbeiana, assembly GCF_042186555.1. Lineage (NCBI taxonomy): Eukaryota > Metazoa > Chordata > Amphibia > Anura > Ranidae > Aquarana > Aquarana catesbeiana. The sequence continues at coordinate 273,448,178 of NC_133330.1, read as the reverse complement.
ATTTGGAAAAGATGAAACAAAACATCCATGGTGTTCAAAAAAGACTGAGCAACATCATAGATATTTTAGGCAAAATCTAAACCAAAATGTTTTTTAAAGTTGTCGAAGATGAAAAGATGAAACAAAACATCCATGGTGTTCAAAAAAGACTGAGCAGCATCATAGATATTTTAGGCAAAATCTAAACCAAAATTTTTTTTAAAGTTTGCAAAGCCAAATTTTGAAGATGCACACAGTGTGTCAACATGTGCTACCTCCCATCATGGGATATCAATGTACGCGTTTTGTGGGTGCAACCACTTCCTCCAAACTAAAGTAGGTGAGAGGAAGGGGTTGCACCCCGGAAACACGTCCATTGATTCCCTATGATGGGAGCTAGCACATGTTGACACACTGGGGCTTATTTCAAAAAGGCAAAACCACTTCACACTACAAGTGCAATGCAAGTGCACTTGTAGGGCAAAGTGGATTGTCCTTTCTGAAATAACCCCCAGTGTGTCAACATGTGCTAGCTCCCATCTTGGGTGATCAATGGCCGTGCAACCCCTTCCTCTCACCTACTTTAGTTTGGAGGAAGGGGTTGCACCCACAAAACGCATACATTGATATCCCATGATGGGAGATAGCACATGTTGACACACTGTGTGTTTTGTGGCTTTAGCAAAATAGATGTAGGGAAAAGACACACATTTTAGGCATGGGATCAAGAGGGAAATCCAAATTTTGAGTCCCAATTTGTGTGCATCTTCAAAATTTGGCTTTTAGAGGGGTGAGAGCACCCCATCTGATGAAGGCAAGATCAATACAGTTTTGACATACTAATGTCTCATATGGCCTTCACTTTAGCAAAGCCGAACCTTGTAAATTCCTGAGTTGGGGATGTGTATGTTATGTTTTTAAACATGCCTGTTTAGCCCCAAAAAAGTCAAATATATATGTTATACACCAAGATGTTGGTTTGTTCCAAAACCGTTTATAACGCACATGTGAATGTGCTTGGAGTAAAATGTTTTATATTCAGCAATGTGTGGCTTCTTATTTCAATGCTCAATACCAGTTTATTTGTTAAGTTGGTGTAGTTACAGTGACAATGGGGGTTATTTACTAAAGGCAAATCCACTTTGCACTACAAGTGCACTTTCAAGTGCACTTGCAGTGCAAAGTGGATTTGCCTTTAGTAAATAACCCCCACTGTGCTGTAAAATGTGCCAAAATCAGGCCATTTTAGGGACTCCAAGTAATTAATTCATGGAGTTGAAAAGGATGAATATTTTTATCATTAATGCATTACATACATTAACAACAATAACATTGTGTCTGTGTAGCAGACCCACAGCACAACATAATAATAAGCTGAAGAAGAGATTGTCATCTCATGTATCAAATAAGTTACGTTTGCACTATTGAAGAAAATGTCCAAAATTGAAAGGCCATTTGAGAACCTAGGAGACAGCTAAGAAACACAAACAGTAATTTAAATAAAATATGAGTTTAGTTTTTCCAAAAAAATTTATTGCACATCGGCAAGATTTTGTTGTAAAGCAATTGCCCCCCTACCCACAAAGTAATCTACATATTTTTGCCTGACTTCGCGGGCGCTTTGGGGGGGCAAGCCAGGATGGCCACTTTCGAGCGCCGTCATTGCTGTGGGTTCTGATGAAAAGTCGGCCTCAGTCGCAACTGAGGCAGATAGCTGGCTGCATTCTTTCGAAGGTAGTTGTGCAGAACGCAGCAACTCAACACAACGTGGTTACGTTTATGTTCGGCCAGGTTGATGGATGTATGGAAGATCCTGAACCGGCTGGCCATTATGCCAAAGGCATTCTCCATCACTCTTCTGGCACATGCCAGCAGGTAATTAAAGACCCTCTGCTCTGGGGTCATGTTGCTCAGAGCAAAGGCCTCATCTGTGACAAACACGAAATTAAGGCCCTCAACATTCTCCTCCGGAGGTGGCAACCCCAAGGTACCATTTTGTAGACTCCATAAAACTCCGTCTGGGCGATCACTCCTCCCTCAGAGTTTTGGCCGTTCTTCCCAACGTCCAGGTAGATGAATTCATAATTGTCCGTCACCACTACCAACATCACTATACTACTAAACTCCTTGCAAATATAGTAGTAGTACGACCCCGAGTTGGGTGGTGGGATGATCCTTATATGCTTCCCATTGATAGCACCACCACAATTGGGAAAGTCCCACTTGTGGAGAAACTGGGAAGCCACAGTCTGCCATTCCTGTGGGTTGGAAGGAAACTGTGGCGTCAAACAAGAAAAAAATAATTAGTACTTTTGCACATAACATTGCAAGCAGATTAGGCACAAACATTCTTGGTCAACATAAGTATAACATTTATTGAAATGAGTATTTAAAGACAAAAGTATAAGGTCAACTTATCAGATTCCTCACCCCCTCTGGTGGCCTATTGGAAACATTTTATGGTGGGGGGATGGGTAGATGTTTTGGACAGGTAACCCTCTCCACTTCATTGAGAGCTGAATGCATAAATAATTTGCGTTACTTTGGCCAGCCCCTCCTTACTTACACTATTGGCAGCCCACTGGACAGGTAAGAGGTGTCATGATCCAAAAATATGAATACACACTGTCCAAATTGAAGCACATTTTTACATTCTGCAATTACCTATCAAGATAATAGGATAACAAAACTTTAAACGGTACCGTTTGGAAGTATTCAGGCAGTCACTTGCACTACATGCTTTGGTTAATTCATCCATAAATATAACCACAAAAGAGGTAGGTATAGTGTGTATGGGTTTGGCAAAGTAAGCAGATAGAGTATTGGTATCGGTTGACTTAGCGGTTGGGGGGAGGGAGGGTTCCAAATGAGTTTGGGCCCCCAAAAAAAATCTCTTGCACTCTGCCTGAATTTAAGGACAGCAATAACATTTGGACACATTTTAGGAGGTGTTTAGGGTAAGCACTACAATGGAGCGGACAAAATACATTGTTACATTACTAGGCTAGGTGTGTATGGGCCCAGGATAGCATGCTGGGGAGGTTAGTGAAGGCAAATATGCATGAAGGACAAAAAAGGATCATTAAAAGCTTACAGCATGCATGAGGACAAAGAGGACATTCACAGCATATAACAATATTGGTAATTATGGAATGAAGAAATGAATACAATACATTAGCAAACATTAAATACATAGAATGTGATGTTAAAGGATAAAACTTACCCAAATATAGTCCTTCTGCAGGACTTGTATGATGACAGAACAGGTCTCTGGAACAATGATTCCCAGAGAGCCTGGGGGGAGATCCCAGTCGTGAACTTGAGGTCCTGGAGACGTACCCTCGTCGCCAAGTACCGCAAGGTGGCGACGAGCCTTTGCTCGGGAGAGGTGGCTTCCCGCATGCATGTGTCCTGCTTCGTAATATAAGGGGACAGCAAAGCCAATACATGGTGAAAGACAGGGTCCGTCATCCGGAGATAATATCAGGATCATCAGGATTATTCTCCTGGAGCTCCCACAGCAAAGGCATATGACAGAATTGGTCACGAGTAAGCAACCAATTCTTGGTCCAAGAACTCCTCCACCCCCTGTTCATGGACTGGACTTGGGTCAAAGCAATAACTCCAAGCCCAACAACAGCACGATCTTTCCGAAGAGAAAGCAACATGGCTATTAAACGAACAGCTGCTCAGAACAAACTGACAGAATGCACTGAAAATCAGAAAGGACCTGACAAGCGCGACCGGACAAGCATGCACTGAAAATCAGAAGCGAACTATAAATAGAACGCACTGAAAAACAGAAACGACCTGACAAGCACGCACTGAAAAACATATACGAACCGACAAGCACAACCTGAAAAGCAGAAACAAACTGAAAAGCATGAGGCTGAAACGCGCGAATCATCACTCACCAAACTTCTACTAACACGAGATAAACACGAGATTAGCAGAAGGAGCCCAAAGGGTGGCGCACAACTATTGAATTTCCTTTTTATCGGCTCGTCGTACGTCTTGTACGTCACTACCTTCGTAATTGTTGGGCAACATTTGTGTGACCGTGTGTATGCAAGACAAGTTGGAGCCAACACCCTTTGAACAAAATTCCACGGTTATGTTGTCGGAAAGTCTGATTGTGTGTACGAGGCTTTACAGTTAGTTGTTATGAGGCGTGCGATGGGGTGAGCTGACTTTACCAGAAGTTGTAAATACACTGGAGGGTATATGCCGTGGCACTGTCAGCTTGGTTCTAGAGCTGCGAGAAAAAGCAATGAGTCAGTTTATCTATGTTAACAGGTATAACTCTTGGGACTTTTCTGTTAGGTATTATTAACTCAGTGAAGGTTTTGAGGCAACGTAAGTAAGATAAGCTGGAATCAGCTAGGCCACTGTAGGGGGAAACAGTTAGTAACTAAGAAGAATTGTGTAATGAACAGTATGCAGTGAGGGAGAAAACGTTGTTGAGGTTGTGGGCCCGTCCGGGTCAGGTGTCAGTCTGTAGTTGGTAGCTTTTTGTCTCCTGGCTGTGGCGTGATTGTGAAGATCTACGTTGCTCTAAGATGATACCCCAGTCGTACAGAAGATGCATGCCTTTCTGGAGATCGCTGACGGCATGAGTAGTTCCATTCTCGGTAATGAGGAGCATCGCAGGGTACCTCCACTTATACAAGATTTTATGATTGTGGAGGCCTTTGGTGATAGGGTCTAGGAAATTCCTTCTGAGTTGTAGCATATATTTGGAGAGGTCTGGGAAGAACTGGACTCCATCGTATGGTCGTGGATTTGAACCTGGCTTCTGACATTCATTTTTCTTTGAAGTGAAAGAAATGCACCCGCATGAGCACGTCTCTTAGTACAGAGGCTGCTAGGTGAGGAGGCTATTCTGTGGATCCTGTCAATAATGATATCTCTGGGAGATGCATCAGGTAAGATGGTGTGTATGAGGTCTTTGGCGTACTTACAGTGCCTTGCAAAAGTATTCACCCCCTTGGCATTTTTCGTGTTTTGTTGCCTCACAACCTGGAATTAACATGGATTGTTTGATGATTTGCATCATTTAATTTACAGAACATGCCCACAACTTTGAAGATGTTTTTTTATTGTGAAGCAAACAACAAATAGGACAAAATAACAGAAAAAGTCAATGTGCATAACTATTCACCCACTAAAGTCAATACTTTGTAAAGCCACCTTTTGCGGCTATCACAGCTCCAAGTCGCTTTAGATAAGTCTCTATGAGCTTGCCACATCTTACCGCTGGGATTTTTGCCCATTCCTCCTAGCATAACTGCTCCAGCTCCTTCAAGTTTGATGGTTTGCGCTTGTGAACAGCAATCTTTAAGTCTGACCACAGATTTTCTATTGGATTGAGGTCTGGGCTTTGACTAGGCCATTCCAACATATTTACATGCTTCCCCTTAAACCACTCAAGTGTTGCTTTAGCGGTGTGTTTGGGATCATTGACCTGCTGGAAGGTGAACCTCCGTCCTAGCCTCAAATCACACACAGAGTGGTACATGTTTTGCTCAAGAATATCCCTGTATTTAGCATATTCAACTCTGATCAGTTTCCCAGTCTCCCCAGTCCCGACTGCTGAAAAAAATCCCCACAGAATGATGCTGCCACCACTGTGGGGATGGTGTTCTTTGGGTGATGTGATGTGTTGGGTTTGCGCCAGACATAGCGTTTTCTTTGATGGCCAAAAAGTTACATTTTAGTCTCATCAGACCTTCCTCCATACATTTTGGGAGTCTCCCACATGTCTTTTCGCAAACTCAAAACGTGCCATTTTGTTTTTTGCTGAAAGTAATGTCTTTCTTGTGGCCACTCTGCCATAAAATAAAACAAATTTCTATCAGCGCAAATATTAATAACCTTAATCATTATGTAGTGTTATAAATAATAGGTGATATAACAAAATCCCACAAAAAAACAAAAAACAAAAAATTTAAAATGCCCCCCCACCTGGCTGCTGCACACACAGAAAATGCGCAAATGATAATAACCTTAATCACTATGTAGTGATATGTGTAGTAGGTGATGTGACAAAATCCCACCACAAACCAAAAATTGAAAAATACCCCCCACCTGGCTGCTGCACACACAGAAAATGTGTTCACTTCACATATAGAATATACATAACGAAACAGTGTTGCGCTTCCTAAATAACTACCAATAAATACTTAAAGAGAATAGATGATTAACTTGCAATAAGGCAAGATACTGAGTGCAGAATCAAATATTCGTGTTCCCTGACTGGGAATGATGAACAATACACAATAATGAAATATACGCGTTCCCTATATGGGAATAATGAACAATAAACAATAAAGATAGTCCACACACTCAACAAAAAGAAAAAGAATTGAATAAAAATAAGAGTCCAAATGCACAAAAATAATCCTCAGAGTCTTCTGCACAAAAACGCACAACACACCACTAGTGAATAAACGTTGAAAATGCAAGCGCTCTCCTCCACCTAAATATCCTAGCCGCTCACCTCACGTTCTAACCCCGTTTCACCAGAAGGTCAAAAAAAGCAGGTTCCCTCTCAGGGATATAAACGAATCAGCTGGTCATGGAGCTCCTATTCCGTCCGTGCTACCTCCGGCTGATTAGATGGATACCAGCCAGTACAAATTCCCTCAATGGGGTGCACATAGGAACAGAAAAGGCAAAATCTAGTGCCCTCTGTATATCAAAACGGTTTGTTTCCTCATAAATTCATTAAAATGTTACTCACAAACGCAGCACTTGAGCAGTGTGGGCTCAGGATGCATAGAAACGACAAGATGCTCGCGGGATGATGTTGCCACTGTGACTTCATCCCCCTATACGTGTTACGTCAAATGGGCTACTACACCACCGTGACTTCTTCAGTAAGGGTTCCCTTAATTTACCATTGTTCTGCATTCTGTCGTGCCTGTTTCAATGGTAGTGACTCTATGACCCATAGATCGCATGTCTGTGGAGATTTTGTGGAACAGGGATGAGAGGTCTGTCATCAGCGATGACTGCAATGACATAAGCATATCTTTTAAGGTGGTGTCCATTACTGGCTGCCCTGTGGTGGGGAAGGATGCCATAGAGGTATGTAAGGCCTGGTTGGACTGTAGCGGATTAAAGGCCTGGGCCTCGATTAGGGCCTGATGCGGCCGCGGAACATGCTTGTGAGAGCATCTGCACCCGGGTCCTGTATGGGGGATATAGGTAGAGCTGAGATGCCCATTTCCCCCTGGATGTCATCAGGGAGGTCTGTGTATATCTCTCGCGGCGTGGCCAGACCGCCGCCGTCATCTTGGTGAGCACTGACCTTGGCCTCCAGAGGGAATATGAATGTTGTCAGCTTCTTGGGTTTGTAATCACCCATCCGTTTAAGGGACATTGTAAGCGAAGATGTGCTGCTACCCTGGACGTGAAGATGGCGATGGATTGCTGCTTCTAGTGGGCCTCAGTCGCTCCGGTGTTCTCCCTCACTGACGAGCTGTGGAGCTAAGCATCTTTCTTCAGCGCCGGCTAGCAAGCTGGGGCACCTGCTAGCAGTTTCTGCTACTTGATCAGATGCAGAATCCTCCCTAAGAAGGTCATTGTCAACTTGGTCCGATTTTCAGCCCTAGCAGGAATGGCAACAGAGATGGTAAAATTTGACAGACAGGTCCATGCAGTCGCTCCTTCTCTGTCAGCACTGTGAACTGGAGCTACACTTGTTGTCAGGAGACTAGCTGGAAGAAAGTTGCCCCTAGGCCTAGCACAGTGGCCAATTTCCAATATGGCCACACCCGTTTGCACAGGTATGTACGCACACCTTTTGTAGGTCAACTTGAGCATGCACGTGTCTGCCTGCGCACACAAGTATGTGACACCTGTACTTTGATAAGAGGAAAGCCCTCATAGCTGACTTGCCCTTCTGAAAGTTGCCATGCTGACCAATGGCCTCAATAATCTCAGCACATGGAACAAATATGCATGTAGGCAGGTAGAGTTTTAATGCTCCCCACCCATAAGGGTTAGGGTTAATTATGTTCCTGGTTCTTTTTTTGGCAGGCTTTGTTGGGTTTGACCCAGTGGCCCTATAAAACGGATGGGCACAGACCCGCAGAGAGCTATTGACAGAGCAAGAGCTAGAGGTTACTAAATGTCTGTGGTTGCTGCTGTCACTGTTGCCCGAGTCCGTCCTGTTAGCCTGCTAATATGTAGAGACCGCAGTGTCAACTAAGGAACATCTGCCTCAGGATCCTTCTACAGCTTAGGGGATGGCTGAGACATGCACCCTGCCCAGAAGATGCAAATCCTGAATATTACCATCATGGACTCAGCCAGATATGGACTCTATCCAGTGCAGGTGTGCTGGGGCAGCCACAAGCCTGAGTTAGGGATTAGATTAGGGAAATAATGTTGCCTTTGTTTGACTGTCTTGCCAAGTTATCTTTAATAAGGCTTTTGAAACTTTGCCTGGTCTGAAGTTACTCAAGGGCTGTAATGCAACTTACTGGCACACATAGTCTACAGCTTGAGTCAAATTAGCACATTGGGGTATGAAGACATTGTGTAAGAGTTAATACAGTGTGAAGATATAAGTGGTTACCAAGGGTATTGAAGGTTTCTCTAACAGCCTGTCATAAGTGTGCACATGTGGCAGGTAGGATAGCTTCTTGCAGGAGGAGTTGTTGTTGGCACTCTCTCTATGAGCAGGTCTGTCTCCCATAGCAAAGGGAGCAGATCGGCACCACAGAGGTCCTCAGCCTGTGCACAGGTAAGAAAGATAAAGTTAAGTGAAGTGCATGCATGGAGTCAGCGCTAGGTGCATTGCAGGACTCCATACCATTACTGGGAGTAAGGTACCGGTGATACGGTGGAGAGGTGGTGCTCTAAGACCACTTTGTGTTTTATAAAGTTTAAATAGTGAGATAGGATCATGGAAGATTTAAAAAGCCTTTTACGGCAAAGTAACAGACTGACCTGATTTACTGCCACCTCTATTACTGATGCTTACTTTTACCTACTCCCCACCGCTCAGGTTGTCTGCGTTATGTAAGCTGCCAGCCAGGCTGCATCAGAGCTCATATGTATACATTTATATGTTCAGTCATATCCAACTGTCAGCAATTCTATGAGGCAACTCTCTGGGCACCATGTCTAATACGCTTGAGAGCCTTTTTGTATAGAATTTTCTTGGCAAATTTTTCCAAGACAGGTCACTAGCAAGGATGAGTCAAGGTTCAGGCCAATCTGTGGGAAACTGACACAATTATAGGAGGCTGCCTGTCCAGTCAACTGTAGCTGGGTAATTCCTTACTCCACAGCTGCTTGTAACAAAGGAGAAGGGATGATGGTGACATTTTTGACCTATTATGACCATATAGGTGGAAACACATGCAAGCACAGGGAGAACATACAAACTCTATGCAGGTCATGTCCTGACCAATTTTCAAACCATGGACACCAATGCTGCAAGGCATAAGTGCCAGCCATTACGCCACAGTGCTGCTCAAGTCACAGTTTGCAGAGCAGTGTTAAATTGGCAGCAAATTTCAATTTCCTTTTAGTCTAATGCCCCGTACACACGGTCGGATTTTCCGATGGACAATGTCCGATCGGAGCGTGTTGTCGGAAATTCCGACCGTGTGTGGGCGCCATCGGACATTTTCCATCGGATTTTCCGACACACAAAGTTGGACAGCAGGAGATAAAATTTTCCGACAACAAAATCCGATCGCGTCAATTCCGACCGTGTGTGGCCTGTTCCGACGCACAAAGTGCCACGCATGCTCAGAAGAAATTCCGACACGGGACAGCTCGTTCTGGTAAACTTAGCGTTCGCAATGGATACAGCACTTTCGTCACGCTGCAATGTAAAAAATGGTTTAATACAGCGCACTCTCTTCTTCTTTATAATGTGACAAGAATGAAGTAGTTTTGCTGCTCATATTCACACACACTTCTCACAAAGTTTTATTTGTGTTTTTTTAGTGGGATTCCCTGAATATATTGTTATTAGTTGTCACATCTGACAGTTTTATATTTTTTATGTTTTTTTTTTTTTTATTTTAAGCCTTTTTTTTTCTTTAATGTTTGGATTTTTTCCAAGGCTGATCTTTGTTCAATATTATTTTTATTTTTACTCCAGAATATTTTTGTGTGTGTTTTGTGTGTCAAGTTACCCCAACACCATTGATATCTTTTATTATTTAATCTCAAGGAGATTGTTTGTTGTTGGTGACCCTTGTTCATTTCACATTGTATATTAGAAATGTACCTGAATCCTCACAAACCAACTGTCATTTTTGAAGTAAAACACATAGAAGAGTATAATTCAAAACAAAAATCCTTTATTAAGGGATCAGAACCAAACAAAGAGGAAGGCAACACTGGATCAACAGCAGAAATTAGTGAAGCCTGGGACCCCCACGGCAGACATCAATTCTTAAACATCAAAATTGGTGGCCTGAGGAGTCCATATGTAAGGGAGGGCAGTCTGGTCCGGGATTCACAGAGACTCGGATAGCAGCAGATGACATCTGTGTCCGCAGGCTGTGGTACCACAAGAGGCTGCATCTTTTGGCCGACCAGACTGGATCCAGGGCAATCACTCTCTGGTCTTCCTTTCACACTTCCTTCCGGGCTGTGGCTGTGCAGTTGGAGATGTGGCAGGAGGAGGAGTAGGACCTGGAGGAGGAGTAGGACCTGCAGGAGGAGGAGGAGGACCATCCCAAAGCTGTGTGTGAGGTGTAATTTGGCCCCTCATACCTTTCGCCAGAGCCTCAGATATGAGGGCCTCACACATGGCTTTTTGGCCCTCCTCCATCCTCTGCATTTTATATGCTATGAATGCAGCAATGTTCTCCTGCCTGGTGTGTGGTGCTCCCAGGACCTCTGTAGCCCTACAAAAGAATCTGATAGCCGCCTCCTCTAGGGTACTCCTCCTACTGCCACTTTCAATCTGGGCTCCTCCACATGTTGCCTGGAAGACCCAGGTTGGGCGTCAGAAGCCTCAGCCGGGGGGGAAGGAAGCGTGGAAGGAAGACTGGAGAGGGATGGCCTGGGTTCAGTCTGGCCTGCCAGAAAGTGCAGCCTGTCGTAGTACAACATCCTGGGGACATAGATGTCACCTGCTGCTCCGGATCTCTGCGAATCAAGGACTTTATTGCGCTCCCTCAGATATGTGCTCCTCAGGCCACCAATGAAAATCTTTAAAAAAGTGATGTCTGCCGTGGGGATCACCTGCTTCACAATTTCACACAATTGCTCCAGTGCTGCCTTCCTCTTTGCTTGGTTCTTGTAATGGGGGTGTTTAATCTCCCACAGACAGGGCAGCTCCCTTAGCATCTCTATGAAGACTGAAATGAAGTCCTTATCTTTCAGTACCATATCCATGTTCACTGCAAGACACAACACAAGACAAAGCCTAATGTCACACAAAACTCTCCTAATCTTGTTACAATATAGGCCTCAATCTAGAAGCAGTATAGGCCCAAGTTTGTCTCTTACCTTCGTTCTTACGATCGCCGCGTCCTCCTTCCTCCGCTCACAGATCAAACGTAATACGCACGCGTGTTACGCTTTATATACACTGCGCATGCGTGTAACTCCACCCGCCCCCGACGTTCTTTCTAGTGTATTCCCCGCCCCTTTTCATTCGGCGCAGTGGGGGAAGAGCATGATGGCGGACATACAGCAGGTGCGGGCTAATTGTAGCAACGAGGAGGAGGAGGAGGAAAGGGCGGATCCAGGCATGTCCCGATCCAGAAGGAGACGTTTTAAGGCCACAAATATGTCGTTTGGGGAGATGTTGGAGATGGTCGACATCATGAGGAAGTCCGACTATGACGGAAAATATGGGCCTTACCCCAACCCGAACATCCGAAAGGCCAAGATCATGGCGAAAGTGGTCAGGAGTCTAGAGCGGAATTTCGGGGTACGAAGGTCTAAAGATCAGCTCAGGAAGCGGTGGTCGGACCTGAAGTTGAGAGAGCCAGAGCAGTACCGAAAGATCCGGAGAGTGCTGCAAAAAAGTAAGTAGTTGTGCTGTGTTCCTATTCTTTCTGTCTTTATTACGTTCGTTCTGCTCCATATGCTTTTATTAGTTGTAACGTTTCAAAAGGTCAACTTTAATGTTCATGGGCACATTATTCGTTCGTATCAAATATTTTTCTTTCGGCCTCTAGAACACCATTGTTTAGGCCATATGCATTTTCACACATTTTTGGGGGCCTACTTGGATGCCAAATATTTGTTTGTGGAGATGGGTTTGTTACTAGAATGAAATGCAAACTAGATTGTGTGTAAGGAGAGGACACTGAGCAGCTGTTTTCACATCTGGACACTGGAGCACTAGTGTGGGACACAAGAACACCAATTTTAGTAGGGGGGGCCACACAGGTGCTCCAGTGTATACTATAGGGGGGGGTTACATCTGTGAAGCTTGTACCAAACAGGTAAAGTATTGCAGCTTGACAAAGGGCAATAAAAAATATACATCTTGGAACTCTGCTAAAATAGACAATTGTACCCCACTTCCGAGCAATGTTTCCTATTTCTATAGTTCTGCCATCAAATATCTGTGTGCTAAGTATACCATTTTTGTTTTACATAGGGGATAAAAGACTCGGAGGACACCCCTCATCCCAGGAGACCAGAGACCCCCCCCCCTCTGGAAGAAGGGGAAATACCCCCAACCCAAGAAGCTGAGCAGGAGGAAGAAGAAGATGTGGTGGAGATTGGCACCACAACAGGTGAGTGTCTGCGACCACAGACTCAGGTAAAAGAGATGGCTGGTGGCAGATTTTTGAGACCTTTTTTTTTGTTCTTTATCTCTTTTTAGGTGATCGTGATCCAGAACGCTTTACATCTGAAAGTGCCCAGATACTGATCGGGGAGATCATGGGGTGTAATCTCCAATTGCAAAACATCCAGCAACAAATCAGTGATGTTATTAAAAAAAATAATAACATCATTGATGTTTTGGGGGCGAATTTAAACCCCACAAAATCACCTGTTTTATCGTACCAAAATTTTTTAAATGTTTAGAAAAGCCAAATTTGGAGGATGCACACAGTGTGCCAACATGTGCTATCTGCCATCACGGGATATCAATGGACGCGTTTTGGGGGTGCAACCCCTTCCTCAATTATAAAGTAGCGTTGAGGAAGGGCTTGCTCCCCCCAAACACGTCCCTTGATCCCCCCTGATGGCAGATAGCACATGTTGACATTCGTAAATTGGTGTGCATCTTCCAAATTTGGCTTTTCCAGGGGTGATTTCCCCCCATCTGAACGCTATATCAAACCCAGTTCCTAAATACTGATGTCTGATATAGCCTTCAGGTTTTACCTAATGTGAACTTTGTAAGTTCAAGTTTTTTGGCTTTCTTGTTGGTTTTACACAGGCCTGTTTTAACTGAAATGGATATTTCGATTTTTGATAATGCTACTTCAAACATTGTTATACAACAAACATGTTGGTTTGTTTTAAAAACCTTTGGGAAATGCACATGTGATTGTGCACGTATAAAAAAGTGCCTTACTCAAGAATGTGTGGATTATTGTCTCAACACTACAACACTTTTGGGGTGATGTAATTGCTGTTTTATGTAAAAATGGGGGTTATTTCCTAAGGGCAAATCCTCTTTGCACTACAAGTGCAGGTTCAGTGCAGTTGCAAGTGCACTTGTAGTGAAATGTGTTTTTGCATTTAGGAAGTACCAGCCAACAGTGTTTTTTATAAGGTTACCCAATCACGACATTTTCTGCACTCAACACATTTCTGTCAGGGTCAGCTAAAACAAACACAAGCAGTAAATGTCCACCAAGAATTTCTTTTGGTTGTTTTTTATTTGAAAAAGGTGTCACAGATTGTCTGGCATATTGATAGCCCCACTACCCGCAAAGAACTCCAGGTAGCGTAACCGGACATCACGGGCATTCAGGGAGGGCAAGCCAGGACGGCCACTTTCAAGCGCCGTCAGTGTTGATGGATTAGGGATTCCGGCCTCAGGCCCAACTGAGCCAGCATAGTTGGCTGAATGTTTTCTTAAAAAATTATGGAGAACACAGCAGGCAAGTATTATATGGTTCAGTTTATACTCCGCCATATGGATGGGTGTCAGAAATAATCGGAACCGGCTGGCCAGGATTCCAAATGTGTTCTCCACCACTCTTCGGGCTCTGGCCAGCCGGTAATTAAAAACCCTCTGTTCTGGGGTGAGGGTCCTCATCGGGAATGGCCGCATCAGGTGGTCCCCCAGCGCAAATGCTTCATCAGCAACAAACACAAATGGGAGACCTTCAACATTGTCCTCTGGAGGTGGCAAGTCCAAGCTGCCATTCTGGAGACGCCTGTAGAACTCCGTCTGGGCGATCACTCCACCATCGGACATCCGGCCATTCTTCCCCACGTCCACATACAAGAACTCGTAATTAACCGACACCACCGCCAAGATCACTATATTATTAAACCCCTTGTAATTATAATAGTATGACCCCGAGTTGGGTGGTGGGACGATGTGGACGTGTTTCCCATCAATTGCCCCTCCGCAGTTAGGAAAGTCCCACCGCTGGGCAAAGTGGGAGGCCACAGTCTGCCATTCCTGTGGCGTTGAAGGAAACTGTTGAGGAAAAAAAAATAAACCTTACTATTTTTTCACAGAAACATGGCAAGCAGATTAGACACAAACATTATGGGGCAACCTCCAGATAGCATTTACTAAGGGGAATTTAACAAGGCCAAAGTATAAGGTACACCTATCATATTCCCCCTCCCCCCCCTCTCATGGGCCATTTCTAACATTATAGGGGGGGGAACTCTTGGACAGGTAACCCTCTTCACTTCATTGAGAGATGAATGCCTAAATACAGGGTATTACTTGGAACAGCCCCTCCTTAGTTACACTATTGGCAGACCACTGGACAGGTAAGAAGTGTCTGAATACAAAGATATAAATACACACTGTACACATTTGAGGACATTTGAACATTCTGCTATTACCTATCAAGATAATAATAGGATACAAAAACTTTAAACAGTACCATTGGAAAGTATACAGGCAGGCCCTTGCACTACATGCTTTGGGGAATTCATCCCTAAATTTGACCAGTAAAGAGGTGGGTATAGTGTGTATGGGTTTGGCAAAGTCAGCAGATAGATGATTGAGGATAGATAGAGAATTGGGATCAGCTGACTTAGCAGTTGGGGGGGGGTTAAAAAAAATTTGGGGACACCACAAAAAAAAAGCCTCTGGCACTTTGCCTGAATTTAAATCAAAAATAACATTTCCAAACATTTTAGGGGGTGTTTGGGGTAAAGCACTACTATGGAGCTGATTAAATACATTGTTAAGTGACTACATGAGGTGAATATAGGCCAGGAGACACCATGCTGGGGAGGTTATTGAAGGGCAAATATGTATGAAGGACATAAAATAATAATTACCTAAAAATCCAGCATGCATGAGAACAAAGGGGACATTCACAGCATATTACAATCATGGTAATTAGGGAATGAGGGAAGAAATACAATATATTATCAAACATTAAATACAATAAAATGGGATATAAAAGGATAAAAATCTTACCTTCATATACTCCTTCTGCAGGACCTGGATGATGGCAGAACAGGTCTCTGGGATAATGATCCCCAGAGCCTGGGGGGAGATGCCTGTCGAGAACTTCAAGTCCTGCAGACTTCTCCCTGTGGCCAAATACCGCAGGGTAGCGACCAACCTCTGCTCCGGAGTGATGGCTTGCCTCATGCAGGTATCCTGCCTGCTGATATAGGGGGTCAGCGAAGCCAACAAACGGTGAAACACGGGGTCCGTCATCCTGAGAAAGTCCCTGAAATCATCAGGATTATTCTCACGGATCTCACGGAGCAAAGGCATATGACAGAACTGGTCACGCTGAAGCAACCAATTCTTGGTCCATGAACTCCTCCCCACCCTGTTCATGGACTGGACTTGTGTCAAGGTCAGGACCCCAACACCAAGCCCCTGCACAGCACGAACTCTACGAGGAGTACGCATACGAAACATGGCTAGAAAACGGTCAGCTGCTCAGAACAAATGTAACAGACCGCACTGAAGAACAGCAAGGCCTGTGAAGAGCGACCTGAAAAACAGCAACGAGCAGGCAAGATCACACAGAAAACTCCGATACGAACTGACTGCACGCACTGAAGAGCAGATACAAACCCACAAGCACAAACTGAACGTCAGAAAACGATCTGAAAGCCACGAGTCTGAAAAAGCACGAATCGTCTCTCACCAAACTTTTACTAACACAAGATTAGCACAAGGAGCCCAAAGGGTGCCGCGCTTGGTTCTGAACCGGCCTTTTCTAGTCTCGTCGTACGTGGTGTACGTCACCGCGTTCTTGGCGATCGGAAATTCCGACAACTTTGTGCGACCGTGTGTAGGCAAAATAAGTTTGAGCCAACATCCGTCGGAAAAAATCCTAGGATTTTGTTGTCGGAATGTCCGAACAAAGTCCGACCGTGTGTACGGGGCATTAGTCTTTTGACTAAAATGCCATTTTAGTTTTAGACCCATTTTAGTCATCTGCAATTGTTTTAGTTTTAGTTGTATTTAGTCGACTAAATCTGCAGTACATTTTAGTCGACTACACTTTTTTACTACAATCTAATGGGTTTAGTTAAATTGTAATGCATTATTTAAGCATTTCTCTAGAATTTCCAAACTTATTTTATACTCCTGGAGTACAAAATTTGAATATGTTATTATTTATGGTATTAAGGTTTCAATAAACTCACAGATACATATTTAGCTGCTCTGGATGGTCTGAGGAGGCCTGTAATGCTGCACAGTGCTCTGGACGGTGGTCTGAGGAGGCCTGTAATGCACACAGTGCTCTGGACAGTGGTCTGAAGAGGCCTGTAATGCAAGCAGTGATCTGAACGTTGGACTAAGAAGGCCTGTAATGCTGCACAGCGCTCTGGACAGTGGTCTGAGGAGGCTTGAAATGCTGCACAGTTCTGGATGGTGGACTCGGGTCTGAGGGATGGCCTGCTGTAATGCACAGTGCTCTAGATGCCAGTGGTCACTGGTCAGAGGTGAACTATTGCTGCACAGTGCTGGATGGAGGTCTGACTGGGATGGACTGTAAGTAATGCATAGTGGATGCCGATGGTCAGAGGAGCCCTGTAATGCTGCACAGTGCTGGATGGTGCTGGATGGTGGTCTCAGGTAGGTCTGAGGGAGGGCCTGTGATGCACAGTGGCCTGGATGCCGGTTGTCAGTGGAGGCCTGTAATGCACACACAGTACTCACTGCTCTGGATGGACAGTGGTCTGAGGGGAGGCCTCAGGCCTGTAATTGTAATGTACTACACAGGGCCGGATTTCCCACAAGGCCACCGATGCCAGGTCTCGGGGCGGCAGTGGTGCAGGGGCAGCGCCGCTCCTACGGTGACTCCTCGGCTCTCGCGGCCGCCCCCCCACACTAACATCATTCGGAGCTCTGTATAGAGATGGAGCAATCACTGATATGGTGTAGTTCCCTGCTATCACCTGCAGAGGACGGCATCACACTTGTGTCTGGCGGCACCTGTAGAGCTGCAGGGTCCACTCAATGAAGTACTAAAACTCCGGATCTCCTTGGAGACCAAAACTCTGTCTCCTTTCCCCGCCCCCCCTCATCCCTCCCTGACCTGGATTGGTGGAAGTGGGAGCAGAGACTGTTCCGGATTGGCGGAGAGAGAAGGAGTGACGTAGTCATAAGGGAGTCCCCGCCCTCTCGTGTTGGTCCCCGTTATGTAGCGGGATGAGCAGAGAACCGGAGAGGAGACACCCCGGAGAGTGTGAGCGGGGGAGGGGAACCTACTGGAGACATGGGGTGTACCTACGGGGGAGGGGAACCTACCGGAGACATAGGGTGTACCTACCAGGGAGGGGGACTGTATATAGAGACGATAGAGGGGTGTATATAGAGGGGGGTGTATATAGAGGGGTGTATATGGAGGTGATAGAGGGATGTATATAGAGATGATAGAGGGGTGTATATAGAGATGATAGAGGGATGTAGATAGAGGGGGGTGTATATAAAGATGATAGAGGGGGGGAGTATATAGAGATGATAGAGGGGTGTATATAGCAATGATAGAGGGGGGAGTATATAGAGATTATAGAGGGGTGTATATAGAGATGATAGAGGGGTGTGTATATATAGAGATAATAGAGGGGGGAGTATATATAGATTATAGAGGGGTGTATACAGAGATGATAGAGGGGAGTAGATAGAGGGGGGTGTATATAGAGATGATAGAGGGGGGAGTATATAGAGAGGATAGAGGGGTGTATATAGAGATGATAGAGGGGTGTAGATAGAGGGGGGTGTATATAGAGATGATAGAGGGGGAAGTATATAGAGATGATAGAGGGGTGTATATAGAGATGATAGCGGGGGGAGTATATAGAGATGATAGAGGGGTGTATATAGAGGGGTGTATATAGAGAAGATAGAGGGGGGAGTATATAGAGGTGATAGAGTGGTGTAGATAGAGGGGTGTATATAGAGAAGATAGAGGGAGGAGTATATAGAGATGATAGAGGGATGTATATAAAGCTGTTACGATGATATTATCGATGAGTTTGGCAAAAGAAAAGTTAGAACTAAAAAATTGTAGGGAGTTTTTTTACTGCTATAATCTTTAAAAGGCATTTTCTGCATTAGAGTACTTTCAGTCTGTACAATTAAAGTCAGTTATTTTCAGTGTTCTCGTGTGTGGAGATATGTTTTTAATTGATATATTGTAGCAGTCATCGAGAATGGAGGTGTGTGTGTGGGGGAGGGGGGCGGCATTGAAGGACCCAGCCTTGGGGCGGCAAAGGGAGTAAATCCAGGCCTGGTACTACACACTCACAGTGGGTGCTCTCTGCTCTGGACAGTGGTAATCTTTGTGACTTGTGAGTGGGACTCTCGTCAGGAGGACTCGGGAGGCCTGTAATGCACAGTGCTGCTCTAGATGATCGTCGGGAGGACTCGGGAGGCCTGTAATGCTGGGTGCACAGTCGCTTGCTTGCTGGGAGTGGAAGCAGGCGGACTTCCATGGAAACCGGAAGTCAGTTCATGAGGGTAAACGTCCCTGCCTCACATTTTCGTTTAGTTTTCATTTGTTAATAAAAACTGGATTGATTTTGTCATAGTTATCGTCAGTGTACGAAATTGTGGTGTACTTTTCGTTTTCGTCACTGCAAAAATTTTGACGAAAACTTTTTCGTTGAGGAAATTAACACTGTTGAAGAGAGCTAAAAACATTTCTTCTTATCCCATATGAAAGTGTTCTGACCTGCTTATTGGCCACTGAAACACTAAAGTTTACTCTGTGGAAGCAAGAAATGAGAACTACCAAGCATTTTTTGGAGCTCCAGTCTGCAAAAGGGGTAAAGGGGGAGCACATTAATGTTAAGTACCTGAAGGTTGTTTAGGGTGTAAGCTGTCAAACAAACCTACTACTTTGCCATGAATGACCAAGGTTTAGGTTCTCTTTCTCACTTCCTTAGCCCTAAATGTTAAGAAATGGGATCAGCTTGACACCAGTGTAATTCTTTTGTTTAGGTTTACAGATTTATTTTGATTACAGTGTCTGACTATTACATTTTCTCCATTGTGTCTTAAAATTTATCGCGATTCAAAAACACGCATTAAAACTAATTTCATACTTCTGTATGCAAAGAGCAATCATGCAAGGTCTTATTAATAGAATATCCTATTACTAAGACCTTTGATTAACTTTATCAATACAATAAACCCTATACTGCAGCTTATCTGGGCTTCTACTCCTGTGAGAACCTGATTTAATGTAATTATGCATTCTCCCCAGGACATGGATGAATTCTATGCTTACAGCATAAAACTCCCTTAAGTTTAATGGAACTTTAGAATTGTATTATGCTTTATTCTGGGCAATATGCCAAGCATGAATGCAGCATAGATGTAATTGGTAGATATTTTGGGCAGTGTGGGCATACAGTCCCTTTTAATAGAAGAGTGAGTGAGTACAGAGTGAACTGTTTTTGACTGTTTTTTACATGCTAAGTATATTTATAAATGTTACATGCTTGTCTTTTTTTAAGGATATGATGGCTGAATATAGCTGAAAATGCTAGTTTCCTGGTTGTCTTTAGCTTTGGTACTTTCAGGGACTCTAATTGAAACATATGAAACAAGTATGTAGCATGTGAAGTCAAACCTGCAAACAATGAATCCAGAGGATCGGCATGACAAACAAATGACAAGCATTTTCAGATAGAGACGTTAACAATAGCTGCCTACATATTTCCTGTACAGAAACATACTCCTGTATGCTGTGAAAGTTACATGTGAGTTCCTAACAAGCAAGTAGATTTGCACATAGAGCACTGAGTGGATGGAAGGTCATTGTTGGATGAAATTGCATTGTGTGTAATTACTAGTCAAATTCTACAAAAGTAGGATATGGCCAGTGATAGGTTGAATTTCCTGCTCATCCAAATTCCTGGAAATTATTTTTTTTTTCTCCCAAACTGCACCAAAAGTGCACATTCCTAGCCTAATAGATACCCAGGGTGGATTTTTAACACCCAGCTTTTGTTCCTCTATAAGTAAAAAATATTTTCTGTAAGAATCACTTATGCCGTGTACACACGGGCAGACTTTTCGACCGGACTGGTCTGACGGGACGAATCCGTCGGACAATCCGACCGTGTGTGGGCTTCACTGGACCTGCAGCTGACTTTTTCTGTCAAAAATCAGACTGACCTTAGATTTGGAACATGTTTCAAATCTTTCCGACGGACTCGAGTCCGGTCGAAGAATCCGCTCGTCTGTATGCTAGTCCGACGGACGAAAACCGACGCTAGGGCAGCTATTGGCTACTGGCTATCAACTTCCTTATTTTATTTTATCAAAGAGGTTTATAGACTTTTTACAGTTCTTATGAGTGAATCAGATCAGTTTAATGAGGACGTACCTCCCATAAACCCCATGAGAAATAATAATTTTACCCATATTCCCATCAAAAACAGGTCAACTGTAATTTTTCCATTAGCAAGTGAACAGTTAAACATTAGCAATGGCTTCTTGCAACATTGTATCAAGCACTCCAGGAAAGAAAATAACATATTTTAAGAAACAACAATCATTACTATATATACCATATATACCTAACAACTGTATTTTCATTTTGTCCATCTGATCATCCCCCAAAGCTACTCCCCTTTGTTCCACTTGACCCTCCCTTTTAGATTGTAAGCTCTAACGAGCAGGGCCCTCTGATCCCTCCTGTATTAAATTGTATTGTAATTGTACTGTCTTCCCCGATGTTGTAAAGCGCTGCGCAAACTGTTGGCGCTATATAAATCCTGTATAATAATAATAATAATAATTTTAGTCCGGTCGTACGTCATCACGTAGGAATCCGTCGGACTTTGGTGGGATCGTGTGTAGGCAATTCCCTTTGTTCGAAAGTCCATCGGAAGTCCATCAGACCGTCGGACCTTTGATGCCGAAAAGTCCGCTCGTGTGTACACGGCATAAGTCAATTTAAACCAATAATGGCTAAAAAGGGAGAGTGAAGATTTTCTTTATCTAAGTGTTGCCTATATAATCATACTAGTAAAAAAAATGAATACAAATAAAATTCATAGGTTTAATTATTTCACCGTGGCGAAAGATGTGGATAATAATGCCATACGCCAATAGTAATGAGCTTATAGGGTACTAAACTATGTTAGACTAAACAGTAGTGATATTGCTAAATGAAGGTAAAGAATGGCAGTTCTGACAATACATGAACCACAGATGGGTAATCATTTACAAAACACAGGCAAAAAAATGCCAACTGTTAAAATATTTAGGCAGCAAATGAGCAAACATGACAATACAAAGGCACGCAATGGGCAACCATTACAATATGCTAGCAATCAAAGATTGTGAAAGCATGCGGACAACAAACGCACAATTGGGAAAATAAACTTGCAATTCCCCCAACCCCAATCCTGCCACCCTGAAGGAAAAAATTCCTTAACCTAAGGCAAAACCCCACCCTCCTCCGAGCATAAGCCACCCAGAAATTTTTTTTCCCCTGCACCCCTCCTAAAATAAATCCAACCCTAACACAGCAACTCCCCTTCCCCTAGCAAAGATGTCATCTTTCACCAGCAAAAACGCCTACCCCCTCCGTTCCTCTATTCAAAAACTCACCAGATTGCAGGTGCAGAACAGAACCTGGCAGCTGGCCCAGAGTGTTATGTAACATTACAGCCCATTAGAAGTCTAGGACAGCACTGTGCCACTCTGCATATGGGGTCTGACAGCTGGTGCCTTACTGCAACATAGGTTCTCCTGCAAACTCATGGGCAATGAGACCTGTGGCTTTGCAAGTGCATAGCATTAATATGCAGACACGGAGACACAGAGATTTGAGCATCCCACGGTTGGCTGTACACCCTAAATATGCCACTGATTCTCTTTCCAGTAGGATTTTTTTTTTATCTTGACCCCTTCCCGCCCAGCCCCATTGTCCCTTTAACTTGACTGGGTGTGGAAAGGTCTGCCTAATTATGTGACCACTGCGAGAACTGTACCGCGCTTAAAAAAAAAGTGCTGCATGCTATACTTTTCTTGGGCACACACCGCAATGCAGTGGTGTGAACTGGACAGATGGGGAGACATTGCATTTTGCCTTGTCATGCGGTGGAACTGCTCTGGAATAGGAATAGACGCCCAACGCAGTCTCACCACATGTGGTGGGAATGAACCCACATTGTTCTGAGGACTATAGAACCCTGCCCTTCTATGTTATGGAGAAGAGGAGAGAGATAGGTTTTAATAATCCAGTCCAGTTTCTGTTGTTCTGATACAGTATGGTATCAGTTGTCACCCTAGGACAGGGAATGTGTTACTAGAGCAGGCTTTCTCAACCTTGTAACCCTAGAGGAACCCAAAAATAAATTTCAGGTCTCAAGGAACCCTTACTTAAACCAATTCATCGGGGGTCAATAGAACAATGCCCCTTATACTGGTGGTCAATAGGAAGAATGTTCCCCTTAAAATGGTGCTCAGAATGCCACCCTTAAAGACAGCTAAAAATATATTTTGTGTCATGCTCTGTAGGCACCATCAGAAAGGTGGTTCATTAGCCACGGCTCAAGGAACACCTAGCAACCTCTGGAGGAACCCCAGGGTTCCACGAAACCCTGATTGAGAATGGCTGTACTAGAGGGATCACAATTTGAGAATAAAGAGAAAAAAGACAACTAAAGTAACCACCACATCTAAGGATAGGTAAGTTGTTATATATTACCTTTGCCTTCTTAGGTTGCTAAAAATATACTCTAAATGCTAAGGTGTTCCCAGAATCCCAAGTAAACTCAACTTCGCATATTGCTTTTATTAAAATAGCAGTGTGTGATTTGAAGAAAACTATGGTATGTCTTTTGAATGGTTCTTCTATGTCAGTACAGATCATGTATTGCATAACTTTCCATAAAGCATGCCAAATACATTTTTGTGTTTAAAAATAACTATTGTACATTTTAAATATAGGACATGGTACCAGGTTTTCAAAATCCCTGTCAGCAATTTTTAAAGAATTCAAGTATTTTTGAAATTATTGAATGTATTGTGTTTAAATATTTAATCACGTTTTACATACAGCAAGCATTATTACCTGAATGTGTTGATATCAGCCTTTTGTCATCCCTGCACACATTAGTACTCCGATAACATGCATATACTGTATGCTGGCAGAAGGAGAGGGCAGAGTGGACAGAGCTGATGCCCTTTCAATGTGTTGCTGCTCCTTTGATGGTCGTTCAGAAGCCTCGGGGGGGGGGGGGGGGGGGTGAACCACTGTATCCCTTATTCATAATTGTACCTGGAGTGTTGTTCAAACATACACTATAGTCATCCCAGTCTTAGTCCGTAGGGTTCAATAATGAGTTGGCCCACCCTTTGCAGCTATAACAGCTTCAACTCTTCTGGGAATTCATCTCAAAGGTGCTTATTTACTAAAAATCTGCTGCAGTAACCAATCAGCTTCCAGGTTTTATTCTTAAGGCTTAATTGAACAAGCTGAAGTTAGAAACTGATTGGCTACCATGCACAGCTGCACCAGATTCTGAATGCATCAGTTTTAATAAATATCCCCCACTTTCCCCTACTAACAAAAAAAGCAAATCAAAACCAGCATTTAGTACTGTTTGTTTCCCTATTAAAGAGATTCTTTGCACTTGCGGTTCTAGTGACCGGATACAGGAAGTGAGGTAAAGTTACCAAAATGCCAAAATGGCCACAAGGACTGCAAAAAAAACAGGTGGAGGTTCTCACCCTTCCCGAATCCAACCAGAACTAGAAAATGCATGTTCATTTTTAGATAACATTAGACACTATTGGTCAGTTGACATCTATCAACGTTTATATACACTGAGCAAAATTGCCCCTATTTATCATGAGCTGAACTCAAAGATCTATGACTTTTTCTATGTACACAAAAGGCCTATTTCTCTCAAATATTGTTCACAAATCTGTCTAAATCTGTGTTAGTATACGACAGCGTGTTCCAGTTCCTGACAATATCCAGCAACTTCACACAGCCATTAAAGAGGAATGGACCAACATTCCACAGGCCACAATCACCAACCTGATCAACTCTATGCGAAGGATATGTGCTGCACTGCGTGAGGAAAATGGTGGTCAAACCAGATACTGACTGGTTTTCAGACGGCATAAGGGGGCGGGGTCACCGCCTATATAAGTCCGTTGCGGAGCGTTCAGAGACCATTGCAGCTGGAGAGAGCGTTGTGTCAACATCTCTGGAAGAGAAGAGGGAAGAAGACGATTCAGAAGTCTGGACCACTGCTGGCAAAAGAGCGGCAGAAGATAGCGGTGGAGACGGCAGAAGATGCGGACACCGGGAGAAGACGCCGGAGAGACCCCCGAAGCCGGAAGAGGACCCCGAAGTCGGAAGAAGAACCTGGAGCTGCCTAATAAATTACTTTAAAAACCTGTGTACTGTGTTTTTTATTGACACTTTTTTGCCTAGGTGAATGGGTAGGGGTACCATGTACCCCATACTCATTCACATAGGGTGGGGGACCGGGATCTGGGGGCCCCCTTATTAAAGGGGGCTCCCGGATTCCGATAAGCCCCCCGCCCGCAGACCCCGACAACCAACGGCCAGGGTTGTCGGGAAGAGGCCCTTGTCCTCATCAACATGGGGACAAGGTGCTTTGGGGTGGGGGGGCCGCAGGGCACCCCCCCATGCCCCAAAGCACCCACCCCCCATGTTGAGGGCATGCGGCCTGGTACGTCGCTCGTCCCCACCGCCATTCCTGACCGGCCAGGCTGCGTGCTCGGATAAGGGTCTGGTATGGATTTTGGGGGGACCCCCACGCCGATTTTTCGGTGTAGGGGGTTCCCCTTACAATCCATACCAGACCTAAGGGCCTGGTATGCCCCTGGGAGGAACCCACGCCAGTTTTTTTATTTAAAACTTGGTGTGGAGTTCCCCCTTATGATTCATACCAACTACTGTATGTTTTCATTTGTTAATGCCAAAAATGTGGCAAAGTCGTACAAAGTAGTACTGCTCCCAAATCGCGGTAAAATCGCGCCAAATCGCGGTAAAATCGCTGCAAAATCGCGACCAAATCGCGTCCACGAAGTCGCGGCCGCGAGATCGCAGTAAAATCGCGCGTCTTTGAAGTCGTATAAGTGTGAAAGGGGCCTAAATCTGTGTTAGTGTAGCACTTCTCCTTTGCCAAGATAATCCATCTACCGCACAGGTGTGGCACATCAAGATGCTGATTAGACAGCATGCTTTTTGCACAGGTGTACCTTAGGCTGGCCACAATAAAAAGCCACTCTAAAATGTGCAGTTTTACTGTATGGGGGGGCATGCTGGGACTGTGACGTTTTAGGAGGCGTGGTCACCGGGTGATGACCACACCCTCTTATGACGGCACAGTCCCAGCATGCCCCGGGACAGTGACCTCATAAGGGGGCGGGGTCACGCCTATATAAGTCCATTGCGGAGCGTTCAGAGACCATTCCAGCTGGAGAGAGCGTCGTGTCAACATCTCTGGAAGAAAAGAAGAAGGCAGAAGGCAGAAGTCCGGGCCACCGCTAGCAATTGAGCTGCAGAAGATAGCGGAGGAGCCGGCAGAAGATCAGGACACCGGGAGGAGACGCCGGAGAGACCCCTGAAGTCGGAAGAGAACCCCCGAAGTCGGAAGAAGACCCCATAATCGGAAGAAGATCCCGGAGCTGCCTAATAAATTACTTTAAAAACCTGTGTACTGTGTTTTTTATTGACACTTTTTTGCCTAGGTGAATGGGTAGGGGTACCATGTACCCCATACTCATTCACATAGGGTGGGGGGCCGGGATCTGGGGGCCCCCTTATTAAAGGGGGCTCCCGGATTCCAATAAGCCCTCCGCCCGCAGACCCTGACAACCAACGGCCAGGGTTGTCGGGAAGAGGCCCTTGTCCTCATCAACATGGGGACAAGGTGCTTTGGGGTGCCCCAATGCACCCATCCCCCATGTTGAGGGCATGCGGCCTGGTACGGTCCAGGAGGGGGGGGGCGCTCGCTCGTCCCCACCCCCATTCCTGACCGGCCGGGCTGCGTGCTCGGATAAGGGTCTAGTATGGATTTTGGGGGGACCCCCACGCCGATTCTTCGGCGTAGGGGGTTCCCCTTACAATCCATACTAGACCTAAGGGCCTGGTATGCCCCTGGGGGGGAACCCACGCCAGTTTTTTTATTTAAAACTTGGTGTGGAGTTCCCCCTTATGATTCATACCAACTACTGTATGTTTTCATTTGTTAATGCCAAAAATGTGGCAAAGTCGTACAAAGTAGTACTGCTCCCAAATCGCGGTAAAATCGTGGCAAATCGCGGTAAAATCGTGGCAAAATCGCGGCCGCGAAATCACGGTAAAATCGTGCGACTTTCAAGTCGTATAAGTGTGAAAGGGGCCTTAGGCTCAGTTCACACTAGGGGAGGCACGACTTGCAGGTCGCCTCACCGAGTCAACGACTGCCACGGCGACTTGCAAAACGACTTCTGTATAGAAGTCTATGCAAGTCGCCCCAAGTCGCCCCAAGTCGCCCCCAAAGTAGTACAGGAACCTTTTTCTAAGTTGGAGCGACTTGCGTCACTCCGATTAGAACGGTTCCATTGTACAGAACGGGAGGCGACTTGTCAGGCGGCTAGGTCGCCTACACAAGTCGCCCCTGTGTGAACCGGCTCTTAGACAGATTTGTGAACAATATTTAGGAGAAATAGGCCTCTTGTATACATAGAAAAAGTGGTGGATCTTTGCGTTCAGCTTATGATAAATAGGGGCAAACACAAAAGTGTTGCTTTTATAATTTTGCTCAGTGTATATACAGTGGATATAAAAAGTCTACACACCCCTATTAAAATGTCAGCTTTCTGTGATGTAAAAAAATGAGACAAAGATAAATCATTTCAGAACTTTTTCCACCTTTAATGTGACCTATAAACTGTACAACTCAGTTGAACAACAAACAAACTGAAATCTTTTAGGTAGAAGGAAGTAAAAATAAAAAACTAAAATAATATGGTTGCATAAGTGTGCACACCCTTAAACTAATACTTTGTTGTTGAAGTACCTTTTGATTTTGTTACAGCGGTCTTTTTGGGTAAGAGTCTATCAGCATGGCACATCTTGACTTGGCAATATTTGCCCACTCTTTTTTGTAAAACACTCCAGATCCGTCAGATTGCGAGGGCATCTCCTGTGCATAGCCCTCTTCAGATCACCCCACAAATTTTCAATTGTATTCAGGTCTGGGCTCTGGCTGGGCCATTCCAAAACGTTAATCTTCTTCTGGTGAAGCCATTCCTTTGTTGATTTGGATGTATGCTTTGAGTCATTGTCATGCTGAAAGATGAAGTTCCTCTACATGTTCAACTTTTTAGCAGAAGCCTGAAGGTTTTGTGCCAATATTGACTGGTATTTAGAACTGTTCATAATTCCCTCTACCTTGACTAAGGCCCTTGTCCAGCTATGAGTAAGCACTTAGTATAAGTGTGAAACGCGTCAGCTGTTGTTCTGTACCACTCTACTGTGGTGTCTTGTGTACTTCATGATCCTGATCTACAATTAAAGGCATTAGAAACTTCCATCGGTGTGCGGCTGTCCAGAGTTCTTTCACCTACTTCTAAGGCCCTTGTTCAAGCTGAAGAAAAACAACCCCAAAGCATGATGCTGCCACCACCATGGTTCACAGTGGGTATGGTGTTCTTTTGGTGATGTGCAGTGTTGTTTTTGGGCCAAACATATCTTTTGAAATTATGGCCAAAAAGTTCAAACTTGGTTTCATCAGACGATATAACATTTTCCCACATAGTTATGGGAGACTTCAGATGTGTTTTTGTAAATTTTAGCCAGGCTTGGATGTTTTTCTTTGTAAGAAAAGGCTTCCGTCTTGCCACTCTACATCATAGCTCAGACATGTGAAGAATATGAGAAAGTGTTGTCACATGTACCACACAGCCAGTACTTGCCAGATATTCCTGCAGCTCCATTAATGTTTCTGTAGGCCTCTTGGCAGCCTCCCTGACCAGTTTTGTCCCCGTCTTTTCATCAATTTTTGAGGGACATCCAGTTCTTGGTAATGTCACTGTTGTGCCATATTTTCTCCACTTGATGATGGTTGTCTTCACTGTGTTCCATGGTATATCTAATGTCTTGGAAATTCTTTTGTACCCTTCTCCTGACTGATACCTTTTAACAATGAGATCCCTCTGATGCTTTGGAAGCTCTCTGCGGATGATGGCTTTTGCTGTAGGATGCGAATAAGAAAATGTTAGGAAAGACCTACTAGAACAGCTGAACTTTATTTGGGGTTAATCAGAGGCACTTTAAATGATGGCAGGTGTATACTGACTCATATTTAACATGAGTTTGAATGCGATTGCTTAATTCTGAACACAGCTACATCCCCAGTTATAAGAGGTTGTGCACATTTATGCTACCAAATTATTTTCTTTTTTTCTTTTTTGTCCCCCCCCCCTAAAAGATTTCGGTTTCTTTTTCAAATCAGTTTATAGGTCACATTAAAGGTGGAAAGAGTTCTGCAATGATTTATCTTTGTCTCATTTTTTTAAATCACAGAAACCTGACATTTTAACAGGGGTTAACTTTTTATATCCACTGTATATCTCACTATTTCTCGTTATAGCTCCCAACTGTCCCTCATCTGGAGGCACTGTCCCTTGTTCTTCTTGTAGGCCACATTTCTCTCTCTCTTGTGTAGCCCTAATTGTACCTCTTTTTGTTCTGATGTGTACATCTGAATACATAATGCACTATTTTACTACCTACTGTATACTGTTATGCTGTACTAAACTTTTTAACCAACCTCTATTTTACTGCATTTGTTGTTTTGGAAAATACCCAATACAAAGGAATAATAGAGGTAAAAAAATTATGACAAGGGTAGCTAAGAGCTTACCCTGCTAATACCACTTACCTATTTATACCATACATTTCTTTACCATAACTTAAATAACCAACCAACATGGCCTTTATTAATAACCAACTTTTATTTAACATTACACACTGTAAACACCCACCTAAAACTTCACTATTCTCACTGAAATGTATAACTTTTAAGATCCAAGGCGGCACCAATGTATCCACAACCCTCTTTGTTTGTGTCCGAGGCCCATCTAACTGAGTTGCCACCCCAGCCGCTATTTATAAAGACTCAGGGCCTAAACCCAGCTGACCTCAGCCACCCCAGGGTCCTTAAGCTACACGGTCACTAGCCAGTGAACCGTTCCCACTCGAGGATACCTGTCAGGAAAAGCCCTCTTGCAAATATCTCAGCAAACTAAAGTTTAAAGGAATGCCTGTGCACAGAAGCGCCATCCGGCGCTCGTGTGCGCGCAATAGCGCCAATAGCGCGAACGGACGTACGCGCATGTGCAATAGCACCAATAGCGGCGTCCTGTGACAGCACTTGGCGCCAAAGAGGCTATTTAAAGAGGACTGTTCCACTGCTGCCTTGCTGTCCGGGCTACAGCGTTCCTGAAGACCCCTTGTGCCCTGTTACTTGCATTTGCTACCTGATACCTGTTGGACTGTTCCTGACTACTCTGTTTGCTGCCTGCCCTGATCCCGGCTTTTAGACTTTGACTACTCTGTTTTCTGCCCGCCCTGATCTCAGCTTTTGGACTTTGACTACTCTCCCGGATTTACCTTCTGTACCTGATCTGCCCGCCTGTGTTTGACCCGGCTTGCCTGTACCCTGCTGTCCACCTCCTGCTGCTGGACTACAAGACACCTCCCAGCTGTCTACATCCTGCTACTGGACTACAAGACACCTCCCTGCTGTCTACATCCTGCTGCTGGACTACAAGACACCTCCCTGCTGTCTACATCCTGCTGCTGGACTACAAGACACCTCCCTGCTGTCTACATCCTGCTGCCGGACTACAGGACACCTCTCAGCTGACTACCTGATTCAGCTCTCTGCTCCAGCCTTCCAGTCAGGCACTTGTGCCCCTTCGCACTCCCGAGCCCCTGTCATCACTACCACGGGTTCCCGAGTCGGAGGTATACGAGAGGCTGTTCCCTGCATTCCGGGCTCCACCTACCAGGTACGTGACAGTACCGGACAGCCATGTCCGAGCCTACGCAGGGGACGTCACCCATGGAGGACTTATGCCGTCATCTAGCTGGACTTACACAAGCTGTCAAAGACTTACAAGACGGTTATAAGCAACTAGAGGAGCGTGTCCAAGTTCTCTCTAATCCAGCTCCCTCTGTGGTCATGCTGCCGCCTGAACCCAAAGTACCTACACCAGAAAGGTTTTCCGGGGACAGCAGCAAGTTTAGAGCATTTCGTAATGCCTGTGAACTCTTCTTTGCATTACAACCCAGGACTTTTTCTTTAGAAACCACTAAAGTAGGGTTTGTCATCTCCCTCCTACTAGGCGAACCTCAGGCATGGGCCCATCGACTTCTGGAGCAGAAGAACAATTGCCTCGACCACTTGGGAACCTTCTTCCAAGCCATGGCGCTCTTGTATGAAGACCCACAACAGGCAGCCACCGCAGAAGCAGCACTGTTCTCACTTCAGCAGGGCCGTAGGGCGGCGGAGGACTATGCCGCTGAATTCTGACGTTGGAGTTCCGACACAAACTGGAACGACGCCGCCCTACGCTACCAGTTTCGCATGGGACTTTCTGAACCATTAAAAGATGAATTAGCCCGGGTAGGCATTCCTGCCACACTTGAAGACCTTATCAACCTGTCGATTCAAATTGATAGACGTTTAAGAGAACGCAGGGCTGAACGCGCAACTGGTCCCTCTCGCCCAGTGTGGATGTTACCACGTGTACCTAACCCTCCTGCACACTCCTCTACCGATACTTCTGAACTGATGCAACTCGGCCTGATCCGTCCTTCTCTCACCCCTGAAGAAAGACAGCGCCGGCGGGCTAACAACCTCTGCCTGTATTGCGGGGAATCTGGACATTACGTGAGGACTTGTCCGGCAAAGACCTGTAAGCATACTACCCTCTATTCAACTTCCTTATCTGCTATGTTTAACAATGCCACTCACCTGGCTGTTCCCATCTCTCTGCAGCTTCCAGGAGGGAACATCCGGGCAACCGCTATAATTGATTCCGGGGCCTGTAGCGGATTTATGGACTTATCATTTGCTCACAAGTTCCAGATCCCTCTACGACCCAGAGCACAGGGACTGTCTGTACACCTGGCCAACGGATCGGCTATCAAATCTGGGCCCGTAGCACAAGAGACAGTTCCTCTAGACACCATCATTTCCGGCAACCACCGAGAAGTACTCCGCCTGGACATCATTGAGTCACCCCTGTTTCCCATCATACTGGGTATGCCCTGGCTCAAAGCTCACAACCCACAAATTGACTGGTCTACTGGAAACATCAACTTTTCCGCTCCTTACTGCCGTCAACATTGTCTACAAGGATTTACTACCGCTCCATCTCCCCTACTTTGTCTTGAAACCGATGTTGAAAACTGCCAAACCGTTCCAGAAGCATACCATGACTTCCTGGATGTGTTCAGTCGGAAAGGGGCAGAAACACTTCCCCCACATAGACCCTATGACTGCCCAATCGAACTTCTTCCCGGGGCAGAGGTCCCCTTTGGGCGAATCTTTCCTTTAACCGAGATGGAGCTTGCCACACTTAAAAAATACATCGATGAGAATCTGGAAAAGGGGTTCATACGGCCTTCCACTTCACCAGCTGGGGCAGGAATCTTCTTTGTGGAGAAAAAGGACCATTCCCTACACCCTTGCGTAGACTACCGGGATCTTAATAAGATTACAATCAAAAACCGGTACCCTTTACCCTTGGTACCCAAACTATTCCAGAGGTTGGGAAGTGCAGCCGTATTCACCAAACTTGATCTTCGGGGAGCATACAACTTAGTCCGGATCCGAAGCGGGGACGAATGGAAGACTGCTTTCCGCACCCGCTTCGGACACTTTGAATACCTGGTGATGCCTTTTGGGTTATGCAATGCTCCGGCCACTTTCCAGCACTTCGTGAATGACATTTTCAGAGACTATCTTGACCTGTTCGTCATAGTATATCTGGACGATATCCTGTTCTTTTCCTCTTCTCTGCCTATCCACCAAGAGCATGTCAAGAAAGTTCTAGCCCGGCTCCGCCAACATGGCCTATACGCCAAACCCGAAAAGTGCAAATTTGAACTCCAAAGCATTCAGTTTCTGGGTCTAATTATTTCCATAGATGGCATCAAGATGGATCCGCAGAAGGTCTCTGCCATTTTGGAATGGCCAGCTCTGACAGACAAAAAGGGAATACAGCGCTTTGTGGGATTTGCAAATTTTTACCGTAAATTCATCAAGGGATTCTCTTCCATCATCACTCCCATCACAAAACTGACTCGTCAAGGCACCCGGTTCCAATGGTCTCCTGAAGCTCAAGCTGCTTTTACTTCCCTGAAAGACCAATTCGTGTCGGCCTCTGTCCTGAAGCACCCCGATCCGGCCTTACCCTACATATTGGAAGTAGATGCCTCCGAGATAGCGGTGGGAGCAGTACTCTCGCAGAGACAGGGCCCCAAGGCCCTATTGCACCCAGTGGCATTCTTCTCCCGCAGGTTAACAGAACCCAAAAGAAATTATGATGTTGGGGACAGGGAGCTACTAGCAATCAAGGCCGCACTTGAGGAATGGCGCTACCTCCTGGAGGGAGCGGCTCATCCTATTCTGGTATACACCGATCATAAGAACCTGGAGTACCTGAAGATTGCCAAAAGGTTGAAACCACGCCAGGCCAGGTGGGCACTTTTCTTCACCAGGTTCACTTTCCACATCACTTACAGACCAGGATCAAAAAATACCAAACCTGATGCCCTGTCCCGGATGTTCAGTGAACCTGAAGTTCCTCCTTCTCCAGACACCATCCTTGCTCCTGGGAATTTTCTGATGCTCCAAGGAGACTTGCTGTCTCAAATTAGACAGGCGTCTTCAGCAACTCCCCTTCCAGCAGATGTCACCCTACAGTCCAGAGATGAATTACTATGGTACAAGGATAAAATCTTTGTACCCCAACAAACACGGGTTGCTGTTCTTAAATCTTGCCATGATCACAAATTAGCTGGCCACTTCGGGATACACAAGACCTCCGAACTGCTCCAACGCACATTTTGGTGGCCTCAGCTAGGGGAGGATTGTAAACTCTACGTGGAATCATGCACTACCTGCATCCAAAACAAAGGCAGCAAGACCAGGACGTGGGGGTTGCTAAGACCTCTTCCTGTTCCAGAAAGACCATGGAGGATGATCTCCATGGATTTTATCGTCGAATTACCACCATTTGAGGGCTACACCACTATTTTCGTAGTGGTCGACAGACTTTCCAAAATGAGCCACTTCTTACCCATGAAAGGTACCCCCTCTGCTTCAGAGACTGCGAGAGTTTTTATTAAAGAAATCGTAAGGCTCCATGGCATACCAGCAAACATTGTGTCTGATCGAGGGGTACAATTTACCTCCAAGTTCTGGAAAGCTCTATGTGGATCTCTAGAAATTGACCTCTCCTACTCTTCTGCTTACCATCCTCAGACTAATGGTCAGACTGAACGAACTAACCAGACTTTGGAGCAATACTTACGGTGCTATTCCTGTTTTTCCCAAGATGACTGGGTTTCTCTATTACCTCTGGCTGAATTTGCCTACAATAACTCTGTTCACTCTGCAATTAATCAGTCTCCATTTTTTGCAAATTATGGTTTTCATCCTTTATTTTTGTCCAACAATGTTCCGGAATGTTCGGTGCCAGCTGTCCAGGAAACCTTGAGTTTTTTCAGTACTAACAACAAGCTACTCCAAGAGACCATGTCAAAGACCCAGGAACGGAACAAGGCGACTTTTGATAAGAAGAGGAGAGGGGAGCTTAATCTGAAGATAGGGGATCATGTCTGGCTGTCTACCTTGAATCTGAAGTTGGCTTGCCCTTCCAGGAAATTGGGCCCTAAGTTTGTGGGTCCCTTCCCAGTGATAAGGAATATCAACGATGTGGCCTACGAATTAAAATTACCGGAGTCATTTAATATTCATCCAGTCTTTCATGTGGCCCTTCTTAAACCTTCAGTCCCGGATCCTTTCCTTCACCGAAACACTGGTCCTCCTGAACCTGTACTCATTGACGGTGAGCAGGAATTTGAAGTGGAATCAATCATAAATTGCCAGAAAAGACGCAACCAGATTCAATATCTGGTCAAATGGAAAGGGTACAGGCCTGAGGATAACTCTTGGGAACCAGAGACTAACATCCATGTCAAAAGATTAATTCTAGCCTTTAAGAGAGCTCATCCTAGTAAAATGGCCCAGTTGGGCATCCGGAGGCTGCCCATTGGAGGGGGGCAATGTCAGGAAAAGCCCTCTTGCAAATATCTCAGCAAACTAAAGTTTAAAGGAATGCCTGTGCACAGAAGCGCCATCCGGCGCTCGCGCAATAGCGCCAATAGCGCGAACGGACTTGCGCGCATGCGCAATAGCACCAATAGCGGCGCCCTGTGACAGCACTTGGCGCCAAAGAGGCTATTTAAAGAGGACTGTTCCACTGCTGCCTTGCTGTCCGGGCTACAGCGTTCCTGAAGACCCCTTGTGCCCTGTTACTTGCATTTGCTACCTGATACCTGTTGGACTGTTCCTGACTACTCTGTTTGCTGCCTGCCCTGATCCTGGCTTTTGGACTTTGACTACTCTGTTTTCTGCCCGCCCTGATCTCAGCTTTTGGACTTTGACTACTCTCCCGGATTTACCTTCTGTACCTGATCTGCCCGCCTGTGTTTGAGCCAGCTTGCCTGTACCCTGCGGTTTACCTCCTGCTGCTGGACTACAAGACACCTCCCAGCTGTCTACATCCTGCTGCTGGACTACAAGACACCTCCCTGCTGTCTACATCCTGCTGCTGGACTACAAGACACCTCCCTGCTGTCTACATCCTGCTGCTGGACTACAAGACACCTCCCTGCTGTCTACATCCTGCTGCCGGACTACAGGACACCTCCCAGCTGA
Source organism: Aquarana catesbeiana (assembly GCF_042186555.1). Lineage (NCBI taxonomy): Eukaryota > Metazoa > Chordata > Amphibia > Anura > Ranidae > Aquarana > Aquarana catesbeiana. Next base: position 273,412,628 of record NC_133330.1, on the reverse strand, counting down.
CTACCTGATTCAGCTCTCTGCTCCAGCCTTCCAGTCAGGCACTTGTGCCCCTTCGCACTCCCGAGCCCCTGTCATCACTACCAGGGGTTCCCGAGTCGGAGGTATACGAGAGGCCGCTCCCTGCATTCCGGGCTCCACCTACCAGGTACGTGACAATACCATACCTGATGGTTCCCCACCTTTTACCCAGAATGCACCACATTCTACCACCGCCAAGGATCCCAAAATGCCATAGCGCAGCAGGTATGACTCCTTATACCTGCGCGCTCCGCCACACCTGAAAAGCCCTCTGTCCTCCAAACCCAAAAAAAATAAGTCAGTACCTACGGCATTAAGGTGAAAGCCATCACCTCTGAGGAACCTCCACGTCTCGGACTCCAAATCCAAGTGCCTAATGACCAGACCTCCATTTCTACAAAAAAAACCTCCCTACCTCCTTGTTGACCTTAACCCAGGCTTTATTGATTCGGTCCACAGATCTGGCCTCTCTCCAAACAGTGCGTGCTACGATCTCCGACCAAATCAATATAGTGCCCGGAAAATCACATCTAAGCCTGAGGAAATCGAACCGAATATCTCTAATCAGTTCTCTGGAACACCTGACACCCAGATCATTTCCCCCTGCATGGATAACCATAATATCCGGAGCCCTGTCCCAATGTGCAAATCTATGAACCTCAGGAACCACCCTATTCCACATCATACCCCTTACCCCAATCCAACGGACACTGCCCACCTCCCAGGGTAAACCTAGCTGCCTAGCAGCGGGCCTGACTTCCGCCCTCCTGGCCCCCCACTAAACAAATGAATGCCCGAGGATCCACACCAGGCACCTGCGACCTGAAACAGACAAAGAAAAAACATTGCCCCAGCAACCTGTACCCAGACACCACACAGCATGGACAACAAAAAAACTAACAACAGAGAAAAGAATTAGCATGAATTTGAAATATCACAGACAGGAAATGAAAAACACCCCTCCTGGTTAAATTAGATGAGGCCTAACATAAAGCCTGAACCTGACGGATTCCCATCTACCGATCCGTTTAATAACCGATGCACCCAGGCCCCATCTAGACGCCTCCGTAGCCGCGCCAATCCGAAAAGAGTGCGAACCGAACTGACTAGGATCCAAGCCTGCCGCCGTCAGACACTTGCGGAAAACCGCTGTGAACTGAAAACGCGATAAATATGAGCCATCCTTGTGCATCAAGAAAGGTCCTGTTATATTAGGCCTGCAATACTGCCGTGACCGGGCACAGTCCGGCCTCCACACCCGAAAAAACAGCTCCAAGATTGCTCCTTTCCCAGCCTGATCCGTTTTTGACTTCCGAATGGTAATACTCACCGAGGCACCGTGCATGGCCACATCCTCTCGACAAAGTCCCTGAGCAACGTGCTTTGCTGGGCTGACTAGTTCCCCTATGCACAGGGCCCCAAAGAAAGCTATCAAAAAGGCCGCCTGAAACAACAGCTGTTCATATCTCTCCAGGCACACCCGCAGTATATTTGCCACTATCTGCCGTAAAGTATCGAACGAGACTGGGCGCCTATAATCCTTGGCCCTGCAACCCTTGCGATATCCCTTCATGGCCTGTCGCACTACAAACGATTTCGTGACATCCTCACCTCCCTGCAGATTGAACCAGAAGGCCAATCCCGCTAACTTATGTTCCACCGATGACACTGAGGCCCCTCGAAGAAATTTTTTTACAATAAAATACAGGACCAACGCCGACCCATCGTCCCGGGGCTCAAGCCCCCCTACCTCCGCCATCAATGCAGTCCATTCCTTCCACGCACCAGCATATGCTCCCCACGTTGCCTCACTCAGTGATTTGCGAATTAATCCTGTGGCGACTCCGATGTGATTGCCCATAACCGAGGAGGGCAGGGGGTACCATGCTGCTCAGCTTCCGGTGCCAAGACACGGAACTCCTTCCACTGTGAACGAGACAAGGCATCTGCAATTCTGTTAGAAACCCCCGGAATGTGAACAGCATAGACGAACACATTCAGGCAAAGGCATAACAATACCAAATTGTTTATGGCAGTAACCACACCCAAATTGTCACAGTGGAAACGCACTTTTTTGTTACGAAAAGCACTACCCCAAATTTCCACTGCCAGCACTATAGGAAACAATTCCAGAAGTGCTAGGTTACGCAACCACCCAGCCTCCCTCCATTCATCAGGCCAACCCCCGGCACTCCACTTACCCTGGAAGAACACTCCATATCCTCCTGACCCTGCCGCATCCGTAAACAACTCCATGTCCGCATTGTTAAGGGAGCCTGACATCCATACTGATCTCCCATTGTAAGTAGCCAGGAAATCATCCCAGACCCCTAGATCCGCTCGGTGATCCCGAGTCAAACGGATGAAATGCCTAGGGTTGCTGACCCCCGCCAGAGCCCAGGGCCGACTTTAGCGCAGGGCAAACGGGGCACTTGCCCTGGGCCCAATCTTTGTTGGGGGGCCCGCGCTAGCCGTGAATTAGGGCCCCGATGACAGCTTTGCAGAGCGCACAGAGGACACGTGAGGATGTATTCCTCGCTAGCCAGCTGAGAGGGGGCGGGGCCGGGAGCTCCACTGACGCTCTGACCCCGCCCACGTGCAGCCTGTGTACTGGGAATAGAGCTTCTGTAGTGAGAGCCAGTGATCGGAGTGGGAGTGTCAGTGGAGCTTCTGGCCCCGCCCCCTCTATACTGGCTTGTGAATACAGAGGTCCGGGGGCGGGAGCTCCAATGACACTCCCACTCCGATCACTGGCTCTCACTACAGGCGCTCTATTCCCAGTACACAGGCTGCACGTGGGCGGGGTCAGAGCGTCAGTGGAGCTCCCGGCCCCGCCCCTCTCAGCTGGCTAGCGCGGAATACATCCTCCCATGTCCTCTGTGCGCTCTGCAAAGCTGTCATCGGGGCGACCATTCACGGGTGATGTGGGCCCAGGGCCCACCCAACAAAGCATCATTGGAGCTCCCAGCTGCTTTAGTGAGAGCAGAGAGTGGAAGCCCCGCCCACAGTCCTGAATGTATGTAGTTAGTTTGGCTGGCCAGGTATGTCCTTACAACCATAGAATGCCTGACTGTTTAAACCCTGAGCTGTGTTATTTAACTGTAAAGCTGTGCATTGCTGAAAGTTCTCAGACCATCCCCTGTATAATGTCTGCAGTCTCTGAGTGTCTCCTGCAGTATTTCCGCAGTCTCTGATTGTCTCCTGCAGTATTTCCACAGTCTCTGATTGTCTCCTGCAGTATGTCCGCAGTCTCTGATTGTCTCCTGCAGTATGTCCGCAGTCTCTGATTGTCTCCTGCAGTATGTCCGCAGTCTCTGAGTGTCTCCTGCAGTATTTCCGCAGTCTCTGATTGTCTCCTGCAGTATGTCCGCAGTCTCTGAGTGTCTCCTGCAGTATTTCCGCAGTCTCTGATTGTCTCCTGCAGTATGTCCGCAGTCTCTGATTGTCTCCTGCAGTATGTCCGCAGTCTCTGATTGTCTCCTGCAGTATGTCCGCAGTCTCTGATTGTCTCCTGCAGTATGTCCGCAGTCTCTGATTGTCTTCTGCAGTATGTCCGCAGTCTCTGGTAATCTCCTGCAGTATGTCCGCAGTCTCTGGTAATCTCCTGCAGTATGTCCACAGTCTCTGATTGTCTCCTGCAGTATGTCCGCAGTCTCTGATTGTCTTCTGCAGTATGTCCGCAGTCTCTGGTAATCTCCTGCAGTATGTCCGCAGTCTCTGGTAATCTCCTGTAGTATGTCCGCAGTCTCTGAGTGTCTCCTGCAGTATGTCCGCAGTCTCTGATTGTCTCCTGCAGTATGTCCGCAGTCTCTGATTGTCTCCTGCAGTATGTCCGCAGTCTCTGAGTGTCTCCTGCAGTATGTCCGCAGTCTCTGGTAATCTCCTGTAGTATGTCCGCAGTCTCTGGTAATCTCCTGCAGTATGTCCGCAGTCTCTGGTAATCTCCTGCAGTATGTCCGCAGTCTCTGAGTGTCTCCTGCAGTATTTCCGCAGTCTCTGATTGTCTCCTGCAGTATGTCCGCAGTCTCTGGTAATCTCCTGCAGTATGTCCGCAGTCTCTGGTAATCTCCCGTAGTATGTCCGCAGTCTCTGAGTGTCTCCTGCAGTATGTCCGCAGTCTCTGATTGTCTCCTACAGTATGTCCGCAGTCTCTGATTGTCTCCTGCAGTATGTCCTCAGTCTCTGAGTGTCTCCTGCAGTATGTCCGCAGTCTCTGGTAATCTCCTGCAGTATGTCCGCAGTCTCTGGTAATCTCCTGTAGTATGTCCGCAGTCTCTGAGTGTCTCCTGCAGTATGTCCGCAGTCTCTGATTGTCTCCTGCAGTATGTCTGCAGTCTCTGATTGTCTCCTGCAGTATGTCCGCAGTCTCTGAGTGTCTCCTGCAGTATGTCCGCAGTCTCTGGTAATCTCCTGTAGTATGTCCGCAGTCTCTGGTAATCTCCTGCAGTATGTCCGCAGTCTCTGAGTGTCTCCTGCAGTATTTCCGCAGTCTCTGATTGTCTCCTGCAGTATGTCCGCAGTCTCTGATTGTCTCCTGCAGTATGTCCGTAGTCTCTGATTGTCTCCTGCAGTATGTCCGCAGTCTCTGATTGTCTCCTGCAGTATGTCCGCAGTCTCTGATTGTCTCCTGCAGTATGTCCGCAGTCTCTGATTGTCTCCTGCAGTATGTCCGCAGTCTCTGATTGTCTCCTGCAGTATGTCCGCAGTCTCTGATTGTCTTCTGCAGTATGTCCGCAGTCTCTGGTAATCTCCTGCAGTATGTCCGCAGTCTCTGGTAATCTCCTGTAGTATGTCCGCAGTCTCTGAGTGTCTCCTGCAGTATGTCCACAGTCTCTGATTGTCTCCTGCAGTATGTCCGCAGTCTCTGATTGTCTCCTGCAGTATGTCCGCAGTCTCTGGTAATCTCCTGTAGTATGTCCGCAGTCTCTGGTAATCTCCTGCAGTATGTCCGCAGTCTCTGGTAATCTCCTGCAGTATGTCCGCAGTCTCTGAGTGTCTCCTGCAGTATTTCCGCAGTCTCTGATTGTCTCCTGCAGTATGTCCGCAGTCTCTGGTAATCTCCTGCAGTATGTCCGCAGTCTCTGGTAATCTCCCGTAGTATGTCCGCAGTCTCTGAGTGTCTCCTGCAGTATGTCCGCAGTCTCTGATTGTCTCCTGCAGTATGTCCGCAGTCTCTGATTGTCTCCTGCAGTATGTCCTCAGTCTCTGAGTGTCTCCTGCAGTATGTCCGCAGTATCTGGTAATCTCCTGCAGTATGTCCGCAGTCTCTGGTAATCTCCTGTAGTATGTCCGCAGTCTCTGAGTGTCTCCTGCAGTATGTCCGCAGTCTCTGATTGTCTCCTGCAGTATGTCCGCAGTCTCTGATTGTCTCCTGCAGTATGTCCGCAGTCTCTGAGTGTCTCCTGCAGTATGTCTGCAGTCTCTGGTAATCTCCTGTAGTATGTCCGCAGTCTTTGGTAATCTCCTGCAGTATGTCAGCAGTCTCTGGTAATCTCCTGTAGTATGTCTGCAGTCTCTGAGTGTCTACTGTAGTATTTCCGCAGTCTCTGATTGTCTCCTGCAGTATGTCCGCAGTCTCTGGTAATCTCTCGTAGTATGTCCGCAGTCTCTGAGTGTCTCCTGCAGTATGTCCGCAGTCTCTGATTGTCTCCTGTAGTATGTCCGCAGTCTCTGATTGTCTCCTGCAGTATGTCCTCAGTCTCTGAGTGTCTCCTGCAGTATGTCCGCAGTCTCTGGTAATCTCCTGCAGTATGTCCGCAGTCTCTGGTAATCTCCTGTAGTATGTCCGCAGTCTCTGGTAATCTCCTGCAGTATGTCCGCAGTCTCTGGTAATCTCCTGCAGTATGTCCGCAGTCTCTGAGTGTCTCCTGCAGTATTTCCGCAGTCTCTGATTGTCTCCTGCAGTATGTCCGCAGTCTCTGGTAATCTCCTACAGTATGTCCGCAGTCTCTGGTAATCTCCTGCAGTATGTCCGCAGTCTCTGATTGTCTCCTGCAGTATGTCCGCAGTCTCTGAGTGTCTCCTGCAGTATGTCCGCAGTCTCTGGTAATCTCCTGCAGTATGTCCGCAGTCTCTGGTAATCTCCTGTAGTATGTCCGCAGTCTCTAAGTGTCTCCTGCAGTATGTCCGCAGTCTCTGATTGTCTCCTGCAGTATGTCCGTAGTCTCTGATTGTCTCCTGCAGTATGTCCGCAGTTTCTGATTGTCTCCTGCAGTATGTCCGCAGTCTCTGATTGTCTCCTGCAGTATGTCCGCAGTCTCTGATTGTCTCCTGCAGTATGTCCGCAGTCTCTGATTGTCTCCTGCAGTATGTCCGCAGTCTCTGATTGTCTTCTACAGTATGTCCGCAGTCTCTGGTAATCTCCTGCAGTATGTCCGCAGTCTCTGGTAATCTCCTGTAGTATGTCCGCAGTCTCTGAGTGTCTCCTGCAGTATGCCCACAGTCTCTGATTGTCTCCTGCAGTATGTCCGCAGTCTCTGATTGTCTCCTGCAGTATGTCCGCAGTCTCTGGTAATCTCCTGTAGTATGTCCGCAGTCTCTGGTAATCTCCTGCGGTATGTCCGCAGTCTCTGGTAATCTGCTGCAGTATGTCCGCAGTCTCTGAGTGTCTCCTGCAGTATTTCCGCAGTCTCTGATTGTCTCCTGCAGTATGTCCGCAGTCTCTGGTAATCTCCTGCAGTATGTCCGCAGTCTCTGGTAATCTCCCGTAGTATGTCCGCAGTCTCTGAGTGTCTCCTGCAGTATGTCCGCAGTCTCTGATTGTCTCCTGCAGTATGTCCGCAGTCTCTGATTGTCTCCTGCAGTATGTCCTCAGTCTCTGAGTGTCTCCTGCAGTATGTCCGCAGTATCTGGTAATCTCCTGCAGTATGTCCGCAGTCTCTGGTAATCTCCTGTAGTATGTCCGCAGTCTCTGAGTGTCTCCTGCAGTATGTCCGCAGTCTCTGATTGTCTCCTGCAGTATGTCCGCAGTCTCTGATTGTCTCCTGCAGTATGTCCGCAGTCTCTGAGTGTCTCCTGCAGTATGTCTGCAGTCTCTGGTAATCTCCTGTAGTATGTCCGCAGTCTCTGGTAATCTCCTGCAGTATGTCCGCAGTCTCTGGTAATCTCCTGTAGTATGTCTGCAGTCTCTGAGTGTCTCCTGCAGTATTTCCGCAGTCTCTGATTGTCTCCTGCAGTATGTCCGCAGTCTCTGGTAATCTCCTGCAGTATGTCCGCAGTCTCTGGTAATCTCTCGTAGTATGTCCGCAGTCTCTGAGTGTCTCCTGCAGTATGTCCGCAGTCTCTGATTGTCTCCTGTAGTATGTCCGCAGTCTCTGATTGTCTCCTGCAGTATGTCCTCAGTCTCTGAGTGTCTCCTGCAGTATGTCCGCAGTCTCTGGTAATCTCCTGCAGTATGTCCGCAGTCTCTGGTAATCTCCTGTAGTATGTCCGCAGTCTCTGGTAATCTCCTGCAGTATGTCCGCAGTCTCTGGTAATCTCCTGCAGTATGTCCGCAGTCTCTGAGTGTCTCCTGCAGTATTTCCGCAGTCTCTGATTGTCTCCTGCAGTATGTCCGCAGTCTCTGGTAATCTCCTACAGTATGTCCGCAGTCTCTGGTAATCTCCTGCAGTATGTCCGCAGTCTCTGATTGTCTCCTGCAGTATGTCCGCAGTCTCTGAGTGTCTCCTGCAGTATGTCCGCAGTCTCTGGTAATCTCCTGCAGTATGTCCGCAGTCTCTGGTAATCTCCTGTAGTATGTCCGCAGTCTCTAAGTGTCTCCTGCAGTATGTCCGCAGTCTCTGATTGTCTCCTGCAGTATGTCCGCAGTCTCTGGTAATCTCCTGCAGTATGTCCGCAGTCTCTGAGTGTCTCCTGCAGTATGTCCGCAGTCTCTGGTAATCTCCTGTCGTATGTCCGCAGTCTCTGAGTGTCTCCTGCAGTATGTCCGCAGTCTCTGATTGTCTCCTGCAGTATGTCCGCAGTCTCTGGTAATCTCCTGCAGTATGTCCGCAGTCTCTGGTAATCTCCTGCAGTATGTCCGCAGTCTCATATTGTCTCCTGCAGTATGTCCGCAGTCTTTGGTAATCTCCTGCAGTATGTCTGCAGTCTCTGATTGTCTCCTGCAGTATGTCCGCAGTCTCTGAACCTCTCCTGTAGTATGTGTATTAATGTGCCCCTTTACTTGCTCAATTATTTGGGATTGCTCCACTGCTCAGTGAGAGGTAATGATGTGCATGAACCTCTAGCAACCAATCAGCAAACAGTAGTGATCTGCTTTAATCTCTAGCAACCAATCAGTGAGTGCTAATGATGTGCTGTAACCCCTAGCAACCAATTAGTGAGCGCTAATAATGTACATTAACCTCTAGCAACCAATCGGCAAGCAGAAATTATGTGTTGTAACCTCTAGAAACCAGCCATTGAGCAGTAATGATAGGCTGTAACCTCTGGCAAATCGCTGCGTGATCTGCTGCAGTAAACTGATTTTGAGTCTACCTGCTATTTTTTGTATATCTCAGAATGGAGGGGGGGCCCCAAGAAAATGTTTGCCCAGGGCAATCAAAATTAAAGACGGCCCTGCCAGAGCCAATGAAAGCTGTCGGCAAAATATCCTTTCCATTGGGATAATTCTGCAGGCAAAATTCAACTTGCCCAACAGAGACTGTAATTCTTTTACCCGAACCTTACGTCTGCCCCCCAAGTCCTTAACTTCCTGCCTCAATGCCACCAGCTTGTCCTCCGGCAAACGACATTCCATAGCCAAGGAATCAATCGTTATCCCCAAAAAAACTAGCTCCGTCGTGGGGCCTACCGTTTTTTCAGGTGTCAAGGGGATCCCAAAACGAGCCGCTATGTGCTGTAACATTTCCAGCAGAACAGCACAAGCATTTGAATCCGAAGGGCCAATGCACAGGAAATCATCCAGGTAATGGATGACGGAATTTAACCCAGATACGTCACGCACTACCCATTCCACAAAGGCACTGAGGGCCTCGAACCACGAGCACGAAATGGAGTACCCCATTGGCAGACAACGATCGACGAAATACGACCCTTGCCATCGACAGCCCAATAGGTGCATGCTATCCGGATGTACTGGAAGCAGACGAAACGCTGCTTCCACATCCACTTTCGCCAACAAAGTACCCCGTCCATACCTCCGTACCCATGTTACTGCGGCATCAAATGAAGTATAGGTGACCGCACAGGCCTGCGGGTCGATACCATTATTTACAGACGCCCCCTTGGGATAAGAAAGATGGTGAATCAAACGGAACTTGCCAGGATCCTTTTTGGGAACTACACCCAAAGGGGACACTATTAATCCTGGAAATGGCAGGGAAGAAAAAGGACCGCCCATCCTACCCAAAGAAACTTCCTTCTGTAGTTTCTCCGTGACCACCTCCGGGAAAAGGCGAGCAGACCGCAAATTAGCCGGAATCGGGGAAACCGTAGACAATGAGCACGGGATTCTGAAACCCACCAAGAATCCCTCCCCTAAGAGTCGAGCCGACTCCCTGTCCGGATACCTATTTAGGAAAGGAAACATCCTTCCCACCATCACTGGCATCCTCCCTTTTTCCAGACCCATCACCGGCCTTGGTTTTTCCAGGCTTTAAAACACCTGGTGAAGGCATGACTGCCCCCGCATCCTGAGCATTCATATTTGAAGCAACAGGACCCTCCGAAACGACAAGAGCTGTCGTTGAATTGCCAGCAGACCCCCTTCTTTCTAACGGCCGACAAACCTGAGGTGGAAGCACCGCCAGCCCCCCCTGGAAAAAACTGGCTCCCGCTCCTGGCCGGGGTCATCAGTTTCATCCAAAACCCTATGTCTTTATGATCCCAGCGTATAGCCGGTCTGACCGCCTTCCTTTGCCTAAACTGCTCGTCATAGCGTAGCCACGCCATGCCGCCATAGACCCTATTAGCCTCCCCAATCGCGTCCAGATAACAGAACAAGGCCGAGCAGCTCGCCGGCTCCTTCTCGCCAATCACACTGGCCAAAATTGCAAAAGCTTGCAACCAATTATTGAACGTGCAAGGAACCAGACGATACCTCAGTTTTTCTTCGTCCTCCTTCTTACTCTCATCAGGCTTGACGCGATCCAGATTACATTTTTCAAGGGGGAGTAAAGAAAATATTTCTACGTACTCCCCCTTCCAAATCCTGTCCCGAACTTCCGCTTTAAGGTGTGCGCCTAGGGGCCCTTCGAAGCATACATATACTTCGCCACGTCAGCCAGTCTCACCTTGTCTGCCTCTTTGTCACTTTTATCCTTCTGCTTCTCCGCCGCATCCACACTGCTAGCTCCTTGGGGCACATCAACCGCTGTCTCTACTGCTGGAGGGGCAGCGGGGCTAGTCACCGACTCTACCTGTCCCATAGACATGTCCCCTGCAGCAGTCGCTCCAGCCAGCACCCCCCCACTGCCAAGCCTTTGCAACAATTCCTTCAAACCTCCACCTCCCTCGTGAGCCCATCCGTCCCCTGACCCCCATAAGCCACCCCTGATTGTCCCTGGGTCCCCATTCCTGACAACATAGAGGGAGAGAGAAAAGGAAGAATAGCAGCATCACACTCACCAGGCTGCATGGGGCCAGCCGCTGGACCGACTTCCCTCACGGCGTCACCGATGTCCTCCTCCAGTTCTCCCTCTTCAGCGCTGCTGACATCTGCTCTCCACTGCTCCACCGGCATCTCGGAATCTGTAAGCCGCCGCAGCGTCGATCGTCCTCTCTCCTCTCCAGCCGCCGAAGCTGCACGTGTCACCGACAGGCTCACTGGCCTGCGCTGCTCCGACCGTCTTCCCCCGTCACCTCTGACGTCATCAGCCTGCGCCCCGGCCTGGCCCAGGCTCGCAGTCGCCACCTGTGGCCTGGAGGTGCGCGGCGCAGCTGCAGCTCTTCCACAGGCAGATGTGCCCTTTCTCTCCCGCCGGCCATCTGATCCTCTGGTGGAGCCACCGGCCGCCTCCCGCTCCAGGCCGGCGCCTGCCGCTCCATTTGTCCCCCGCCGGGCTGGCGTGCCGACCGGAAACATCGCCAGTCACGCCACCCGCGTTAACCCATATCCGGATGATGGAGGATGGGGGAGGCGTGGATCACCGAGGAGACCCCATTCTCCGCAGGCTCCGCCTAGGATGGGGATTCCTTCTAGGCTCACCCCCGTCCAAGGCAGGCATGCGTTTGGCAGGGGGGGCCTGAAGGTTCCGCTTGCGGGCTCCCGTTGCGGCGCTGAGCCTGAGGGGTCCTATCCGGGGTGAAGCACTCAGGGGGTTTAGACCTCCTAGCACGCTGAGGCGCAGGTACCATCCTGGTCGTACTCTGCTGGACCCCCTGCAGCGAAGCCGATACTTGGCTCTGAATCCAGTCTGCCCCATGGACATCCGCAGCTGCGTAAGCTGAGCTAAAAGTAGTTCTAACTCACTCATTATTAAGCAGGAACTCTACCCCTAACTAAAGATGCTCTTGATGCTCTTGACCAGTTTCTCAAGGACTGTTACAGCCCCACCCTCTTATCCTTGTTTTATTACCTACAAGCTCCCCCCCTTTGCACCAAATACTGACCAATAATACCCCTCTAATTAAACTTATATGCCACACCTTTAACCTTAACCTTGCTGGCTTGCCTTAACACCCTGTCATGTCCCCCTCCGCTGACTCGTTCCTTCTCAGCTACAGGCTTCTCTCGTGTGTGGTTTAGCTAATCATTTTCCATATATTAGATCTTTGTGGTCTATGTAACTGGGGCTGTGGCAGAGACATGTCTTTTGGCTACATACTGTGTGCTGTCTCTGTTTATCATATATATAAAATGTATTGTATGCACCAGTCACAAAGGAAATAATTGAGGCAAGTGTACTTTTTGTCAGTGATGTTTGGGTTCTCACAGATCCTACTTTGCATTCGTTGCAAGGTGTTTTTTGGGAACTAACACTAGCAGTCATATCTGGGATTTCCACTGACATCAATCCCTTGGGCTGCTTCTTGTACCGTTGAGTCTAACTGGAAGCTATTGTACACACACCAGTCCAGCCAAATAGCTTTCTGAGCCTGAACATCGTCTTCCAATGTTTGTTGTTGTACCCCTAGCAACTAGCACCGGGCCTCTGGTTTAGTGACGCTAGGATTGACGCCAGACACTTTTCAGTTACTGAAATTGTGGCCGTAAGGGCACAACAGCAAGCAAAGATGCCCAAGTAGTGGTTTTGTGAACTGTGGCTATGGAAACTGTAGTAATCAACTATAATATTCAATATAAGTACCTGTAACAAAAAAAAAAACAATCAATAGAATTTCTGCCCAGATGAGTCTTTCTTGGATTTCTCCTAATGGCCTAAACACAATGCAATACATGTAATTAGGTTTGCAGAAGTTACAAATGTTTTCCCTGTTTGAAAGCTATGTCCCTTACCTGTGGCACAAGGAAGGTTAAATGTATTGCCAGCAATGCTGAGTTGCAGTGACCATTTTGGGGAAGACCATGAACAATGTTCAACTACTGAGTGTCTTCAATTCTGGGGGTGACCCTTTTAGGTTAGCCACTATGTAGGCTGGGCAGATTGTGATTGGCTGAAGAAGGACACAGAGGAAAGGGGATATGCTTCCTCTGTGGATACTGCTGTGGATTGTGGGAAGGAAAGAAATTGATGAGAGCAATTATGACTTTGGGAGATGTAGTTTCCAGATAGACTGAGCCTTTGTTTTCAGATTGGAGGAGGGACTACATATCCCAGCATTGCCAGAGCTCTGTAGAGAAGAAAAGTAAAGTCTGTTCCTGAGCTCCAGGCAGAGGTGGAGGACATTGTTGTAGTGAGACAGTGCTTCAGGATGTTAGCAGAATGTTTTCCATTGCATCAAGGATGCAGAGAGCCAGAGTAGCGAACATCTCTTGGTACATGAGAACACCATTGTTGCCGCTTTCGCTGACTGGTACTGTTGACTAATTGGTGGGGGGAAGCTGCCCTTGACTTAACTGAGCCACCCCAGGAGAACAAAGGGAGACCAGCTGTTACCCCAGGAGTGTGAGGCAGCTGGCCAAAACCTACTGCACCCCATGAAAAAGGAACAGTAAATTTTGTTTGGCACACAGTACAGACACCTATACTTGGGTTTGGAGGAATTTATCTTGAGTTCTCCAATGCCAAGTTTGAGCCTCCACGTGCTGGCTAGCAGGGAAAGAGTTTAATGCTGACTGACAGCCTGTTAATATAATATTGTCCTTTAGGCAGGACCCTCCCTAGTATAGAGTTTAGGGTCATTCTCTGGACCATTGCCTTACCACTGTATACCCCAATTGCTACTATTCATATATATTTGTTAGCCAACTGCATTTCTCATTTGTTTTATATATTTGTGTAGCACCCTCCCAGATAGGTTGTAGGATTAGGCAAATTTAGTTCTGGCTCACTGTATCCATTGGAGCTGTTGTTTTGCTGCTGTAATCAGTGAAGTAATATTGATTGTTATGGTCTGTTCGGTGTTTCACCTACTGCAGGTTTGAATGCACTCTCTGCTTTCTTGAGAACTGTGGATCTCCATGGAAAATAGCTGCGGAGCAAAGCAAATGGGCAGCATGCATATTTATACAGCCCTGGCTAATCCCTGGGAGGCTGGCCCAGATGAGTGAAAGGAGTCTGTATAAATACTCTGAGACACAGAGTTTCCAGGTTTTTTCCTGTATCAGAGGACCACAGCCTAAGGAAGGGGGGGTTGCTTACCCGCTTAGGCTATCCTGTCATGTGCTTGCGATGTGCTGACTGCTGAGGCCTCAGGTGGGTGGCCTAAGGGTCTGTGTTGCTGAAGTTACAGTGAGCTGACTGAAGGGCCATCGTCTGAAGATCTAGTCTGGTATCATGGGAAAAAGTTAAACCAGCTTTCCAAAGACATTTTGTGAGTACAGACTGCTGTGAGAGATCCTAAAGACTGTGGGCTGCTGCAACCCCTCTAGTGCTAGAGAGTAAGCTGTGTGTGTGTGTATAAAGGGGACATCCGCTGGTGTCCTGAAGAGCTCAATCTAATTCTTTTTAAAGTGAGTCTGCTCTAATTGCTCAAAAAAGGAGGCTTCTGTGCCTTTAGTTACTACTACTACAAAGCCAAGTCCACAGTCTGCAAGGACTTTGTTTACTGTTCTACAGAAGGAAGTTTACTGTCCTCACTTTGTGTAAAGTTCTTTTTGGACTATCTCACTCAATTACCCAACCCTATCCAAGTTACCTCAAAAATAAAAACATCAAAAAGATCACCCCTTGACTGCTTATTGAGCCAAAGACTGACTGTGACCATGTGCCTGGCTGCGGGGCAATTACTGGGAAAATGAACCTGGTCAAATTTTTAGCAGCTCCTTTTGGGGTAGCACTACATCTGTTTAAGGGGTTATTGATATTTCCATTTCTCTGCTTGCTGCATATATGTATAGTTATAATAAATCACAATCCCATCTTCAGTATGGGTGTGTCAGAGAGTGTGGTGGTGCTTACAGGGTTGTGGGTTCTGGAAACAGAGGACTCGGGAAAATATCGTTTTTTTCGGAGGTAAGTGCTACATACATATAACAATCTTCAAAACAGGCACAGCATTAGCTTAGCAGAAAAACATTACATTATATACACTTCACAAGAAAACAATACCATTATTTAAAGTGGTTCTAAAGGCAGAAGATGTTTTACCTTAAAGGCCCCTTTCACACTGGGGCGGTTTGCAGGCGCTATTGCGCTAATAATAGCGCCTGCAAACCGACCCGAAACAGTCGCTGCTGTCAGAGCGGTGCGCTAGCAGGACGGGAAAAAAAGGCCTGCTAGGAGCATCTTCAGAGCGGTGAAGGAGCGGTGTATACACCGCTCCTTCACCGCTCCCACCTATTGAAATCAATGGGACAGAGCGGCTATACCGCCGGCAAAGCGCCTCTGCAGAGGCGCTTTGCGGTGGTTTTTAACTTTTTCTCGGCCGCTAGCGGGGGGTAAAACCGCCCCGCTAGCGGCCGAATACCGACGATAAAGCGCCGCTTACAATAGCGACGCTTTACCGCCGACTCCGCCCCGGCCCCAGTGTGAAAGGGACCAAAGTGTTACTAAACCCAGGATCCTGCACCACTTTATCTGGTCTCCCACAGTACACAGAACATAGAAAAATTAATCGTTTTAGTAAATATAAACTGCTAAATACCTTTTATCAGAAGTATATAGCGGTCTTGTGACTTCTGTCAGTGTCTGGTTAAAGCTTGTAGGAGGAATTTTCATTCTCCCACAATTGTCCTATGAGGTTGCAGGACCCTTGACCCTCTGTCTTGACAGTGCTGATTGGCCCTGTGCTGATCACATGCACTCTCCCAAAAGAAAAAAACATCTCTCTAGCAATACACACCAATCTGAGCATGTGCAGCTTTCCCCCAAGGCTCTGTTCTATCAGCAGATAGTTTGGGGACAGTGGAAGAAGGGGAGGAGACAGGATCAAACAGCCTTTTTACACAATGCAGGGGATTAACCCCTTTGGTATTACAGTGAGTATAACAAGCATGCTTTACTGCATATACAGACTTATTTTACTATTGTGTGTTTAGTGGCACTTTAATTAATTCTATGCATTAGGTAAAAAAAACAAAAAAAAAAACAAAACCTTCTGCAAGCAGTATCCTTCCCAGACCCCCCACCCCCCTTATACTTACCTGAGTCCGATCTTGATCCAGCAATGTGCACTAGAGCTGAGGCTCTCTCAGCTTTCTCTCTCCTCATTGGCTCAGACACAGCTATTGCTTCCTTCTGCTGTCAATCACAACCAGTGAGGAGGGAGCATGGGAAAGGGCTAAGCCACAGAGCCGACTTGGGAGCAAGCGCACATGAGTGCCCCCATACCAAGCTATGGTAACACTTTGTGGGGGGAGGGGGGTGGTAAGGGGAGCCAGGAGCATCAGCAGGGGACCCGAGAAGAGGAGGATTGGGGTCGCTTTGTGCAAAACCACTGCACAGAGTAGGTAAGTATAATATGGTTGTTATTTTTTTAAATTAAAAAAAATGCCAGTAGAATCACTTTAGTTCAGTACAAATAGAGTCAGCAATGCAAAGGTATTATAAGGACAATACTTTTTGCAGAGACATTTTTTTTTTACTGCTAGAGATCAGTAGACATATACTATGTATTATATGGGACTTAAGCTATTTGAGGACAATATACAATGGATTATTTCATGAGCCTTTACTGTTAATAAAAGCGCTAAGCTTCAAAAACAACTTTTTCCAGTCTACTGGACTTGATTGCTTTCATTGATGGTAACCCTAGGTGGTCAGCTGCAGTGGGGGGAATCTATTGCATGGTGAAATAGACTCCCTGTTCCACTAATGTCTTTTGTATCAGGCAACAAAACTCTCTGGACAACAGATAAAAATACAATGGGAATTTTATAGCTGTTACTTTAACGTGTCTCTAAACCTGCATTGGTTGCCTTTTTTAGGTTTTTTTTCCATTATTTTTAGCTGGTGAGCCTGCCAGTAAAACACTTCCTGTTCTAGGGTGGCTACACTTTTCAATCCACTGTATCTTTGGAGGCACAAAAGTGGCATTTTATTCTGCTCTTTTGATTTGGACATACAAGCACACCCTCCTTTTTTCAACTTCATTATTATATTGGGGAGTGGTTGATGCTCTTTAATGTGAAGAGGGTGTTAATGAGCAGGGAAACGATTACCGGTTAATATTTTCTGCTGAAAGCTTTCCTATAAAAAAAACAGTAGTGAGATGGAACAAGGAGAATTTAGCAGTGGGATAATGCAGCTCATGACAGCTTTAAGGCAGTATTAAAACTAAAAGCAAACATTTATTATATTGCAGCTTACCAATTCTTGGATGCGATGGCTGTATTAGTCTCCTTTTTTGAACTGTAATTGATTATAAAGCGTGAGCTGGAGTTTGGCTTCAATTTGTTTGTGTATTGAAATCTGCTAATACATTTACCACTAATCCCCTCCCCCGACTGACAATGCTGCTGTCTGCTGTGCCTCCAATTCTCATTGCTCCAGAGTTGTGACTCACTAATACAGAAGGTGTGCTACTGGCCAAATCACCAGGTGATTGGTAAACGGCAATATAATACATTTTTCGTTTTGAGTTTAATACTGCTTTAAGTGAAAGACAGAGCCGAAGATATTTGCTCCTATTTGATTTCTGCCACCATACAGATGTGCACTGATTTGCTCACTTCAAATATGTGGACTTTCTTCCTCTTCCTTCCCATGCTTTATGACTGGCAGGCCAATGTATTGGCCAGCCAGAGGCAGGATGGGGACAAACTATGTGTTATTTTTATTGTAGAATGTGCTATTTCAATATTTCAGTGTCTTAGGGTTCTTTAGTTTCTTTTTGCCCCCCACCCCCCCCCCACCTTCTGGCTGGGGGCAGGGAAAACATACCCGTAACCTTGGAAGAGGGCTTGCTTTACCCCAGGGTGGATCTATAGCGGCAGTAAAGAAAGACATAACAAAGATGGACGCCAGTCACTTTGGTCTTTTTCTTCAGTTTTATTGCTCCGGCTGAAATGGAGAGAGGGTTAGGGTATGGTCTCCTTTAGCATTAGGGCTCCTACACTTTCCCTCCTTCCAAGAAAGTTCCAGGTTTCTCTGAGGGTGGACACCAATTCTCTGCGGGTGGACCCCCAACCTTGGCCCACACAGCACAAAGTCTTCTGCACACACCTGCTCAGGCTGCAGTCCAGGGGGAAGAGAGCCCCACCAGGCCACTCCTCAAGCATTTTTAACCTCTTCCAGCATACACCACTGGCCATATACCTTCTGGTGGTTGCCAGAGGGGACATAAATGCTAAGTAGCACAAGATTGTCACCATTCCTATAACTACTGCTCTAACTGCCAGTGACACTGAGTGGTGGAAGAAGGGACAGTAGCAATCCTGAACCTAGGGGAGAAACCAAGCAACGAAAACTACAACTGGCCTGGGCAAACTTTTACCCAGCAGAACTAAATTTACTAGAACCCTCTAAAGATAGGGGAGATACATTTAAAAGCCAATGCTAGCTATTCACAATGCATTCTGATTGTATGGTCTCCTACAGATTTACCAAACCCCACTTAATGAAAACTTAAAGGCTAACTCCACTTTCGTTGGGGGTAAAAAATAGCAAATAAAGAAAAAATAATATAGCATGTACAATTGCGATACAAGTCATATTGTAATTGAAAGTTATTAAAAATTACCTTTTGCTTTTCAATCTGCAGCCGCTGTAAATTTCTATATATGCAATGCAATATGGCTACATGGAAATGTTCTGTACACAGAATGTGTACTGACCACTCCCCAGAAACATCATTTCCTACTTGTGTGATTGGCTCACCAATTTTACCACAAGTCTGCCTAAGATACAAGTCAGATTTCAGGCATTCCCTGCAAAAAAAATTTCATTTTTGGTGATATATTTCTAATAGGAGCACGTCTAAAGGGATGCAGGCCCAGCAGCTTTCCTCATTAGTGCCCCGCAGCTGCCACAGCTGACTGATAATTATGAAACCACTCCCATTAGACCCACTGAGCACAGAGGCACAGACAAACACACATGGATTTCTTCAGCATAACAAAAGGTAGGAATCTGCAACAAAGGTTGTTCTAATCCTTGCAATGTACATAGATCACCCAAAAGGGAATGTTTTTTTCTCAACAAAAGTGGAGTAATGCTTTAACTAAATGATCCATTAAATTGGTATCTATATAGGCAGACCTATGACCTTTATAGTTGTGTAGCGCCCTTATGTGTACATAGTTGTGTAGTGTAGACAGAGGCTTGTTAGAAGCCTGAGTGTGAGTCAGATGGTTTACTTTAGGTCAGGTTAGAGGGCTCTGCAAGTCAGACCTCTGGCACCCCCACCCCCTAGTTCTGGAAGCTTTGAGAAGTTTCTAGAAGCTAGTGGGCAGAGACCAGAAGGTGCTGATCTGAATAATTATGGGAATCTGGCCAATCCCCAGGCAGGAGGCCTGGCCGAACCAGACAAAAAATTTTGTGGAGCCTGGCCAGCAGGGAAGTCGGGTTAAATGTTGGATGATTGAGGTGCTGCTGTGTAGCCTGGGAGGGGGGCCCCAGTAGAAAGGGGGTTTTGCTTCCAGGCTGAAGGAAGGAGGAAAGCTGAAAGAGGGAGCTTCACTGCCCTGCAATCCACCGGTGAAGAACAGCCTGCATAGCCTGAAAGCCCAGCAGAAGGCCTGCAGGACAAGGACAGTGTGAGTACCTCTAAACCCCTGGGGCCTATAATGGAAAAATCTGCTAGTTCTCGGCAAGTTTTCAGGGGACAGTTTATTGCTTACAGTTCCCAATCCCTTGCCTTGGGATCAGATACCATATCCAGGTGGGCTGGTATTTTCCATTAAGGGGACAAGTGCTCCTATAAATTGTGACTTTTCTAAAAATCCACTCAGGGAATACCAAACCCCCAGGACGGGATTACTTTGACTGTTGCTGTTCCGGAGGGAGCACAGTCAAGTATATGTTGTTGCAATGTACCAAAGAAGGAAGTTGTCCTCAATTTTGTTGGTTTTCGAGTCAAGTTGGGTATCCCATAACCCCTTTTACCCTATCCAAGTTGAAATCCCTGATAAATCCTAAAAAACAAGCCCATGGACTGTTCCTTGTGTCTGGATGCAAGTTGGAAAATGTGTATTGCCTGGCTCGGCAGACTAAAGGGGGACCCAAAACTCAGCAGCTCCTAAGGGGGCAGATCTAAGGGTACTTGTACAATTGGATCATAACATATTCATAACATATATATATATATATATATATATATATATATATATATATATATATATATATATATATATATATACACACAGTTGTGCTCATAAGTTTACATACCCTGACAGAATTTATGATTTCTTGGCCATTTTTCAGAGAATATGAATGATAACACAAAAACATTTCTTTCACTCATGGTTAGTGTTTGGCTGAAGCCATTTATTGTCAATCAACTGTGTTTACTCTTTTTAAATCGTAATGACAACAGAAACTACCCAAATGACCCTGATCAAAAGTTTACATACCATGTTGATTTTGGCCTGATAACAAGCACACAAGTTGACGCAAAGGGGTTTGAATGGTTATTAAAGGTAATCTTCCTCACCTGTGATCTGTTTGCTTGTAATTAGTGTGTGTGTATAAAAGGTCAATGAGTTTCTGGACTCCTGACAGACCCTTGCATCTTTCATCCAGTGCTGCACTGACGTTTCTGGATTCTGAATCATGGGGAGAGAAAATGAATTGTTAAAGGATCTGCGGGAAAAGTTAGTTGAACTGTATAAAACAGGAAAGGGATATAAAAAGATATCCAAGGAATTGAGAATGCCAATCAGCAGTGTTCAAACTCTAATCAATAAGTGGAAAATGAGGGGGTTCTGTTGAAACCAAACCACTATTAGGTAGACCAACTAAAATTTAAGCCACAGCTTCTAGGAAAATTGTTTGGGAAGCAAAGAAAAACCCACAAATAACTTCAGGTGAAATACACTCTCTGAAAACATGTGGCGTGGCTGTTTCAAGATGCACAATAAGGAGGCACTTGAAGAAAGATGGGCTGCATGGTCGAGTCGCCAGAAGAAAGCCATTACTACGCAAATGCCGCAAAGTATCCCACTTACAATGCGCCAAACAGCACAGAGACAAGCCTCAAACCTTCTGGCATTAAGTCATTTGGAGTAATGGGACCAAAATTTAGCTTTTTGGCCACAACCATAAATGCTACATTTGGAGAGGAGTCAACAAGGCCTATGATGAAAGGTACACCATTCCTACTGTGAAACACGGAGGTGGATCGCTGATGTTTTAGGGATGTGTGAGCTGCAAAGGAACAGGAACAGGTCAAAATTGGTGGCAAGATGAATGCAGTAAGTTATCAAGAAATACTGGAGGAACATTTGCATTCATCAGCCAGGAAGCTGTGCATGGGACGTACTTGGACATTCCAACATGATAATGATCCAAAACACAAGGCCAAGTTGACTGGTCATTGGCTACAGCAGAATAAAGGGAAGGTTCTGGAGTGGCCATCTCAGTCTCCTGACCTCAATATTATTGAGCTGCTCTGGGGAGATCTCAAATGTGTAGTTCATGCAAGACAGCCCAAGAATTTACAGGAACTGAAGGCTTTTTCTCAAGAGGAATGGGCAGCTTTACCAAATGAGAAGATAAAGAGCCTCATCCACAAATACCACAAAAGACTTCAAGCTGTCATTGATGTTAAAGGGGGCAATGCATGGTATTAAGAACTGAGGTATGTAAACTTTTGATCAGGGTCAGTTGGCTAGTTTCTGTTGTCATTATGATTTAAAAAACACAGTTGATTGATAATAAATGGTTTCAGCCAAACACTAACCATGAGCGAAAGAAAAGTTTTTGTGTTATCATTTATATTCTCTGAAAAATGGTCAAGAAATCATAAATTCTGCCAGGGTTTGAGCACAACTGCATATACAATATATATATATATATATATATATATATATATATATATATATATATATATATACAGGGGCGTTGCTAGGTCTGCAAAAGATCTGGGGCTAGAGCCCATAGCAGCGGTCACCAACCTTTTTGCATGCCTGCGGGGGGGACCTTCCATGTCGCCTGCCACCAGATGTGGATTGTCACGTGCCACTTTCACCTGGCAGCAGATGTGGATTGTCACTTGCCACATCACCTGCCACCATTTTCAGATAGTCACTTGCCACGTCTCCTACCACCATTTGCAGATTGTCACCACATCTCTTGCCACCATTTGTAGATTGTCACTTGCCACGTCTCCTCGCACCATTTGGCTTTCCACATCTCCTGCCACCATTTGCAGATTGTCACTTGCCACGTCACCAGCCACCAGATGAGGGTTGTCACTTGCCAACTGATGTGGATTGTCACTTGCCATGCCAACCAGTGCCACCAAATGTGCATTGACGCAGCATTGGTGGCAGGCTGACAGTACTGGTCCATTTAGTGACAGCAGGAGAGCGGTGATGCGGGGCGGACACTGAGAGATGATGTTATCTCGCTGCTACCCGCCGCACCTCCGACATTGAAGCAAGGGGGTCTGGCTGCAAAGTGGAACCCCACGATGACAGGAAGCACGTGACCTCCACTCTACCGTGCTGTGAGGGCAGAAGAGTTCTGATGTGGGGCGGGCAGTGAGAGATGATGTAATTTCTGCTGCTCGCCGCACCTCGCTCCCAAATTGAGGAGGCCCGGCTGTGAAGAGCACTGATGGGGAGCGGGCGGAGAGAGATGTCATCTCTACTCGTCCGCCCGCTTGCTTCTCTCCTCTGCCTCTCTCCTCTGCCTCTCTCATGCAGCCAGCCCGCCGCAGAAGCCGCAACCCGCTGGTTAGGCAGGGACCCTGCGGCAAGAGACTCGGGGCTATGGGCCCCAGATTCGGGGCTATAGCCCCAATAGCCACCCCCTAGCAATGCCCCTGTATATATATATATATATATATATATATATATATATATATATATATATACAGATTCATCCAGAAGATGTAACAGGCACCTTGAAGGCGCCTCTAGGTGCTTGGACTAGCAGCATAACAGTGACACTTTACCCAGCACAAGGTCAGTACAGGAACATTTTAATGTCATTGAGCCTTGGGCTATACCTTAGATCTTATCTACCACCGTCTGTGGCTAGAAATTACGAAAGTCATTTTTTATGATCGACTTTAACAATAGTGTGGAAATTACATAACTGTAGTACACAATGCTGTGTAAATAAATACAGTTTACTGTGTACAGGACAGTAGGAGCCTCGGTACTTTGTGTAATAGAAATAACATTAATCATTGTTATCATAAAGACAATGATCATAATTTCCTGGTAGGAGGCTTTAAGACTATTGGAGCCTTTCAATTAGGTTTTATTATTTGTGCAATACTGCAACTGCAAAGTTAGAAAGAAAAAACGACTATATTTTGTAATCTGTCCTCTGTCTGCACCTGTAAGAGCTACCTATAACTGCAGACACACGTGTACGATTTTGGCACTTGTCTCTACCTTATGACTATAAATGTGGTAACAAGGACACAAAGTCTTGGATTTGGGGACCTCAAACATTCAGATATTTATCACCTTATTATGAAATTTCCCTTGAAGGCCATAAACAATACAGATGAATTGAGGTGTCAGAATAATGGCACACTGAATAAAACAGTGCAAACAGCAAAGCTGAAATGTATTACCTAAACTGTATTATTCGCTAAAACTAAAGTACATGTATTTCTAAATTTACTTTTTTTTTTTTAACAAATACTTATTTTTTTACCCTTTTTAATCCTTTGTTGCATCTCAGTGTTGCTGATCTCCTGCAGCCTTTTTGCAGCCACTTCCTGCTTATATAAACCCTGACGATGGCTGCTGCACAGTATTTCACAGGGCAGGTTTTATGATTTTAACGGCATTATTTGTTTTGCAATGGTGACTTGTAGTCTACATCTAAAGCCTGTGTGAAAGGGTGACAAAGCAGGAGCACAATTGGGAGGAAGGGACAGAGTGGTGGTACAAACAAGTAGCCACTGCCCCCACCTATAACTGGTCTTTGCAGCAAGGAACTCTTTGTACTGCGATGTATGTCAAACAAATACAAACTTATTTCCAAGCTCAAACTTTACAAACTAGCCTGCAACTAACTGAAATGACCTGTCTAACAATATGCGTTAAAAACAGGGGTTTAGTCTGCACACATTTGCAAATACATGCGTAAGCTACAGGCCCCGTCAAGGCACCCCATTTTTTGTAGTCCTAACTCTAAATTCTGAGAGTCTGCACAATGGAAGCACATGCACAGAGTGGTGTTACCCAACACAAAGAAGTGCCTGACCAAGGATCCTCATGGCAGGATAAACCGCTATTATTTTAAATGATAGAAGTGTCATTAAACCCACATCATTAAAAGCTAGCATGTCACTATGGGATTCATTTTCTGTATTCTGCAAAAAAAACTGGTTGATCCTGCTGTTTTCTATTCCCCCCTTCTGTTCATGTCCTCACTGCAGTTGAGGATTTTGCAGAGCAGTGCTAAGCAAAAAGGCAAAAGTTATATGATGCGCACTGGTATAGTCAGGGTTATTCATAAGAGAATCAAAGGTGGATAGATTGGAGGATAAATAAATGAATGAATCATGCTTCCATATGAACCATAAAGTAACATTTATTATGTGGCCATAGCACACAGCCTAAAAAAAACACAGTCATATGTAAAAAGCACAGTCGAATATGAAAAGTAAAAACCAGGTCTCATGCAGCCTCAAAACACTTGATAAATAGCCCAGCACTTGAGATGGAATTGTAGGTGCAAGACCACATACCAGCCGGGAATCACACGATGACCCACCAGAACTGGCTGCCGGTGTCCTGCGGGGAAGACAAGCTTCCAGTGGTGGCCGGTGGAAAGTTTTTTTTTGGGAGGGATGGCAAACAGTATGCCACCGACACCCCCCGTCGGTTGGTGGCACGGTCAGTCGCACTTACCCCATCGCAGCTTCCCATGCTTGGCGGTGGCCTCCCATTCCCCTGCTCTCCATGGGTCTCCACGTCGGCGGTGGCTTCCATTTCCTCCTTCCTTCTCGGCGGCCAATCTTGAGTCTTCTCTTTTCAGCCAATCAGAAAACGGGTCTCACACCCGCTTCTGATTGGCCAGATTGAGGATCAGTGTTACAACAGCGAATATTCATTCACTCTTGTAACATCTGGGTGGGCGCCACGGGCCACCCTATTTTGAAGTCTATTAGAGCCTATGGCTCTAATCATGTGCTTCAAAAATACACCTGCTTCATAAACACACCCTGCTGCTGTAATTCAGGCGCCCAGCGTCCTGGAAGGGGCCGGACGCCTGAATAGGGGGTGGCAGCGGTGGCCATGGATAGATTCATGCTATGCATGAATCTATCCTTTATTCATTTAGGGGGTGGTGAGGATAGAGGGGGTGGCGCCCGGGTGTCCCTAATGGACGGGCCGCCACTGCAAGCTTCGAACCTTTATGTAACAAGGCTGGAACCCACCATAAAAATGGCCGCTCGAGGAATCACACAGGACCCAGAAGTGATGGAAAAAGCATGGCAGACCAGGGAAGATGACGCCCCACCCCAGCGGCTGGTGTCAGAGGGGGGAGGATCCATGGGCACTCTCTCACCAAATAGCATGATGGCTTCTTTATTGAGCATGGTGGCTCTGCACATGCTGAGATTTTAGAGTATTTTCTACCGTTAAATTTTTCTCCCTGTCACATCTGAGCAGCGATATGTGACTATAGAGTTACACATGTGGGTGTAAACACAATAGTAAATGACAGCCGACTCCCTCCCTCCTCCTTCGTGTCTACTAACCAGCTAGACTAGATAAACAGCAGCTACACAAGAATGTGACAAAAATTCTAATTAG
This sequence comes from Aquarana catesbeiana, assembly GCF_042186555.1. Taxonomy (NCBI): domain Eukaryota; kingdom Metazoa; phylum Chordata; class Amphibia; order Anura; family Ranidae; genus Aquarana; species Aquarana catesbeiana. The sequence goes on along the minus strand of NC_133330.1, from coordinate 273,387,220 downwards.
AAAGGTGCAAAAAATGTACTGCTAACAAAGTATGTGTACCAATAAAAAGTGCACAAAAAGTTCAAAAGTCCAACATGTTGAAATGGACAAATGTATATAGAATGAAGAATGTTTATAAAAATCTCATAACTTGAATCCAAAGAAATTAAGTAAAAATCCAATGACAAAGTGATAATCTTCAAACGTGCGAAGTGCAGTGTGGAGCATCAACAATAGGTGAATCCAACAAATGAATAAGATAGGATACCCTTACCAGAGCAGCTGGACCCGGATGTCAGCGACACCGAATCATAAAGGCTTGGATACACGGACGGATGGTTCTTTCAAATGGGTACAGGAACCTGAAGTCTCCAGGGATGTCTTCCCACGACCTCTGGGATCTCAACCAACCTAGAAAGGTAGTTCATCCAAAACGCACACCACGACCACTCTCATCCAAATTGATGTATATAAAAAAGGAGAGAGAGGGGGGCGTGTGATCTCTGACATTTAATCCATACTTCCGATCTCCTTCTTTTTTTTTTGTTCACGTCTCGCTCAGCGCGGCATGAAGAAGAGTACCGGTCTGACCACCCCGGGCTCCTCCAGCAGCCATATTGGACTTTTGAACTTTTTGTGCACTTTTTGATACACATACTTTGTTAGCGCTACATTTTTTATACAGAAATACATAGAAGGGACAATGTAAATTAAACAGTGTATGTTTAATATCACTTTAAGAATGACTTTTGCAATTATGTTAAAGGCTCATTTAGCTGTCGTTCTCCTGTGGATCACAAGAGTGCAGTTTGTTCTGCACTCCTGTGACGTGTTGAAGCCCGCTGTCGGCTGACCTCACAGAGCCGGTCCAGGCATGGGAAAGATCGCAACCATATGATCAGGATCCGCCCACATGCCTGGACCAGCACCTGGCTCAGCTTTTCAGCGAGCTGCTGAGAGCCTGAGCTTCCCCCACTGCAGCCCAGTATTCCAGTGAGCAGGAGGGGGGGGGGGCAAAGCAGAGAGCCAGTGATTGACAATCACCAGCTCTCTGCTCTGGGAGCTCTGAGAACCGAGGGTTCGGCGGTGTTTGAACGCACATTTCTCAGCTTTAGAGCCAGCGGGGAACAGAGGCAGCATCGGAACCAATGATTCCTCCCCCAAAAAAATGATGATAAGTATGATTCCCCCCCCCCCCAAAAAAAATAATTTCTATACTTTTCTTTTAATATATTAAAGCCTATATGAAGTTGTAATAAATAGGTATATGTATGCTTAACATTGTCACATTGTCATTAGTTGCTATGGCTTATTGCCTTTTTCCTTGATGACTAAGAGCCCTTTGACACTGGGGTGCGGGCCGCATTAGCGGTAAAGCGACGCTTGTTTTAGCGCCACTTTACCGGCGGTGTGCGGGCGGGCACGGGGCACTTTTAACTCCAAAGAAGGGGTTAACAAGAGGTTAAAAGCGCCCGAAAGGTGCCTCTCCTCATTGATTTCAATGGCAGGGGTGATTTAGGAGTGGTGTATACACTGATCCCACACTGCCCCAAAGACACTGCTTGCAGGAGTTTTTTTTCCTTCCTGAACACGCACTGCCCCAGTATGAAAACACTCAGGCTTTCACACTGGGGAGGCAGGGAAAGCAGTTTACAAGAGCTTTAAAGGCGCTATTTTTAGCGCTAAAACGCCTGTAAAGCGCCTTCAGTGTGAAAGGGGTCTGAGCCATCTAGAAAATTCAGGGTTAGGTTTGGGAGAGGAAGGGGGCTATTAAACTGCTACATTGCCCAGAGCCCAAGTTTCAATCAGCCCTGTTCAACAATATTAATGTAGAACTACAGCTATGTTTCATCACTGCAGCTCTTTGGGTCGCTTGTGGCCATGCAGTGCACATGTATAGCTCTATTACTGTGTCCACTGAAATCATTTTTTTTTTTAACAAGAAGAAGGTTGGGGATGCCCAAAACTGTCTTCTTTTGAAAATAAGTTCTTATGTATAATAACATTTGGATAATACATTTCAAATATTCAGAATTTTGGAATGCCATGTCTATTTTTAGGAATGTGTGTGTGTATGTATATATATATATATATATATATATATATATATATATATATATATAAATATATATATATATATCAACCTTGTTTACATTGCCTCTTGGAGTTGACTGCCTCAAATCTTTTTTTGCAGCACTGCTAATCATCCGCCTGTCTGTCTTTCTATGACCGGCATTATCCTCATATTTTGTTTCATGTCTGCCATATGGGCTTAATAATATTCTCTCCTACATTTTTGACTCTGTATTAAAAACATGTATACTTGCTGGAAAAAAAAATGACATTGTGCATTCCCAGAAGTGGGCCTAGGATGGTTATTAAGAGATCCTCAGCTCTAAACCCTGATCTCCATCATCCACTGCAGAGGACGGGGCTCTGATCACACACAGTTAATAGGGGTATTGGAGGAGGAGAGGTTATGCCTGAATCAGACATCACGTGACTTTTAGTGTTTTGGTACCCATGCAGTCAGGATAGTTCTCCTCAGCATCAGTGAATACAAGGAATGGCAGGGGTATGGGGGTAGATGCAAGCAGCTCCCAACACATGTGTTACATTGCCTGACCAGACGCCTAAGGGGGGATTAACAGGGCTGAAACTGAGCTGTCACACAAACGAGGACAGGAGGCTTGGTGTAGGGGGGATTACTTGTCAGGCGGGGGTCTGTCCTCTCTGGATAATGCAACAAAGCACCAAGCTCCGTTCTCTCAGCCTGAGCTGTCCGACGCGTACCACAGATGAAATGGATGCTGCTTTGGGGGGTCACGGAACAGAAAAACCGCCCCGGCCTTGTGGGTCAAATCTAGGGTAAGATTTACAATTTTCAAAAGCCCACTCATATTTTCTTGTCCTGTGTTGTCCTATCCCTAACCCTGTAGCTGTTGATCACATACATCTTCCCCTCTGTCACCTTCTCCATAGAGCCCATAACTCCCAGATCTGTGTTAAAAAGCTTTAAAGAGGTAGCAATCAAGGCAAGGTATGTGTGTCGAAGTAACGGTGATAAAACATTGCTCGTTAATGCCATGTCATGCAGATCGGGCGCATTAATGAAGAGCTTAAGGGGCTGCAATTTTTCTGCATCCTGCAGAGAAGGTGAAAATTTCCATCTCACGCTGTGAGCAAAATGTGACTCGCCTGACACATTAGGCAACCGGCATCCATTATTATTTCTATCATATATCCTAATCCTTGAGAGTGTAAATACAAACCCTTTGAAAGGAGACGCAGATGAGCTGTGTAAACAACGACATCCATAAGGCTCTTTTCACACAGGCGGAAGCAGGCAGTGAAATATGTAACCGAGCTGGGAAGAGCTTGTTCTCAAACAATGCTTCTATCAAAGGATGCTCTGCAACATTCCCTTCTTGACTCATCATGACATTATCATAGGCTGCGGTTGTTTAAACTGGCCTGGAACAAAAAGTAAAACTGAAATGAATGCAGCCATTTGTGTGGGTGGAAGGGATAATAGCGGGGTCTGGAGATGGAATTTCATTTGAAAAATAAATCCCAATCTTTGATCCAGACTTGGAAATTGAGAGGACATTGATTAGGCACAGGGGACAATTGTGGTCTTTTGTGAATGCCGGAGAGGCGCTTGCTGCAGCACCAGAAAACTGATTAAAGCTTTGTTAGTCTTGCACAATATAAATACTTTACACATCTCCCATAATGATTGTGCTGATGTTGATGTATTGAAGTTTTGACAGATGAATGCATTTTTTTTTATTCACCGATATACTTCAGTCATGTTTATATTGATCACCGATCCCCTTAAAGTGCCGCAGTTTTGATTTTATCTTGAACACCCATTGAAAGCATGATGAAAAATGAGACATAGGGGGTTATTTACTAAAACTACATGGTGCAAAATCGGGTGCAGCTCTGCAAAGACACCAATCAGCTTCCAGGTTTTATTGCCAAAGCTTAATTGAACAAACTGAAGTTAGAAGCTGATTGGGTATCCATGCAAAGCTTCACCAGCTTTTGAGTGCTCCAGTTTTAGTAAATCTACCCCATAGTCAGTTTGTGGTAAATTTAGCTCTGAACTCGATGACTTGCTCTGTACCGAACACGTAAATTGCATTTAATGGATGTGATCTTTTACAGGCAGCAAATTGTTATTTTACATGGCAATTCCAGTGTAGGCATGAGAGTTGTTGTTCAGAATCATGTGATGTAGAAAGTTCAAGAATATAGATCAAAGAGTATTTTTTTTCTGTAATCACGTCATAAGATGGCTATAGGCGATAGATGGTGGTCTTATGTGAATGATGAACAATGTTTTCACAGATTGATGCATAGATCTGTACTGTATATGCAGGTCTATGCACTGGGCACACATCCCAGATAGTTACAGTATCTCACAAAAGTGAGTACACCCCTCACATTTTTGTAAATATTTTATTATATCTTTTCATGTGACAACACTGAAGAAATGACACTTTGCAATGTAAAGTAGTGAGTGTACAGCTTGTATAACAGTGTAAATTTGCTGTCCTCCCAAAATAACTCAACACACAGCCATTAATGTCTAAACCGCTGGCAACAAAAGTGAGTACACCCCTAAGTGAAAATGTCCAAATTGGGCCCAATTAGCCATTTTCCCTCCCCGTTGTCATGTGACTCATTAGTGTTACAAGATCTCAGGTGTGACTGGGGAGCAGGTGTTGAGAATTTGGTGTTATCGCTCTTACTCTCTCATACTGGTCACTGGAAGTTCAACATGGCACCTCATGGCCAAGAACTCTCTGAGGATCTGAAAAAAAGAATTGTTGCTCTACATAAAGATGGCCTAGGCTATAAGAAGATTGCCAAGACCCTGAAACTGAGCTGCAGCACAGTGGCCAAGACCATACAGCGGTTTAACACGACATGTTTCATTCAGAACAGGCCCCGCTATGGTCGACCAATATCCAGAAGTTGTCTTTGGGAAATAGACATATGAGTGCTGCCAGCATTGCTGCAGAGGTTAAAGGGGTGGGGGGTCAGCCTGTCAGTGCTCAGACCATATGCCGCACACTTCATTAAATTGGTCTGCATGGCTGTCGTCCCAAAAGGAAGCCTCTTCTAAAGATGATGCACAAGAAAGCCTGCAAACAGTTTGCTGAAGACAAGCAGACTAAGGTCATGGATTACTGGAACCATGTCCTGTGGTCTGATGAGACCAAGATAAACTTATTTGGTTCAGTTGGTGTCAAGTGTGTGAGGCAGCAACCAGGTGAGGAATACAAAGACAGGTGTGTCTTGCCTACAATCAAGCATTGTGGTGGGAGTGTCATGGACTGGGGCTGCATGAGTGCTGCCGACACTGGGGAGCTACAGTTCATTGAGGGATCCGTGAATGCCAACATGTACTGTGACATACTGAAGCAGACCATGATCCCCTACCTTCGGAGACTGGGCCGCAGGGCAGTATACCAACATGATAACGACCCCAAACACACCTCCAAGACAACCACTGCCTTGCTAAAGAAGCTGAGGGTAAAGGTGATGGACTGGCCAAAAATGTCTCCAGACCTAAACCCTATTGAGCATCTGTTGAGCATCCTCAAATGGAAGGTGGAGGAGTGCAAGGTCTCTAACATCCACCAACTCCGTGATGTCGCCATGGAGGAGTGGAAAAAGACTCCAGTGGCAACCTGTGAAGCTCTGGTGAACTCCATGCCCAAGAGGGTTAAGGCAGTGCTGGAAAATAATGGTGGCCACACAAAATATTGACACTGAGGGCCCAATTTGGACATTTTCACTTAGGGGTGTACTCACTTTTGTTGCCAGCGGTTTAGACATTAATGGCTGTGTGTTGAGTTATTTTGAGGGGACATCAAATTTACACTGTTATACAAGCTGTACACTCACTACTTTACATTGTAGCAAAGTGTCATTTCTTCAGTATTGTCACATAAAAATATATAGTAAAATATTTATAAAAATGTGAGGGGTGTACTCACTTTTGTGAGATACTGTTTATTTCCTGCAGGGACAATAGTTTACTGGATGAAAAACTCAACTAGACAGGTAGGTATTGCTTTGGAGATTAAATTGGCCAGCAGAGGTCTGAAGCTGACCACAAGCATGATGAATGTTGCCTGATACTAATATATGATTGAGTGTAAGGCCTCATGCACACGGGATGTTAAAATAACGTTATGAAACGCCAGTAGCTTTGCAGTGAGTTTTTTTAACTTTTTCAACGTTTTTGCAATAGCGTTTTTTAGTGTTTTTTAGCGTTTTTTAGCGTTTTTTAGCATTTTTATTTATTTATTTATTTTTTTAATGGATCAAAAACATTAAAAAACATTGGTGAGCGATGTTTTTGAGCGTTTATCAGCGTTTATCAGCGTTTATCTGCGTTTATCTGCGTTTATCTGCGTTAGAGCGTTTTTACAGCTGAAAAACGTCTCTCAGAACCCACTGGTCCTGGTTTTTTTTTACAGCTTAAAAATGCCTATGCCATTTGCAGCTCAAAAACGCCTAGGTGGGCATGAAGCCATAGACTAACATAGACAGGCGTTTTTAAGCTGCAAAAAACGCTCAAAAAAGCGGCTGTAAAACCTTCCGTGTGCATGAGGCCTAATGGTCATCTATGAAACTATGTCCACCAAGTATCACTCCCTAGCTTTCCCTGGTGTAGCCAGCTGCTAATTCATGTTTGATAATGTAGCCCATACTAAAACTGTTACACGCTATGTAAGCTTTGACTTCCACCTGTAATTGAACCCATTTTGTACAATGTTGTACCACTTATGTCATCATTTCAAAATCTGCGTAAGAAGAAATTAGTCATTTTGAAATCCGCAAACTGCATAAGTATCTTTAGTGACACTTAAGCCTTATTTAAAGCAGGTATTAAAGGATGCAAATTGAGGAAACTTTTAAATAGTAAAAAATTAATAATATTTTTTTTATTATTATTTAAAGGCAACTAGTATAACTTCTAGTTTGCCCATAGGTCAACTTTAAACCAACAATTCAACTAAAAATAACATTAAAAATGAAAAGCCAATTAAAAGATAAAACAACAAAATCGACTGTTGCTGTAATAATATTCAGCATTAATACAGCGATTTTCCCCACAGTAGTATTTTGCTGCTGCTAGTTGGCCTCAGTCTGATGGCCAGCATCTTTCAACCCACTTCCTCTGAGCCCAGGCCATCCTGGATCTGCCCCAGCCTCTGATTGGACAGTGAAGGAGAAACAGCACACTGTTCTCTCTGACACTGCTTTCTCTTCCTGTCAGCACATGCTTCTTCCTCTCACACTCCACCTTTGCCATACAGAGCCTACAAAAGGCTCATACCAGGTTACATTGAGGCTGGGTTCACACATATGCACCCGCAGTTTTAGTGCAGGAGTCTGGTGCGGTTCTATTCACTGGTTCATGTGCGATTGAGGTGTGAATTTATACCTGAAATCGCACCTGAACCAGACCCAAAATCGCACAGGACTAAAAACTGCACTGCGGCCGCCCCGCACATGTGTGAACTGGTAGCCAATCAGCTTTTAACTTTAGCTTGTTCAATTAAGCTTTGACAAAAAGAAAAAAACAAAAACTAGAAGCTGATTGGTTTCTATGCAGGACTGCACCAGATTTTGCAATCTTGAGTTTTAGTTAATCAACCCCTATATGTTTATATTGCCCTTTCCAAATACTTTAAAGCTGAACTTTAGGTAGATATAAAAGGCACAAATTAATGCAACTCTGTAATCATTAACACATATTTAAATGTATTTTCAAATGCAATAAGTGCAAGTACCTTAGGCTCAGGTCACGTATATAAGAATCGGATGCGGTTTCTGATTCTGATTCGTATAACATGTGACCCGGCAGCCTTCTCAATGCAGCCAGTTCACACATGTGCTGGGCGAGCCGCAGTGCGGTTTTTAACCACTTGCCGCCCGCCATATAGCAGAATGACGGTGGCAAAGTGGTTTCAATATCCTGACTGGGCGTCATATGACGTCTTCAGGGTATTAAGCCGCTGCGCGTCCCCGGGGGCGCGCATCACGGCGATCCTTGTTGCGTGGTGTCTATCAGTGCCTCATATCAGTGCCGCGTATCAGTGCCCATCAGTGCCACATATCAATGCCCATCGGTGCCAAGCAGTGCCGCCTATCAGTGCCCAGCAGTGCCACCCATCAGTGCCACCTATAAGAACCCATCTTTGCAGCCTTTTAGTGCCCATCAGTGTTGCCTATCAGTGCCCATCAATGCCCACCAGTGCCACCCATGAGTGCCCATCAGTGCCGCCTATCAATGCCCATCAGTGCTGCATATCAGTGCCACCCATCAGTGCCGCCTACCAGTGCCCATCAGTTTCCCGCATATCAGTGCCCATCGTCAGTGCCCCTCAGTGCCCACTCATTGGTGCCACCTCATCGGTGCTGCCTTATCAGTGCCTGTCAGTGCCGCCTTATCAGTGCCCATCAATGAAAGAGAAAACTTACTTATTTACAAAATTTTATAACAGAAACAAAGGTAAAACTTTTATTTTTTTCAACATTTTCGGGCTTTTTTATTTGTTTAGCAAAAAATAAAAAACGCAGAGGTGATCAAATACCACCAAAAGAAAGCTCTATTTGTGGGAACAAAATGATAAAAATTTAGTTTAGGTACAGTGATGGAAGACCGCGCAATTGTCATTCAAACTGCGACAAAGCTGAAAGCGGAAAATTGGTCTGGGCAGAACGGTGTATAAGTGCCCTGTATTAAAGTGGTTAAAAGAACAGGGAAATGTTACCTCTGTTCCAGTAACATTTTTTATTCTTATCTTTTGTGCTTTTTGTCACTGGGACAGGAAGTAAGGGGAGATCTCCCTAATGGGGGCTAATACAGAATCCCTACTTTGTCCAAGACCAAAAACAAGTTTTAACTGGAACTTGCGTTTATATATCAAACACACTATGCTGTTGATTTACTATAGATGAATAGACTGTGCACTTTGCAAGTGCAGTTTCCCTAGAGCTTAGTAAATTAGGTAAGGCTTCACTTTGCAAAGAATACCCAATCACATGCAAGGGAAACTAATAAAAATGCATTTTTGCTTGCACATGATTGGATGATGGAAGTCAGCAGAGCTTCTGCTCATTTACTAAGGTCTGGGGCAACTGCAATTGCACTTTGCAAAGCATACAGTCTATTTGCCTTTAGAAAATCTCCCCCCTAGGGAGGAGATTTACTAAAGCTGAGGCACTCAGAATCTGGTGCAGTTGTGCATGGGAGCCAATCCGCCAATCTTTTCAGCCAATCGGAAAACGGGTCTCACACTCGCTTCTGATTGGCCGGATTGAGGATCGGTGTTTCAACAGTGAATGTTCATTCACTGTTGTAACACATCTGGGTGAGATCAGAGCGCACTTTCTGCGACCCGAGCCCACCCTATTTTGAAGCCTATTAGAACCTCTGGCTGCTGTAATTCATACGCCTGGTGCCCTGAAAGGGGCCGGGCGCATGAATAGGGTAATGCATGAATTAATCTATCCATTATGCATATAGGGGGTGGCGAGAAGAGAGGGGGCGGCGCCCGGGCACCCCTAATGGACGGGCCGCCACTGCATTCTAGTATGTCTAAAACAAAGAAAGAAAAATGAAACAATCTCAGTAAGAGGTCTTTCAGCCCCAAACATGGGAAAGTAGCATCGGCAAAGGCACCTCTGCTGACACCGCTTTACTATTTTTGGGGCTCAATGACCTCCTACTGCGAATACACCGGAATCCAGAGACTGCAGTGTTTAGGGTTGTCTGGATCTCCCCACAAACATTGAGTGTGTTGGCTTTCTGCGCAGGAACAGTTACATTCCCTGCAGGCTTTCACTCCAGGTTTTCCAATCCCCCATTAGGGATCTCAGCAACTTCACAGATTTGAGTTCACCATTGCCTTTTTACTTTCTCTTCTTTCATTTCATCAAACCACTACACTATAAGGAACTCTCATGCAGCCGCTGTCTTTTTTCCTTTTTCTTTTTTCTCCTTTTTCTTGGAGGCATGCCAGTTATTAAAAAAAAAATACATTGTAGGAGTTGAACTTTCTAAGCTCCTGTGACACTAGAGGATTTGTATAAAGCAAACTTTGCATCAAAATGTTACTTATTATTTAGATGCTCCTTCCCATGTAAAAAAGCAGCTTTAAAAAAAAAAAAACACAAACACATATTACAATAAAAATGAAAAAATATACTTACCATACACCTCAACTTCTACCTGGGTAAGGGTGATATCACAGAACTTCTTGAGAACACTGAAGATCCAAAATCTCACAAGAAAACACTCCATCACGGTGCAGCAATCCTCATCATTCCCAGGATCTCACCGTAAGGTCCATGAGATCCCCCTCACCTGGATGCTGCAGGTAGAAGTCAAGGTGTAAGGTAAACATATTGGGGGTTATTTATGAAAGGCAAATCCACTTTGCACTTAGAAGTGCAGTCACTGTAAATCCGAGGGGGACATGCAAGGATAATAAAAAACAGCATTTTAGCTTTCACATGATTGGCTCAGTGAGGACAGCTCTGAGAGCTGATTGAGGGAAGGGACACATCCCCTCCACACAGCTCACAGGAACAAAGCTGAGGTTGTCAATCTGCTGATGGGCCCTCCCCTGTCACCATTTTTTTCTTGGTGTCAGGAAAACTTGTCAGAAATGATGCATGTTGATAGCAGAGGAAAGAAGCAGCAGACAAATTACACTTTGTGCTCTTAATTGAGGAAGTGTACACACTATAAAATTATATGCTTTGCTCATATTCCATGTCTGATGTTTACAACCACTTTAAAGTGATTGTAAACTCACTTTACAAAAAAAAACTAACACCTGCAAGACAAAGGTATAATGAGCTAGTATGCATAGCATACTAGCTCATTATGTAATACTCACCTGAGATTGAAGCCCTCGCTGCGGTGCCCGTACACCGCTCCAGTGGCCAACATCACTCCTGGGGGTTACTTTCAGGTATCGCGGCTCCGGCGCTGTGATGGCCGGAGCCGCGATGACGTCACTCCCGCGCATGCGTGCGGTAACGACACACTCACTGAAGCAACGGCACATACGTGCCGTTGCTTCAGTTTGTGTCAGTGCGCGGCACATGCAAATACAGGGGATATCTCCTAAACTGTGCAGGTTTAGGAGATATCCTGGGTAGATACAGATAAGCCTTATTATAGGCTTACCTGTAGCACAAAGTGGTCTGTAAGGGTTTACAACCACTTTAACTCAACTGTGACAAACTCCACTCTATGTTATCCTGTGTGTCCATGCACACATGGACATTTTTTAGCTTTTATCAGCAGTGGGGTTTATGGGCTGTTCTCTGAACTCCATAAAATTGCGTTCAAAGTGCCGTTTTCCTAACCATAAAAAAAAAGCTAAAAAATGCTAAACACCAATAAACGCCGATAAACGCTCATAAACACGCATACACATGCATTAATTAGCGTTCAGCGTTCTATTTATTCAATGCATTGTGGAAGTTTGGGAATGCACTGTGGGATTTTTGGAGTGTCCTCTGTGTATTTTTATTAAAAACGCCCATAAAAACAACATTTTCTGCCAGCAATCTGCCATCCAGAAAAAGCTTTTTTGAGCTCCAATGTGCATGGAGCCTTAGGGACAGGAAATAAGGTGAAATCTATGTAACCAGGTCAAGGACAGCAAACAAAATGTTATGTAAATAATTGGCTTAAATTGGGCTTTCAGGCTGGGTTCACACTATTGTGAATTGGATGCTGGTTTCTCCGCATCCAATTCCCATAGCAGAAGATTGTGACCGGTTCACACATCTCGGGAGCGGCTCCGATGTGAATTGCACAGGAGGCCCGTGTGTCTTTTGGTCCATTTTAGGTCCGAATTCAGCCAAAAACTCACACTGAAATCGGACCTGAAACGGTGAATGGAGACGCACTGGGCTCCTTCTATGAGCTGCTGCATGCTCTAGTGTGAACCCAACCTGAAGCCAAACTCCAGGAAAATGAAAAAGCCAACCTTGCATTGACCCCAACCCTGCAAGGGTTAAATTCTTGTAATGTCTAGAGGAGAGATGAGGATGTTCTATTAACTTACACACCACTCAACTGCAAGGGTGGATAAAACATGTAAAAGTTCTGTTTAAGAGCAAACACAAATAGGTGCTTGCTATTTTTATTGTTGGCCAGAAAATTGCTTACGTGCTTCTCTTTAATTCGGATTTTACTGTGTTACAAAGAGCCTTTTTCTCCGCTGACTTCAGGGCTAGGACCTGCCTACTCACCATCCCTGTGTCCAATGAGAGTGCTTTTATTGACCACTGAGACAATCTCACTAGGTAAGGGATTGCTAGATGGGAAAAGCTTTTTCCTAAAGTTAGGGAAGTCCCAACTCTAGTAACAAGGTAAAACAGGGATCATAGGGGCCCACAAAAGAAAGCTTCCTGGCTAACAATAATGGCAGGCACCTCTGCTTTCTTTGCTATGTGAAAAATCTGGATTTACAAACATCTCACATGCATACTAGTCAAAGTAGACTATACTGCATCTGAGCATCGCAAACCAAGAACGCTTTTTAATTAGTGGGAATGCTTCAGCAGTCCTGCTCTGCGTAACTTCTGCATACTTCCAGCTATTAAAACCATTCAACTTTTAAAATGTTCAGCTCTTTCAGCTAATGATGGGACTTCTTCAACTTTTTTTCTACTATTTATATTTTTTAAAATATTACGTTTTTTAACACTTTTTTAACATTCAAGTGAATATGAGCATGCTTCAAATTCCGCTCCCAAAAGTTTCAGCTCCTTCATACTTTCACCTACAGACGCCAAACAAACTTTAAAATGTTCACAAAATATCCTGCTATCTGGCTATATCTTTTCAGTTTGATATCTTTTAGAGTTTTTGTGAAAAAGCTGTTTAAGTTTAGTGATCATTTCAGGAAATTTTATCAATTAAACAGAGTGTGTATTGGGCTGCTTAGAGTGGATGATGTCATAGCTAGAGCACAGAGCCTTAAAAAAATTATCTTAGTTCCCTCTCTATAAATTGCTCTCATGCCCACCAGATCTACTTGTCATACACAATTTATACATCAAAACGTAGGTATTTTTGTCTAGTTTCAGGCAATGTGCTCAGTTTTGTGATACGTCTTTTACTCTTGGTTGGTTGAGCTTCCAAATGACAAGAGTTCTACACTTTTTTCCATTGACTGTCCTGTATAAAATTCTTCACATTTTCCACTGAAACGCACAGCCAACTTAAATCGCTGACATGCCCACATTTTTAAGTTTATCAACATAAATTTTATACCGATACGTTCATAAAAGCCGCGTGTCTCTAACGGTGAAGTCACTGTTTCCATAGTATGTACCGTTGTGGATTTATTAAAGTTTGTTTGAAGGGTTCTTTCACACTGTCTCTCATTCATTAGGTGTGGGGATTAATGATCAAAAAGCTTTTCAAAAATCCTTTAAATATTCCACATCTTTACACATCACATTCCACATACATTAGTGGTGTTGTTAAACCTTTTTAATGAAATTCATGTTTATTTTTATTTCCGGGTCAAGCTCTCAGTATCCCTGGCTAGCTTAGCAGGGAAAAAAAGTTTTGCAACCCGATCTGCATTGCAAAACATTTAGTAAGGCACAGGGGAGACATGCAGGGTCTTTTAGACCCTGCATGTCTCATTAAAGAGAACCTGTCACCTAACAATTATCACATAGGCGGCTTGTCGTCCCCTAGGTAATGAAAAAAAAAAGTTAGGTAGAAAAAAAAATGCAAATAAAATAAAGTTACACCCAAGCACATAAAATCCCCCCAAAAATGTTTTGAGGCCCCCCAACCGCACATATATGAAGGTAAATGTATGAGTCGAGGGCGCCTACGTGTAAAAATGTTAATTGCAATACACGTTACATATCGCTGCGCACAAGAGAGAGGTAGAGCAATAATTATAACACAAGACCTCCTCTGTAACACTAAACTAATACCTATAGGGGGCTTTAGAAGCGTCGCCTATAGAAAATATAGGGTACTGAAGTTTGTCGCTATTTCACGGGCGCACACAAATCTAAGGTTAACCATGTTTGCTATCTATTTACACAGCTTAACCTCGTCTTTTATATTTTATCAAAAATGTGGGTAGTTTATTTTGTTTGTTTGTCCTTAAATTCATTTAAGTGTGTTGTTTGCTTACTGAAATTTTGCATTCCCTAGACCTTTGCGGTAATAACATGTGACATAAAAATTGGAACTAACATTATTTTATTCTTTAGGGTGTCTGCTTTAAGAAAATCTATAATGTTTGGAGGTTTTGTGTAATCTTCAGGCCGAAAATTCGTTTTTTAAACATGTGTACAAAAATTTGCAAAAACGGCTCTGGCAGCGAAAAGGTTAACTGAGGTTTGTAGATCTGTTACTGACTGCAGATCATCATCACCAACAAACCAATGTATTTTGATATAAGGTCTTAGGATTGTATATTACTTCTGCCATGAAGATGTCCCACATGACAAGTGACGCAGAGGGTGCAACAAAAATCCTGATCGCTTTAGATAATGGGAAGAGATTATTAGATTTGAGGGGCGAAGCTGTGAAATCACAAATCTCCTTCTGCCACCAAGACCCTTATCTGTGGCCATCTGTGCAGAGAGCAGGCTAGGACAGAGCAAGATAGCAGGGTTACCAAAGATATTTAGCTTATTGAAAACCCAATATAGTCTATGGTTTTCACTTAACCTCATTCCCACATTTCAGTGGTATAAAAAGCTTCTTAACAAACCCTTTATATAGCTTTTCTTTTGTAATATTATAAAAATAGATAATCCAGCTTTGCCTAAATTCTTTCAAAATCTTTCTTTACAACCATCATTCTCATCTACGGATATCAGTCAGCTGGAGGACAAGGTCAGGTGCTGAAGCCTCCATGCAGTCATTCTGCTCTATACTTTTTTTTTCATACTGTCAATCTCATCCAATCTTCTTTTATCCTTTTCTTTGATTAATGTATTGATTAAAGTCTATAGTATGTGCAGAAGCTGCTACAAAGATGGTCATATGTAACTGAATCATTCAAGAGCATTGAAAATGCTTTTGATCGGGCCACAAAAGCGCTACCTGTGCCCGGGCTCCACTCACCAAGGGTTTAGTAAATCACGTTTGAAATTTGTCAGATCCTTGCTTGGGGGTGAATCCCGTTGAAATCTATAGGGGGTCTTGTTATTAAATTCTGGCTAATATTTAAGGCTAATTAGCAAACCACTGTCCAGAAAAAAGGCATAGGAAGCTGGGCCCATACAATCTTTTCATGTGGTTTCAACAGCAACTTTGAAAAAACACCAATCCTTTAAATAGTATGCTTTAGAAATGCCTTAAATTGATTGTAAGGCCCCTTTCACACTGGGGCGGTAGGGGGCGTCGGCGGTAAAACAGCGCTGTTTTACCGCGGTATTTGGCCGCTAGCGGTGCGGTTTTAACCCCCCGCTGGCGGCCGAAAAAGGGTTAAAACCCCTCGTATAGCACAGCTATAGCCGCGGTATTACCGCGGTATAGCCGCGCAGTCCCATTGATTGTGAATACACCGCTCCTTCACCGCTCCAAAGAAGTGGCTGACAGGAGGCGCTATTTTTAGCACAATAACGCCTGCAAACCGCCCCAGTGTGAAAGTGGTCTTAAGGTAGAAGTTTTTTTTTTTTACCTTAAAATATTCTCTTAGATAAGATGAAATAAAAACTTCTGCATGCAGCCCTCTCCCCCAACCCCCTCTTATACTTTCCTGAACCTGATCTCAATCCAGTGCTGTGCCCATGAGCAGCAGCTCTCTCTGCCCTCTGTCTCTTCTCACTGGACATGGTGGTAGCACTGGGAGCCATTGGCGCCTGCTGCTGTCAATCACAGCCAGTGTGCAGAGAGCATGCCAAGCTTTGTGTGTCAATGAGCAAAATACACCCACCAGACATTTTATTAAGTACACCTTGCTGGTACCGATTTGGATCCCCTTTTTTGCCATCAGAACTGCCTTAATTTTTCATGGCAGGGGGGCGGCCCGTCCATTAAGGGCACACAGGCGCTGCCCCCCCCATCCTTGCATCTGGCCCCTTGCAGGATGCTGGGTGCATGAATTCCAATGATAGGGGGGCTTTGAAGCACCTGATCAGAGCCAGAGGCTCTAATAGGCTTCAAAATAGGGTGGGCTTTGGGCGCAGAGAATTCGAACCAAGCCCACCCAGGTGTGTTTCAAATTAGCAAATGAATATAACCAGTACTATAGAAGGGACGGACTGCACCTAGATGAGGAGGGTGCAGATCAGCTGGGAATGAAGATGGCCAAAAAGTTAGAGGGGTTTTTAAACTAGGAGATGGGGGGGAGAGTCCAGAGGTAGAGATAGTCAGTGCGGAACATATTCCAGAGGGTAGTATTGGGGGCATTAGTGGTAGGTTGACCAAAGCACAATAACCCAAGGTAAGTATAGTAGCAAGTCCTAGTTGCAGTCTTGGAACACCCAATACCAGGATAATATGCGACCGGTCTAAACTACGTGGCATGTTCACCAATGCCAGGAGCCTGGCGGACAAGATGGGTAAACTAGAGATACTGTTGTACGAGGAGGATTTGGATTTGGATTTGGATCACAGGTCAATTAGTTTCAGTATAAATCACACAAATAGGAAACATAAAGGGATAACAAAGACACTGAATTTCAAAAGAGCCAACTTCCCTAAACTACAAACATTGCTAGAAGGCATAAATTGGGATAAAATCTTAGGAACAAAGAACACGGAGGAGAGATGGGTTTGCTTTAAGAGCATATTAAATAAGGGCATTAGTCAATGCATCCCATTGGGTAATAAATTTAAAAGAGCGAACAAAAGTCCTGGATGGCTTAACTCCAATGTAAAAATACATATAAAAGCAAAGGAGAAGGCCTTCAAAAAATACAAGATTGAGGGATCATCATCAGCATTCAGACTTTATAAAGAATGCAACAAGAAATGTAAGGGTGCAATAAGGATGGCTAAGATAGAACATGAAAGACACACAGCGGAGGAGAGCAAAAAAAATCCCAAGAAATTCTTTAAGTATTTAAACAGTAAAAAAGGTAGGACAGACCATATTGGCCCCATAAAGAATGAGGAAGGACATCTGGTTACAAAGGATGGGGAGATGGCGAAGGTATTGAATTCATTCTTCTCCTCAGTCTTCACGAGGGAATCGGGGGGCTTCAGTAGCCAAAACTGCAGTGTTTATCCTCATGACACATCACAGGAAGCACCTCCATGGTTAACAGAGGACATAATTAAAATTAGACTTGAGAAACTTAACATTAATAAATCACCGGGACCAGATGGCTTGCACCCGAGGGTACTTAGGGAACTCAGTCAAGTGATTGCCAGACCATTGTTCCTAATTTTTACAGACAGTCTACTGACTGGAATGGTACCAGCTGATTGTAGAAAAGCCAATGTAGCACCAATATTTAAAAAAAGGGCCCAAAATACATCCCTGGGAATTACAGACCAGTTAGCCTAACATCAAAAGTATGTAAACTCTTGGATGGGATGATAAGGGACTATATACGAGATTTTAGTAATGAGAACGGTATCATTAGCAGTAATCAGCATGGATTCAAGAAGAATCGTTCTTGCCAAACCAATCTACTAACCTTCTATGAGGAGGTGAGTTGCCAGCTAGATAAAGGAAGCCCCGTAGACGTGGTGTATCTGGATTTTGCAAAAGCATTTGACACAGTTCCCCATAAACGTTCACTGTACAAAATAAGGTCCGTTGGCGTGGACCATAGGGTGAGTACATGGATTGAAAACTGGCTACAAGGGCAGTTCAGAGGGTGGTGATAAATGGGGAGTACTCGGAATGGTCAGGGATGGGTAGTGGGGTACCCCAGGGTTCTGTGTTGGGACCAATCCTGTTTAATTTGTTCATAAACGACCTGGAAGATGGGATAAACAGTTCAGTCCCTGTATTTGCAGACAATACTAAGCTAAGCAGGGCAATAACTTCTCCGCAGGATGTGGAAACCTTGCAAAAAGATCTGAACAAATTAATGGGGGGGGGCAACTACATGGCAAATGAGGTTTAATGTAGAAAAATGTAAAATAATGCATTTGGGTGGCAAAAATATGAATGCAATCTATACACTGGGAGAACATCTGGGGGAATCTAGGATGGAAAAGGACCTGGGGATCCTAGTAGATGTTAGGCTCAGCAATGGCATGCAATGCCAAACTGCTGCTAACAATGCAAACTGAATATTGGCATGCATTAAAAAGGGGATCATCTCCAGAGATAAAACGATAATTCTCCCGCTCTACAAGACTCTGGTCCAGCCGCACCTAGAGTATGCTGTGCAGTTCTGGGCACCAGTCCTCAGGAAGTATATACTGGAATTGGAGCGAGTACAAAGAAGGGCAACAAAGCTAATAAAGGGTCTGGAGGATATTAGTTATGAGGAAAGGTTGCGAGCACTGAACTTATTCTCTCTGGAGAAGAGACGCTTGAGAGGGGATATGATTTCAATATACAAATACCGTACTGGTGACCCCACAATAGGAATAAAACTTTTTCACAGAAGAGAGTTTAACAAGACTTGTGGCCACTCATTAAAATTAGAAGAAAAGAGGTTTAACCTTAAACTACGTAGAGGGTTCTGTAACTATGTAATATTCGCTATTGTAACACTGATCCTCCTCTCAGCGAATCAGGAAGCAGGTCTTGACCCGCTACCCGATTGGCTGAATGGACAAGCAATCCTATTGGATGCTTAGGAGGAGGGGAGGAGACGCACAGTGGAAGCTACCATGATTGAAGACATGACACAGAAGCTGCTGCCTGCCACTCGCCACCCCCCACCTGCCACCTAGATGGGGTAAGTGCCAGACCACCGGGCAGACAGCGAGCGCGGGGGGGGGAGGTGCCGACGGCCACTCGGGGGGGTTGTTGTTTACCACCCCCCCAAAAAAACACCAGTCGCCACTGCTTTGTGACAAAGATTTAACAAGCTGTTGGAAACATTCCTCAGAGATTTTGGTCCATATTGACATGATAACATCACGCAGTTGCTGCAGATTTGTCAGCTGCACATCCGTGATGCAAACCTCCCATTCCACTACATCTCAAAGGTGCTCTATTGGATTGAAATCTGGTGACTGTGGAGGTCATTGGAGTACAGTGACCTCATTGTCATGTTTAAGAAACCAGTTTGAGATGATTTGAGCTTTGCGACATGGTGCATTATCCTGCTGGAAGGAGCCATCAGAAGATGGGTACACTGTAGTCATAAAGGTCAGCAACAATTCTCATGTGTGCTATGGTGTTTAAACAATGCTAAATTTGTACTAGGGGGCCAAAAGTGTGCCAAGAAAATATCTCCCACACCATTACACCACCACCAGCCTGAACCATTGATACAAGGCATGATGGATTCATGCTTTCATGTTGTTTACCTCAAATTCTGGCCCTATCATCTAAATGTTGTAGCTGAAATTGAGACTCAACATTTTTCCAATATTCTATTGTCCAATTTTGGTGAGCCTGTGTGAATTGTAGCCTCAGTTTCCTTTTCTTAGCTGACAGGAGGGGCACCTGTTGTGGTCTCCTGCTGCTGTAGCCCATTTGCTTAAAGGTTTGATGTGTTGTGCATT
This sequence comes from Aquarana catesbeiana, assembly GCF_042186555.1. Taxonomy (NCBI): domain Eukaryota; kingdom Metazoa; phylum Chordata; class Amphibia; order Anura; family Ranidae; genus Aquarana; species Aquarana catesbeiana. Next base: position 273,367,557 of record NC_133330.1, on the reverse strand, counting down.
CAGAGATGGTATTTTGCATACCTTGGTTGTAAGGAGTGGTTATTTGAACTACTGTTGCCTTTCTAATATCTCAAACCCATTTGATAGCCCGTTCTCCTCTGACCTCTGACATCAACAAGGTATTTTCGTCCACACAACTGCCGATTACTGGATATTTTCTCTTTTTCTGACTATTCTCTGTAACCCATAGATATGGTTGTGTGTGAAAATCCCAGTAGATTAGCAGTTTTCGAAATACTCAGGCCATGCCGTCTGGCACCAACAACCACGCCATGTTCAAAGTCACTTAAATCCACTTTCTTCCTCATTCTGATGCTCGGTTTAAACTTCAGCAAGTTGTCTTCACCACGTCTAGATGCCTAAATGCATTGAGTTGTTGCCATGTGATTAGCTGATTAGCAATTTGTGTTACCAAGCAATTGAACAGGTGTACCCAATAAAGTGGCCAGTGAGTGTAAAAAAAAAGACAAAAACAAAAGATACTCCTCCCCTGTATTCTCTGTATTGCTCCTTTATATTTATATGGATGACTAAATTCCAAGCGGATGACTGTTTCATATTGATGATATGTGTGTGTGACCATCTGAACACCTCTGCTTTAAAGTTGAAGTCCATTTTTTTTGTAGTAGAACTTAAACATAAAAAATTTAAATAATGCATTTGGGTGGCAAAAATATGAATGCAATCTATACACTGGGGGAAGAACCTCTGGGGGAATCTAGGATGGAAAAGGACCTGGGGGTCCTAGTAGATGATAGGCTCAGCAATGGCATGCAATGCCAAGCTGCTGCTAACAAAGCAAACAGATAATTGGCATGCATTAAAAAGGGGATCAACTCGAGAGATAAAATGATTATTCTCCCGCTCTACAAGACTCTGGTCCGGCCTCACCTGGAGTATGCTGTCCAGTTCTGGGCACCAGTCTTCAGGAAGGATGTACTGGAAATGGAGCGAGTACAAAGAAGGGCAACAAAGCTAATAAAAGGTCTGGAGGATATTAGTTATGAGGAAAGGTTGCGAGCACTGAACTTATTCTCTCTGGAGAAGAGACACTTGATAGGGAGATGATTTCAATTTACAAATACTGTACTGGTGACCCCACAATAGGGATAAAACTTTTTCGTGGAAGGGAGTTTAACAAGACAGGTGGCCACTCATTAAAATCTGAAGAAAAGAGGTTTAACCTTAAACTATGTAGAAGGTTCTTTACTGTAAGAGCGGCAAGGATGTGGAATTCCCTTCCACAGGCGGTGGTCTCAGCGGGGAGCATTGATAGCTTCAAGAAACTATTAGATAAGCACCTGAAAGACCGCAACATACAGGGATATACAATCTAATACTAACATATAATCACACACATAGGTTGGACTTGATGGACCTGTGTCTTTTTTTAACCTCACCTACTATATAACTATGTAACTATGTAACTCATGGCTATAGAACTAGCTGAGGAAATGTCTTCTGCTTTTGGCTGTGTTCTTACCTTACAAGAATGCTATTTCACCTATAGACTGATGCTGATAAATTGAAGCAACCTCAGAGGATGAAATTAAGCCCCAAAAAACTCCCTACTTTGCCTAATGCCGTGTACACACGATCGGAATTTCGGCCCGCAAAAGACCGATGAGAGTTTTTCGTCAGAAAAAGTGTATGCTCCATCGGACTTTTGCTGGCCGAATTCCAGCCAGCAAAAGATTGAGAGCAGGTTCTCAATTTTTCGGTCGGAAAAAGTTCCTATGCGAAAATGCGATCGTCTGTGGCAATTCCGACGGGCAAAATTCCTACGCATGCTCGGAAGCATTGAACTTCATTTTCTCGGCTCGTCGTAGTATTGTACGTCACCACATTCTTGATGGTGGTAAGTTCAGCAAACTTTTGCGTGACCGTGTGTATGCAAGGAAAACTTTAGCGGAATCCCGTCGGAAAAGCCGTCATATCTTTTTCCGACGAGAAGTCCAATTGTGTGTACATGGCATCAGTGGTGATTCTAAGAGTTATGCAGATGATAGCTACCAGTAGGGCCTCCTATGCAGAGAAGGTCTTTGGCAATGGTCCAGACAAAAAAAGAACCCCTAAATCTCCAGGTAGGAATTCTGTCATGGCTAATCTTTCTGTTCTCCATGAGTTCCATGGAGTAAATAACTAAAACAAGGTAGAGCTAACCCATGTTTAATACAAACATACCTTCACATTCAGAGCAAAGCAATAGATTTACTTTAATAGTCCTCCCCAACAGCATATACGTACCTTCCATTATTTTCCCCACCATCTAATTGACCCAGTGTTGCCACATGGACCAAGTCACGTGTTCCTCCATAATACAGAGTATTTCCTTTGTCTCAAAGCACAAAATGAAGTAGCAGGGAAGCAAAGGAAAGGTACGTATATGGGGCTGGTGATAGGAGGACTATAGAAAACTTGTTGGCTAAAAATAAATGTAAAATAGGCAACTATTGAACAATTGTGAAATAGCTCTTTATATGTCTCTTCCAGTATTCATTTTTTTAACTGTAAAGAACTTGTTGTTATTTAAAAAAAAAAAAGCATTGTTCAATAAAGCACTAAGCGATCCTATCCATGCTGTCTGTAAGAAAGCTTTTAACCTTTTTTTCTTTGGATCACTCTGACCTTGCTCTATTGTATTAGCTGATCCGATGAGTTTGAACTCTTGTCTAAAGAATGCCATTGCCTAGCCATTTGTGTTTTAATGGAGTGATCGGAACTTGAAGTGTTCGCAGTCTCAAAGAAGTATTCTGGCTTAATAAAAGCCATTGACCTCATTGTTAGTACATTCATGCCTGACATTTTTAAGTACCTGCACCTTCAAGTGTCTGTGCCCATTATCTGTGGGTAATCATAATGAAGCTTGATTGCACAGATAATTCTACAAAAAACGATTACTTGTAGTGTTGGGCATGTATTAGCTAGAAGGGAAAGCATAATGGTTTTTGTAGAATTTTTATTTTATTTTTTGGAATGATTTATGAAATGGTCTTTTATATTTTCTTTCATTATTTTTATGAAAGTTTACAAATAATTACTAAACACTTCTAACGTCTGCCACTTATCGGTGTGAGTCAACCTATTACATGTAAATATCTTAGGCAGGCCACACACAGAGTGAATTTCTTTCCTGCAACCACGGGTTGTAGGAAAGCAATTCGCTGGATTCCGCCATCAACACAGATAGTGTTGATGCGGGTATCCCTCCTGCTGGGCCATTGTCTTCTACCGATGGGGGGCGCCCCTGCCGGGAGAAAACAGTGATTATTGCTAGTGGCTATAAAAGCCACTAGCCATAATTGCAGGTAAAACCCAGCATGCTGGTTGTACTTAAGTTGATTGATCGATCAACTCAGTACATTCAGCCTGCCCATACATGGTTCGAATCTCGGCAGGTTCCTGCTAAACCAGCTGAGATTTGAACCATGTATGGCCGGCCTTATATGTCCATCATGAAGCAGATAATTGTAATATGATCACTTAAATGTTCTGAGCTTAAAAAAAAAAAAAACACAGTGCAAAACATGACCACTAGTAAGTGAAACCCCCTATAAGGCACACTGTGGGAAGCTAAACCCCAGCCTTGCCTGGCTGTGCAAACAGGCATGAATAGCTGCAGTTGCTGAAAATCTGTCTATACAGTGTACGGGTTTGGCTGCTGCAGTTAACCACTCACAGCTATAAAACCTAGTTAGCGAAGGCAGCCTCCTTGCTTCTCACAGGAAGGTCCCAATAACACCATGGTGGTGTACGGAGGGGAAATAGAGTGCTGGGTGAAAAAAATGGAACCAGCAGGGTCCGCTGCACAATTCAGTCAAAAGTTAAAAGACCCTACTTCTAAGGTCCAAAGAAGGAACTCTTTTAGTTAGGGGAACCCTGCTATTAGAATATGAGTAGCCTTTAGAATATGAGAAGCCATTTACAGTATATATTCATAAAATTATGGAAAGGCAGGGCAAAACACAAGAATAATAGGCAAAATGCAGTAGCCCAAAGCAACAAGACATAATTTTCTGCCATTAGGGAGAGATGGTTGCTAAATGTTTTGTATTGGTTCATTGGTTCATTCCTTTTGCAGACAGCTCTTGGATGTGTAGTTAGGAATGTACATCACAAACATTAATCTCACTTGTTGACGACTGGCGTGCTGCTTCCCTCTGGGCCTAAGCAAGCAGCCAAGCCCCCCCCCCAATTTAACATTGACCTTCTGCGCAACACAATACTTTGTCTGATGACTCTCCCCGATGTATGGGTGTCAGGCAAAGGCCGTCTCAGATCCACCCTCCTGCTTGTGTGCTTTGCCCACTCACTCCCAGGGGTTCTAGACTCTAGGCACCTACTCCAGGCCGACATCCAGGGGATACCAGCAGAGCACACTCTCACTCTCTCTCACATAGCAGGATGCTGGCCAATAAATGCACTTCAAGGCCAAAATGTAGTTGAAATGGCTTTACTGAACATAGTGCAATGATTACAGTCAAGTAAAGGCATGGCTCTTCATAGCATGGCTGAGCAATACATTTCATCACAAGCCATCTTGCTGATTACAGCCAGCATAGGAAAATGGTTGCACTTTGGCACAAGACCTAATACCACTTTACCTTCCTTTAGCAGTTTTTCCTGTCTTAGGAGTAGTCTAAGCCTAGGAGGCCTGTTTTTGCAGTTTATTTTTCCTACCCCCCCCCCCCCCAAGGGGGGAGAGTGGAGGACACTTTCTGTTGTCCTCCTTTCTTCTTCCTGCTTCCAACCCCAACTGATCTCCAAGCCCCAGAACCACCCACCTAATGGGCCTCTCTCTTAGTTAAGAGGGATCTTAACTAAAGGGGAAGTCCACATGCCTACTTGCTTTTGAATTATTGATTATCAAATACAGCCGTTGCATTTTCAGGAAATGACCTCCCTTTCTACAAGGCTTCCACAATGCCTTGTAATGGAATCAGGCTGGACTACATTTTAAAGCCTGATCATATTTCCACTTTTGCAGTCAAATTTGAGAAGATCCCACTATATGTTTGCCATGTGTTCTCATTCACACAGCATACCTACATTTTTTTTTTCAATATATATATTTCTTACCTTTACCTATATGTTTCTAAGGAGAATATGTCAAGGCTGATTCTTCTAAGATTTTCTATTGAGGAAAGTTGTCTCACTGGCAACGCTATCTTAAAGTATTGATGTTGCTTAAATGATCTGGTTCTCAAGCAGGCAGATTCTACTCCCTAGAGCAGCCTTTTTCAACCAGGGTGCCCAGGCACCCTGAGGTGCCTTCAGGATTCTTCTGGGGTGCCTTGGCAAAATGCCTAAAAATGTAGTTACACAAAGCCACAGGTTTTCATTTTGCACCATTAGGATGGTGTGCCTTGAGATTGTTCAGAATTTTAAAGGGTTACTTGACTGAAAAAAGGTTGAGAAACACTGCCCTAGAGAGTCTCCACATTCAACTTGGCTTGTAGTGTAATGTAAAAATTTTTAAATTGATGATCCACACCAACACTAAGGGGTCAAGATACAACTTTATTCTGATAAAAGTCAGTCAGAGAGACAATCTAAAAAGTATTCAATGCATTTCAGATGTCCAAAAGCACCCCCTTTATCAGGGCTTCATCAGGACAGGCTCTCAAACCAGATGCTGATAAGGTCTGTGCTTGTAATCACATTGGAACAATATAATGTTAAAGGATCAGTTCACTTTTGGTTTATTCATTTTGTTGTCAATCAAGCCCTGACGAAGGGGGCCCTGTTGGACCCCTGAAACCCCTGAAACACATTGCATACTTTTTGGATTGTCCCCCTGACTTTTATCAGAATAAAGTTGTATCTGGACCTCTTAGCATTGGCGTAGTGCTTCAATTTCTAAGAATTTCAGAACAGTCTCCAGTGTCTTTGTCCCCACACTATCCCTCATTAACATACAACGCAGGCGGGAAAGTTTCTACATTTTTAACCCTTTGTTAAGACAGTGTTCATATCTAGTTTACAGCTGGTAGAACTGCGAACACAGTATAGACAGGTTTAAATATGTTACACATTACTCTACAGCCCCCTCCTAAGCATTACAAAGCGAGCGGGGTGAACGGGGGGGGGGGAGAGGGGAGCATGTAAGGATTTTTAAGCAGGATTTTTAGGTTATGCTATGTTAATTGGAACATTTGTTTTATGTGTAAAGACTTTATACTGGATATGGACAATTGATAGTTATAGGTCTGGTGGAATTTTAAATTATCTAATATTTTGTCAATACCCATCATAAAGTATTGGATTATCTTTTATTTTACTACAAGGATTTTGAATAAGTGCACCATGCATTCATAATTATTATTGGGTTTGTAGTTTGAGTCCACTATTTTATGATTGCAGCTGTTCAATAAGGTCAATTTATTTACTTTAATTTTATTTTGCTGTTTATTTGTTCACAAAGCAGTGCATAATTACTTATACACAGGTAACCAAAAATGTTTACATATTTTTTTTTTAGGTCTTGCTATGTTATATGGAGCATGTAGAAAATATAAAGTAGGTTTAATCCCAATTTGGCTGCAAAAGTGGAAATACCCTTTAAGGCTAAAATGAGGCTAGGATTTTCAATGTGTCCTGACAGCCAAACTTTGCCATTTTACATAGGACCGGTGATGTTGTGATAATACGAGATGTCATGAGTCAGTCTATTTTTTTTTTTACACCATTAGTAGATTTTTAATTATACCTATTCACTGAGCATAATGGAGTAAACATATTTAATGTATTGTGTTTCCCGTGGCTTTTAAAACAAATGTTCGCTGAATCAATCACAATTTATTCTCTGGGTGTACATGCTGACAACTGGTAGATAATCAAGGTCAGGCTTAATGTACACAGAACTAGGAAATGCCTTTTTTTCCCATTACAGGTAATTTGGAGCATAGACAAAACACAGTAGGTTTTAGAAGTAGGCACACAAAACATTTACTCTGTCACCTCCTGCCTACACACAATACACTCAGCAGTTCTGTGGGTTCAGCCATGATGCACGACAATGAAAACTGCATCATAGGAACAAATACATTGTCAGCGTATGCTGCCTCCACCAATGTGGGTGATTAGAATGGATTAAAAGGGTTTTCTTCTGTGGCTGTATATTTAACCAGTCAAATCTGAAACCTGTTGATAATTAAAATGTCAAGATTCCATGTGAGGCAGGATTCACATGTTTGCCGTAGCTTCCCTCGATCCACCATCAGAGCCCCTCAAACTGATCTACCTTCACAGCTCCTGGAAAACCCATTAATATATCAATAAACTAAGCATGATGCTTGCTTGGAAGGGATCATTTACATGGGCCATTGAGATGCTTTCAAATTGTGTTTGCCCTCACTTTGGCCCAATGAAGGAATAAAACCAAACATGAACAGATCTCAAACTAACCTCTAAACCTAATCACCAAAATCTCATATAAGCTTCAATACATAAGGGTCCATTCATACTAAGCATTGCATCAACACATTATAGCTTGCTGTGTAAAGAAACCCAATTCATTTTGAGCAGGCATGTACCACAAATGGAGCTGACTTTTTTTGCTGGCAACACAGCACACCACAATGCATGGCACATACTGTAATAATGTGAAAGGGTGCCATTCAAGAAGAACTGGACTGATTTGTGTGATAACATGTGTTTCACTAATGCATAGTAAAATTAGTGTTTACAATGCCTTAGCACAACCCATAAGTGTGACTGGGCCTTTAATCTAATTTCAAAGTTTTTTTTTAATCTTTTTGATGTTTATTTTATTTATTTCAGGTACTTATATAACTCAGTCAATTTTTGCAGCACTTTACATATATATTATACATTCACATCAGACCCTGTCCTCAAGAAGCTTACAATCTAAGGTCCCATTCATACTTGCACCAATTTAGACAGGAGGTAATTGACCTACCAGGTAGGTTATGGCAGTGTTTCTCAACTCCAGTCCTCAAGGCGCCCCAACAGGTCAGGTTTTCAGGATTTCCCTTAGATGAAACGGCTGTGGTAATGACTAAGGCAGTGAAGCTGATTAAATCACCTGTGCAAAATAATGGAGATCCTAAAAACATGACCTGTTGGGGCGCCTTGAGGACTGGAGTTGAGAAACACTGGGTTATGGAATGTGGGAGGAAACCATAGCATCTGGAGAAAACCCACGCATGTACAGGGAGAATATGCAAACTCTGTGCAGGAGTGCTGTTGTTGTCAAAGGAATATAAAGGGTATACTTATAGCTGAATAGGTGATCGTTGATAATGTATGTGCTCAAAATCTGTCAGCCAAACTACATTTTATAAGGTATGTTTTTAACATGAAATGTTTTTATAAAGTGGCGTTATTTTTCAATTAATTCTTGTATCTATGGATTATTAATTCCTAAAAAATCCCAAAACAAAATTGCAAAATACTGTAAGATATACTTGATTCCAGTGATGTTGGCATAGCATATACCTCTCACTCCATATAGACACTCAGTATATATATTTCATAGTAATTCCTGACCTTTTTGAGTTTCGTTCCACTTTAAAGGCTTCCATAGACCTGTTTTGGTTGCAAGAAATCACACAGATTTGCAAATGTTTGTATTTAGTACAGGTCACTGCAACACAATCTCTACTTATACTCAATCTTAGGAAGCTATTGATAATCCTCTGGATGGTGCACGTCGTTCAAGGTCCACACAGAGTAGTATACTCTTTGATTAAAAGAACATTTTCCAGATAATCACATGCTATAATTTTCTGTTTTTGCAAGGTTAGATTGTCACTCAATAGCATCCAAGTGTTATTTCTCCTTCCTTTTCCCCCAGATTTAATTATGTGTTATATACCCATGAAAAACTGAAAAAGTAAGGAAACACACGCCACAGGCAGCAATGGAAACAGATTTTTTGCACAGTAACATTTAGAGTCTCTATCATGATTTTATTGCTTTCTTTTGTCTCTATGAGATAGATTTTTTCCTGTCCAAGTGTCAGACAGACCAGGAAGTGAAGGAAAGTCTCTCCACTTTTTTTTGATTTTATGGATGTTGGACAGAACAGAGAATGAGGGGAAATCCAATGGCCAATGACTGACCGGAGTGTTCTGGAGGAGGGCAGTCCCCAAAGCCAGCGTCGCACCGATTAGGATGCTCCTATTGCTGGCAATAGGCTCTGATTTTGTCAAATCGCATATCAAATCTCGTCAATGTGAATGGGGGCTTAACCACTAGACATCCGCGCTATGGCGGAATGACGGCCACAGCGCGGACCTGCATTCCCGGGAGGCCGTCATATGACGGCCTCCGCTGTGCACGCTCCCTGCTCCCGGGCGCGCTGTGATCACCGAGTCACTGAGACTTGGCTGATCACCGATCTAAGTAAGGGGCCGGTCCCGGCCCCTTACCATGTGATCAGCTGTCAGCCAATGACAGCTGATCACATGATGTAAACAAAAGATCGGTAATCGTTTTTTTTTTTTACTCACGCTGACAGCGCGAGTAGAAAAAAAAGCCGATCACCGGCTCAGATGTCAGGGACATAGGCCCCAAAGTGGAAGCACAACATCTGCCTCATCAGTGCCACCTAAAAGTGCCACCTAACAGTGCCCACAGTGCCACTTAACAGTGCCCACAAGTGCCACCTATCAATGCCAACAAGTGCCACCTATCAATGCCCACAAGAGCCACCTACCAATGCCCACCTGTAGTGCCAATCAGTGCCACCTGCCAGTGCTGCCCATCACTGCCACCCATCAGTGCCCATCACTGCCACCCATCAGTGCCCATCACTGCCGCCTCATCAGCATACATCAATGAAGGAGAAAAATTACCCGTTTTAAATTTTTTATAACAAAATATAAAAAAATAAAAAACATTTTTTTTTAAAAATTCAGATTTGTACATTTTTTTAACAAAAAGTAAAAACCGCAGAGGTGATCAAATACCACCAAAACAAAGCTCTATTTGTGGTGAAAAAATGATAAAAATTTCATTTGGGTACAGTGTTGTATGACCGCGCAATTGTCATTCAAAATGCGTCAGCGCTGAAAGCTGAAAATTGGTCTGGATAGGAGGGGGGTTTAAGTGCTCTGTAAGCAAGTGGTTAAACAGACTTAGAAAATGCCAACAGACATAGAGGAACCAATCTTTTGAACATATGAAATTCTCTTATTATAACCACCGAAAAAATAAATATACATTTTTTTTGCAATGACAAAGTTACTTCTATTTTTAATTATTGTAAAACAGATCCAATTTCTCTTTGAAAGGCTTATTTATTCAATTCCAGCTCTGTACTCTATTTACATTTGTAAATCAATAAGTTGCTCCCTGGAAATACTGAAGTTGTAAAATGTGGCATTTGCATCATCAAAGAAAAAAAACAATTAATTGTTTTGCTTCAATGCAACTCCCTGCAACTGGTTAAACTCCACCTTCCAGTGTTTGCCCTCCACTACATTGCTGCAGAGAGTGGAGAGAAATATCAGATACTTCTGAGTATGAGAAGTGTCTGGCTCACTCCCGTAACTCCCACATGACAACATTAGAGCCTGGTGATTGGCCACCCAGGCCCCTAACAATAACACATGGTGTGGAGTGGGTTCTCCTCTCTGCCTAAGCTCCTGCTAGGATCCTGCTAGGCTCCTGCTAGCACCTTTATTCTCTTGACAAGCTATACAATGAACCGATTTTATCGATTTTGGCCAGGGGTCTCTGAACTTCCTAAACAAAGGGCCAGTGGGTGCAGAAAATGTCCCAGAATTAGCGAGAGTAAACAATGTCTCAAGCCTGGTGGTCAGTGGGAGTACAAAAATTACATAGCGCCTGTAGTCAGTAGGAAGAGGAATAGTGCCCCATAATTTATACCATTGGGAGAAATGGTGCTCCATCTTTGGTGTCAGTGAAAGGAATAGTGCCCTATCAATGGTGTCAGTGGTAGGAATAGTGCCCCATCATTGGTATCAGAGAGGAATAATATCTTTGGTGTCAGTGAGAATAATAGTGTTCCATTGTTAGTGTCAGTGGAAGGAAAAGTGCCCCATTCACTGGTATCTGTTTAAAAAATAGTGACCCATTCTTGGCATCAATGGAAGGAATAGCACCCATCATTGGTGTCAGTGGAAGGAATAGTGCCCCATTCATTGGTATCTATGGAAGAAATAGTGCCCCATCCTTGGTGTCGATGAAAGGAATAGTGCCCATCATTGATGTGAGTGGATGGAATAGCACCTCATTCATTGGTATCTGTGGAAGAAATAATCTTCCATCCTTGGCATCAATGGAAGAAATAGTACCCATCATTGGTGTCAGTGAAAGGAATAGTGCCCCATCATTGGTATCAGTGGGAGGAATAGTACCCCATCTTTGGTATCATTGGGAAGAATAGTGTTCCATCACTGGTGTCAGTGAGAGGAATAGTGCCCCATGATTAATATCTGTGGAAGGAACAATACCCTATCCTTGGCATCATTGGAAGGAGTAGTGCCCCATTGTTGGTGTTAGTAGGAGGAAATGTGCTCCACTATTGGTGTCAGTGGAAGGAATAGTGCCCCTTTGCTGGTGTCAGTGAGAGAAATAATGCCTAGTATCAGTAGGTGGAATACTGACCCAAGGAGCTGGGTAAAGGCAAGCAAAGAGCAGCATCTGTCCCGTGGGCCACCGTTTGGAGACCACTGATTTATGCAAAGCAAATATTTTCTTTGGAACCATTTGATTTGGGTAATAAAATCCATATGATGACCATTGTTACAATAATAATAAAAAAAAATTACATTTCATTGCAATAAAATAATTACTTCAATTAACAAATGTATTACAGATCTAATTTCTCTCAGAAATGATTATTCATTCAAATCTAATCATTCATTTTCTTTTCTGTTTTTCCCTTCATGAATCAATCAGTTCCTTCCTGTAAATACTCGAGTTGTGGAATGTGGGATTTGCCTCCCTATGGAGACACAACACTGAATCATTACAGATACACTGGTGACGTGTGATGATTTATCCTCCCAGGAGCTTGGTGTCTAATCAGTCCTAGTCAATAGCAGTAGATAGTGAGGAACTGTAATCTCTGTCTGCTTGTTTTTTTTTTATCCCATCCTATCATTTCATGTACACAAGCAATAGGCATGACCATTATATGAACAAACAAGCACCCACTGCCTATATATGACATGACATTACTGACATTAAAGTGGAGTTCTGCTAAAAAAAAATAAAAAATTAAAAGTCAGCAGCTACAAATACCGCAGCTGCTGACTTTTAATAATCAGACACTTACCTGTCCCAGGGTCCAGCGATGTGGGGGAACGAAGCCCCGCTCGTCTCCCCCTCCTCTCTGCGGCGCCGGCATTGTAACTGTGGGACCCCGGCTGTGGCTTCACAGCCGGGCACCCACTGCGCATGCGCGAGCCAAGCTGCGCACTGTGACTGGCTGGGCAATCATCTGGGACCTGTGACGTGTCCCAGATGATTGCCGAGAGGGAGGGGGGAGAGGTGATCTCCCTTCCTGTGCCATGGTGCACCGGGAGGAAATGGGAGCTGGAACCCTATGAAAAGAGGGTACCAGCTCCCCCCCCCCCAAAAAAAATGACATGCCAAATGTGGCATGTCAGGGGGTCACCTCCCTTAAAGCAGAAGTTCCATTTTTGGGTGGAACTCCGCTTTAAGAACTTCTTGGGGTCTTTGTCATTTGGTAATCTGAAGATTGTAATGGAAACCAACACTCTTTTTTAGAGAGACAGTCACACTTTTGAGTCCAATTCCCCAACTCTTTTTCCTGTAAACCTATTGATATGCTACATTTAATGTATACAGCTGTATATATCAATCTATTATTTCTCTATTATTTATACAAGAAGTATGGCCAAAGGATTTTGGCCATGCTTCTCTTGCGAGTCACAGGAGTGCACTCACTCTGGAAGGATCCTGACCATATTGTCTGGATTCATCCTGCTGCCTGATTGACAGCTGGTTCCGGCTCTTAGCCCTTTGCCTACCCATCAATCCAGAGAGTGCTGCAGGAGCAGAGCAGAGAGCGGTACCTGACAGTCACCGCTTCCCGCTCCAAGCAGTGGTCATGAGATCGCTCAGTTCTTAGAGCCAACATAGGACAGTTGCAGCATCACTCCGATGCTACAGCATTGAGATGAGTATGTTTGTTTTTCATTAACCCCATACATCTAATTTGAAGTATACAGCATGTATTTAACAATAAACTTCTACTACTTTTCACTTTTTTATGTTAAATATACCATTTAAAATGTTTTCTAAAATAAAGTATGTTTTAGATAAGTTACAAAATACCTGACGATTCTCCCAGAAATCCAGTGAGCTGATGATTTTCTGTGCTGTCCCAATGTTATCAGTTCTCTCTGTGGACTACATGACCCCTGCCATGTTTTGGAGAAGATGGCAAGGGAAGATGTAGTCCTAACTCACTTTGTGTCCTAGTGTGACAACACCGTTCCTCCATTGATACAGTACAGTGAGCAGGGCAGGGATAAGTGGTGGGCAGGAGGTGGCACTGTGGTATTATGTGAGCTTGGGGGGCACCACAAGGAAATTGGGGGGGGGGGATTGTGTTGAGAAGGGGAATTTAGGGGGCGGCAGGGGGTAAGAACTGTTTTAGGAGGGCAAATTTTGAGAGGTGTGCCAGGAGTGGTGATTTGGGGGGATTTGTGTTGGGTGGGGGGGTGGGGGAAGAGTATTCGTGCTAGGAAGGGGGATTTGTGCTATAAAAGTAGTATTGTAGAGGGGATTTTTATTTTTTTGTGGGGGGGGGGTTTGCTAGTAGGGTTGATTGGGAGTTATTTGTGCTAGGATGGGGGATTGGGGGGAGGGAAATTTTGAGCTGGAAGAGGGGGATTTGGAGTGAGGGGAAAAGATTTGTACTCAGAGGGGAAATTTGAGGGGTGGAGGATTCATGCTAGGAGGGGTACAATTATTTTTGCTGGGGGATTTGTGCTGGGGGCATATGGCGAGAGAGATGATTTGAGCTGGGGGGGCAAAGATTTGTGCTGGGATGGGGATCTTAGCAGAGGGCATAGGGGGTTGTAGGACAGGAAGTGTGCTATTTGCAGGCTCATCAGGTGAAAATTAAAGGAAAATTCTTAAAAAAGCAAACTAGTGTAGCCACTGCATCTAAGGACTGGTAAGCTGCAATTTATTACATTTTTGCTATTGGGTTAACATGCACTCTAATTGCTCTGTTGTTGCTTTGAACTAAGAAAAAGTAAAGGAAAGAGTGAAAGAAATCTAACAGATACCTCCATACACACTAAACAGTGTGTCCTAATCTTCTGCTGCAGGCTATGTATTCTTACAGCCTGCACAGGTGGCTTTTAGAATATACCAACAGTGCCTGCATCTGATTGGATGCAGGTGCTATTCCCTTGATATTTTCCACCTAGCTCTTTTGATAAAAGACTTTTGAAAATTTGACTTTTGTTAAACCAGGTGCTGATGAAAAAGCAACCCATGCAGAGAATTTTGACTGATTATTGTACATGAAGTTACAAAATCCTAAGCTCTTCCTCTTGTTCAATTACTTGGCTTAAAGTGATATTAACCCTTTCGCTGCCAGGCCCAATTTTTCCATCGCTTTTTTATTTTTCACTTATAGCGTTCAAAGTTTGTAAAAAAAAAGGGAAAGGTACCATCCAATCGTGTCACAAAAGTTGCCACCATCCCTAGCATACAAGAAAAGAGAGAATGGACCCCTCAGAGAGTGGTGGGACTTTGAAGGCAACAAAGAGTAAGAGTAAAAAAGCAAGTTTTATTAATGCAATTGAGTAAAAATATACAAAAAGATTTTTCTACAGATACAAACATATGAATCAGTTTGACAATAAAAACAGTATTCTGCTGGTGAGCGAAAAAAGGGATGTGTTCATGTAGTCTTCTACCTGAGCCTTACGCGTTTCGGGGCTGTTAAAGTCCCTTCATCAGAGGCAATGGTAAGCAGACTTTACACCAAGCATGAGCAGGAGAAGAGGCCAACCGTCGGAAGCATTCCTGGGGGCAGCCACACAATGGACGCCAGAAAACCAAATTGGGAAACGGGCGTGTCTCCGGCCCCACCTTATCCACACTGGTCCCAGTGTGTCCCCATAGAGAGGGGGACAGCGCTACCTCAAGAGGTCCCAGCGACCAAGGGATCAGGAGAGGGGAAGAGGAAGAGAAGGAAATTGTCCCAATATAAATATGTAAAGAAGTATATGCCCAGTAGCACGTGGGCGACACAGGTGTGCTGGATAAGCAGACTCAGCTGTAGTTATGAGAATCAAGGGAGACCTCCTGTAAGGAAATCTAGGTCTCTGATATTGCCAGTATCGTTGGTGGTTGGTAGCCGCCTCACTCCTCCGCCGCCGTGTCAGACAATGACACCCATGACACCCAAAGTTTGTAAAACACCCCCAAACCATATATTTTCTGAAAGCAAATCAAAACAATATTTTTGCTAAAAATCCACTAAAATCGTGATTAGCAGATAAATACACAGCAAATTTTACAAAATTCCTAATAAATATAAAAGCTTAACCTGCATTGAGTTTTTGCATTGCGCCTTTTTGCAAAATGGTGAAAATCGAACATACCCAAAAATGTCTCTAAAAATCTGGAGGTTTTAATTTTTCACTTACAGCTTTCAGAATTTGTAAAAGACCCCCCCAAACCATATATTTTCTGAAAGCATATGGCCTCTGGAATAAAAAGAAGGTGCTGCTGATTTTTTAGGCCCCGCGGTATTTGCGCAAATGTTTATCATATTTTTGCTAAAAATACACTAAAACCATTATTAGCAGATGAAAACACAGCTAATTTTACAAAATTCCTGCTAAATTCAAACTAAATATAAAAGCTTAACCTCTATGGAGTTAATACATAACAAATATTTGTAAATTTTAAATTGCGCCTTTTTGAGAAATAATGAAAATCGGACGTACACAAAAGTTTCTTAGAAAATCTGGAGGTTTTGCTTTTTTACTTACAGCTTTCAGAATTAGTAAAAGACCCCTCAAACCATACATTTTCTGAAAGCACATGGCCAGTAGAATAAAAAGAAGGTGCTACTGATTTTTAAGGCAAATGTTTATCAAAACAATTTCTCTAAAAATACACTAAAATCATTAATATTACGCATAAACACAACATAACTTTCAAAATTCCTGCTAAATTGCTACTAAAGCATCGTTCACATGTGGCATACTAAAGTTTATGCCCATGGGGGGCCATGTTTTCCCACACAGGAATACACAGGTGTTCCATGTATCCCCATACAGGCAGTCCCATTTATGTCAACTGGGATGCCAAGGCTGCACAGGCATCCATGTGGGTGTGGGTACATCACCCCGAACGCACACAGTGTGAGCTCAGGGACATGCAACTGGACCTACATGGATGTCAAACTGGGAGCAATGGCTCTGTTCGTGCAGTTGCTGCATCCCAAATGACATCAATGGGACTGCCTGCACAGAGATGCATAAAACACCTGTGCATCCCTCTACACTGTGTATGCTCTGGGTGAACAAGGACTTAGGCCCCTTTCACACAAGCACACCGATCGGATCTGCCTGTCCATTTTTCAGGCGGGCCCAATCGGACCACTCATTGTTCTCTATGGAGGGGCTGATGTAAATGCACATGTGTCCGTTTACACCCGCCTGCATCCGATCCAGTCCAGTCCACTGAAAACAGAGTGATGGGGATCTCATTCCCTATCCATCTAGCAGATCGGATCAGATGGTATCCGATGGAACTGGACAGGTGATCCGTTTCCATCCGATCGCCCCAAAGAGAACAGCGGGCTGTGTCTGTGTCCGTTCTGCACCAGCACAGCGGACACGGACCTGACATCCGCCTGCTCAGCAGGGATCAGCAGACATATCCCCCGCTGAGCAGGCAGTTCTTCTTTATAGAGTCCGCTCCATGTGAAAGGGGGTCTTACCAGGAGCGGCCGGTCCATTAGGGGGCGCTGGCACGCTGCCCCTCTGCAAGGCGCCGGACTCATATGTTTGTATGAGCTTTTTTTTTTAAGCCACATAATTAGAACCCAAGGCTCTAATTGGCTTGAAAAAGGTTGGTCTCAAGCACAGAGCATTGCACCCCGAACCCACCCAATGGTGACAATAGCGAATTAATATTCGCGATTGTCTTCCATGTTCTCCCGAGGAAGCTGTGGAGGGGTGAGTGCAGGGGGGAGACTGTCACCGTGGAGGGGTGAGTGCAGGGGGGAGACTGTCACCATGGAGGGGTGAGTGCAGGGGGAGGCTGTCACCGTGGAGAGGTGAGTGCAGGGGGAGACTGTCACCGTGGAGGGGTGAGTGCAGGGGTGAGACTGTCACCGTGGAGGGGTGAGTGCAGGGGTGAGACTGTCACCGTGGAGGGGTGAGTGCAGGGGGGAGACTGTCACCGTGGAGGGGTGAGTGCAGGGGGGAGACTGTCACCATGGAGGGGTGAGTGCAGGGGGAGGCTGTCACCGTGGAGAGGTGAGTGCAGGGGGAGACTGTCACCGTGGAGGGGTGAGTGCAGGGGTGAGACTGTCACCGTGGAGGGGTGAGTGCAGGGGTGAGACTGTCACCGTGGAGGGGTGAGTGCAGGGGGGAGACTGTCACCGTGGAGGGGTGAGTGCAGGGGGGAGACTGTCACCGTGGAGGGGTGAGTGCAGGGGGAGACTGTCACCGTGGAGGGGTGAGTTCTGGAGGGGGGCCATCACCGTGGAGAGGCTGGGTGTGGGCTTACCTGAGGGGGGGTTGCGTCCCCCAAAAAAGTCACTGGGTCTTCCTATGTTTTTTTTTTTTTTTACTTTTTTAATCTTTTTACAGTTATATACTGTATATATATATATATATATATATATATATATATATATATATATATATATATAAATTTTTTTTGGGGGGGGGGTTCTTTGGTGAGATATCAAGATATCAGAGGTCTAAACAGACCCCCATATCTCTTTTTTTGAGACAGAAAAAGAGACTGAAGGGTACTTTTCTCTGCATTCATTCATTTACATGAATGAATAAGGAATCTGTATAGAGATTCCTCTGATACATAGTAACACTCACGGTTTATTATTATAAGCTGTCAGTGGACATTTAGGAGCGATCATAGTGATTGCTGCCTGCGCCCACTGTGCTACACAGAGAGGGGTGGTAAACACATGGTTACCAAGCCCCCAAGCCCAAACATCACCCGCACCGCTCCCCCCTCCCCCGCCACAATCCTCAGCCTGTCATATTGATGGAGAAGAAGCTGCAGACTGCGGGAGGGGAAGGAGGGTTGCCACTTCCAGCATGGGTGGATCGGGGGTGCGGGGGCCAGTATGGGGGGTGATCAGAGTGTTTGGGGGGACACACCTGGATCCCCCTGAGCTCCATGCAACACCTGGAGCTAGCGGGAGTGGCAGGGGAGGGATGCTGGCTTATTATGGTAGCTGCGGGGGACCGAATTTGCGGGGGAGTCGGATGAGGTGGAGGGGGGGTACTCAATGCTGGGGGTGAAGAAGGGGGGTGAAGGGGATAGTAAAGGACAGTGGGGGGAGTCATTTTAGGTGGAAGGGAGCGGCAGGGGGGTGGAGAGGCTGGGGACAGGGAAGCAGAGGGGGGCAGTCACATTTAGTGTTAATAACTCTGATCTGGTTGTAATTCGTTGATCAGAGTTATAGAATTGTTCAGCAGAGTCTGCTGATCAATTCTGCTATATGTTTATGGTCATTGAAGTGACCGTGAGCTTATAAGAGAAGGAGAAAAGAGGTCCGTATGACGTACCGACTTGGCCACCTGCAGGCACTTCTGTAGGTCCGTAAGGCGTACGGAACGGACAGTGAAAGGGTTAAACCTTCAATTTAAAAACACTTTTAGGAGCTGATTTAATCACTTTCTAAATATGCAGCTTCTTTATGTTTTAATCCTTGCCAATATTCCTGTTTAAGCTGGTGCCATGACCCCAAGTTTCCTGTTTCAGGGCGGCTTCTTTATCTTGCAGCATTCTATGGAGCCACCCTTGCATGCAGTTGTGTCTCCCTACGCTGTGTGCATCAATAGAAACACATAGCCCAGTAAAAGAAAGAAAAGAGGGTGCACCGGCCTAGTGCATTATCCCAAGTATATTTATTGACACTAAAAAAAAAAATTAAAAACTACTCACAAAATCGTGACAATCAGTCCTGGAACCGACAGTCTATTGAGTATATATTGAGCTGAAGGAGCCACTACTGCTAGGCTCTGAGGAAGATGAAAACGCGTAAGACAGCAGAGGAGAAGACATCAGGGCCTCTGCTGACTGACGCGTTTTCGTCTTCCTCAGAGCCTAGCAGTAGTGGCTCCTTCAGCTCAATATATACACATGTATTAATTAGACACATCACATGGGAGCCTGGGCCACCCACCTGCTGTGAGTAAGCCAGAAGAGTCACTGATGTCTTCTCCTCTGCTATCTGGAGACTGTCGGTTCTAGGACTGATTGCCACGATTAGCAATAATTCTTCATAATTTTATGAGTAGTTTTTAATTGTGTTTTTATTATTAATACATTTACTTGGGATAATGCACTAGGCTGGTACGCCCTCTTTTCTTTATTTTTCTTGTGACTATTAGAACATCCCATATCCTGTAGGGCAGCCTGAGACACCATCCCTTGAGTAATAGACCACCTGGACATCACATTAATGCGCAAGAGTGTTTTTTTGTTTTCACACAGCCCAGTAGCCTTGGATGGCAAGGCACTCACCTGCTCCTCCCTAGTCCTCTCCCTCCTCCCTTCTCTAAGCTAATAGACTGGCTTGAGACTGCACTGTCCACTGTTAACTCTTTCCTATGAAGACTACAAGTTCATGGAGGCAGCACTAAAAAAGCAGGAGCCAGCAGCACTGAATATTGTAAATTGCAAGGGCCATTGTAAGCATTGGAAGAAATAGTTTACTGGGAATGTTTCCAGGCTGGGTTCTCACTTCCCTCTACTGGGAATGTTTATTTTATTGTTTTCAATGTGTTAAAATGAGACCTTTACCCATTTTCATATCCAGCTCTCCTGTCTCTTAAAAATTATCAAAAAAAAAAAAAAAAAAAAAAGGGTTTTTGAATTTAGTTATTTATTTATTTTTTACACAGCCAAGATCCAACCTAGGACAGAATGATGAAAGGTTTTTCGTCAGACTCCCCCGATGTGTGTGCACATGCACAGTATCTCGTAAAACTGCCCCTTAGGATGTGTGACGAACCATCCCAGGAATGTGGGTGCGCATTAGCGGGGAATCAGATGCATACACAGACATGCTGGGGGGCCTGAGAGACCCAGACCTGGCAGAGACTCACAGTGTGTGTATGCATGCTGCTAGATCCAAGTTAAAGATGGTGTCACTCCATGGCATAGTAAGTATGTAAGTGTTATTGTTATGCCGCGTACACACGTGCGGACTTTTCCACCGGACTGGTCCGACAAACTTTCCAGAGGACTTTCAACGGACTTTTGACGGACTTCCGACGGACTTTCTAACGAACGGACTTGCCTACACACGATCACACCAAAGTCCGACGGATTCGTATGTGATGATGTACACCGGGCTAAATTAAGGAAGTTGATAGCCAGTAGCCAATAGCTGCCCTAGCGTCGGTTTTTGTCCGTCGGACTAGCATACAGACGAGCGGATTTCTGGGTCCGGCGGAGTTACGACGTAAAGATTTGAAGCATGTTCCAAATCTAAAGTCTGTCAGATTTGCAACTGGAAAAGTCCGCTGAAAGTCCGGTGAAGCCCACACAAGATTGGATTGTTCGCCGGATTTGGTCCGTCGGTGTCCGTCAGACCAGTCCGGTCGAAAAGTCCGACCGTGTGTACGCCCCATTAGTAATCTTTGTTTTTTTTTGGGGGGGGGTTAGGCAGAGTGTAGTTTCTTTTAAAGGTAAAAAACACTGAGGGTTTTAATATGCCACTTTACTTTAAGGCATATCCAACAGCAATGTGCATTAGGTTGCAATTTAGAATGAATGTCAGTGCATTGCATCAATGCAAGTATCATCTTGCCGCAGAGCAATAGTGTGAATGAGCTCCAAACAGTATATAACAGTGGTAATCTCAGACTAGAAAGAATACATATTTCCACTGTATGGAAAAGTGTGGGATGCTTACTTACATCAGGAGTTCTACTTAGAGAGAAATCAATCCAATGTAAATATAGTGTACCAATGTTTTTACTTTAGAGACTCAACTGAATAATAGAATTGCAGGATGCGCACACACAACCAGCTCTCTTCTCAATAAAGGGAAGAATTGAGAAAAAAAAAGACTTTTCCCTCAATTGATTGACATGGAACTCTGATGCATATTATGATGCCATTTATAATAAAGAGCAGATACCACTACCCAATGGAATGCTGTGTTTGCTTTACACTGTGCCTGTATTTTACAAATAATTCATAAACTGCAAGCAGTAGTGTGTAGCCTGTGGTTTCCTACAAAGTGTACTCTGCATAACACTATAGAGAACACTGTGTAATTGGTGGAAATGCCAGTCACATGACACTGACAGCTCAACTGACTGGGCTTTCCTCCAACTGGCTTTTTTCCCCATTTTATTTAAAATAGTCTTCATTTGCTTCAGAGACCCGAAGCAAGTGAAGTGCTAAATACATTTACAATTCACAGTGTTAGGCTTTATATCTGTGCATTTTTACTAACGCTCTCCTATGGTAACAGTAAGGTCATACACCTGCTTTATACTGTAACTGGGCTCCCTAGTGAAAGAATAATTCCCATTTCTACAGAGTGTTGTACCATGTTAGGCATTAGCACAACACTCTGCAGAATTGCCTAAAGAAGAGGCCAGCATGCTTTGAACACTTGCAGGACAATATACTCAATTAGCCAATAAATGGTATCACCGTAAAACTACATTTCTACAGAGAAAATTGAATTGTCACTTCTGGCCTTTAAAATTTTTACTTCTTATTTCTTACTATAGTTTGAACATTTACAAATGTTATTCATTTCTACAGATCTGTTACAGAGTTGCTTTATACATAATAACTGCCTCCAAGAGCTTAATATGTTATGTATCTGTCATAGGATTTTTTTTTTCGAAAGGATGATATTAAAGCGGGGTTCCACCCAAATTTTGAACATTATCTCTATGCATTCTCTTCCTTGCCTAGATGCTGACATGCTGTGTAAAAAAATTTAAATCGCCGTAATTACCTTTTTTTTTCTAATCTTCTTAGCACTTCCTGGTTTTCCTCCCATGGGAGTAGGCGTGTTTCTAGCCTCTCCCAGACCTCCCACAGTCCCCTGGGAGCTAATCTCAGGCTTCCCAGCATGCATTGTGCAACAGCGTCATCACAACATCTCGGTGAATGCTGGGAGCACAGCATTCACTGCATCCAGGAAATACATGCTTGTGGGCTTCAAATGCCCACAATGAAGATGGAAACCGCCTTCAGTGAATTTTATAAGTTATTCTTTACAACGAAATCGGACACAGGCAGACTTATTACACAGAACATGTGAGTAGATAATCATAAGAAGAAAAGTTTGTGAATGAACTTCAAAAAAAAAAAAATGATAGATAGGTGGACCCCCGCTTTAAGTTCTTCAGAACCTTGGAACTGCTTGTAGAGATAACAGGGGGATTTTTCAGCTTGTTATAATACAACGATCAGCCTTAACTTTATGACCACCCACCTAATATTGAGTAGGCCCCTTTTTGCCACCAAAACAGACCTCACCCATCGAGGCATGGATGCCACTAGACCTCTGAAGGTATGCTGTGGTATCTGGCACCAAACCACCAGTAGCAGTCCTGTAAATTTCAAGGTGGGACTTCCACGGTTTGGACTTAATTTGCCAGCTCATCCCACAGATGCTCAATTGTATTGAGATCTGGAGAATTTGGAGGCAAAGTCAACACCTCAGAGTAGTTGTGTTCCTCAAACCATTCTTGAACCATTTTTCAGTGTGGCAAGGTGCATTATCCAGTTGAAACAGGTCATTGCCATCAGGAAATACCATTTTCATAAAGTTGTGTACTTGATCGGCAACAACGTTGGTAGATGTGTACTTGTCCACATGATTGGCAGGACCAAAGGCAAAGCTATGCCAAATGCATCACACTGCCTCTGTTGAATTGCTTTTCTCCCCCTAATACATCCTGGTGCCATCTTATCCCCAGGTAAGCGATGCACATGCACTTGGCCAGCCACGTGATGTAAAAGAAAACATAATTCATCAGACCAGGCCACCTTCTTCCATTTCTCTGTGGTCCAGTTCTGATTCTCACATACCCAATGTAGGCACTTTTGGGAGGCACTTTTGGGAGCCCATGCTGACCTGACCCTGACCGGTCTGCAGGTACACAGCCCCATATACCAGAAACTGCCATATCCGTTTTTTTTTTCTGCTTTGAACATTAACTTCATGGACCTCACTGCCTTGAATATCCCACCGACTTTCAGATGCCATTGTAACAAGAAATCAGTGTTATTCACTTAACATAAAATGAATACACTTTAAAGTTATGGCTAATCGGTGTATATATCCGTGCTAGCAAGTACCAATAATTTCTTTGTCAATGATGAAAATTGAAAATGACTGTAGCTTCATGTGTGACACACACAACCACTGGCTGAGCTAGGTAGAAATTTATAGAGGGCCCTGGCAGTACACACAAAACTGATCCAAGTTTAAGTGGAAGTCAAATAATCTCTCAATACTTTACCACTTACACTTACTACTATCTGCTTCATCTATTGTTAAAAGCCATATGGCAAATATTCAGGAGAATCACAAACTAATGAACCACAGACTTTTCTGATTTAAGTTTAACTACCCCTAATCTCTGCATTAATCTCTGCGTTAATCTCTAAGCGCTTTCTGCTGGTATTGCCCATTGTGGAGGTATCAATGGTGGGTACTGGAATTGTGGGAAACCAGAATGTGCCTAAGACAGGATCTTGATGAAGGGTTGCCATTTTTTTCTGCCAGGTTCACTTTATTCAAGCTTGTAAATGGTAAACAGAAAGTTGTACAAAACCACACATTTATCATTGTAATTGTCATTGTGTTATTACGGTATAAACATTTGATTTCATTAAACATTTACTGATTGGTATGGTACCTATCTATCTATATAAACAAAGCCGTGTTCACATCTATTGTCTGCATCAATGTGTGTTTGCACTGATTTTTTTTGACCATTGTCTTCTCATCCCCAGCAGGAGCCGAGGAATCCGCACTCACCTGAGTTGTCTATCACAGAAGTCAGATTCGCTCAGTGATTTCTCCACTCTTCAGTATGACACCAAGCACAATCAGGCCCTTAAGTAAGTTGCCACATCCATACACACTTGCATTTCTGTGCTTTGCAAATGGAGTGTAATCAACTATGTTGGGTTTCTATAGTTATCAAATGTTCTTATCATTTGACTGCAGGTGCAGGCCTGTAGCCAGTTCTTGTTCTGTTGATTAGGGAAGTTATGGGGTCAGGACATGCTTTTTGGCCAAAATCCTAATTTCCAGGGCGTAAAACATATGATGAATAAAATCATAGTTGACGGAAGAGATTGAGTGCAGTCAGTCTTCATAGGAATCAATGCCAAAATATTACTAAAAACAATGATTCACCATTTCAAAATGAGTCAAAGATCTAAGAACAATGGAAAATCCAAGTGTTAGGCAAACGGGAGCAAATGTGTTTCAGTTGGGATGAAGCTGAGACTAGTCTTTTCGGCCAAAGGCTTTTAAAAATGCACCAAATCTTCAGACAGATCATAGATGGGAGCCGGCGGGGGGAAGCTCTCCCAGCCGGGAGAAGACAGTGAATATTGCTAGCAGTTATAGCAGCCACTTTCCATAATTGAAAGTGAATCCGGCAGGCTGGTTGTACCCAACTTGATCGATCAATCAGCTTGGTACATTCAGCCTGCCAATTAATGGTTTGAATCGTGTATGGCGGCCCTTAGGGATGGTTAAATTATAATTTCATCCCTGGTTTAAAGGTGTGTTCCCTTTAAAGTTATAATGTGCTACTAAAGTTTAAAGTATAGCTAAAGACAAAAAAGTTTTTTTTTCAGTTTCTGTAGACTGGTAAGGGGATAAAACCACTGCCAGGTTTGTATTACTGTCTGGGTCCCCTTTAGTGAAATTTACTGTCTTTAATTGTCCAGATCACCAATGCCACCAGGAATGAAAGTGAGGGTAAATCCAAAATTTCACAGAGTCACCACCAAACCAGAATTAGCCTTTTCTCATGTTAAAATATAATTATCTAACTTCCTGTTGAGTCTACAGGACAAGAAGTAAAGGAATATCTCCCTAATAAGACAGATGGCAAATAAAAAGTAACAGTGAATTTAACCTTCTCTATTCTATGAAAAATAATATTTTGTCTTTAGTTATACTTTGAAATCAGCTTTAAAAACTTCTGATCCTTGCAAAATATAATAACATCCTCTGTCCTCTGTATCAATTCTCAGTCCTTCTTGTTTTGTCCTATGTAATGCCATCCTCTAAGGCAGGGATGTGCAATTAGCAGACCTCCAGCTGTTGCAGAACTACAAGTTCCATGAGGCATAGCAAGACTCTGACAGCCACAAGCATGACACCCAGAGGCAGAGGCATGAGGAGAGCTTTGCAACATCTGGAGGTCTGCTAATTGCATATCCCTGCTCTAAGGCATGGAAAATCATAAAGACAGCATTAGCATTCAGTATGAATCTTTAACTTTAAGCATATCAAAAGGGTCAATGACTACAAGCTCAGCACTACAGT
This sequence comes from Aquarana catesbeiana, assembly GCF_042186555.1. Classification (NCBI taxonomy): domain Eukaryota; kingdom Metazoa; phylum Chordata; class Amphibia; order Anura; family Ranidae; genus Aquarana; species Aquarana catesbeiana. The sequence continues at coordinate 273,341,807 of NC_133330.1, read as the reverse complement.
CATCATGACTACTTTATAGCCTCTAGTCAATCAGCAGTGAAAAATACATTTTGTAAGTGTTCCATTATTGCTTATATTCAGTGGCGGACGATTCCATAAGGGGCGCAGGGGCACCCCCAAAGTTTTGTCAAATAAAAAGCTAATCTTAGAACGATTTATTTTGAAATGAATGATAATATGACTAACATTTTTATCATCTTAAAGTAAATAAATGTTTGTCATATTATCATGTATTTAAAAATAAATCATTCTATGTGTGTGTACTGTGCAGGGCGCCTGACTAATGGCTGTCTATTAGGTCTGTACATTTTTTCCAGGTATGTGATTGTAGGCACTGATTGGCTTGCTTTAGATTGCCCTCCAACTTTTGATTTTAGCGAATTAATATTCGCCATTGCGTCACTTCCAATTTCCGGCTTTTTGTCCTGGCCAATCAGAAGGCTGAAGATTTGGAACCCGGAAAGAAGACTGGGTTAACACAGAAGTCGCTGGGTATCAGGGGAGTCACGACAGCTCTGGTGAGTGCACCCCCCTCCCCAAATTTTTTAGCACCAGTCGCCACTGCTTATATTGCAGTCTGCAGCCTGCGCCAAACATAGACTATGGCAGTATTGGCTCTAGGTGAGATAGAAGCTTAGCCCCCTCCCCACATACCTTGGATTGACATTGATAAGGATTGTAATAGGCACAGATGAGATGCACCAGTTACATTGTCTGAACTAGCTTGTCCCATTAGACACCAATTGCCTACAAGTGCATTGTCCCTTGAAAAGTGACAGGATGTACAACTTTCACCATTTGTACTATCCACTTGGCTTACTACAGGAGAATAAAAGTTGTAGCTAAGCTGCCCTGGCCCTAGGATCCTGCCTAGGTTGTCTTGTGACTCATGTATTTAAATAAAACCTGCTATGAGAACATGTAAGGGCTGCCATTACTGACAACCCTTCCCAAAACATGAGTTCTTTGGTAGTCATTCTGGTCAAGTGGATAGGGACATTTACTTGTTTCTGACTTTTCTTCATTTTCATGCTTGTTTTGAGTCAGTGAAGGTATTGATAGCAGAGACAGCCAAGTAACTAGCATTTTCTGAAATAGGTCAGCTATAGGCTATAGCAATTTCATTTTTGCCTCATTACAGGTTTTCTGAAAGTCCCTATGTCTTTCCAGTGTCTATTTGTTGGGTACCAGACATTGTTCAGTTTAATTATGATACAATCCAGTAATGTAGCAAATGTACTGAATGTCACTGAGCCCAGGTCCCTGAAGCTACAAGAGGGCCCTGATTCAAGAATTGCTGCCTTATGCTTGTTCACTAGAGATTAAGTAGGAGGCAGATGGGTACAATGCTTTACATAATGTAGAAAAATTAGACAAATGAGCTAATAGCAATGATATGCAATAAGACTTCACTTTTCATCAGTTTAGAGCTGTCAAGTTCAATGAAAATGGTTGCTGATTAGTTGCTGTGTGCATTCCTCATTGACAATTACCCATCCAAAAATACAGCCAGAGAGATATAGGGAGAAATTAGGAAGCATTAGTGAGATATGAAACAGTGGTTAGACTTTGCATGCGGCAGTACAGTCTGCATTTGTTACTTAGATTTCCACTGCGATTCTCAAATTTCCGAACATGCTATCTCATAATAGGCAAATTACCTAATTCTTACAATGAAAGGCTTAATTATGGATCATTGCTGAATAGAGGATTTTGCAAAATAGAGAGCTACATTTTAAGCATTTAGTCATATTATTTCATTATTTTTAAAAACTACAGGCTTTATGGATTTTATGTATCATCCAGAGAATACAGGATTTATTCCAAACCAGTTTTTTTGCAAAAAAAAAATACAACAATGTAAAAAAAAGTTCAGAAGCATTATGCCTGATCTGGAATATTGTTGTATATTATATAATTGTGCTGAGCCTCCACAAGCTGCGATTGTTGGATGGAATGGTATGTACACTCTTCGATTTGAAAAAGCTTTGCATCTTTGCATTGGCCCAACTGTTAAAGGGATTGTTTCAGTAACTTTACAAGTCAATTTAAGCAAATAAAAACTGTGGTGCTTTCACAAATATTTTTAACAAATCAAATAATTACTAACCCTCACAGCTGCACTCAAAAGCATGAAAGACAATATGCATGAAATATGTATAAACCTAATATAGTTGCGCTGTGTGAATAAAAATAAGTGATAATACCAACTGATAAATATTGACCATAAATGGTCACGTTAAATAAATATCCGCTGTAAGTGTTATAAAAGTACCAAAAAAAAAAAAATTCCACGCAATCAGCAAGTGACAAAGTAAGTAGAGTAATTCCTCTGTGAATAATAGGGATGAGCCCGATGTTCGAGTCGAACGCAAGTATCGGGTGTTCGCCACACGGTTACGTCACCGGGTGGCCCCGCCCCCTCTGACGCTACAGGGCAGCCATAGGGATGTCCCCGTCCGTCGGAGGGGGACGGGGTCACCTGGCGACGTCACCGTGTGGCCCGCCCTCAGTTATAAAAGAACTGTCACATGAGAGGACGGTCATTACGGCGGATCGGTGGCGGTGTGCGGGTTTTTTTTTTTTTTCTTTTTCGGTCCGTCGGTGGAGCAAGAGATGAAGAAGAAGACTTCGTGGGACATTTTAATTTTTTTATTTTTTAATAAAGGACTTGTCCCTAAGCCGTGTCATGTCATTTTTACCATTTTCACACTTTTTTTGTGAAATGGTAGGGGTACATTTGTACCCCGTTACCATTTCACATAGGGGGGCGGGATCTGGGGGTCCCCTTGTTAAAGGGGGCTTTCAGATTCCGATAAGCCCCCACCACCACCGGGCAAGGGTTGTGGGGATGAGGCCCTTGTCCCCATCAACATGGGGACATGGTGCTTTGGGGGGCTACACCAAAGCACCCCCCCATGTTGAGGGCATGTGGCCTGGTACGGTTCAGGAGGGGGGGGCACTCTCTCTCCCCCCCTCTTTTCCTGAGGCCTGCCAGGTTGCGTGCTCGGATAAGGGTCTGGTATGGATTTTTGGGGGGACCCCCCACACCATTTTTTTTTAATTTTGGTTCGGGGTTCCCCTTAATATTCATACCAGACCCAAAGGGCCTGGTAATGGACTGTGAGGGAATCCCATGCCGAGACCGACAATTCATTATAGCCGCAAGTACTTTTAAATTACTTTTTTTCCTTTAGAAATGTCATATTGTGCAGGGACTGTTGTAAACACGGGAAACATGTGCCACTTTACAGGCATACTATAGACACCCCCCAGGTATGAAATTGAAAGGAATATTTCAATTTTATTGTTTCACTTTAAGCATTATTAAAGTCACTGCTTCCGAAAAAAACGCAGTTTTTAAAACTTTTTTTTGCATTGATACATGTCCCCTGGGACAGGACCCAGGTCCCCAAACACTTTTTATGACAATAACTTGCATAAAAGCCTTTAGAAGTAGCACTTTTGATTATTCATGTTCGTGTCCCATAGACTTTAATGGTGTTTGTGTGTTCAAACAAATTTTTTGCCTGTTCGCATGTTCTGCTGCGAACCGAACCGGGGGTGTTCGGCTCATACCTAGTGAATAATAAAGTGTCCATCATATCCTGGATAAGACCCCCCAAAGTGTGATAGTGAGCCCACCACCTGCACCATTTATGGACACTATTCATCACCTTGTATCATCATATATTTGTATTCACACAGTGCAACTATATTAGGTTTATGTAACTTTACAAATCAGAATGAAAAAAAAATCCTGTGCAACAACAGAATAATACTTTTTTTATAATTTGCATCTCTAATTATAGAAAGCATTCCTTGAACTCAAGTCAAGTGATTTGCTTAGGCTGAGATGATATCATCATTCTCCTGCAGGCAGAAGAAAGCCTTTCCTTGGTCTACTCTCTCCCAGTGATGAGACTGATACAGCGTAATTTTGTAGCAAATGACATGGTGAAAGGCTGCATCAGAGACTGATTTTTATCAGACCTTTGTGAACACAACCAAGGACTGCACAGACATACGGATTTACAGTACATAGCTGAGGAAAGTGGAAAATAGCACGGATCTGTAGGGTTATATCTCTGGTGTCACTATTTTAAAGTACTGATACTGATGTAAATGATCTGGTTCCTAAGCAGGCAGCCTCAACACACTAGAGGATCTCCACAGTCTCCTTGACTTGTAATTTTATCTAACACAAAGTGAAATTGAAGACACACATCACTGCTGAGAGGTCCAGATACAACTTTATTCCAATAAAAGTCAGGGGAACGATCCAAAAAGTATCCAACATGTTTCCAGGGTCCAAGAACTAACCCTAGAATTGAACAGGACCTTTCATGCTATTTCTTCCAGTGTGATTGCTAGTACGGGTCTTGTCAGCAACTGGTTTTGGCCTCCCAAGGTTCAGTTCACTTCTGGTCTGTTCACATTGTTGTCAATCATGTCTTGATGAAGGGAGCGTTCTTTGACCTTCAAAACATGTTGGCTACCTTTTGGATTATCTCCCTGACTTTTATAAGAAAACAATTGTATCTGGACCTCTTAGTACTGTGGTGCTTCAATTTCCATAGGGACTTACATAACTATGTCATGTCTAAGTCGGCATCTAAGTCTCTGAAGTGGATACCGACACTGGACAGAAAAACAGATGAGGGCATTGTAAGGGTGAGGGGATACTGTGATCATGCACGTAGCAAAATAACATATCTGTAAGATTAGGTACACTTCCATTGCAACATTAAGTTTGTGCTATTTAATTTACTTATGTTGCTTTCTTCAGTTGGTGGGGTTAGCGTTCCAAACCAAGGTTGAGTACTGGCTGGCCAAGCACAGCATTAAAAGTCTTATGCAGCATACACACGGTAGGACTTTTCGACCGGACTGGTCCGACGGACGCCGACGGACCAAATCTGGCGGACAATCCGATCGTGTGTGGGCTTCACCGGACCTTCAGCGGACTTTTCCAGATGCGAATCTGACGGACTTTAGATTTGGAACATGCTTCAAACATTTACGTCGTAACTCCGCCGGACCCAGAAATCCGCTCGTCTGTATGCGGACTAAAAACTGACGCTAGAGCAGCTATTGGCTACTGACTATGAACTTCCTTATTTCGCCATCACATACGAATCCGTCTGACTTTTGTGTGATCGTTTGTAGGCAAGTCCGTTCATTAGAAAGTCCGTCGGAAGTCCGCCAAAAGTCTATCGAAAGTCTGTCGGACAGGCTGTCGTACTTTTGTTGCTGAAAAGTCCGACCGCGTGTACACGGCATTAGTGACATTTTCATGCATTACACATATCTCTATAAAATAATAATAATATTTTTATTACAGTTTTTTCATTAAAATGCATATAAATGTTTGATGTGATTCCCTATACTCACAAATGAAATGTCTGCAGTAATCTGGGTTTCATTAATTATATGTTTTGAGTGTGTATTACATTACTCCTGGGATAGTGCAGATCATTAAGCTTTTCACATCATTTAACCTTCAGCTTAATGTGCTAATACTGTAGTTTCACAGGCACATCTGTCAGTGGATGACTCATAATGTGGGCTACACACAATACTGTACAATGCAATGTTATTTTCACTGCATCTGCAGCAAGCAACAGCAAACATTACAAAGAAGCAAGAGCAATAGGCACATTGGATTCAATTTAGTAGAAAGCACACTAAGTCTATAGCTTAATATGAATCTGTTTCAGGGCAAATTGATAGATTTGTGTTACTGTTGGTCCCCACAGCTGCTTATACCTATCTTCATTTACCATTGGGAGCGAAGACAAGAAGCCCTGTGTAAACTTCAAGTCTCTGATGTGAAGGGGGGACTGTGATGTAAAGGAGGGGCTATGCTGTTCAGCCAACAATTTTCCACCTGGCCCTGATGATGGGCAGGAGGGTGCCGACAGGGCCACCCACAGAGTGAGTTGTGCCCAGTTCATCGGATGTTGCTATAATTTGCTTTCTTTGGACTGTGCATTTTAAAGAGGGAATGGCTGTGATTAAAACAGCTGATGGGGCAGATTATGATGGGATCACTATGTTTACATGTTTGGGATATGGAAAGGTTCATTTTTAGGCAGAGAAGTGGCAGTGTTGGCAGACTGCCTCTTGTTTTGTTATGGGAATGCAATTTTCTTTGCTCTGTCCATTAATTACATATTATATTAATTAGCTGAATAACAGATTTCTTTGTGAAATGTGCAATCACTAAGTCCAGCCATAGATATTAGAGCAGTGGCACAGTACCTGGGGTGTTGTTTGGGTTTCCTTGGGGTGTTGTGAGTACAGGACCCAGTTTGCCCTGGGCCAGCATCATGAGTTGCCATGGTACAGGTGAGCTGGCTGCCATCACCATAATAACCAATGTGCTCTAGGGCCAGGACACACAGCACCATTTGTTGCTGTTGTAGGGCTCTGATGTGCTGATGTGAAGGAGGAACTGTTTGATTGGGCATGCGCTTTGTTTTGGGGGACTATATGATTTGGGGGCTGTGTGATGGGGGGGCATGTGTGACTGGGGAGCTCTGTGATGGTGGACTGTATGACCGCTGGGGGGGAGGGACTCTGTGTTGGCGGGACTATATGATTTGAGGCTGTGTGATTGGGGGGTATGTGTAACTGGGATGTGATGTAATGGACCTTTGACATGATCAGGAATCTCTGGTGTGATGGGAGCCTCCCTCTGGCAATTCAGTGGATTGCTTTGCCTGGATTCTTTCCTAAATGTACAGAATATAACTGGGTACTAACATACAGTTGTGCTCATAAGTTTACATACCCTGGTAGAATTTATGATTTCTTGGCCATTTTTCAGAGAATATGAATGATAACACGAAAACTTTTCTTTCACTCATGGCTTGTGTTTGGCTGAAGCCATTTATTATCAAAAACTGTCTTTACTCTTTATAAATCTTAATAACAACAGAAACTACCCAAATGACCCTGATCAAAAGTTTACATACCCCAGTGCTTAATACCGTGTATTGCCCCCTTTAACATCAATGACAGCTTGAAGTCTTTTGTGGTTGAGGCTCTTTATTTTCTCAGATGGTAAAGCTGCCCATTCCTCTTGGAAAAAAGCCTCCAGTTCCTGTAAATTCTTGGGCTGTCTTGCATGAACTGCATGTTTGAGATCTCCCCAGAGTGGCTCAATGATATTGAGGTCAGGAGACTGAGATGGCCACTCCAGAACCTTCAATTTATTCTGTTGTACAACAAGTGACACCAGCGCAAAACATGGCCATCTGTGGATGGGGAGGAAAGGGCATGGTTAATAACATGGGATCTGAACCCAGTGCAGCTGGGCGGCAACCATCGCTGGAGAGTATGGATAAACAGTGTACAACAAAACAAACGGACCAGCGTTCAATGGGTTGAGGAGTAAACACAGTCTCACAGCAGACAATTGAACATAATTAGTCCTAGTTTATTCAGTGATGCACATAAAAGAACAATCCTGTTGTCAGACAGGAAGGGATATAAGATAGGTAGAAAAGAAATCAACAGCTTACAGTTTCACAGAAGATCCATGCAGCAACAAGGAACTGACGGCATTGGGGTTTACAAAAAACTTCCTGCAGCATGGGGGGCGCCAATACCCCTGTTGCACTACGGCCGAATGTGGAACACGCTCACCAGAGTGTGAAGAAGGGCTGGACGTGCTGGAGGAGAGAACGGAGATAATTGACGGCGAGAAGGTAGAGACCAGAACTGCAAGCTGCACGTGGCTGGGACGCCAAGTCCGCTGGTGTACTGACAGGTGGAGGGGAGAGAACCGCGATGCTGCAGTGTGGATGATGCTATCAGGGCCATCTTTAAGGCAGGGCAAGAGGGGCAGCTGCCCTGGGCCCTGTCATTGTTGTGGGGCCCAAAGCAGTTGCCTCATACTTGCCAACTATCCCAGTTTAAATTCCCTTGTCCCTTGAAGTTTTAGTCCTGTGCTGTGTCCCGATATCTCAGTGTGAAGTGCTGTTACTAATGCTGCTCAGCTCTGCCCTATTGTTGTGTCCGTCAGTGTTGCACGGGTTCTAGGGGTGCTGGTCGTAGGAGCACCTCATGGACCTGGGTGACTTGTTGGCTGTGGTGGTTGCCTTTTCGTAAAATGTGCAAAACATGTTGTCAAGGCAACCACCACAGCCAACAGGTCACTCAGGTCCATGAGGTGCTAGTACGACCAGCACCCCCAGCAACGCTGACCGACATCCACATCGGCCCATCCAGCCCTGGTTTTCCATCTCCCTGAGGTTTACACACCGCTCTCTCGTCCAGCCCTTCTTCACACTCTGGTGAGCGTGTTCCACATTCGGCCGCAGAGCAGCAGGGGCATTGGCGCCCCCCATGCTGCAGGCAGTTTTTTGTAAACCCTAATGCCATCAGCTCCTTTTTGCTCCATGGATCTTCTGTGAAACTGTAAGCTGTTAATCTCTTGTTTACCTACCTTATATCCCTTCCTGTCTGACAATAGGATTGTTCTTTTATATGCATCACTGAATAAACTACAGCCAATTACGTTCAATTGTCTGCTGTAATACTGTGTTTACTCCTTAACTCATTGAGCGCTGGTCCGTTTGTTTTGTTTATTCTGCTGTAGCCAATGACCGGTCGACTTGGCCTTGTGTTTTGGATCATTGTCACGTTGGAATGTCCAAGTACGTCCCATGCACAGCTTCCTGGCTGATAAATGCAAATGTTCCTCCAGTATTTTTTGATAACATCCTGCATTCATCTTGCCATCAACTTTGACCAAATTTCCTGTGCCTTTGTAGCTCACACATCCCCAAAACATCAGTGATCCACCTCTGTGTTTCACAGTAGGAATGGTGTACCTTTCATCATAGGCCTTGTTGACTCCTCTCCAAATTAAGCGTTTATGGTTGTGGCCAAAAAGCTCAATTTTGGTCTCATCACTCCAAACGACTTTGTGCCAAAAGGTTTGAGGCTTGTCTCTCTGCTATTTGGCATATTATAAGTGGGAAACTTTGTAGCATTTCGCGTAGTAATGGCTTTCTTCTGGCGACTCGACCACATAGCCCATTTTTCTTCAAGTGCCTCTTATTATGCATCTTGAAACAGCGACACCGCATGTTTTCAGAGAGTCCTGTATTTCACCTGAAGTTATTTGTAGGTTTTTCTTTGCATCCCGAACAATTTTTCTGGCAGTTGTGGCTGAAATTTTAGTTGGTCTACCTGACCGTGGTTTGGTTTCAACAGAATCCCTCATTTTCCACTTCTTGATTAGAGTTTGAAGCCTTTAATAGCCATTCAAACCCCTTTGAGTCAACTTGCATGCATGTTATCAGGTCAAAATCACCAGGGTATGTCAATTTTTGATCAGGGTCATTTGGGTAGTTTCTGTTGTGATTATGATTTAACCACTTCCGGACCGCCCACTGTCGTTATACGTCGGTACTTTGAAGGAGGCTATCTTTGTTATGGAGGCAGCTAGCTGCCATAACCCAAGTATCCTCTTCTTCAGTGAGCGTTCCGGTTTAAGATAAAAGTGGTCTCTGTGGTGGATTCGCCGCAAGATCACTTTTATGGGCGACGGGAGAGGGGCCCCCCTCCCACCGCTATCCGGTGCCCTCCGCCGCTTACAGGAGCCGTCGGCAGCGGTGGAGGCAATCGGATCCTTCCTGTGGCCTGACATGGAGACGAGTGAGGGGACGTTGCCCCCAACCGTCTCCATATCATTGCAAGGCGGAAGTGACATCAAAACGTCACTTCCACCCATAGCTCTTAAAGGGCCATTTTAAAAAAAAAATTTTTAAATGACATTTTTTTTTAATTGCGTTTAAGTGTAAATATGAGATCTGAGGTGTTTTTGACCCCAGATCTCATATTTAGGAGGTCCTGTCATGCTTTTTTATATTACAAGGGATGTTTACATTCCTTGTAATAGGAATAAAAGTGACACAATTTTTTTTAAAAAACTGTGTAAAAATAAAAAATAAAAGGTAAAATAAATAAGAATAAAAAAAAATAATTTAAAGGCGCCCCGTCCCGACGAGCTCGCGCGCAGAAGTGAACGCATACGTGAGTAGCGTCCGCATATGAAAACGGTGTTCAAACTACACATGTGAGGTTGTACCGCGATTGGTAGATCGAGAGCAATAATTCTAGCCCTAGACCTCCTCTGTAACTTAAAACATGCAACCTGTAGAATTTTTTAAACGTCGCCTATGGAGATTTTTAGGGGTAAAAGTTTGTCGCCATTCCACGACGGCACAATTTTGAAGCGTGACATGTTGGGTATCAGTTTACTGGGCCTAACATTATATTTCACAATATAAAAAAATTGGGCTAACTTTACTGTTGTCTTATTTTTTAATTCAAAAAAGTGTATTTTTTCCCAAAAAATTGCAACTTGTAAGACCACTGCACAAATGCACTGCCTTCCTCTGGATCAACTGTGGGTGAAGGATTGTGTATATGGGATTGTATTATTATTAATATTATTATTATTTTTTTTTTTGGTTGAACTAGATAGACTTGTGTCTTTTTTCAACCTGACTAACTATGTAACTATGATGTGAGTAATAAAATCTGTAGTAAAAGGGAGGCTCTGATGTGATGGGGGACCTCTGACATGATGCGGGACCTCTGATATGATAGGGGAGCTCTGATGTAAAGGGGGGGGCTTGGATGTGATGGGGGGACCTCTGATGTAAAGGGGGGGGTGGGGCTTTTGATGTGGATTTAATATCATCAAGGCAGTTCTGTGCAGTTCTGTGCCTTGTTCCAGGCTCAGATTTCCCATTGATAAGTGTAACTTTGGTAACAAGATTTTGCATACTTTTAAAGGGTGCTGCAACTGAAAAAAAAAAAAAACGGACTGTTGCATTGCTACACTTAGATTGGCACGGTTCCTCTTTCCATGGTTGAGAAACACTGCTTTAGAGCTTTGTCAGACATGCACGTTTTGTTTCAGCCAGCAGCTAACATGTACGCTCTGCTTTAAAATCTCTTTTTCCTTGCTTATGAAGAAGGCTGTATAATTTACAGTCTCTGGTTTATTAAAGCAAATCTAAACTCAACCACCAAAATCTCTCATAAAGCATTAACACTTTCAAAAGTAGTTTTAAAATCTGCAGCTTTTATTCCTATTATTGGGTGGCAACTGTCTCCCAACTGTGCTTCCCTGGCAGAGGCTACAACACACATTGCACACATATGCCAACATCAGTAAGCTGGTCCTGAGCAATGATGTGCAACTGTTAGTGGAGTAAATGAATGCGGACTAGAAATAGGTGAAAGAGAACGGAGAATGAAAAAATAGCATTTTTTTATGGTACACGGTACATTACCAAACTAAATGTCATCCAGGTAAAGTTTAAAGAAGGCCATATATGTAGCAAATTTCTTTCCTGCAATCACAGGTTCCTCCAACAGATTTGACAGGGGAATCTCTCCCACCGAGTCATTGTATTCTCCATGCGGGGATGGTTTCCCAGTGATTATTGCTAGCAGCTTTACCAGCCGTTAATGATAATCATACTTATGTAAAATCTGGCAGGCTGGTTGTAGCCAAGCTGATCGGTCGATCAGCTTGGTACATTCAGCCTGCCCATATAAGGTTCAAACCTCGGCTGGATCCTGATGAACTGACCGAGATTCGAACCGTCTATGGCCGACCTTAGTCCGGCTCTGACATTATCTGTGCAAACACAAACTGGTTGGTACAGGTGCTCACACAAAGAAGGGCTGGGTGTTGCTGGAAAAAGAACAAGCCCGATGACCCCTGGGAAGCCCAGCTCTATTTTAAGATTGTATTCTATATATGCGCCCTTTTAGGAATGTCCTTCTGAAGACTGAGTTACATTAATAAGTTGTTATGTTTTATTATTTTGAATGCCTATGATAGTTATTAGATGTTATACAGATTTGGTTCACATTATGGACCTTGGCCCAGAGAGTTACCATTGATCGACTCCAGAGTATGAAATCATTGTTTTACTTCTGTTTTTGTGTCCAGTAGACAGTTCAGCCTTAATATTCCCTGTGTTCTAGAACCAGCAAACCAAGGATTATGTATATCTTTCGCTCCCACAGACGACTGACTGCAGAGGAAGCCAGGCGATGGGCTCGGTCGTTTGATCTACTCCTGTCTCATAAACGTGAGTATACCAAAGTACAAAAATATAACTGGTATTTATTCAAGACGTTGCTGCATAACTTTATAGAACTAGCTTGTTTTCTTGGGCAGCTCCTATTAAACAGCAAACTTTTTTTTTTACTTTTTTCAGCTAGCAGTAATACATTGCAAAATTAAAGGCCAATTTGCAGATCTTTCTTACCAAGATAAATTGGTAATTGGTAATTGTACTGTGAAATCAAGTTTTGGGAAATTGGTGTCTTATCCCTAAAGATAACCTTCAGCTACTCCCCTGAAGGGATGGTACATCTGTAGCGGTTCTGTCGAATCCAATCATATGTAAATGGTTGGATCAGTGGAGATTATCTTCTCCTTGTCCATATTGATCTTCTATCTAACCTGTCCAGCTACACCACTTCCCCAAATATTAGATATGTGCTAATAGCTAAAAAGTACCTTCGCTCTAGAATCATTGCATGAAAAAATTGATATGGAGGCTATGTGGACTTTCATGGAACCCAGGGGAGTTGCTAGGTGGCAAAAAGACCAGGGGCCTCAGCCCGAAGTCCAAGGCCGGGGGGGGGGGGGGCGCGGCGGTAGTGGCACAGGATTTTTTGGCTGGGCAGTTGGGTTGTGTGGTTGTGTGGCATGGGGTAAGCTCACTTGCTGGTTGCTGCCTGGCTTACCGGTGTCCATCAATGCTGACCACTAAACTCACCTGCCTGACACACTGACCTACCTACTTGACATACACTGACCTACATGACATACATACACTGACACGCACTGACCTACCTGACATGCACTGACCTATCTGACATACATACACTGACATACACTGACCTACCTGACATACACTGACCTACCTGATATACACTGACCTACCTGAACTGACCTACCTGACACACACTGACCTACCTGACATACATACACTGACGGTAGTGCCACACACTGACCTACCTGACCAGTAGACTTCATGTGTCCTGCAGCCGGAGGAGAGGAGGAGAGGAGAGCCAAGCGGGGATCTTACAGTGACCGCATTGTAATTCCCGTCTTCTGGAGCCTGCAGCACCTATGATGGACTTCACGCGTCCCGTGGTCCCACCATTGGACCAGTGGGACATCCATCAGCGCTGCAGGCTCCAGAAGGTCGGACCTGCTATATGACTCGGCCGCATTCGGCTATTAATAGAACCGCACCCACTCGAGATCTGGGGCTTTTTTGGGACCCACTCGGGGCTTCAGCCACGGTCAGCCCCCCTCTGCCAACGCCACTGATGGAACCCAAATAGGCAACAGACACATAAATGATCTAAAAAACATTATTTCAGTACATAATTTCAATGAAACATTATTGTGCCTTCACATCAGCACTAAAACCGTTCTCTCTTGAATGGATAGTGATACCAATAGCTGGATCTTATGGTCTATCACAAAGTTTATCCGTATCTTGTCAACATGTTTTGCAGGTATATCTGCTTCTTCAGGAGTGTTTTTAGAGAGCAAACTTATCTATGAAGAGACAATAATTAATCAAAACAGAAAAGGTACAACACGGTATAATTTATAATTTATATGGCTGGACAAAAAAACAAGTTATGGAGATGATGATTTGAATAATTATTGTCTTTTCATAGATAAGTTTGTTCTAAAAATACTTCTGAAGAAGCGGCTTTTTACCTACACCCCCATGAAGACCAAGGAACTTTTCAAACAAGTAAGGGACAATGTTGTTGAGAAGTACAAGTCAGGGTTAGGTTATAAAAAAATATCCAAATCTTTGATGATCTCTAGGAGCACCATCAAATCTATCATAACCAAATGGAAAGAACATGGCACAACAGCAAACCTGCCAAGAGACGGCCACACACTAAAACTCATGGACCGGGCAAGGAGGGCATTAATCAGAGAAGCAGCACAGAGACCTAAGGTAACCCTGGAGGAGCTGCAGAGTTCCACAGCAGAGACTGGAGTATCTGTACATAGAACGACAATAAGCTGTACGCTGCATAGGGTTGGGCTTTATGGCAGAGTGGCCAGAAGAAAGCCATTACTTTCAGCAAAAAACAAAATGGCATGTTTTGAGTTTGCGAAAAGGCATGTGGGTGACTCCCAAAATGTATGGAGGAAGGTGCTCTGGTCTGATGAGACTAAACTTTAACTTTTTGGCCATCAAAGAAAACGCTATGTCTGGCGCAATCCCAACATATCACATCACCCAAAGAACACCAGCATCATGCTGTGGGGATGTTTTTCAGCAGTCGGGACTAGGAAACTGGTCAGGGTTGAGGGAAAGATGGATGGTGCTAAATACAGGGATATTCTTGAGCAAAACCTGTACCACTCTGTGTGTGATTTGAGGCTATGACGGAGGTTCACCTTGCAGCAGGACAATGACCCCAAACACACTGGTAAAGCAACACTTGAGTGGTTTAAGGGGAAACATTTAAATATGTTGGAATGGCCTAGTCAAAGCCCAGACCTCAATCCAATAGAAAATATGTGGACAGACTTAAAGATTGCTGTTCACAAGCGCAAACCATCCATCTTGAAGGAGCTGGAGCAGTTTTGCAAGGAGGAATGGGCAAAAATCCCAGTGGTAAGATGTGGCAAGCTCATAGAGACTTATCCAAAGCGACTTGGAGCTGTAATAGCCGCAAAAGGTGGTTCTACAAAGTATTGACTTTAGGGGGGTGAATAGTTATGCACATTGACATTTTCTGTTATTTTGTCCTATTTGTTGTTTGCTTCACAATAAAAAAAAAAAAAATCTTCAAAGTTGTGGACATGTTCTGTAAATTAAATGATGCAAATCCTCAAACAATCCATGTTAATTCCAGATTGTGAGGCAACAAAACACGAAAAATGCCAAGGGGGGGTGGACTACTTTTGCAAGGCACTGTGACAACAAAACATGTTGAGAAGATACAAATAAACTTTATGTTATAGACCATAAGATCCAGCTATTGGTAGGTATCATTATCCACTCGAGAGAGAGCGGTTTTAGTGCCTATGTTAAGGCACAATAATGTTATATTGAAATGATGTCATAAAATTATGTTTTTTAGATCATAGCCTCCATATACATTTTTCCATATACACCACTTCCCTGGTTACTGCATCCCACCACAGTCACTTCACCCAAACCCCACACACAGCACATTTCTCCTTGACCACTCACCTACTGTTGACAGTCACATCTCTGCCTTCATGACCAACTTATCACTCCAGCATTACAGACAGCTCTCCTGCTCCACCAGTGTCCCCTCTACTGCCTCTGTACCTCGCCATGCATTGCCTACAATCTAACAATCAGCTCCACCCAACAAACTTACCCATTTAGGAAAGCATTGCTTGTCTTTTAACTATATCTGATGGAATGATCTAATCTGGGAATTGCTGTGTATTGTAATTTATATGACTGATATTTTAGCAGTATATCATAATGAATCGGCTTAAGGTATAGCTATATGATTTATTTGGTAGCAGGGGTGGTTATATCTTACTACTGACATAAACCTGTTTCATATTATATCTGTATATTGTAACGAATATTCCTAATATGTTCTGGCTGACATATCTAAAATAAACAGTAGCTGAGGTAGCTGTACCTAAAACAAACCATAGCATTGAATTGTCATAAAATGTCTAATGTTATATCTGTAGTGAATATGGCTGACTTTCTAGCTGTACCTAGTAATACCCATAAGGTGATGTTATAGCTTGTACTTTCTTGGAAAGGGTTTAATGTTTTTTTTTTTGCACTCTAATGAAAATGCAGGAAATCAGACGAAGCCCCCGTCATTTCCTGTAATTCAGCATCATCTGGTGTCCAGCCTCATCTAGTCATTTTCTCCCTAGCTTTAAAGTGGTTGTAAAGGCTGACGCTTTTTTACCATCATGCATTCTATGCATGAAGGTAAAAAAACCTTCTGGGTGCTATTCCCCCAACAGCCCCTCCCTTATACTTACCTGATCCCCCTCTTGATCCAGCGGTGTGCACAGGAGCCTCAGCTGTTCCAGGTCTCTCTCTCCTCATTGACTGGACACAGCAGCTGGAGCCTTTGTCAATCACAACAAGTGAGCCAACGAGCAGAAAGCAGGGGTGGGGCCGATCCATGGCTCTATGTGATCTTATGAACACCTAGAGCAGGGCTCAGATGCGAGCATGCACCAGTGCCCCCATAGCAAGCGGCTTGCTATTGAAGGCACTGGTCAAGGTGGAGGAGCCAGGAGCACTGGCGGGGGACCCAAGAAGAAGAGGATTGGGGCTGATCTGAGCAAAACTATTAACCATAACCTGCTTGTTAAAAAAAACAAAACTTTAGAAACACTTTAATGTCCCTAGTGCAGCTCTTTTGGTAATTGGTTTTTAGTTCTTTCAATTATGGGGACTCAGCATCATATGTGGGCACTACTTAAGACATTCTGCATACAAATGCAGCCTACCTAGGGGAATGCCCAATACTTCAGACTGACATCTGTCAAGGCATTTTGATATTTACCTAACTCCTTTCATGGACACCCTACAGCACCTTTCTTTCCCCTCTCACCATTCATGATCTACTTAAATTGCGTAGACAAGCAAAAGGAAGAACAAACCAGGCAAGGCAAAATATAAGCAAATTTAACTTTAACTTTAAATTGTCCACTTACCGCTAGATCAGGGAACGTTTGCATGTCTATAACCACTGCTCAATGTTCCTTGGTTGCTTGGGGTAAGAATTAATTGACTTGAATATTTTGCTGGCCAGCCTTTTTTTCTTCCATGAAAATATATTTGTTTATAAGTATAAAATACAAGTGGTACAAGGCAGTGATAACAATACACTGCGAGGGAATCTACTCCCCTTATCCAGCCAGCCAGGCAACTTTATCTGCCATTCGGATCCTTACTAACATTCAACGCGCAAACCGGACTGTTGTTATTAAACCCCTACCACTCCGGTATCTGCCGAAGTTTATAAAAAGTTGAGATTAGCCATATTACAGACAG
The DNA here is from genome assembly GCF_042186555.1 of Aquarana catesbeiana. Taxonomy (NCBI): domain Eukaryota; kingdom Metazoa; phylum Chordata; class Amphibia; order Anura; family Ranidae; genus Aquarana; species Aquarana catesbeiana. The sequence goes on along the minus strand of NC_133330.1, from coordinate 273,324,702 downwards.
AATAAATCTCTTATACCCTTCGTCAGACCTGATATATAAATATAAACTCCCATCAACAAAATATTATCATTATATCCAAATATGGCACCTCCTTAAAAACAGGAGCTATCTACAGAATTTACTTTACCAGCACCTCTCATTTATTTTTATTTTTTTATCCAACAAAAAGGTTTTATTGAAAGAAGATTGGTATACAGCCATTAGCAGTTTTTCATTAAAGTACATAGCAAAACAAGCATATATTAAAAACGTACCACAGTAAACAATATACTTCAACACCAGATAATCCCCACTTTTATCCTGTCTTAACTGTTCCTCAGACCACATTCATTTCCAGAAGCCTATTCCTGATTAAGTCCACTGGGGCAAGCCCCGGTTCATCCAACCATGGAGCCCACAATCTTTCGTATTTCTGTGTACTTCCCCTATGTTAGTATATAAGTTTCCCCATACATAATAGCTCCCCAATATTATGGATACATTCCCTTATCGTTGGGGGATCTTCTGATTTCCAACGCACCACAATTAGTTTCCTGGCTTGAAAATGTGCTCTATGAGTGGCCTCTCTAGTATGCACCTCCCAGTCATATTCATCCAGTACTCCTAGTAGGCAAGCTCCAGGGTCCAAAGGTAAAGATACTTTAAATATGGAATTAACAGTATTTACCACTCCGGCTCAATAAGTGTGCAGTTTGGGGCACCGCCACAAGAGATGAATAAGGTCGCCATGGTCACGTTTACACCGTGTGCATGTGGCCTCATCCTGCAAATCTGGAGACTGTGTGGTGTGTAGTACACCCTCAGTATGATATACAGCTGAGTAAGTGCTACGTTCAAAGAACAGATGCCCACCGCCTGAAATACTTCCTCCCATTGAGCCCCATCCATCTGGCCCACTTCTCTCTCCCACCTCTCCCTTACTTTCAGGGGATGCTGCCCTAAGTAGGATTTTAAAAGTATGGCATAGCATTGTGAAATAAAACCCTTAGATGAGTCAGCATCCCTAATGAGGCTAAACACTGGGGTCGGTGATAGATGCCACTCCGACGATCTACTCTGTGCCTTAACTGCGTACTGGAGCTGTAAATAGTAAAAGTGCATTGAAGTCGGTAACTTTTATTCCAACTGTAACGCTGTGAGGGTCCAGAGTATGCCATTTTAAAATATTTGCTTAAGGTGTGTAACCCCATAGGATTTCCACCAGGCTCCAGCCTGCAGTTTGGCCAGTTCAGTGTAGGTATCGTTGAACCAAATAGACCTATAATCAGTGTACCCATCAGTCTTCTGGATGTATTTGCACTTGTTCCACACCTTTTGAATGAGACTATATGTCGGGTGCTTTTTATGCGGTTTTGCAAAAGCCAGAGCCTCCAGTGCCATCGGGATGGGACCCCTACCTATGGTATAAAGCAGGATTGCCTGGGAGGAAACAACCGGCTTGTGTGTGGGCTCCCCTTCAGCTCTGAATATATCAATAAGGTGTTGCAGCTGTGCAGCCAAGTAATACAACCACGGGTTGGGCAGTGCCAACCCGCCCTCGTCTTTGGGTCTTTAGAAATATTCTAGCTTGATCCTAGGTGGTCTATCCTTCCAAATCAAAGTGCGGAAGATACAATAGAGTTCACTATTCTAAAGATCTTTAAAGGGACAACCACTGGGGCATTGTGAAGACAATACATAAAGACAATAAAGCAGTTGTGGCATGAGAATCATCTTTATCAAGTTCACCTTGCCCACCACCGATAGGTGGAGGTTGTTCCACGTTTGGACCCTTTCCCTGAACCTTTGAAGCAGAGGTGAAATGTTTAGGTAACCTGGATCCCCAATTACTTGAAGGACGTAGTAATGGGTATTGGACATGAAGAGGCCAATGATTGTATGGCAATTGATCCAGCAATAGCAAAGCAGATTTTGTCCAGTTGATATGCAAGCCGGAAAAGACTCCAAATTTCGTTATGGTTGTCATGGCCTCCCGCAGGGAAGTGACAGTGTCTCCCAGCATGAGCAAGGTATCATCAGCATATAACATCACCTTTTCCTGCAGGTTTCCATAACAGAATCCTATAATATGTGGGTTAGCCCTGATCTCTATGGCCAAAGGTTCAATAGCCAGTGCAAAAAAAAGAGGGGACAGCGGACAGCCCTGCCTTGTCCCCCTTCTCAATGCAAAATTATGTGACAGACAGCCACTGCCCAAGTAATTCCAGTCTATGCTATCGAATGCCTTTGTGGCATCTAGCGACAGCCCTGATCCCTACATTTTCCGCTGCGGATTGCAAATTCAGAAATAACCGTCTTAGATTAATGGCTGTGGACTTGTTGGGCATGAAGCCTGCCTGATCATCATGTACAAGGGAGGAAATAATTCTATTCAGCCGTACTGCCAACACATTTGCCAGGATCTTGACGTCGCTTTGCAGCAACGAAATTGGTCAATAGGATCCCGAGGCTACAGGATCCTTACCCGGCTTAAGAAGTAATATGATGTTTGCTTTTGACATGGATGGTGGAAGAACTCCACTCTCCAGGGCCGCATTAAAGACATATAGCAAACGTGGTAGCAAGACAGCGGAGCATTGTTCATATATTACCATAGTGATCCCATCCTCTCCCTGCGCCTTACAGTTAGGAAAATAACCGACTGCCTCCTGAAGTTCCTCTACGGTAAGTGGGGCTTCCAACCCCTCCCTCTGGCCTGCTGTCAATTTAGGGATTGACATGTTTTGAAGATATTGGTCTAGGTCTTCCTGAACATAAGCCTTGCCGGCACAGTACAAGGATTCATAGAAGCTCGCCAATTCCTGCATGATTAATTCAGGTGAACTGACTAAGGGTCCAGCCTAGGACTTTACTGCTCCTATGGCAGGGGACCTTTCGTGTGAGATCGCTATTCTTGCCAACATTCGTCCAGTTTTTTTTCCCTTCTTCAAAAAACGCCTGTTTAACAAAAAACCTCTTTTTCTCAGCCGAGGAGGAAAGCAAATGCTCATAGGCAGATTGGGCAGCCTGCTAAACCTCGTTAGCTGAGTCAGAGGGATCTACAATGTACCATTGTTCCAGGACCTGCACTCTAGATTCCACCTCATCCTTAAGGGCTGGTGAGGCTCATTTGACCCTATTGACCCTCCAGAAGGCCATAAAAGCCTCCCAGTGCTGTAGGCAAGAAGCCTCTAGATCCTGAAATGTGAAGAACTCTCGCATGCTCCCCGCCATTTTATCATGAGATTGGAACAGCTTCAACCAGAATGCATTAAATTTCAACGCGGCTTTAGGTAGTGAAATGGGCTGGGATACTGTTATATGTGCTACCAATGGAGAATGGTCAGACACACTGTGGATTCTAAATTCCAAATTCGAGACAAACGGGAGCATGCTCAAGTTGCCCACACCCAGTTCAGTTCTAGACAGGCTACCATGAGACTTGGAAAAACATGTAAATTGCTTGACACTAGGGTTACGATGTCGCCAGATATCCACCCAGCCCACCTCTTGCAACAACCTCGCCAAGGGAGTACCCCTGGAGAGGGCAGAGGTGCTAGGGGCTGGGTGTCTATCCAAGGCAGGATCTAGACAGCATTTAAAGTCCCCAATAACAAGTATTGGCACATCCGGCCTACCATCCACGTAGGAAATTAAGAGCCAAAGCACCATTGCCATAAAGGGAGGAGGGATATATACACAAGCTAATATACAGGTCAATGAACCAAACCGACAGTGAATAAACACAAAACGACCTTGTGGGTAAACTTTACTGTCAAGCTCCTGGTAGTACAGGGACCCATGGATCAAAACACTCACACCCCTTGAATAGGAGGCATGAGTGGAGTGATATGCCCTCCCCGCCCAGTTGTACTGTAGACAGCTCACCGTCTCCTCAATCAAGTGAGTTTCCTGAAAACAAAACACCCCTGGGTTCAATTTTTTGAGGCACACAAATATCATGGTTCTTTTGAGAGGCGAGTGGAGCCTCCTCACATTGCAGGACACTATAGGAATCCCTGCCATATATTAGGGTGAGTCAGTGTTACAGGCTGGTGTGTCAAAGGCGGCACAGAGTACCACTTGGATAAGCAATGCCCAGAGTGCAATTTGAAGCTTCTATATTGTCTAACCAAATCTTCATCTGTGTCGAAGGCGCTGGTAGAACCCCAGCTGAGGAAAAAAGAAAGTTTTTCAAGAACTGCAAACCAAACTAACCAATGTTCGTCTTGCTCCACCAACAGGGCAGAGTGGGATAATGCAACTTCAGTCAAGTGCTTAGGTGCAAACGATAGCAAAGTTTGTAAATCCACAGTTAGATTTTTGTAGATCTCATCTTGATCTGCTGAAATATTATGTCCCCCAGTCAGAGAACATCCGTTGAATAAGCGGAAAGAATTCCCTCACCATCATGTTAAGCAGTGAAGATGGGTTTTAACTTTGGAACCAGAATAGAGCTGGGAATCAGGCGTGAATCATCCTCCCCCTCTTGCCCCCGTGCCTGCTCATTGCGGTCCAGTTGGAAGCATCTTTGGCCGATTCAAAAAATGTAGCCTGTCCTCTCACGGTAACCCAGAGTTTAGCGGGATATAACATAGCATAGGACAATTGTAGGAGCCGGAGTTTCACATCAAAGAATTTTGCCCTGCGCCTCTGAACCTCTGCTGAGAAATCGGGATAAAAGGACACCCTGGTGCCATTATGCTGTATGTTAGCCCGTTCCCTTGCCCGTCGCAGCACAGTTTCTCTGTCATGGTAGTGAAGCAATTTCACCAACATGGGTCTAGGTGTTCCTCCTGGTTGGGGTGGGCAAAAGGGCACTCTATGTGCGCGTTCCACCGCGAAGAAGAGCAAGAAAACATTCTTGCCAAATATATCAAGTAGCCAACTTTCTACAAAAGCTGTGAGGTCTCTGCCTTCCACCCTTTCAGGGAGGCCTACAATGCGAATGTTATTTTGTCTGAGATGATTCTCCATATCTTCTGCTCTATCATTAGCTTCCTTTGCCATTTGGTATGCTGAGTTGGTATCCCTTGCTATGGGGGGGAATTAATCCTCAATTTCACTGACTCTGATTTCCATGACCGCGGTGCGCTCCCAGATTTTTTGTAAATCCTGTCGCAGCAGTGACACTTCTTCCCGCATGCCCCCAAATTGCTCCTTCATAGTGTTTACAGAGGCATTACATATGTTCACTGCCCTAAGGATGTCTGCCAAAGTGGGCTGAGCTGGGTCATTTGTGTCTGGGTCATTTTGGGCTGAGGCTATAGGATCAGCCTGATCTGTCTCCTCATCCCCACTGAGTGCAGCTAAGATGGCCACCTGTGCTTGTATCCCAGAGTGGCTAGGCTTTGTGCTCAGTGAGTGTCCAGTGTCTGACCCCATGAGCCCAGTCAGCTTCTGGGCATAGTACAGCATATCTCTGTGGACCTCCTTACCCTATGTCTTTGGCGGCTTTTGTGGTTTGGGTCCCAGGTCCTTCATTTTGTCAGTGCCTCATTGAGTCTCCTTCAGTGTTTTCGTGGCTGCGCCATCTTGGATTTCGGAACCCGTGGCTTCAAACTGTCCTTTTTGGGTCATTCCTCTATTGCAGAGGGCCGGCAGAGGTTCCACAGAGATCCCGGGATCGATGGCAAACTGCAGATAGCAGGCGAAAGTCGGTACCTGGGCTGGGGGAGAATCGATAGCGGATCAGTCACAGGAGCTCATTTTTACATTACAACTAGACCACATAGGCAGGGTATCTCTTTATTTTAGTTCTTAGTACATCTCATTGACGATTCTCAAATTGGAAAGAGATTTAGGGCTATAATTCTCTGACACTACCTGGCAAAAGGCTATCAGAACACCTTATAAGGCCACACACTATGTGCAGATCATTGGAAGCTATTTCATAAAACTCTTCATAGATGGTATTTCACTCCCTATAAACTTACTAAGATGTACCTTAACAGTGCTCCTGCTTGCTGGCATCAATTTGGCTCACTTGCACAATACATACAGTCAGGTCCATAAATATTGGGACATCGACACAATTCTAATCTTTTTGGCTCTCTACACTACCACAATGGATTTGAAATTAAAAAAACAAGATGTGCTTTAACTGCAGACTTTCAGCTTTAATTTGAGGTTATTTACATCCAAATCAGGTGAACAGTGTAGGAATTACAACAGTTTGTATATGTGCCTCCCACTTTTTAAGGGACCAAAAGTAATGGGACAGATTAACAATCATCCATCAAACTTTCACTTTTTAATACTTGGTTGCAAATACTTTGCAGTCAACTACAACCTGAAGTCTGGAACGCATAGATATCACCAGACGCTGGGTTTCATCCCTGGTGATGCTCTGCCAGGCCTCTACTGCAACTGTCTTCAGTTCCTGCTTGTTCTTGGGGCATTTTCCCTTCAGTTTGTCTTCAGCAAGTGAAATGCATGCTCAATCGGATTCAGGTCAGGTGATCGACTTGGCCATTGCATAACATTCCACTTCTTTCCCTTAAAAAAGTCTTTGGTTGCTTTCGCAGTATGCTTCGGGTCATTATCCATCTGCACTGTGAAGTGCTGTCCAATGAGTTCTGAAGCATTTTTCTGATCATGAGCAGATAATATTGCCCGAAACACTTCAGAATTCATCCTGCTGCTTTTGCCTCAGTCACATCATCAATAAATACAAGAGAACCAGTTCCATTGGCAGCCATACATGCCCACGCCATGACACTACCACCACCATGCTTCACTGATGAGGTGGTATGCTTTGGATCATGAGCAGTTCCTTTCCTTATCCATACTCTTCTCTTCCCATCACTCTGGTACAAGTTGATCTTGGTCTCATCTGTCCATAGGATGTTGTTCCAGAACTGTGAAGGCTTTTTTAGTTGTTGTTTGGCAAACTCTAATCTGGCCTTCCTGTTTTTGAGGCTCACCAATGGTTTACATCTTGTGGTGAAGCCTCTGTATTCACTCTGGTGAAATCTTCTCTTGATTGTTGACTTTTTTTTTTTTTTCCAAAAGTTTTTATTGCGCACAAAGTCAAAATTTATACAATACAGTCGATATTGAAGTGTCGTACAAGTCAAAATAAAAGTGTACATCTGACATTTGACCAGCATTAATAAACATACATATTGCAATGCTCCTACATTCAGGTTCATGAGTTCTCTATCTTTATCACTCATTTGGTATTTGTGCTTTTTTTTAAACCAGAAAAACAAACAAAAACCAGTATATTACAACCAGCAACTTCTCCCATTCCACCCTCGCCCACCCAAAGTCTGTCTTCGGTAGAATGTCCCAAAGGATAAAGAACAAAACCAAAAGAAACCTCATCACCCCTGACAGAAAATTTAGCTTCATTATCATCTCCCCTCTGCTTAGTCACTTCCTGGAATAAGAAACTCCCAGAAAAATATTTATCCCTTGCCTTCCAGGGTATCAGTAGAGGCAACCCATCGAAACCATACTTTTTGAAATTTCTTAGAGGCCCCCCTAGCTTCATAAGTCATTTTATACATCAAAACATCAGCGTTAATTACTTTTTTCCACATCCCCAGTGTCAGCAGTTTGTCGTGTATCCATCTTCTAGCAATAAGCTTCCTTACTCCAAAAAATAAAATCCTTAGAAATAACTTTGTGTGTGTGCTCATTTCTTCTTGTCCAAATACCCCTAGGAGACACCTTAAGGGAGAGCAAATATTTGGCAAGTCAAACTGTTCCGAAATGAATTCTGTCACCTGTGACCACAGTGGTCTTACCTTTTCACATTCCGAAGTCATGTGTAGGAAAGTACCCTCCGCCCCCCTACACTTATGGCATATAGCCGATTCCCGTCTATGCATTCGATAAAGTCTAGTAGGCGTATAGTACTGCTGATGTAGGAACCGAAATTGAATCATTTTATCCGTAGAGACAACAGATATTAGATATGTATCCAACACCTCCTGCCACATTTCCTCCGACAACTCAGGGATAATCGTGACCCAACGTTCCATGGATCTAGAGGTTGTAATCACCACCCCCGGACCCACTGCCCCATAGTATCTAGAAATTCTTTTTGTCGGGTCTGGGTCTATCAGAACCTTCTCCAAGTCAGTATTCTGCACTATAATTTCATCAGCGCCAAACTGCGCAAGCGCAGCATGATGTAATTGGACATACCGAAAGTACCAGTTCTTCGGTATTCCAAAATTCTCTCTCAGCTGTGGAAATGTACAGAAGTGATTATCCTGGTATATATGATGTAGGTATTTTATGCCATGTCTAGCCCAAGAGTTGTGTCCATCAGGTAGTTTCAGAAACTCTGCAAGTGTCTTATTATACCATAGAGGACTATTCGGTGATAGCCACAATGGGTCATCCTTCCTCCGCTTAGAGCATATGTAAAACACTTTCTGTGGTAATGCCATCACGGATCCCACCTCCCTTCCTGGTATCCCCTTCCTATACAGCATATTTTGTAGTGTTTCCTGCGAGGAGGCAACAGCAGCCTCCAACAGGGTAGTAGCATTGGGTGTTAAAGGAAAGAGTCGCCAGTGCAGAAAGGATAGCTGTGACGCCAGGAAGTAAGACCGCAGGTCTGGTAGAGCCATCCCACCCATTGTAACTGGGAGTTTTAAAATTGCCAGGGATACCCTGGGTGCTTTAGAGCCCCAAAGAAAACCCACAATAATGGAGTCAATATTTTTAAAAACCTTCAGAGTCACAAAAACCGGAGAGTTCGAAAGAATGTAAAGAAATTTGGGCAGGAAAATCATTTAAAATAAATGTATCCGTCCCAATAGGGTAATCGGTAAATTCTGCCATTTCCGTACCTGCTCCCGAAAGTGTTGTATAACCGGCATCAAGTTTTTCTCCAAAAACATAGAGATGGGAAGCTGGATCTCAACCCCCAAGTACCTAAAAGAAGTGGAGAGTGGAATGGGACAGTCCGTTGGGATCCCCACCTCCCCATCAATAGGGAAGATAGAGGACTTTTTCCAATTAATCCGGAATCCAGAATAATCACCGAATTCCTGAATCAATCGGAAAGCTTCTGAGAGCGAGGGCCCTGGATCCTGTAAATATAGCAACATGTCGTCCGCATAAAGCGAGACTCGCTCCTCAAACTCACCCAGTCTCAGTCCCACCAAGTGAGGTGTGGCTCTCAGTTTGACTGCTAAAGGCTCTATTGCCAAGGCAAACAGGAGGGGCGAAAGCGGGCACCCCTGCCTGGTGCCTCTGAAAATAGGAAAGGAGTCCGAAACTATACCGTTTACCCTTAATCTTACCAGCGGGTCCGTGTAGAGTAACCTCACCCAAGAGATAAAACAAGGGCCAAACCCATACGACTCAAGGAGATGAAACAAATATGTCCACTCTACGGAGTCAAAGGCTTTCTTTGTATCCAAAGAAGCCACTATTCTAGTCCCTGAGTTGTCATGGGCTGTCTGAAGGTTTATAAAAAGTCTCCTAATATTCATCTGTGCACAGTGACCTTGAATAAAACCAGTTTGGTCGGCATCCACCAAATTAAGTATAACTGATTGCAATCTACCTGCTAGTATTTTTGCGAGAATTTTCATGTCCATATTCATCAATGAAATTGGACGATACGAATCACATTATCGGGGATCTTTACCCCCCCTTAGGTATTAGTACAATCAAGGCTTCCCTCATAGAAGGAGGGAGTCTACCATCCGATCTAGCTGTATTGAAAACTTTTAATAGGTGTGGGGCCATACCGTAGCGGAAAGTATTGTACCATTCCGAAGGAAGGCCATCCAGTCCAGGTGCCTTCCTAGGCGGAAAGGAGGCAATCGCCTTCTTCACCTCCTCCACCGTAATGCCCGCTTCTAAAGCAGTACTGTCTTTTTCTGTCAATCTAGGTAATTCAACATCAGCTATGTAAGTCCCCAATTTCTCCAGTTCCAAAGGAGCACAAGAGCTATATAGTTTTTTATAAAAGCGAGCCAAAATGTCTAGGATAACAGCCGAGTCACATATTTCAATCTTAGAATCATCATACACTGACTTAATATACACCGGAACATAGTCAGGTCTCGCCAAGTATGCCAGAAGCCTGCCATTCTTGTCTCCAAATTTAAATATGCGTCTACGTTGTGCAAGATTTTATTTTGTGGTTCGATCTGTGAGGATCGTCTTGTAGTCCCTTGTTCTGGTTTGTAAAGTCAGTAGCCTCTCCGTCGTGGGGTCTCTAACATACTCAGCTTCCGCCAGTGTCACCTCAGTCTCTTTAAGTTGTACCTCTGAGGCCAGTTGTTTTTTAAAACCTTGGACTTCCGTCATGAACACTCCTCGCAGTGTGGCCTTAAAAGCCTCCCATTGGAGAAGTGTGGATGCGGAGCCAGCATTTTCTGCCCAAAAATGTTTGATCGTCTCTGTACATTTGATTTTTATATATTCCTCCTGAAGCCAACTCGCCTCCATTCGCCATAGTCGTAAACCCGGCTTCGGTCCTAAATTAAGTTCCAGTAACATAGGGGAATGATCCGATAAAGCTCTGGGCAAATAGGAAACCCCCTGAACCAATTGCATACCGTCTCCCTCAGTCAGGACGGTGTCTATCCTGGACAGCGTCTTATGCGTTTCGGAGTAACAGGAATATTCCCACACACCAGGATGATGGAAACGCCAGACATCTCTGAAGCCATGTGCAGACAACTATCCCGCTAAAGGAGCCGCCATGCCAGACATCGCCCCTAGTCTATCCAGAGCTGGCTCTGCCATGGCATTGAAATCACCCAATATATAGATCCTCCTCTCCGCTACCTCATAAATTATTTGTAGCATATCGTCTAAATGAGCTAGGGAGAAAGGAGGAGGTACATATAAATTCACTATTGTTAGAAATGTATTCATCACCTGGACCACTAATACCACAAACCTCCCTTTAATATCAGTCCGAACCGCATGTATCGAAATAGGCATAGCTTTAGTAACCAGAGTGGAAACTCCCCTTGCATACAAAGAGTAAGTAGCATGATAGGCCCCAGCAATATGTGCTCGCTTTAATGAGAGAACCCTGGAGCCCTGTAGGTGCGTTTCCTGGAATAGTATTACATGGGGCTTATATTTCTTAATATAATCAAAAATCAATGAGCGCTTGAATTTAGAATTGAGGCCCCGCACACATTCCAGGCCAAAATTTTGAGACTAACCGCCATAATTTAAGTAGCAGGCGGACCTCCCCATCTCACATGACCAATCTGGCCACCCAGATGGGCTCCAGTCTTCTCCCAGCACTTGCAAAGGGCGATACAAGCAGAGCATTTGAAATGATTTCCTGCAAACACAGCAAACGTGAACCATTCCTACCAAAGACAGACTTAAAAAAAAACAAAAATTGTAGCTTCCAAGCTTTCCCCTCCCCCCTCCCTGCACCCAGTCCCAACATACCAGGCACTTTTTTCCCATAACCACAATGTAAATTAGCAGCAGGGATGCGACTTACACCAGTCACATAAGGCACGTTACTGAGGAGCAACAGTGCCACTTAGCATCAAAAACAATAAAAAATAATAAGTCAGTAAAAAATGTTTTCTTTACCTCTAAAGAAATAGAAAAAAAAACACTTTCTCCCAACAAACAAAATTTGCAGTAGATTGCAGCCTCAAGATCCGTCTGCAGACACTGCAATCTTTTTGGCACAGGGCAGCATCAATATAAACCAAAAAAAAAAAACTTTAGGACAACTAGTGTCTATAGAAAAGTCCTCCAGAAAAAAACTTTCCAGGAACAGAACAAGAAGGATCAATGTTCCCCCTCCCCCCCCCCCACATAACAATCAGGGAGAAATTGCATCTACAGTGTCGGATCTCCTGTTCCAGCAATATTTCAACATGAAGAAAAAAATTGTGTTACAGCAAAAAAAAAAAAAAAAAAAAAAACCCCAATAGGAGAGCAAAAAAAGGAGAAAAAAAAGGGGGAGGAGAAAAAAAGGGAGGGGGGAAGGGAGCCAAGGTGGGAAGGAGAGAGACACCACAAGATACAGTCAAATAGGCAGTCAGTATCGTTTCCTTTTTGGTATTCTCTCACCCAAAGAAAAAACTTGCTCCACATGTTTTCACCTTCATCAAGGCAATCGAGACGAGGCTCTATTCCTCCGACTACCACGAGAGTCCAGCCATTCAGACGCCTCAGTAGGATTTGTGAAGAAATGCGTTTTCCCATTCTCCACAACGCGCAGCTTAGCAGGATATAGCATGCTGTAAATCAGGTTGAGATCTCTCAATCTTTTCTTTATGGGTTGGAATGAAGCCCTCTGTTTCTGGGTAACTGCAGAGAAATCAGGGTATATCGATATGCGATTTCCATCAGAAGTCATCTCAGGGCCCACCCTGGCTCCCCTTAGGATATTCTCCCGGTCCCGGAAGTGAAGCACTTTTGCTATCATAGATCTGGGGGGGATCCCTTTGGAACTCTTTGCCTGGAACTCAATGGGCCCTTTCAATAGCAAACATTTTTGTAAAGGTATCAGGCGCCATATTAGCAATCAGCCATTGCTCTAGATATTCCTCAGGGTGCTTTCCCTCCACTCCTTCTGGGAACCTCACCAGCCTTATATTGTTTCTCCGCATGCGGTCTTCCATGTCGGCCATCTTTAAAGTATGTTCAGATAAAGTCTTTCTGGTCACCTGTGCCGCAGTATCTAAGGGTCTCATAGTATCTTCCAGGGCAGTGACACGGCGGTCTGTAATCTGTGCCTTCTCCCTCAGCTTTTGCATATCATGCTTCATGAATGAAAACTCCATTCTTAGCTCCTCAAAGTGATCCAATAACTTTGTTTGGCATCCCTGTATGGCCGCCATTATCTGTGACAGGGACGGTTCCTCTTCTCCCACTACCTCCCTGTCAGCTCTTGCCCAGCAATCCTTTAACCTGTCCAGCGATCTTCCCCTGTGGATCGCTGCCTCTCTTTGGGGCTTAGGACTCACCCTGTCCACTGCTGGAGATGAGGATGCCTGAAGCGGTGCCTCTGTGGATCTCTGCAGCGGCGGCCATTCCTCCTCCTCCTCCTGTGATCCAGCACCATTTTGAGAGCCCCAGGCGAATTGTGCCAGCCGTTCACCGGCGGATTTGGGGCATGGAGGGCCGTATTTTACCATCCCCGAGGTCATAAATATTAAGCAGGTGGCCTTCAACCGTCTAGTAAGAGCTTTTCATTCAAATATGCATATGTGGTATATTGATCTCTTGACAGTCCCTCAAAATGCTCTTTGTGATTCTTGAAATCTAAGTTTAGATACATATTGCAACTTAAGGATAATATAGGAGATACAATAAGTATGGACGAACGAATAGGATAGATGGGGTAGATTTGGTGGTATAGTGGGTGAACGTGTACAATGTTAAGGGGAGGGGGAAGAGGAAAGGGAGAGGGTTAGGGGTAGTGATATGCAAAAGAAGAGAAAAAAGGGGACGTGTAAACTAGTAATTGGAAGAGAAAAGGGTAGTTAGTGGGTGTATGTCAGAAGGTGCAAGCTTGGCAAAGCTCAACTATGAAGGGTGGCCTTTACATCGGGCCCTGTTTAGGTTACTTGGTTTGAATTTGGAGCATGAAGTATTATCTAGGAATATGCTAGGGTTGCTTTAATGTGTAGCCAGCAAGTCAAGGTACTATAAGTCATGTCATGGGAGATGTGTATTAGCTCTTCAATTTCCACAAATTTGTTGAAAGTATTTTTTCAGTGGTTGGCTCATGCATGTTCAGTCAGCCACAAAATAAAGTCCTTAGGTAATTAGGATCTTCGAGTAATAGATATGACTTATATAGGACAATTTTAAATAAATCAGCAAAAAGAACTTGCCGTGAGTGAAGCTGAATAAACATTGCCATACCTAAACATCAGCTTTAATGATATTAGGGTCTGTACATTGCTGTTTAGTTAAATGAAGAAGTGTGAAGTTTGATCAGAATCTTTTTACCCTAGATGGCCGCTCTGCATTCCGTACCTTTCTGCAGACAGAATTCAGTGAGGAGAATTTGGAGTTCTGGATGGCCTGTGAAGAATACAGGAAAACCCGCTCCGTGAACAAACTGCCAGCAAAGGCTCGTCATATCTTCCAAGAATTCATTGACGTTCAGGCTCCCAGAGAAGTAAGCTGAAGTAATCTTCACTATTCACTAATGACACAATAAATCTGTCATTTCAAGGATCTAATTACTGAGAGATAAAGTCCACTGCTGTATCTAGTAATTCAAAGGATTCTATACAGAAAAAAGGACCAGCCGCTACTAGGATGGCAAGCATGCATATACCCTACCAAATTCAGAGGTCCTTGGTCAGAGGGTCTGCCATCTTTACCCAAAAGATGTGTATCTGTGAAGTGCTCAGTTCTCATTGAGTACTTCAGAGCAAGGTTCTCAACTTATGTGTGTAGCACCTTATTAAAATGAGTGTTTATTGAGTACTCCAAGTAAGAATCTTTTAAACTCCACTACCCCTTAACATGAGAACACTTAGTACCAGTACCTCATAATTGTCCTTGTAACCTAACTGAAAAAAGGTATGCAGCCCGATAGGCATTCTGCTAACAACCCCTATTTTCATAGTCTTACCTCCACTTTCCTGTTATAGCAGTTGTTCAGGGTATCTATATATACTGTAACCGCAGATCAGTCACTGATATGGGAGCCTAAACAAAATAGCCGGCAGGGGAGATTCCTCCCTCCATTTGAATAGTGGAAGATTCCACTTTCTTTGGTTAGACTTAGGCATAAACTATATTAGAAGAGATTTGCGGGAGCTGAAAATGTAACTTAATATGTCTCAAGAAAGATGGGAAAGGTGAGACATGATAATGCAGTTCAGGAGGGCAGTAGCTAAGATCAAGAACAATGGGACATTAACTCAAACTAACAGCAGAATCTTCAAAACTAATCTTAGAAAGTGTTATTTTACAGTAGTTGATACTTGGTAGTCAGTCAACAGTTGTAAATTTGAACATGCTTGCGACAAATATAGATCTATACTCAGACAAAACCCTAAAAAAAAAAAAAAGGAGGCCTATGTTTCTGTGTTTGCTGTCTTTCATGTCCTTGTCTCTTTTCCCTATTCTGGTACACTCTCTTAGCATATAGCCATTAGTACAAGTAATTTGTTTAAAAAATGCCAGCTTCTCAAAATACCCAACATCAACTGGAACTGTGAAAGGAATAATTGTGTTACTAATAGAGTTTGGAGATGCGATAGACAAGATACAATAAAATCTCAGAGCAAAAGTTCAGGACACGTTGAAGTATGTTTGTCTTACATTGGATTAGCCTTTCTCAAATTAAAAATATATCCAGGTCTCAGGGAACCCCCGCTAAAACCAATTAATTGACTGTCAATATGGAAAATTGGCTCTTACATTGGTGGTCAGTCAGAAGAATGTTTTCGACCCTTACTGACAGCTAAAAATATCTCAGATGTCATGCTGTTGGCTCAGCCAAGCGGAACTGGCCCCAAAACTATACAGGCATCAACAAATAGGCGGTCAGTTAGCCACAGCTTAAAGAACCCCTAGCAGCCTTTGGTGGAACCCTAGGGATCCACAAAACCCTGGATGAGAAAGGCTTCTCTGGATATATGCAAAATCCTGGATGGGAAAGGCTGATTCAACCCGAGTCAGGTTCATGTCAACCCGAGGCCGGTATTTTGCAATTAATTGACTGTCAATATGGAAAATTGGCTCTTACATTGGTGGTCAGTTGGAAGAATGTTTTCGACCCTTACTGACAGCTAAAAATATCTCAGATGTCATGCTGTTGGCTCAGCCAAGCGGAACTGGCCCCAAAACTATGCAAGCATCAACAAATAGGCGGTCAGTTAGCCCCACAGCTTAAAGAACCCCTAGTAGCCTTTGGTGGAACCCTAGGGATCCACAAAACCCTGGATGAGAAAGGCTTCTCTGGATATATGCTAAATCCTGGATGGGAAAGGCTGATTCAACCCGAGTCAGGTTCATGTCAACCCGAGGCCGGTATGTTGCATTTTGCAGACTGTGAGATTAAGGGTGTAATGGTTCGGAAAGCGAGTCAGGTGGTGTCAGAGCAGTGTCAGACTGCCGGAGCCACTGACGGTAAATCCACTAGGTCGTAGGTAACTGTAGAAGGACTGGTAGATGGCCACTTAGATGACTAGGCTGGGTAAAGCCCCACACAGAGAAAAAGTAAGGATTTCAGACATGTCCCTGAAGAGGTCACTCGTGATAGGTAGGCGTTTGCCACTGACTATGGGTTGGTGCTTCTGTATGCCCCGTAGGCAGGGACTTGAATGCATGGGCCGAGAATACTGACTGTTTACTGGGGTCCTGTAAGGTGCATGCCGTGAAGTGTTTTATACTACTGGAGACGATATTGCGTGGTTGCAAGGGTGTCAGTGAGTGTCAGGTTGCTGGGACGATGTTGCGTGTTTGCAGGGGTCGAGATGAGTATGAAGGTTTGTTTTTGAGATGACATTGCGTGGTTGCAAGGATCTCAGTGTGGTTTGCTGAGACGATATTGCATGGTCGCAAGGGTCTCAGTTTGTTTTGCTGAAACAATATTGCGTGGTTGCAAAGGTCTCGAGGAGTATGAGATTTGTTTTGAGACGATATTGCGTGATTGCAAGGGTCTCGATGAGTATGAAGTTGTTTAAGATGATATTGCGTGACTGCAAGGTTCTCGATGAATATGAGGTTGTTTTGAGACGATATTGCAGTTGCAAGAGTCTCGATGAGTGTGAGGCTGCTGAGACAATATTGCGTTTGCAAGGGCCTCAACAAGAGTGTCAGGTTGCTAAGACAATTCGTCTGGCTGCAAGGGTCTTAATGAATGTCAGGTTGCTGGGGCGAGACTGCGTGGTCACAAAGGTCTTGCTGATTTTGCGAAGTCGCAAGGGTCTCGATGAGTATGAGGTTTGTCTTGAGATGATATTGCGTAGTCGCAAGGGCCTCCATGAGTGAGAGGTTGCTGAGATGATGTTGCGTTTTGCAAGGATCTTAACAAGGGTGTCAGGCTGCTGAGACAATTTGGGTGGTTGCAATGGTCTCAGCAGGTGTCAGATTGCTAGGCCGAGATTGCATGATGGCAAAGGGTTTTTTTTTTATTTTATTATTATTATTTTTTTTTTTTTTTTGATGAGTGAGAGGTTGCTGAGACGATATTGCATTTTGCAAGGGTCTCAACAAGGTGTCAGGTTGTTGGACCGAGATTGCGTGGTGGCAAAGGTTTTTTGATGAGTGAGAGGTTTGCTAAAATGATATTGCATTTCACAAGGGTCTCAACAAGGGTGTTAGGCTGCTGAGACGGTTTTGCCTGGCTGCAGGGTCTCAACAAATGACAGTTGGGTTACTGAGAAAAAGATAGAAACACCTGGCTAACTCCTAAGCGGGCAGTATAAGGCATAAGGACAATGTCCGTTTAATTTGTAGGTCCTGTAGGGGGAACTAATGAACAACATGGGAGACAACGAATGGTAACGAATTAAAACGACATAAAGAATGTGGTAACAAATCTTACCTGTGAAAGTGAGCTATGCGATTGGTTTGCGGCGGACTGTGGCGGGAGTGCAACGTATCAGGAATGTATGGCGTGATGCCTTGCATGAGGCAAAACAACAAAGTTTGGTTTGGAAAAAAGAACGAGAGAAGTGCGTAAGTTCCACTGCGGGATCCGAACACATGGTATGGGTGACACTGCGAGTGGCTATGAATTGACATGAGAAACATGGTAACTAATCCTACCTGCGACAATGGCCGTGTGACTGGGTCCGCATCGGTCTGTAGTGGGTGTGTAAAGTATTGTGGAATGTGGTGTGGCGCCGTGCATGACGCACACAAAATTGATTGATTTGGCAAGTAACGGGGGGAAGAACCGTGTATGAACAATTCATAAGTTCTGCGGCAGGAACTGAACACACGATATGGGGGGTTCAACAAATGGCAATGATTAGGACATGAAATCACCTCTTAGAAAGTTGTCACCAGAACAAATATGCCCTTTTTTTAAAAGATTCCTCCTTAACTTCTGTTTCATTGACAGCTATGAAATTTGTATTTCTTATCACTTTCACCCAGACAAATGGAGAGGGACACCCCAGTAGGGATACAGACAGTAGTAAAAACCTGAAAGGGGTTCTATCCCTTCCCTACTTTATCTGAAGCATTTGACTACAGATACATTTCAACAAAGAACACACACACAGTGATTTTGCACAGGTCACTGAATACAGATATGTCACATATGTTTTTAGTAACAGAGTACACAAGTCATTGTTGTACAAAAGTTTACATAGGAAACCAAGAAAATGATTACATAAGATAATCCTAATATTTTTGTGCAACTAAAACTGGCCATAGACATCTCAAGTTTCGACAGATTCCTGCTGAAATTCCCTGTCAGCACCACTAGGCCAGGTGGAAATTATCAGCCGGGTGCCATGGCTACCTGAATACAACAGCTAGCAGTGGAGATTCGTCCATCCAAGCTGTTTATGATGGAGGAATCTACTGATTTTCTCTTTTTCAGCAAAAAAAAGAACTTGAGCCTTGTTCCACCCTCTTTCACCTCCTGAGTTTCCGTTGGTCCTTTAATGTGATAGGCAGCTTCACTGACCTGTAGGGAGACTTATGAAGTAGAAAGGGATGGCTTTCACTTTAATTTAACAAGGGAAGGTCAAGATTTGTATGCGATTTCCGCAGCCTTTATCTTTGATCTACAGATATTGGTAATATGTGGATTTTACTATTAGTAATCTCTGCTTATGTATTTTTTCATAATATGTTTAGTTTGAATTGTCGATGTTAATACACAGGGGCGTAACTACCAACATAGCGACCCATGCGGGCGCTATGGGGCCCGCAGCCAAGTGGGGCCCAGTGAGGATGAGAGCACCGCTGGCACAGTCTCCCAGCCAGAGGAAGAGAGAGGAGAGGAAGAGGCAAGCTGTGACCTGTGCCCAATGCAGCGTGACCTGTGCCCAATACAGCGTTGCCTGTGCCCAATACAGCCTGGTCTGCCTGTGCCCCATACAGCCTCACCTGTGCAAAGGAAGAGGCAAGCCACCCGGATCAGCAGAGAGCTGAATTGCCCGCTGTAATAGCTTTCATTAGAACTTCCAGTGTTCCCGGGGCTCACGTCACATAGCTCCACCTCTTGGCCCGGCGCCTTTGATAGACAGAACGCCAATCCAATGCGGGACATGTGACGTCATCAAAGGCATCAGCCCAAGAGGTGGGGCTATGTGACGATGAGCCCCGGGAGGACGGGAAATTCAAATGAAAGCTATTACAGCGGGCAAACCCGCTCTCTGCTGATCTGGGTGGCTTGCCTATTCCTCTGCACAGGTGAGGCTGTATGGGGCACAGGCAGACCAGGCTGTATTGGGCACAGGCAATGCTGTATTGGGCACAGGTCACACTGCATTGGGCACAGGTCACGCTGTATGGGGGCACAGGTCACGCTGCATTGGGCACAGGTCACGCTGCATTGGGCACAGGTCACGCTGCATTGGGCACAGGTCACGTTGTATGGGGCACAGGTCACGCTGTATGGGGCACAGGTCACGCTGCATTAGGCACAGGTCACGCTGTATGGGGCACAGGTCACGCTGTATGGGGCACAGGTCATGCTGTATGGAGTACAGGTCACATTGTATGGGGCACAGGTTATGCTGCATTGGGCACAGGTCACGCTGCATTGGGCACAGGTCACGCTGCATTGGGCACAGGTCACGCTGTATGGGGCACAGGTCACGCTGCATGGGGCACAGGTCACGCTGCATGGGGCACAGGTCACGCTGCATGGGGCACAGGTCACGCTGCATTGGGCACAGGTCACGATGCATTGGGCACAGGTCACGGTGCATGGGGCACAGGTCACGCTGTATGGGGCACAGGTCACGCTGTATGGGGCACAGGTCACGCTGCATGGGGCACAGGTCACGCTGCATTGGGCACAGGTCATGCTGCATTGGGCACAGGTCACGCTGCATGGGGCACAGGTCACGCTGTATGGGGCACAGTTCACGCTGCATTGGGCACAGGTCACGCTGCATTGGGCACAGGTCATGGTGCATAGAACACAGGTCATGCTGTATGGGGCACAGGTCACGCTGTATGGGGCACAGGTCATGCTGCATTGGGCACAGGTCACGCTGCATTGGGCACAGGTCACGCTGCATTGGGCACAGGTCACGCTGGATTGTGCACAGGTCACGCTATATGTGGCACAGGTCACGCTGCATTGACACTAGGGCAGCTGGGGTGGGCTGTTTGCAGGGGGGCCCCATACAACATTTTGCTATGGGGCCCTGCTATTTCTAGTTACGCCCCTGTTAATACAGTTTGTTGCTGTACTGAGAGTGATTTGTAGGCTGAAATTGCTAGTTGCCCCTATTTTCAGTCTTTCTAAGTCAATGAGAATCCTGATCTGCATATTTGTTCTGATTCAGTGACTGAGAAAATATTGGAACCATCAGTGTAATAGCCAGGCAGCTAGCATTTCTAGCAGCAGGAATTAACAGCAACAATAAGGAAAGCCTATTTCCCATAAAAAAGATTTGCTATCTACACATTGCACATCATGTCTTTCCACTTTCCACTCATCTGACATCAGTTAGATTGTGACTTTGCATGATATTCGTTTCGTCTTCCTTTGTCTTCCTCTTTTTGCACAAGACTCCCACAGAAAAATATAGAATTATATAGAGACTACGCACGCTGATAAAAATAATTCCTGAGCAACATTTTCTTATCATAAGGTCAGAAGATGCCTTTATTTGAGCTATACCGCTAGTGGTGATTCAGGCATAGTATAGTTCATTCTAATGAACCAACATGAATCATAAATCATAAGCTTTCAATTCACTTTCTTAATTTTTAGACACTGAAAGTTTTATACTGGTCTGGGAATTATTCTTCAAACTCAGAGATTAACCACCAGAAAACAGCTGAAGTTTTGATGCTGGAGGAAAAAATACCATCTGAATATGTATTAGTGGATTAGTTCAGCTACTTGATGTGCTGAATCAATATGCATCACTTACTATACTATTTAAACTGAAGCTCTAATTTTCTCAACAAGCATACTAAAATTATAAATAAGTAATGTAAAGCTGATTAGAGATTCCACTGCAGTTCAAGCACATAGACTAAGAAACAAAAACAGCTTCCAACCCCTCAGCGAGGGTAAAAGTAAATGGCCACCTGTCGAACGTCTTTACCATCAGCAATGGGACACGACGAGGATGCCCTCTCTCCCCCTTAATTTTCGTTCTGACACTAGAACCCCTCTTAAATAAACTGAGAGCAAATTCAGACATCAAGGGGATCACCATAGCGAATAGAGACTTCAAAGTCGCTGCATTTGCCGATGATATCCTTCTATCACTACAATCACCTCGTGTTTCCCTACCAAACCTACTAAAAGACATAAAGCAGTTTGGAGACCTATCAAATTTCAAAGTCAATTATTCCAAATCACATGCCCTGAACATCTTACTTCCCCAACTAGAAGTAACTCATTGCCAGGAGTCCTTCCCTTTCGTGTGGAAGAAGGACTCCATTCCCAACCTGGGCATCCACATAACCAAGAGAGTATCTGACCCCTATCACCACAATTTCTTACCAGCACTCACCAGAATCCAATCGAATCTGAAAGAATGGGCCAGCCTCAACGTACCCTGGTTTGGACGCTCAGCCCTAGTAAAAATTATCATTCTTCCCCGCCTACTCTACCTAATGCAGACGATCCCAATTCACCTTCCCCGCCCTTTTTTTGCACTATACAAAAAAGCTTGCATTTGGAAGAACAACACCCCACGTATCAAATACACTCGCCTCACACGAGCTAAGAATAAAGGTGGGATCGGACTACCTGATATCTACAAGTACTACCTAGCTTGTCACTTGACCAGAGTTGTGGACTGGAGGACTCACAGGTTTGGGAAAGCTTGGGTTACCTTAGAAAAATCATTTACGCACACACCAACACATATATTCCCCTGGCTGAAGCCCTCACTGCCGCTGTCCGATAAAAATGTTGCAGTGAAGGCTGTCCTCTCACTGCATTGTCATAGAAGGGGGAAATACTCCCTTCCAGCCCAGCTCTCTAAACTACAAGGAAAAAACATGGGTTTATGGGTATAAGGTTTACCCATAATCCCACATTTTTCTCACATAGTTAAGAGGGAGAATCTGCTGCTGCTGAAAGAAAACTTTTTTAATCAAGCTAAATATATATATATATATATATATATATATATATATATATATATATATATATATATATATAGTGGGGACGGAAAGTATTCTGACCCCCTTAAATTTTTCACTCTTTGTTATATTGCAGCCATTTGCTAAAATTATTTAAGTTCATTTTTTCCTCATTAATGTACACATAGCACCCCATATTGACAAAAAAAACCACAGAATTGTTGAAATTTTTGCAGATTTATTAAAAAAGAAAAACTGAAATATCACATAGTCCTAAGTATTCAGACCCTTTGCTCAGTATTTATTAGAAGCACCCTTTTGATCTAATACAGCTATGAGTCTTTTGGGGAAAGATGCAACAAGTTTTTCACACCTGGATTTGGGGATCCTCTGCCATTCCTCCTTGCAGATCCTCTCAAGTTCTGTCAGGTTGGATGGTAAACGTTGGTGGACAAACCATTTTTAGGTCTCTCCAGAGATGCTCAATTGGGTTTAAGTCAGGGCTCTGGCTGGACCATTCAAGAACAGTCACAGAGTTGTTGTGAAGCCACTCCGTCATTATTTTAGCTGTGTGCTTAGGGTCATTGTCTTGTTGGAAGGTAAACCTTTGGCCCAGTCTGAGGTCCTGAGCACTCTGGAGAAGGTTTTCGTCCAGGATATCCCTATTGGACAGGTGATGAGCAGTGGCTGGTTTTCCCCACACATACTGCTTAGAATTAAGGCCAAAAAGTTCTATCTTGGTCTCATCAGACCAGAGAATGTTATTTCTCACCATCTTGGAGTCCTTCAGGTGTGTTTTTTAGCAAACTCCATGTGGGCTTTCATGTGTCTTGCACTGAGGAGAGGCTTTCGTCGGGCCACTCTGCCATAAAGCCCTGACTGGTGGAGGGCTGCAGTGATGGTTGACTTTCTACAACTTTCTCCCATCTCTCGACTGCATCTCTGGAGCTCAGCCACAGTGATCTTTGGGTTCTTCTTTACCTCTCTCACCAAGGCTCTTCTCCCCCGATAGCTCAGTTTGACCGGACGGCCAGCTCTAGGAAGGGTTCTGGTCATCCCAAACGTCTTCCATTTAAGGATTATGGAGGCCACTGTGCTCTTAGGAACCTTAAGTGCAGCAGAAATTTTTTGTAACCTTGGCCAGATCTGTGCCTTGCCACAATTCTGTCTCTGAGCTCTTCAGGCAGTTCCTTTGACCTCATGATTCTCATTTGCTCTGACATGCACTGTGAGCTGTAAGGTCTTATATAGACAGGTGTGTGGCTTTCCTAATCAAGTCCAATCAGTATAATCAAACACAGCTGGACTCAAATGAAGGTGTAGAACCATCTCAAGGATGATCAGAAGAAATGGACAGCACCTGAGTTAAATATATGAGTGTCACAGCAAAGGGTCTGAATACTTAGGTCCATGTGATATTTCAGTTTTTCCTTTTTAATAAATCTGCAAAAATGTCAACAATTCTGTGTTTTTCTGTCAATATGGGGTGCTGTGTGTACATTAATGAGGAAAAAAATGAACCTAAATGATTTTAGCAAATGGCTGCAATATAACAAAGAGTGAAAAATTTAAGGGGGTCTGAATACTTTCTGTCCCCACTGTATATATATTTTTAGCAGACACCCTAGGAAATAATATGGTGGTCATTGCAACTTTTTATGTTACATGGTATTTGTGTAGCAATTTTTTTTCTTTTGGAAAAAAAAGTTTTTTATGAATAAAAAAAAAACCTAAAGTATAATGTGAAAGATGATGTTACGCTGATACCTAACATGTCATGCTTTAAAATTGCGCACACTCATGGAATGGCGCCAAACTTCAGTACCTAAAAATCTCCATAGGCAACGCTTTAAAACTTTTTAGAGGTTACATGTTTAGAGTTAAAGAGAAGGTCTAGTGCTAGAATTATTGCTCTTGTGCTAACGTCCACGGCGATACCTCTCACATGTGTGGTTTGAACGTTGTTTACAGATGCTAAAACAAGTCCTTATGCTGGTTAAATTAGTAAACTATGAGAACTAATGAAGGTGCTATCTATAATCAATATATTCAGAGAAGAGTTCAGGTTCTATTATTTTATTATATAGATTATATATAGCACTTTAATTAGTTCTCATAATTTACTAATGTAACCAACATAAGGACTTGTTTTAATAAAATCAGGACTGTTGGTAGCTAATGAGAATCGTATATGTAACTTGTGTGTATCTGGCTCTGATACTAGCCAGTGCCTCACCAGGCACTGACCTCACCGCACATCCCTGAATAGTCATGTTGCTTAGTAGCCCTCTCTGCTTCTCCATACAAATCTTACATTTATAAAGTAAGTCCTTCTTAGGATATATATTTTTTTCTCATACTACTGTAAATCAGAAAATCCGTAATGATATAGGGGTGTCTACAATCTGTATGATTATAAGTAGAACTCTCACTGCCTGCCTTTCTCAACTGCAATTCTCACCTTTTTTTGGTTGGTTTTGAAAAATCAGATCCTTGCAGCTTTTCAACAAATAATAACACTGGGGCTTATTTACTAAAAAAAGAACCAATCAGCTACTAACCTCAACTTGTTCAATCAAGCTTCCGCAATAAAACTTGGAAACCGACTGGTTTCTAAGCAGAAGTGAGCCTGATTTTTCACTCTAGCTTTAGTAAATAAACCCCAGCCTGACTAAACCTCTTATCCCCCTTAAGATATTTCAAACGGTGAGAATGGATTTAAAAACAAATTTGAATGCAAAGTGCTCATTTTACTAACTCTCTCCACTGTGGCTGTCATTAGCAGCCTCTTCCTCCTCTCTCTTAATGTCTACAGTTAGAGGAAGTGTACTTCAGGACCTCCTACATCTTATCCTGGTGATATAAGCATGTGCAATGAAACTAACAGCTCCTATAAGCCACATACAGCTATAATTGGAGCTTGTCCTTGGAACGTTTGGGGAAGTGATTTGGGCAGTGTCTGCATTGACAGGGGAGCAGTGTACTCCCTTTGTCATTACCCAGTATGACATTTATAGAGTGCGGTAGTGGAGGGGGCTTGCATTTTGGCCTTTCCTGTAACGATAGAGAGTGTACTGAGCAATCTAAGGCACGTAGGAAACCACTCACCTGCTGCAAAGAATACCCACAGTAGTGACCAGTCTCCATAACCAAAAAAATGAAAAGGAGGAGCAGCTAAAAACAGCAATATTATTAGCAGTAACATATTTTCTCCAAACGTATCAATATAGTTTTTTTGAAACAACTTTTTTTTGGAATGTGTGTCTGGAGTTCAACTTTAAGCAGCAGTTCTGTGTGGTCTGCAGGAAACATCTAAAATAAACAACTTGAGCAGCCACATAAAGCCAAAATAGGTGAGCTAAGGCATCCTAAAAGCTTGCATCTTTTTTGACTTAAGTTAGCCAATAAAAAGTATCACTTAAACTTACCTTGATTCATTAAAGGAGAAGTCCAGTCTGAGATTTTTAGGCTGGGCTTTTCCTCTGGGTCACAGGAGAGCAATTCACTTTGCACAATTGTGCTCTGTTTTCAGCGGAGAGCGGACTAAAGTCCGCTCTCTGCTGATGTCACTGCCATCAGTCGAGGCAGCTCGTCATCTCGACTTCCCAAGTCTGGATTCTCCAGCTGCCTTGATTGATGGCAGTCTCAGTGTCTCAGCGAGCCGCTGAGACAGCCTCTCCCCACTTCTCCACAGCTCAGTGCTCCAATGTGTGTGGAGGAGCAGAGAGGAGAGACACTGACTGACAGTCAGCAGCTCTCCTCTCTGGGGTCTGTGAAAACCGAGCCATTGGCAGTGTTCGGTGCCTCGGTTCTCAGTGCAGAGATGGCGGGGAACAGCTGCAGCATCGGTCTGATGCTCCATCCACTGAGGTAAGTATAAATCAAAAAAAAAAAACATACTTCTCGTTTAATCAATGACTACCCAATACAATACTCTATTACATTTTAGAAATATATGCAACCCTCACATTGTACACTCACTGTGTTTAAACTTTGCTTTTCAAAAGGTGAATATTGATTACCCAACTCGAGAACTGACTAAACGAAATCTGCAGCACCCATCATTGTCCTGTTTTGATCTGGCCCAGTTGAGAGTACGCAGTCTAATGGAAAGGGATTCCTACCCAAGGTTTCTCCGTTCTCAAATCTACAATGACCTACTCAGCCACACACAGAAGAGTCCATGCTAGTTCTACATATAGTTTCAGAGACTTGTTGGTCCATTGGCCCATCCCAAGAACATTCTTGCACTATGGCGAGAAGAACAGAGGTGACCCAGAAATGACTGCTTCTGACAATTAAGCGTCTTCACTGCCAACAATAATATCTCATCATCATCTGGCTATTCTGAGTCAATCTGTGGCTCCATCGGATATTTTCATCCTTGCAGATCAGTGGACAGAGAAAATTCTGGGTTTCTAAAGAGATGGAAGAAATGTAGAAGAGTCCTGATGTCTCCAACGTTGCAAAGCATGTGTATCTTTACTTGTTGATTACCATAGCTAATGCTTGAATTCCATCTTTAACTATCACATTAATTCAATCAACATGTTCAGACGTACATACTTAATTACTGCATATGTCATATCTGATTGTTTTGTCTCATAGGCATATATTTCAATGAACAAGCCAAAAATGTTATAATTTAAATTGAATTGAAATGTTCGTTGTGTGTAGAAACAATGGAAGGTCTGAAGGGTAGAAAGAGATTGTACGGCATGTGAGAAATTTAATTAAATGAATGTTAAGTTTCTTTAGATAATTGGAAAGGCTTCAGAGTCATCTGAAATGTGACTATGTAAGGCTGTTTCTCCCAGGTCTAAGGGCACATTAGGACAAGAGCAAACTCGCAGGAGGGAGTACACTTAAAACAAAGAATATCTTATATAAAAAATAAGTTATTATTTATAAATTTATATGTACAAGTTTCAGAAGCTTTCTAGAAATTAAAACATTTGAATCAAGCTGTCTCTATAAGATACAATATCCCATGGTAACTATAATTCTTGAAAGTGATACAATGAGTTAGCTTTCAGACTTCATAATACCAAAATGTCTGCTTGCATAACCAGATTTATTAAGCTACTCAGACAATCTGGTAGAAATAAGCATTTTACATTTGATGAAAACATGGAATCCATAAGTACACATGTATCTAGCAGATGCTTTATTCAAACTGATCTTGTAGGTAAAGTGTATGTAAACACTGAACTTGACTTATTTGCTCCTTTTTGGTCTGTTAAATATACTATTAGAAGCAACCAGTTTCTCCTGCAAGAAATCGACTCAACATCTGCTTCATTGTCATTACTCAACAACGTTCACAGTTTGCTCTGTAGACTAGAGAACACCTCCCTCTTGTGCTATTGAGCTTAGAAAAGCGAAGATGTTTTGTAGTCTGAACTCAATCCCAGTCCACAATGCTGCTTCTCCATAGATGCAGGACAGTGAATGAGTGCTGTCACCCTTGGGCAGAAAGAGTTTTACTGGCAGGATCACAGATGAAAATAAGGGAAAACAAACAAATGCAGCCAACACATTTAAGAACTGGTAATCTGCAAAACACTACACTTTTCTCGGGTTTAGATACACTTTAAGGGCACTTTAATAGATTATGTGCAATATATTAAACTAAGGTCAAACCAGTATGGGAAATCACAGAAGGACCAATGATATAAGCAGCACTGATAAATGGAAATTGATGTTGTGAAGAGGAAAAAAAATCTTAAAATCACCATTACTTAAAGAAAGCCAATCACAAACCTTGGCAATTCAGACTTGAGCATGTGATATAAAAAATACATATATTGATGATATTTTCATTTGCATTGCTGAGGTTTGTGACAGCTTTATTTAATTATAATATGAAATTAAAAGATGTAGCAAACAAGTACAAACTGCACTTCTGCTGAATTCTTTTTTTTCCAGTTTCAAAGAGCTTTATTGTTTGCTGAGCAATATAAAAGCCACCTGTCCATACTCCTTCCCTGATGTGTTTCTCCCCACCAGGGACTTAGTCATAGAACATCATAATTGCTATAGAGGAGCGCAAGTATGGTTTGGTGGCTCGGGTAATTCTCAGCAAACAACAATGCTCTTTTAAAAAAAAGGATTTAGAGAATATGTAGTACTTTTTTGCTACATGCATTGCAGGGAGCTTACAGACCATGTTGAGAAGGACCAATAAGAAACAATTGTAAACTGGTCAAAGATGAGGTCTTCATGGGTGATAAAAATTGCAGTTATTGTTTGGATGATGTGTTCAAGCAAGAACAAAAAATTCCAAAAATATGGCATATTCTTCTTATGCGCAAAATCCACATGTCACATGCTTACTAGACATGGTCATACATTGTGGGAACCAGAAAAGGGAAGAATAAAGGCTTTGTCCTTATCTGGCCCAATCTTTTGTAGCTATGCGCTGCCTTGCTTTTCCTAGAAATGGAAATGATTGATGTATAATGATATCTTTTTTTCAGCGAAATTGGATTAGGAAGATCAGACAATCCATACGAATATAACCAATGCATTCTGTGATGTAGCAATGACCTCATAGCAAAAATCTAATTTTAAGATTAATGAGCAATTAAATGAAATATGAAAATTAGATCATGCAATTAGTTGTTTTCAAAGTGTACTTTGTGATGGAATGAAGAGATAATTGTAGACTTTTGTAGCTAAAAGCATCCCGTAATGGACATCTACACTACTCTGTTGTGGTACTGGAAATACAAATCTACCTACCCAAACCTACCAAAATCAGTTTTGGGAGTTGTAGATGTTCAAAGTCATGCATCATTTGTCAGTACCATGGGAGTTCATGCTAAGCAGTGGGAGCTAACCATTAGAAATACAACGTGTACATGTCATATCAGTGTATGGTTGGCTCTAACCAATTTGGACGTTCAATGAGAAAGCTAATACTTTATATAGAGCATTCCAAGGACAATAAAATATGATTCACGTGAGGATGACAATGTAATTATCTTATATGACTACATTATACATCCCAAAAGTTTGATAGCCCTTTACAGTAATTCACACGACGGTTTGGGCAACAACTTGCTAATTCACCTGATAATAAAGATATATGATACCTTTAAGAAATTGGATGTACACTTTAAGAGCAACGGCAATGTATTTTCAAATGTTTGAATAATAGTGCAAACATTTAATTGCCTACTTCATTATTTTAAAACAAACTACTGGTAAAGAAAGCACTAAATATCTGTCACTGTCACTTTTTAGGTTTTGACCACATTTGCATATTGCCATATTTACAGAACCTGGGCACATTTTGTGGGAACAAAATGTCCAAGCAGAGCTAAAAAATCAGAATTGGTCATATAATAACCAAATAAACCGACAAATGGCCCAATCTGTGTATGAGCACTTCTGTCAAATCCCAGTGTCAAATATTGGGTAGTAGAGACCTTTATTCACCAAGAAGAATTCTTATTTGTGCTGTAGCACTAACATGGGAAAAGGTTATTACAAACTAAAAATAATCTAAAAGAACTGACTGCAGCAATTAAAAAACAAACTAAACTAGGCCCAGGTCCAATGACTCCTGCTGCTGTATTTAAACAAATGAGAAGCAAGAGATCCGAGAGAGTCTTGGCTCTTGTGCACATTCCTGGATTGAGATGGGGCTTAGGTATGTAGGGGGGCTGTGGAAGGAGCTGTATGCAGAAGGGTTTTCTTTACCTTATTGCATACAGCCCAGTAAGGTAAAAATCCTTCTGCCTTTACAACTACTTTAAAACCAAAGTAGACTTACAGGATCTTTATTCCAAGGTAAGAAATGCTATGAATCTAAATTTCCTGCACTAGTAGTATGATCACTGGAAAAGTAGGGCAACTGCAAAATGGAACCTACAAAGTGCAACCTAGAATACACCATTGCTTAAACTATGACATTTAAATAATTACATATTCTCAACAAGAGGTTTTAAACAAATCATCGCTAACTTCTTTAGTTGCATGTGCTAACAAGTAATTATTTCTCAAAAATCAGTTGGTTTCCAAAAGTTTTCAAGTTCCTACTGTGTATATGAGCTTCTCCACAATCCCCATAGCTGCAGAGGTGAATAAGGTTAGTACTTGTTCAGAATATGTAAATACTTCTAATGTGTAAGTACGGTCATGGAAAGCGTAAGAAAGGTTTAGAACCCCTCTCCAGCTGTCATGGTGTCATGGTCACTAAGACAGAAAGTGATGGGAAATCCAAAATACAGGTGAACATTAATCTTCTAATGGGAGCCCCTGTTCTGGTGACAATTATAGAGATTCTCTATCACTTCTTGTTCTATCTCTGGGAAGGGAAGAGAAGAGAAATTTCCCCGGTAGGATGCAGACAGCAAACAAGAAACTCTCAGGGGTTTTATCTCTTCCATCCATATTCTATCCAAAACCAAAAAAAAAATGCTCTACATACTGTAGCTCCAAAACAGTTAAAGCATGTCTAAACCTCAAAACTAAAATGTAAAATATTGCAACTTGGCAGCTCTTAGATGTGGTGGCTGCATTAGTTTCCCTTATTTAGGGTAAAAGCATTTTTTAACAAGAACAGAGAATTCAATACTTGTTGATCTTGCAAGAAAAGCACTGTCTTTGTTACTTCCTGACAGCTGAAAAGAAAGCATAAACAATGATATATTTCTTTTGTAAACTACTAATCCCAACAATCCATCATGTAATGGATAGGAGAAAAGGTAGGCATGCTTGATGTCCAGGCTGTGTGACAGCCATGGTTCCCTCTGTAGATGGAGAAGTTAGCGTAGACATGAATGGACAGAAAGTGCATCATTTGCACAAACACCAGGGGAAAAAAGCTTGACAAATGAAGTCACTACATCAAGGCTCAATGCACGCTATAGGTTAAAAAAAATACCAGAAATACGGTGGATGAAAAATGCCTATAATAGCGTTTTTGTGCCAGCTTTTAGCAGTGTTTTAGCAGCAGTTAGGAGCATTCAGCATTCTTTTCTGCTGGCAAATTACTCCCAAAAACACCAAAAAAAAAAAAAAAAAAAGAGTTGTTTTTCTGTTTCTTAAAGATGCAGAAGCCAAAATGGTTCTAGACTAAAATATTTGCTTCTAGAAGCAGACAAAAAAATAAATAAAAATTTGCTCAAAAGCTGCTGCTAGGAACATTTTTTTAAGTTAGTGTGCATGGAGCCTTATGGACTGGTAAGCTGCATTATAATACATTTTTGTTTTTAAGTTTAGTTACGCTTAAACAGAAGTCAGGTAAGACTGGATTACCAACTGCATGTTTTTCATTAAAATATTAGCAAGTATTGCTTCATCCCACATTCTACAAAACACTGTAAAGCCCATCAGCTATTTTGGTCAAGTGATAATTTCTGGGATACTCGGCAATATAAAATGTCAACAAATATTTAAAGTATATGTAAAGCCCTACTGGATATAGTAGGGGAGGGTTACAACCACTGTCATTTTTTGTTGCCAGCTATGTTTAAATAGGGGGGAGATTTTGAGGATATCTTTCCAATGTGAGGGAAATCCCGTTTTAGACAGTTATCATGTGAACAACTTCCCCCATTGGAATAGTTCACCCCTGCTCCTGTTCTGGTGGCAATTCAAAATTTTGGAATTAATTTTACTTTTATTCCTGGTGACATTTGGAGATTAGGACAAATAGAGAGGGTAAAGGCAGAATGGGCAGATGTCTATGTAAACAAGGCATTTCCCTGTCCTGCCTAGCCACATGACAGGGATCTACCGTTCCCAGTGATCAGGAGCAGTTATCTCTGTCATGTTCTAGGTAGCCCATCCCCCCTACAGTTAGAACATGCTGAGGGAACACAGTTAACCCCTTGATCTCCCCCTAGTGTTTAACCCCTTCCCTGCCAGCTACATTTACACAGTAATCAGTGTATTTTTATATCACTGTGTCAAAAGTGTCCGATCTGTCCGCCGCAATGTCGCAGTTATGATAAAAATCGCAGATCATCGCCATTGCTAATAAAAACAAAAAATATTAATAAAAAATGCCATAAATCTATCCCCTATTTTGTAGACGCGATAACTTTTGCGCAAACCAATCAATATACGCTTATTGCGATTTATTTTTTTTTTTTTAAACAAAAATATGTAGAAGAATACATATTGGCCTAAACTGTGGAAGAAATTTGTTTTTTATATATTTTTTGGGGATATTTATTATAGCAAAAAGTAAAAAATATTGCTTTTTTTTCAAAAATGGCGCTCTTTTTTTGATTGTAGCGCAAAAAATAAAAACCGCAGAGGTGATCAAATACCACCAAAAGAAAGCTCTATTTGTGGGAAAAAAAGTGCATCAATTTTGTTTGGGTACAACGTCGCACGACCGCGCAATTGTCAGTTAAAGCAACGCAGTGCCGTATCGCAAAAAAGGGCTTGGTCAGGAAGGGGGTAAAGTGGTTAATGGGCACACAAACAGTAATAAAGAAGACCTGACAGCGGTTCCAACCCCTTACTATTCTACCCAAATCTAAAAGAAAAAAAAAGTGCTGTTTTTATTTATACTTTAAAGTGGACCTCTTTGAGCACTTTACATACTCCCTCCCCTTCCCTCCCCAACCTCCTGATCCACAGTCAGACATTAAGAACAAAATATTATTATTTTTCTAAAATTCTTTTTTTTTTTTTGTGGGATCCAGTATTGCACTTTTGACTTTCTTGCCTGTGTGAGAATGACACTTCCCCACCACCTGAACTCACAGCTTGCAGGGCAATCCACAGCATGCTTCAGCATCCCAGTGACGCATCATCAGGGGGCTAATTACAAAAACACAAAAAAAAATGGTGGCTCTGGACCACCATGCAGAGGCAAAGCAGAAAGTCACCTGAGACAAAGCTGGATTCACTGAGTATTTTTATTGGGGACAACCCAGCAGTCAGGGTAAGAGGAGAAGAAAAAAAATATATATAGAGGGAAGTGAAGTTCCTCTTTAAGTACTTTATTATCTTTCTGCTTTTCATTGCAACTTGAGAATAAAAATAGTACAGACGCCACATCAAAAACTATTTTTGACTACAGATTTGTTACTGTGTAATCAGTTACTTTCCAATATGAAACAGCTTGGCTTAACTGGTTTAAGCTGGGTCTGATCAAGGTCTTCCAAAGAATGCTGTGTCACACATGATAGAATATATGCTTGACTTGTAAAAACATGTAGGTTGGTATTTGCTTCCCAATACCTGTTGTGCATATACAAATCCTACCCATTAAAAGACAAAAAGCTGCAGTTTAGGAAATATTGCAGTTCATTTTTAAGAGTTGCATCAAGCTGAAATGAAAATACTTTGTTTAGAAGATGTGAATTTGCTTCTGCTTTGCTATGGCGCGTTACTTTTTTTATTTTGTTGAGCATTCGTTTAGATTTAGCTGCATACCGATCCAGTTCAACCATTTCTGCCATCAACCATGTTGTGCTAAGCTCACCTGTGCGTTACAGCTGTAACTATAGAAACACGTCTAATGCACTGTGTAGTGAATCTCTGTATTCTTCTGTGGTACTGTATACAAAGAAACAGGTTATTAATCTCTGTTTCTCTTCCATTTCTGGTTGTCCTGAGTTCAAAAAGCAAATTTTTGTAAAATAAACATTTGTGTAGCATATTTGTGTCATGGTTTACATACTGCATATATGCAAATCTGTATAAGTAAACCTAAGTCTATCTAGTGATATATTGCAAACTCATGTACTATAGTAGTGTACTATGAACTGTAGTGTACATAGTAGTGTACTATGAACTGAGTGAAAATCCTGCAGTGTAAATGTATATATGTTGTCTATGTCTAACGAAATAACAATTTAACAGATTACATTGCTAATAGTTTTTTAATGAGGTGCGCATTGGGGTTGGTAATCATGCAAATGCATGATAACACCTTCACCTTCAACATATCAGCTGCTATTTGTATAATGAAAAGGACAATCAATTTATTATAAAAAAATATAATTCTAGATACAATATGATGAAAGCAAAAAGATTCAGTTGACTGGTATGACTTTTTCTATGAAAAGTCAGCGCTCTTTTTTTTTTTGAGAAATTGTAGCCTAATTTGGAAACGTTGGCAGTGATTTCTCACCAGGCCTTGAACCTTGGGTATAATGGCTACCAAGGGAGGTACCTACGTGACATCTGGCGCAGCATTATGACTGAGCAGCAAGCTATGGCAAGTTGTCCATGTTGCCCAGGCTGGGTGGAAGATTGGTGAATATCTGAGAGGTGAAGGTGGGATGGAATTTGCAGGCAGGAGGTTAAAGGTTTAAAATACACGTGTGTTTTTCTTGTGTCAGACAGAATTCCTG
This sequence comes from Aquarana catesbeiana, assembly GCF_042186555.1. Taxonomy (NCBI): domain Eukaryota; kingdom Metazoa; phylum Chordata; class Amphibia; order Anura; family Ranidae; genus Aquarana; species Aquarana catesbeiana. The sequence continues at coordinate 273,290,221 of NC_133330.1, read as the reverse complement.
AGTAATCTGAGTGGCTAGCTGCCACCCCTGTCAGTCTTGGCACCTTGGGTAGCAGGTATAAAGAAAAATAAGTTTAAATCTAGCCTATTAATAGTAGTGGGTGGGATGAATGAGGTCCAACATCCAATGTCCTAGGCAAAGCACTTCCTCCTCCAAATTCCAATCTCTGTCTGTGTTCTGAACTGTGGAGATTTTTCTCCTGTGTCACAAGATCCAACACAGGCTTTTATGGTGATATTTTCTTATTAACACACTTGCTCATTAAGCAGTTGCTTGCATGAATGGATGTACCTGTGCTTAGCGTAGGACATTTTGGCTCAGTTGATTGCTGGATCTGCACCAGAATGGCATATGCGTCTTCTGTTGGCATATTTAAAACTTTAGTTACTTGTTTTGCTTGTTTGCTAAAGCCAAATGTAAGCTGACTCTTTCAATTTGCTATAGATGGTAAAGGAAGTTAGAATCTCTTACAGGCTTTTACTGCTGTCTGTGTCCCTGTTGGGGAGATTTCCCCTCATTTCCCGTGAGGACACAGACACAAGTAAAAGCAAATTTTCAGTAGGCTAACAAAAGGGTTAGAAACAATATTGTTTTTAATGGTGAGTGTGCCTTGCTATCCTGCAGGCAGCTGCTTTTCTTGTAGGTGATCACACGGGACTTGGAGCGTGGGAAAAATCTTCTCAACGGGGTCACAGAGGAATAGAAGTTTAAGAGAAGTTTGAATTCTTACTATATCCAAAACTAAAGAAGGAAAATTTGTCTGGGGTTAGGCATTAAATATCACATTCAGCGTATGATTATTAGGAACAATGTGCTACTGAAGTCAATAGAACTTATTGACAGGGCTACATAATAGGAATTATATGTATTTTTTAAGAGTGGGCTGGATTTTTATCACTGGAGTCAGTAGGCGCCCAACTTTCAGCACCCTAAAGTGTATTTCCATCTTTGCAGTCAGGAGGAATCCCCAATGTTTGTTATGGGTTTCTATTCACACAGCATACATAAGCTATTAAAAATATATAAATATATCTTTCTATTTCTTTCTTTAGAGCTGGTTTATACATAGGGCACTATTAGCAGCTTGTATTGTTTGGAATAGCAGTGCAATTATGAGGGATAGTCATTTTTTAAGTGCATCAATATATAATGCACAGCCCAGGACTTGAGATCTTTAAAGTGGATATAAACCCAATGTCATCCTTTCTAAACTACTGCCATAGGGGTTATCTATAAGGATATACATGCCTCCTGCATGTATCTTTACCTGTCAAATGTCTCCCCTCTGTCTGTTATTAGACCCAAAAAACTGCAGATTGTGTGGGCGGGTCTGTTGTCTGGAGCTCGGTGGGTGGAGTCGTGACATCAGTAGACTCCCTGCCCACCTCTACACTCCCCTTGTCAATATGCATCTTCTCCTGTGTATTTCTAACACTGAACTTCTGCTGAACTTCTGCTATGATCTCTAATGATGTGTACACACGATAGGATTTTCCGACGGAAAATGTGTGATAGGACCTTGTTGTCGGAAATTCCGACCGTGTGTAGGCTCCATCACACATTTTCCATAGGAATTTCCGACACACAAAGTTTGAGAGCTTGTTATAAAATTTTCCGACAACAAAATGCGTTGTCAGAAATTCCGATCGTGTGTGCACAAATCCAACGCACAAAGTGCCACGCATGCTCAGAATAAATTAAGAGACGAAAGCTATTGGCTACTGACCCGTTTATAGTCCTGACGTACGTGTTTTACGTCACCACGTTCAGAACGATCGGATTTTCCGACAACTTTGTCCGACCGTGTGTATGCAAGACAAGTTTGAGCCAACATCCGTCTGAAAAAATCCATGAATTTTGTTGTCGGAATGTCCAATCAATGTCCGACCGTGTGTACAGGGCATAACATCCAGTGAAAAGACAGGAAAGTAACCACATGACTTCAGCATGCCAAATCATGCTGAGGTGTGGAACAGCCAATCCTTGCAGAGCTGTTGAAGAAAGGAGTGGGGAAGGGAATTAAAAAATAATGCCTGTGTCTTAGGCTAATGCACGAGATGTAAATCACCTGTCACTCACAGCAAGGGGGAGGATTTGACAGTTTTTCTTAGTTTGTCAAGATTTATCTCACTGAACAATAAAAGAGGATTGCTCAGAGATAGATTAACTCTGTGTGGCAAGACTGGGCTCAAATGATAGGAAATCTTATACTCTACAGTATGATATAATTATTTTTTTTTTTGGGTTTACATCCACTTTAAACCTTTGTTACAACAGACAGGGTTGCACATCTAGTTTACAACTGATAATCAGGATGTGCCAGCTCAGTACAGACAGTGTTAGTTATTTCCCAGCCCCCTTCTTAACATTACATAGAAGGGAAAATCTAAGTAAAGCTCTGTTTCCACTTGTGCGACTTGTCCTGGGACTTGGGGCTGCAAAGTCACATGACAAGTCGTACCCCATGATTTGCAATGAGTACCATTCATATCTGCGCAACTTCAAAGTAGTCCCTGCACCTAGGCTTAGAGTAAGATTAGTATAAAGTAGTTGATATCCCAATTTGGCTGCAAATGTGGAAATGCACTTTAAGTAACAGTTCTCTGTTGGAATAATTTATTTTACAAAGGATATTGTTTGTCTTAGACTGGCTTAGAATACTGTGAAAAAATGTAAATAGTTTTATATGAGATGAATATACTGTTACTACAGATGGTGAAAAAATATGGGAAATTAAAATAATACAGAAACTTTTGCCACAGCTGATAGGCACATGCCTACTGTGTCCAATGGTCAATCCAGCCTTGAGTATTCCCCATTTCACTCAGTGCAACTCATTTCTTCACTTATTTTCCAGAAGAGGTTTGATTAATTGTGGGTTCTTAATGGAATTACAGTTTGAGAATAGGGTTTGTGATGATGGGATGATGGTGGAAGAATGCAGCTTTCTTCCAGGTTGATTCCAGTTGCATTTGGGTTCAGCTTAAGGCACTTTTGAGATCATTCAAAGTTCATTGACGGGTACATCTTTGTGACCTGCACTGGAGGAAGCTGGTCACCAAGCTGTTATGAGCTGTGTTTGCATTCTATTTGACTTTTATAGGGAGAAAAAGAAGTTCAGATGAAAAGCCTGTGTATATGGACCCTTAATGTAATCATGGTTATACAGAATGCTAAAGAGTCATTTATGTAAAACTACAGCAACATTTTATTTAACCACATATATAACCAATGCATCTACTGTCCTCAAGAACTGTGTGATCCTTTTCTCTTCAAAGTGCAATGATAAACAAATTTAATAATTGTACAGGTTGTTATTTTTTTTTTAATAGGAATTTTTGCAAGTAACAAGGGCACAGGTGGCTGAGAGAAGAGTCACAAATTATCGCTGTGTTCTCACTATGGGGTCAATTCACTAAGAGCCCTTTCACACCGAGCCGCCCATAGCGTCGGCGGTAAAACGCCGCTATTTTTAGCGGCGTTTTACCATCGGATTAACGGTGCATTTCGGCCGCTAGCGGGTGCTTTTACCCCCCGCTAGCGGCCGAGAAAGGGTTAAAACCGCCCAGCGCTGCCCCATTGATTTCAATGGGGAGCAGCGGTGGAGGAGCGGTAGACACACCGCTCCAAAGAAGCTGCTGGCAGGACTTTTCCTGACGTCCTGCCAGCACAGTGCTCCGGTGTGAAAGCCCTCGGGCTTTCACACTGGAGACAGTGCTGCAGCTGTTTGAGGGCGGATTGCAGGCACTATTTTTAATGCTATAGCGCCTGCAAAACGCCCTCGGTGTGAAAGGGGTCTAAGAGTTAAATAATGACTGAAAAAATGTGGTAAGTTAACGCATGCTGTAAATCGTTTTCAAATGTGCAATTCACTAAGAATTTTGCAGTAAACAACTCATGCGATAACCTTTTGTGAATTGACCCCTATATCCTGCCTATCCGCATGACCCCATTTTCATGGATATTTGTAAAGACCACAAAATGGCATCCTCCACAATGTATGGGTATATGTACTGTTTAAAATTTGTTGTATAAATAGTAAGCAGGTTAATAGAGATAATGCAGTTCTCTAATGTCTCTAATTTATTGGCATGTCTCTATTCAAATATATGTACCTCTTTGTGAAAAATGAACCAACCATTAACCAAATGATTAATTTTGAGAGAACTTTGCAATGTTTGATCACAAATTACCCAGACAAACCAAATGTCTTCCCCTAAAGGGCCTTGATACCATTTCCCACAATGTGAGATTGTGTTTGGCATTATGTAAAGCTGAGTTGTCAACCAGAATATGCTGATTTCTCCTTATGCCTATGCATGGTAAGGTAAGGGATGTCATTGTCATCAAGCTGCAGCTAGAATCTCATGGGGAGATCTCAACACTACTTAAAGCTCAACTGAAGGCATAGGAATATAAAAGCAGTCAGATAGACACCTCCAATTTCTTAATCTTCACTTTCCTAATACAACTATTAAGTATGGTGTCATATAAATGTGCAGTTCAATAGGTATCAGCATTCCTCTCTGCTTCTCCCAAGACCTCCTACCCTGTAGCTCCCTTGTCTCCTCCTCCCATGCTCATTTCCAGCACTTCTCCAAAGCCTCCCAATCCTCGGCAACTCTCTATTCCAATCTGTCCTCTTTCCTACTCTGTCCACTTTTAGGTGATCTCTGAAAACATATCTCTTCAAGGAAACCTATCCCGCTTTACCCTAACAACGGAATTGTTTCATCCTCACTATATGAATCCTGTATATTAATAGCAATATCAATGCTGGTCCAACACATCCCTTTTCTCACGCTACAATGCAAGTCTATGAGAGAACAACTGTGATGAGAGGTGTGGCTGTTACTCAGCTCTGTCAGAATATAGCACTGCAGTGTGAGGGCCAGAAACTGCCATTTCACTGAGAGACCAACTTATTTTAAGGCATTTCCAAGCGAAAAAAAAAAAAACAGTTACAAAGCATAACATGAATGGGTATGGGAATATAAAGGGATATTAACGTCTGAGGCTTCAGTTGGGCTTTAACCAGCTAATGGGTGATGAAATCTATCAATGGCAATTTAGAGTGGACCTGGCATGTAGCATTTATCACATTAGATGTATCAACATTTATAAATGTGGACTATGATTAATATAAGCACTCATTAAACTGTATACAGTAACTGACTGGACTCTAAAAGGTGCAAAAGTCTCACGTGTTGCCCATGAACAAATGGAACTCTGAGATAAGCTAAAATAGGTGTATTCCTGACCATTTTTTCTTTCTTGGTGTAAAAGAATCTAGATGTACCTGTACTTTTTTCCATGTCATGTAGCGTCAAGCAAAAAAGTCTTGTTGTCTTTTGTATCCGATTTACGTTTTCCTTTTGTATTATGTCCTTGCTGCTATCTGTATAAATGCTCAATTATCATTATATAAATACAAATAAAGCACTATTTAATGTATATATGTATTGCATTTGACTATATTATTCCATGTTTTGTGTATTAAAATAAGAACTAGAACTGAGTCACAATAAAATAAGACATCACATATTCATATACAGTATCTTGCAAAAGTATTCAGCCCCCTTGGCATTTTTCATGTTTTGTTGCCTCACAACCTGAAATTAACATAGATTGTTTGAGGATTTGCATTATTTAATTTATAGAACATGCCCACAACTTTGAAGATTTTTTTTTTTATATTGTGACGCTAACAACAAATAGGACAAAATAACAGAAAAAGTCAATGTGCATAACTATTCACCCCCCTAAAGTCAATACTTTGTAGAGCCACCTTTTGCGGCTATCACAGCTCCAAGTCACTTTAGATAAGTCTCTATGAGCTTGCCACATCTTACCACTGGGATTTTTGCCCATTCCTCCTTGCAAAACTGCTCCAGCTCCTTTAAGTTGGGTGGTTTGCGCTTGTGAACAGCAATCTTTAAGTCTGACCACAGATTTTCTATTGGATTAAGGTCTGGGCTTTGACTAGGCTATTCCAACACATTTACAGGTTTCCCCTTAAACCACTCAAGTGTTGCTTTAGCAGTGTGTTTGGGGTCATTGACCTGCTGGAAGGTGAACCTCCATCCTAGCCTCAAATCACACACAGAGTGGTACAGGTTTTGCTCAAGAATTTCCTTGTATTTAGCACCATCCATCTTTCCCTCAACTCTGACCAGTTTCACAGTCCCGACTGCTGAAAAACATCCCCACAGCATGATGCTGCCACCACCATGTTTCACTGTGGGGATGGTGTTCTTTGGGTGATATGATGTGTTGGATTTGTGCCAGACATTTTCTTTGATGGCCAAAAAGTTCAATTCTAGTCTCATCAGACCAGAGCACCTTCCTCCATACATTTTGGGAGTCTCCCACATGCCTTTTCGCAAACTCAGAACGTGCCATTTTGTTTTTTGCTGAAAGTAATGGCTTTCTTCTGGCCACTCTGCCATAAAGCCCAACTCTATGGCCCCTCTGGAGCCTTTCAAAAGGGTATGTATATGTAATGACAGATCATGTGACACTTAGATTGCACACAGGTGGACATCATTTCACTAATTAAGTGACTTCTGAAGTTAATTGGTTGTACCATTGGTCGCAGCCTGTCAGAAATGACTAATGCAGATAGTAAAGGAATGAGACTACAGATCAAAATTACAGTCAGTGCTTTGAAATGATGCAAGTACACACTATAGAAAGTCATGCTTTGTTCATTTTTCATGTCAGAGTGGTAATTGTGAGGTCTGACTAATATCAAACTTTATGGCAAGAATGGGGGAGTGATATTGCACTGGGGCAAAGTAGATTAGCTTGAATGGAGTGCATAAACAATGTTGTTAATGAGCCCGGTCATAAATGACTGTCATAAACTTTCGTTAAAGTGGATGTAAACCCAATGTCATCCTTTCTAAACTACTGCCATAGGGGTTATCTATAAGGATATACATGCCTCCTGCATGTATCTTTACCTGTCAAATGTCTCCCCTCTGTCTGTTATGAGACCTGAAAAACTGAATATTCTGTGGGTGGGTCTCTTGTCTGGAGCTCAGTGGGTGGAGTCGTGATGTCAGTAGACTCCCCGCCCACCTCTACACTCCCCTTGTCAATATGCATTTTCTCCTGTGTATTTCTAACACTGAACTTCTGCTATGATCTCTAACATCCAGTGAAAAAACAGGAAAGTAACCACATGACTTCAGCATGCCAAATCATGCTGAGGTGTGGAACAGCCAATCCTTGCAGAGCTGCTGAAGAAAGGAGTGGGGGAGGGAATTCAAAAATAATGCATGCTAGTGCACGAGATATGTAAATCACCTGTCACTCACAGCAAGGGAGAGGATTTGAAAAAGTTTTTCTCTGTTTGTCAAGATTTATCTCACTGAACAATAAAAGAGGATTGCTCAGAGCTGGATTAACTCTTTGTGGCAAGACTGGGCTCAAATGATAGGAAATCTTATACTCTACATTATGATATAAAAAAAAAAAAAAAAAAAAAAATTCGGGTTTACACCCACTTTAAGTTACAGATTCTCAATGCAGCCCTGCCATAAGACCATCTACGAGCAAATACACATTCTGGTCTGGGTTTTTTTTATTTACAAAAGCAGAGCTCTATTCATATCCCATAATAATATTCCATAATAATAAAAATACATTTATAAAACGTGATTACAGGGTAATATGAGAACATGCCAATCAGTTAGAAACCAAACATGCTTATGCTACAATATTCAACAGGCAGACTCAAGTGTGTGTCTATATGTGTGTTTTATGTATAGTGTGCATTTGTGTGTCACATGCTATTTAGATTCATTTGTTGGCTCTACATAGCCAAATAGTTTTGTTGGTTTTCTAAACATGGTATTTACTGTGTCCCTATTGTACTTTTAGTGAAAAAATAGACACCAAAAAAAAACAAAAAAACAATATTCAGCAGATGAATGAAACACAATAAATCTGATATGCATCATTATCATCGCATAATATGCATCGCATTATCTATCAAAGTATAATTACATTTGGTTCAATAATATGCTAGTTTTTGAATTGGCATCTGTAAACAGATGTAGATAGAAAAGTTGGCATTAGGCTGGGTTCACACTTATGCCATGCGGGAACCACAGCGATTCCTGTGCGGGCTCCCGCATCACATCTGAATCGCAGGCAATTCACACAGCACTCTGCGAACCGCTGAGGGTATCAATATACAGCTAATGAGACCCCAAATTGGTTCACAGAATGCAGTCTGAACTGTGAAATCTGATGGAATTGGATTGCAAACAAACTGTGTGGCTGAATTAGCAGCGCACAGACATCGCATGTGATGTACACAGCAATGCGGTGCGAATCACATGCAATGTCTGCAATTGCATAAGTGTGAACTGAGCCTAAAGGATGTCTCTACTAAGCATCATAAAACACTTAAAACACCACAACAGCACACCTCTGAAACCCTTTGATTGGTTATGTTAACCAATTAAGGACCGGAAGGATTTGCCCCCTTAATGACCAGGCCCTTTTTTTCGTTACGGCACTGTCGCTTTAACTGACAATTGCGCGGTTGTGCGATGTTGTACCCAAACAAATTTTAACTCCTTTTTTTCACACAAATAGAGCTTTCTTTTGGTGGTATTTGATAACCTCTGAGGTTTTTATTTTTTGTGCTATAAAAAAAAAAACAACAATTTTGAAAAAAAAAAATTTTTTTTTACTTTTTGCTATAATAAATATCCCCCCCCAAAAAAGTAAAAAAACTAATTTATTTATCAGTTTAGGCCAATATGTATTCTTCTACATATTTTTGGTAAAAAAAAAATTGCAATAAGTGTATATTGATTGGTTTGCGTCTACAAAATAGGGGATAGACTTTTTTTTTTTTACTAGTAATGGCAGTGATCAGCAATTTTTTGTGGGAATGCGACATTGCGGCGGACACTTTTGACACTTTTTTGGGACCATTGACATTTATACAGCGTTTAGAGCTAAAAATAGCCACTGATTACTGTATAGATGTCACTGGCAACGAAGGGGTTAACACTAGGGTGCAATCAAGGGGTTAAGTGTTCCCTCGGGAGGTGTTTCTAACTGTGGGGGCAGTGTAGTGACTGGAGGAGGAGACAGATCGCTGTTCCTAATCACTAGGAACAGACGATCCATCTATCCTCCCCTGACAGAATGGGGATCTGTCTGTTTACATTGACAGATCCCCGTTCTGTCTCTCTCTCTCTCTGATTCGCCCAGGGGAGCCAACCAGTACAACTGCGGCAGCTGGTCTTTGAGTAGTTAATTCCATAAAATGCCCTCTTCAGGACATAAAGTGCAGTAGCCAAATACATTCAAATTAGAAATCATCTGGTAAATTTGTCTTTCCGAACTTTGAACCTCATAGTCCATTAACAAGGTCTCATGGTCACTGGACGTTTTGCTAGCTTTCTTGGACTCCTTTCCTTCTGGCCGCAAACATGACTTAGGCCTCACGGACACTGGAGGTTTTTTGTGCTGCACCTGGCATTTTTTTCTACAATAATTATGCTGCTCCTGGATGCACTGGTTGTGGGTTTCTTTTCTGCCTCTAAACAGCTATGTGTGCATGAGGCTTGTCATGTTTTCCACCTGCTTCTTGCACAGCCTTGTTTAGTAGTCACAGCTTAAAGAGGAACTGCAGTCTGCTCACATCATTTGTAATAAAAACATCTTTGCCATTTGAAGCTTCCCTCCAACCACTTTGCATATTATTTTATATATACTGCGATTCTGTACTTGCCAAATATGCTGCAGAATTCTCCCTCCATTAAGTCTGGCTGCAGCCATTTTAACTGTGGGCAGCTGAAGCTGCCTGTTCACTTTCTGGATTTACACAAAGGGCCACCTGCAGCTCTTATTGGCCCTCTTATGACTCATCCCCCCTCCCTTCTTGGCAAACTCTGACTAGAGCGAGAGCTGTGCATGATGTCATAAGCCTAGGCTAATGACCAGACAAGAAACAGGAAGTGGGCTGTATAAGGTATTTATTGGCAGAAAAAAAAATGTTTTACTGTCCAAAGTTAAAACAACAAGGGCAGAAGATTTAATAGATGGAAAGTTGAAAAAATAACTAAAGGTTCGCTTTAAGCTCCCATTCACATCGGCGCGATTCAACACCCCGAATAGCAGCCTTTTGCCGGCAACGGCACTGTCCCAATCGGTGAGATGCCGACCTTGTGGCGCCACACCGATTTTAAAAGGTAGTTCCTACACTACTTTTTGCGACTTCAGGAGCGATTTCAATAGACATTTGTGCAAACCCACACAGATGTCTTTCAAATCGCCCACGAACTCGCACTGAAACGCGGGTTTGAAATCAGGCGAGTTCAACTGAACTCGCCTGATTTCAAACCCACGTTCAGTTTGAACGAGGGCTAAATGCTAATCATTTCTACTGTGGCACTTGAGATGAAGATAACCTGAAAATATGTCTAAATTAGTCATCTAGGAAACTGAAAGTTTTCTAGTAGAAGGCTAGCCGGTCTTCAGACTTTCTTTCCCAGAGCTGTCCCGGGCCTGGCTGAAAACTGACTCCATTCCCAGTTAAATCATTGGGTCTGTATTTACTTTTAAGGATGTACTTTATATTCACCCTGGGTGACGCCAGCTAAAGATAGATATAAATAAACGAGTAAGATGGCGGCAGCAGCCTCTCGTAAGAGCTGTCATCCTTTGATCCACACTGGCAACTCATGATCTTTGTGTCGTAAATTTATATCTGTATTACTTTGCTGCTGTAATCTTTCTGCCAAGTACATTATTGTTGTAAATGATAAGCACAAAGGTTACATCATGATAATGATGTCTGCATCAAAGAGGGAACAAGTGTGCTCCTCAGTATTTTCCATAGGATGCTCAGGGCTGTAGTCAGGGCTTTGCTACCAGAGGACAAAACTAAGGTGGGAGAAACAAGTTTAATGTGCATCTAAACCCAAAAACAAAAATGAAATATATTGAAGATTTCCAGTAATTAAATGTGGTGGCTGAATTATTTTATTTTTTTCAGGCTTCTCTTCTTTAGATTTCACCTAGTGATCCTGCTAGTAACAAGCTTCTTGTTCTATGGTAACAACACTCACTCACTGTAATGTATCTATGGAGGAGCAACGTTGTAACCCAAACATGGGACAAAAAACACAACCCACACTCTCATATTCTGCATAACATAGAGCGAGGGAGTTCTGTAGTCATCATAACAATCATCACAGGCAGAGAGCACAGAAATGAATCAGCTGACAAAATTGCTGGAAAAATGTATGTGTATTTTTTTACTTAGATAAAACCAGTGCCGATCCTGACCTCCCTGGGGCCCTAAGCAAAATTCTGCTAAGGGGTCCTCTACCTGACCCGTGATGCCGTGAGCTATGTTAACCATTTGCCATTGCCACACAGTCACACCTGACAGAGTCTCCCCCTACATCAGGGTCCCCAGAGAGCCTCCCCCTTCATCAGGGTCCCCAGAGAGCCTCCCCTTACACCAGGGTCCCCAGAGAGCCTCCCCTTACATCAGGGTCCCCAGAAAGCCCCTCCTTACATCAGGGTCCCCAGAGAGCACCCCCTTACATCAGGGTCCCCAGAGAGCCTCCCTACTTACATCAGGGTCCCCAGAGAGTCTCTCCCTACATCAGGGTCCCCAGAGAGCCTCCCCTTACATCAGGGTCCCCAGAGAGCCCCTCCTTACATCAGGGTCCTCAGAGAGCCCCCCTTACACCAAGGTCCCCAGAGAGCCCCCCCTTACACCAGGGTCCCCAGAGAGAGCCCCCCTTACACCAAGGTTCCCAGAGAGCCTCCCCTTAAATTAGTGTCCCCAGAGAGCCTTCCCTCTTACATTAGTGTCCCCAGAGAGCCCCTCCTTACACAGGGTCCCCAGAGAGCCCCCCTCTTACATTAGTGTCCCTAGAGGGCCCCCTCTTACATCAGTGTCCCCAGAGGGCCCCGTCCTTACATTAGTGTCCCCAGAGAGCCCCCTCTTACATTAGTGTCCCCAGAGGCCCCCCTCTTACATCAGTGTCCCTAGAGGGCCCCGTCCTTACATTAGTGTCCCTAGAGGCCCCCTCTTACATCAGTGTCCCCAGAGGGCCCCTTCCTTACATTTGTGTCCCCTTGAAAGTCCCCCCCTCTTACATCAGAGTCCCCAAACAGCTGATTCCCCCCCTTGTAGAGGTTCCCCTGTACCTGGCTGGTGGAGGTGGGAGGCAGCGATCGGCAGCTCTATGGTGTCCACAGGCAGGGGGATCTCCCTGGGGCTAGTAGTTCTATCTCCGAATGTATACAGCGGAGAGGGGAGGGGCCTTTGACCCAGGCATCAGCAACAGTGTTCAAGCAGAGTGAAAGTGAAACTAATACCTGCCCGGGTCAGAGGCCCCTCCCTTCTCCTCTCCACTGTATACACTGACACTCGAGAGAGTACTACAAGCCCCAGGGAGATCCACACAGGCACCATAGAGCTGCCGATCGCCGCCTTCCACCTCCTCCCACCTCTCCCCACTGCACTATGCGCTATGCACTATGACATGAGGGGGAGGCGGGGCCTCAAGTAATTTGGGGGGCCCTACGCAGCTTGCGTAGGATCGGCTTTGGATAAAACAAAGCACTTTTAATGGCATGTTTAACAGATCAAAAGGAAGTAAATACAAGGGTTGTCTAAAAAATGCACGGCCAGACACTGAAACTTTATCACTGCACCAAGCCACTCTCCTGCACCAAGCCACCCCCCTGTAGTCAAGTTGAAAATGGAAAAAGTGGACAAAGAAGGCCTGGAATGTTCCATCAGTGGGCAAAGCGATGGGAACAGGCTGCTGCACACCCTCACAATCCCAGAAGACTGTTGCCCTCACTTTGCCCACTGATGGAACACTTTGAGCCTTCTTCTTCTACTTTCTCCATTTTAAACTACGGGGGTGGGTTGGTTGGGGGAAGGGGGGAAGGCATTTGCAAAGAGTGCATGAAAACATGCCCGTATAGCAGTATATGTCATTTTCTGAAAGAGTGGCTTGGGGCAATGATAAAGTTTCATGGCTGTGTGGTAACTCCTTTTGTGAAGGGCCATGAACTTTACATCCAACCCTTGTATAAATAAACTTTACCTTTTAAGGCTTTATTGATAAGATAGATAGGAAACACTCATCGACAAATCTCAGAAAAAAGGTGGGGGTTTATCAGGGGCGGATCCAGGGGGGGGGCAACGGGTCAATTGCCCCCTCCGAGAATGCTGGGGAGAGGGCAGGCAGCTGGGTCCGCGGGAGAGAGAGCGCGGACGGCCGGGCGGGTGACAGTCTGAGACTGACTGTCAGTCTCAGACTATCACCAGCCCTCCGGTCATCCGCTCTCTCACCCGCCCACTGTCAGTCACTGACAGTGGGCGGGTGAGAGAGCGGACGGCCGGGGGGGCTGGTGACAGTCTAAGCCTGACAGTGGGGTGGGCGGATGAGAGCGGACGGCCGGGCTGGCCGCTGGTGACATTTAGAGAGCGGCCGGGCTGCTGGCCAATCAGGGAGCCGGCGGGCGGGGGAGCAGAGAGATGACATCATCTCTCAGCGCCCGCCCTGCATCCCTGCAGTTCTGCCCTCACTGTGCAGGTAGCTACGGGCAGCAGAGAGATTACATCATCTCTCTGCTGCCTGACTGGTAATCTGCTGCCTTACCCTCTGGGATACAGAAAGTGACAATTGTAGCTGTAGCAGGCAAGTGACAATCTTCATCTGGTGGCAGGAGACATGGCAAGTGACAATCCGCAATGTGTGGCATGTGACGTGACAATCCGCATCTGGTGGCAGGTGACGCGGCAAGTGACAATTTTCATCTGGTGGCAGGCGACGTGGCAAGTGACAATCTTCATCTGGTGGCAGGCGACGTGGCAAGTGACAATCCGCAATGTGTGACAGGGGATGTGACAATCCGCATCTGGTGGCAAGGTGACATGGCAAGTGACAATCCGCATCTGGTGGCAGGTGACGTGGCAAGTGACAATCTGCAATGTGTGACAGGGGATGTGGCAAGTGACAATCCGCAATGTGTGGCAGGTGACGTGGCAAGGTGACAATCTGCATCTGGTGGCAGGCGATGTGGCAAGTGACAATTGTAGCAGGAAAGTGACAATCCACATCTGGGGGCAGGTGACATGGCAAGTGACAATCTGCAACGTGTGGCAGGTGAAGTGGCAAGTGACAATCTGCAGCGTGTGGCAGGTGAAGTGGCAAGTGACAATCCACATCTGGTGGCAGGCAACGTGGCAAGTGACATGCTTGGGGCTCCCACTGATTCTGCATTATGGTGAGTTGAACTATTTCATTTTATATAACAATGTAATAATAGAAAAAATGCGCTTCAATCATCCTGACACCATAACAACCATGGTGCTGTGATGATTGAAGCGCCAACACCAGCCATTTCACTGATAAATTCCCCCCAAAAAAGGTATTTTCTGGCAGTGCCCCTCCCGAGACTAGACTCTGGATCCGCCCCTGGGGTCTATATATGTCTAAAGCTTGTTTGAAAACCCCCAAAATTTCGTCCAGACCTCCTATTTTAATGGAATCCCAGACATATTAAACTTGTTTTATTACAATATGCATACCTCCCAACTTTCTGAGATGGAAACGAGGGACACCTATTAGAAAAACTATGTAGGCATAGGACACACCCCCTGCCACACCCCCTTTGAGGATAAAAATACAAACAAAAAAGATTTGGCAAACCCACGAGTGCTTTTTTTAACCACTATTTTTCCTTTATATTGTCTATTGACATTTACAAATGTAGCAATTTAGAAATTGGATGAAAGTTTTAGCTTTTAGCTTTGGGAAACAAAACAAAAAGTGCATTTTATATACAACTATATAGATCAGACCAAAATGAGGGACAAATGAGGAGGAAAGAGGGACAAAGGGACTTTGTTCCAAATCAGGGACAGTCCCTCGAAATCGGGGACAGTTGGGAGCTATGCAGTATGTACAATTTTTTTGTAAACAAAACCCCTTTCACAGTTAGAATTTCATTTGTTTGAGAAAAACTTTCTATTCTGCTCCTTTGAATTTTTTCACTATTACAATTGAAAATGAACATCGATTTGAACCTACTAACCATTATAAAATCGAATGAACATTCCAAAAACGAAAAATATTTGAACAAAATTCTTCTAGCGTATGGACAGTTTTCTGAGACACATCCCTCTTGCTTTGCGAGTTGCTGTTATGAGGGATTTGTCATTTTTTAAATGCGGATTTAGACCTCTAGAGTTATAGAATCTATGGATTTCGTAAGGGGCATTATAATCACTTGGTGTTGGCGCACAGCAGCTGCATGAAGATTTGCACACTTTTGGTGGCCTTTGATATTTCGTTTTCAGGACTTTATTATGTTTTAATTTGTTTGTTATAAATTATAAGAGAGAGAGAAAGAAAAAAGGGTAAGAAAAGAGGGAATCAGGGGTGTGCCTGTCCAGGAATTCATCATCATTGCACCAAAGGATCACCTTGAGGAATCCGACACCTGTAAGTAAGAAAGCCAGGGGTTCCATATCTTGTCAAATAATGATTTGACGCTCACAATAATGATAAGGACACTTACAATCTTTTCATTAAGCATAATCCAGGTCAACCTGCGCTTCATCAAGCCCAAGTTTTTCACTGGACTTTTCTAAGCCGTAGCTATTGCAATTTTGGCTGCCAGAAACTTGAAGTATATCAGAGTTTGAGTGTGTCTCAGGATATTATTCACTGGCTCATTTAAAAATGCTATCCGAGTATCTTTAGTAATGCTGACCATGGTCACGGAGCGTATTAAGGAATGGTCCCATTTCCAAAAGCATCTCACCTTGGCTCAGGTCCACCAAGTGTGGAAGGCCATCCCCACCTGGCCACAACCCCAGAAGCAGGAGGATGAAGCACCTGGGTACACTTTAGCAAGGCGTTCTGGCACTAAGTACCACCTAGCATATACTTTATATCCTGCCTCCACTAAGGCTACATTCATGATGCCCTTATAGACGCGAATGTTCAAGGCCCGCTAATCCTCCACCTCAGGGGCCATGCCCCGGTCCTTTTCCCATGCAATATGATAGAAGAGTTTTGATGGTGGAGTAACCACCATTAGGGGTGTGCCTGTCCAGGAATCCATCATCATCGCACCAAAGGATCACCTTGAGGTATCCGGCACCTGTAAGTAAGAAAGCCAAGGGTTCCATATGTTGTCAAATAATGATTTGACACTCACAGTAATGATAAGGACACTCACAATCTTTTCATTAAGCATAATCCAGGTCAACCTGCGCTTCATCAAGCCCAAGTCTATCACTGGACTTTTCTAAGCCGTAGCTATTGCAATTTTGGCTGCCAGAAACTTGAAGTATATCAGAGTTTGAGTGTGTCTCAGGATATTATTCACTGGCTCATTTAATAATGCTATCCGAGTATCTTTAGTAATGCTGACCATGGTCATGGAGTGTATTAAGGAATGGTCCCATTTCCAAAAGCATCTCACCTTGGCTCAGGTCCACCAAGCGTGGAAGGTCGTCCCCACCTGGCCACAACCCCAGAAGCAGGAGGATGAAGCACCCGGGTACACTTTAGCAAGGTGTTCTGGCACTAAGTACCACCTAGCATATACTTTATATCCTGCCTCCACTAAGGCTACATTCATGATGCCCTTATGGATGCGAATGTTCAAGGCCCGCTAATCCTCCACCTCAGGGGCCATGCCCAGTCCTTACCCATGCAATCTGATAGAAGAGTTTTGATGGTGGAGTAACAAATGATTTCTACAACATCCAGATGCATTCCTGCTGGAGAGTCCTCTACATGCACCTATTTTCATACATCGTTTGTACCGTTAAATTGGGACTCATTGGCTGCAGAGAATGTAACTCATGTTGAATTTGTCGTAAGTGGGAACTCTCAGATGGGGGCATCTCTATATCCTGCACAAAATATGAAAAGGGACAAACCCCTTTTAGATCAAGGTGATGTCCAGCCACCAATGAAATTGGAGGGTCCATAAGCCTGGTGGGAATAGTGGATTTGACAGAGTTTCTAAAATGGCTTTAGATATACTTTAAGTCTTAAAAGTGTATGTGTAATTAGGTTAAACTTGTTTTGTGACAGTTTCAGTCTAACCAGTGATAAACCTTATCAACAGTGTTCTCTGTGACATCATCATGAGTAGCAAGATGATTTTGAATTGACCCTCTACATCAGGGTCCATATTTGGACCATTTTGCAAGCTTTCTCATCAGTTCCTTTCACCCTTTAAAGTCTTGTATTGCTATTATTTTCATGTGTTTTGCTTAAAACCACAGAATATTACAAATTTGGACAGAATGTTCTCTAACTCAGTTATGCTCACCCTTTACTTTTAGGGCAGATTTTGCTGTTAAGTAGTATGTCATATTACAGCAGAAATAGCACCTAAAGCATGCAAGCTGTCTGTTCTTACTGCTGCCGAACAGTGATTGTGGCTTACTATTCCTCTGTCTCAACGCAAATATTTAAAGCGGAACTAAAGTTAAACAAAAGATTAGTAGCAGGTAAACTTTTATAGCAGGAAAGAGATATTTCTTCCGCCATAAAAACTCTTTCCCTTTCTGCTATCACTTTTTAATTAATTGTACTCTGATTGTGGTGCTTCTTTGCATATTATGGAAAGAGCGCGAGGGACCATGCAAGACAGTTCCGCTTTAAAACAATAGGCTTTCTATGTGGTTTATATTTTAATAGGTTTTACCTTCACATTTGTTCATGTATTGGCTGCCATCTCTCAGTAGGTCATTAACCACTTCAGCCCTGGAAGATTTGGCTGCTCAATGACTAGGTCATTTTTTGTGATATGGCACTGCGTCACTTTAACTGACAATTGCACGGTCGTGTGACGCTGTACCCAAACAAAATTGATGTCCTTTTTTTCCTACAAATAGAGCTTTCTTTTGGTGGTATTTGATCACCTCTGCGGTTTTTATTTTTTGCTCTATAAACAAAAGAACAGCAACAATTTTGAAACTTTTTGGTGTAATAAATATCTCAAATTTTAAAAAACAAAAACAATTTTTTTCCTCAGTTTAGGCTGATATGTATTCTTCTACATATCTTTGGTAAAAAAAATCACAATAAGCGTATACTGATTGGTTTGCGCGAAAGTTATTGCGTCAACAAAATAGGGGATAGATTTATGGCATTTTTATTATTATTATTATTATTATATTTTTACCAGTAGTGGCAGTGATCAGTGATTTTTATCAGGACTGCGATATTGCGGCGGACAGATCGGACACTTTTGACACATTTTTGGGACCAGTGACATTTATACAGCGATCAGTGCTATAAAAAATGCACTGATTACTGTATAAATGTCACTGGCAGGAAAGGGGTTAACACTAGGGGGCAATCAAGGGGTTAACTGTGTTCCCTAGGTGTGTTCTAACTGTGGGGGGGATGGGACTGACTAGGAGGAGAGAGAGAGATTGGTGTACTCAGTATGAACACACGATCTGTCTCCTCTCCCCTGAGAGAACCGGGATCTGTCACGAGCAAACGCGGGTGTCCGGCGGACATTGCAGCCCCCTGGGCACTCGCATCAGCTTCAGCGTCGAGCTGCGCGCGCGTGCATGCCTCCAGGGATGCGCACGCGCCCCCAGTGGTCAAAAGGCGAAGTGACGTAGGTACCGTTGTTTTGACCAGGGGAGCCAACCTGCCACAGTACAACTGCGGCGGCTGGTTGGGAAGGGGTTAAAGGAGAAGTAAAGACTTGAAAAAAACAACAACAAAAAAACAAGCATACATACTTACAGGGGCGTAACTAGAAATCACAGGGACCCATAGGAAAATGTTGTATGGGCCTCCCCCTGCAAACAGCCCCCCCCCCCCCCCCCACAGCCGCCCTAGTGTCAATGCAGCGTGACCTGTGCCCCATACAGCTTGACCTGTGCACAATGCAGCATGACCTGTGCCCAATGCAGCGTGACCTGTGCCCAATGCAGCATGACCTGTGCCCCATACAGCGTGACCTGTGCCCAATGCAGCGTGACCTGTGCTCCATACAGCGTGACCTGTGCCCAATGCAGCGTGACCTGTGCTCCATACAGCGTGACCTGTGCCCAGTGCAGTGTGACCTGTGCTGAATGCAGTGTGACCTGTGCCCCATACAGCGCGACCTGTGCCCAATGCAGCATGACCTGTGCCCAGTGCAGCATGACCTGTGCCCCATACAGCGTGACCTGTGCCCAATCCAGCGTGACTTGTGCCCAATGCAGCGTGACCTGTGCCCAATGCAGCGTGACCTGTGCCCCATACAGCGTGACCTGTGCCCAATGCAGCGTGACCTGTGCCCAATGCAGTGTGACCTGTGCCCCATACAGCATGACCTGTGCCCCATACAGCATGACCTGTGCCCAATGCAGTGTGACCTGTGCCCCATACAGCGTGACCTGTGCCCCATACAGCGTGACCTGTACCCAATGCAGCGTGACCTGTGCTGAATGTAGTGTGACCTGTGCCCAAAGCAGCGTGACCTGTGCCCCATACAATGCGACCTGTGCCCAATGCAGCATGACCTGTGCCCCATAAAGCGTGACCTATGCCCAATGCAGCATGACCTGTGTCCAATGCAGCGTGACCTGTGCCCCATACAGTGTGACCTGTGCCCAATACAGCATGACCTGTGCCCAATGCAGCGTGACCTGTGCCCCATACAGCGTGACCTGTGCCCAATGCAGCTTGACCTGTGCCCCATACAGCGTGACCTTTCCCCATACAGCGTGACCTGTGCCCAATACAGCATGACCTGTGCCCAATGCAGCATAACCTGTGTCCCATACAGCGTGACCTGTGCCCAATGCAGCGTGGCCTGTGCCCCATACAGCGTGACCTGTGCCCCATACAGCGTGGCTTGCCTCTGCCCAATACAGTCTGGCCTGTCCGTGCCCCATACAGCCTCACCTGGTAGAGGAAGAGGCAAGCCGCCCGGATCAGCAGAGAGCGGGATTGCCCGCTGTAATAGCTTTCATTTGAATTTCCCGTCTTCCCGGGGCTCATTGTCACATAGCCCCACCTCTTGGCCCAACGACTTTGATGACGTCAAACATCCTGCATGTGTTCTGATGAGAAAGGTCCCCCGTCGGATAATGCTAGCTAACTAGTTTGCCAGCAAACAAGGCAGATCTCAGTTCTGACAGGGGGAAGGAATAGATTATGTGTATCTCTTCCCCTAGTAAAAGCAGCACATGCAGTACACAAAAACACTGGCTAGGCACACATTTAACCCTTTGATCACCCTAGATATTTAACCCCTTCCCAGCCAGTGTAATTAGTACAGTGTAACCAGTGACACTGTATTAGTGTCACTGGTTCCCGCAATGCGTCAAAAGTGTCAGTTAGATGTTCGATTGTCCGCCGCAATATCACAGTCCTGCTATAAGTCACTAATCGCCTCCATTACAAGCATAAAAAAAATTAAATTCCAAAAACATATGCCATAGTTTGTAGACGCTTTAACATTTGTGTAAACCAATCAATATACACTTATTGGGATTTTTTTTAAATAAAAACATGTAGCAGAATACATATTGGCCTAAATTTATGAAGAAATTTGAGTTTTTACATTTTTTTATCGGATATGTTTTAGAGCAGAAAGGAAAAAATACAGTTTTTCTTTTTCAAAGTTGTCGGTCTTTTTTTGTTTATAACGCAAAAAATAAAAAACCGCAATGGTGATCAAATACCACCAAAAGAAGGCTCCATTTGTGGGGAAAAAGGCATACATTTTATTTGGTACAGTGTTGCATGAATGTGCAATTGTCAGTTAAAATAACTCAGTGCCATAAAAAAAAAAATAGCCTGGTCATGAGGGTGGGGTAAATCTTCTGGAGGTTCAGTGTTCAAAGAGGGGCATGATTTTAGGGTGTGGTAAACGCAGGTGTGGTCAATAGGGTGTCCTTACTGGTTTGGTGATCTTATCCTTCCTTCAATTCTTCTTTCTTAACTTCCTTCATTGTGGGAGGAACATGGATGACACAAAGAGATTGTTTTCATTTGTGATCATTGTGATTGACCATCATAATGATCACAAGGCGCAGAGCCACTCATATTGGCTATGTGCAATTTGCCTATGATCTGCTCTGTCCAATTACAGCTGGATAAAACATTCAAAGGGTGCACGCTATCCATGTGTGTTTTCTGCAGTGCTGTTTAAAAATGGTGTTCTAGAAAACTTTTTTCCTAGTTTTGGATAGAGTGGAGAAGGATTGTAAACTCTGTCAGGATTTTACAACAATTTGGGGCTCTGTTAGAGATATATCTCCTCTCTTCATGCCCCCAATAATGTTTTACCAGAAATAAAGAGAGAGTAACTCCCCCCCAGCAACACAGATAGAAAAAAAGTTTTTCTGTAGGAGAGTGGGGGAAGTCTAGAACCCCTGATGTTAATTTTCGTCTTTGTCCCAGTTGTAAATTTTTCTTCACTTCCTGTCTGGTGAAACTGTTATCATCAGGACAGGAAGTGAGTTTAAATGTCTCTGAGAGTGTTGTAATCCTTCACCATTAAACTTGAAAAAAAAAATAGAATGCAGATAAAGTCACCCTACATTTTTATAGTAATTTTCCTCTTATACCTGTACTACACAACATTAGCCCCAGGGTACCATATGAGAATCAGCTGGCATTTAGCATTATCAGAATCACATTACTATCACGTCTATATGACAAGCAGAGTCACTTGAGTTGGCAGAAATAATTGGCAAATACATAATACTTATACATTGATTTGCTTACTGTAAGGTCATTGGCATGGTTACATTCCATTATGTCAAACTTTCCATTATTCTTTTCACCACCACTAATACCAGGTTCCCTATTCTTTACTTGTCAAAGCAATTTTACTGCGACACAAAGGAACACATTGTTCTTCAGTATCTTTTTAGAAGCATCAGTGCCAAAATGCTCAGGGTTGATGTGAGGAAGTGGGGCAGCTGGTGACTACAACCCATAAACAGCATTGCGGAGGGTGTCAAATATGAGCCACAGCTTGCATAATATAGGTTGAAAAAAAAAATCACTTGTCCATCTCAGTCAACCATTCAAAACAAATTAACTGCATTCTCAAAACCCTAAATCTCTACATGATAGAGAAAAGACAAATCAACAGTTATATAGTCCATGTTGCTTTAAGGTGGACCTATCATTACAGCTTACAATGCTCCCAGCATAGGGAGGGGGTATATGCAGAGGGATTTCATCAAAACTGATTTCACCTCAAAATGGAAGATTTTGTTGTCTCCTTTTAGCTCATGGAGCTGCTTAGGTCAAAATTTCCTGGAAAGAAATTAAACTATTCTTTTTTTATTCTTTATTTTTTATTTAGAGGGTGTGTCTTTTTCTAGGGGGGGACAATGCAGGATATTGTAGTCTAGTTTATTGACTAGGTTAATGTTCTCTGTATTTGTATTTTCCCCTTTGTGTATTTAATAATTTTTATCTGTTTAGGCTTTATGTATGTGGGCATAATAAAATGCTCCTATCTACACTGAATCTTTCTGCAAGGTGCTGTCCAAAAAATCCAGACAAAAAAAATGCGTGTTTTGGTGTAGAATTATGCAAATTTGCTATTTAGAAATGTATGCATGTAAATTCATTCTGTTGGCTAGAATATTCATTAATTCTAGCCACTGGAATGAATTTGCATGCATACGTACACGTTTACATATGTTTACTTACGTACATGTGTAAAATATGCCAGTAAGATCCTCTTTACTGCTTTTTTATTTCTGTGTAGCACCCTCTACCTAGGGTAGGTGCTAGATAGAGTTTTGTAGAACAGTTAAATTTAGGAAGGCCTATCTAAAGGCTAGGCCTGTTTGTTTTTGATCTGTGTGGACTGTGAGTGGCTCAGAGTAGGCTGGTGATTCACAGATAGCATAATCTTTCGGTTACCTCCCTTCTGCTTCTAGATTCCAGAAGGAAGGAGTGAAGGAGAGGTGGATCTGTCTCGGGTGTTCTGAGGAGTCCTGGCCAATCCCCAATCTGGATTGGCAGGGGGCAGGCCTCCTTAAATACCTAGAGTCAGCCCAGCTGGGGAGGAGTTGTTCAGGTGGAAGAACTGGAGATGGAGTATTAGGCTTCTGGGCCTTTGAGGAAGCCCCCTACTCTGGGGGGGGGGGGTGACCTTGGGCTAAGGGGCTTGGAGCTGAACAGGAACCCCACACAACCCAAGGGGTGTACTGAACAGGAGCAGGAAAGAACAGCGGGAATACTGCTGGGCAAGTCTCCAGGAGGGATCCATCAGGTGTCGGTGAGTGACAGGCACAGTTGGGAGAGCTGGAAGAAGCAGGCCGGAGTGGACTGGGATTGTGCAGTCTGAGATGGATGTAGAGCCAGCGGGAGAGACTGTGATGTTACTGGCAGTGAAGATGGGTCGCTGCAGCCTGGAGGGCTGTCAGGGTCTGCAAAGGGCTGACTGAGATCAGTAGTCCACCAAAGAGGGCGGCTAGCATTCAAACTATAGAGGTTGGTGGTCCCTGCCTGTAATAAGGCACTTTTGCTAAGGCCTAGCTGAAACCAGCGTGAGGTCTAACCATGTGCTAGCTGTGCCCCAAGAATGGTGCTGGAGGGAAAAGAAGACATAGTCTGCAGCAAGTGTTGTGCAGAAGGAGAATATCTAAATTGTCCCAAACCATGCAAGAATCTTTTTCTGGGCATCTCATGAATTCCCTAACCCCATCCAAGTTCTAATCCCTCAATAAAAATACAAAAACAAAGATGATGGACTTGTTTATTGTTTTGGAGTGTCTGGAAGTGAATGCCGGGCTGGGCAGGAAGACAGGTGGGCCACATCACTCAGCAGCCCCTACGGACTACATCTGTAAAAAAAAAAAAAAAAAAAAAAGAAATAATATAATGAGGCTACTGAGGAGCAGTTTCTTTGGCACAAGAACAGGACTAGAATAATTGAAATGAGCTTCCATAACCCTCATGAGATATTTAAAGCCTACTGCACCCTTAAAGCTTACTTTTGCTTTCCCCGTTTACTCCAATGCCTGATGTGTGTGCGATAGTGCTGGAACAATAGAAGTAACAATTGGTTCTGATGGATCTACCATTAAATTACTTTTCCTTCAAAGAAACAATTCCATGATTGAAGTCTAGTATGGATGGACCTTGTCCTGGTCCTAGGCTGCTACCTCTCTGATAGCAACAGAAGGAAGCACTTGCCAAATGGCCAAATGGTAGATTCTTAAATGTGCTTGGAGAAGTGCCTGGTACAAAAGTTCATCTTATTTAAAGGACTTTTTGAAACATTTATGGTTAAGAGCATCAGATACAGTCAACCCATTTCAAGTTAAAAGCGTCCCCCTTCCTCAGGGCTTGAGCAGAAGTTAGTCATCATAAAGCCTTTACGTGGGTCCCTTTCTGCACCCTGTTGTGATTTTATGAAAATTGATTGAAGAGGGAGCCCTTTTCCCCTGAAATGCATTTTCCGTATCTGATGTTCTTAACCATTAAATGTTTAAAAAAGTCCTTTCAGTGGGTTTAAGTTTTGCACCAGGCGCTCCTCCAAACACATTCAAGAATCTGACATTTACTCCAATAAATTTAGACAAAATGCTGAACTTTTTTCAAAATCTTCAGATGTTCCCCAAAATGTGATGAAAGTTCTCAGTTTCACTCATCTGTTTTAGTCAGTCTTGATCACTTGGTTTGTGCCCATGAGGAACATTAGGTGTTTCATTACACTGGAGACTACAAAGAGACTGCTTTTCTATATGACTGACTCTGGTTGGAAGACTGGCACTGAGTGTAAAGTATATGTTGTGCAAAAATACAAAGTTGAAAGCAGAGCCTGCATATGTGATGAGCAAATCTGACATTCTTATGTACATATATAACTACAAACCATCAAGAAATAGAAACAAGATTACTTGCATTAAACTAATCATTTAAACATGCATATTAAGTTTTTTAAAATAAGAAGAATAAATTTCAACGGGAGGTATTATGTAGCGAGAATATTGCATCTTTATTTACACAGTTGCTCACAGTTAAGCATTCAGCATTTCCTTTGATGTATTCATTTGACATTTTGCAGAACATTATTGAGCTTAAAAAGACAGTGTATAGCAAAGCAATTACATACTTTCTGCCCAGGGAGCAAACAGAGGTGAGAGGCCCATGAGCACATAATAGCAGCTCCATGTTTACTATAACAGGGAATTATGGGAAAAATACAGAGGCAGCGCTATCTGGCTAGTTTAGCAGTTTAATACTTCTGCAGTAAAATTTGAGAGACTGCGAGTCTGTGTGCTCTGTGCTAACAGCCTCTCCAGTAGGCTGCATGTTCTCTTCCCATAGTTCAAACTGTCCTTTTTTTTCAGGGGCATGTCCCTCTTTGGAATCAAAGCCCTGTGTCCCTCTTCCTCATCAGTTGTCCCTTTTTTGATATGATTTATTGGCTATTTAATTACCAAAAATGTTATACTACAGCCATGGCCTAAAGTTTTGAGAATGACACAAATATTAATTTTCACAAAGTCTGCTGCCTCAGTTTTTATGATGGTAATCTGCGTATACTCCAGATTGTTATGGAGAGTGATCAGATGAATTGCAATTAAAGTCCCTCTTTGCCTTGAAAATAAACTTAATTCCATAAAAAAAAAAAACAATTCCCACTGCATCTGTGAAGAAGGCTTCAGGGCGCCCAAGAAGTCCAGCAAGCGCCAGGACCATCTCCTACAGTTGATTCAGCTGTGGGATCGGGGCACCACCAGTGCAGGTCTTTCTAAGGCAGGTGTGAGTGCATCTGCACACACAGTGGGGAGAAGACTTTTGGAGGATAGCCTGGTGTCAAGTAGGGCAGCATAGAAACTACTTCTCTACAGGAAAAATATCAGTGGCAAACTGATATTCTGTAAAAGCTACAGAGATTGGACTGCTGAGGACTGGGGTAAAGTAATTTTCTCTGATGAATGCCCATTGTTTGGTGTCCCATTGTTTGGGGCAGAAAAAACCTGGCCATGGAGATGAAAAGGTGAGCGCTAGCATCAGTCCTGTGTAATGCCAACACTAAAGCATCCTGAGAGCATTCATGTATGGGGTTGCTTCTTAGCCAAGGGAAATCACAATTTTGCCTAAGAACACACCAATGAATAAAGAATAGTACAAAAACCTCCTCCGAGAGTAACTTCTCCCAACCATCAAAGAACAGTTTGGTGACGAACAATGCCTTTTCCAGTATGATGGAGCACCTTGCCCTAAGGCAAAAGTGATAACTAAATGGCTGGGGAACAAAACATTGAAAGTTTGGGTCCATGGCCAGGAAACTCCCCAGACCTTAATCCCATTGAGAACTTGTGGTCAATCATCAAGAGGCGGGTGAACAACCCCCCCCCCCTTCTGACAAACTCCAAGCATTGATTATACGTGAATGGGTTGCCGTCAGTCAGAATTTGGCCCATAAGTTGATTGACGGCATGCCAGGGCAAATTGCAGAGCTCTTGAAAAAGAAGGGTCAATACTGCAAATATTGACTCTTTGCATAAACTTAATGTAATTGTCAATAAAAGCCTTTGACACATATGACAGCAGCAGACTTTGTGAAAATGAATATTTGTGTCCTTCTCAAAACTTTTGGCCACGGCTGTACACTAAAACTTTCATCCCACTTCTAAAGTATTGCAATTATCGCTTTGAAAGGCTAATATAAAGGAAAGGAAACATTGACATAAAAACACGTTTGGGTTTTACCAATCACTTTTTGCATGTTTCATTTTTCATGGACCATGTACTACTTTCTGCTAAAAGATACTCTTCTTTCTTAACTCAGAAAGTTGAGGGGTACTGTATGTGATCCTGACTAGGGATGAGCCGAACACCCCCCTGTTCGATTCGCACCAGAACATGCGAACAGGCAAAAAATTTGTTTGAACGCGCGAACACCATTAAAGTCCATGGGACTCGCACATGAATAATCAAAAGTGCTAATTTTAAAGGCTTATATGCATGGTATTGTCATAAAAAGTGTTTGGGGACCTGGGTCCTGCCCCAGGGGACATGGATCAATGCAAAAAAAAGTTTTAAAAACGTCCGTTTTTTCGGGAGCAGTGATTTTAATAATGCTTACAGTTAAACAATAAAAGTATAATATTCTTTTAAATTTCGTACCTGGGGGGTGTCTATAGTGTGCCTGTAAAGGGGCGCATGTTTCCCGTGTTTAGAACAGTCTGACAGCAAAATGACATTTCAAAGGAAAAAAAAGTCATTTAAAACTACTCGTGGCTATTAATGAATTGTTGGTCCGGCAATACACATAAAAGTTAATTGATAAAAACGGCATGGGATTTCCCCACAGGGGAACCCCGAACCAAAATTTAAAAAAAAAATGGCGTGGGGTCATCCTAAATTTCATACCAGGCCCATCAGGTCTGGTATGGATATTAAGGAGAACCCCATGCTAAAATTAAAAAAAAAATGGCGTGGGGGTCCCCCTCAAAATCAATCAAAGCAAGTGAGCCAATCAGGAGAGAGAGGGGACGGGGCCGGGCCAAGGCCTTGTGTATGAATGGACACACAGAGCATCAGCTCGGCTCCTGTGCCTTCAAAGCAAGCTGCTTGCTGTGCGGGCACTCCGCAGAAGGTAGGGGTCTGGAGCGCCTGCGAGGGAACCGAGAAGAGGAGGATTTGGGCTGCTCTTTGCAAAACCACTGCACAGAGGAGGCAAGTATAATTTTTTTGTTATATTTAAGAAAAAAAACAGAGACTTTAGTATCACTTTAAAGTTTGAAGTTTAGGCACTCCTTAGACTCTGCATGTTGATCGATGAAAGTTTGTGTATAATAATAACATATTCTATGTAGTGGTGCCACAACAAAACACTTGCAAGATATAAAATTCACAATGGAGTATAAAGTATGAATGTGACAAGATTGTGCCAGAAATATGTGCTCTTCATCATTCCTGTCAGAAGCAATCATAAATTACACACTACTTTCAGGGTCATTCATTGAAGTTAGAGGCAAACAGTGCAGCTGCACAAGGACCTCATGGAACTTGAGGGCTCATTTACACAACAAGTTGGTTGGCTGAGTACTGGAACACCATACTGTCAACTAGACACTGGCTCTAGGGCAAGTGAAAAGTGGGATTCATTCATCATGATGCCCTGTCAGGCCATAATCAACTCCTTCAAAGCCTACCTAAACAGCACTGGGACATGCCTCTCCAATTTCCTCTTGGCACTCTTAGCCCTGTAAGTGAAAGGGGTGCCACTGTTTGACCCCATTTGCATATTAGGGACCATAAAGTCTTTTAAATATTCTACTGCAGTATAGTCTTCCTACTTGGGAAGTCCTGATGCCTTTCTTCTCAAGACAATGAAGTAGTAAATTATCCAATACTATTGAACAGTTAATCAGATTATTGAATGAACTGGCCCAATCCACATATCTCTGATTGATACTATTCTCTACCCTTTATCAGCCCATCAATGGAGCAATGGATTTATAATCTGCTGAGGTACCTAATTTACCACCTTGTAGTGTCCTTAGGTTTCTCATACCTTTATTTGAAAGACACTAATAATCAACGATACAGTAATTTTTAGCTACACCATTGCTGTTCTTCATGGTTTCAGCAGGTTAAAAATAACAGAGCTTGAATATCAGATGATGGTGGTGTTGTTACATGAATGCCTGTTTCTAAAAAACAAAAATGGAAAATTCTGCGGAAACATAAAATTACACAAATTAATTTTTTATCTTACATCTCAATTTCAAGGAAGGGGTAGCATGGGATTACATAAAGACTGATTTTTTCAGTTTAGCATTTTCTTAGCACACACAGAACTTCTCTGCAAAACTACTGATTATTGTTGAACACTAAAAACCTGGACGTCAGTCCAGTTGAAAGCTTAATTACATTAAAAAGCTCCAGGCTAGAGTGACCCAAAAATTCATGGCTGATTTGGCTTTTAATCTATACAGCATTCTAAAACAGAAGTGGTTGCACAAAATTCAATCCAATAACACACAATCATTTGTGTGATGCTCTACATTAGTAAGGAAACGCTCTGACGCATATTTATGACCCATCATCAGCTGACAGTTTTTTCAAATAATCAAAATGTATTTTACATTTTAAATATTAGCACTTACCTACATATTGGTCTTTGGGTTACAAATGGTGTATTAAGCCTTTTGCCCATTGCTGAGCTTCTTCTGGAAATACAGCTGCCTGGGAGTTAGCTGACTCTCTGTCTTCACTACTTTCTGAGTTAAGCTTAGTACACATGGGCCGAAAGTTGGGCGACATGGGGCAGTTCAATAAAAACCGGCCGACATTCGGCCTGTGTGTATGGCAGCCAGTCCAACAGAAGCCAGCCTTTTTTTACTTCCTGGACAGACTTTAGGTCATGACACAGGAAGGAGTTGACCAGCTGACCTCATTAGCACACACCCTGCATCATCTACCCTCAGCTGGTCAACTCCTTGTCATGACCTAAAGTCTGTCCAGGAAGTAAGGCAGAAGTAATGGAACAGTGTTTTCAAACAGCCATGGGGACAGTGAGGTAAGCGTGAGTAGAATAGATGGAAAGATTAAAAAAAAAAAAAAAAAAGAAGTACATTAATGCTATATTGCTACATAGGGGAGCTGGAATTTAAAAAAAGTGAACTTAGCCTTTAAGATGGCCATAACACTCATGTTTGTTCAGTCTGCAGTTTGAATGAAAGAAATCAGAATCCTCCATCCATGTTTACAGCACAGAAGGACAAATGTCCTGCTGCAGCTATTGTATTCTGACAACCACTGCCACTGACTGTCCGAATTACTGAACAGTGCCTGCCTTTGCATCCTAAAACTTTTGAGCTGAGAATATCAAATAATCACCTTTAAGATGCAGGGAACATACAATATGTGCAACAATTGCTAACACCAACAACAACTAGAAATAATCTTAAAAGTCCATCCATAATATGTTTGGAATGCCACCCGTGAATCCCTCCATCATGTCACACACAGCCTCTTACTGGAACTGAAGACCCCAAACTTTAGGTGGCCTATGAAAAGCTCAGAGGTGTGTGTGTTTATTTGGCAATAAAATTGTGTCTACTCACAATGCATCCAGTATAATGCTTTATTAAATAGAGAGCATTACCAAGCTGATAACTAAACAAAGCTGCCAGCACCACAACTGACAATATTATATTTATAATAATTTATTGTATAAAATAAAAAGATCACAAAGTGCTGCACTAAATAAACATTACATAAGGTGATCATACATACAGTGGGGACGGAATGTATTCAGACCCCCTAAAATTTTTCACTCTTTGTTATTTTGCAGCTATTTGCTAAAATCATTTAAGTTCATTTTTTTTTCCTCATTAATGTATACACAGCACCCCATATTGACAGAAAAACACAGAATTGTTGACAATTTGCAGATTTATTTAAAAAGAAAAACTGAAATATCACATGGTTTTAAGTATTCAGACCCTTTGCTCAGTATTTAGTAGAAGCACCCTTTTGATCTAATACAGCCTTGAGTCTTTTTGGGAAAGATGCAACAAGTTTTTCACACCTGGATTTAGGGATCCTCTGCCATTCCTCCTTGCAGATCCTCTCCAGTTCTGTCAGGTTGGATGGTAAATGTTGGTGGACAGCCATTTTAAGGTCTCTCCAGAGATGCTCATTTGGGTTTAAGTCAGGGCTCTGGCTGGGCCATTCAAGAACAGTCACGGAGTTGTTGTGAAGCCACTCCTTCGTTATTTTAGCTGTGTGCTTAGGGTCATTGTCTTTTTGGAAGGTAAACCTTCGGCCCAGTCTGAGGTCCTGAGCACTCTGGAGAAGGTTTTTGTCCAGGATATCCCTGTACTTGGCCGCATTCATCTTTCCCTCAATTGCAACCAGTCGTCCTGTCCCTGCAGCTGAAAAACACCCCCACAACATGATGCTGCCACCACCATGCTTCACTGTTGGGACTGTATTGGACAGGTGATGAGCAGTGCCTGTTTTTCTCCACACATACCGCTTAGAATTAAGGCCAAAAAGTTCTATCTTGGTCTCATCAGACCAGAGAATCTTATTTCTCACCATCTTGGAGTCCTTCAGGTGTTTTTTAGCAAACTCCATGCGGGCTTTCATGTGTCCTGCACTGAAGAGAGGCTTCTGTCGGGCCACTCTGCCATAAAGCCCCAACTGGTGGAGGGCTGCAGTGATGGTTGACTTTCTACAACTTTCTCCCATCTCACGACTGCATCTCTGGAGCTCAGCCACAGTGATCTTTGGGTTCTTCTTTACCTCTCCCACCAAGGCTCTTCTCCCCCGATAGCTCAGTTTGGCCAGACGGCCAACTCTAGGAAGGGTTCTGGTCTTCCCAAATGTCTTCCATTTAAGGATTATGGAGGCCACTGTGCTCTTAGGAACCTTAAGTGCAGCAGAATTTTTTTGTAACCTTGGCCAGATCTGTGCCTTGCCACAATTCTGTCTCTGAGCTCTTCAGGCAGTTCCTTTGACCTCATGATTCTCATTTGCTCTGACATGCACTGTGAGCTGTAAGGTCTTATATAGACAGGTGTGTGGCTTTCCTAATCAAGTCCAATCAGTATAGTCAAACACAGCTGGACTCAAATGAAGGTGTAGAACCATCTCAAGGATAATCAGAAGAAATGGACAGCACCTGAGTAAAAATATATGTGTCCTAACAAAGGGTCTGAATACTTAGGACCATGTGATATTTCAGTTTTTCTTTTTTTAATAATGTCAATGTCAACAATTCTGTGTTTTTCTGTCAATATGGCGTGCTGTGTGTACATTAATGAGGAAAAAAAATGAACTTAAATGATTTTAGCAAATGGCTGCAATATAACAGAGTGAAAAATATAAGGGGGTCTGAATACTTTCCGTCCCCACTGTATATACATGCTGTATGTCATAAGTAGAGTGCAAAAACCGCTTTGTCAAATATGACATCCTCATAGGGGTAAAAGCCCCCTCTTATTTTACCTCATGAAGATGTCATATTTGACGAAACATGTCAGGGTTCAGCTACTACTGAGGTCATTGCACACAATTTAACCAGTGCTGTATACATCATTTTCTAGTAAGTGTTTTTCACTTTTAAATACATTTGTTTATGATGGTTTTACACTATGTGCAACTGCTTGGTGTTTTTTCACATATGTGGTTGATCTGAGAGAGACTGTTAGGAGAATACCCTGTAATGAGTGGAGACCAATGGCCGACAATGCCAGACAAGCTCAGTTCTCAGATCTGCGAAAGATAGGAAAGTCTGAATAGCTAGACCAATGATCAGTGTTGGGGTCACAAGCCAAGGTTGGTGCAGGAGAGAGTTTCGTAATCAAGGTCACAAGCCAAGGTCAATGCAGGAGGAGAGTTTCGTAGTCAGGTTCACAAGCCAAGGTCGATGCAGGAGGAGAGTTTCGTAGTCGGGTTCACAAGTCAAAGTCTTTTCCAAACAGCAATAGAAGTAGCTCAAGTAGTAAGCAGGATCAGACCACAATAATCTGGCAACAGGAAGTGCAGAGGCAAGGCTTATAAAGGAAGTTCATGGGAGGAGCAAGGAGTTCAAGGTTCGACAGCAATCAAGGCAGGGTTGTCCAGTGGATCAGGCAGGATTGTCCAATAGATCAGGCAGGGAGCTGACCAGCATCCCACATACCTCAGCAAGAAGATTCAATGCCAGATACAGAAGAGGCCCCAGGTTTGAGCCCAGGTCCTGACAGTACTCCCCTACTCCCAGGACGTCTTAGAGCTAGGTTTTTGGGGAAATCTCTGGTGAAATTCTCTTATTAATCTAGGGGCATGAACATGCTCCTCAGGCTCCCAAGAATCCTCCTGTGATCCATAGCCTGTCCATCTTAATAGTTATTGTAGTTTACCACGATGTATACGGGAGTCAAGAATCTTATCCAATATGAATTCTTCTTCCCCTTGCACCTGGACAGGGTCTGGTGGGGGATGTGTACGACCAGAAAAAGGATTATTTCTGAAAGGCTTTAAAAGAGCCGTATGAAAAACAGGATGGATCTTCATAGAAGGTGGTAATTTAAATTTGTAGGCCACAGGATATAATTCGTGCAATTACTTCAAAGGGTCCATTGAACTTAGGACCAAGTTTCTGAGAAGGAAGGTTAAGTTGTAAGTGTTTAGTGGATAGCCAGACCTTATCATCTAATGAATAGGGAGAAATGGTTCGTCTGTGTCTATTTGCAATTTCCTTATAGGATTCTTTAACTTCGTGTAAAGTCTTCTTCAGTAATTCCTGATTATTTTGTAAAGCAGACACCCTTGTATTTAGAGTTGATAAAGATGACTCTACGGGATTTCCGGGGATGAAAGATGGATGACAACCATAATTGGTGAAGAATGGGCTTTGAGAGATGGAACTATGGCAGGAGTTATTGTAAGCAAATTCTTCTAACGGTAGATATTCGGTCCAGTCATCCTCAAGATGGCAGATTAAACAATGAAGATATTGCATTAAAGTTTGATTTGTTCTCTCAGTCTGCCAATTTGATTGTGGATGAAAAGGAGTTGATAGGTTAACTTCGATTCCCAGCGTAGAAAAAAATGTTTTCCATAGTCGTGATGTGAACTGGACTCCTCCATCAGATATTATTTCATCTGGGAGTCCATGCAGTCTGTAAATTTCTCGTATTAATATTTCAGCAGTGTCTTCAGCTGTAGTGATGGGCACAAAATGAGCCATCTTAGTTAAACTGTCCACCACCACCATGACAGTTGTAAATCCCTTGCAAGGGGGTAGGTCCACAATAAAATCCATAGAAATGGATCTCTATGGTTGTGACGGCACAGGGAGAGGCTGTAGCAGACCTACCGGGAGGGAACGTAGTACTTTGTGTCAGGTTACAGGTTTCACATGAGAGAACATACTTCTTTGCATCTTTCCGATAGGAAGGCCACCAAAAGGTATGAGCAAGGAGGTCTACCGTTTTCCTAAATCCAGGGTGACCAGCAGATTTTGAATCATGTACCAGCTGAAGGACCATAATTCTCACCTCTTCAGGGACATACATTCTTTTTTCAAAGTCCAGTGGCCCTCATAAAAGTCCATGTGCAAATTTCCCAGTGGATTGTTTAAAAGTGGGTTCCTATCATAAGTTTCTTTAATCTTTGAAAGAAGCTCTGCAGGGTACATTACTTTCAAAAAGTGTCTGTCTTGTAAGACAGTACTTACTGGTTCTAATTTGGTAGAAGAGTCACCAGACATTCTCGATAAAGCATCTGCTTTTCCATTTTTACATCCTGGTCTGTAAGAAATGACAAAATTGAATCTTGAAAAAAAGTCTATAGAGTCCATCTTGCCTGCCTTGCATTGAGCCCCTTTGCGAATTTAATAAATTCAAGATATTTGTGTTCAGTAAGGACAGTTACTGGATGTGTGGTACCCTCCAGAAGGTGTTCCTTGTTGCCAGTATCATAGTTCTGTTCTGCAGTTGTCATTTAGCGGGAATAAAATGCACATGGGTGTAATACATTTTTTTTCACCAATTCTGAGAAATAACTGCTCTGTTGGCTGTATTGGATTCATCTACTTCTACTATAAAGGGAAGTTCTGGGTTAGCATGTACCAGAACAGGTGCAGTGGTGAATATGGTTTTCAGATGTGAGAAAGCCATTTCTGCCTTTGTGGACCACTGGAAGCATGCCTCCTTCCTTGTCACATGAGTAATGGGAGCCACAAATTTAAAAAAGTTTTTAATAAATCTCCGGTAAAAGTTTGCGTCACATCCTTTATATTCCTGGGGGTAGGCCAGTCTAGGATGGCTTGGATCTTGCTGGAATCCATGTTCAGCCCTTCAGGAGAGATGATGTAGCCCAAGAACTCTAAACGGGTCTGTTGGAAATCACATTTTTCCAATTTAATATATAATTTATTTTGTCGTAGTCGTTCTAAGACAGTACAGACATGATCCCAGTGCTCCTGTAAATTGGTCAAAAAGATAAGTATATCATCCAGATAAGCCATCACAAATTAGTCTAACAAGTCTCTGAAAACATCATTTATGAAATGTTGAAAGGTAGCTGGTGCATTACAGAGTCCAAAGGGCATTTCTAGAGATTCATAATGCCGATATCTTGTCTGAAAGGCCATCTTCCATTCATCTCCAGGTCAGATGCGAACAAGATTATATGCATGCCGCAGATCAAGCTTGGTAAAAATCTTTGCTGTTTTTAGTCTCTCGATTAGTTCTGGAACTAATGGAGGTGAGTAACGATTCTTGACCGTCATTTTATTTACTTCTCTATAATCAATGCATGGGCGCAGGGTTACATCTTTCTTTTCAAAAAAGAATAGCGGGGCTCCAGTAGGGGATGTTGAAGGGTGGATAAACCCCTTTGCCAGATTTTCTTGTACAAAGTCCCTTAATGCTTTCAGTTCTGGTTCAGAAAGGTTGTAGAGGCAACCAAAGGAATTGAAGCACTTGCTACAAGCTCTATTGGGTAATCATAGGCTCGGTGCTGTGGCAATTGGTCTGCATTTTTCTTATCACAAATGTCTTTAAAGTCGTGGTACTGGGGGGGGGGCAATCTTTCCAGGTTAGTCAATTTCACTCCAATAACAGGGGGTGAGATGTCCTTATTTAGACAGTGCAACTGACAATGTTCAGAAGAAAAGGCAAGGTTTCAGGCCTGCCAGTCAACAGTGGGGTTATGAACTGATAGCCATGATATTCCTAAAATAACAGGAAATTGAGGAGAAGAAATCAGGTCGAAAGATATTAAATCTTGATGTCCAGGCTTGATACTTAATTGCATAGGAACAGTCTCATGAGTGATTAATCCAGAGGTGAGTAGAGAGCCATCCACTGTCTACATACTGTATGTACTGGGGATGGTTTAGGTATTTGGGTGATGCAATTTTCTTTAGCAAATTTCAAATCCATAAAGTTACCACCAGTCTCCAGCATTGCTGAGGTGGAGAATAACTGGTCTTTCTCTTTAAGAGTGATGTTTAAAGTAAAATGTGGGTAATGAGAGACAATCTCATTTTCTCCTTGTGTTACAGAAGACAAGGGTTATGTAATGGATCCCACTTGTTCCCTAGATCTTGGTTGTCTTGATTTATTTGGACACCTGAGGGCGTAGTGATCTAACTGACCGCAATAGAAGCAAAAATTCAGTTCACATCTGCGTTTCTTTTCGGCAAAGCTGAGAGCTCCAACCTGCATAGGTTCTGGTTCAGGTTCATAGCTGACAAACTATTTAGCCATTGGTTGACGATTGAACAAGGAAATAAAGTCAACAGAACTTTGTTTCTCAAATCGTCTCTCCATAAATCGTCTATCGATCTTAATGCTCAATTTAATAAAGTCATCAAGACCATTGGGTGTATCTATTCTGGAAAGTTCATCTTTTATATTCTCAGAAAGTAATTTTCTAAAGTGAAAGCACTTTGTACTGTCGTTCCAGGTGGTATCAGTTACTCCTGCTTGTGTGACTCACTACTCTAAGGTACTTGGGTCCCCACTCTCTGGTAAGCGCACCCTGATTATCCATGGTGGTGGGATTGTCATGCTGGCGGCTGTTAATATCTATGGATCAACACTTCATCACCTTTGTGAATTTTGAATTTATATGGGTACATTATTGGTGGCCCACTGTGGACTTTTCATGTTATGAACTTTTTTCACACTAGGTCCTTGGGACCTGTTTATACATTTATCTTTATTTTTATTCTATACATTTTTCGCTTGGGTTATGACATATGCATATATGTATGATTACCTTATGTAATGTTTGTGATCTTTTTATCCAGTATAATGCGCATATTATGTTGGTAAACAGCGCCGCTAGTACCTGCTCCAGCGTTGATGTTGACGTTACCCCGCCCAGAGGTAAGTTTCAAAGGAAAACATGTTTGCAAGAGGATCGACCCCCCCCCCCAAAAAAAAAATAGCGGTTTTACACTTTAGGAGGCTGTCATCTGTTTCCTTTGCTGGTTAATACTATTGGAAAGGAGATAGATGGACTTTTATGATTATTTCACATATGGTGTTAGCATTTTTTTGTACATATTGTATGTGGTTCACTATATTATATTAAGCACCCTAAAGGTGATTATTTGATATTCTCAACACAACAGTTTTAGGATACACTGTCTGTAACATTTGTATTTGTTAATGCAGCTGGGATATTCATGTTTTTTAAGCGCTTAGGGCAGTTTTTATTTTATTACATATTCAGTGCCAGCATTTGGTTGGATGCAGGCAGTATTCAGTCAACAATTTTCAGCCTGGTTCCTTTAATTTTTTTTGTAATTGCAGAATGTCAGGTGGAGTGGAACCAACAGGGCCACCCACTGAATGAATTTCGCCTGATTAATTAGTAACTGGATAACATGTGCTCAGTGCGTGGCAAACTTTATTTACTCAAATGCCGTGTACACATGAGCAGGCTTTTCAACAGCAAAAGTCAGACGGAACGAATCCGCCGGACAATTCGATCGTGTGTGGGCTTCATCAGACCTTTGCTGTCGAAAAATCAGACAGACTTTAGATTTAGAACATGTTTCAAATCTTTCCGACGTACTCAAGTCCGGTTGAAAAATCCATTTGTCTGTATGCTAGCCTGACAGACAAAAAACGATGCAAGGGCAGCTATTGGCTACTGGCTATAAACTTCCTTATTATAGTCCCTTCGTACGTCATCACGTTCTAACCAACGGACTTTTGAACGGACTTTAGTCCATTCGTGTGTGGGCAAGTCCGGTCGTTAGAAAGTCCGTAGTAACTCCGTTGAAAGTCCGTCGGAAAGACCGTCGGACGGACCTTTGATGCTGAAAAGTCCGCTCGTGTGTACGCGGCAAAAGTGTTGACATGCAGAGTACAGCACCTTGTGCTGCATCATGTGGTTTGAGGACTCATACACTTTGCAGCTCAAAAACGCCTGTTTTACAGGTATTTAATATTTTTTTTCTCTGCCTCTCCATGTTAGCATATGTGTTCATGCACTCATAGGCGTTTAGAAGCAGGGGTGTTTAGAGGCAGAAAAAAATCCATCACTTGTGTATTCTGAAGAGGAGTGTTTTGGCGGTAAAGATGAGCATAAACGTGTGTTTATGTACGTGTTTATGCGCATTTGGACATTAATACATTCTAATAACTAGAATTAATATTCTAGCCAATAGAATGCATTAAAGCCAAACATATGAACGTGCATAAACGTGCATTCAAAAACGCAGCTTCTACTGTGTTTTTTCAGCTGCTTTTCTCCTAGTCGTTCTTTAGAGTACATTGTACATGGAACTTGAAACAACAATTGCAAAAGAATCTGAGGTCTCCTGATTGTAAAATGTTCCATCATTTATGATCCACATTCTCAATTCTCACATTCTTAATACTCCTTAGAACACATGTGTCAAACACAAGTGAGCCAAATCCTATCCATCAGGTCATTTCATGTGGCCCATGGCTTTTTTCTTGCGGAACGTGGCAGAACTCTGTTTCACCACCTCCAGCTCTCTCCCTCTGCTCCCTGCACACCATTGTCACTTATGAACACAGAAAGCAGTGCCGGTACAGGGTCATTCGGTGCCCAAGGCGAAGATGAAAAACTGCGCCCCTCCGCTGTGAAAAGCTACAGCGCCTACAGACGATGGGATCTATACTAATGCATCAGTGACAGTGCATTAACCCCCTTCCTGTTGCATATTACCGATACCATTGCTAATTAAGCAAACTCCCCTCAGAGACTGCAGACATGATATAAGACAAGAGATGGTTAGAGACTGAGCACATGATGCAGGCGATGGTTAAAGACTGAGGACATCATACTAAAGATGGTCAGAGACGGCAGACATGATGCAAGAGATCAATGCAGTCTCACCAGTGCCCATCAAATGCAGCCTACTGCTGTGCCCATCAATGGCGCCTCACTGTGCCCATAATCGCAACCTCTTTGTGCCCATAATCGCAGCCTCTCTGTGCCCATAATCGCAGCCTCACTGTGCCCATCAATGCCGCCTCACTGTGCCCATCAATGCCGCCTCACTATGCCCATCAATGCCGCCTCACTGTGACCATAATTGCAGCCTCTCTAAGCCCATAATAGCAGCCTCTCTGTGCCCATAATTGCAGCCTCTCTGTGCCCATAATAGCAGCCTCTCTGTGCCCATAATCGCAGCCTCTCTGTGCCCATAATAGCAGCCTCTCTGTGTCCATAATCGCAGCCTCACTTTGCCTATGAATGCAGACTCACCATAGCCTGCCCTGGATCACACAGCGGACATCTCCCGCAGCACTGTGTGTCACATAGCTGGGTCTGTGTGTTTGTGTTGGGCGGCGCCGTAACAAGGTCCTGCAGCTTCAATCTGCTACCACATGAGCCGGTCTAGGGGGGCGGGACCTTGTTACGGCGCTGCCAAACACACACACACAAACCCAGCTCCCTGACACACAGCGCACCCGGCGCTGTGTGACAAACTAGAGGAGGAGGTGAGAGGGGAGTGCTGCAGCCACAAATCAAAGTGGCCCCAGGACAGGCGGCCTGTAGTGTGGCCTCTACTGCGCCCTCCTTCCTCCAGTAAATGGTCCCGCCCTTCTGCCCACCCCTTGTGGCCCTGACAGAAGGCTTCTGTGTTTACAAGGAAAGCTTTCCTCTTGGCGGCTCTCACAGAACCCTGCCTGCCCTGCACTCATGGCAGGGACAAGGCAGATGCAGGTGCAGTGAGGGATGGTGTATCATGTGATAAGCTGCACTATGATTTCCTTCTGTGCCCGAGTGCACAGATTCTGACCAATGATCTCCCTGCAAGAAAGGCAGAGCCACCTACACTGCTGGGAGGTACTACAGCCAGGCCAGGTAGGTGAGATGCGAGGAAGCTTTTTTGGGGGGGGGGGGTGAAGGCTGTGGAGGAAAATGTGTGCAGAGATGGGGGAGATGTCAGCACCAAGGAGGGGTGAAAGTGGAATGTGGACAGCCTGTAAAAGACAGTTGAAACCTGCCCACTGTCCATAGCACACATTTAAACCCTGCACACTGCATGTAGCCCACTCCTAAACACTGTACTTTCTATGTAGCGCCCCCCTGAACTGTACACTCTGTGCATAGGGCACCCCTGAAACTGCACTATGTATGTAGCATACCCCTAAACTCTGCAATATGTACATAGCACACCCCTGAACTCTGTACTCTGTGCAAAGGGCACCCTTGACACCTGCACTCTGCACATAGCTCATCCCTGAACTCCCCAAATAAAGCACTCCTGGTATTTATTGCCCCTTTAAGATCCTCTCACTGTAAATGCAACTTGACCACACTCACCATTCGATGCGCTTCAGCGGGGGGTTGGCATGGTTGAGTTGAGTTCCAGCACCTATTCTCTAAGTAACAAAAAGCCCTGGATAACTGTATATAGTCTTATGCCCCGTACACACTGTCGGATTTTCCGGGGCTTGTTGTCGGAAATTCCGACCGTGTGTAGGCTCCATCGGACATTTTCCATCGGAATTTCCGTCACACAAAATTTGAGATCTAGATCTCAAATTTTCTGACAACAAAATCCGTTGTTGTAAATTCCGATCGTGTGTACACAATTCCGACACACAAAGTTCCACGCATGCTCGGAATCAAGCAGAAGAGCCGCACTGGCTATTGAACTTTATTATTCTCGGCTCGTTGTACGTGTTGTACGTCACCGCGTTCTTGACGTTCGGAATTTCCGACAAGATTTGTGTGACCATGTGTATACAAGACAAGTTTGAGCCAACATCTGTCGGAAAAAATCCATGGATTTTGTTGTCAGAATGTCCGATCATATGTACGGGGCATTACAGATACTGGCACTTTGAGGGCATAGAATGCATTAGGATAAAAAAAATAAAAACTTCTGCACTTTAAGCCTACCATCAAACTCCCTTGAAACATGTAAATTACAGAGTAACTCTAATGTGTATCCCTCTTCTACTATCCTTATTTATTGAATGACCCTGATCCCCAGTCAGGGAAAATTCAGCACAGCATTTGTTCAGCTTCCACATTGCTTTGTAGGTCTTGGGAGGGGGTGTTCATATCACAGAACCATTTAATGAGAGGCTGCGAAAAAGCCTGTTGAGAAAAAAAATGAAAAACACAATCCATCAATACTCTTGTCTGATAGCACAACACACTGCAAAGATAAAAAAAAAAGGCACTTTAGATACACTACCCATTCGAATGAGTAAATGATAATTACACCACACATTGCAACATAAAAAAAACAAAAAAAAAACACTATAGCTACACTAACCATCTGCATGAGCAAACGATAATTATACAATGCTACAATTTTACGGGAACCTGTAATTATGAATGACTGATTAAACTACAAAACTGATAATGAAGATTTGTGATACACACAGACCACACTGCCTTCCCGTTCAGCACTTTAGTTTTTCATCCAAGCATTGCTGCAGAGTACCAGTCAACCCACTCATTATTGTTGGTAATGATGTGATCTTGGAATACAGCTGCTTGTTATGCTGGACTTGTTCTTTGCTGCCTCTCACATACAGGAAGCCCCATGGAAAAGGAAAGTCTGTACTATTTCTCTCTTGCCCCTAAATTGTCTTATACCGGCTTTGGAAGTCAAATTGTGTAGACTCCAATGCCACCCCCCCTCCCCCCAAAAAATGGAGCACCAGCTGCCACTGGTTTCAGATATATATTTTTCTAGCATAAAAAGGAAGTTTTGGTTTAAATTAAAGTGGTTGTAAACCTCAGACATGAAAGATGAACGAAGCACATCCTTCTATGGCAGGGGTCTCCAAACTTTCTAAACAAAGAGCCAGTTTACTGTCCTTCAGAGTTTAGGGGGACCAGACTGTGGCCAGTGGGAGTAGAAAATTCCCCAGCTTCAGATGCCCCATCAATGCCCCATCATTGTTACAAGACATTATCTCCTCACTGCCTGCACACCATGGACTGGGGAGGTGAGGGGACCCATTAATAGACAGAAAACTCCTAGGGATCCTAGAACTCCTGTGATCAATGGCAATGCTGATTTTTTTACCGACTACCAATATAAAGAGTAGTTTACACTGACCACTAATGTAATAGAAGCATTCACAGAAACCACCAATGTAAGGAGGGATTTACACTGACCACCAATGTAAGGGGGACATTCACACTGGCCACTAGTGTGAATGAAAGTATTTTACACCAAGCCCCAAGGTAATGAAAAGATTTACACTGACCACCAATGTAATTGAGACATTTAGCCTGCGTTCACATTTGTGTGTTGGGTACGCATGCAAAATCACTTTCCTGACACCACAGAAATGTGCTGCCCTTTGGCAGATACACAGCAGTGCCATCAATTGTTAATGACACCCTCACACATCTGCTGACATGTGCTGTGGCACCGTGTGATTTTGAAAAAGCATTAGGGACTTTCTTCTAGTGCATAGAGCAGCCCATTGAAATGAATGGGCTGCCCTTCACGTTACTTTGACTCTACCTGCCTCCTCTGCTCATCTTTACACCCACCTTCCTTACCTCTATACATCCCCTCCTTGCTCACCTGTGCACCCAAACTGTAATTCCTTCTCTGCCTACCTCTGCACACCCCAAACTACCCTCCCCCCGCCAATTTGCTTACCTTTGCAGAACATGCGTATGTTAGGCTTAATGACCACAATTGCAGGCAGGACTTTCAAGCATGTCCCTTTGTCTCCCCAGTGGGCAGCATTCAGTATAGGTGATGACTTCAGGGCGGTATGATATACATACATATGAATGCCGCCTTTATTTACATATCAATGCCGCCGGCTGCGGCTATTTATATATGAATGCCGCCGCTATTTACTTATCAATGCTGGTTATTTATATAGAAAACACAGGGTCTGTAGGTGAGTCATCTATACACAACAATAGGGCAGAGCTGGGCAGGATTAGTAGCAGCACTTTACACCGAGATATCGGGACACAGCACAGGACTAAAACTTTAAGGGACAGGGAAATTTACTCCAGGATAGTTTGCAAGTATGAGGCAGCTGCTTTGGGCCCCACAACAATGACAGGACCCAGGGCAGCTGGCCCTTTTGCTCTGCCTTAAAGACGGCCCTGTTAGTAAAGGGATATGCAATTAGCGGACCTCCAGCTGTTGCAAAACTACAAGTCCCATCATGCCTCTGCCTCTGGGTATCATGCTTGTGGCTGTCAGTGTCTTGCTATGCCTCATGGAACTTCTGCAACAGCTGGAGGTCCGCTAATTGCATATCCATGCTTTACTGTATAGAAGAAAAATATTATATCCAGGCAGGTTTTTTTTAATAGTTCCACATAGTCTTTATTACATAAATCCTGTCTGTTGGTTTGAAGGTAAGGAAGTTAGTTATATATAGAAGTGCTCTGACCATATTTCCTTATTCCTTCTTTTGTAGATTAAGAATACTCTTGCACCACTGTTATACAATCACATGGCATATAAATTAAATTTTAAATAAGATTATAATTTGACCAATGGGCTAACAGATGAAATTGTTATGTTCATCTTGGCAAGTTGTTTTGTTACTGGCAGAGTAAATATAAAAATGTAATGAGGAATAACTAGCAAAAACAAACAATGGATTTTAATTTTGCCTTAAACAAACTACAGTTATAAATATAACGTCCTGATATGTGTTATGCAATGAACAAACGTATTACTTCCTTCATAAAAGAATGCAGTAAATGCTTCACTTTTTTGGCCATCTTTTTATAGTT
This sequence comes from Aquarana catesbeiana, assembly GCF_042186555.1. Lineage (NCBI taxonomy): Eukaryota > Metazoa > Chordata > Amphibia > Anura > Ranidae > Aquarana > Aquarana catesbeiana. The sequence goes on along the minus strand of NC_133330.1, from coordinate 273,246,500 downwards.
TCAATATTACTGAACATGCCAAAACCTTGTATAACACCTATCAGCACACCCTTATACATTGTATGAACCATGCAGATCTAGTTTATATAATTTCCTTTGTAAAATTTGAATCAAAAAGGTGGATCTTGTTCACTAGTGGATAGATTTACTAAAGGCAAATAGACTGTGCACTTTGCAAGTGCAGTTGCTCGAAGCTTAGTAAGTGTGGTAAGGCTTCACTTTGCAAAAAATAGCCAATCCCATGCAAGAAAAATAAAAAAACAGAATTTTTATTATTATTATTATTATTATACAGGATTTGCATAGCGCCAACAGTGTATGCAGCACTTTACAATATAAAAGGGAGACAATACAGTTATAATACAATAAAATACAAGAGGATTAAGAGGGCCCTGCTCAGAGGAGCTTACAATCTAATAGGGTGGGGCAGGTGGTACAAAAGGTTGTAACTGTGGGAATGAGCTGTTGGAAGTGGTAGGAGATTAGTTGGAGACGTGATAGGCTTTCCTGAAGCAATGAGTTTTCAGGGATCGCCTGAAGGTAGCAAGAGTAGGGGATAGCCGGATAGATGGAGGTAGCGAGTTCCAAAGGATGGGAGAGGCTCTGGAGAAATCCTGGAGACGAGCATGGGAGGAGGAGATGAGAGAGCTTGAAAGCAGGAGGTCTTGAGAAGAGCGGAGAGGTCGATTTGGGTGATATTTGGTGACAAGATTGGTGATGTAGGTCGGGGCAGAGTTGTGAATGGCTTTGTTTGTTGTGGTTAGTATTTTGAATTTAATTCGCTGGGTGATTGGGAGCCAGTGTAGGGATTGGAGTAGAGGGTTGGCAGACACTGAGTGATTGGTAAGGTGGATAAGTCTGGCAGCAGCATTCATGATAGACTGAAGAGGGGATAGCCTATGGAGAGGTAGGCCAATGAGAAGGGAGTTGCAATAGTCAAGGCGAGAGATAACAAGGCAGTGAATGAGGAGCTTGGTGGTTTCATTTGTTAACAAGGGGCAAATGTTAGAGATGTTACGGAGGTGGATTCTGCAAACTTTACAAATTTTTGCTTGCAAATGACTGGATGATGGACGTCGGCAGAGCTTCATCTCATTTACTAAGCTCTGGAGCAACTGCTCTTGCAACGTGCAACGTCTAGTTGCTTTTAGTGTCATTGGGCACAATTCACTAAAGGTTATTGCATGCATTATGCCGGCCACGTGACCACTTAACGCATGCGATAATGAAAATGTCAATTTATTATTGTCCGTACGCGGTATTTAGCGCAAACACCAAAACCGCTTGTTAAATACCGTATAAAAAGGTGTTAAAGTCAATTCACAAAAGGAAATAAATAAATAAATCCATGCAGTAATTAAGAACTGGTCCAAGCGGGGGGCGATGTGCGGCTGACGTGCGGCTGACGTCAGCACGGGGGAGGAGCCTTGCGCCGGCTCCAGGAAGCGATGAGATGGGACGCTGACGGGCTGCGGCGGAGCCTCGTGGAGTGAGAGACCACGAGCGGCCGGTCTAGGTATGCGTGCCCGGTTATCCTGCCTCCCCTGCTCCTCCCTACCTTCTCATTCAGATGCAGCACTCCCGAAGTGAACGCTCACCACGGATCCACAGCCTTGGAGGCGGCCCGCCGTTACCCCCACTCTGAAGTGCCCCTTCTGCAGCAGCGCACTACTCACAGGACATTCTCTCCAAAGGACCGGACCTAGGAGAAGTAGCAGCTCCCTGGACGAGACATCCAGGTAGGAGACGCCTCATAGAGGCTTATCATCAACGATTGCATCTAATGACTTTGTTGTATGGCTATATCTCAGACTTGTCTACTGTCGGAATAACGTGTGGCCATTAGAGGGGGTCTGGAGACCGTACCTGTTCAGGGGGCTTGAGTTATCCGGTAAGACTTTTTTAAAAGGGTCCGAAGGGAGTAGCGGTTCTGGCTTCTCCCCTCCCTAAGGTTTAATCAAACTGAGCTGGTCCCCCCCTGCTGGAAGCAATAACATATGCCCTCCCTGCTTCTTTGCCCCCCTCTGGTGGAAGTAAATGTATAGGCGCTGGAAGCATCTGGATAAAAGGGGTCAAGCTCCCTAACCCGGGGCACTATACACAGGCTATAGCCGGATTTGACAAGCAGTGCTGATTTCAGCAATCCTCCCCATTGAGGCTGTGTCTGAAAGGCGGTATAAAGAAGGTCATCCTCTTCTGTAGACACACAGGGGCATAATCAACCCCCCTTGGGGTTTGTAGGGGGGCACGGTGTATCTCACTGAAAAACAAAGAGAGGTGGCCCGGAGAGTCGGTGTATAGTTAAACCCAAAAAGAAAACTTAGGAAAACATGAAAGGCCGGTCATCGAGACAAGCAGAAAACAATAACCCAAGAGAGAGTCTAAATACCAGCTCTATTCAAAAATACTTAAAAGAAGCAGGTGTAAAGAGCCCTGGAATGGAGGGGAAACACCTAGGCACAAAGAAAAAGGACCAACAGAAACAAAAGGGGGGACAGGGAGATAGGCCCCATGAGGAGCCGGACTCAGAGGGGACACCAGCCAGTATTTCAGCAGAAGAACAGAGAATCATGGCCCAAGTACCAAGTAAAACAGATATTAGCGAAATGTTCACCAAACTGGAGAGGAAACTGGAGAGCATTATAAAAGAAGAGATCTCAAACGTCCGCTCTGATATGGGGCATCTTCTCCGCCGGGTTGAAGAGGCGGAGGAGGCCTCCAGTAAACAAGCTAAAGACTTAGCAGACCTAAAAGAACGAGTCAAGAAGGTGCAGAGCGAAAACCGTGCTTTGGCGTTTAGACTCGAGGAACAGGAGAACCAGAGCCGTCGTCAAAATTTACGCATTCGATCAATCCCGGAACAACAAAATGAGGATCTGGGCGAGAAGATGAGGAAAATTTTCAATCCCTTGCTGGGTAGGCGGGAAGACGAGGTGTTGAGGATCGATAGGGTCCATAGAATAAGGAAGCCCCCTCACATTAAGCAAGACATCCCAAGAGACGTCATAATTAAATTTCACCAATATGAGGACAAAGAAAAAATCTGGAAAAAATTAAAAGGGGCGCCACCTCTCAAATTTGAAAACAAGGACCTGCAAATCTTCATCGACCTCTCAGCAGGGACTTTAGAGAGGAGAAGACAGATGAGACCAGTCCTTGATCTACTCAGGAAGGCCAACTTAAAGTACAGCTGGGGGTTCCCAACATCCCTGATTGTCATCAAAGAGGGAAGAGCCTTTAGAATGAGATACATGGAAGAAATGCAGGACTTTTGTAGCAATCTGGGTATCCCGGTCCCGGTTTTGGAATAGATGCTGGGGTTTGGGCAGGGGGGTGGGGCGTGATGGAGGTGAGGGAGATGGGGGGGTTTTCCCCCTTCTCCCTTTTTTTTTTTTTTTTTTTTTTTTTCCCTTTCCCCTTCCCCCCCCTCTCCCTCCCTCCTCCCTCCCCTCCCCTGCTCCGCCGCCCCTCTCTTCACATGGGAGGGGGGGCCGACCTCAGGACATGAGGACTTAGGTACAATGGACTCAAGTTATTAACAATCGATATGTAGTTGGTAGGAAAAGGGAGACAATAGGATCCCTCCTATGGAAAGCAATTTGTATTTTATTTAGGGGGGAGGATTGTGAGGTGGTGGGGGGTGTATTTGGGGGTGGAGCACCTTGAGTCTATTCCATTGAACAGGTCTTGGACGCCGGCGCAGGAGCCCAGCCCCTGCGGAAGAGGCACCGTCGTGTGGTATGTGTGTACTTCCATACGGGCGGGCTCCAGGCGCAGTGGGCGACCACAGGGGGGAGGGAGGGGGGTGGGAACCAGGGGGTGGGGGGCGGCGGTGGGGTAGGGTGGGGGAGATGGCCGGGTGGAGGGAGGGATGGAGGGAGGAGGGGGGCGGGGGGGGATGCTGGGGGTTTAGTGGGGGGGATAGGAGAAGGGAAGATAGAGGCGGGTTGTGTTCAAGGGGAGCAGAGTACAGAGGCTAGAATGACTACCTTTTAAGAGATGCCCGATATTAAATTGATATCCTATAATGTAAAAGGGTTGAACTCTCCCAGGAAGAGGCATAAAATATTGAGGGAACTGGACCATCTGGGAGGTGATATAGTTTTCCTGCAGGAGACACACCTGACCCTCAACACGAGGGTCAGGTTGCTCTCCCCCAGGTTCCCACAATGGTTCTACGGGGACTCCCCCGATAAGGGGTCTAAAGGGGTAGCTATTGGGCTGTCCAAAGCAGCGAACTTCTTAGTACGGGATAGATTAATAGACCCTGAAGGTCGTTTTTTATTCTTGAAAGGTACTATTGGCACTAGAAAGATCACGCTGGCCAACGTATACTGCCCGAACAGGAGTCCCACTGTTTTCCTGGGACAGATGTTAGAGAAATTGATGGGATTCGGAGAGGGGGAGATGGTCCTGGCTGGGGATATGAATTTTTGTTTAGACCCGGCCCAGGACAGTACGTCCCGTGCCCAGGGGATTAAGAGGGTGTCATTAAGAGCAATCAAGCGGAAACTTTTCCACTGCCAATTAATAGACGTGTGGAGAATACAACATGCTAAAGAGAGGGACTACACCTTCCATTCCCTTGTGCACGGGACCTACTCCAGGCTGGATTATATTTTTGTTGATCATAGCTTGTTTGAAGGGGTGGTAGATACTAGTATTGAAACAACAACTCTTTCTGATCATTCGCCTGTCACGATGAGGCTGAAGCTCCCTGAGTTAGGGAGACGTCCCTTCTCGTGGAAGCTGAATGAAAGCCTACTTAAGGACCCGGAAGTAATAGACCGGATCCAGAGTGAGTTAAATCAGTTTTTCATATTGAACGACACGGGCGAGGTTTCCCCTTCTATTCTTTGGGAGGCGCACAAAGCCTACATACGGGGGATCTTTATATCCATAGGAGCAGGCCAAAAAAAAAAAAGGAAGGAAAAAAGGGAAAAACTGATAGCGGACCTGTTCCAACTAGAACAATTACACAAGAGGTCCAGGGGACAGGATGCGGACTGCTACCGGGCGATGGTTGCTGGGAGAGAGGAGCTGAGGGACATGATGGAGCAGGAGGCAAAGAGAGCCATAAATCTAATGGCCAAGGAGAGGTATCTTTGGGCCAATAAGTCTAGCAAATACCTGGCGAGGCTAATCAGGAAAAAAAGAGGGCGAAATTACATAGAGAAAATAAACGGTGCAGGTGGTAAAGAGCTTGTATCAAGTGAAGATATGGCTAACGAGTTTAGAAAATTCTATGCCGACCTATATTCAATTAGACATGAGGAAGGGGAGGTCAGCGCACGGACAGCCAGGAGAAGAGAATTCCTAAAAGAGGCAGGCCTTGGAGTATTATCAGGTGAAGATAGAGATCTCCTGGACAATCCCATAGAGGAGGAGGAGATTCTAGCAGCATTAAAAGATACCCCGAAGGGTAAAAGCCCGGGCCCGGATGGCTTCTCTTCCATCTATCTATTAAGAATGAAACACATTCTGGTCCCCAGGCTCTGCAAATATTGGAACGAACTGGGCACCAGAGCCGAGATGGAGCGAGAGGCCCTGCGCGCCACGATAACTTTAATATTAAAAGAGGGGAAGGATACTAAGCTGTGCTCGAGCTACCGGCCTATTTCTCTGCTCAACGCGGATGTAAAACTATATGCTAAGGTCCTGGCTAATAGACTAAAGCGACTCATGGCGGGTCTGGTACATCCGGACCAGTCCGGCTTTGTCCCGGGGAGACAGTGTAGAGACAATGGGGTTCGGGCGGTGTTATTGTCGGAGTACTGTAGACGTAGGGGACCCCCTGTTCTATTCCTGTCGATTGACGCCGAAAAGGCTTTCGACAGGGTAGACTGGGGGTTCCTGATGGATACATTAGAGGTAATGGGTATCGGGCCCAGGTTCATTTCCTGGGTTAAGGTCCTATACAGCAGACCAACGGCAGTTGCAAGGGTAAATGGGGCAGTATCCAAAACTTTTGAAATGAAAAACGGAACAAGGCAGGGGTGTCCTCTCTCCCCCCTCCTGTTCGTTCTGTCCCTCGAGCCCCTCCTAGCAGCCATCCGGAGCAGTCCCGATTGCAAGGGGGTTTGGGTGGGACCAGAGGAGCACAAACTGGCAGCATATGCCGATGATATACTCTTTTTTGTCTCGGCTCCCAGAGTAACCCTCCCCAACATATGGCGAATCCTTAGGCGATATGGAGAAGCCTCCAATTTTAAAATCAACCCCGGCAAATCTGAAATCCTAAACATTAGTCTCACGAAGCAGGAGGAGGCCCATCTGACCTCCGTGTTTCCTTTCCCTTGGAGAAGGGAGATTAACTATTTAGGTATTAAGCTAGCCAACTCTATTAAAAAGCTGTTCCAAAATAATTACATCCCACTACTAGATGAAATCAGGCATGAGGCTGGGAGATTGAGGTCGAGACCGCTTTCCTGGTTCGGTCGCGTGAACGCGGTTAAAATGATGATCGTTCCAAAGATTTTATATAAATTTCAACTGTTACCGATCCCTCTACCAAGGTATTTTCTGGGGGTTCTAAGGAAATTAATCATCCAGGCTGTCTGGGGTGGCAATAAACCTCGTATTTCTTACGCAACGCTGAGTAGAAGTAAAAAAAAAGGCGGAATAGCTGCACCAGATTTCAATAGGTACTATATTGCTGTAGTGCTTTCACGGGTTATAGAATGGAGTAAGAAAGAGACTGATAAGCGGTGGGTGAATATTGAATTTTCTTTAAGTAATAATAATTTGGCACATTCACTGTGGAACCCCCCAAAATTTAGGACATTCAGCACTGATATTTCTTTATTAACACAAAACACTTTTAAATTATGGGACAGAATTCATACCCAGCACAAATGGTCGCACAATTCACCTTTAATATATATGAAGAATAATTTATTTTTTGAACCAGGAATGAGAACAGTAGGTGGGGAGTGGTTAAAAGACGATGCTCAGCAATTGAAAAATTTTATTAGTAGGGGGAAAATACGCACTTTCACGAAATTAAATCGAGAGGTAGAACACTGGGTGATAGACTGGTGGAGGTATTTACAGCTCTCCCATTTTATAAGTAAATTACCAAAGCCCCTTAGGAGTATGGAAGAGCTCAGACCTCTTGAGAAACTCTGTGCGACGGAGAACCCGGGAGGTGTTACAGGCCAAATTTACAGAATACTTGGAGAGGCACAAGAGGACAAGACGCCTCACTATATCATAAGGTGGGAGCAGGAATTGGGGTCACTATGCAATAGCAACACTTTGGGTAAAATCCTGAGTCTGGTACATCATGCAGCACTAGATATTAGGAGAACGGAAATCCACTACAAAGTATTATCAAGATGGTATGCCACCCCGGACAGAATAAGCAAGATGGATGGGTCTAAGGGGAATTCTTGCTGGAGGGGATGCCAGACTAAAGGCACAATGGCCCATATCTGGTGGGAATGCCCTATTATAAAGGTCTTTTGGAAAAAAATGTTATCCCTGTCAAAAGAATTCACGGGGAGGGAAATAGAGGAGGACCCTTGGGTCTGCCTCTTCCACGGTACCCAGGATACAGTTAAGAGCTATAGGACCTCCCTGACCCCGATAATACTAGACTCAGCCAAGAGACAGATTTCGCTAAATTGGCTGAACCCTTTGAGTCCCAAAACGCGAGATTGGCTATTCGATCTCAATGAAATTTATAATATAGAAAGCCTGGATCGAGGGGGAGTGGAACTAGATGAGGATCAGGAATGTAGGGGGAAATGGGCAGGTTGGCCTAAATTTAAAAAAACTTGGACCTATTTAAGGGAGATAATATAAAAAGGGCTTAAATCAATTAACTCGATAATGGAGGTATGGCAGGCAAGACTTTACTCGCCTTAGAAATACACCCTGCAGAGGAGGGAGGTGGGTACGGGGGGGGGGATTGGGAGGGGGGTTAAGTATAGGGGACGAGGGGCATGTCTGCGAAGTTGTCAGGTCTATTACTTGAATATACTGATGATTTGTTGTTTTTTTTTATCTATTTGTGAGGCATGCCTCCTTAGAGGATTGTTTTGTATTGGAAAATGATAAATAAAGAAAAAAAAAAAAAAAAAAAAGAACTGGTCCAAGCTTGCGCTAACTATAGCAATGGTCAAACCTCCCAGTGATTGGTTTAAAAAATAGGCTGCAAAGTGTAAGCTTAAGCAGGTGTCAGCTAGATTTTAGTCAGGAGTTGTCTTTTAAAGGAAAGCAGCTTAAAGGAGTGCACCCTGCTGGATCAATTCACAGCTACTGATACCCTGCAGAAGTTCAGGTTATCCTAGCCACTTAGGGTACCTTGAGCCCTCAACCCAGAGAAGCCAAGCCATAATAGCCATGACTAAATTGCTGACTGCCTTACACTTTTTTGGAAAAGCATCATGTCGTCGGTCGATCCTCTTTTGCTTTTTGGTTCCTTAAGATTAGTTGTTGAGGGACCCCCACCCTAAGGGTGAGTCGGTGATTGGTCCGCTTGAAGTGACATCTTTTGTAATTAACCCCATGGTGAGAACTTTGACCCCTTTGTTTTATTTTTTCATAGTTATCAGTGATGTGATGTGACTAAAGCTGCAGGGATATTTTTGTAGTTAAACTTCAGTTTAAAAAAAAAAAGAAAACAAGCTGAATTTTATGCTGCAGTATGTGTCGGTTTATGTTCTTTATCAGAAATCTGATTTCTTTATACCACTTTTTTCCTGTTGGCATGGTGACAGACAGTTAACATTAGTTGTCTATGATGTGGAAGCAGCCTTTTCTAGAAGCACTAATGATCATATTGCATTGTTAGGGCGGTCAGTGACAGCCAGCTGTTTACCGTTCCCCTAAGTGACGGGTGCACCTGAATTCATTTGGAAAGACTGTTCGGTACATTATTATTTCTGGCCACTGGATAAGAGAGGGTGTTCCAGTCAGTGCTCTCCATGAAGTGGTCTAGTAAGAGATGATGGCGAATGTTTCCTGTCTCTTTCCTGTCACTGTTCACGCTCAGTCACAATCATACAATGGTTCCAGGAAGGTGATTTACATTACCCGGCGTCTGTCCCAGCTATCCATCAGTGGAATGACGGCTGATCAGAGCGCTGTATGTGGAGGTGTGTGGGTGGCTGTGAAATATGACTGATGGAAAGAAAATGTAGTGGTAAAGCTGACACTTTCTAATATACTGGCTACAGAATATTACTCCCCCACTATTTTTTATCAAAAGGGGAGTGCGAAAAAGGTGAAGCCATAGACAATTGCAGGGGGATCTCAGGATGCCGCTTTATTCTGGCAAACAGGTGAAATATTAAATATTACGTGTTACGTGAACTCACAACAGTAAAATCAGTCTGTACAGTGGGTAGAACAAGTATTTGATACACTGCCGATTTTGCAGGTTTTCCTACATACAAAGCATGTAGAGGTCTGTAATTTTTATCATAGGTACTCTTCAGCTGCGAGAGATGGAATCTAAAACAAAAATCCAGAAAATCACATTGTATGATTTTTAAATAATTAATTTTGTACTTTATTGCATGACATAAGTATTTGATCACCTACCAACCAGTAAGAATTCCGGCTCTCACAGACCGGTTATTTTTTCTTTAAGAAGCCCTCCTGTTTTTCACTCATTACTTGTATTAACTGCACTGGTTTGAACTTGTTACCTGTATAAAAGACACCTGTCCACACACTCAATCAGACTCCAACCTCTCCACAATGGCCAAGACCAGAGAGCTGTGTAAGGACATCAGGGATAAAATTGTAGACCTGCACAAGGCTGGGATGGGCTACAGGGCAATAGGCAAGCAGCTTGGTGAGAAGGCAACAACTGTTGGCGCAATTATTAAAAATATGGAAGAAGTTCAAGATGACGGTCAATCTCCCTCGGTCTGGGGCTCCATGCAAGAACTCACTTTGTGGCGCATCAATGATCATGAGGAAGGTGAGGGATCAGCCAAGAACTACACAGCAGGACCTGGTCAATGACCTAAAGAGAGCTGAGACCACAGTCTCAAAGAAAACCATTAGAACACACTACGCTGTCATAGATTAAAATCCTGCAGTCCCCCTGCTCAAGCCAGCGCATGTTCAGGCCCATCTGAAGTTTGCCAATGACCATCTGGATGATCCATAGGAGGAATGGGAGAAGGTCATGTGGTCTGATGAGACAAAAAATAGAGCTTCTTGGTCTAAACTCCACTCGCCGTGTTTGGAGGAAGAAGAAGGATGAGTACAACCCCAAGAACACCATCCCAAACCATAAAGCATGGAGGTGGAAACATCAATCATTGGGGCTGCTTTTCTGCAAAGGATGACTGCACTGGGTTGAGGGGAGGCTGGAGCCATGTATTGCGAGATCTTGGCCAACAACCTCCTTTCCTCAGTAAGCACATTGAACGAGTTGAATCTTGATATAGCATGGTCCTTTACCGCAAAGAGTCCCAACACACTTACAAACACATAGACACATACTAGGGCCAATTTATAGACAGGATCTGATTAACCTACCAGCATGTCTTTGGAGTGTGGGAGGAAACCAGAGTACCCGGAGGAAACCCACACAGGCACAGGGAGAACATGCAAACTCCAAGCAGATGGTGTCATGGTCAGGATTTGAACCAGCACCCCTATTGCTGCTAGGTGAGAGCGCTAACCACTACACCACTGTGCTGCCCATCAATTTTGAAGATGGGTCATGGCTGGGTCTTCCAGCATGACAACAAACCGAAACACACAGCCAGAGCAACTAAAGAGTGGCTCCGTAAGAAGCATCTCAAGGTCCTGGAGTGACCTAGCCAGTCTCCAGACTTGAACCCAATAGAAAATCTTTGGAGGGAGCTGAAAGTTCGTATTGCCCAGCGACAGCCCTGAAACCTGAAGGATCTGGAGAAGCTCTGTATGGAGGAGTGGGCCAAAATCCCTGCTGCAGTGTGTGCAAACCTGGTCAAAAACTACAGGAAACGTATGATCTTTGTAATTGCAAACAAAGGTTTCTGTACCAAATATTAAGTTCTACTTTTCTGATGTATTAAATACTTATGTCATGCAATAAAATGCAAATTAATTACTTAAAAATCATACAATATGATCTTCTGGATTTTTGTTTTAGATTCCGTCTCTCACAGTTGAAGAGTGCATATGATAAAAATTACAGACCTCTGCATGCTTTGTAAGTAGGAAAACCTGCAAAATTGTCAGTGTATCAAATACTTGTTCTCCCCGCTGTATATGCAGTAAAGCATGCTTATTATACTCACTGTGGATCCTAAGGGGTTGATCCTCTGCATTGTGTAAAAAGGTTGTTTGATCTTGTATGCACAGATCCTCCCCACACTGTCCCCCTGGACAAGTCTGGACAATATGGAGCCTTTGTAGTCAAACTGCACATGCTCAGTTTGGTGTGTATTGATAGAGAGGCTTTGAGGTCAGCACAGGGCCAATAAGCACTGTCCAGACTTGTTCCGACATGTCCAGAGAGAAGGTCAGGAGCCCTGCAGCCTTATAGAACAGTCAGTGCAGTATAAAAACTCCTCCTACAAGCTTCACCAGGAACTGATAGAAATCACAAGACTGCTATATACTGCTGATGAGAAAAGAAATTTAGCCGTTTATAGTAATTAATTATTATTAAAATAATTGCATTTCCATGTTCTGTGTACTGTGGGAGACCAGATATAGTGAATGCAGGGTCCTGGGTTTAGTAACACTTTAAGGACAATTTCACACCATATGCAGTGTGGGAAACTGCAGGTTTCCGTGCGTGTTTCCTACACTGCATGGTAACATTCTGCCCTTATTAGATGCACGCAGATGCCAACAATTGTTAATGTCACCCCAAACACATCTAACAAACGTGTGTATTTGCGACCACCAAACCGCATGGTACCGCACAATTTTAAAAGTTGCCATACTTTTTGCACATTCCCGCTCATTTGGCAGTCCATTCAAATGAAAGGGCTGCCAAAAATGGAATGCACGGGAATACAAACTTGAATAGAATTTTTTTTAAACCAGAGTTTAATGCCAGTTTAAAATCTGATTATCCAATCCCTGTGTAATCTCCTTTAGATTTACCAACACCTAGGTAATGAGATGGACTGCCTAAACTGTTCTTATAGATCCCATTTACGTTTTTGTGAATGTGTCAAAGTACATGCCTTTTTTCAAGAAAATTCGTTAGAGCACCCAAACATTATATATTTTTTAAAGCAGAGGCCCTAGAGAATAAATTGGTGTGCTTTGCAATTTTTTTTATGTCAAACGGTATTTGTGCAGCGGTTTATCAAACACAGTGTTCGGGAAAAAAATACACTTTTTAAAATTTTAATGCAAAAAAACACAATACATAACCCAATTTTTTTTTTAAATTATAAAAGATGTCACGCTGAGTACCAAACATGTCACCCTTTAAAATTGTGCACGCCCGCACAACGGCGACAAACAGTGTCATAAAGCAAGGTCCATAGAGACATGAATGAGCGAGTTTGAGGTGGAGGAACTTGACTGGCCTGCACAGAGTCCTGACCTCAACCCGATAAAACACCTTTGGGATGAATTAGAGCAGAGACTGTGAGCCAGGCCTTCTCATCCAACATCAGTGCCTGACCTCACAAATGCGCTTCTGGAAGAATGGTCAAACATTCCCATAGACACACTCCTAAACCTTGTAGACAACCTTCCCAGAAGAATTGAAGCTGTTATAGCTGCAAAGGGTGGGCCAACTCAATATTGAACCCTACAGACTAAGACTGGGATGCCATTAAAGTTCATGTGTGTGTAAAGGCAGGCGTCCCAATACTTTTGGTAATATAGTGTAGCTAAAGACAGTTTATTGTACATTCAGTGAGAACTTTTGACTACCTGGAATCCAGAGAACTCAGTGAACTCAGTGAAAGGTGACAGATGTCATCTCAGAATGCAGTCATGTTTGTCCCTCCACATTTATTTCTACAACATGTTTCTATATATAACATGAAGGTGCGCATATTTTAAATAGTTATTGTCATGTGTACCGTAACCTCCCTGGCGGTATGATTATGTCAGATTTTTGCGTCTCAAAGCAGTACAATTATTTTGCATAGAAATTTGGCGTTTTATATTGTAGGCCTGTAATTCTTAGCAATAACACACTTATATCTGTCCACCAAGAGTCTAGTAGACATCCCGGCAGGGCTGGACTGGGACAAAAATTTGGCCCTGGACTTCATCATGACCGGCCCACTTTAATTTTGAATGTCCCCAACAATGCCCTCCTTACATCAGAGAGTCCCCATCAGAAGTCCCCTTCACATCAGAGTCCCCATCAGAAGTCCCTTCACATCAGAGAGTCCCCATCAGAAGTCCCTTCACATCAGAGAGTCCCCATCAGAAGTCCCTTCACATCAGAGAGTCCCCATCAGAAGTCCCCTTCACATCATAGTCCCCATCAGAAGCCCCTTCACATCAGAGAGTCCCCACCAGCAGTCCCCTTCACATCAGAGTCCCCACCAGCAGTCCCCTTCACATCATAGATTTCCCACCAGCAGTCTCCTTACATCAGAGAGTCCCCATCAGAAGTCCCCTTCACATCAGAGTCCCCACCAGCAGTCCCCTTCACATCAGAGAGTCCCCACCAGCAGTCCCTTCACATCAGAGAGTCCCATCAGAAGTCCCCTTTACATCAGAGTCCCCACCAGCAGTCCCCTTCACATCTGAGAGTCCCCACCAGCAGTCCCTTCACATCAGAGATTCCCATCAGAAGTCCCCTTTACATCAGAGTCCCCACCAGCAGTCCCCTTCACATCAGAGAGTCCCCACCAGCAGTCCCTTCACATCAGAGAGTCCCCATCAGAAGTCCCCTTTACATCAGAGTCCTCTTCACATCAGAGTCCCCATCAGAAGTCCCCTTCACATCAGAGAGTCACCATCAGAAGTCCCCTTCACATCAGAGTCCCCATCAGAAGTCCCCTTCACATCAGAGTCCCCATCAGAAGCCCCTTCACATCAGAGAGTCCCCACCAACAGTCCCCTTCACATCAGAGCGTCCCCACCAGCAGTCCCCTTCACATCAGAGAGTCCCCACCAGCAGTCCCCTTCACATCAGAGAGTCCCCATCAGAAGCCCCTTCACATCAGAGAGTCCCCACCAGCAGTCCACTTCACATCAGAGAGTCCCCATCAGAACCCCCTTCACATCAGAGTCCCCATCAGAAGTCCCCTTCACATCGGAGTCCCCACCAGCAGTCCCCTTCACATCAGAAAGTCCCCATCAGAAGTCCCCTTCACATCAGAGTCCCCATCAGAAGTCCCCTTCACATCAGAGAGTCCCCATCAGAAGTCCCCTTCGCATCAGAGAGTCCCCACCAGCAGTCCCCTTCACATCAGAGTCCCCATCAGAAGTCCCCTTCACATCAGAGTCCCCATCAGAAGTCCCCTTCACATCAGAGTCCCCATCAGAAGTCCCCTTCACATCAGAGTCCCCATCAGAAGCCCCTTCACATCAGAGAGTCCCCATCAGCAGGCCCCTTCACATCAGAGAGACCCCACCAGCAGTCCCCTTCACATCAGAGCGTCCCCACCAGCAGTCCCCTTCACATCAGAGTTCCCATCAGAAGTCCCCTTCACATCAGAGAGTCCCCATCAGAAGTCCCCTTTACATCAGAGAGTCCTCCCTCTCCTCCCCCTCCCACATGTACTCACAGTTTTGAAGGCAGCTTCTGTTCCTCTCTCCAGTCATGTGATAACAAGTGCTAAGGGGAGAGAGGAAGGAAAGTCTGCCGGCTGTCCATCTCCCCCTGCAGGCTGGAGGGAGCATAACGCCTAATCCTCTCTCCAGCAAGTGACGGAAGCAGCTCCTGACAGGAGTGAAATCGTGATCACTCACTGTCAGTGAGGAGCGGCTCCAGGACTGCACCTGACTGGCCCACTGAGCCATTGGCCCACCGGGAAACTCCCGGTAGTCCCGATGGCCAGTCCATGCCTGCATCCCAGGTATGATGAAGTTTGGAACACAAAATCATAAATTATAATATAATAAATAAATATAAATAATTATAAAAAAATAATAATATAATAATAATAAAATTAATTTCCCCACGATTCACTATCTAGCTCAATTCTGCAAGTGTTCTAATTTACTATCGCTGTTTTCTAGCTGGTCTAAAACCACTTTTGACGTAAAGGGACACTTTTTGGTTGCTATGGACAATCTCCAGTTTCCAGGCAGAAAGAACAGTATATATAATATAAAACTGCATGCAGGGCCCTGGACAAAGCACTGGGGACAAAAGAGATGTGAAATTATTTCATACAGTACTGTAATCTGTAAGATTACACTGTACTGTATGTATTATGATTTTTCACTTTTTTGAATTTGCCGCCAGGCTCTGCCCCTGTACGTTCGCAGGGATTGGAGCCCGGCACACAGAGGCATCGGGCGGAGGACAGAGCCCGCAGACACCGCGGGGGGGACATCACTGGATTCTGTGGTAAGGTAAGTACACCGCACCAGGATCCTGCAATGCAATCCCGAGTGTGGCTTGGGGTTACCGCTAATGGTGCTGAAATTTAACCCAAAACTCGGAAAAACCGCCAGGGAGGTTAATGTAGATCTCTCAGTACATTCCCAAGCCTGCATAAATAAATTCCTAATATGTTCAATATACAGCAACGGTAGACTGCAACATTGTATCTGTGTAGAAATTTTCAGGTGAGAGGTTGCAGCAGGGGCCGACCTGTGTCAGACATTTGTGAACAGCACAGGCAACATAATTTACATGATAGTGCCATCTCTGAGCCAGTATCTCACTGCAGTAGATGCAGTAGACGTTGATTGTGAATACAGAAGAAATACAGACATTGGGGTCGATTTACTAAAGGCAAATAGACTGTGCACTTTGCAGTTGCTCCAGAGCTTAGTAAATTAGGTAAAGCTTCACTTTGCAAAGAATACCCAATCCTGTACAAGGAAAATAAAAAAAAAAAAAACAGCATTTTTGCTTGCACATGATTGGATGATGGAAGTCTGCAGAGCTTCTGCTCATTTACTAAGCTCTGGAGCAACTGCTCTTGCAGAGTGCACAGTCTATTTGTCTTTAATAAATAAACCCCTTTGTCTGGGAGCCCAGGTGTGTGTGGACAGCCCCAGTCTGTAAAGCTGGCCATGCATGGATCGAAATTCAGCCGATTCTTAAAACTTTGATCCATGTATCCGATCTATTGATTGACTTCTGTAAGACCAGCCTATCCGGCTTTTCCTGAATGGTCAGTGTCCTGGCTATAGGCGTCAACACTGATCATTGTATTCTGAAGGCGGGGAAGGCTCCCTCTCATCAGAATACAATAGCACATTGAATGTGTGGATGGGGGAATTGGGTCTTTGTTCTTTTCGTTCAACCCTCTGGTTGAACAAAATAAAATAATTCATGTATGGCCAGCATTACTCTCTTTTCAAATTTAAGAGGGCTATTCAAGGGCATGTAACGAAAGCACCACGCCCAAAAGATCACATATGAGAAAGTTAATTGAGATTTTTATTACGGCCATATTGGTTCATTTTCTGCATTGATATTAGAGTATAATTTTGTTTACTCATTTTGGATTTTTTTTTTGGGTTGTTCTCCTTATTTTTGCTCCAGTGCTTCCTTTGGAGTGGTCCCTGCTCTCACACATAGGGGGGACACACTCCTCGTCCTCTATTGGTGTCTGGCCCAAGATTGGGTAGGTGTTCTCCCTTAGATAAACCCTAATTATCTGATTGATACTATATTACCAAAAGTATTAGGACGCCTGCCTTTACACACACATGAACTTTAATGGCATCCCGATCTTAGTCTGTAGGGTTTAATATTGAGTTGGCCCACCCTTTGCAGCTATAACAGCTTTAACTCTTCTGGGAAGGCTGTCTACAAGGTTTAGGAGCATGTCTATGGGAATGTATGACCATTCTTCCAGAAGTGCATTTGTGAGGTCAGGCACTGATGTTGGATGAGAAGGCCTGGCTCACAGTCACCGCTGTAATTCATCCCAAAAGGTGTTCTATCAGATTGAGGTTAGGACTCTGTGTAGGCCAGTCAAGTTCCTCCACCCCAAATTTGCTCATCCATGTCTTTATGGACCTTGCTTTGTGCACTGGTGTGCAGTCATATTGGAACAGGAAGGGGCCCAAAACAGTTTCCACAAAGTTGGGAGCATGAAATTATCCAAAATGTCTTAGTATGCTGACACCTTAAAGGAGTTGTAAAGTCTCAAGGCTCTTCACCTTAATGCATTCTACGCATTAAGGTGAAAAACCTCCTGTGCTGCAGCAGCCCCCGTTTTTCTTACCTGAACCTGATCTTTTCAGCATTGAGGACAAGCCCAGCGGCTCCAGCCGCTGTCTCAGGTCCTCATTGGATAACATACATGCTTTACTGCATATACAGATTAATGCAGTTGCAGTTATCCAAAGAGGACCTGAGACAGCGGCTGGAGCCGCTGGGCTTGTCCTCGATGCTGGAAAGGTCAGGTTCAGGTAAGAAAACACTCATTGTGGAACCTAAGGGGTTAATCCTCTGCATTGTGTAAAAAAGGCTGTCTTCTCTGATCCTCCCCTTCTTTCTCTGTCACCAATTCATCTCCTGATAGAAGAGAGCCTTGGGGGCAAGCTGCACATGCTCAGTTTGGTGTGTATTGCTAGAGAGTTTCTTTTTTTCTTGGGTGCACGTGGTAAGCACAGGGCCAATCGGCGCTGTCCAGACAGAGGGTCAAGGGTCCTGCATCCTGAATGAAAACTCCTCCCACAAGTTTTAACCATTGCTCGGCCTGACACAGATAGAAGTCACAAGACTGCTACCGTATATACTGTTGAGAAAACGTATCTAGCAGTTTATATCTACTAAAATAATTGCATTTCCATGTTCTGTGTACTGTGGGAGACCAGACTTAGCGAATGCAGGGTTCTGGGTTTAGTAACATTTTAAAGAGCCAGGAGACGGTGGCAGAAAAGAGGTTATTTTCTTTTATGATGACATTTACAAAAAATAAAAATTGTATGATTTTATTGTGAGAAAGTTCCCCAATGTTTTATTTCTTGTGGTGGTGGTGTTCCATGAGCACCTCTAAAGTCCTTCAAATCTAAATTTGCTCATACTGTACACAAAGCATTGACAGGCTGACAGCACACGCAGCAGCACAGGGAGCGATTACCTGTGGGACCTGTACCCTAAGGACAGATTATGGTTCCTCCGCTGTTCACATTCAATCAATTCGATGTGAATAGGGCCACTGATATCTACTAGGACCACGTCCATAGATGTTGAAAGTTTGCACCCAGGGTCAACATTTATAACCACTTACAAATAGGTCGCTGTAAAACATCCAGCTTGTACAAGGCCACAGCACAAATGTTGCTGCATCCAGTTGCAGAGTTCAACTGAAATTGAATGCTGCAGTCTAGCTGCCCATATTCGGTGGTCTGAATGAGCTCCTATTGGTTCAATCAACTCCTGACCTGCAGCACTGAGGTCTCTGGTTCAAATATCACTCAAGACACTATGGATATGGCATTTGAATGTTATCACAGTGCATACGTAAGTATCCTCCAGGTTTTCCGGATTCCTCCAACACTACAAAGACATGGTGGTAGGTTAGTTGCCTCCTGTATAAATTGGCCCGAGGATGTTTATGTAGTGTATATGAGGGTAGGGACACAATACTGTAAAAACTCCCCGAGGGCAGGGAATGGTATGAATGCACAGTATGTAAAGTGTGACGTAAATTGTCTGTGCTCTATAAATAGCTGTAATAAATAAATAACTCAAGGGGCGCCATACATGGTTTGATATTCAGCTGTATTGACCAAAATTTTGAGCTGTGGGTGTTCCCATTGAGACCCTCCTCCCACTCAACAAAAAAGACCTTTCCATTGAATTTAATTGAAGGAGCTGGTCGGAAAATTTTCAGCTGAACAGACAAGGTCACTGCTGGGGATTTAGCAACCGCTGGAGCAATGGCCACTGAATACGATAGCCAGCACCATCAATTCCCCCATCAATATCAATAGATTTTTATTGTCCAGGGTGACTAAACAAGATAAATCTACACATGTATGGCCAGCTAAAAAAAATAAATCTATTCAAGTATGTATTCTTGAAGTTCCACCCATGGAATATGGGTGGAACCCATATTCTATGTAGTTCCACCCAAAAATGTAACTTCTGCTTTAAGGGAAGAGGGTTTTTTAGAGGGTTCCAGCCCTCACTTCCTCCTGGGGCTCTGTGGCGCCCCGCGGCCCTGGAAGGGAGATCACCTCTCCCTTTCGGCAATCATCTGGGACACGTCACAGGTCCCAGATGATTGCCCCGTCAGTGACAGCACGCATCGCGGCTCGCGCATGCGCAGTGTGTGCCCGGCTGTGAAGCCACAGCCGGGCGCCCACAGTGACAATGCCGGCAACGCAGAGAGGAGGGGGAGACAAGCAAGGCTTCGTTCCCCCGCATCCCTGGACCCTGGGACAGGTAAGTGTCCGATTATTAAATAAAAGTCACCAGCTACAGTATTTGTAGCTGCTGACTTTTATTTATTTATTTTTTTTATTGGAACTCCACTTTAACTCAAAAAGTGCTTTCTATTGCTCTCAGCCTCCTCCAAATCTCCAAATTCCTTTTTTTTCTGCTGTGATCTGATTTCTTGTTAGAGGGTGGATGTGTTCTCCATGGTCCCACTGTATGTAGCCACCCTTCTCTTACTTGCTCCTGAGATGGACAAGGGACTATGGGATCGGTCATATACATAGATTAGAGCACAGGATCGCAACTAACCTATACTAATTGTTCCAAACAAGCAGAAGCGATGGGAAAAGGGGAGGTTTGGGAGCTCACAGGACATTACAGGAGGCAGAAAAAAACATTATGTAATTATTTCATGAAAAAAAAAGATTACCGGGCCATTAAAGGAGAAGTACAGCCATAGCTCGTTTGGCTGTACTTCTCCAGTTCGTTCTGCACTCCTGTGACCCATTTTCATCAGACAGCGGGCTGAAACCCACTGTCTGATGACATCACAGAGCCGGTCCAAGCTCAAGCAAGATTGCGACAATATGGTCAGGATCCACCCACATGCCTAGACCGGCATCTGTCTCAGCCTCTCAGCGAGCCGCTGACAGCCTGAGGCAGCCATTCCCGCCACAGCCAGTGAGCATTGGGTGGGGGGGCAGAGCAGACAGCAGTGACTGACAGTCACCAGCTCTCTGCTCAGGGAGCTGTGAGAGCTGAGTGATCGGCTGTGCTAGATCGCTTGGTTCTGAGTGTTAGAGCCGTCGGGGGGACAGATGCAGCATCGGTCTGATCCAGCTAGGTAAATATGATTTTTTTTTAAATTAAGTAAAATTAAAAGTATAGGAATCTATAGATTCCTATACTTTTTTTAAGTAGTGGATATGTATGGACTATTTCTGGAGAATATAGATATAGTTTAGCCTAGGTTTACACTAGTGCTGTTGCTGCATGATGCGTTTTTTTTGTAGTGCGACTTTGAGCGTTTTGACACATTTTTTATGCTAATGATTTTTTTTTAGGAGAAGGAGACTGGATTTTTTTTATAGAAAACTCTGCCAATAATGTGCTAAAAATATGTGTACCTGTGTTTTTTTTTTATAACCAGTGATAACTGCATTTTACATGAACTTTCTATGTGTTCCCTTTGAAGTCTATAGACTGGAGAGTGCAAAATCTGATGCAGTGCTGCAAAGAAGCCAATCAGCTTCCAGGGTTTATTGTCAAAGTTTAAATGAACAAGCTGAAGGTTATTTATTTATTTATTTATTTCAGGTACTTATATAGCGCCGTCAATTTACGCAGCGCTTTACATATACATTGTACATTCACATCAGTCCCTACCCTCAAGGAGCTTACAATCTAATGTCCCTAACTCACATTCATACATACTAGGGACAATTTAGACAGGATCCAATTAACCTACCAGCATGTCTTTGTAGTAAACTTTCTGTGTGCAGCAGCCCCTCTCCCCAACACTTACCTGAACCTGATCATGATCCAGTGATGTGCACGGGAGCCTCATCTCTCCCGGGTCTCTCCCTTTTTATTGGCTGAGACAACAACAGTAGCCATTGGCTCCCACTACTGTTAATCACAGCCAGTGAGTTAATGAGATGGGCACTATTAAGACGGCACTGATGGGCACTGATAGGCAGCACTGGTGGGCACTGATGAGGTGGCACTGGTGGGCACTGAGAGGTGGCACTGATGGGTGGCACTGATGGACGGCACTGAAGGGCAATGATAGATGGCACTCATAGCTGGCACTGATGGGCACTGATGGGTGGCAGTGATGGTCACTGATCGGCACTGGTAGGTGACACTGATAGGCAGCACTGCTAGGTGGCACTGATGAGGCACTAATTTGCACCACTGGTGGGCATTGATAGTTGGCACTGAATGCTGGCACTGTTATGCACTGGTGGGCACTGGCATTTGGCACTGGCAGGTGGCACTGGTGGGCACAGATGAAATGGCTGTGCATCTTCCTCTTCGGGACCGATGTGCCTTGCACAGAAGCCGGTAATCGGCTTTTGTTCTCCTCACGCTGTCAGCATGAGGAGTAAAAAAAAACAAGATCGGCCCCTTACTCTGATCTGTGATCACCCGAGTCTCATTGACTCGGTGATCACAGCGCGTGCAAAGGGGAAGACGTCTATTGATGGCCTTCCGGGAAAGTAGGTCCGCTCTGTAGCCGTTATTCAGCTATAGCGTGGATCTGAAGGGGTTAAGCTTCTAGGAGCAGAAAAAAAATGCAAATAACAGCTTCTAGGAGCTTAAAAAAACGCTAGTGTGTATGGAGCCTTTAACCACTTCAATACCAGGCACTTAGACACCTTCCCGCCCAGACCAATTTTCAGCTTTCAGCGCTGTCGCAATTTGAATGACAATTGCGCGGTCATGCTACACTGTACCCAAACAAATTTTTTATCATTTTGTTCCCACAAATAGAGCTTTCTTTTGGTGGTATTTGATCACCTCTGCGGTTTTTATTTTTTGCGCAACAAATAAAAAAAGACCGAAAATTTTGAAAAAAAACAAGTTTTTCTTTGTTTCTGTTAAAATTTTTTTGTAAATAAGTACGTTTTCTTCTTCAACGACGGGCACTGATATGGCTGCACTGACGGGCACTGACTGGCACTGATACGGCGGCACTGATGGGCACCGATGAGGTGGCACCAATGAGGTGGCACTGATGAGGTGGCACTGATGAGGTGGCACTGATGATGGGCACTGATAGGCGGCACTGATGGGCACTGATAGGCGGCACTGATGGGCACTGATAGGTGGCACTGGTAAGCGGCACTGATGGGCACTCATAGGTGGCACAGATGGGCACTTATAGGCGGCGCTGATGGGCACTCATAGGTGGCATTGATGGGCACTCATAGGTGGCATTGATGGTTACTTATGGGTGGCACTGATAGTTGGCACAGATGGGCATGGATGGGCACTGATAGATGGGCACTGATGGGCACGGATGGGCACTGACAGGTGGCATGAATGGACACTGATGGGTGGCACTGACGGCACTGGTTGTTTGCAGTGATGCCCCTAAGGGTGGCATTGTTGGGCATCACTGCAACATAATGGTGCCAATCAGTGCCCATTTGTGGGCACTGATTGGCACTGACTGGGCACACTGGGCACATGTGGATGGCCATGGGGTACATACCTGGCCATCCACATGTTGCCCCTTCCCTGGTGGTCCTAGTGGCGATCCCTGGTGGTCCAGTGTGGTGATCTGAGGGGGGGCTGCGCTGATAAACAATCAGCACAGACCCCCCCTGCCAGGAGAACCGCCGATCGGCTCTCCTCTAATCGCGTCTGTCAGACGCGAGTGAGGAAGAGCCGATCAACGGCTCTTCCTATTGACAGCGTGATCAGCCGTGATTGGACACGGCTGATCACGTGGTAAAGAGCCTCCGCCGGAGGCTTTTTACCAAGATCAGTGTAGCGGTGTGTCAGACTGACACACCGCTCCACCGATCGCCGCGATGCGCGCCCCCGGGGGCGCGCTGCGGCATGTTATCCTGCTGGACGTCATATGACGTCCAGTCAGGATAACACAACCACTTCCCGGACGTCAATCCGCTATAGGGCGGGCGGGAAGTGGTTAAGTTATTGCAAACGATCACCTTGTAAAACAACCCATTCAGTGTAAAATAGAAATGAAATACAAAACATTTTTGCATAGATATAAAAAAAATTATAAATACCTTTTTTTCCCTTTTTATATAAGTGATCACATTCTCTCTGGTCTCAGCTGCATAAGAGCTGGGGGGAGGAGAAGCAGCAGCACACTGAGATTCCAAGTGTATGACTGCAGGGCGAGCGTGTCAGGACAAGTCTGATCATTGGAGGAGAGCACACTGAGCTCCCAGCATAGCTAGAGAGCTGACCACAGTGCGTTCTCCTGCTTAGTGTGGAAAGCAGAGGGAATGGCAGGAACACCAGAGATTTCACACAAAGGAAGCAATACAAAAAAACAGGATATTTTCTCATACAAGTACATGGTACAGCAGGCACATATCAGGAATGTGAAGTGTTGGGGAACAAAAGCTTTAATATCACTTAAAGTTAGAAGCTGATTGGCTACTATGCACAGCTGCACCATATTTTGCACTCTCCAGTTAGTAAATCAACCCCTATGTGTTTGTGTTGCTAAGAGGAGAAGTCTGTTGTTATGTAAGAATGCATCAAAAATGCATGTATATGCATTTTTGCTGTGATTCTATTGATATCAAAGGATCCAAAAACGCACCATACTGCATGTAAAAAAAAAAGTCCCTGCATCTTTCCAAAAACCCATTGCAGCAAACTGCACAGATTTGAACGAGACTCATAAGAAAGAAGGATAAATGGATTGTAGTGCATTACTGCAAATGAAAAAAAAAAAAAAAAAAAAATGCATAGATGTGAACCTAGCCTACATGTCACTTTAAGAAAGAAGAAAAGCCAGTATGTATAAAGAGTAACTGTAGATGCTCTCCTGTATATTTATAATTGCAAACAGTACATAGAAAATAGGTTTTAAAACACAAGTACACAGTGGTGGAGAGTTACTAAAACTGGAGCATGAAAAATCTGGTGCAGCTCTGCATAGAAACCAATCAGCTTCCAGTTTTTATTGTCAAAGCGTAATTGAAGAAGCTGACGCTGGAAACTGATTGGTTGCCATGCAGAGCTGCATCGGATTCGGAGTACTCCAATTTTAGTAAATTAAATCCCCCCAATGATCCAATTATTTCTATTAAGCTAAGAATGTTCACATGGAGATCTAAAAAAAAGAAAGAAAGAAAAAAAAAGCTAAAAAACAAATAGTTTCCCTTTAAAGATCAAAGAGTTAAAATGCAGAAAGCTGAAAGAATAATCAACCACATTAACTTCCTGTTATCAGAGTCTCAGCAGGTAAAAAGAAATGCTGTATAATGACAAATGAGTTGTAGGGATTGTTCAGATGTAGAGCTAAAACAAAACACAATAAAAAAAAAAACAAAAAACAAAAACAAACTAAAAAACAAACAAATCAATTATTAAATAGTTTCCCTTTAAACATAAAAGCGTTAAAAAGCAGAAAGCTGATAGAATAATCAACTACATTAACTTCCTATTATCAGAGTCTCAGCAGGTAAAGAGAAATACTGTATAATGACATTTGAGTTTTGGGGATTGTTCTGCTCTTTGGATGAATGTCCCTCTTTGTTGAGTGGTAAGGTGATTGCGTCTACATATCTTTATTTGTCAGCAGTGGGCTCCATTCGGTTTCACTGTGCTCCTCTTATTATGCGAACACAATAGATCTACAACGGCTAAATGTGAGAAGAGCGGAATGTCAGCTTGTCACATAATAACACGGCACAGTCTGCACTGGCACAGCTGGCTTTGGAGGAGGTTTGCTCCTCTTGTCCCTTTTTCCTCCCATGGATGTCACGTTATGATCCTCCTCCTAGGGAGGCTGAACTAATCTGCACGCTCTCAGATAAAAGGCAGGATGCCAGATTCTGGAACCAGTTTCAAAAAGCATGCACAAAGGACTAGCAGACTTTCATTGTTCTCTCTTGGAACGATAAGCCATCCACTCGGCTAGGAACCCTATTGAAAAAAACTCTCGCCGCTTACCATCTGGGCAGGCACGCCGGACAGCATAGGACTCCGCGCAAAACAATGATGTATCTGAATTCCCTCAACCCTGACGCCTTTTTGTGTGATAAAGCCAAGGACCTGCGATCATCGATCAGCACCCTAATTCACAAAGTGGACGTTGGGCACAAGCTGGTCCCGTCCAGCTTTTACAAAAAGAAAGACGGTCACAGGTAAGCCAAGAGGTCGCCCATTCGGAGATTGCTTGCCTATTGTGTTCAAATATCAATCAAACCTAGATTTACTAAAACTGGTGCACACAGAATATGGTGCAGCTGTGCATTGTAACCATTCAGCTTCCAGGTTTTATAGTCAAAGCTTGATTGAACAAGCTGAAGTTAGAAGCTGATTGGTTAATATGCACAGCTGCACCAGATTCTGTGTGCACCAGTTTTAGTAAATAGATGCATTTGGAGGTGAGTCAAAACTCAAACATTGAAAAATAAACCAAAATTTATTTATTTTTTTGCCCCCAAAATTGCTAAATCCCTTAAGAATTAATTACAGGTTATTTTATTATGCGCTGACGAGCTGCTATTGCAACATTTTATCTCACCTGTTGGGTTGTGATTGCAAATTTGTCTCTGACGTGAGTAAATTGTGTCGGTGACATGTACAGTACGCCGTGGTGCAATGTCCTTTCTATTTATAGACAGGCAGGTTTAATAAGCCAATGCATTAATTATATTTGAGTAAGTGACTAATGACTTTATATTGGATGCTATGGGTCAGAGAGGTTTGCATTATTAAACAAGACCACATCTGTTGCTATGGAACATATAGAAAGTATAAAAAAAAAAAATGTATATAAATCTTATTATTTTTATCTCTCTCCAGAAACTGCATGAAGGAGGTCATGAAGTGGAAAGAATCATTCAATCAACTCCTGAGCAGCAAAGGTGAGCAGGGGTTTGGTGAATCCTTCATTTGTTAGGAAAGGTGTGCATAGGGAGATGCAACACAGAGAATGCTATAGGGGGGATAACGCAAGGGGCTACATATGCACTAACCAAAATCATGCATGAACTGAAAGGTGGTAAAATATAGGTAGGATTTTTAACTAGACAGTAACGATTTGCTGTGACTCAGACAACAATCACTTTTCACAAGTTTGAAAACAGTTAAAATCATTATTTTAGACTTAGGGTTGCTATCATGGTTCCCCGCACTCTTTAATATTACAAAAGCCAGAAAGTCTATTTGTTTGTCAGAACATTTTTATTATATTGTCTATTAATGTCTTTAAAAAAGTATTGATCTTATTTAATGCATTTAAGTATAAGCCAACCACAGTGTTCTAGTCACATTTATTTTTTTGTATTTATATTGTATTTGCCTACTAAAAACTTTGGTTAGAATTTACTAAAACTGGAGCATACAGGGTCTGGGGCAGCTTTGCATAGTAACCAATCAGCTTCTAGCTTCAGCTTGTTCAGTTAAGCTTTGAAAATAAAAGCTTGAAGCTGTTTGCTTGTCATGCACAGCTGCTCCGAAATTCTGTCTGCTGCAGTCTTGGTAAAGCCTTAGTAAGTCGTATATACAGTATGTTGTTCAGACCATTACAATGCAATATATACATAGCAAAGTCTTGAGGATGAGGTGCTCTATGGTAATTAGCATCAGTGCAAAGCAATCAGGCCTTCTCTGTTCTCTTCTATGGTTCTCTGGTGACCATTGTCACTGGGACTAAAAGTGAAGGAATAGAGGGGAAATATACCATTTGGGACACTTACTACTCTGACATATGTCTGGACATGTTTCTTCTTACTGTTGTGTCCACATAAATAACCAGAAAGAAGAAAATGAAGCGAAATAAAAGTCGATTTTTAACCATCCCAAAATAAAAGGGGATTTGGCTTTAGATACACACACACACACACACACACACACACATATATATATATATATATATATATATATATATATATATATATATATATATATATATATATATATATAATTTTAATTCATGCATATAAGTATAAGCCAACCACAGTGTTCTACTTACATTCATATTCATCTATGTATTTTGAGTATTTATATTTAATTTGCCTGCTGTATATACATATATATATATATATATATATATTATTCAGAAGGCAAATAAAATAATCAAAATACATTAAATGAATGTAAGTAGAACACTGTGGTTGGCTTACACTTAAATGCATAAAAATATTTTACATATATTTATATATAAAGCCAAACCTCTTTTATTTTGGGATGGTTAAAAACCATCCCACTTGGTAGATTTCACTTATTTCTCCTCATTCTCTTCTTTCTGGTTAGTCATGTGGACACAACAGAAAGAAGGATCATGTCCAGACATATGTCACTGGCGTAAACGTCCCAAATGGTAAATTTCCTCACTTTTAGTCCCGGTGACAATGGTCACCAGAGAGCCCTAATCTTCCTAACAGGGACACAAACAGCAATAAAAACATGACAGAGGTTCTAACCCCTGACCATTCTATTAAATGTATACAAAAGAGTAATGCCATAGATACACTTTAAATAGCATGGTGGGCTCTCCATAGGAAGTGAATTGAGTGTGGGAGGTGATTTGTGAAGGGCTCCTTTTAACGTCTGCCTCTTATCCTGTCTATAGATGGGCTCTCCGCCTTCCGCACCTTCCTGAAAACAGAGTTCAGCGAGGAGAATCTGGAGTTCTGGGTAGCTTGTGAAGAATACAAGAAGACGCCTTCAGTCAATAAGCTTCCTGCCAAAGCTCAGTGCATATTTCAGGAATTCCTGCAGACTGGAGCCCCACGAGAGGTAAGCAGTGCTTACTATATTTAGCATCCCGATAAGAAGTTACATTATACAGCTGGGATTCCAAGGGTCAGACATCCAAAGTTTTAAATGGGATTAACTCATTATGTATGCAACTCATTATGCATGTACAGTCTAAACAACGCCCTGGAGACTTGAGACTGTTCAGAGTTAATTAAAATAACTGACGGGCTAGGAAAATGTGCACTGAGTCTTCTAAAAGAAAATCAAGCCTACGTGGTTATGTTTCTTCAAATCTATCTCAAATATATTTAGCATTTTCCTTAACTGAAGGAGCCGTTTTCTAATTTTTGCTTGACAAGCTCTTTCCAAATACCTTTGTATAAATATAAACCCTAAACCCTACAACAAAGGGGAACTTCACAGGTCCCCCAAAAAAACAGGGAACAACCAACTTTAAAAAAAATCATAAATTCTGTAATCTGTTTAGGCTAATGTCCGTTAAAAAAGATAGTTGTTACATTTGTACCAAAATGAACAAATGCTTAGATCACCTAAATAAAAAAGGACAAGGTATAATAATGATAATATCAGCAGCTGAAAATGTATTAGCCTGAAACATTTCTGCTGCTGGAAGAGTTGTTGTTACATGGTATGCCCATGGCACAAGAATATATTTAAAGTAGAACTAAAGACAAAACTTTTTTTTTCACTTTGGATAGAGTAAGGGTTTTTTTTTGCCTTCTGTGTTTCTTTGGGGGAGATTTTCCTTTACTTCCTGTCCAATAGCCAAAACAGGAAGTGAGAAAATCTTTTGTATTGAGGCCACAGTGGACTTAAATGGTACCATACAAACACTTGGGTAAACAGATATTGATAAAAAAGTAGAATTTTATTCAGTTAAGGTTTATGTGTTAAAATACATACATCATTTATTTATAAAAAGCTCTGTAAAGTATTTCAGACGTAATTTTATAGAGCTTTTTATGAATAGATTAAGTATGTATTTTAACATTAAACCATGGTACCATTATTAATATGGTAGTCCACTGTGGCCTCGATACAAAACATTTTCTCCAACTTGATATGAATAAGGTACCCCCCTGCTTATTATTGGGCACTCTATTTAAAAAACATGAAGTGAGATGACATTTCTTCAATGTGGGTTACCGAAACTAGTGCCCCCACTGAAATGAGCGTTTTCCCTCTTTTCCTGTTCTGGTGCAAAGCCCAAATTTGGGACTTTATTTCATTTTCTCTTTCGGTGGTAATGGTAAACAAGACAAATAGAGAGGGTGAATCTGCTTAACCAAGGCACAGACAGCAATAAAAAAACCTGACCAGTGTTCTAGTTTGCCTCCATCTAACTAAAAACATGTTTGCCTTAGCTATACTATACACTTCTGACTGCTATTGGTGTTTAGATGGTAAGCTAATTGTCAACATCGATTTTTTTGTCTTCACAGGTCAACATTGACCATCAGACCAGAGAACACACACGCCTGCAAATTTCAGCCGCCTGCCGTAATTGCTTTGACGCTGCCCAAGAACAGACCCGTATTCTGATGGAAAAAGACTCTTACCCACGCTTCTTAAAATCCCCCATCTACCAGCAAATGCTGACCCAATCATCTATTAAGAAACTAAAGTTCTCTTTCACATGAACGAAGACCAAGTGTTTTGTGTAAGCTACGACATTGAGACTAGAGCTCAGTTCCGGCAATCTAGAACCAGGTTCATGACATCACCCCACCACCATGTGTGTACTGGAGTCTGGGCGCTGATTGAGAAGACTTTCGAGCAGGGCCCTTCCGTGTAGATGGGCCTAAGACAGTAGAACAGAGAAGACAGTGTATAGAAAGGATTCGTGAGTTCTAGTCCAACAAAATTTCCTTGACACCAGTTATGGTGCCATGAAACGATTGTGCTTGCCTAGACAAACTCCTGTAACCTTTTATGTTCATAGGGGGACGTTAACAGGATTGAGATAGCATGAGAGAATCTCTGTAACAGACTAGAACACACATTGGTGTGATTCCTAGTTGATGTGCTAATGTTTGTGCAATGTGTCTGTGCTGCTAAGTGTCACTTCCTCCCACTGTAGTTTTTTCCTATAGCCGGGGGAAAAAAAAATCCGTTATTCTTACTGTTGCTATGTAGATCATTTAACAAGTGTCTGGAAATGAGTTTTCACCTGGGACACAATGGATGCCAAGTGTTTCAGCAGTATCCATTCATAATGATATCCAAGAACAATGGGGGGAAGTAGAGTACAATGTTTAAAAAAATGTGACACATTCCTAGCCAGTCTTTTTCCTTTGGCAAACAGGAATTGCAGAGACTTGTCAACAGTATTCTGGATGTGGGAAATGACCCCGCAGAAAGCTGGGTGATAAATGTATAGAAAGATCTTGGTGTTGATTATATAACACCTGCAGCATACATAAGTACACATATGTATATAACAAAAAAATCACATTTTATGTAAAAAATTATATATATATATATATATATATATATATATATATATATATATATATATATATATATATATATATATATATATATCACGTTTTATGTTCAATTTATTTAAAATGTTGCTGGACAGCTTTTGTAAACTTATTATGTGGTGATAGAAAATGAACACCTTGTATTTCTGGAAAATACATTCATGTTGGTATGTTGATATGTTAATTTATACAAATTATTTAAATAATAAACAAATAAAAGTGAACAAAAACAAAGTGAAATACATTGTATTATTTTTATTATTATTATATTCTATTATTATTATTTTTTAATCATTATGAGTTGAACTAACACACAAAACCATATTGATCATAAGTCACTTGCAGCTTAGAGCCACAGTTAAGAGGGGTCATACCAATCATCAAAATCAACTAATTATGGTTATTTTTTAATTTAAGGTATATTTGAACCTATGAAAAAAAACATGATATATTGCAGCTTACCACTTCTTGGAATGCGGTGGCTGTGTTAGTTTTTCTGTCGCAGGCCTTTTTCCTTTTTTTCAATCTGGTGTTTTTGCCAAGAACACGTGTCCTTTTCTAGGGTGACAATGCTCACTCAAGCCTAGTGCACATGGGCTGAATGTCGGGCGGCATTAGCCGGTTTAATAAAAACTGGCCAACATTCAGCCCGTGTGTACAGCAGTCGGTCATGACCGAAAAAAGTCTGCTGACCAGCTCCCAATCAGCGCTCTCGGCTTAGAGTGTTGACCGGAGTGTTCTAGGGGGGGCGTCCCCCTGTCAGAACACAATAGCACAGCAGGGGAGATCGCTGTACTAACATTGGATTGTTAGTACAGCAGCTCCAACCTGAGCTGTCAGGTTTTGTTTCTTTAACCACTACCCGCCCACCCACTGTCATATGAAGGAGGGACGAGGCAGCTCTCGTTCCGAGCTGCCGTCATATGACGTGATCTCCTTCCTGGGCCACTAGGGGGCGCGCGCACAAGCCCGCCGTGTCATTGGTGACCCGATGCTCATGCCCGGCGGCCGCCATTGTCTGCCGGGCACCTGCGATTGCCCAGTAACTGACCAGGACCGTGGATCTGTGTGTGTAAACACACAGATCCACATCCTGTCAGAGGAGAGGAGATTGATGGTGTGTCCCTTGTACATAGGGACACCGATCGGTCACCTCCCCCAGTCAGTCCCCTCCCCCCACAGTTAGAATCACTCCCAGGACACACATTTAACCCCTTGATCACCCCCTAGTGTTCACCCCTTCCCTGCCAGTCACATTTACACAGTAATCAATGCTTTTTCATAGCACGGATCGCTGTATAAATGTGAATGGTCTCAAAAATGTGTCAAAAGTGTCCGATGTGTCCGCCGCAATATCGCAATCACGATAAAAATCGCAGATCGCCGCCATTACTAGTAAAAAAAAAAAATAATAAAAATGCTATAAATCTATCCCCTATTTTGTAGACGCTATAACTTTTGCGCAAACCAATCAATATACGCTTATTGCGATTTTTTTTTTTACCAAAAATATGCAGAAGAATACATATCGGCCTAAACTGAGGAAAAAATTGGTTTAAAAAAAAAATTGGATATTTATTATAGCAAAAAGTAAAAAATATTGTGTTTTTTCAAACTTGTCCCTCTTCTTTTGTTTATAGCGCAAGAAAAAAAAAAATGCAGAGGTGATCAAATACCACCAAAAGAAAGTTCTATTTGTGGGGAAAAAATGATAAAAATTTCATTTGGGTACAGTGTTGCATGACCGCGCAATTGTCATTCAAATTGCGACAGCGCTTAAAGCTGAAAAATGGCTTGGGCAGGAAGGGGGTGTTCGTGCCTTGTAGGCAAGTGGTTAAACCCAGTCTAGTAGTGTATACAAGGCTTTATTCTACTGTATCTTTGGAGGACCAGCATTGTCACCCTGGGACATTAAGTTTACTAGGACTACAGAACAGCTATATCTCCATATCATAGAGCAGGTGTTCTGTAGTTCACAGATATGAACTGGGCAGGTCTGAAAACAGTACTTGGGATTTCAGTGCAACACAGGAAGAGTGCACATGAAGTTAGCAGCACACTGGATTTCTGACAACACATGTGAAAAATGTGCAAGTGTACGGACCTTTTTTTTGCCCAGAAATACACTTTGATCCCTTCTTGCCTAAGGGTAAAGCAAATCTTAATGCCTAAGTCCAATTTTGCAACATTGACATGTGTTAGTAAAACTATACATATATCATCACAAACACTTTATGCATCCAGGTGGATTATATGGCATTTTTTTTCAGGACAAATTGGGCTTTCATTTGGTGGTAAATGGTTATGGATATCTCCTGATTTTTATTTATTTTTTTATTATCAAAGGAAAACTGTCCCAAAATAGTAAAAAATATACATATTTATTAAGTTAAGCTGTATATTTCTTGCTACTACCATAACCTACCACCAAAGAACAAGCCAAAACAAATTCTCCTGCTCCTGGTGATCGCAGCGCTACCACATATGTGTATGTCCTTTGTTGTTTGTACCCGTAGTACAGCCCAGAAACAATAGTGCACATTTTGCTTTTTTTTTTTTTTTTTTTTTTTTATCCTACCTTAAACACACCGACACTGATACTAATTAAAAAAATTAAAAATCCTGTACAAAAAATACTGACCTTTGACCCAAACACTAACCCTGGCACTGACCTAGATCGAACCTTGATATATGTACTTTTATTATTATTATTATTTTGTTTTCTATCTCTGCAAGGACAGAGAAAGATGCAATCTATCTCTCTCGTCCATTCACAGAGACAGAAAACACGGGGCGGGCTTCACAGTAACTGCTCACTGTGATAGCCAATCAGAGGCTTTTACAGAGATCAGGTGACCCGGAATTGGACGTTCCGAGTCTCGATTGTTATAACAGGGCCTGGGGCTCTCGGTGAGACCCCAGTCTCTGTGCTGGGAGATACCCAAATATGCGGCCCCGCTGAAAAAAAAAAGCCCAGTCCATTGGGGCCACATACTTGTGTTACGTCGGTGCCAAGAAGTTAATGGTCACCATAGGACATTTATGGATAAGTCCAGAAAGAAATGGGGTAGGAGGTGCACAGTCCCTGATGAAGTTACAAGTCTTTCTTATACGCACACAGCATAAACTACCTTCCTTTTTTAGTGCTAACCAGCCTATATACAGTGCCTTGCAAAAGTATTCACCCCCTTGGCTTTTTACCTATTTTGTTACATTACAGCCATGTTTTTTTAATCTAAATTATATGTGATGGATCAGAACACAATAGTCTAAGTTTGTGAAGTAAAATTAGAAAAATATATACATAAAACTATTTTTCAGAAATAAAAAAATAATAATTGGCATGTGCGTATGTATTCATCCCCTTTGTTATGAAGCCCATAAAAAGCTCTGGTACAACCAATTACCTTCAGAAGTCACATAATTAGTGAAATGATGTCCACCTGTGTGCAATCTAAGTGTCACATGATCTGTCATTACATATACACACCTTTTTGAAAGTCCCCAGAGGCTGAAACACCTAAACAAGAGGCACCACTAACCAAACGCTGCCAGAAAACCAAGGAACTCCCCAAACAAGTAAGAGACAATGTTGTTGAGAAGTACAAGTCAGGGTTAGGTTATAAAAAAATATCCAAATCTTTGATGATCCCTAGGAGCACCATCAAATCTATCATAACCAAATGGAAAGAACATGGCACAAAAGCAAACCTGCCAAAAGACGGCCTCACACCAAAACTCACGGACCGGGCCAGGAGGGCATTAATCAGAGAGGCAGCACAGAGACCTAAGGTAACCCTGCAGGAGCTGCAGAGTTCCACAGCAGAGACTGGAGTATCTGTACATAGAGCGACAATAAGCCGTACTCTCCATAGAGTTGGGCTTTATGGCAGAATGGCCAGAAGAAAGCCAATACTTTCAGCAAAAAACAAAATGGCACGTTTTGAGTTTGTGAAAAGGCATGTGGGAGACTCCCAAAATGTATGGAGGAAGGTGCTCTGGTCTGATGAGACTAAAATTGAATTTTTTGGCCATCAAAGAAAATGCTATGTCCGGCGCAAACCCAACACATCACATCACCCAAAGAACACCATCCCCACAGTGAAACATAGTGGTGGCAGCATCATGCTGTGGGGATGTTTTTCAGCAGTCGGGACTGGGAAACTGGTCAGAGTTGAGGGAAAGATGGATGGTGCTAAATACAGGGATATTCTTGAGCAAAACCTGCACCACTCTGTGTGTGATTTGAGGCTAGGACAGAGGTTCACCTTCCAGCAGGAAAATGACCCCAAACACACTGCTAAAGCAACACTTGAGTGGTTTAAGGGGAAACATGTAAATGTGTTGGAATGGCCTAGTCAAAGCCCAGACCTCAATCCAATAGAAAATCTGTAGAAAATCTGTGGTCAGACTTACATATTTCTGTTCACAAGCTTAAACATCCAACTTGAAGGAGCTGGAGCAGTTTTGCAAGGAGGAATGGGCAAAAATCACAGTGGTAAGATATGGAAAGCTCATAGAGACCTATCCAAAGCGACTTGGAGCTGTGATAGCCGCAAAAGGTGGCTCTACAAAGTATTGACTTTAGGGGGGTGAATAGTTATGCACAATTACTTTTTCTGTTATTTTGTCCTATTTGTTCTTTGCTTCACAATAAAAAAAAACATCTTCAAAGTTGTGGGCATGTTCTGTAAATTAAATTATGCAAATCCTCAAACAATCCATGTTAATTCCAGGTTGTGAGGCAGTAAAACATGAAAAATGCCAAGGGGGTGAATACTTTTGCAAGACACTGTAGCTGAATTATACAACTGTATATAAAAGCAACAATATGTTACCCGAAATAGCACATTCTTGTTTTAGTTTTTGCAAACATAACGGGATACTAGGAACAAAGCCTACGCCTCTCTCTATTTTTTTTTTTTTTTTGTGGATATATATACCTCTTAGCAGGTAATCTTCTTTTTTATAATAAGTGAACACTGTATTTTGGATTCCCTGTGGTGTATATATTCTTTGTTTTGTAAGGTATATATATCGTACTTATTACTGATTATAGTACTGTGTGATTTTGACCATATTTTATTGCTTGTGCTATTTAACCTCCCTGGTTACTGCAGTTCTTTTGTGTACCTTGAAATTATCACTATTTGTTTAATATATAGTACATGACTTGGAACAAGTGGAAAGAGGGAGCTGTTCCCAAAAGCCTGCAATCTGTTACCTATAAAGGCTTGATTACACACCCCCTACCTCGGTCCCCGGATTTAAGGTCTGGTACTGGAAGATAAAGCATATCGCCAAGCATTTTTCTGTGTCATATGTACACAGTACAGGTAGCAAAAAAAGACAAGAAGGGGCAAAAAAATGTACACATATATTCTTGTACCTGCTAATGATCAATAAAGTGCTGAACTATTCCACCGAAAGACAGCTCCCAAAAAATTGGATTTTTGTACTCACCATAAAATCATTTTCTCTGAGTTCATGGAATGACATAGCTGAACTTCTCATGGATGGGTTTGATGCCGCCATCTTCAGGAGTAGGGGGCTAAAATCATGTCTAGGGGAGAGCCCTCTGGTGGTGGCCAAACCCCCCATCTGTAACCCAGGATTAGTAGGTGCTATATCCTTCAATGAACTCACAGTAAAGGATTTTACAGTGAGTACTAAAATCCAATTTCCTCTATCGTTTATTAAAGGACACAGCTGAACTTCTCATGGAGGGGACATCCCAAAGTGGTGCCAGAAAGACAGTAGAAGTGGCGGGCCCACAATAAACCAACTTTCTAGCCAAAGCTGGCATCCATAAACAGCTATAGCAACCCTATTAAAATTTGAATTAAATAGGGCAGTTTCGGATTCCCCTAATAGGAAAGCTCCTGATTTAGATGGTTTACTACCAGAAATGTATAAAAATTAAAAAGATATTTTGTTGCCAGAACTGTTGAAAGTGTTGAATCATGCACATGCATCATTTAAGCTTCCGAAATCTATGAATGATGCCTTTATTATCCACTTCAGCCCGGAAGAATTTACACCCCTTCCTGACCAGAGCACTTTTTGCGATACGGCACTGAATCGCTTTAACTGACAATTGCGCGGTCGTGCGACGTTGCACCCAAACAAAATTGACGTCCTTTTTTCCCCACAAATAGAGCTTTCTTTTGGTGGTATTTGATCACCTCTGCAGTTTTAACTTTTTGCACTATAAACAAAGAAATAGCGACAATTTTGAAAAGAAGCATTATTTTTTACTTTTTGCTATAATAAATATCCCCAAAAAATATCTAAAAAAATTATTTATTGCTCAGTTTAGGCTGATATGTATTCTTCTACATTTTTTGGTAAAAAAAAATCACAATAAGTGTATATTGATTGGTTT
The DNA here is from genome assembly GCF_042186555.1 of Aquarana catesbeiana. Taxonomy (NCBI): domain Eukaryota; kingdom Metazoa; phylum Chordata; class Amphibia; order Anura; family Ranidae; genus Aquarana; species Aquarana catesbeiana. The sequence continues at coordinate 273,209,725 of NC_133330.1, read as the reverse complement.
GCGCAAAAGTTATAGCGTCTACAAAATAGGGGATAGATTTATGCCATTTTTATTATTATTTTTTTTTTATTAGTAATGGCGGCGATCTGCGATTTTTATCATGACTGCGACATTATGGAGGACGCATCAGATACTTTTGACGCTATTTTGGGACCATTGTCATTTTATACAGCGATCAGTGCTATAAAAATGCACTGATTACTGTGTAAATGACACTGGCAGGTAAGGGGTTAAACACTAGGGGGGTTAAGTGTGTCCTAGGGAGTGATTCTAACTGTGGGGGGATTGCCTCACTAGAACATGACAGAGATCACTGCTCCCGATGACAGGGAGCAGTAGATCTCTGTCATGTTGCTAGGCAGAACAGGGAAATGCCTTGTTTACATAGTTACATAGGCATCTCCCCTTTCTGCCGCTCCGTGACACAATCACGGGACACCGGCGGACGTCGAGTCTGCGGGAGACGCGGGCACGGTCACGGAGTACGCGGCGGGCGCACTCCCCCCCAATGCAGCGTCTTAAAGAGGACGTACAGGTACGCCCATTTGCGCACCCGTGCCATTGTGCCAACGTACATCGACGTGCACTGGTCGGCAAGCGTTTAAAGTACTACCCAAGCCAGATAAGGATCATCTATTGCCAGAGTCCTATCGCCCCCAATTTCATTGTTAAATTCTGATGCTAAGATTCTGGCAAGGGTCTTGGCATCTAGATAAAAAATTAAGTCATACACAAGTTCATACATTTGGATCAATCAGGCTTCATACCAGGAAGATCCACAACAACAAATTTGAGAAGATTATTTCTCAATTTACAGATGCCATCAGACAATGTGGGAAAAAGAGCTATTCTCTCCCTAGATGCAGCCAAAGCATTCAACTGCGTCGAGTGGACATATTTATGGGAGGTTCTAGAGAAGTTTGGGTTGGGTAGAGGATTTGTAAAGTGGATTAGATTAATGTATTCAGCTCCACGAGCATGTATACAGATAAATGGCTCATTATCAGAATATTTCTCTCTGTCCAGAGGTCCTAGGCAGGGGTGCCCACTATCACCGATGCAATTCGCATTGACTATAAAAACACTGGCAGTAGCAATTAGACAAACAACCACTGTCAGGGGATTTGAGAGAGGAGGAAGAGCGGAAAAAATTTACTTGTACGCAGATGATGCTTTACTATTCCTGGGAGATACAGATCAATCCCTGCCACTGTGATAAAACTGATTAAGACCCTTGGCAGTTTCTCGGGGTTTGTTATAAATTGGGAAAAATCTGTGCTATTGCCAGTTGATGATTTAACACCAGCTTTAGCCCAGATAGATCTTAAAATACAGGTTGTTACAGCCTTTACATACCTGGGAATATGGGTTTCCTTTAACATAAGGGAATATATAAATTATAACTTGGTCCCTATATTGGATAAATTTAAGGTGAAGAGTAGAGTATGGACTAAATTAACTTAATCAGTGGTAGGGTGTGTAAATATATTTAAAATGTTTTGGGTCACACAGTTACTTTATGTTCTACATAACTCACTGATCTGGATACCATGTAAATGGTTTAAAAAAATAGCTTCCCTGTTTCGAACCTTGCTATGGAAAGGGCAAAATGCTAGAATTAAGCTAACTACACAACAAATCCCTACAGATAAGGGGGGTTTAGCCGTTCCAAATGCTAAAATGTAATTTTAGCAGCACAACTTCAACAGGTTGCAGGATGGGGAGTGATCGACTGGACGGATCATATCCAATCAATATTTCTGAGTAGATCTTCACAATTTCATTTGATAGCTCAATTAGAGTCAGTTAATTCTTCTTATGCGTCACATGGCTCTGAGACATATTATGAATATAGTAATATTTCAGTCTATTCTCCCCTATGGGGAAATAAAAACTGTGAGGAAATGGGCAGACTAAAAGGGTTTTTGAATATGCAGAGAAAAGTGGATAAAATATATTGCACAGCTTTATACAGATAATATATTACAAAACATTTCAAGATTTGCAGAAAAAATACTTAATGCCCTCCCACACATTTTATCAATATCTACAACTGCGCCATGCACTACAGAGTCAGTTTAAAGATAACAAAGTTAAGATACAAAATACGCCACTTATGGATTTTCTTGTAAAGATCAGGGCTTTTTTTCAGCAGGAACTAGGGGGAACTCGGTTCCACCACCTCTGGCTCAGGTCTTCTGCTCCCTGCTCACCACTATCACTTGGTAACATTGAAGTCCAGCTTCTGCATTTACAAGTGATAGCTTATCCCCAGTAGCTCCCACAGGTCAGATCTCCTGCCCAGATCCCATTGAGTGCCGGACAGGGACAAGGGAGATACAGAACAGGTGCCCAGGGTTTAGTGCAGTAACGGGCAGGAGAGGGTGCGTGGTAGGCTGCACCCTCTGTGGTCTCCATTTTTTCCCTGGTGACCAGTTGAAGCTTCTACTGCATAATCTCCCTTGCAAGTGACTGTAGTATAGTATAGTATGCTGGGAGGTACTACAGCCGGATAGGTGTTTCAGCCTAATATTGCAACAAAGGTAAGATATATGACAGATGGTGGAGCTTTTAAGGAGGGGGGGGATGAGGGCAGTGGAGGGAGGGGGTTGTATGCAGAGGGAAGAGCTACTAGTTGATGCCATTTGGCAGGTATGTGAGTGTGGCGGGCATGGTTTAGTTCCTGCCCCTATTCTCTGAGAAAAAAAGCCCTGGTAAAGATACAGGTTAAGAGGGGTCTTATTTCCACTCTCTATGTCCATTTGACTGAGCAATCACAGAAGGTAAACAGCTGTTTAGCCAGAAGGGGATGGGAAAAAGACCTTGGAAAAATGACATATGAAGCAGATGAAACATGGCAGTGTATACTGGAACATGTACAGTCCGTATCCATCTCTCCACAGCAATGCTTAACCCAATTATATATAATATATAGAGCTTATAGGACACCAGCTAAATTATATCAATGGGGGGACCGGGATACGTTGGAATGCACAAGATGTTCAAGAGCATCTGCAGACCTAATGCATATGCTTTGGAAATGCCCTAAATTGTTCAGGTATTGGCAAAATGTGGTAGAGACTATTAATCAGGCGTATCAAACACAGGTACAGGTAGATCCAAGAATGTGCTTATTGGGCCAATTAGATAAAGAATTATACACTCCAGTAACTAAGATACCCATTAATAAGATGCTATTTACAGCACGAAAATAAAATGGATATCCTCCAAAACTCCGACACATGAGGAATGGCGGATACAGGTAAATGATGCATTGTTAAAGGAATGGTAGGTGTATAACAACAGGGGTTTAGCAAATAAATTTAATGAAATGTGGGAACCATGGCTGATGCTACCAGAACTGATACCATTTATTTTGGGATCAGATGGAAATATAAAGGTCAATAGACAATTCACTAGCTATAGATTAGTTAAGGAATGATAGCTAAAATAGGAAGAATTGGTATGGAGGAGTCATGAAGGTGAGGTGTGTGCTAGTAACTGATTTTGTTTGGCCCAAGGGAGGGAGAAGGTAAAAGGAAAGAGAAAGAGACATTTATTTAAATTATTTATTTTTTTGTAATATGTTATTGTTGTATGTATTTTGTATTTTTATGTGTGTTTCACGATGTGATTGTGATGGAGGAAAAATGTTAATAAAAAGAGATTGGGAAAAAACAAACAAACAACCGTATAAAAGTTGGTAAACATGTGAACGGACCAAGCGGCTGCCTTACAAACCTGAACAATTAAAGCAGAATGATGAAAAGCCCAGGACGCATTAAGTGCCCTGGTGGAATGTGCAATAAGAGCCTCCCAGCCCCCAAGTGCAAAGGTCTGGATCATAGCCCTACAAATCCATTTTGAATTGGTGGAAGACGAGGCGGTTTGACTCTGTATAGAACCAGACTTCTGAATAGATGCTGTGGCCAAGAGATAGCTCTGATCACAAGCAGGCAATGGAGAGCCACTTCTCTCAGGTAAGAAGGATGAAGACACAAGGAAGATAAGACTACCACTTTAGGTAGGAAAGACAGCCTGGGGTGAAGAACCACCTTGTCCTTTTGCAACACTAATGTCAGACTTCCACGTACCTGACTGATGAGCCCGATAGAGCAAAGGAAGGTCCCCCTTACGTGTCTGACTCGCGGCCCCTGGTAGTATAGACAGGAAGCATGGGAGTGCAGAGTGGTATGAGAGCTTGGCGGGTGGTAGCGAAGAGACGACTCTGGATCCAGGTGCTGAAGGTTTGGTGATCACTTGACAGCAGGCAGGCAGACCGGTACACAGGCAGCAGATGCAGAGCAGGAGTGGAGCAGGCAGGTTGGGTCACAGGCAGGGTTGGCAACAGGCGGGCAACGAAGTACAGAGGAGCAGGCAGGTTCAGAGTTAAGGCAGGTCAAGGTCAGGTGCAGGCAGAAGACAAAGTATAATCCAAGGGGCAAGCCGGGTAGTCAGGAGATCAAGCGTTCAAACAGAGTAACAGGAGCAAGGACACAGGAAGCTGCAGATCAGACAGCACCGAGCAAAGTGCACTAACAGTTTAAATAGGCCGATTGGCGCCAAGCGCCACGCACACTGATGCGCACACCCGCGCGTGCGTGCCCTCACGCTGGCGCGCACAACAGCGTGCACCAGCGCACACCAGAGCGTCCAGCACTGCGTCCATTACGGGAACTTCTCTGACAGTGCCCCCTCCTCAAGGGCAGACTCCGGATGCTCAGTTGGGCCAGTCTGGTGGTATGGGAACTCTTGAAGTCCCCTTCCGTCTAATTAGATACTGGATTTGGTTGTGCCTTTTCCTGCAATGCAGGATTGCTTCCACCTCAAATTCTTCCTTGTTGTTGATTATTATAGGTTCTGGTGGACTGGTACTTTGGCCAGCAAAGGGATTAGGAATAACAGGCTTCAACAGCGTCACATGAAAGACTGGGTGGACTTTTAGAGTATCGGGTAAGTCGAGCTCATAAGTGACATCATTAATTTTCCTCTTCACAGAGAAAGGACCCATGAATTTACGACCCAGTTTCCTTGAAGGACAAACCATTTTTAAGTTAGCCGTGGACGAGTTCTCCTCACTTCTTCTTGTCAAACATCCTTTTGTTGTATTCCTGAGTCTTAGCCATGGTTTCCTGTAAGAGTTTATTGTTAGTGAGGAAGAAGTCCATTGTTTTGGAGACTGCGGGGATGGCACACTGAGGTATAGAACTGGGCAGGAAGTTGGCAAAAAATGACGTCTGCTTGATGGTAGAATGCAGGGAGTTGTTGTAGGAAAACTCAGCAATAGGCAGTAAAGAGACCAAGTCACCCTGTGAGAAAGCAGAGAAACACGGGAGGTATTGCTCTAAAATCTGATTGGTTCTCTCCGTCTGCCCGTTCGTCTGGGGATGATAGGCAGAAGAAAATGCCAACTCTATTTTAAGAGAACCACAGAGAGCCTTCCAAAACCTGGAGATAAACTGGACACCTCGATCAGACACAATACCTGCCAGGACTCCATGCAGCCTCACTATTTCTTTAAAAAAAATCTTTGCCATCTCCATAGCCGAAGGTGTGCCTTTCATAGGCAAAAAGTGAGCCATTTTGGACAATCTATCCACTACAACAAAGATAGTAGAAAAACCCTCTACCTGAGGGAGCTCCACAATGAAATCCATCAAAATCATTTTCCAAGGTCTTTCTGGGATGGGTAAGGGCTTCAGTAGGCCCCAGGCTCTCGTCCAGCTATTCTTGCTTCGGGCTCAAGTATTGCATGACTCCACGTAACTCTTGCAGTCGCTTACCAGCTGAGGCCACCAGAAGGTGCATTGTATCATCTCAGCCGTTTTCAGAGCATTGAAATGTCTGGCCAATTTATGGTCGTGGCAGATCTCCAGTACTGCTACCCTTAGGCCCTCTGGGACCACAATTTTGCCCTTTTGCCAAAACAAGCCATCTTGTGCCCTCACATTGTTTTCAGCATACTGAGTCAATTCCAAAGAGGCTTGTCTTATTCGGGATATGAGATCCCCTTGTAGTAACAGGAAGTTTCCTGAAGGGAGAATGGTGTCTGGAGGTAAGGATTTCCAAGAGTCGTGGAACATGCGGGAGAGTCCATCTGGTTTGATGTTTTTGGAGACAGGTCTGTATGTGATGTGGAACTGATATCTGGAGAAGAAAAGTGCCCACCTTGCCTGCCGTGGTTTCAATCTCTTTGCCGTTCTTAAGTACTCCAAGTTTTTGTGGTCTGTGTAGACCAAAATGGGATGTGCACCACCCTCCAGTAGGTAATGCCACTCCTCTAGAGCGGTCTTGATGGCCAGAAGCTCCCGATCTCCCACATCATAATTCTTCTCCGCTGTGGAGAGCTTGCGCGAGAAAAAGGCCACTGGGTAAAGAAGGGCCTTGGCGCCTTGCCGCTGGGATAGCACATCTCCTACTGCAATTTCCGAGGCATCGACTTCGAGGACAAATAGTAAAGCAGGGTCCGGGTGTTTCAGAATGGAAGCAGAGGTGAATAACTTCATAAGTTTTTCGAAGGCAAATTGCGCCTTCGAAGACCAACAGAATTGTGTCCCTTGCTTGGTCAGCTCAGTGATGGGAGCAATTATCGCAGAAAAGCCCCTGATGAACTTTCAATAAAAATTGGAAAAGCCAATAAAGTGCTGTACCCCTTTTTATCCGAAGGTGCAAACTGCTCCGGTCCTTGATACAAACAAAGTAAAAAGTGTAGCGCTAATAACTAAGTACATAAAATTGCCATAAAGGGAATAAACCCAATATTCGCAAACACATATAAATATATATATAATCAAGATATAATCACTGGACTCATTATATTTTGATTATATATATATATTTAGATGTGTTTGCGAATATTGGGTTTATTCCTCTTATGGCAATTTTATGTACTTAGTTATTAGCGCTACACTTTTTACTTTGTTTGTATCAAGGACCGGAGCAGTTGGAGTTGGAGTTGGAAGAAACTGACCTGAAGAGCTGGGAACCTTGGGAAGCATCCAGGTGGGACAAAATTGAATGGTGGATCTCTTGGAGCAGCGCTCCCTTAGGCATCGGTCAATTTGAATTGACAGATTGATGAGCCCATCCAAGGATTGGGGTATTCCAACCCGTGCCAACTCATCTTTAAGTGGGTCAGATAATCCCATTGGGAATTGACAACGCAGGGCAGCCTCATTCCAGTCTGTGTCGGAACTCCAACGCCTGAATTCCACCACATAGTCTTCTGCTGCTCTGTGACCCTGTTGTAAAGAATGTAAGCGGCCTCGGCAGTTGCAGTTAGTTGAGGGTCCTCGTACAGCTGGGACATAGCAGAAAAGAAGGCATCAAGACTATCCAGGGATCCCGACTTTTGCTCCAGGAGGCGGTGGGCCCAGGTTTGTGGTTCACTGGACAATAGGGAGAATACAAAGACCACCTTAGTTGCTTCTGAGGAGAAGGTGCGGGATTGCAAAGCAAAGAAGAGTTCGCAGACGAAAGGTCCGGTATTCACTGCGTTCTCCCAAAAATCTTTTGAGTGTGGGTACCCTAGGCTCAGGAGGTAGCATACTGAGGGTGCAGGTAAGAATCCGGCAGACGAAGCACCTTGAGGGTTGGAAGGAGAAGACAGAACCTGGACTCGTTCTTCCAGCCTTGTGTAGCCTTCTTGAAGGCTCTTCACAGCTTGCGTGAGACCCGCCAGATGTCTACACAGCTCCTCCATGGGGGAGGTTCCCTGCTCGGGCTCGGACATGGCTGTCTGATACTGTAGGACTTCCACGTACCTGACCGATGAGCTCGAGAGCAGAGGAAGGTCTTCCTTATGTGTCTGACTCGCGGCCCCTGGTAGTATAGACAGGAAGCACGGGAGTCCAGAGTGGTATGAGAGCCTGCCGGGTGGTAGCAGAAGAGATGGCTCTGGATCCAGGTGCTGGAGGTTTGGTGATCACTTGACAGCAGGCAGGCAGACCGGTACACAGGCAGCAGATGCAGAGCAGGAGTGGAGCAGGCAGGTCGGGTCACAGGCAGGGTTGGCAACAGGCGGGCAACGAAGTACAGAGGAGCAGGCAGGTTTAGAGTCAAGGAAGTCAGGTGCAGGCAGAAGGCAAAGGATAATCCAAGGGGCAAGCCTGGTAGTCAGGAGATCAAGCAAGGACACAGGAAGCTGCAGATCAGACAGCACCGAGCAAAGTGCACTGACAGTTTAAATAGGCCGTTTGGCGGCAAGCACCGCGCACACACTGATGCACACAGGCTCGCGCACGGCAGCCGCACACCGGCGCGCAGAACAACACGCGCACAGGAACACGCGCGCCAGCGCGCACCGGCGTGCACCAGAGAGTCCAGCACTGCGTCCATTATGGGAACTGACAACTAAAAAGGGCTGCTTACAGGAAAGAGCCACAAGCTAGATGGACAGAAGTGATGGCCATCAAGAAGACCAGTGGCGGCTGCTCCATTAGGGGTGCAGGGACGCCGCCCACCTAATCTATGTGCCTTGCCCCTAATCTACATGCAGGGCACTGGACGCATGGATTTTTATGGATTTTTTTAAGCACATGATTAGAGCCTCTAATTGGCTTAAAAAAAAGGGTATGCTTTGGGCGCAGAGAGTGCGAGTGAGGTGGCCAGGTTTGTTTACCACCCCCCAAATATTGAGAACCAGCCACCACTGAAGAAGACCACCTATTGTGACAAGGATGAGATAGGAATAGGTTTTTAAAGGGATATGTTTGTAAGGCTGACAAAACCAGATTCAGGTCTCAAGGCTCCTCTACTGCCCAGAAGGCAGAGCCACATGAGTGACCTCCTGGATAAAAGTGTGAACAAGAAAGATCAAGGCCAAGGGACACTGAAAGGGAATGGCCAGGGCAGAGACCTGGTCCTTATTTGAATTAAGAGCCAACCTGTGCTCCACACCCCCTTGAAGAAAGGCCAGCATACAGGCAACCGAAAACTTGCAGGGATGGACCCCCAGAGCCTCGCAAAAAGTGAAGTAGGCCTTCCAGGTGCGATAGTGGACAAATCAAGTAGTAGACATTCTAGCCCTAAGCATGGTGGAAATAACAACAAAAGGCCCCCTTCAGCACCTGGCTCTTAACAGCCAAGCAGTCAAAGATAGTGACTGCAAAGCAGGATAGAAAATTGGACCTTGGGAGACAAGGCCTGGGACAGAGAAGAAAATGCCAAAGAACATCTGCGACCAGCTGAACTAGATCTGCAAACCAAGCCCTGCATGGCCAATCCGGAGCCACCAGAAAGAATGAGATGCCATCCAACTCTATGTAAGCAACTGTGGAAAGAGACCTGCTCTGTAGCAAACCCCTGATGTGATAGCTTGGCCCACTTGATCAGAGCCTGGGAAACCATGGCCGAAGCAGGACCATACTGATCAAGGCTCCTGAGACCTCACTTAGTGAACGTACTGTACTTCAACTTCATATCTAAAGGGTCCCGAATCCCGAAAGGAAAGGGCTTTTTCAGAAGGTATAATGGTAGCCTTTCCTTAGTTGGGAAATAGTGGGTCCACCACAGAGAGGTTAGCACACTTATTTACAAACACATCCTCAAAGGGATAACAAACAGAAAACCGTAAGGATAGGGAGAACAGCTTGGCCAGGCGCACCCATGATTTGTAGATGAGATCATTAAAAAAAGATATTAACGGAAAAACCTTGGATGATCTCTTCTCTTTATAAGTCCCATGAGGAACTTGAGAGTCTTTTGTCAGAGATTGGGAATCCTCCATCTTCAGGGTTTCCTTAACCGCCATAATAAGGTGAGACACTAATTCTTTCTCATTTGCCAACTTCATCCCTGGCAACTCTCTGTCACTGTCAGAAGAGAAGGGATGTGTTGCCAGAGACCTGTAGGTAAGAACCTGGAGGAGCCTGAGATCGATAGAGGATACTTTTTTGAGCTAGGAATACATATTTAGATTTTTTGAAACCAGAGTTTAGTGCATACGTATTTTAGACATGTTATTAACATGCAAAAGAGTCTCTTATTTAGACTTCCAAAAGCCCTGAGACTACTGTTGTGCACCATCATCTTGGATGTGATGTCAGCAGCCCTACCAGACTCAGAGCTGTCACTCGAGGGTCACTCTATAGCTGCCTTTCAGGTCTCAGGCAACCCCTGCTAAAATTAATTCTTTGGGGGTCAGTGGGAAGAATACCAGTTACATTGTAGTCAGTGAAAAAATGTCCCTGTTAAAGTGATGGTCACAATTCCACCCTTGCAAACAGCTAAAAAGACCATTGGTGTCATTCCAATGGCTCTGCCGAGTAGTGTCTAACCCCAAACTGCACAGGCACCATTAGATGGGGTTCAATTATGCACAGCTTAAGGGACCCATAGCAACCTCTGGAGGAACCCTGATTGAGAATGGCTGTTCTATGGTATTCCCCTTCTCACCTCCCCTGTCTTCTACATAAAAGGGTATATAAGAAGGGGCAGAGGATCTGGGCCTGCATAGACAGCAATTAGACACTCACAGAAGAGTATAAGGCTATGACAAGCAAAAAGGGAGGGGGCTGTGCTAGCATTTGACTTTATTTGAAGAGGTAAAATTTGCCAGCAAGTTCATCAGTTATGGAAAACAAAAACGCTTCAATATGCATCTGAAACATTTGATTTTTCTGTACTTTTACCTACAATTTTACGTTGTTGACAGGGTTGCTACACTAGGCCACTGTAGAATAAAATTGATAATATGCAATACATTTTAAACCATAAATATATCATGTGTATGTTTTATATAAATGCTTATCAAAGGAGCCTACAGAAAGATGTAGTGTGGCTTAACTAGGTTTACAGAGGTTTATACTTGGCTGATAAAATTGTTGATATAGGGACACAGCTCATCTTTGCTCGTACAGCATGAGATGACTCCTTGTGTACGGATCAGCAGCTTACTAATGAGGGCAATTCCTGTACACTCATGTGCTTTGCTGCCAAAAGAAATCAGGAGTCCAATATGAAATGTCTTCACTGGCATGTTTTTCTAGCCTAAATCCTAGGGTGTATTTAAAGGGAATGTACTGTACATTGCTTTTGTATATATTTTGATGTAAGGAGGGACTCCGCTGAGGGACACCTGATGTAAGGGGGGGCTCCACTGGAGAACACCTAAAGTAAAGGGGGCTCCACTGGGGGACACCTGATGTAAGGGGAGCTCAACTGGGGGACACTGATGTAAGGGGGGACACCGCTGAGGGAGACCTGATGTAAGGGGGACACCGCTGAGGGACACCTGATGTAAGGAGGGACTCCGCTGAGGGACACCTGATGTAAGGCTGACACCGCTGAGGGACACCTGATGTAAGGGGGACACCGCTAAAGGACATCTGATGTAAAGAGGGACTCCACTGGGGGACACCTGATGTAAGGGGGACACCACTGAGGGACACCTGATGTAAGGGGTACACCGCTGAAGGACACCTGATGTAAAGGGGACACCTGATGTAAGGGGGACACCGCTAAGGGAAACCAGATGTATGGGGGACACCTGATGTAAGGGGGACACTGCTGAGGGACATCTGATGTAAGGAGGGACTCCACTGGGGGACACCTGATGTAAGGGGGACACCTGATGTAAGGAGGGTCTCTGCTGAGGGACACCTGATGTAAGGGAGACACCGCTGAAGGACACCTGATGTAAAGGGAACACCTGATGTAAGGGGGACACCGCTAAGGGAAACCTGATGTAAGGGGGACATCTGACCCAATGCACACGTTCCTGCACAAACGGCTGCATCTTAAATTGGGGGCTGAAATAACCAACGGCTGGAACCGACTGCAATCATGAGAAGGAAGTTGCCCCCTTACATCAGGTGTCCTCCTTACATCAGGTGTCCCTCAGCGGAGTTCCTCCTTACATCAGGTGTCCCTCAGCGGTGTTCCCCTTACACCAGGTGTCCCTCAGCGGCGTCCCCCTTACATCAGGTTTCCCTCAGCGGTGTCCCCCTTACATCAGGTGTCCCTCAGCGGTGTCCCCTTTACATCAGGTGTCCTCCTTACATCAGGTGAAGGAAGTGTCACCAGCACACCAGGATCTCCAAAATTGGGTCCAAAATTTTAATCACATAGTATCAAAAAAATAAATAGAAGCGACGTTTCGGAGCCACGCAGGACCCCTTCACCAGGCATGTGACTATGGTCACATGCCCAGATTCACATTGAGGGCAGGTTTGAAATTGGTCAAATTGTCATTTGGTCTTATTAAAATGCAGGCCATAGTGGGGTCCATGGGAGAATGTAGAGACCTTTTGGAATGCTGCCAGAACTTTGTTGCTTGGTCTCCATCACTGCAAGTACAGTATATGTAAACCAAATCTGAGTGATTGGAGTTTCTGATTACCAGCAGCTAAAAGTGTGGATGGAAAAAAGAATGTAACATTCTGTGAGACCATTTTAGCTCACATTGTTTATCGTTCATCAACACAAGGCTTTAGGGAAGATGTAGATGCAGTTTGTTATGAAACAGAACAAAAACTAGAAATAAAGGAGCAAAAAAGCAACTGGTGAGCTATGAGTGCTAGCCAGTAAACCCTACAAACGTGATAAAATCTGAACTTTTCCCAAAAGTATATCTAAACCCAATAACAAAAATATAAAATATTACAGCTTACTAGTCCTTAGACTAGGTGGCCGCTTTAGTTTTATTCTTCGGGTCATGTACATTTTCTGCAAAACAAAAAAAAAATATTTTGTAATTCTGCCATAAATCCAGTGTCCTTGTAACTTCATGTTCACTGAACTGAAATCTCAAACAATGTTGTCAGCCTTCCCAGCTATCTATTGCAAACAACAAGCAACTTCACCCTTAATGTAATGAAGATGAGGATGGGAGTGTGGGAATGTTTGTAGCCCAAGGGTGACAACACAGCTCCACCATACATATGGTACATTGATTAAGTGTTGTCACCCTAGGATAGGAAGTGTACTACTGCTAGGATATGTAGTAAGTCGCACACCCAGTTCTGAGTTCCAATCTTTTATTTTAAATAAGAAAATTGCTTACAAACATGCCACAATCGGCTTACGCATTTCAGCCACAAAGGGCCTTTATAATAGTTACTATTAGTGGCAGGATCACCAGATGAAAATACTGGGAGAAAAAGCTTGAAAAGGGAAACTGATGCAGCCACCACATCAAAAGACTGATAATCTGCAAGATATATTTTGTTTTGGGGTTTAGACATACTTTAATTTACTTACATTTGAGTAAATTCCCGCAGCAAGAACCCACAGAGGACCTCACGGGGTCAGTAAAAGTGTACTGAAGACTTTAAGGCTTATTTACTAAAGAAAGCTGAGAATCTTCACTGAAAAAAATATTTGAATAGTCACTTCAATTGTCCAATCGTGAAAAGCATTTGCACATACCATTTCAAGGTAAAGAGGAATTTGTTTTTCACATGATTGGATAACTAAAGTGAATATTCAAAATTTTCAGTGAAGACTCACAACCTTTTCATATGTTACTGCCTCTCTTTGCGTTATTTTACGCCTATAAGATTCAAATATCCCAGGTAGATTTGGGTCCAGTTAATGGCTATGGGCACAGTCATGACAAATATATTATGTCACAGCAGTCAGATCCTTATTGAGGTTCAAGATGTGTGGGTGGAGGTGCGGGATCTTCTTATTTTTAAAGTCCCATTTAAAAAAAAGACACCATCAGTTCATAAAGTTCACTGGTCATTGTATGGCTGTTCTAATGAAACAAGATATTCCTACAGAGGCACCCTGGATAGGATCCAAACATTGAAGATGCAATGAGAGTGCTACACCAGTATCAGAGTCCAAGTTGGTTTTTAATTATTTCATACTAAGACAAAACATCCATTGTGTTTTGGGGCCTTTGGCAGTACTCCTACATCAGGGCTACAACACACCAGCAATAAAAATCAGGGTCCATATAACAAATTTACTAATGTCTAAAGTCCATTGGCAGCCCATCCATTAGGGGCACACAGGCTACATGCAGGTCGATGGATGCATGGATTCCATCGTTTTTTTTTTTAAGCATATGATTAGAGCCAGAGGCTCTAATTGGCTTAAAAAAAGGGTGGGCTCAGGGCGCAGAGCACTGCGCCCGAAGCCCACCCAGTTGTGTGACAATAGCGAATGGATATTCGCTACTGTAATACTGATTCTTCTCCCTGCCAATCAGCAAGCAGGTCATGAGACCCGTCATTGGCCGAAAGGAGATCCGGTCAGATTGGCTGCCAGGAGGAGGAGGGAGGAGACGAAGGGGAACCGATAAAGCAGCCGCCCGCAGCCCGGAGAGAAGCCGTTGTCGCCGCATGGAGCGCTGCCCGCGAGATGGGATAAGTGCAGGGCCCCGACTGACTGACTGGGGGGGGGGGGGTTGGCGGGTGCCATCCATGGTCCATGACCTGACCAACTGGGAGGTGGCTATGGTAGGAAAAAAAAGACCCACCAGCCGCCACTGCTAAAATCATTATTAGGTGGGTGAAGATGCAATCTATGTGCTTGTCCCTGTACTCTATTAGATCTGTTTCCGCTCACTTATCTAAATATCGATCTTGACAATGCAGCTGTATACTTTCTGTGTAACACTTTCAATTTTTTTTGTTTTTGTTTGGCTTGATTTAAATTGCGGTCCACTCGGGCAGTGTACTGTACTGTGTTGTATGGCAATGCTATGGTTCTAACTTTCAATAAAGTTTCATCTTGTATAAAAAAAAAAAGTAATTATTAGCTGGAATCAGATAAAATGTGTGGGTAAGTGGTAATATTATATCATTACATACACCATTTAAAACCAATGAAAAATGGAGTGTCACCCATTTTAGAATGTAGCTGATATCCTTTAGGGTCTGCAACTGTGCTCAGGAGGCCACATGTGAGATTCCTTGATACAGGAGAGGGAGCAGGGCTCTTTTTTGACTCCTTCTTGAGTAAATCATGTCATGAAGAAGAAAGGAGAGATGAAATCCAGCTGCCAGTAGTTAGATGCCTTCATGGTCTACAAGTCACTCCATGAGATGAGACACCCCCCCCCCCAGAGAGCCATAATGTCATTGGTCATTGGCAAGCCCATAGTTGCCCAAAAATGGCAGTAAAAATGTATAAAAAATAATAGATGAAGTCTCCATCAAATTGTTCAGAACTCAGTACTTGTGACCCCCTCTTCATGCTGTGATTCAATCTTCTGACCCGCTTCATACCCCTACTGTACTCGGCAGCAATGTAGGAGGTCAGAGGATGGAACAACAGCATTCGGCGGGGAACACAGGCACCTGACACTCCTGGAAATGTTTGATGGAGGCTGCAATGCTTCAACACAGATATGAAAGAAGACATAGGCTGGCAGAGAGGTGAGTACAGGAGTCTTTGTATTGAAAGGCACTTACAATGTTTTTTTTTCATGCAACTGACAGGATCACTTTAAACCACCTGCAGGCAGCAGCTTGCAGCCTTGCCACGTGCATTATAATAATTTGGGTATGGCTTTATAAATAACAGTTCTGGGTTTCTAATTAAATTCCCTTACCAAAGAAAAATGAATTTATTTTGTTAAAACTATTATCTATAGGTTTTTTGGTTTTTTCAAATATTGCTAAATGATCAGCCCCAGCCAACACCGCTATTCCGTTGTTATTATAATTAGATTTTTCCAGATTCTTCTCTGCCCTTATACTCCTCTGCAGTGCTTCATTATTTAGAGATGCTATGACAACACAGACTGCAGCACCTCTCTGCTTTCCACTAGGAATCTTACTGATGTCTTGCCATCCTCTGTACAAATCAAGATCTGCAAAAAATCTGACACAAAGAACCCAGGGGCCAAAAGTGTATGATTATGCAGTAATTGCCCAGAAAGGTTCACATTCAGGGAAAGCTTGCATTTGCTTCTGCTGGTGTTAAAAAGCACCTAAAATGTACAAAGAAACAATGACGTGTTTGCGGATGACAGTTCACACGTGGCTTCTTCTTTCTCTAGACACGTGCAGACCATAAAAAGATTCCGCATAGATGCTGCAGACTTACTGAACGCTGATTAGTGGGGGAAAGTTTGCCTTGCTGCATACTGACAAGATAAGTTGTGATGTATTTTATTCAGGGCATGTAAGGGGGGGGGGTGGAGGGGGGGATCCTGCTGTCTTGTTGCAGAAATGGTGATTTGGATGCACCCTAATCCTGGGTGGAGCTCCTTGTGTAAACTGAATAGGGAGTCAAAGGGGGATATTGATTCACCTTAACCAAGAGAGTTAAGTCACCATATCACATTCCAGGATAGCAAAGGGGAGTCTGATCATATGCTGACCACTTAAGCTGGAGTCATGTGGATGCTGGATGCACTGAAGTATCCAGTGGCTAAAGCTAGCCATAGATGGACCAAAATTCAGTCAGTCCAGCAGGGACGATCCAGCTATGACCGATCCTGCTCGATAGAAGTCAATCTAATGATTGAGTTCTTTCAAACAGGACTGTTGGAAAACTTGCGTTTGATCAGTGCCTGCAGCCAACCAGCTGATCAATGTATTCTGATGAGTCCCTGCTGTCAGAATACAATAGCACAGCAGGGAGGTTTCCTACAATCACCTTCCTTGTGTGGTTGGAGGAGCCTGTTTGCTTTTGTTTTGATTAGCCTGCTGTTACTGAGGAGATATTATGCTCATGTTCAAACACTTACCTAGTGGAAAGCAATGTACTGAATACGTGATCATGGCCAACCATAGCCCAAGCGCTGCAAATAACATTGAGGCAGCCATGCCACACTGGTAAGCCATATGGCCTAGAACAGTGGTCTCCAAACTGCAGCCTGAGGGCCGGATGTGACCCTTTGCTTGCCTTTATCCGGCCCTTGGGTTCTATTTCTTCCACTGATACAAGGCACTCTTCTCCCCCACTGACACCAATGATTGGGCACTCTTCCCCCCACTAGCACCAACAAAGGGGCACTATTCCTCCTACTAATGCCAATGATAGGACATTGATTACTTCCAATGACACCGGGGCATTTTCTACTCCCACTGACCATAGTCATGTTTAGAAAGATTGGAGACCCCTGTCCTAGAACACCAATTGCACCACTGGTTTTAACCACCTCCCCCCATAAATGGCCAGGTGGTCCTTTCCTCGTTCTGAGCACTTGTCCCTCAGAACGAGTGCTCGCAGCGTGGCCACAAGGCGCACTGCGGCTCGATCCTGTGATCATTATGATCACAGAATCCAGCTGAACAGAGATTGGGATATGGGCGCTGTGATTGGCCCTCCCGATCATGTGACGGCTGTGTCCAATCACAGCCCTTACAATGAAAACTGAGTGTCTCTGTGACAGTTCTCCCCGCCGAGCTTAGTGAGAGCTCAGTGTGTGTGTGTGGGGGGAGGGAATCTGCAGATCTGGGGCAGCTCTTTGTGTGAGGATGATTTTACACAAAGAGCTGTTACAGATCACCCCACAAACAGTACACCAAGCACCACTGATACCCCTGTTCCCATGCACATGTCAGTGTACCCATAAACCATCTGTCTGTCCCCCATCACTGCCAACACCAAATAAACACTAATTTGGGTTTTTTTTACCAAAGAAATGTAGCAGCATCATTTTTGGTCAAAATGTATCAAGAGAAATTACTTATTTGCTAAATTTTATAACAGAAACTAAGAAAAATTAGTTTTTGTTTGAAAATTTTCGGTCTTTTTTTTCCCTTCTTTTTATTTGTAGTATGATATTGATATTTTTTCTATACTACACAAAAAAATCTCCTGAAGAAGCAGTGACTTTTCTCCGCGAAACATGTCGAGCACTTAAAGTACAGATGTTATATGGGTAACTGGTAATGATTATCCTTCCAGTTATGTAATCATAACATCAATACATATTGAAAATAATTCAATATAATATATAAAGTACATAACAAGTATGGTGGTGTCCCCTACACGCAGCCTTACCCGAGATATGATCATGTGCATGAACCCATTGAAAAGATTCATATACATGAGAACAGGTAACCACCCACCTTTCCCTCATAACAATTTTAAAGCCTCCTGCCAATATGCATTTTCAGTTATTGACAATGCTGATCCAGAAGCATATATTTTCTCTATAAATTAAGAGATTGAGTTATTTTGGGAGGCAGTGGTTTACAACACTTCCTTACTTAAAGATACTGTTGGTGAAGAAACACTTTGTGATCCAGAAGCAGATGATGAGAAATTTGGAGAGAAAAGCTACTTGCACTTTCGTTTTGGTCCTCATCATTTCGATCCGTAAAGTTTTTTTAAGATTTTAGGGTAGCTCTGGCATGCAAGGGTGTGTTTTGTCATTCTTGTAGCATTTGGAAAATAATATTTTTTCTCACAATACTTTCAAACTGAAGCTGTGTTCTCAGCAGAAATTGCTCTGTGGAAATGTTTCCAAACTCTAGATGTTGGTCTCATCATTTTACTGAGAGGAGAAAAAGAAAAATCAATACTGACCAGACTATAGGGAGACATTATGCTGTGATGGTGGAGAACATTAATAGGAACCATTTAAAGGTTTTGAAGATAAACTAATTTGCCAGACAAATTTAGCCTTTTACCTGCCTGAGAGGACAGAAACTATCATCCCAACAATGACCCAAATGTAGAAGGTACAAAAAGGAGCCAACAAGAAAATTAAACTGGAGCCTTTCCTCTGCAGTGCCCCCCTAGTGGCAGAATGCATTATTCTCTTGTTTGAGAACTGCATTGAGAAGTACAGTGTTACTTGAACTGTATTCCAGGATTTGCTTGTCTTCACGTTTTATTAGAAATTTTTTGTGATCCGGCCTTTCCAGTTCGTGGGATGGGCTGAGACCGAGCACGGGGATGACTGGTGGATGTGAGCTTACTTGGATCCAATTTGATGGATCATGATCCTTATAGGTGTAGCTCTGTTTGACCTGTCCATCACAGTGCGATGAGGGTGCCCAATACACTCCCAGTCAGGCCAGCCTTGGGTCACATGACACTTATCTTATCGACGATTGGTCATTTTTTATATGCACGTTATATTAGTTGATGGACTCACAATGCAGTGGGTCAGGTGTTTGATACGTCATCCTGGCAGCTTTCCCGCGATTAGCCTTCAGAAGCGAGGCGTGTAAAACATGCAGCCTGTCGTACGTTCTCACGTGTGACGTGCTTTGCACGCCACGCTTCCATCACATGTAGGATACATTCTTTGTGATTGGTTACTCAAGCGAGGTGTGAGACTCATGCTGTCTGCATGCGCATGGCGTGTTTACACGCAACACCTCAGTGATTGGCTGACGCTCACGAGCTGTGGAACGCACGCCGCTTATCCCCGGATGTTGCTACCATGCTGACCTCACTGCAAGTAGTCCATCTAATTAACTAATTATGTATTTGTTCTTACTACAAATAGCGCAGTGGAAGCAAGCAAGCGTATGCCCCAGTTGAAGTCTGTTCGGACGAAACGCATCGGGATTTAGCACTACCTACTGCGCACTTTTATATGCTTATGTGATCAGTACTGTAGTACTTTTTTATTCAAATAAGCCCTACAATTTTTGATCTACGTCATGTGAAGGCTTATTTTCTCTTTTTATCCTTGATGTTTGCCGTTTTCATCATTACCTGGGGAGCGTGGTGAGTGATTTCTGACATTCCTGATCCTTACACCTGCTGATCATCAGAAAAGGAGTTGGAGTGTGTCTTCATTGAAGCTTTGTCGCCTGCAACCTTTGTTTGCATTCATGCTTCACGATTCACCGCCGCTGGCGTGTGGCTCCACAACTTAGGGTAAGTGTACCGAATCCCCTTTATCCCTAGGTGGTGGAGGCACAATCCCAGGTGTTACTGAATTTGTTGAATGTTTTGATCACCAACTTTTGAAAATGGCATTGATACCTCACTTGAGGCCATATTGTAATTCTACTCTGATGTCCTATGCATATGGACTTATTCTTATAGTGTCATCACTTGTTGATACTTCACTTTGTGGACTTATTATTTTGTTACATTGTGTCATTTAAATAATTTTTCATCCCTGTGAACCTTTTCACTGTTATATTGTGTTTATTCATTTGACATCATGTGGAATGCACAACATCCATCAGTGTGTCTCAAACACCTATATGTGCACTTCAGTTAGCATTTATTTGTATGTATTTGGCACTAGTTACACGTCATTGTGTCATATAGACTGCTTTATATTATACTTTTTTTGCACAGGTTTGCACTTACACTTTGATACATTTATAGTTTTGGAGTGTATATTCACTTTCCTAGAATTACTTCCAGGTTTTTATAACAATATTTTTTAGCGCTACATATTTATCCATATGTATTCCAGGATTTACTTGTCTTCAGCTGAGATAACTTGCAATCATTTAAGACTTTACATAAAGTCTCAGAAATCCTTCATTAAAGCGGGGTTCCACCCATTTCTGTGTTTATTAAAAGTCAGCAGCTGTCCCACAGTCCAGCGATGCGGCCGCCTGAAAACTCGCTTCTCTCCTTCTCCTCTCTGCGGCGCCGACATTGCAATTGTGGGCACCCGGCTGTGACAGCTTGCGGCTTCACAGCCAGGTGCGCACTGCACATGTGTGAGACACGCTGCGCATTCTGAATTGGCCGGGCAATCTTCTGGGACCTGTAACATGTCCCAGAAGATTGCAGGGAGGAAGGGGGGAGAGGAGAACTTCCGTCGACACCGCAGCACCATGAGCGGAAGCTGGAGCTGGGTACCTGTCAAAACTAGGTACCAGCTCCCCCAAAAAATATGACGTGTTCTTCAGCTCCTTGGCTTCTGCCTGGAGGGGACATCTGCATAGAGTAATCACTATGTGCCAAAGGCCAAAAAACTTTAGCTGCCTGCTGGAATGTATATCTGGAGGGAGCTGGACTAAAGGGTGTCTGCCTTGAAGGCGCATCTGTAAGGGATGTAGTCCTCTTTTTGGGGGAGTTTGAAAAATGTCCCTTCCCGAGCAGAAAAATGCACTAAACCTGTAGGTAAATAAGGGAACGAGAACCTTCCCTAAGTGAAAGAGCGGGTTTGATAATAAAGTTGGCAATGTCTACGCCCAGGACAGAGCCCCTGTGTACAGAGGGGATCCCCTTACTGGGGAATAACCAGTAATCTAATCAAAGTAATTGGGAGCAGAAGAACTACTGCAACCAACATATAACACAACCATAGGTGCAAATAGATGCACACTGTTGTGGAAATAAAGCAAAATTTATAAAAAAAAATAATAATAGTACATATTTTCAATGTACAAACAGTAGAGCTGCACGATTCTGGATAAAATGAGAATGAGATGAGACATTTTTTTCTTAGAATATAGACCACGATTCTAGGCGTAACATCATCTTTCACATCATACAAAAAAATTGGGCTAACTTTACTGTTTCTTTTTTTTTTATTCATTGAAGTGTATTTTTTCCCAAAAAAATGCTTTTGAAAGACCACTGCCCAAATACAGTGCGACATAAAATATTGCAACAACCACCATTTTGTTCTCTAGGGTCTCTGTTAAAAATATATATATAATGTTTGGGGGTTCTAAGTAATTTTCTAGAAAACAATACTGATTTTAACTTGTAAGCAACAAATATCAGAAAAAGACAATGTTGTGACAAACTTTGCCGGCTTTTTTATTTCTTTGACTGCTCTGAGCAGAGAACGGCTCTACACTTACATGAATCATGGGAAATGCTGGATTAAGATCGTGAGGGGGGTTGAATCGAGATTGCGATTAATCATGCAGCTCTACCAAACAGGTATTATCAGCAAATGGCCCAACAAGGGTCCTGGTGGAATTGTGAACATATACCCAGGGAATATGGGAATATATAGTTATTAATAGAGATGTCTCCAGATAAATGTCGCAGCAAAGACCAGTTGCAGTGGCCCCTGAGGAAAATTGTGGCATCCATCGTTGTGTTGAAGACCTGAAGACAAGAACTGAGGTGATGGGTAGATCCTCCAGCTGTTGTCCAACCAGCCTGGAATGCAGCTTTCTAGATGCAGAAGCCATGGGGTGGCACTCTGAGTCAGTCTATCTACTCTGCACTTTAGTCCCTCCCTAGTAGTTTCTAATCTGACATGCAGTAGGACCTTTAACTACCAGAAGTGGCCATCAGATACCTAATTTGATTCTCGCCTTTGCTGGTTATGAGGACTAAGCTAAAACTAGCTATAGAATTCCAGACCAGAAAGCATAGGTTTGCCTAAAATAAGAGGAGCTGCATATAAACTTTATTGCAATACACACCATCATCTAATAATATATGGCAAGGTGACCACTACACACATAAAGTAGCACAGACCTAGTTGTCTGGCACTGTGCATGTGAAATAATAACACTAGGACAGGGATAAAGCTGTGTCACAAACAAGGATTCAGAGGGAGACGGATGGTGGCGATCACTGTCGCCCCCCCCGCGGGGAGATGGATGGTGGTGATCAGTCCCCCCCTGTGGGCCTTCTCGTGACCAAATAGGAAGTGGGTCCTCCTGAGACCCATTTGGCCGGGAGTCCTAAGACTTCGCGGCCAATCAGGTCTCAGGAGCCGCTTCCTGATTGGCCAGGAAGGGAATCAGAAAGACAATAGAGAGTATTATTTCACTATTGTCACACAACTGGGTGGGCTCAGGGTGCAGTGCTCTGTGCCCCGAACCCACCCTTTTCTGAAGCCAATTAGAGCCTCAGGCTATAATCATATGCTTCATAAAAAAAAAAAAAAAAAAAACGCTATTTAAATCCATATGTCCGGCATCCTGCATGTACAGTAGTTTAGGGACCGGCCGCATGGATTAGTGGGGCAGCGCCCCTGCGCCACTAATGGACGGGCCGCCACTGCCACACACCCTGATGTATTTCGCCCCCGCCAACTGGGTCATAAGACATAAGATACCTTGTGTCTAAGCCCCGGTGGACAGGGCAAAATGCATCAGGATGTGTGGTGGAAACATGTAGGCTGAGGCTGTTTATTATCGTTTGTTCACCCGGGCTAGTTTACTCATCCCTAAAAGCAACTATCAGCCTAAAATCTCCAGGATCGGTAAATGCCTTTTCAGTGTAATCCAGCTAATGACATCTTGGCTGGCCTTCATCAATACTGCTTCTCAATAGTGTTATACTGAAAAAACAAATGTACTTTAGAGTTCCTTTATTCCAGCCCATGCTACATTCATCATATATAGTATTATTCTATATACCACATCAAGTTCTTTTGCAGATCATACCAAACAGTGTTATTCCACAAAGCCATGCAGTGTTATTCCATCAGACAATGCTACAGTATATAGTAATTTTCCTCTAGTATCATTTAAGCTGTAGACAAATGTTCCCTCTGGTTCATTAATGTCCTCTCTCCTATCGCATTCTGTCTGTAATCCCTGATGTGTAAAATAAAGCATTCTTACAAGATACGGAATGTGGGAGTCCAGATCATAAATATTACGTTTATTATTAAACAGTTGGTACAAATAACAGCATTTAGAATGTGGGCATTGCCCAGCTGAGAGACATGATGTTCTCCTTAGCTTTGCTGGATCATAAAACTCTCTCTGAAGAATGAACTCAGTGATGTTTTCTTTGACTTTCTGCAAAACTATAGATTACTATGTCACTCTCGGGACACAATCCTTAGACATACTTTTAGATCAGACAAGCATGTCCAGTAAAATGTACCGACAACTACAGTTGAGGTGGCCATTTTGTTGGTTCGACAATTATCTCATAGCTTATGAATTTGCTTGGTCCATCTCCAGTCAATATACTTTATATATATAAATTCTATAAAGTATAAATATATGTTTATAAATATATATATATATACACTGAGCAAAATTATAAACGGAACACTTTTGTGTTTGTCCCTATTTATTATGAGCTGAACTCAAAGATCTACGACTTTTTCTATGTACACAAAAGGCCTATTTCTCTCAAATATTGTTCACAAATCTGTCTAAATCTGTATTAGTGAGCACTTCTCCTTTGCCGAGATAACCCATCTACCTCACAGGTGTGGCATATCAAGATGCTGATTAGACAGCATGATTATTGCACAGGTGTGCCTTATGCTGGCCACAATAAAAGGCCACTCTAAAATGTGCAGTTTTATCACACAGCACAATGCCACAGATGTCGCAAGTTTTGAGGGAGCGTGCGATTGGCATACTGACTGCAGGAATGTCCACCAGAGCTGTTGCCCTTCGAATAGAATGTTCATTTCTCTATCATAAGCCGTCTCCAAAGGCGTTTCAGAGAATTTGGCAGTACATCCAACCGGCCTCACAACTGCAGACCATGTGAGTGTAACCACACCAGCCAGGGATCTCCACATCCAGCATCTTCCCCTCCAACATCGTCTGAGACCAGCCACCCAGACAGCTGCTGCATCAATCGGTTTGCATAACCAAAGAATTTCTGCACAAACTGTCAGAAACCGTCTCAGGGAAGCTCATATCATGCTCATCGTCCTCACTGGGGTCTCAACCTGACTGCAGTTCGTCATCATAACCGACTTGAGTGGGCAAATGCTCACATTCGATGGCGTCTGGCACTTTGAAGAGGTGTTCCCTTCACAGATGAATCCCGGTTTTCATTATACAGGGCAGATGGCAGACAGTGTGTATGGCATTGTGTGGGTGAGCGGTTTGCTGATGTCAACGTTGTGGATCGAGTGGCCCATGGTGGTGGTGGGGTTATGGTATGGGCAGGCATATGCTATGGATAATGAACACAAGTGCATTTTATTGATGGCATTTTGAATGTGCAGAGAAACCGTGACAAGATCCTGAGGCCCATTGTTGTTCCATTCATCCACGACCATGATAATGCACGGCCCCATGTTGCAGGGATCTATACACAATTCCTGGAAGCTGAAAACATCTCAGTTCTTGCATGGCCAGCATACTCACCGGACATGTCACCCATTAAGCATGTTTGGGATGCTTTGGATCGGCGTTCACGACAGCGTGTTCCAGTTCCTGCCAATGTCCAGCAACTTCGCACAGCCATTGAAGAGCAATTGACCAACATTCCACAGGCCACAATCAACAACCTGATTAACTCAATGCGAAGGAGATGAACCTAGGTGCATTATTTTACATTTAAAAATATTGAACTGCAGTCTCCACTGCTTTGACCAATATTCCAGCAATGCCAAATCATGTTCCATGTTACAGACATCTCCAGGGATATCAACTCTATTACACACCATTGTATCTTTAGCAAAAAGACATGACTTGCCCTACAAACCTTTAGTTATATCACTTATATATAGGTTAAATAGAACAGGACCCAGTGCTGAGCCTTGTGGTAACCCACTAGTGACTGGTCTCTGTTCTGAGTGAACCCCATTTACAACCACACTCTGGAATCTATCCTTTAGCTAACTGCATATCCACTGAACCACCCAAGGTATAAGTCCTAGCTTGTACAACTTTTGTATTAGATCATTATGTGGAACTGTATCAAATGCCTTGCTGAAATCAAGATACGCTATGTCCACAGCACAACCCTGGTCCAAAACTCTGGTAATATGGTCAAAAAATTAAATCAGATTTGTCTGACACGATCTATCCTCAGTAAAGCCATGCTGCTTGGGGCCAAGCAAGCTATGTATTTTTAGGTGATCAATAATCCTTCTTTTCAGGAGTGATTCCATTAACTTGACTACAATTGATGTTAAACTCACTGGCCTGTAATTGCCAGCTTCTACCTTGCTGCCCTTCTTGTGGATGGGAACAATATTAGCTATATGCCAATCATGGGAAACTTCTCCTGTTAGAAGTGATTGATTAAAAATATCTGTTAATGGTTCAACTATATGTCCAAGTTCTCTTAAAACTCTGGGATGAATACTATCAGGGCCCATTGCTTTATTAAGCTTTAACCAAGCTAGTTCCTCTGCTACCCGTCTCCAGAAATCATAGAAATGAACCATCATTACTAGCACCAATATGATTCCCTAACTTGTTATTGACATGAAAGCTTCACTACATGTTGGTAACAACCCATGCAATCCATATATACAGAAAAACCAAAAGTTCAGAAAATTAAGTTATGTGTAATAAAATGGAATGACACAGGGAAGAACTATTGAGCCTGCTAACTGAAATATATTTAATACTTCGTACAAAATCCTTTGTTGACAGCTTCAAGAGGGCTCCTGTATGGAGAAACTAGTCACTTGCATTGCTCAGGTGTGATTTTGGTCTATTCTTCCACACAGTCTTCAAACCTTGAAGGTTCCATGGGCCTCCTCTATGAACTTTAACCTTTAGTTCTTTACATAGATTTTCTATTGGCTGCAACTCAGGTGATTGGCTCTGCCATTCTAGCAGCTTTATTTTCTTGTATTAAAACCAATTGAGAGTTTCCTTGGCTTTGTGTTTCGGATTATTGTCCTGTTGAAATGTCCACCCTTGTTTCATTTCATCATCCAGGTAGATGGAAGCATATTTTTATCAGGAATGTCTTGGTACATTTTTCCTTTCATCCTCCAATGATATGAAGTTTGGCAGATATGAAATAAAATGTTATTATTTTTACTAAAACACGGTGCCTCAAAAGTCCCACAATTTTTACTATAGTCATAGTTTCGATATATCAGATTTAGGGATGTGGCATGCAAATTGAACTATTTTTGATCAAATCAATTACATAGAGAGAAGATCGACACACATCCTGTCATATCATAGAAAACATGTACTATACACTATATTACTACAGAGCCACCTGCTGCATAGATAGGTATAATGCATATACACAGTCACAGTATATAAGCAGATTGTTGTTGCTTTTCCAACACCCCTTCTCAACAGCATGTGCTTTGTCAAATTTTATTTAGCTTCTTCTGGAGATAACTATGATGTTCCTTCAACAAAGGCTTGGTGAGTGCATCGGCAGTCATCTCCTCTAATGGGCAGTATAATAACACCTTGCTCTTGATTGTACTTCAGTAGGTGATACTTGACGTTGATGTGTTTGGTCCTAGGACTGACCCTTTCTGATTGCATGAGCTTTATACATCCCTGGCTGTCTTAAAAAATGGGAATTGGTTTTTACATGTCTATCCCAATGTCCACAAAAAGTTGACAAATCCATATTGCTTCTTGACATGCATGTGCTGCTGCAATCTACTCTGCTTCAGTTGAAGATAGAGCGACAGTTGCTTGCTTTTGACTAGACCAACTTATGGTTCCTTCCCCGTACTGGAAGAGTAATCCACTTGTGGATTTGCAGTCTGTGCAGTCACCGGCCCAATCAGCATCCACATATCTGACTAGTTTTGGATGCTATGTTGCTGGTAACTTCATCTGAATTGTTCCTTTGAGGTACTGCATGAATCTTTTTATTGCGTTACAGTCATGCTGAGAGGGAGCCTAAACTTTCCTGCATAGTATGCCCACTGCTGCAGCTATGTATGGTCTTGTCACAGTGGCAGCATATAGCAGCTTACCGATTGCTCTGCGATACGTGTCATTGTTGGGTAGCAAGTTTTCTGCTTCATTGCTCTTTAGAGTAGAATTTTCGCTTCCTTTGCATATTGCATATGGAATAGTTTCAGGTTTTCTGAGATTTTCTGAGATTGGTTGAGAAGATAACTTCCATCTTCTTCTCTCTCTATTTGGATTCCTAGATAGTAGCTAATGTTCCCTAGAACTTTGATTTCAAAATTTTCTTTCAGCTTGTGATTATAATCCCCTTCTTGTTCAAAACAAGGTATAATGTCATCAACTTAGATAAGGATGTATATCCATCTGTCTTCTTGAGTCTTAGAGTAGATACAGGGGTCTGCTTTACTTCTTGAGAATCCCTCTCTGGTAAGTACTTTGTTCACTTTCCCATTCCATATCCTTGCAGATTGCTTAAGACCCTAGATGCTCTTCTGAAGTTTACACACAAGGTTGACTCCTTGCTCAAACCCTGGTGATTGCTCCATGTAGAGCTCTTACTTAATGTCTCCATATAGGAAAGCAGTTTTAACATCTAGGTGTTTCACTTGCATGCCCTCACCGGCTGCAACGCTAAGAAGCACTCTGATGGTGGAGTGTTTTACCAAGGGAGCAAATGTTTCATTGTAATCTTCACCAAATTTCTGGGAGTAACCCTTGGCAACTAGTCTGGCTTTGTATTTGTGGATATTCCCTTCTGCATCTGACTTTACTTTGAAAGTCAACTTACTTCCTATAGTTTTGCAGTTAGGAGGGAGATCTGTAAGTGTCCAGGTTTTATTTTCTTGAGGTGACTTTAATTCTTCTTCTGCTGCCTTTCTCCATCTATTGGCTTCACGTTTTGGCAGTTTTTCTAAGTCTTCCCAGGATGTTTTTTTTTTTTTCAAGTATGCTGTGTGTTTTGACAGTGTATGGCAGCTTGCAAATGCGAGTAGATCTTCTGATTTCAGGCAGTTCATCAGGATCTGCTGGGGAACTTGATTTATGCAATGTGAGTTGCACCTTTTGTTCTGACTCCTGCAAAGGTTGGCTTTGGTTGACCTTTTCTTCTAGTTTGC
Organism: Aquarana catesbeiana; assembly: GCF_042186555.1. Lineage (NCBI taxonomy): Eukaryota > Metazoa > Chordata > Amphibia > Anura > Ranidae > Aquarana > Aquarana catesbeiana. The sequence goes on along the minus strand of NC_133330.1, from coordinate 273,181,251 downwards.
TTGGCATATTCACTTCACAGCTTTCAGGGATAAGTGTTTCTGGTAATGGCCTCTCATCAAAATAAACACTACAACTTATTGTCACTTTGTCAGTCTTTGGGTGTAGGATTCTGTAACCCTTAGTTTGCGCACTGTAGCCTAATAGAATGCCCTCTATGGCTCTGTTCTCCAGCTTGGATCGCTTTTCACTTGGAATATAGGCATATGCTTTACATCCAAACACTTTGATGTGCCCTTTGCTAGGCTTTGATCCATGCCACATTTCGAATGGAGTACTTTTAATGGCTCTTGAGGGTAGTCTGTTCTCTTGGTAGGTTGCAGTCATGACTGCTTCTTCCCAGTACTTGTGAGGTAGGTTGGAATCCGACAACATGCATTTGGCCATTTCTATAAGAGTGTGATTTTTCCTTTCTGCTACAACGTTTTGTTCAGGAGTGTATGGTGTGGATGTCTGGTGGTGTACTATTCCCTGTCTCTTCAGGTATGAGGCCACTTCTTTACTTATGTATTCTCCCCCATTGTCGGTGCATGTTATTCCTGGTTTCTGTTGGAATTTGTTGCAAGACATGGCAAGGAACTCTTGAAGTTTTTCTGATGTTTCATTCTTGTGTTTCATCAGATAAGTAGTTGTGTACCTGGAATAGTCATTAATGAAAGTCAGTAGATATCTGTTTCCGCCTGACGTGGGAGTTTTCATTGGACCGCATACATCACTGTGTATGATCTGCAGGGTGTGGGTGGTTTTTCTTTGAGATGCCTGTGGAAGGGGAGCACGTGTGGCTTTTGCTTCAATACAGCACTTGCATTTCATGAGCACTTTCCAAGGCGCTATTGTAAATCTTTTGATAAACCTCTTTTTATAATGTCCTGGATAGCTTTTGGACTTCTGTGTCCTAGCCGCCTGAGCCATAAGTGAATACATTTGCTGTGTATGTCATTAGAGACTATATTGGCTTTCTGGTCTGTGGTGATGAGCCTTTATAGGTGATAATCTAGATTTCCTTTTGCGAGAAATTGCTTATTATTGTGAATTGTGCATCATTACCCTGGAACTTAAAGTGGAAGTAAACCCATCTGTAGCAAGATACCAGGCCTCCTTTATCTAACGAGAACCTCCAGAGCCAAGAGCTGCTAACATCTTTCTGTATAGAGTGGGTTGTAGGGCTAGGTGGGTGTAATGCAAGATAGATTCATGGGCGCCAGACACTTTTTGAATGCAAAGAGATTTTATTTCTCTCAAACAGAACTTTGGGAGAGAGGGTTAGGGCCAGGACACCCTTAGGTAGTTGCAATGTGAATTAGCAGACTCTGAGACTTCTACAGGTAGACAGCCATGCAGGGAAAGGCATCCAGCAAGACACCACATCTGCATGTGTAGGAATGTTGTCTCCTATGGAATTAGAACAGTTCCTAACAGAACTTGTAAGGAACTCCTTTACTTTCTCCACAGTCACTTCTTGTAGCCTCTCAACCCACTGAGCTCCCAGTCTTTCTCACTAGACTTGCTGGTTCACTGCCACCGAATCCCTTGAGCTCTTCAAATCTTCACTTAAGTATCTTCAAGTGTCACCCCTGCTTCTCTGCTGGGTCCCTAGCTTTGCACTCCAGATACTTCTCAAGCTTCACCCCACTAGCCTGCTCGGTCCCTGGTTTGGCACACAAGGCTGCTCTGCAAGTGTCACCTCCGCTGGCTGGGTCCCTGGCTTGACACCTGCTGAAGTTTCCCAATTCTTCACTGTCCCCGGTTGGTGAGAATACTGCTCCAGTACTTGCTTCAGCTACTCACTGTTGTCCCTGGTAATAAGGTGGTTGGTCCCTTAGTGGTGACAGCTTCCCCTTTACCTCTAACCATGACAGGTTTTCCGTCCGGCAGAACTGTCACTTCTGGTTGGACTGCAAGCCGCAGTCCCAAACCTACGTTGCTCTCTTGCTTCTGGATAGGCCCTCAGACAGCTTAGCAGCCAGATGTGCCCGGGATAGGCCCAAACTCCTAGCAGTCCAGGCAGTACAATACATGTCCACCCAGACAGCCCTCCAGGTGGCACAGAACCCCCAGTCACCTGACTCCACCCAAATATATTGGTTTTCCCAGCAGGCCAAGAGATTTAAGAAAACCACTGCCCATTGGCTGAGGTACCCCATATACTCCTAATCTGTCCTTGCTTTGCCCTTGTTTTATCTAATGTCACCAGGTACCCGGCCACCTGGCAGCAGAAGAGAGAAGTGCAGCAATTCCAGACTTCGGGTGAACTCAATTGATCCCTAACAATGAGCCAAGGTAACTACACCTGGCAGGTAAATTTAGGAGCAACCCTGCCTAAACATCAGGGTGCTACACATCCATAAAACAGTTTCATTTACGGCACGTGCCAGAAATGTAACACTCCCATCGGTTGTGCTCTCAACCAAACCATCATAACTGATCACATGTGCAGCATCATGGCAGTTGTAGATTAAACAGAGGCAAAGATGTCAGCTTCCTTGACTGAAAACGATAGGGGGTGTTTACTTACACTTTAACAGTAAGACTGTTGTTTGCAAGACTTTTTACTGATAGAAGGCTAACTTCTAGTTCTAGAACATACAGCACTCTCTTTACAGGGATACTGTGGTGACCTCCTTGTGGTGTAATGCAGTTCAGGAAGTCCTGGCCTTTACCTTCAGAAGTGATGCTTTTCCCGTTTGCTAGGAAAATGTTGTCTTTTGCACTGTAATCAAAGCTTGTGAAGAAGGTCTCATCGCTAATCATGTGGTTTGTCACTCCTGAGTCTATGCACCAGCCACGTGGCTTGCCACTCTGCGTCACTTTAAATGTGCAGCTCCATGATGTATCTGCAGTTTCCTTTGTGTCTGCTTTGACTCTTTCTTTTGTAAATAGCTCTAGCCATCGCTGCTCGGCTTTCCAGATAGAACAGTCCTTTTTTAAGTGACCATTCTTCTTACAGCGAAAACAGGCTCTGCTTTCTTTGTTGTGCTTTGTGCCTTTGTACATCTTAGGAGCTTTGTCATCACGGTGCAAATTTTCTTTCCTTCTGTTATATTCATAGATTAATTTGCTTTTGACATATCCTAGTGTTAACTCCTGCTCGGGTCTGGTTTCTAAAGCGTTAATGAGAGCAGTGTATGTCTCTGGAAAGCAGGGAAACAATATTATCTTTGATGTCCCCTCCTATGGCACGTAGCTGCTCTATGATCTCTAGCATAGCATTCACGTGGTCACGCATTTTGCTGGCCTTCTTGTAGTCTCATCTTGTATAACTTTGATAGCAAAAACAGTTTTCTGTTTAGACTTGAACGCTCATGCAGTTTCTGTAATTAAGTCCACATACCTTTGGTCGTTTTCTCTGTTCTTTTGTGGATAGACTGGTCATCTTCCACTAGTAAGCTTATAATTGCTTTTGCCTGCCGATCTTTCCTATCCCATTCCTCTGTCTCTCCGTCTGTGGGTCTGTCTGTATTCCACAAGTGCCACAAGTCATCCTTGGTGAGAAACACTTCCAGTTTAAACTTCCATAGCTGGTAATTGCCATTGCTGAGCTTTGCAATTGCAAACTTCACATCTGAACAGCTTGCCATCTTTCAGTAGTTTGTTTCCAGTACTCACTGATTCACTGTAGAATTCTTTCCAGTGCCTGGGCTTGTAGTATCCTCTCCAATGCCTCTGGGTGCTGCTGGGTGCCTGGGACCCATAACCTATTAGCAGGTTATTGAATCATGCGCTTGGAAGCTTGTTGTATGCACAGAATACTTTACTTTCATGGAGGATTAGCAATGCATGTCTTACAGGAAACAGGACAATACAAGTACATAGAGAGAGGATAGACAAACATCATGTCATATCATAGAAAACATGTACCATACACTATAATACTACAGCGACCACCTGTTGCATAGATAGGTATAATGCAAATGCACAGTCACACACAGTATGCAAGCAGATTACTGTTGCTTTTCCAACACAGAAAACCCATCAACTTGTGCCCAACCAACCTGTTGGGCTTTTCCCAAACAATCAGTGCCAACAGCTATAGTCATCAACACTGATCATTGAATTGTCACAGCAGGGAAGGCTCCCCAATGCCAGAATACATTACCACGGTGGAAAGAATGCCCCCATCCACTCAAATGTATGGATAGGGGAATTGGATCATTTATTTTTTAATTCAACCCGCAGGTTAAACGAAAAAAAAAAATTATTAATGTATAGGTTGCCTTACATAGCAGAATTTGCCCTCTATTTTATTAACAGAGTAAACAAAGTAGAGAATGCTAGCGAGCCCTAGCACAACATACAAAACAGGTTCATCACTAAAAAGCATTTTACTGTTTTTCTGGTCTCCAGTGGCCATTGTCCTACTTAAACAGGCTGTTTGTTTTTCTCTCTAACAAAGAGATATTTGAACGCAAAAGTGGTTTTGAAACACATCACAACTGACAGTCACGTTGATCAATTGAGTCGAAGCTGGGGGGCATTTTTTAAACAATCATAACAAAATAAATAGTTACTGCGCTATGTATTAAATTCTGATTTTATTTTCACCTCAAAAGAAAACAAGGGGTCTTTTTCAAGTTTTGCAGCAAACTTACTGAATATGATAACCTCCAAAAATTACTCCTGGTGGATATCTACAAAGGCATCACATGGCTAGAGTTTCTATTGGTGTCCATGAAGGGTGTTTCTCACTATTCAGATTGCAATGTCTTGTAGTCATTGTACCACCATTCTCCACTCTCTGATATACAGTGGGGACGGAAAGTATTCAGACCCCCTTAAACCCAATTGAGCATCTCTAGAGAGACCTAAAAATGGCTTCCCACCAATGTTTACCATCCAACCTGAACTGGAGAGGATCTGTAAGGAGGAATGGCAGAGGATCCCCAAATCCAGGTGTGAAAAACTTGTTACATCTTTCCCAAAAAGACTCATGGCTGTATTAGATCAAAAGGGTGCTTCTACTAAATATTGAGCAAAGGGTCTGAATACTTAGGACCATGTGATATTTCAGTTTTTCTTTTTTAATAAATCTGCAAATATGTCAACAATTCTGTGTTTTTCTGTCAATATGGGGTGCTGTGTGTACATTAATGAGGAAAAAAAATAACTTAAATGATTTTAGCAAATGGTGCAATATAACAAAGAGTGAAAAATGTAAGGGGGTCTGAATACTTTCCGTCCCCACTGTATGTCTGATATATGTCCTTAGTATTAACTGTTGTTGTTAATATGATGTAGCGGTATCCCTGTAGGGGCTGCTGGTAGCTGTGGCCCATCTCTCACCCTGCACAGCCAAGCACACAATCTTCAGACACTCAGTAGTCAAGAAGCAGTCCTTGTACTTTGTTTTTATGTTTTATTGAGGGGAATTAAACTTGGATGGGGCAAGGGTAAGTGGTGGTAGTCCTAGTGCTAACTGTCCACCAGGCTACTGATCCCAGCACCACATCTTCAGGCCCTGCCAGTCCTCCTGGTTGCACCTGCCCCTTTCCACTGCCCGTGCCACCGCAGTCCACTCCAATGGCTCTGCACCCATCCCAGACTGCACTTTCCCAGTCCTCTCAGGTGTGCCTCCCCAGTCCTCCTGACTGTGTGAACACTCACCAGTCCTCTTGGCTGCCTCTGTGGAACTCCTGGAGATTTGCCCGGTAGTGTTCTCCTGCTGTCCTCTCTTGCTCCTCCTGTGCCTCCTGGTCAGGACACCACTGTGGGTTGTAAGAGGGTCCCATCCACACCCAAGACCAGGCCCAAGGCTCGCCCTCCCCAGACTGAGGAGTTCCCTTAAAGGCTCCGACAGCCTAACACTCCATCTCCATCTTCCACCCGATCACAACTTCCCCAGCTGGGCTGACCCTGAATATTTGAGGAGGCCTGCCCCCTGCCAATCCAGGTCGGGGATTGAACAGGGCCCTCAGAATACTCCAGGCAGCTCTACCTCACCTCTCCTCCTCCCTTTCCAGAAGATTCCAGCATGTTCTGGATAGAAGTGGGGGGGTCTCAGTGATGCTGCCTGTGAGTCACCCAGCTCTGCCTGGCTTCTTGCCAACAAAGAATAAAACACACAGGCTTGGCTGTCTGCCAACCTGCTCAAATTTTCCTATACTACAAAAAATCTAACTGTACACATCCTAGTACCACTAGAGGATGCTACAATGATCTATTGAGCTTATTTGGCAGAATAACATATCTCAAACATATGGTGTGTATCTCTATTTCTCTTATTTCTATTACTTGCATCCAATGTGTCTGGACACGTTACTGAGATCCAACCAATATCCTGGTGAAGGGATTCAAGAAGAATACTGATAGTCAAAAGGAAACCAGGGGGTGGAGACGTAATGGCAGTTGCTGCTACTGTCAACTGTCTACTTCTGAGCTTGTCCTTACCTTTACCTTATTTGTATTATGTGTTTTGTTATTCTTGTGAATATTTTGCTGCACTAGTTGTATGAATATATTTGTATGTGTTAAAGCCACTTTATATTATGTTATAGATGTGTCTCTCCTGAAGAAGCGGTGTTAACCGCGAAACCGGTCGAGATTAAAAGCATTACATACACTCCTTATCCAAAATGCTGCGGAATCCACTTGCTTAGTCAGTGTGGTATTTCCCCCTTATTTTTATGACTGTATGTAGTTATGTTGTTTGTAATTGTATATTTTTTAACTTTTTACTATTAAAAATTTGATCTTTTACAATGTTTTAACATATCTTTATATCTATCATTGTATTTTGTTATCGAGTACCGGAATAGTCCCACCCCCCTTCCTTATCTTGGGGGGTTTAGGCGAGAATTGACAGTAGCAGCAACTGCCATTATGTCTCCACCCCCTGGTTTCCTTTTGATTACAGTATTCTGGGATGATGGTAGCTATACCCATTACACTTTATATTGTAACTAAGGCCTCATTAGTTCTGAAGAATACTAATAGCCATTAGGGATGAGCTTCGTGTTCGAGTCGAACCCATGTTCGACTCGAACATCGGCTGTTCGATCGTTCGCCGAATTGCGAACGTTATGGGCCGTTCGCGCTAAATTCGTGTGGCGCGTCACGGCCCATAATTCACTGCGGCATCGCAGTGCATTGCTGGCTGATGATTGGCCAAGCATGCACTATGACCCGCATGCTTGGCCAATCACAGCGCCGTCAGTAGAGAGAGCTGTAATTGGCCAAAGCCAGGGTGGCTTTGGCCAATTATGGCTCAGGGGATTTAGTACACACCCCACACTATATAAGGCCGCCTGCACGGCGGCCCTGTGTAGTGTGTGTTCCGGTGTGCTGAGAGATAGAGAGAGAGAGAGAGAGTGTCATTTGATTTGAGTTAGATAGATTAGGCAGAACAGTCAGTTAGCTGCACTTACAGTGTATTGTGTATATATATGCATCCCAGGTGTTGCATATATATATATACACTGTATTCAGTTTAGCTAGATCCGTTCCTGTTATCTTCTATCTAGACTATTTACATTTAATGCAGTGCGTCCTGCTCACAGTGTTCAGCTAGATCCGTTCCTGCTATTTACATTTAGTGCAGTGCGTCCTGCTCACAGTGTTCAGCTAGATCCGTTCCTGTTATCTTCTAGACTATTTACATTTAGTGCAGTGCGTCCTGCTCACAGTGTTCAGCTAGATCCGTTCCTGCAATTTACATTTAGTGCAGTGCGTCCTGCTCACAGTGTTCAGCTAGATCCGTTCCTGCTATTTACATTTAGTGCAGTGCGTCCTGCTCACAGTGTTCAGCTAGATCCGTTCCTGCTATTTACATTTAGTGCAGTGCGTCCTGCTCACAGTGTTCAGCTAGATCCGTTCCTGCTATTTACATTTAGTGCAGTGCGTCCTGCTCACAGTGTTCAGCTAGATCCGTTCCTGTTATCTTCTAGACTATTTACATTTAGTGCAGTGCGTCCTGCTCACAGTGTTCAGCTAGATCCGTTCCTGCAATTTACATTTAGTGCAGTGCGTCCTGCTCACAGTGTTCAGCTAGATCCGTTCCTGCTATTTACATTTAGTGCAGTGCGTCCTGCTCACAGTGTTCAGCTAGATCCGTTCCTGCTATTTACATTTAGTGCAGTGCATCCTGCTCACAGTGTTCAGCTAGATCCGTTCCTGCTATTTACATTTAGTGCAGTGCGTCCTGCTCACAGTGTTCAGCTAGATCCGTTCCTGCTATTTACATTTAGTGCAGTGCGTCCTGCGCACAGTGTTCAGCTAGAGCCGTTCCTGCTATTTACATTTAGTGCAGTGCGTCCTGCTCACAGTGTTCAGCTAGATCCGTTCCTGTTATCTTCTAGACTATTTACATTTAGTGCAGTGCGTCCTGCTCACAGTGTTCAGCTAGATCCGTTCCTGCTATTTACATTTAGTGCAGTGCGTCCTGCTCACAGTGTTCAGCTAGATCCGTTCCTGTTATCTTCTAGACTATTTACATTTAGTGCAGTGCGTCCTGCTCACAGTGTTCAGCTAGATCCGTTCCTGTTATCTTCTAGACTATTTACATTTAGTGCAGTGCGTCCTGCTCACAGTGTTCAGCTAGATCCGTTCCTGCTATTTACATTTAGTGCAGTGCGTCCTGCTCACAGTGTTCAGCTAGATCCGTTCCTGTTAAATTCCTACTGACCGGCAGGCTTGTCTGGTTACAGTATATAAAGCTACCTGAAGAAAATTACAGGTGTTCTATTTGATCCTATTAGTACCACGGTCAGGCAGCTAGACTATTTACATTTAGTACAGTGCGTCCTGCTCACAGTGTTCAGCTAGATCCGTTCCTGTTATCTTCCTACTGACAGGCAGGCTTGTCTGGTTACAGTATATAAAGCTACTTGAAGAAAATTACAGGTGTTCTATCCCAGCTTAGTGCAGCTACAGGCCATTAGTATGTCTGGAAGGCCAAGAAGGAGAGGCAGACAGTCACAAGCCAATAAGAGAGGGCAAGCAGGCTCTGTGTCTAGTGCTGGTCGTGGAGACGGTGCATCCTCATCAGCACGTGGCCATGGGACACGCTTGGCCTTTTTTTCGGCAGCTGGCCATGTTGAGCCGCAACATGCGGAAGACTTGGTCGAGTGGATGACCAAGCCGTCCTCATCCTCCTCATCCTCTCTCACCCATGCCCAGGGTGCTTTGTCTGGCAAAGCAGCGGCCTCTTCCCTCAGCTCAATGTCATCAGTGACTCCTTCCCTAGCTCCACCATGTCCTCATGAGGATTCCCTCGAACTGTTTGACCACAGTGTTGGGTACATGCTCCAGGAGGATGCCCAGCGTTTGGAAGGCTCTGATGACGATACTGAGCTCGATGAAGGCAGTAACATGAGCGCGGACAGAGGGGGTGCCCAAGAAGGACAGCAATCTGGCAGTCATGCTCCCCCTGCTGCAGCATACTGCCAGGTTTGCTCCAGTGATGAGGAGGGAGGGGATGATGAGGTCACTGACTCAACGTGGGGGCCTGATAGGAGTGAGGAGGAGGAGGAGGAGGAGGAGGAGGAGGAGGAGGAGGAGGAGGCGGCAGCACATCACCAACGAGGCAGGATGCCCTCCAGGGGCCAGCCTAAGGGCAGCACATTGACTGCATCACACCCCAAAGCTCCACATGTGCAGGGCGCTGCAGTCTCTGCGCGTTATTCAAAAAGTTCTTTGGTGTGGGCCTTTTTTGAGACGAGTGCATCAGATCGCACCGCTGCTATTTGCAACATATGTCTCAAGCGTATCTCGCGTGGCCAAAATATATCCCGCTTGGGTACCACATGCTTGACCAGACATATGTTGACCTGCCATGCAGTTCGTTGGCAAGCGTATCTAAAAGACCCACACCAAAGAACAAAGAGGATCTCTCCTTGCTCCTCATCAGCTGAGATTTCCAACCCCACTAGACCTTCAGTCCTCTCTGAGACCTGCAGTGAGAGGAATGAAGGTGTAAAATTAGGTGTGTCACAGCCAAGTACTTGTGGGCAATCTGCTTTTGGTACACCGACGTCAGATTGTACCAGGCAAATTTCCCTGCCCCAGCTGCTGCACCGCCGAAAGAAGTTTGCTCCCAGCCATCCACATGCCCAGCGGTTGAATGCTAGCTTGGCAAAATTGCTAGCACTTCAACTGCTGCCTTTTCAGTTGGTAGACTCTGCCCCCTTCCGTGAGTTTGTGGAATGTGCGGTTCCTCAGTGGCAGGTACCCAAACGCCACTTTTTCTCACGGAAGGCGATTCCGGCTCTCTACCGGCATGTGGAAGGCAATGTCCATGCCTCGCTGGACAGGGCGGTCAGCGGTAAGGTGCATATTACCGCTGACTCATGGTCCAGCAGGCATGGACAGGGACGTTACCTAAGTTTCACGGCGCATTGGGTGACTCTGCTGGCAGCTGGGAAGGATGCAGGACAAGGTGCAGTAGTGTTGGAGGTTGTTCCGCCACCACGCCTCCAAAATGCTGATTGTGACACACCTCTCTCCTCCACCCCCTCCTCTTCTTCTTCCTCCATGGCCTCTTCCTCGGAACCAGCGGTGCTCCGTAGGCGTTCAAGGGGCTACGCAAGTACGCAGGCCAAAAGATGCCATGCGGTGCTTGAGCTGGTGTGCTTGGGGGACAGGAGCCACACTGGGGCAGAGGTTCTGTCAGCTCTGCAGGGGCAGGTTCAGAGGTGGTTGACGCCACGCCAACTTAAGGCAGGAATGGTGGTTTGCGACAATGGCACCAACCTCCTCTCTGCCCTCCGACAGGGACAAATGACCCATGTGCCCTGTTTGGCTCACGTCCTTAACTTGGTGGTGCAGCGGTTCTTGGGCAGGTACCCGGGCTTACAGGATGTCCTGAGGCAGGCCAGGAAAGTCTGTGTGCATTTCCGCCGGTCATATAATGCGAGTGCTCGGCTGACGGACCTCCAAAAGGAGTTTAACCTGCCCAAGAACCGCCTAATCTGTGACATGCCCACCAGGTGGAACTCAACGTTGGCCATGCTGCAGCGGCTGCACACGCAGCAGAGGGCCATCAATGAGTACCTGTGCGACTATGGCACCAGGACAGGGTCAGGGGAGCTTGGTTTTTTTTCCCCACACCAGTGGGCCATGATCAGGGATGCATGCACTGTCCTGTCACCATTCGAGGAGGCCACGAGGATGGTGAGCAGTGACAGTGCATGCATCAGTGACACTGTCCCCCTTGTCCACCTGTTGGAGCACACGCTGCGTGGAATAATGGACAGGGCACTTGAGGCAGAACAGAGGCAGGAAGAGGAGGACTTCCTTAGCTCTCAAGGCCCCCTTTATCCAGACAGTGTTCCTGCGTGCCCGCCGATCACACAGGAAGAGGACGAGGAGGAAGAGGAGGAGGAGGAAGATTGTGTCAGTATGGAGGTGGAGCCTGGCACTCAGCATCAGCAGCAGTCTTTAAGGGATCAGTCCCAAGAAACACATGGACTTGTACGTGGCTGGGAGGAGGTGGCTGCGGACCATGTCGTTCTTAGTGACCCAGAGGACTCCGGACCGAATGCCTCAGCAAACCTACGCTGCATGGCCTCCCTGATCCTGCAAAGCCTGCGTAAGGATCCTCGTATTCGTGGTATCAAGGAGAAGGACCAATACTGGCTGGCAACCCTCCTTGATCCACGTTACAAGGGTAAGGTTACGGACCTTATCTTGCCATCGCAGAGGGAGCAGAGGATGAAACATCTTCGGGAGGCCTTGCAGAAAGGTCTGTGCAACGCGTTCCCAGAGACTGGGAGGTTACAAACTCCTGTTTCTGGACAACGTGTTGCTGAGGCTTCGGTCAGTCAAAGAAGGAGCGGTGGAGAAGGTGGCCGTCTGACCGATGCGTTCAGACAATTTTTTGGTCCGCAGCCCCAAGGTATGATCGGTTCCAGCAACCATCGCCAGCGTCTGTTTTACATGGTGCAGGAATACCTAGGGGCAAGATCAGACTTGGACACCTTTCCCACCGAAAATCCTCTGGGTTACTGGGTCTTGAGGATGGATCACTGGCCAGAGCTTGCACAGTATGCAATTGAGCTACTGGCCTGTCCTGCATCCAGCGTTCTTTCGGAACGCACATTCAGTGCTGCTGGAGGCGTGGTAACCGATCACAGGGTGCGTCTGTCCACCGACTCGGTCGATCGGCTGACCTTCATAAAAATGAATGAGTCTTGGATCACCACCAGCTACCAAGCACCTGATGCTGATGTAACCGAATAATTTTTTTTGAAATCTCAGATCCCTTCAAAGACTGCCTATGCTGATGCTGAGTGACTATCCCTGAGTAATTATCCTCTTCCTCCTCAATCATCACGCTGATAGCTTGTAAGAACATTTTTGGTTCTGGGCGCCACCACCAGTGCCTAAGGCACAATTTTTCAGCCCCTGTTTAACAGGGGCGTGTAATTACAATTTTAGATGTAATACTTTGCAGCAGGGCTCGTTCCTGCATTCCAACTAGAGTGTCTGTGAGGGGTTGCAGTGTTGTGGCACCAGCACCAGTGCCTAGGGCCCAATTTTTCTGCCCCTGTCTAACAGGGGCGTGTAATTACAATTTTTGATGCAATACTTTGCAGCAGGGCTCGTTCCTGCGTTCCAACTAGAGTGTCTGTGAGGGGTTGCAGTGTTGTGGCACCAGCACCAGTGCCTAAGGCCCAATTTTTCTGCCCCTGTCTAACAGGGGCGTGTAATTACAATTTTTGATGCAATACTTTGCAGCAGGGCTCGTTCCTGCGTTCCAACTAGAGTGTCTGTGAGGGGTTGCAGTGTTGTGGCACCAGCACCAGTGCCTAAGGCCCAATTTTTCTGCCCCTGTCTAACAGGGGCGTGTAATTACAATTTTTGAAGCAATAATTTGCAGCAGGGCTCGTTCCTGCGTTCCAACTAGAGTGTCTGTGAGGGGTTGCAGTGTTGTGGCACCAGCACCAGTGCCTAAGGCCTAATTTTTCAGCTCCTGTTCAACAGGGGCATGTAATTACAATTCTTGATCTAATATTTCACAGCAGGGCCCTGTGAGGGCTTACAGTGTTGTGGCCACAGCAACACCTAAGGCCCAAATTTCTGCTGAGTATATAGGGCAGGACCCTACTTTCAAACATCTAACTTACAAACGACTCCTACTTGCAAACGGAAGGAGACAACAGGAAGTGAGATGAAATCTACCCCTAGGAAGGGAAATTCTCTCCTGTAAGAGTTAATATGGGAAAACAATTTCTCCTTTCCACTGATGCTTTCCAATCCTTGTTCCACAAAAAAACCCAAATTTTCAAAAAACATTTTTCATTGGGACAAAAAAGTGAGGTGAAATCTTCTGAAGAGGAGGAAAGACAGCAAAACAAATGTCACAGGGGTGATAACCCTTCCCTATGTTTTCCAAAAAGCTTAGAAAAGATTTTTTGGCTGGAGCTAAACACGTTAAAAATGTTCAAAATTACAAACAGATTCTACTTAACAACAAACCTACAGTCCCTGTCTTGTTTGCACCGCCTGTATACTGCTGTTCAGAGTATATAGGGCCTGGTGGCCCCACACCTTTCCTTATTTTAATTTGGGTGCGGGGTTCCCCTTAATATCCATACAAGACCCAAAGGGCCTGGTAATGGACTGGGGGGTACCCATGCCGTTTGTCTCACTGATTTTCATCCATATTGCCATGACCCGACATGACATTAAACCCGCAAGCAGTTTTAAATGAGATTTTTTCCTTTAAAAATGACATTTGGTGCAGGGACTGTTCTAAACATGGGAAACACGCGTCACTTTACAGGCATACTATAGACACCCCCCAGGTACGATATTTAAAGGAATATTTCACTTTTTTTTTTTTACTTTAAGCATCATTAAAATCACTGCTCCCGAAAAAACGGCCGTTTTTAAAAGTTTTTTTTGCATTGATACATGTCCCCTGGGGTAGGACCCAGGTCCCCAAACCCTTTTTAGGACAATACCATGCAAATTAGCCTTTAAAATGAGCACTTTTGATTTCGAACGTTCGAGTCCCATAGACGTCAATGGGGTTCTAACGTTCGTGCGAACTTTCGGTCCGTTCGCGGGTTCTGGTGCGAACCGAACCGGGGGGTGTTCGGCTCATCCCTAATAGCCATCACCTAATCATGTAAACAGCATAAGATACGGAAAATGCCTAGCAGCAGAATGGATAGTGTGGTAAGGTACCAAGCAAACGCTTTCACGTAGACATTCTATTGTTCAATGTTTTAATCCCCCCTGCAATAAGCTTTGACCTCCTTCCTGCCTAGGCCAATTTTCAGCTTTTAGCGCTGTCACACTTTGAAAGACAATTGTGCAGTCATGCAACACTGTACCCAAATGAAATCTTATTTTTTTCACAGAAATAGAGCTTTCTTTTGGTGGTATTTAATCATCACTGTGTTTTTTATTTGTTGCTAAACAAGTGGTAAAAAAACTAAATTTTTGAGAACTTTTTTTTCATAGTTTGTTAGAAATGTTGCCAATTTTTCTGCATCACTGATGTGCGCTGATGAGGCTGCACTGATTGGAACTGATATAGGCTGCACTGATGAGGCGGCATTGATGGGCACTGATAGGTGGCACTGATGGGTACTGAGGAGGAGGCACTGATGAGGTTGCACTGATATGTGGCACTGATGAGCTCTAATAGGCAGCACTGAAGGGCACTGATAAGTGACACTGATAGGCAGCACTGATGGGCACCGGTAGGAGGCACTGATAGGCACTGGTAGGTGGCACTGATAAGTGGCACTGATGAGGAGGCACTGATTGGCAGCACTGTTGGGACTGCATAATCATATCTCCTGATAATCAGGACACTGATAATCAGTGCCCTGATTATCAGTGTCGATGTCTCTTTAATACAAGCCAGTTATCATCTCTCTTCTTCTCTCCTCACGTTGTCAGCATGAGGAAAGAAAAGCCGATAACCAGCTTGTGTTTACATCTGTGATCAGCTGTCATTGGACACAGCTGATCATGTGGTAGAGGGCCGCCGTGATTGGCCCTTTACCCCAATCTGTGATCAGCTGAGGACCCGGCAATCACAGAGTGAACTGCCTGCATACCGCAGGGGGTGTGCGGGCAGCGCGATCACGGGAGGACATCCATGTACATCCTTCCAGCAAAGTCAGCTCGCACTTTTGGCTATAGCGCGGGGGCGGAAAGCAGTTAAACTGGGTGTGTACCCCCTGTAAATCCTGAAAAAAACTCACAGATTCCAGCATCCACCACACAAGGTACATGGATGCAGGGATCTCCCCTGATGCGCTATTGTATTCAGACAGCAGGAATTCAATCCCCAGTCTTTGATGGTTGCTCTCCTTTTTATCGTAGTAAATTTATGGGGGAAAAAGTGCAGCGCTAAAAACGTTTAATGTGCCCTAGATGTACATCTAAGGCAAAGGTGAGCACAATAAATGGATGTGCTAAAGAGCGAAAAAACAACTCAAAGATACCGTATTTAAAAGTGTTTTTGTGAAGGTGAATATTAAGTGCACCAAAAATGAACCCAATGGGATCACAAATGTCAAAAGGTCAGATGATATCGCATGATCTATTGATACTTTCGTATAACTACACAATCTATTAAAGCGGTTGTATACCCAAATTAATAACGTTTACCTACAGGTAAGCCTATAATAAGGCTTACCTGTAGATAAAATGAATATCTCCTAAACCTGTATAGTTTAGGAGATATTCACTTTGCATGCAGCCGCTGACGTCAGCAGTGCATGCGCTGTGAATGCCCAGCTGAAGGTTCGGCAGACGCTGCTGGACTTTGCCGGGAAGAAAACACGCCGAGGCCAAAATGTCTGCTCCCTCAGCGTGGACCGGGTGAGATGCCTCGTTCTAAGGTAAGTATTTCATAATGAGCTGTGGGTATACAACTGCTTTAATACTTTCGTACAACAAATTTATATAGTAACCAATCACAGGTGTGATATTATATCAGAAAGAGGAATGTGCATATAAACTTTGACCTCAATGAGACAATGAAGAAGTCCATCAAAAAGTAAACAGCATAGTAGATTCCACACGACTCAAGGAAGGCATGGATGACAGATATTGGTAAGCCTCTAAAGCATGCAAGGTGATATTCACACACGGCACCCAGGACTGTGTTTCCAACTCAGGGGAGGGATGGGTACTCTTACCCTAAGATGTGGACACACACGCCAGCGGCGGTGGGTCAAAGAGGCATGGACATAGGACAGGATCACAGGCCACAAACTCCTATAGTTGGACTGATGTGAGAGTACACTTGCAGCAATCCGATCAGACTGCAATCCAGGGAACAAGGACTCAACTAAGTTAATACTTTGTAAAAATCACCTTTCGCTGCAATTACAGCTGCAAGTCTTTTTGGGTATGTCTCTACCAGCTTTGCACATCTAGAGAGTGACATTTGTGTTCATTCTTCTTTGCAAAATAGATCAAGCTCTTTCAGATTGGACAGAAAGCGTCTGTAAACAGCAATTTTCAAGTCTTGCCACAGATTCTCAATTAGATTTAGGTCTGGATTTTGACTGGGCCATTCTAACACATGAATATGCTTTGATTTAAGCCATTCCATTGTAGCTCTGGTTGTATGTTTATGGTCATTGTCCTGCTGGAAGGTGAACCTATACCCCAGGCTCAAGTCTTTTTCAGACTCTAACAGGTTTTCTTCTAAGATTGCCCGGTATTTGACTCTATCCATCTTCCTATCAACTCTGACCAGCTTTCCTGTCCCTGCTGAAGAAAATCATCCCCACAACATGATGCTGCCACCACCATGTTTCACGGTGGGGATGGTGTGTTCAGGGTTATGTGCAGTGTTAGTTTTCCGCCACACATAGCTTTTTGCTTTTAGGCCACAAAGTTAAATTTTGGTCTCATCTGACCAGAGCACCTTCTTGCACATGTATGCTGTGTCCCCCACATGGCTTCTTGCAAACTGCAAATGGGACTTCTTATGGCTTTCTTTCAAAAATGGCTTTCTTCTTGCCACTCTACCATAAAGGCCAGATTTGCGGAGAGCACGACTAATAGTTGTCCTGTGGACAAATTCTCCCACCTGAGCTGCAGATCTCTTCAGCTCCTCCAGAGTTTCCATGGGCCTCTTGGCTGCTTCTCTGATAAATGCTCTCCTTGCCCGGCTTGCCAGTTTAGGTGAACATCCATGTCTTGGTAGGTTTGCAGTTGTCCATACTCTTTCCATTTTCAGATGATGGATTGAACAGTGCGCCGTGAGATGTTCAAAGCTTGTTATATTTTTTTATAACCTAACCCTGCTTTAAACTTCTCCACAAATTTATCCCTGGCCTGTCTGGTGTGTTCCTTGGCCTTAATGATGATGTTTGTTTACTAAGGTTCTCTAACAAACCTCTGAGGGGTTCACAGAACAGCTGTATTTATACTGAGATTAAATTACACACAGGTGGACTCTATTTACTAATTAGGTGTCCTCTGAAGGCAATTGGTTTCATTAGATTTTAGTTAAGGGTATCAGAGTAAAGGGGGCTGAATACAAATGCACACCACACTTTTCAGATATGTATTTGTAAAAAAGATTTGAAAACCATTTATCATTTTCCTTCCACTTCACAATTATGTGGCACTTTGTGTTGGTTGAAAAACAAACTGAAATCGTTTGGGTGGGGGGTGTAGAGAAAATAAATAAATAATGAGGTTGCTGTGCACACCCTCTTATAACTGGCGATGTAGCTGTGTTCATAATTAGGCAATCACATTCAAACTCATGTTAAATAGGAGTCACCTGCCATCGTTTAAAGTGCCTCTGATTAACCCCAAACATAGTTCAGCTGTTCTAGTAGGTCTTTCCTGACATTTTCTTAGTCGCACCCTACAGCAAAAGCCATGGTCCGCAGAGAGCTTCCAAAGCATCAGAGGGATGTCATTGTTAAAAGGTATCATTCAGGAGAAGAGTACATTAGAATTTCCAAGGCATTAGATATACCATGGTACACTGTGAAGACAGTCATCATCAAGTGGATAAAATATGGCACAACAGTGACATTCCCAAGAACTGGACATCCCTCCAAAATTGATGAAAAGACGAGAAGAAAACTGGTCAGGGAGGCTGCCAAGAGGCCTACAGCAACATTAAAGGAGCTGCAGGAATATCTGGCAAGTACAGAGCTGTCTTTAAGGCAGGGCAAAAGGGGGCATCTGCCCTGGGCCTCATCATTGTTGTGGGGCCCAAAGCAGCTGCCTCATACTTGCCAACTATCCCAGTTCAATTCCCTTGTCCCCTGAAGTTTTAGTCCAGTGCTGTGTCCCAATATCTCAGTGTGAAGTGTTACTAATGCTTCTCAGCTCTGTCTATTGCCATGTACAGATGACTCACCTGCAGACCATGCATTTACATGTAAATAACCTGCATTGATATGTAAATAGCCACAGACTGGCTGCATTGATATGTAAAAAGAGGCGTAATTCATATGTATATCATGCCCCCCTGAGGTCATATCCGCCATCACTTGTGCTGAATGCTGCCCAGCAGGGAGGTAAAGGGGCATGCTTGGAAGTCCTGCCTACAACTGTGGTCTTTAAGCCTAATATAAACCTGTTCTGCAAAGGTAAGCAAATTGGAGGCGGAACCCTTTTTTTAAAAAAAAAACAGCACCATGAATTGTGGTGCATGTGAATACCTACATTTCAGCAGATGCATGAGGGTGTCATTAACAATTAAGAGCACTGCTGTGTATCTGCTAAAGGGCAGCGCGTTTCTGTGGTGTCAGGAAAGCAATTTTGCATGCGTTCCCGACACACAAATGTGAAAGCAGGCTAAATGTCTCAGTTACATTAGTGGTCAGTGTAAATATTCTCATTACATTTGGGCTTGGTGTACAATCCTTCCATTCACACTAATGGCCAGTGTGAATCTCCCACTTACATTAGTGGTCAGTGTAAATCCCCATTACATTAGTGGTCAGTGTAAAATCCCCATTACATTAGTGGTCAGTGTAAAACCCCCATTATATTAGTGGTCAGTGTAAAACCCCCATTACATTGGAGTTATCTATCCATTGATGGGTCCCCTGATGTGCTATAACCTTTAGCAACCAATCAGTAAGCAGTAATAATGTGCAGTAAACTCTAGCAACCAATTAGTAAGCAGTAATAATGTGCAGTAAACTCTAGCAACCAATTAGTAAGCAGTAATAATGTGCAGTAACCTCTAGCAACCAATTGGTGAGTAGCAAGGATGTCCAGTTACCTCTAGCAACCAGAGAGCAGTATTGATGTACATTAATCTTTAGCAACCAAACAAGCAGAAGTCATGTGCTGTAACCTCTATCAAAATAATAAGTGAGCCATAATGTGTGCTGTAACCTCTAGCAGCCAATCAATGAGTGGTAATGATACACTGTAACCTCTGGCAACCAATCATAATCGCTATCTGATTCAGTAAACTGATTTTGAGTCTAGCTGCTATTTATTGTAGACTCAGAGCAGGTAGAGAGTGAAATTGCATGGGGGGGGATGTTTGCCCAGGGTCCAATCAATACTAAAGATGGCCCTGGGCAAGTACTGACTGTGTGGTACATGTGACAATAATCTCCCGTATTCTTCATATGTTTGGGCTTTGGGGTAGAGTGACAGGACGGAAGCCTTTTCTTATGAAGAAAAACATCCAAGCCCGGCTAAATTTTGCAAAAACACATCTGAAGTCTCCTAAAAGCATGTGGGGAAATGTGTTATGGTCTGATGAAACCAAGGTTGAATTTTTTGGTCATAATTCCAAAAGCTATGTTTGGTGCAAAAGCATCACTGTACATCACCAAAAGAACACCATACCCACAGTGAAGCATGGTGGTGGCAGCATCATGCTTTGAGGCTGTTTTTCTTCAACTGGAACAGGTGCATTAGTCAAGGTAGAGGTACTTATGAACAGTTCCAAATACCAGTCAATATTGGCACAAAACCTTCAGGCTTCTGCTAGAAAGCTGAACATGAAGAGGAACGTCATCTTTCAGCATGACAACGACCCAAAGCATACATCCAAATCAACAAAGGAATAGCTTCACCAGAAGAAGATTAAAGTTTTGGAATGGCCCAGCCAGAGCCCAGACCTGAATCCAAATGAAAATCTGTGGGGTGGTCTGAATGGGCTGTGCACAGGAAATGCCCTAGTAAACTGACAGATTTGGAGTGTTTTTGCAAAGAAGAGTGGGCAAATATTGCCAAGTCAAGATGTGCCATGCTGATAGACTCATACCCCAAAAGACTGAGTGCTGTAATACAATAAAAAGGAGCTTCAACAAAGTATTAGTTTAAGGGTGTGCACACTTATGCAACCATATTATTTTATTTTTTAATTTTAATTTCCTCCACCTTAAAGATTTCAGTTTGTTGTTCAACGGAGTTGTACAGTTTTTAGGTCACATTAATTGTGGAAAAAGTTCTGAAATTATTTATCTTTGTCTCATTTTTTTACATCACACAAGCCTGAAATTAAAATTTTTTGGCTATGCTGGTATATGCAATGAAATAACCTTACTGATCAGCATTGGATTAACCCTTTCAGTAAACATTTTAACCACCTCCCACGAAACAACATACCTGTATGTCGTTTTGAGGAAGTGGTTGTACCGGGGTGATGACTGCAGCTGCAGGCTTCACCCCGGAACCGTTTTTTTAGAGCTGTTGGTCAGCTTTCTGGTGATAACAACCGATGCGGCTCAGCAGCCACTCGGCCGCTATCACAAGGAGCGGGAAGGAACTTCCCCCCCTCTCGCAGCCTTCTGCTGCTCCGCCTGGGTCTGCTGTCCCAACGGAAGACCCGAGCGGCCAGCCGGCATATCCATCGGCTGGCTGGAGTCCCGAACAAAGCCAGAATCGGCTTTGATTGGGTCTCCAATGTAGTAACCTGGAAGCGACGCCACGCGCCACAACGTCACTTCCAGTTTACTCGGCTGCAAATGGCGCTGATTTAAAAAAACCCAAAGTATTCAAAGACACCGATTTTCCAGCCAAATATTTTAATTCTGAAAATAGTGCAGTGCAATCGCCTGTACGTTCCCCTGCAGTACTACAACTGTAATAAAAATACAATTCTCAGCATAATCTTGTTAGTGTTGCTCTTTATCGTAGTTTGATAATGGATGAGGAGACTGCATCCCGCTGACAGCAGGGTCAGCTATGTACTCAAAATTTTTTAGTCCGTGTCTGGAGAATAAAGAATGTCTAGTCACATGACCTTGAGTCATTTAACCATTATGCCCCGTACACACAATAGGATTTTCCGACAACAAAACCGTTGATTTTTTTCCGAAGGATGTTGGCTCAAACTTGTCTTGCATACACATGGTCACACAAATGTTGCCGGAAATTCTGAACGTCAAGAACGCCGTGACGTACAACACATACGACGAGCAGAGAAATATGAAGTTCAATAGCTAGTGCGGCTCTTCTGCTTGATTCTGAGCATGCGTAAAACTTTGTGCATCGGATTTGTGTACACACGCTCGGAATTTCCGACAACAAGTTTTGTTGTCGGAAAATTTGAGAACCTGCTCTCAAACATTTGTTGGCGGCAATTCCGACAACAAATGTTCTATGGAGCATACACACGGTCGGACTTTCCGACAACAAGCTCACATCCAACATTTCCATATCCAACATGAAAATCCTATCATGTGTACAGGGCATTACTGATATTTCATATGAAAAATATCAATAATAATAAAGAGGGCCTATTGATAAAAAGTTGAAAGAAAAACATTGCTTTTCCTAACATTGAGTCCATTCATTAATTCTATTTTGGTGAGTGGCGCAAGCCTGCGGCACAAATTGCATGACTTGTCCTTGCCTTGTAGTCAGCTACTTACATGCTATGTGGAGTCAGCAAGAGACTGGTTGGTGGAGTTGTTTCCATGGCGACAGATGATCAGCGGATTCTGACAAAAATAGAAAGTCTATATTTAAGCTAATCCTGTTGTTATGGTTTAGCCGATAGTTTATATGCAGTGCACGGTGTATGGTGTGACTCAGTAGTACCTGTTTTATATCTATTCTCAGGCACATTTGGCAGCAACAGCTGGAATCTTTTAGATTGAACCTCAGGATGGGGTAATCATCTATCAAGATAGGTCAGAGTTACAGATAAATAAATATATATATGTATATGTTCTGCATTTATATTTGCAGGGGAAAAAAAGGAGCTGTAGGAAAACGTGATCATTTTATTAAACAGGTGTTTTTTTACTGCGGAAAACTGCGCTAAAATCAAAGTTTAATGTAAAGCAAGTCTGCCACCTGCTGGACAATGTGTTTGACAACATTGCCGCTGTGCAAGCCATTCACTTCTGTGCATTTGCCTGCAGAATATTAAAGTTTTACTGCAGATAAACACAGGGACAGCCAACTGTTAAGGTCACTGTGCTGCATTGCAGTACAGTCAAAAAAATGATGTACAACAAACATAGGAGTGCACAGCCTATTGCATTAGATCGTGCACCTCAAACCTCGGAACAAAATATAACAGTGCACACATGCAAAAAAGACATTTACCTCCTGCAAGGCTATATAAAACACCTAGACATTTTCAAAAATCGATATAAAAAAATATGGGGATTTGGTCACACCATATTGCTATATGGTGCTTAAGCCCACTTACTGCGACAAAGTACCCCATTATTAGTGGGTCCTACACTATCCATAAAATGGGAGATCCTGCATCTCTGAACCATGGGAACAATACACTCCTCTATATGGGAGAACTAGAGGTCTCCACCTATGACACAGGTGGACACTAATGAGAGGCACGGATGAGGGAGTGGGGTGCTCCTCCTTAGAGAAGCAGGATCTCCCATTCTATGGATAGCGTAGGACCCACTAATCATGGGGTACTTTGTTGCAGTAAGTGGGCTTAAGCACCATATAGCAATATGGTGTGACCAAATCCCCATATTTTTCTATAATGTTTTTTGAAAATGTCTAGGTATTTAAATAGCCTTGCAGGAGGTAAAAGTCTTTTTTGCATGTGTGCGCTGTAATATTTTGTTCTGTTGTATGGTCTTATGGCTGCACCATCTTTAATGCATCTTTTAGGGTGTGCCCCCCAAATATCTTGTTTGCACCTCAAACCTCAAACACATACATGTGCGTGCATGTGTATTTATATTGACGGTGTCAGTAGAGCAGTGGTTGGTGACAGTAGGGCAGGGATTGGTGTCTGTAGGGCAGTGGATGGTGTCAGTAGTTTTTATTTTTATTATTTTTTTATATTTTATTACTTTTGTTATTTTTTTTTTTCTTTAATGAGCCCTATTAGGGGGCTTTGGTAAAATATCAGCAGTTTAAAGAGGGGGAATCTGCGCCACACAAGGTGATTAGGGTTTCCCCAGTCACACCTGGCACACCCTTTGCGCACGCCTATAACTACAAAGATCCTAAAAGCTGAAGTCCAAGAATTGTCTGCATTGTACACATACGTTGGTCCAGCTAGGTGCAATGTAAATTTGCATACCTCATACCCGATGGGCTACTAAGGAAACATCAGTAGTAGTAGTCAGTGTTTCTAGAACTGTGATGGCGAACCGTGGCACCCCAGATGTTTTGGAACTAAATTTCCCATGATGCTAATGCACTCTGCAGTGTATATGAGCATCATGGGAAATTTAGTTCCAAAACATCTGGGGTGCCACGGTTCGCCATTCCGGTTCTAGAGTGATAGCCATGATCTTCTGGGTCTTGTTCACTTCTTTACAGTGACCACAAAGGTTTGCTTGCACAGCACTGCTACCACTCATGGAAAGCCTTGCATCTTTTTTAGTGAAGACATTCTCTGATTCAAGAAGATGGAGATCATGACATTACCACCCCTCTTCGCCACCTCGTCCTATCATAGAAGACCTTGTAAACACAAGGTGTTCTTTGAATGGCGGCAGTGACAAGTGAGCAGCCTCCTGTAGCCAGGGTGCAACGGGGAAGCTACTCACACGGAGCCTATGCGGGACCAGCGCTGATCACTGCTGTAGCACTACTACAGTGATTGTCAGCTCCTCAGCTAGGGTTGCCACCTGTTCTGAATTCACCCGGACACATGATTCAGAACCTGGACTGTCTGACATTATTCACACAAGAGAATGTGGCTCAGAACAGGGCCTGACAGGAGGGTGAGGGGGCACTATGTGTGCCGCATTACTATTCTCTTAATAGGTCTAGTACAATCCTATAGTGTATACTAAAAAAAAGTGTTCGGGTTTGGCTTGAAAAAAAAGTGGCAACCCTATCCCCACCTGCCCATAAAAGCGGAAGTAAACGCTCTCAATCAACATGAACTATTTTCAATCTTTATGCCACTAGCATTAGTAAAGAGATAGAAAAGTACATTATATTTACACTTCCTGGTTTCTGGTCTAGGTCAAAATGATGTCATACATCCCAGAAGTCTTCATGGGATTTTTTTTTTCTTTCATTTGGGAGAGGGGCTTTCTCAGCTAAGCACACATTCCTGCTTGCAAGCCTGAGATAACGGCAGTGGATTCCAGGAAGAAAATGCTACATGAATCATCTGCCCTTACTCAAGATGGCCACAGCTAGAAATGCTAGGAGGCATTTTTCAAAGTGATTTCTCAACATTATAAAACATGGAGACATGGATGGTTGGGTGAGTTTGCTTTGAAGATTAAAAATTAATGAAAAAGCGTTTTTGGTTTGCGGTGCTCAGATACAGTTTAGTTCTGTTTTAACCACTTCAAAAGATTTCTCCCCCTTCATGACCAGGCAATTTTTTGCAATACAGCACTGCGTTACTTTAACTGACAGTTGAACGGTCAATCGACGCTGTACCCAAATAACATTTATGTCCTTTTTTCCCACAAATAGAGCTTTCTTTTGGTGGTATTTGTGGTTTTTTTTTTCATTTTTATGCTATAAACAAAAAAATACTGACAATTTAGAAAAAAAAACTATTATTTCTTACTTTCTGCTATAAAACATATCCAATACAATAATGGAAAATCGAAATTTCTTCATCAGTATAAGCCAATATGTATTCTGCTACAGGTTTTTGATAAAATAAATTTCGATAAGTGTATATTGATTGGTTTGCGCAAAAGTTATAGCATTTACAAACTATGGGATAGATTTATAGAATTATGATTTTTTTATTTTACTAGTAATGGCGGCGATCAGCAACTTATAGTGGGACTGTGACATGATGACGGACAAATCAGACATTAAGTAACACTTTTTGGGGACCAGTGACAAAAATACAGTGAACAGTGCTCAAAATATGCACTGTCAATGTACTAATGACACTGGCAGGGAAAGGGTTAACATCAGGGGCAATCAAATGGTTAAATGTGTTCCTAGGGAGTGCTTGTTAACTGTGTGGGAGGTGCTTGTACTGTGGAAAGGCAGAGATCCGTGTTCCTGCTTAGCAGAAACACAGGATCACTACCTCCCCTTCTAACAGAATGTCAATCTACCTTGTTTGCATAGGCAGACAGCCGTTCTGTCTCTCCCGGGAACGATCGGCGGATCCTGGCAGACATCACGGGAGTGGGTCACTGCTTGTGTGTGTGGGCCGCCCCAGACATGTGGGATCATGTACAGGTATGTGATCCTGCACAGATTAGCTGCTTTGCCGCCGGATATATACAGTATACAGTCGGCAAGTGGTTAGATATGAAAAATGCACACTCTTACTGTGGCAAACTGGACCAATGTAAGTATGCAATACAGCTAATGTCTGGGGTTTAGCTTTAAAGAGTAATTTACAATAATCTCTATTAACAGCTTGCCGACCGCCCGCCGTCGTTTGACGGTGGCAGAATTGCTCCCCTGCGCGAATCGCCATAGTTGTACGGCGGCCGCTTTAAGGGGTATAGGGGGCGCGCGTGTGCCCACATCGGTACTAAGGTGCCGATGCGCGTGCACCGGCGGCCGCAATGTTGGCTGGGGACCCGCAATCGCTCCTGACAGAGCCAGAATGAGGATCTGTGTGTGTAAACACATAAATCCACTTTCTGGTAGGGGAGAGGAAACAGATCATGTGTTCCTCCCCCAGGCAGTCCCATCCCCTTTACAGTTAGAACACGCTGAGGGAACACATTTAACTCCTTGATCGCCCCCCAGTGTTAACCCCTTCCCTGACAGTGACATTTATACAGTAATCAGTGGCTATTTTTAGCTCTGTATAAATGTCAGTGGTCCCAAAAAAGTGTCAAAAGTGTCCGACCTGTCCGCCGCAACGTTGAAGCAAAAAAAATGCCATAAATCTATCCCCTATTTTTGTAGACACTGTAACTTTTGCGCAAACCAATCAATATATGCTTATTGCAATTTTTTTAGCAAAAATATGTAGAAGAATATATATCGGCCTACACTGAGGAAGAAATTTTTTTTTTTTTAATTTGGGGATATTTATTATAGCAAAAAGTAAAAAAATATTGTGTTTTTTTTTTTCAAAATGGTCCCTCTCTTTTTTGTTTATAGCGTTAAAAAAAACAAAAAAACGT
The DNA here is from genome assembly GCF_042186555.1 of Aquarana catesbeiana. NCBI lineage: Eukaryota > Metazoa > Chordata > Amphibia > Anura > Ranidae > Aquarana > Aquarana catesbeiana. The sequence continues at coordinate 273,154,836 of NC_133330.1, read as the reverse complement.
AGAGGTGATCAAATACCACCAAAAGAAAGCGCTATTTGTGGGGGAAAAAAGACGTAAATTGTTTGGGTACAACGTCGCACGACCGCGCAATTGTCTGTTAAAGCAACGCAGTGCCGTATCGCAGAAAATGGCCTGGTGAGGAAGGTGGTAAATCCTTCCGGGGCTGAAGTGGTTAAAGAGTCTAATCATGTGCTTTTACTGCATGCTGCTATTTTTCTTCCTAAGATATTTCTTATTTTTATAAAAGCAAAGATATGGTATTCCATAACACAAGTCAAATGATGTGTTAAAACTTGCAATCGCATAATAGATTACCGCACGCACACAGACGTAAACTAGCCCTCCGTGGAGCTGATATATTGTTACTAGATCTGGCGTGTTGTAAAGGCCAAAGAAAAGTTTCCATAAATAGAAAAGTAAGCCAGGCCATCAACAATCCAGATGAGTAAAGAGTGGAAAGGATTAGTGGTCCCCCGTGAAAGCTGCACCATCACAATTAAGAAATATGTCTATATGTACAGCAAAGCCGAAGCAGTATGCTGCCTTTTAGGCAAATATGGTGTGCCAAAGCAACAGAGAGATTTCTTACTTATTACCTCATATTTAAAAGTCGAAATGTGAAGTTGATGGAAACTTTAAGAATTTATTTAGGTAAAGGGATGAACAGCATAACAACTGGTAATGGTGCCAGAGGTCACCTAACTATTTGGCATGGAAGATGAGACTCCTGTGTTTGCACGAGGTCGTTCTGGGTGTGTAAAGCAGCCCATGCATTAGTCACTTTTTATGTTCAACTCGTGGTTGAACAAAAAAACTGACCTGGTTCCCCCATCCAAACATTCAAGGTGGATAGGAGAATCCTCCCTGCTGAGATATTATATTCTGATAGCTGGGAATACACTGATCATTGTTGCAGTCTATAGCCTGCAGCGCCGAACGAGCAGCTAAAACCCACCAGGATGGTTGTACAGTAGTCGATCAGTAGATTGACTTCTGTTCAACCACAGTGCCCATACATGGATTGAAGTTTATCTGGTCCCTGATGAACAGGCCAAATTTCTATCCATGTATAGCCAGTTTAAGCCTCTTTCTGACATGCAATTTTCAGCTTGAAAGTTTCTGCAGCTTGGAATGTAGTGATTTATTTCTTTGACAAGCCAGATCAGCACCCGGGGATTTTTCAGCCAAGCTTCAAATGAGCTGTCAGTATACATATCCTTCTGAGTAGCAAAGCACATAGTGGTAGGTTAATTGGCTTTTGACCAAACTGGAAGTTAAGGGTGTGCTGGCCATAGATGGAGTGATTTTGTTTCCAGCAACAATGGGGGAATCCTTCCTGTGGAGCTATTGTTTTCTCAGGGGGAGGAGTAGGGGAGCCGTCTCAGCCAAGAGAACGCACAGCTAAATCCACTGGCAATAGTTGCATGACAAATCTAATAGGCTGGTTGTACCTATGCCTTGCAACTGACGCATGCGTTTGCAAATGAAACTGGCCGCCCTTTTTATCTAATATTTTAAAATATTTTAAAATATTTTTTCATTCATTGTTTTTGGAATATATATATATATATATATATATATATATATTTATATATATTTTAATATATATATATTTATTATTTTTTTATCACTCATTTTCAGTCAATATGGATATATATGAAAATCACAAATCACAAAACTAGGAGAATTAATCTGGAGGTATTGCAGATGGCATTCGGGGAATATTTATCAGACTTAAAAATGTCTTGGTAGCAGAATTGCATACATCATGGGACATTGTTTTTTTGGAAAGATATTTGCAAGAAAAAATGATCCAGAGAAGCCTTAGGTGGCATGTATATCCTGATAAAGGAGATAAAGAACTCAATGAGTGGTTCCTGTGTGATCCCGTGACCACGTCCTGTTGTGACGAAACGGCGTAGGGAGGAGGAGCTACGTCCCGACAACACCGCTATTCACATACCCGGAAGACACGGGTTACCTTGGAGCCGGCCGGCTTTCGCATATACGCTTTTTAACTACAATGGTTTTGTAAGTGCAACCTTTATTTTTACACTCAATAAAACGTTGGATTTTATGCTATGTGGAGCACTTTGTTTTTTACATGGGGATATTTCCATTTATGCTGATGTGAGTTGGAGAGAGTCCCTGGATTTGGACGCCAAGCGCCTGTTTTAAAGATCCCTGGCTGGGGTTGCAGCCATCCGCCCTTTAGGTCTCCTGTTAGTAAGAGACCAATTCCATCTGGTAAGAGGCAGCATTTTTATTAAGAGGTGGAGGTCTATCTGCGCACTCTACTGTCATCACAGCAAGTTTATGTTCCATTTTCACAGAGCACTTGGAGACAAACTTGGTTTCATGCATGTCATCTAGCATGGATGGACTTTAATCATTACTTTTTCATTTGAGTTATGGACTTTTTTTGGGTTTATTTTTCTTCATCTCTATATTGTTTTTATATATGAATTATGATATAGTTTCCATAGATGTGTCACATTATCACTTTTTCTGTTATTTTGAGATATTCATCTGTTAGTGATTGTGTCACTTATTATTGATTACTCTTTTCGGACATAGTGGTCAATATCTGTGTCCCATCAACTAATTGTCATCTTCAGATTTATCTTTTATTTTCACAGTGTTTAATTACATTGATAAGCACAAAATTTTCTATTATTCACTCAGTGATCATCACTCACCCTCATATTTTTATGAGATTTTTTTGACACCTCCTGTTGTCACCCTCAGTTTCTAGCGCGACTTTTTGATTTTTATATCCTGTATTTCAATTGGGTTGGCTTGGCGTTTTTGGTTCTCTTGGTTTCAAAAAAGAGGGCCAAGGTCACAAAGCTACAGCAAGAAATTAATGAAATTGAAGAAAAACGTATACCCATGAGTAAGGAAGGTTTATATCAGGTATACATCAAGGAGCTGTGAGAAATTATGGTAGAAGAAGAAGAGGAGCAAAGAATTAAAGCGGAGCTCCACCCCAAAGTGGAACTTCCGCTCATCAGATTCCTCCCCCCCTCCAGTGCCACAATTGGCACCTTTCGGGGGGGGGGGGGGTGCAGATACCCGTCTAATACAGGTATCTGCACCCACTTCCGGGTATAGATAGCTACAGAATATCCGCAGATGCTCACCCCCCCCCCCCCCCCGTTGTGTTTTGGATAACACACCGTTCCCAGAACACAACGGGGACCAGTAAAGACGTGCAGCGCGTCTTGCGCGTGCGCAGTAGGGAACCGGGCAGTGAAGCCTCAACGCTTCACTTCCTGATTCCCTGACCGAGGATGGTGGCGGGGGCAGCCGAGAGACAAGCAATTGATCGGCTTCAGCTGCCGACATCGCTGGACCCTGGGACAGGTAATTGTCCATTTATTAAAAGTCAGCAGCTGCAGTATTTGTAGCTGCTGGATTTTAATAATTTTTTTTAAGGTGGAGCTCCGCTTTAAGAATCAAAAGAAATATTTAAGAGATGTGGAGGACTATAAGTCCCATAATGTTTTTAAATGGCAGGAGATCTATAGGGAAATGTACACACAGCCACCGGAAACTGTAAAAATGGATAGCAGTGACAGCCAAAGTGGTGTGCAACCACAACCACCCTTGGACAATTACAGACCCGGCAATGAAGTTATCTCCCCAAAACGTAGGGATTTGGGGCCTCCGGAAAGGGGGAGGTGGCCATACACCACACCAGCATAGAAAAAAGGGAGAATACAACCAAAATAGACAACCCAACGGATGGAGGAATAATTATCAGTACCCGCCAGACTGGGAAAAAAAAACAGAAAAAATGTCTCATAACGTCATTACTTCCTTGTTCATATATATATATATATATATATATATATATATATATATATATATATATATATATATATATACACATAGAAAGCAGATATGAAAGCACAAAGGGCTTTTTATATATATATATATATATATATATATAAGCAAATTCCAGTTAAAAGTGGTAAAATTGGTCCATCATCAAGGGGCACCCCAGGAACGTGGGGGGGGGGGACTCTGGTTTCCAGAGACCACCTTCCGCAGAAAGAATGGGGGGTACTGATATAAGGGGGAAACCTTTATATCAGTGCCCCCTTATATTATTGTATTCACTCCCCCCTTACATCAGTGACCCCCCCTCAGACTTACCTAGTGGTGCTGTCACTGACCTCCTCTCAGGTGCACTGTGCAGGGCTCAGTTAGACAGCTCCAGGTTGGTCGCTCTGGTTTTATCCCATAGTCTCCTCTCCACAGTCCACACACATCTGACTTCTCCCATGACCCCCATCCTGGCGGCACTCCCACTCTTAACTCCTCTCCAGATTCACCCTCAGAGACTGCAGACATGATATAAGACAAGAGATGGTCAGAGGTTGCGGACATGGTACAAGAGATGGTGTGCCTACCAATTGCAGCCTCTCTACCCACCAATTGCAGCCTCTGTGCCACAGTAAAGGGTCTGAATACTTAATACCATGTGATATTTCAGTTTTTCTTTTTTAATAAATCTGCAAAAATGTCAACAATTCTGTGTTTTTCTGTCAATATGGGGTGCTGTGTGTACATTAATGAGGAAAGAAATGAACTTAAATGATTTTAGCAAATGGCTGAAATATAACAAGAGTGAAAAATTTAAGGGGGTCTGAATACTTTCCATCCCCACTGTACAAAAGATCAATGCAGCCTCATCAGTGCCCATCAAATGCAGCCTCGCTGTGCCCATCAATGCAGCCTCACTGTGCCCATCAAATGCAGCTTTATGGTGCCCATCAATGCAGCCTCACTTTGCCCATCATTGCAGCCTCACTGTGGCCATCATTGCAGCCTCACTGTGCCCATCATTGCAGCCTCACTGTGCCCATCAAATGCAGCTTTATGGTACCCATCAATGCAGCCTCACTGTGCCCATCATTGCAGCCTCACTGTGCCCATCAACGCACTCTCACTGTGCCCTTAAATGCACTCTCACTGTACCCATCAATGCAGCCTCGCCGTGCCCATCTTTGCAGTCTCACTGTGCCCATCAAATGCAGCTTTACAGTGCCCATGAATGCAGTCTCACTGTATCCACCAATCCAACCTCCCTGTGCCCACCAATGCAGCCTCCCTGTGCCCACCAATGCAGCCTCCCTGTGCCCATCAACGCAGCTTCACTGTGCCCATCATTGCAGCCTCACTGTGCCCATCATTGTAGCTTCATAGTGCCCATCAATGCAGCCTCTCTGTGCCCATCATTACAACCTCTCTGTGCCCATCATTGCAGCCTCATTGTGCCCATCAATGCAGCCTAACTGTGCCCACCAATACAGCCTCTCTGTCCCCACCAATGCAGCCTCACTGTGCCCACCAATGCAGCTTTTCTGTGCCTCCCAATGCAGCTTCACTTCATTGCAGTCTCACTGTGCCCATCAATGCAGCCTCACTGTGCCCACCAATGAAGCCTTGCTGTTCCCACCAATGCAGCATCACTGTGCCCATGAATGCAGCCTCACTGTGCCCATCATTGCAGCCTCACTGTGCCCATCAACGCACTCTCACTGTGCCCTTAAATGCACTCTCACTGTACCCATCAATGCAGCCTCGCCGTGCCCATCTTTGCAGTCTCACTGTGCCCATCAAATGCAGCTTTACAGTGCCCATGAATGCAGTCTCACTGTATCCACCAATCCAACCTCCCTGTGCCCACCAATGCAGCCTCCCTGTGCCCACCAATGCAGCCTCCCTGTGCCCATCAACGCAGCTTCACTGTGCCCATCATTGCAGCCTCACTGTGCCCATCATTGTAGCTTCATAGTGCCCATCAATGCAGCCTCTCTGTGCCCATCATTACAACCTCTCTGTGCCCATCATTGCAGCCTCATTGTGCCCATCAATGCAGCCTAACTGTGCCCACCAATACAGCCTCTCTGTCCCCACCAATGCAGCCTCACTGTGCCCACCAATGCAGCTTTTCTGTGCCTCCCAATGCAGCTTCACTTCATTGCAGTCTCACTGTGCCCATCAATGCAGCCTCACTGTGCCCACCAATGAAGCCTTGCTGTTCCCACCAATGCAGCATCACTGTGCCCATGAATGCAGCCCCACTGTGCCCACCAATTGCAGCCTCTGTGCCCACTAATTGCAGCCTCTGTGCCCACCAATTGTAGCCTCTGTGTGCCCACCAATTGCAGCCTCTCTGTGCCCACCAATTGCAGCCTCTGTGTGCCCACCAATTGCAGCCTCTCTGTGCCCACCAATTGCAGCCTCTGTGTGCCCACCAATTGCAGCCTCTGTGTCATCCAATTGCAGCCTCTGTGCCCACCAATTGCAGTCCCTGTGTGCCCATCAATTGCAGCCTCTCTGACCACCAATTGTAGCCTTTGTGCCCACCAATTACAGCCTCTGTGTGCCCACCAATTGCAGCCTCTGTGTCCACCAATTGCAGCCTCTGTGCCCACCAATTGCAGTCCCTGTGTGCCCATCAATTGCAGCCTCTGTGCCCACTAATTGCAGCCTCTGTGCCCACTAATTACAGCCCCTGTGTGCCCACCAATTGCAGCCTCTCTGCCCACCAATTGCAGCCTCCCTCTGCCCACCAATTGCAGCCTCTCTGTGCCCACCAATTGCAGCCTCTCTGCCCACCAATTGCAGCCTTTGTGTGCCCACCAATTTCAGCATCGGTGTGCCCACCAATTGCAGCCTCTCTGCCCACCAATTGCAGCCTCACTGCCCACCAATTGCAGCTTTGTGTGCCCACCAATTTCAGCCTCTGTGTGCCCAACAATTGCAGCCTCTGTGCCCACCAATTGCAGCCTCTGTGCCCACCAATTGCAGCCCCTATTTGCCCATCAATTGCAGTCTCTGTGCCCACTAATTGCAGCCTCTGTGCCCACTAATTGCAGCCTCTGTGCCCACCAATTACAGCCTCTATGTGCCCACCAATTGCAGCCTCTCTGCCCACCAATTGCAGCCTCTGTGCCCACAAATTGCAGCCTCTGTGCCCACCAATTGCAGCCTCTGTGCCCACTATTTGCAGCCTCTGTGCCCACTAATTGCAGCCTCTGTGCCCACTAATGTCAGCCTCACCATTTTCTGGATAACACACAGCGCTCTTCTCCCTCTGTCCTCCAGCGCATTTATGTCACGGAGCTGGGTCTGTGTGCAAGGTCCCGCCCCCCTAGCTAGACAAGCTCATGTGATAGGCAGAACACTGATTCAATCAGTGTTCCATCTAGAAGACTATCACACGTACCGGTCTAGGGGGGCGGGACTTTGCACACACAGACCCAGCTCCGTGACATACAAGCGCCAGAGGACAGAGGAAGGAGAGCGCAACAGTCGCCGCTCAAAGCAGCCCCAAAGTCAGATGGCCTACCAGGAAATTTCCCAGTATCCCAGTAGGCCAGTCTGGCCCCACCTGGAAGTGGCCCACCGGGAGCAGCTCCCTTGAGAAATAAAACAGATGATTTTTTTAGGGAAAGGTCAAAACAAAAAGGGAAGACTAAGAGAGGATGCAGGGGAGGGAAGCGGTACAACTCCCAAAAAAAGAAATAAAATGTGAAGGAATTTTTAACTTCAGTGGAGAGGAACTGACAGAACAAGAAAAAAATCACATTAAATCAAGGTTTGAACTATGCTCCCAAAAAATCCATGAACAAATTTCAGATGTTCTTGGATGTTCAGAAGGCTTAATGTTGAAAGACATTTTTTATCCATCCCTAATAACACTTATACGTATAGCACAATTAAAGACCCTAGTAAGGGAACTGGTTTACGGAATGCTTCTCTATTCTTCTCTATTTGCTGACTTTGCTGTTAAATATTTTGGTAATTCTCTCCTATCCATCTGTACATCCCTACTGAACTGACTTTGCTGACTTTGCTGTTAAATATTTTTGGTAATTGTCTGCTGCTGCCATATCTTTAAACTTCCATATTTACTGCTAGCTCTATAACAAACACACTGCAATAGCAATATTACTGGTGATTGATTCTCAACTCCATGTGGCTTGAGTGATCAAGAGAGGTTAGCTTTACGACCCTAGCCTGTGTCTGTAGCTGGTCTGGCCCTGGCCATCTCCTCCCCATATTCAGGTGTCTCACATCAGACCCAATAATGACCAACTGAGAAATGAATCCCAGCTTAGTCTCCCTATAAATTTATGGCAGCTTATGGGGTGGCGCAGACAGGGGCAAGGCGCAGACATCATGGCTCTGTCCTGAGTGATGCGCAGTTTCACCGACGCAGTTTAACAAAATCAGGATAACTAAAGCTGCATGATCAACAACAAGAACTCTGCTCCACTCTGCAAGACGACAAGCAAACCAGCTTTGACATTTATTTTATATTAGGTTTGTTTCCCACTCTCTATCTACTAACATGCTCCTTATTCTCTTCCTTCTCACATTGGTGTCTTCTATCCTCAAATTATCTTTACTCTACCCCTCCTCTCTTCCCTACAGCATGCACATATCACCCTCACTCCTACCCTCTCCCTACTATGGCACCCATCATCTCTTGCATTTGCTGCACCCACATGCTGACATAAACACCAGGGCCACTAGGCACGTGCGCTCATGCACATCCCACTCGCACCTTGCCTTCCTCGCCCTCCTCCTTCTTCTAGCCTCAGGTGACATTTCTCCTAATCTTGGTCCGCCATTTTCCAAATGCAAGCCACATATCCAATACCCCTCCCCCTCTGGCAACCACCGCAATCCACTCAGTTTAATTTCTATCCCCCTGCTTACTCAAAGCACCCCACCAATCTCATGCGCCCTTTGGAACGCCCGCTCCATCTGTAACAAGCTAACATCTGTACATGACCTCTTCATCTCTCATGGCTTGAACATACTCGCCATAACAGAAACCTGGCTTCAAAATTTTGACTCCGCTTCTCCTGCTGCCCTCTCCCATGGTGGTCTCCATTGGAATCACTCCCCCAGACCCAACAGACAGAAAGGAGGTGGAGTTGGCTTCCTTCTATCCCCACAAAGCACCTTCCAAGTCCTTCCTGTCCCTCCCTCTCTATCCCTTTCTTCTTTCGAGATGCACTGTATTCGTCTGTTTTCTCCCATTTCTCTGAGGATTGCAGCAATTTATAGGTATCATGCTTTCTTGATGACTTTGCTGCCTGGCTGCTCTACTTTCTCTCCTCTGAAATACCCACCATTATTCTTGGTGACTTTAACATTCCTGTCAATGTTAACAGCCCAACTACAGCTAAACTCGATTTAACCTCATCTTTTGACCTAACCCAATGGACACATACTTCCACTCACTTGACCTTGTATTCTCCCATCTCTGCAACCCTGGCAACCTCACCAACACCCCCTTTCCTCTATCTGATCACAACCTCATTACTTTCACTGTATCTTTGCCTACAACCACCCATCCCTCCAAGCAGCAAACAATTACTTGTAGAAACCTTTGCCACTTTAAACCTTCTCTTCTCTATTCTGCTACTGACCACCTATATGACATAATCTCTCCTCTGTCGTGTCCTGACCTGGCCACCTCTGTCTACAACAGTTCACTCTCATCATCACTAGATGCACTTGCTCCTCTAAACACACGCAGAATCAGGCCCCGACCGTTACAACCCTGGCAAACTGACAACACTAGAAATCTCAAGAGACATTGCCATGCTCTTGAACGACTGTGGCGTAATACCAAATGCCTGCAAGACTTCACCCTATATAAATCTGCCCTTCTAAAACACAATTCATGCCTCCATGCTGCCAAACAAGCCTACTTTGTCTCTCTTATTAATACCTTGTCATCCAGTCCCCGTCGGCTCTTCTCAACCTTTAACTCTCTGCTTCGTCCACCACCCCCTCTACCCACTAACTCACTCACTGCCCAAGAGATTGCCAATCACTTCAAAGACAAGATCGATGCAATTCGTGAGACATCTCCACTGTGCGTACGTCTTTCCCACCCAACATACCTTGCCTAGCAGCGCATTCAACACTCTCCTCTTTTAAATTGGCTACTACGGAAGAAGTTACAAAAATTTTCTCGGATGCCCACCTAACCAATTGTCCTTTGGATCCTTTGGATCCTGTTCCCTCGCAACTACTACGGTCACCCTCTTCTTCTGTCCTATGCTCCCTCACCCACATCTTCAATCTCTTCCTCTCTAGTGGCATCTTCCCCTCCCCTCTAAAACATGCGCAGATCACTCCCATTCTTAAAAAGTCCTCACTGGACCCTACCGACCTGAACAACTTAAGACCCATCTCATTGCTCTCATTCACCTCTAAACGTCTAGAACGCTTAGTCTACAACCGTTTTAGCTCCTACCTCAATGAAAATAACCTTCTTGACCCCTTACAGTCTGGCTTTCGCTCGCAGCACTCCACTGAAACTGCCTTACTAAAACTCACTAACGATTTACTAACTGCTAAAACCAACAGCCAGTACTCCATACTCCTACTACTTGACCTCTCTGCGATCTTTGATACTGTTGACCACCCGCTCCTTCTCAATAAACTACATTCCCTTGGCCTCCGAGATTCTGCTCTATCCTGGTTCTCTGCCTATTTATCACAGCGCTCCTTCAGTGTCACCTACAACTCTGTCTCCTCCTCTCCATTGCCCCTTTCTGTGGGGGTCCCCCAAGGCTCGGTTCTTGGACCCCTTCTCTTCTCTATCTACACCTCCTCCCTCGGTCACTTAATAACTGCCCACGGCTTCCAATACCACTTATACGCTGATGACACCCTGTCTACTCCTCACCTCACTCCTTCAGTCTCCTCCCACATTACTAACTTACTAACTGACATATCAGCATGGATGTCCCACCACTTCCATAAACTAAATCTCTCTAAAACTGAGCTATTAATATTCCCCCCCGCCCCTGCCCCCCTCCATGACTTTTCCATCAAAATCAACAATGCAACCATCAGTCCCTCCCCTCATGCCAGGGTACTAGGTGTAATCCTAGACTCTGACTCATTTCAGCCTCAAATCCAATCGTTGTCAAAAGAATTCACCTCCGTAACATCTCTAAAATTCGCCCCTTTTTAACAAATGAAATCACCAAGCTCCTCATTCACTCCCTTGTTATCTCTCGCCTTGACTATTGCAACTCCCTTCTCATTGGCTTACCTCTCCATAGGCTATCCCCTCTTCAGTCTATCATGAATGCTGCTGCCAGACTTATCCACCTTACCAACCGCTCAGTGTCTGTCAACCCTCTACTCCAATCCCTACACTGGCTCCCAATCACCCAGCGAATTAAATTCAAAATACTAACCACAACATACAAAGCCATTCACAACTCTGCCCCGAGCTACATCACTAATCTTGTCTCCAAATATCATCCAAATCGACCTCTCCGCTCCTCTCAAGACCTCCTGCTTTCAAGCTCTCTCATCTCCTCCTCCCATGCTCGTCTCCAGGATTTCTCCAGAGCCTCTCCTATCCTCTGGAACTCGCTACCTCCATCTATCTGGCTATCCCCTACTCTTGCTACCTTCAGGCGATCCCTGAAAACTCATCTCTTCAGGAAAGCCTATCACGTCTCTAACTAATCTCCTACCACTTCCACCAGCTCATTCCCCACAGTTACAACCTTTTGTACCACCTGCCCCACCCTATTAGATTGTAAGCTCTTATGAGCAGGGCCCTCTTAATCCTCTTGTATTTTATTGTATTATAACTGTATTGTCTCCCTTTTATATTGTAAAGCGCTGCGTAAACTGTTGGCGCTATATAAATCCTGAATAATAATAATAATAGTGTTCAAACATCTAGTGCTGCAGGATCTACAACAAGTGCATTTTAAAAAAGACTATAAAAAAGAAACACAAAAGAATATACAAGAAGGCATAGAGTCATTATGTGCAAGGAAGAATTTATTTATTCGGCCCGCCAACAAGAGGGGGATTGTTCTTTTAAAGAAACAAGACTATCTAGATCAGATGGACTGTCTCTTGTCCAACAGAGGAACATATACCATCCTCAACTTCTTCAGATCCGCACTATAGCTGAATGACGGCTACAGCGTGGACCTTCTTTGCCAGGAGTTCGTCAATAGATGTCCTACCGTGACCGAGCGTCGAACCCAACCCCTTACCACGTGATTAGCTGTGAGCCAATGACAGCTGATCATGTGTCGTAAACAGAGCCGGTAATCGGCTATTTTTTCTCCTCGCGCTGATAGCATGAGGAGAAAAAAAAAAGCCGATCACCGGCGGCTCTCAGAGGGACATCGGTCCCGATCAAGGAGAGCTGCCGCTAGCTCATCTGTGCCCACCTTTGCCACCTGCCAGTGCCACCTACCAGTGCACAACAGTGCCGCCTACCAGTGCCCATCAGCACCACCTGCCAGTGACCACAGTACCACCCATCAGTGCCCACAGTGCCACCTATCAGTGTCACCAATCAGTGCCTCATCAACAGTGCTGCCCATCAGTGTCACCTACCAGTTCCCATCAGTGCCACCTATCAGTGCCCATCAGTGCCATCTATCAGTGGTACCTATCAGTAACACCTATCAGTGCCCTTCAGTGCCACTCATCAGTGCCACCCATCAGGGCCCATCAGTGTCATCTTATTAGTGGCCATCAGAACCGCCTTATCTGTGCTCATCAGTACCGCCTTATCTGTCCCCATCAGTGCCACCTTATCTGTGCCTATCAGTGCCGCCTTATCTGTGCCTATCAGTGCCGCCTTATCTGTGCCTATCAATGCCCATCAGTGCAGCCTATCAGCACCACCAGTGCAGCCTTTCAGTGCCCACCAGTGCCACCTCATCAGCGCATATCAATGAAGGAGAAAAATTACCTGTTTGCAAAATTTTATAACAAACTATAAAACATGATTTTTTTTTCAAAATTTTCCATCTTTTTTTGTTTGTTTAGCAAAAAATAAAAACCCCAGCTGCGATTAAATAACACCAAAAGAAAGCTCTATTTGTGTGAAAAAAATGATACAAATTTAATTTGGGTACTGTTTTGTATGACCGCGCAATTGTCATTCAAAATGCGTCAGCACTGAAAGCTGGAAATTGGTCTGGGCAGGAGGGAGGTTTAAGTGCCCAGTAAGCAAGTGGTTAAAAAAGATCCCACAAATGTGTATAAAAGATTGTTAAATAGTATCATTCAGGATGGTTATAGAAAGGAGATCATAAATAAAAAAGAATTTGAGTTTTTAATGTCACTTGCCCCTAGGATGCCTATCATCTATTACATACTGAAAGTGCATAAACACCCTATTGCCGCGTACACACGATCGGATTTTCCGACGGGAAATGTTGGATGTGAGCTTGTTAGCGGTATGTCCGACCATGTGTATGCTCCATTGGACAGTTGTTGTCAGACTTTCCACCAACAAATGTTGGCTAGCAGGTCCTCAAATTTTCCGCCAACAAATGTTTGTTGTCGGACTTTCCAATCCTGTGTACACAAGTCCATCGCACAAAAGTCAACGCATGCTTGGAATCAAATATGAGGCGGAAGCACTTGGTCTTGTAAAACTAGCGTTCGTAATGGAGATATCACATTCGTGACGCAGCAAATTATGAAATCTCTCAATGCAGCGCATTCTCTTCTTCTTTATAATAGTATAATAATGAAGTTGCTTTGCTGCTGATATTCACAGGGTTCTGACAAACGTATTTTTTATTATTTCTATTGATCTCCTGAATAATATTTTTTTGTGTTTTTTTTTTTAGTGATCTCCAGAATAATATATATATATATATATTTCTAGTGATCTCCATAATATTTTTTATTTTTTTGTGTTTTTTCTCGTGATCTCTGTAATAATTTGTTTTTTCGTTTTGTGTGTGAAGTTACCACAACACCATTATTATCTTGTATCTTTTAAACTCAAAGATATAACTATGTTGGTGTCCCTTGTTAGTTTGACATTGTATTTTTTAAATGTACCTGCCTACTCACAAACAAATTGTCCTTTTTGAAGTAAAATACATAGCCAAGTATTTGTCCCTGGAAAAAAAATGTCATTTAATAGAGAGCACAAGGTCATAACAAAATAAAGAAGAAGGCAACGATGGAGAAACAGTTGGATTTGGTGAAGCCTTTGTACCCCAGGGCAGACATCAATTGTTTGACTGTGAAAATTGTTAACCTGAGGAGTCCATTTAATAGGGAGCACAATACGGTCCAGGACTCAGAGAGATCGGGAGCAGCAGCAGATGACATATATGTCCCGAGGCTGTGGTCTTACCACAGCCTGCGTTTTTTTGCCAGACCACACCAAACCCAGGCCATCACTCTCAACACTTCCTTCCAGACTTCCTTCCATGCTGCTGTGGTGGGTGAGGTGGCTGTGGTGTTGGTGGAGGAGCATGGTCCAACTCACAGAGGTGTGTTTGATGTGTGAGCTCACCCCTCGTCCTCTTGTTTAGGGCCTGCAGTATTATCTCCTCGCATATAGTGCGTTGGGCCTCCTCCATGTGTTCTAATTTACTGGCGGTGACGCATCCAAACGCCTCGTGGCCACCAGGGGTCAGGGTAATTGCCGCAGTAGCATGTCTTAGAAAAGCAACCGTGGTCTCCTCCAGGTTCCATGCCTTCCTGGTCCTTTTGGTTGGAGGGCGGAGGGGAGGAACTTTTGATTCGGTCAGGCTGTTTGCCACGGCCTTCTCCTGGCTGAGCCTTTCCTGTGTATGAAAATTGTACATAGTTTTAGGTTTTTGGTCATCAATCACACACAATTTTGAGCTCATGACTGTTGCAAATTGAAATGTAACAAATAGAAAAGACTATCATTCTGAACCCCAGCATTTTTCATTCTTGTCCCAATCATTTTTGGCTACTGCTGTCTATTGATATGTAAACCACTTTGTTAAATCAGAAATTTCTGATCAATAATATCTAGTTAATATCATTCAATTTTTGACAAGAAATAACAATGCTATACCTGTGTCAAGCTGGGCTCCTCCACATCTTCTTCCTGGGTGGAAGGCCCAGGTTGGACCTCAGGAGCCTCAGCTGATGTGGAAGGAAGTGTTGATAGCGATGGCCTGGGGACATATACGTCATCTGCTGATACTCTGGATCTCAGGGAATCCTGGACCTTCTTGCGCTCTCTTATATGTGCTCCTCAGGCTACCAATTTTGGCCTTCAAATAGGTGATTTCTGCCGTGGGATACACAGGCTTCACTAATTCCAACAGTTTATCCAGTGCTGCCTTCCTCTTTAGCTTGTTAGAATAGTCCCTGCATTGGACTTGCCAGAGACATGACAGCTCCCTGTATTTGTCGATGAAATTTGGCAGGAAATCAGGGGCTGTAATCTTATCAATCATTTTATCTGCAAGACGCAACACAAGACAAACCCTGTCAGGCTAAACTCTCTTAATCTTGTCCCAATATAGGCCTCAATCTATAAACAGTATAGGCCACTAACCACTGATGCCCCAAGTTACAACTGTACCTTCGTCTAAGGATCCTCCGTCCTCCACCCACAGACCGTACATACATCGCACTCGTGTTATACTTTATATACACTGCGCATTCGTGAAACTCCGCCCAGTTCCAGATCCAGGAGGAAATATAAGGCACATATGTCCTTTGAAGAGATGGTGGACATCTTGAAGAGGACAGACTATGATGGGAAGCATGGACTGTACAAAAACCCTAATGTGACGAAAGCCAAGATCATGGCTAGAGTTGCCAGAAGTCTGCACAGGAATTTTGGGGTACGGCTATCCAAGGAGCAACTGAGGAAACGCTGTTTAGACCTGAAATTGAGGGAGCAAGATCAGTATAGAAAGATCAGGAAAGTGCTGCAAAAAGTGCTGCAAAAAAGTGCTGCAAAAAAGTAAGTATTTGTTGTGTGTTCCTATTATTATTATTATTATTACTTTCGTGCTGGTCCATGTGCTTTTCTTTACTGTTGTACAGTTTAAAATGCCAAGGTTCCTGGACACAGGAACCGTTCATATTAAACATCGTTCCTTCGACCACTAATACAACGTTTTTGGCAGATGCAGGTTAACTACATTTGTTCATGCCTATTTTGATTAAAATAAGTTTATTACATTGTTGTCTAGATATGTTTGAAACTATAATGAAATGACAACTTGATTCACTGTAAGGAGAGGACACTCAGCAGCTGTTTACACATCTGGACGCAGGAGCACTAGTGTGGGACACCATACAAACCTAGTTATGGTGTCCCATGCAGGTGCTTCAGTGGATACTAGGGGTCTCTCCATGTGAGAAACTTGCACAAAACAGGTAAGTATCCCAGCTTTTAAAAGTGAAAAAATCATGTCTTCAGCTTGGAACTCTGCCAAAACAGACAATTGGTTGACATTTCCAAGCAATGTTTCATATTGCTATTTCTAGCCTAACATATATGTCTGCTAAGTATACCTTTTTTGTATTCACATAGGGGAGAAAAGAATAGGGACATCTGAGGACACCAGTAACCCCACACCGCATGAAGAAAGGCAACTCACCACACAACATGAGGATGTGGATGCAGAGGTTCAGGAAGTGCTGGATAAGGTGGTCGAAATGGTGTTGACAACAGGTCAGTGTCTGAGACCACAGCTTTAGGTAATAGATGTGTAGCGCCAGCATTTATGCTTATTGATGTAGTACAATGTTAACTTATGAACAGTGTTATATTTGAATATGTGGCACCATCTAGTGGCCAAATTTGTGAATGGACTTTATGTTATTTTTACTCTCTGAAGAGTATCAGAGGAAGTGACCTTTATTTACTTTCCACTACTACCTACCTACGCAGCATGCCGTGTGATTTACCCAGCAGGACTCAGTACGGAATTGCATGCTGGGTAGACTATAAAAAGGCTCAGCGCAGCCATCTTAGGTCTCTTTGAATGCATGGCCTGCCTGTGTGGACCTGTGCAGAGGTGTTACACAGAACGCGGCCTACACCTACCAGGAGCAGCACGACCAGCGACTTTGCTTTGCACCAGCAGGCTGGAGAGAGGGCAAAGTGGATTGTCCTTTCTGTAGTAACCCCCCATTGTGTCAACATGTGCTAGCTCCCATCATGGATCAATGGATGTGTTTCGGGGGTGCAACCCCTTCCTCTCACCTACTTTAGTTTGGAGGAAGGGGTTGCACCCACAAAACGCGTACATTGATATCCCATGATGGGAGATAGCACATGTTGACACACTGTGTGTTTTGTGGCTTTAGCAAAATAGATGTAGGGAAAATACACACATTTTAGGCATGGGGTCATGAGGGAAATCCAAATTTTGAGTCCCAATTTGTGTGCATCTTAAAAATTTGGCTTTTACAGGGATGAAATCACCCCATCTGATGAAGGCAAAATCAACACAGTTTTGACATACTAATGTCTCATATGGCTTTCACTTTAGCAAAGTTAAACTTTGTAAGTTCATGAGTTGGGGGTGTGTATATTATGTTTTTAAACATGCCTGTTTAGCCCAAAAAAAGGCAAATTTATGTCAAACATACGTGTTATACACCAAGATGTTGGTTTGTTACAAAAACGTTTATAACGCACATGTGAATGTGCTTGGAGTAAAATGTTTTATACTCAACAATGTGTGGCTTCTTATTTCAATGCTCACTATCAGTTTACTTTTTACGTTGGTGTAGTTACAGTGGCAATGGGGGTTATTTACTAAAGGCAAATCCACTTTGCACTACAAGTGCACTTTCAAGTGCACTTGCAATGCACTTGTAGTGCAAAGTGGATTTGCCTTTAGTAAATAACCCCCACTGTGCTGTAAAATTTGCCAAAATCAGGTCATTTTAGGCCTTTTCAAGCAATCAATTCATGGAGTTGAAAAGGATGATTATTTTTATCATTAATGCATTACATACATTAACAGCAATAACTTTGTGTGTGTGTAGCAGAACCAGAGCACAACATAATAGCAGAAGAAGAGATTGTCACCTCATGTATCAAATAAGTTACGTTTGCACTATTAAAAAAAATGGGCAAAAATATAAGGCCATATGAGACAGATAAGAAACACAAACTTAAATTCAAATGAAATATGAGTTTAGTTTTTCAAAAAAACTTTATTAGACAGCTTCAAGATTTGCTTGTAAATCAATTTCCCCCCTACCCACTAAGTACTCGACATAGTTTTGCCGCACTTTGCGGGCGCTTTGGGGGGACAAGCCAGGACGGCCACTTTCAAGCTCCATCAGTGATGTTTGTTCAGCTGAAAAGTTGGCCTCGGTCACAACTGAGGCCAGATAGTTGGCTGCATTCTTGCCAAGGTAATTGTGCAGAATGCAGCAGCTCAAGACAATGTGATTCAGTTTGTATTTGGCCATATTGATGGCCCTAAGGAAAAGTCTGAACTGACTGGCCATTATGCCAAGGGCATTCTGAACCACTCTTCTGTCACGGGCTAGCCGTTTGAAAATTGAAAACCCTCTGCTCTGGGGTCAGGATCCTTATGGGGAACAGCCTCATCAGATGTTCCCCCAGAGTAAAGGCCTCATCCGCCACAAACACGAACTTGAGGCCCGCAACATTATCCTCTGGAGGTGGCAACCCCAAGGTGCCATTTTGGAGACGCTGGTAAAACTCTATCTGGACAATCACTCCTCCATCAGACATACGGCCGTTCTTCCCTACGTCCAGGTATAGGAATTCATAATTGGCCATCACCACCTCCAACATCACGATACTACCGAACCCCTCATAGTTGAAGTAGTATGACCCCCAAGTTGGGTGCTGGGAAGATCCTGACGTGCTTCCCATCAATCGCACCACCACAATTGGGAAAGTCCCACTGGTGGTGGAATTGGGAAGCCACAGTCTGCCATTCCTGTGGGTTGGAAGGAAGCTGTAGTGTCAAACAAGAAAAAAAAAATGCACATAACATTGCAAGCAGATTAGACACAAACATTCTTGGGCAACATAAGTATAACAACATTTATTGAAATTAGTATTTAAAGACAAAAGTATAAGGTCAACTTATCAGATTCCTCACCCCTCTGGAAAAATTTTATGGTGGGGGGGTAGATGTTTTGGACATGTAACCCTCTCCACTTCATTTAGAGCTGAATGCATAAATAATGTGTGTTACTTTGGCCAGCCCCTCCTTACTTACACTATTGGCAGCCCACTGGACAGGTAAGAAGTTTCATAATCCAAAAATATGAACACACACTGTCCAAATTGAAGCACATTTTTACATTCTGCAATAACCTATCAAGATAATAGGAGAACAAAACTTTAAACAGTACCATTTAAAAAGTATTCAGGCAGGCACTTGCACTACATGCTTTGGTGTATTTATCCATAAATATGAACACAAAAGAGGTAGGTAAAGTGTGTATGGGTTTGGCAAAGTCAGCAGATAGAGTATTGGTAAGGGTTGACTTAGCAGGTGGGGGGGAGGGAGGGTTAAAAATGAGTCCCCCCCCCCAAAAAAAAAGCCTCTTGCACTTTGCCTGAATTTAAGGACAACAATAACATTTGGACACATTTTCAGGGGTGTTTAGGGTAAGCACTACAATGGAGCAGACAAAATAAAATTGTTAAGTGACTAGGTGAGGTGTGTATGGGCCCAGGATAGCATGCTGGGGAGGTTAGTGAAGGTAAATATGCATGAAGGACAAAAAAGGAGCATTAAAAGCTTACAGCATGCATGAGGACAAAGAGGGCATTCACAGCATATTACAATCATGGTAATTATGGAATGAAGAAATCAATACAATAGATTAGCAAACATACATAGAATGTGATATTAAAGGGTAAAACTTACCCTAATATAGTCCTTCTGCAGGACTTGAAATATGGCAGAACAGGTCTCTGGAATAATGATTCCCAGAACCTGGGGGGAGATCCCAGTCGTGAACTTGATGTCCTGGAGACTTCTCCCCGTCGCCAAGTACTGCAAGGTGGCGACGAGCCTTTGCTCGGGATAGATGGCTTGCCGCATGCAGGTGTCCTGCTTCGTAATATAAGGGGACAGTAAAGCCAATAGATGGTGAAAGACGGAGTCCGTCATCCGGAGATAATTCCTGAAATCATCAGGATTATTCTCCTGGAGCTCCCGCAACAAAGGCATATGACAGAATTGGTCACGATTAAGCAACCAATTCTTGGTCGAGGAACTCCTCCTCCCCCTGTTCATGGACTGGACTTGGGTCAAAGCAATAACTCCAACACCAAGCCCAACAACAGCACGAACTCTCAGACAAGTACGTAACTGCAACATGGCTAATAAACGAACGGCTGCTCAGAACGAATTGACAGAACACACTGAAAATCAGAAAGGACCTGACAAGAATGAGCTGAAAATCAGAAACGACCGGACAAGCACGCACTGAAAATCAGAAGCGAACTATAAATAGAACGCACTGAAAGACAGAAATGAACTGACAAGCACGCACTGAAGAACAGATACAAACCGACAAGTACAACCTGAAAAGCAGAAACTAACTGAAAAGCACGAGGCTGAAAAGCGCGAATTGTCAATCACCAAACTTCTACTAACACGAGATAAACACGAGATTAGCAGAAGGAGCCCAAAGGGTGGTGCACTGGCTATTGAACTTCCTTTTTATCGGTTTGTCGTACGTCTTGTACGTCACTACGTTCGTAATTGTTGGCCAACATTTGTGTGACCGTGTGTATGCAAGACAAGTTGGAGCCAACATCCTTCAAACAAAAATCCATGGTTTTGTTGTCGGAAAGTCCAATCGTGTCACTTGATGAGTGGGGAAGGTTATTGTTTTTTTTCTCCAGCCTTTAGTGCCTAGAGCTCCAGCTTTTTTTAAAGATTCTGTTCAGATTATTAATGAAATTTCTCAATGGAAGATAGAGGATGACGTTGTGCTAGTCACAGCAGATGTCTCCTCTCTCTACACCATTATCCCACATGAGTTAGGCAGCAAAGTATTTTTTAACCAGGGATCAATCTGTGAATACATCAACTTTAGATTTAATTTAGTGACTTTTACAATTTGCTATGAAGCTTAGCTATTTCTATTATGGTGGGCAATATTATTTGCAAAGCACCAGAGTAGCAATGGGGGCCAAATTTGCGCCCAGCCTCACTAATCTCTTTATGGCATTATGGGAGAATGATGTTTTGTTGTCATGTAGGGACCCCAGATTGCTTTTCTGGTGTCGCTACATAGATGACGCCTTCTTCTTGTGGAAAAGGAGTGAAGAATTGTTACATTCATTTATGTCAACAAAGAGAAGCATCAACTATTAACTAAAACCTATTTTAAGCCCACTGACCCTAATGGAAATATTCCAACAGACGGTGGTCATCACCCCAATTGGCTTAAAGCAATTCCCAAAGGACAGTTCCAACACCTTAGGAAGAATTGTTCTCGAGTAGAAGACTATCAAGTCCAGGCGAATGTACTTAAAGACCGCTTTAGGGAAAAAGGATATGACCCTGTGAAGATAGATAAGGAATTATCCACCGTAACACTTTTGGACAAGGAGAGTCTATTGACCCCCAAAAAGAAAGCAGAGGGAAACCAGAATAAATTTGAATGGTCCTTTTTCACTACTTTTTCATCACAATATTGGTGGGTCAATAAGGTGATTAAAAAACATTGGCAGGTCCTAAAAAGTGATAAAATCTTGGAACCTAAATTACCAGAAAAACCCAGTGTTATTTACAGAAAAAATCAAACCTTGAAATACATTTTGGTTCCTAGTGTAGTAAATCCCCCTCAGAAAGTCAGTATGTTTGGGAACCTGAAAGTTTTTTTTCCGTGAGATGCATGGTGTGTAAAATATCAAAAACCAAGGAAACTTTGTCTTTTTCCTCACAAGTTGCCTCAAAGGTATACACATGTGGAACTGTAGGGGTTATTTACCTCTTGAGGTGTCCGTGTGGCCTTCAATATGTGGGGAGGACCACTAGGGCACTGAATGTAAGAATAGGGGAACATCTGGCCAACATTAGGAGGGGGTTCATTGGATATAGTTTTTCTAAACACTTTTGTCTTCATCATCAAAGGGATACCTCCCTCCTATAGATTATTGCTATAGAGAGGTATACCCCACATTGGAGGGAAGATAACCTTAAAAGACACATCTCAAGTAGAGAAACCAGATGGATTATTGATATCCAATGTTACAGCCCGCTGAGGCTTAACGTTGATTGGGATATCAATTGCCATATAGATAACAGGTAGCTCTTGTCTGTTGTTTTTTTCTTCCCTCCCTCCCCCTCTCTCCCCCTTCTTTTCCATCCCTTTTTCCATACAAATTTCTGGGGTGATGCATTATTAGTTATGTAGCAAAAGGGTTAATGTGCTGGTTGTAGGTCATAGAAGACATGTCTAATATCTCTAGCCCAGCAAGAAGAACTTTTTGCTGTGTGTGAGATATGGCAGGTCAGTTGGGTAATATAGGGTTAATTTGCAATTGGTCCCACCTAACAGTTGGCATAAGGTTAACAATAATTTTTAACAATTATCGGAAGGCTGTGGATAAGCATTTGAGACTTTTGGAGTATGTCATGGTCCTAGTTTGCCCCCCTCCCTTTTTTCAATAAGGTAATGCCCTTTATTAATATAGGTGTGCACATATGACATTTCTCCATCAAATAAGGTTTATTATTATAATTATTTTTTAATTTAGTTATTTTAAAATGTTATTATCATTAGTACAAACTGGGAGATAGATGCCCGGTTTAACCGTGGGCATATACTGACACTAAGTGTATGAATTGATGACCAAATGTAACAAAATTCATTAATGTGATTTTATAATATAGAATGTTTTTATGTACCAATTGTTAATGAACTGTATTAATAATATGCAATAGTATATGCATTATGTCATTATATAGGCAAGTTCAACTATCACAGTTTGTAGTAATCTGGTATAGTGTATAGTGCTGGCATAGGCTGCTTAGGGATAAGGAGATCTAAGATATTGGCTCTGCGTAATTCCTATGGCCTCCTTTAGTCTTGGTCGTATTTTTGCCACCTGGCAACCCCCCCTCCGTAAGCTACAATAGGTAGCGGAGGGGGATGGTTACATGCTGAAGCTGCAATGCTTCACGACCATTGCTAAATTGACCTGACGTGTAGCAATCAGCGAGTGGCAAGCTCGCCAAATGCTACACATGCAATCAATGGGAAAGCACAGCAAACTCCCTGGAACCGCATGCAATGCCAGGCCGGGAGAAGGTGCGATTGTCTGCAAAAAAAATGGTTAAAACAGGCAAGGAGGAGGCATCACATCGCTTCCCCATGCCTGTCAGCAGCCCATGAAGAGTGATCCAGAACCAGATCAGGCTTCAGAGTCAAGGTAGATTTAGACGGAAAGCTAAACCTACCCTAAAGGTGAAACTCACTTAATATTTTGCTGCTTCAACTAACATGTAAACTGAACTCTGTATTGAGAGTCTGTGTTTGTGGTAAGGGGAGAAGTTGTATCACCTCCTCACTGCCTGTTTGAATCCCTAACAAATGTGATGAACAAATGTGATGAAATATTTAATACTGCCTTAATCACTTGCCTACAAGGCATTTTTACCTCCTTCCTGCCCAGGCCAATTTTGAGCTTTCAGCGCTGTCATGCAACACTGTACACATAAGACATTTTTATAATTTTTATTCACACAAATAGAGCTTTCTTTTGGTGGTATTTAATCACCAAACAGATAGTGCAGCTCTAAATTAAACTACTAAAATAGCTAAATTCAATAATCTTGACCTAATAAATTCATAAAAATACAAAATAAGTTCATGCATATATATAACAAAGGACAGTAACAATAAAAAAGCAGAGAAATCCTCAGCTGTGTTATAATGTGTTATATGCAGGGCTTTTTTTTAGCGGGAATGCAGGGGAAGCAGTTCCGGAACCTCCAGCACTGAATGTATGTAATAGCATGGGATGTGGGGTGTGGGGTGTGCTGGAGGATCTATTAATGTTAGCTGCTGGGGGATCTATTGTCACTGGTGGGGGATCTGATTCACTTGAATGCACACAGATGAAAAGCTCTTCATATAACACATTATACCACAGATGAGGATTTCTCTGCTTTTTTATTGTTCCTATCCTTTGTTATATATATGCATGGACTCTCTTTCTGTTTGGCATAAGACTTTTATATATATGTCATTTTTATGAATTTATTAGGTCTATATTATTGAAATTAGCTATTTTAGTAGTTTCATTTAGCTCTGCACTATCTGTTTGGAAATTTTATATCTGGGATTTGTATATTGATCTTAAGTGTTACAGCTGCTATAGGTGTTAGGATATTTGTTTGTGGGGATTGATTTCTTACTTTTTATGGTATTTAATCACCACTAATGGTGGAAATAGGTGGAGAGGCACCGCAAAAATTTCCACCCCCGCTGCCTCCACTGTATACATGGGCAGGGCAAAGGGAGAGGCAAAATGAGGTTTCGCCTAGGGCAGTGATGGCGAACCTTGGCACTCCAGATGTTTTGGAACTACATTTCCCATGATGCTCAACTACACTGCAGAGTGCATGAACATCATGGGAAATGTAGTTTCAAAACATCTGGGGTGCCAAGGTTCGCCATCACTGGCCTAGGGTGTCAAAAATCCTTGCACCAGCACTGCGGGTGTCAGGCTGGCATTAACTTGAATCGCCGGGCACCCACCGTCAAAAAGTCCCATCTCCCGGTATGGCTCCTGTGACAGACAGCACACTTGTCCAATGTGGGGACATGTGCTGCCTATCATAGGTGGGAGCCGATCCAGGAGGCGGGACTTATGTGACGGCGGGCACCTGGTGATTCAAATTAAAGCTGATACAGTGGGAGATGCTGGCCTGTGTGATTATACGGCTGGCTCTCCTCTTCATCTCCTTTTTGATCCCCAGCACAGGTGGGGATGATGTGGGCACTGGTGGGGCTACATTCCTGGAGACAGGTGAGGCTGCATTCCTGGGCACAGGTGAGGCTGCATTCCTGGGCACAGGTGAGGCTGCATTGTTGGGCACAGGTGAGGCTGCATTGCTGGGCACAGGCGAAGCTGAATTCCTGGGCACTGGTGACGCTGCATTCATAGGCACTGGTGAGGCTGCATTCCTGGGCACTGGTGAGGCTGCATTCCTGGACACTGGTGAGGCTGCATTCCTGGGCACTGGTGAGGCTGCATAGATGGGCACAGCTGAGCCCTGCATTCTTCATGTAGCGCACTCCTGAGCCCTACATTCTTTATGTAGCGCACTGGGGCTCTCTGGGGACCCTGAAGTAAGTAGGGAGGCTTCCTGGGACCCTGATGTGGGGGAGGGCCTCTCTGGGGACCCTGATGTAATGAAGCGGGCTCTGGGGACCCTGATGTAAGTGGGGGGCTCTCTGGAGACTCTGATGTAAGTGGGGGGCTCTCTGGAGACTCTGATGTAAGGGGGGATCCACACTCAGATATGTAACAATATTTTATATATAATATATAGATATATATAGATATAGATATATATATATATATACATATACACACACACATACATGTATATTATATACATGTGTATGTCCGCCCAAGCATATGACTTTCTTTACTTCGCTGCTATGGGCTCTAGCCCCAGATCTTTTGTAGACATAGCAATGCCCCTGCCTGTACTGGAATCTTCCTTTATCTCCAAAACACAATGAAGAAAGAATTGCTGGGTTCGTAGAAAGCAGAGTTCAAGGTTTCCATCACATTGTAGTGCACTAAGAAGATCAGCCAAGTCCTGCCACAAGCCAACCAACTGAGCAGCTCCATTCTTTCCTGTTGCTATTAAAGTGATACTAAACACACACTGTTTAATTTGCATTGTCCATTCTATTTCAGTATGTGGATGATCGCACTGTAGTTGTTTTAATAAAAGAAAACGTACAAGCACCTTTTTCCTAATCAATACAGCCGTCACATGACCCAGATCTCTCCCAGCCTGTCTGCAGGGAAACAAAAGCAGAAGGAGCTTCTAGTCCTCTGCTATTGGTCACATGTTTAACCTATTGCTGACCATACATTTACTGTATACCTATTTTAAACCTGCATACAATTATGCGATGTAAATATTTAGTGTATGGTTGATATAGGCCAAGTACTCACCAATGGTCATGCTACAAGTCTCCAGCACTGCAGAACCAGGAGAGAGACAAATAGCTTTTAATATTCTGTACAGAGAATAGCACTGGTCTTTTTGCACCTCATTATGCTCACTTAAGCTCAAAATCTTTGTGGCAATCAGCCAGAAGCTGGTTCCTCAAAATGAGTTGGTAAGAAAAGAAGCACACTAATCAATGACCTGTCTGTATTGCAGCTTTGGTTTTACAATTAATAACAGCAGAGACTGATTTGGAAATAGTACTCTGTGGACAAATGATGAATATGTGGCATACTGTGCTGAGTGTTATAATATATTTATACTATATATACTGTGTGTATATAATGCAGATGGATTCGATTCTATATATTTGATAGATTAGATTCGATAGATTAGATTCTATATATTCGATAGATAGATAGTGTAACGAGCCCCTTGCTCGCTCGGTTCCACTCTCCCGACACTCCTCTGCAGCTATTGAATCAGATTGCAACGTCTGATGGTTCAGTCATCCAGTGCTCTGGGATTAGAACTTCAGCTAATTGCCGTTCTAATCCAGTTGTGTAGCTCAGAACAAACACCAGGCAGACTGTATGTAAGTTCAACCAGGAATCTCTTTTATTGCACAATACAGGCTCTTTTATACACTAAAAGTGGAGGTGCAGACCTCCTGCTCATATTACTCTAACAATACAGCTGTAACCTAATTAACCTAATTAACATGAGCTAATTAACTAATCCCTTTAGACAGCCTAGATGACTCAGACATGACCTTTAGGCCAGACTGGCCGTCTTGTAGTTCAGAAAATCCAATCAACAGTATCACAATAGCAGAGTTAATTAAACACAAACAATAATGGGGATCTAATGACTCTTAGATCCCATGCTAGAGACTTATTTACAATACACATTTTAGCAGACAACAGACAGGTAGCCGGAATTGATGACATTAGCGTCTCCTAACAGTGTTTGTCCCAGCATTATGGATCAGCCACTATTCCAAGCTTCATGACAATACTCCCCCCTGGGAAACAGTCCAACAGCCACAGTGGGACCCCGAACGGGTCAACTCGAGGATGTTGGAAAAGTAGTCTTAAGGTTCCAGGTCCGTCTGCCGGGATAACCCATCCGCATTCCCATTTTGAGGCCCTGGCCGATATTGTATGGTGAAATTGTACGGTTGTAAAGCCAGGCTCCACCTTAGTAATCGGCCGTTCTCTCCCGCCACCCGGTTAAGCCATATCAAAGGATTGTGGTCCGTCATGACGGTAAAAGAGCGTCCATACACATAGGGCTGCAATTTCTTTAAAGCCCAGACTAAGGCCAAACACTCTTTTTCCACGGCAGTATATCCAACTTCATGGGGTAACAACTTGCGGCTGAGATACGCCACCGGGTGCTCTTTCCCGTCATCGCCAACTTGACTTAGTACGGCTCCCAGTCCGAACATGGAGGCATCTGTATGAATGACAAAGCGTTTGTTAGGATCGTGTGCCACCAGTATGGGAGCTTGCGTTAATGCTGAAATGCTGTCTCGCACTCCGGGGACCACAGGACCAGTCTAGGGAGAGTCTTTTTGGTCAGGTCCGTCAGGGGTTTCGCTACGTCACTATAGTGGGGTACAAACTTCCTGTAGTACCCTGCTGTCCCTAAAAATGCAAGTACCTGGGTCTTGGTTCTGGGAACTGGCCAGTTTAGGTCGCCCTCGATTTTTGCAGGTTCTGGCCTCTGCTTCCCACATCCCACTCTATGTCCCAGATATTGCACCTCAGACATCCCGATATTACATTTGTCTGGCTTCAGGGTCAGGTTAGCGGCTCGGATCCTACCTAGCACTATTCCCAGGTGTCTAAGATGTTCCTCCCATGTCTGGCTATAGATTGCGATGTCATCAAGATGTGCGCATGCAAAATCTTGCAGACCATCGAGGAGATCATCTATCATCCGCTGGAAGGTAGCCGGAGCATTCTTCATCCCGAATGGCATTACCCGAAACTGGTAAAGGCCGAACGGGGTGATGAAGGCCGACTTTGGAATTGCTTCCGCTTCCAAGGGAATCTGCCAGTAGCCCTTACATAAGTCAATAGTCGTCAGATAATGTCCCTGAGTTATTTTGTCCAGCAATTTGTCCACTCAGGGCATAGGGTAGGCATCTGTCACAGTACAGTCATTCAATCGCCTATAGTCCATACAAAATCGGGTCATGCCATCCCGTTTTGGGACTAATACTACAGGGGAAGCCCAGGGGCTTGCCAATGGTTCTATCACCCCTAACTCGAGCATCTCCCTAATCTCCGCTCTCATCCCTTCTTGCACTGCTCCGGGAATCCTATAGGCTGGTTGTCTCAGGGGCTTCTGCCTGGGGGTCTCTACCTTGTGCACATCTATGTGAGTGTACCCAGGGAGTGCCAAGAACATCTCCTGCTGGTCATGGAGTAATTCTCTGGCCTGTTCTCGTTTTTGGGATCCTAATCTATCTCCTAGCCGTATATCTCCCACACCCCTGGAACAGTTACTGATTTCAAGAAGCTCCAGCATCGGTAGATATTCAGAGTCCCCGGTGGCAGGAGCGCATATGGTGGCTACGTTCTCAGTCCTCTCATGATAGGCCTTCATCATATTAATGTGGAACGTCCTCTTAATGTTTGTGTCTGCACAGCTGGCAACCACGTAGGTGGTCTCGCACAGCTGTTTTACTACCTGATAGGGGCCCTGTCAGGAGGCCTGTAATTTATTTTGCTTCAGGGGTTTTAGTACCAGGACTTTCTGTCCGATATAAAAGGTGCGATTCCTCGCAGACCGATCATACCAAACCTTCTGCTGACTCTGGGCCGATTGCATATTCTCATGGACTAGATCGGTAAGTTCCCGCAGGCGCTCCCTGAGTTCCAAGACATAACTAAGGATGGGGAGGCCTTCTGGATCCTCTACCCCCTCCCACTGGGCCCTCACTAAGTCTAAGGGCCCCCTAACCCTTCGCCCATACAACAGCTCAAATGGGGAAAACCCTGTGGACTCTTGGGGTACCTCTCTATAGGCGAACAGTAGATGGGGAAGATATTTCTCCCAATCCTTCCTACTCTCCACGAAGGCCCGAAGCAGCTGCTTCAGGGTCCCGTTAAATCTCTCACACAGCCCATTAGTCTGAGGGTGGTAGGGGGCGCTCTGGAGGGGTTTAATCCCACAGAGACGCCAGAGCTGCTGCATCAGCTGGGCTGTGAACTGGGTACCCTGATCGGACAATATCTCCTGGGGAAACCCTACCCTAGTGAATACCCACAGTAAGGCATCTGCTACTATATCAGCCTGGATATTGGATAAGGGAATGGCCTCCGGGTAGCGGGTGGCGTAATCCACCACCGTAAGAATATACTTCTTCCCAGTGGCACTGGGGCGGGCCAGTGGGCCTATAATATCAACCGCTATGCGGCTAAAGGGTTCTCTAATGATCGGCAGGGGTTGCAGCGAGGCTTTTGGGTGATCCCCTGTCTTCCCTACTTTCTGACAAGTGTCACAGGTCCGGCAGTATTCTCGCACCTCAGCATGTAACCTGGGTCAGAAAAATGCATGAGACAACCGACTCCATGATCCATGATCCATCTTAGCTATCCCTAAATGTCCGGCCAAGGGGATGTCGTGAGCCAGCCGCAATAGCTCCCGTCTGTATTTCTGGGGTACAACTAGCTGTTTGTGGGGACCTTGTCGCTTACCGGTACCCATTCCCTTGGTGTAACGATATAGAAACCCCCCCTCCCACTCTATTCTGTCTTCCCCCAACCCCCCCCTGGATCCTTGCCCGCCCTGTCCCGATAACCAGCTAATGTTGGGTCATGCTGAGTCTCTTGCCTAATGTCGGAGGGAGAATCCCAGGACACAGGGTTGTCAAGTCGGGGTAATGAAGGAGGATTTGGTCTTACCTGTGTCCCCATAGGAGTGGAGTTGCCTTGAAGTTGGCTCTGACGTCGGGTGGTCACGGCCATGGCGGCCTCTGGGGCATATGAGGAAGTCAAATGCCCCAAATCGTTCCCCAAAAGTACTTCCGCGGGTAACTCAAATAGTAATCCCACTCGCACTTGTCGCTCCCCTGATCCCCAATCCAAGAGGACTTGGGCGGTGGATAAACGTAGCACCTGGCCCCCTGCTACCCTGACTGCAACAGTCTGGCCGATCTGGGCCGACTGGGGAATCATGTGAAGCTGGATGAGGGTAATCATAGCCCCGGAATCGCGGAGTCCCTAGGCTGGCTGCCCATTAACCCATACTGCCTGACGATGGTGCTGCCGATTATCTCCGGCAGCAGCTTGGACGGGATCAGCCTCAAAAAGTTTGCCAAACTCTTCCTGAACATCTCGATGGTTGGGCTTGTTCTGGAAGCAATGAGCCACTGGTCTGGATGGATGAGCAGTCTCTCGGTACCTCGTGGATCGGGTAGGACAATATCGCTGCAGATGACTGGTTTGGTTACAGGTATAGCACTTAGGTCCGTTAGGAGGGTTGGGTCGGGTTGGGTGTCTAGAGGCAGACCACTGAGGTACTGAAGTTGGGTTAGAGGCTGGTAAACTGGGCCGAGATAGTGGATAGAGCTTCACCTGACCTTCGAGAGTCCAGATATTCATCAGCCAAAGTAGCCACTTGCTGTACAGTCTGTGGTCGCTTATCTCGCACCCAATCCCGTACTACCGGAGGAGTGTGGTTAAAGAACTGTTCTAAGAGTACTAGCTGGGTGATGTCCTCTATGGTATTAGCGTGGCTTCCCTGGAACCAGCTCTTAAGGTTCCGCTGCAGACGATGTGCCCACTCCACTTATGTTATGTTGGCTTGTTTCCGAGATTCTCTAAACTTACTCCGACTGGCTTCGGGTGTAATGGCAAATCGGGCTAGCAGAGCTTCTTTTTCCCGGTCATAATCTTTAGCGTCCTCGTCCTCCAGGGCCCGATACGCATCGGCTGCTCTGCCAGTCAAATTACTCGCCAGTAAGGCAACCCAATCTTGGGACAGTACATTATGTATCTGGCATAGTCTCTCAAAGTCCTGCAGGAATGCTTCAATTTCCTCCTCTCCTTCCTTAAATAGTTTGAACGCCCGAAAGGGCAACTTACGGAAAGGCGCTGTATCTTTAGGTGTTGTCTTCGATTGCCATATTTCCGCCATTCTCCGCTCATGTTGTCGCTCTAGTTCTCTCTCTTGTCGCTCATCCTGCAGCTGGATGTCTCTAATGGCATTCTGTATGGCGGTCTCTGATGGGTTAGCACCATATAATGTCAACCGCTCTCGAACTCGTTGCTGAAACAAGTCTTCAACTGACCTGGGTCCCGCATCACCATCCCTCTGATCCATCTTGGCTAGCTCACTGATCAGGGTGGCCTTGTTCTTTGTCCCACCGGTCCCTCCACGGCTCTCAAGTAAGTCTTTCAGTGTGGCTCTCCTGCAGGCTGCATAGCTGGCCATTCACTGTGGTGGTTTGGAGTGTCCCAGTAACTGGAGAGCAAATCCCACCGCTGCCAACCAATGTAACGAGCCCCTTGCTCGCTCGGTTCCACTCTCCCGACACTCCTCTGCAGCTATTGAACCAGATTGCAACGTCTGATGATTCAGTCATCCAATGCTCCAGGATTAGAACTTCAGCTATGTGCCGTTCTAACCCAGTTGTGATAGCTCAG
This sequence comes from Aquarana catesbeiana, assembly GCF_042186555.1. Classification (NCBI taxonomy): domain Eukaryota; kingdom Metazoa; phylum Chordata; class Amphibia; order Anura; family Ranidae; genus Aquarana; species Aquarana catesbeiana. Next base: position 273,123,182 of record NC_133330.1, on the reverse strand, counting down.
AACAAACACCAGGCAGGCTGTATGCAAGTTCAACCAGGAATCTCTTTTATTGCACAATACATGCTCTTTTATACACTAAAAGTGGAGGTGCAGACCTCCTGCTCATCTCTAACAATACAGCTGTAACCTAATTAACCTAATTAACATGAGCTAATTAACTAATCCCTTGAAACAGCCTAGATGACTCAGACATGACCTTTAGGCCAGACTGGCCGTCTTGTAGTTCAGAAAATCCAATCAACAGTATCACAATAGCAGAGTTAATTAAACACAAACAACAATGGGGATCTAATGACTCTTAGATCCCATGCTAGAGACTTATTTACAATACACATTTTAGCAGACAACAGACAGGTAGCTGGAATTGATGACATCAGCGTCTCCTAACAGTGTTTGTCCCAGCATTATGAATCAGCCACTATTCCAAGCTTCATGACAGATAGATAGACAGATTAGATTCTATATATTCGATAGATAGATAGACAGATTAGATTCTATATATTCGATAGATAGATAGATAGACAGATTAGATTCTATATATTAGATAGATAGATAGATAGATAGATAGATAGATAGATAGATAGATAGATAGATAGATAGATAGATAGATAGATAGATAAGATTCTATATATTCGATAGATAGATAGATAGATAGATAGATAGATAGATAGATAGATAGATAGATAGATAGATATTCTTTTTTTCCTTAGCTCTCTAAAAAAACAAATTTAATATGCACATTGTAACTTTGACCACTAGATGGCAAAGTGAGAACATGTTTTTTTTCTTCACAAAAACTGTCACTTATGTATTTCAGTACAACTATTAAGGCTACATGTTATTTGATTAACTGTTTGTTTATATTAGATTATAAAAATACATTTTTTGTTCAGTTTTCTTTAAAATGTAACAATGATCATTTACATAGATTTAGGGGACAATTTATTAGTGTAATTGTAGGACAGGTACATCTACAAAACTAACCAATCAGTAAAGTTTACACAAAATCAGGCAGTAAATAAATATCTTGCTAAAAGCCATCTGAGCAGATTACATTTTAGATAAAAAATCCACCTTTTGTTGCATACAGGAGTTTACGAAAGAGTTGAATACCACGCACACTTCCGATACAACGATGCAACAGCCAATGGTCATCAAATGTATTCTTACCTGTTATAGATTGAACAGTAAGCATGATATTGTTCTGAAAGTAATAACTTTATGATGCTTTAGTTCTCTGCTTATTTAAATTATATGAGTGCAACCAAAACATACTGACAAACATATTATGCTCTGTTTCTCCACTTATTCATGGTACAGAACTAGTTAATTTACTTTAAAGTATATCTTCATACACAACTTTTTTTTTGTTAGCTTTGGATAGACTGTGGAAAGGTTAAAACCTCTGTAAGTTTTTTTTTTTTCCTGTCTGTTGCCCCAAGATTATATTTTGCTTCCTGTCCTGAAGAAACACCAAAAAGTCAAAGGCAACCTTTCTAAAGTGTGGGGAGTTAGTTGGCACAGGTATACCACTGGAAAATTTACTCTCACCTTCTATTCCACTGACTGTAAAATTTGGGATTTCCCATCACAGGAGCCACCAGGACAAACAGAGAGGGTAAAGCTCCATAGCCACAACACAGACAAAAAGTAAAGGATGTCAGATGTTCTTTTTCCAAAGCTATAAAAAATAAAAAATAAAATAAAAAGTAATATATATATATATATATATATATATATATATATATATTTTAAAAGCTTTTTTTCTGTAATGATGATGAGCTAATAATTAATTATACTACATTTTCAAACAGAGTAGGAAAGGGTTAAAATCTCTGTAAAAAAACATTTTTTTGACTGCCTGTGTCCCATTGAAGAGTTCCCATTTTCATTTCACTTAGACTAGGTTCACATTTGTGCAAGTTGGCAATGAGTGTATCAATATGTGTGTTCCCAACCCACACAGAAATGTGCTGCTCTTTAGTAGCTGTGTGGCGGTGCCATTAAAAATGGGCACCCGAGCGTGCAAAACTACATGGTGGCGCAGCACCATGCAGCTTCTTAAAATAAGGGTCAGGGACTTCTTCCCCGTGATTGTCACGTACAGCAGTGCATTTAAATGGATAGACTGATGTACCAGCGATGTGCGCATGCTAGTGCTCAAACACGTATGTGAACCTAGACTTAGTTCCTGCAGTGTATATAAATGTTGATGAGGATAAAATCCTGTTCACATGGGGGATACAATACCAGTGTTCTGTGCATCCTTCTGCAGGCATTTATGTCTATTGGGACACAACGGCTGCACAGACACAACTGCTACCCCCAGTATGAAATTCCTGTGGGTGTGTGTCCCCAACTGTCCCCAATGTCACACTGTCTGCGTTCAGAGACATACACCCAACTTATGCAGAACACCTGTGCATCCTGGTGTGGGTAAACACGTCCCGCACAGACATACAATATGGTATGTGCCACATGAAAGCAGCTCAATATTCATGATTGTGTAGCCAAGTGCTGCCGGCTGGGTGATCTCCTGCATCTGCTTGCCCCCTCCCACTACAGTCAGGTCCATAAATATTGGGACATCAACACAATTCTAATCTTTTTGGCTCTATACACCACCACAATGGATTTGCAATGAAATGAACAAGATGTGCTTTAACTGCAGACTTTCAGCTTTAATTTGAGGGTATTTACATCCAAATGAGGTGAACGGTGTAGGAAATGCAACAGTTTGTATATGTGCCTCCCACTTTTTAAGGGACCAAAAGTAATGGGACAATTGGCTGCTCAGCTGTTCCATGGCCAGGTGTGTGTTATTCCCTCATTATCCCATTTACAAGGAGCAGATAAAAGGTCCACTCTTTTCAAGAGTGCTATTTGCATTTGGAATCTTTGGCTGTCAGCTCTCAATATGAGATCCAAAGAGCTGTCACTATCAGTGAAACAAGCCATCATTAGGCTGAAAAAACAAAACAAACCCATCAGAAAGATAGCAAAAACATTAGGTGTGGCCAAATCAACTGTTTGGAACATCCTTAAAAAGAAAGAAGTGGTGAGGTCAGCAACACCAAAAGACCCGGAAGACCACGGAAAACAACTGTGGTGGATGACCGAAGAATTCTTTCCCTGGTGAAGAAAACACCCTTCACAACAGTTGGCCAGATCAAGAACGCTCTTCAGGAGGTAGGTGTATGTGTGTCAAAGTCAACAATCAAGAGAAGACTTCACCAGAGTGAATACAGAGGCTTCACCACAAGATGTAAACCATTGGTGAGCCTCAAAATCAGGAAGGCCAGACTAGAGTTTGCCAAACAACATCTAAAAAAGCCTTCACAGTTCTAGAACAACATCCTTTGGACAGATGAGACCAAGATCAACTTGTACCAGAGTGATGGGAAGAGAAGAGTATGGAGAAGGAAAGGAACTGCTCATGATCCAAAGCATACCACCTCATCAGTGAAGCATGGTGATGGTAGTGTCATGGCATGGACATGTATGGCTGCTAATGGAACTGGTTCTCTTGTATTTATTGATGATGTGACTGCTGACAAAAGCAGCAGGATGAATTCTGAAGTGTTTCAGGCAATATTATCTGCTCATATTCAGCAAAATGCTTCAGAACTCATTGGACGGCGCTTCACAGTGCAGATGGACAATGACCCGAAGCATACTGTGAAAGCAACCAAAGAGTTTTTTAAGGGAAAGAAATGGAATGTTATGCAATGGCCAAGTCACCTGACCTGAATCCGATTGAGCGTGCATTTCACTTGCTGAAGACAAAACTGAAGGGAAAATGCCCCAAGAACAAGCAGGAACTGAAGACAGTTGCAGTAGAGGCTTGGCAGAGCATCATCAGGGATGAAACCCAGCATCTGGTGATGTCTATGCGCTCCAGACTTCAGGCTGTAAATGACTGCAAAGCATTTGCAACCAAGTATTAAAAAGTGAAAGTTTGATGGATGATTGTTAATCTGTCCCATTACTTTTGGTCCCTTAAAAAGTGGGAAGCACATATACAAACTGTTGTATTTCCTACACCGTAACCTGATTTGGATGTAAATACCCTCAAATTAAAGCTGAAAGTCTGCAGTTAAAGCACATCTTGTTTGTTTCATTTCCAATCCATTGTGGTGGTGTATAGAGCCAAAAAGATTAGAATTGTGTCTATGTCCCAATATTTATGGACCTGACTGTATGTGTAGCTGTGTACTGTATCTATATGCTCGCTCATCCCCCACTTGACCCTCCCCTCCCACCTCCCTGCTGTGTGCAGTACAGGAGCAGCAGGCTCCTCCCCCCACCGGGTTGCTGTGTGAATATAGAGGACTTATAATGAGGATGTTAATGAGGACTTTCTCACTCATTCTTCTGCTCCCCCCTCCTTTCTGGCAGTCAGATCAGATCCAATCAGGGGAATGGAGAGAAGGAGCCAATGGGAGCCTTAGGGAGGACTTGCTGGCAGAAGCTATAGATGATAGGCATTGTAGTTCTAAAATGGGGTGCTGCACCATCCTTGTTAATAGGAAATATGATTACTGGACTTCAGTTCCCACAAATCCCTGATCCCAGAGGAAGAGAGCTTTATCGTTTTCCTGGCCAAACCTGGCCAGAGCTAGCCAGTCAAGAGAAGGTACAGATTTGCCATCAGTGTCTTACATCCAAGGGAGCAGAGCCATTAGAGAGGAGCTAAGAGAAGCTGTTGCTGTGCCTTTTCACTCACATCAGGGGGAGAGGACAGAACTGTACCTGAGTCTACTAGAGCTGCCTGCAGACTGAGCTTGAGGGAGAGAGACTCTGCACCTTCAGGATTAAACCTGAGAGACTGCGGCCTGTATGAGAACCAGGACCCGGCTTCTGGAACCTGATGATTGCCAATCCATTGGGACCAGAGTAGTCAACTGGCAGGAAGTGGTAAGCTGAACTACCTGTCCTCAATGCCAGCCACATAGTGTTAGCCCAATTATAGACTGCTCCTACTAAGCAGCTTATCTCCTATCATCCACCCACTCTTTTAAAAGGACAGTGAACCACCTAAAGAAGGGCCCCACCAAAAGCTGACCAACGTTAAGTTCTAAGCACCAGATACTTTCTATTACTTTCTATTACCTCCAGGGGAGCTCCCACACTAGAAATGCATAAGTCCACCCATTATTGGGGTTGTATGCAGAAGGTGTGACCAGGACCCTTTCTATTCTTCTGAATTGGTTTATGTCGTTTAAAGACTGTAGTTACCCAGTTATAATTCAAGTTAACCTTGCTATAGTTCCTTTACATGCAAGGTTAGTGGTTTGTTGCCCATGTTTCTAGCATAAGGCCTTTATGTCTGTACAATTATCCATTTTGTTGATTTACACCGTAATGCATTGAATTTTCTTAATACATTCAATTGGTTTAGTGTCAAGCTGTTTGTGGTCTTATTCCTGTCTATTCCTATTCTTAGAGAGTGTTAGCCTTTCAAAATCCTAAATCCACAGGTGTAAACAGCTTTTATTTTACAACCAAGTGTGTCAGTGGGGACTGAGCAATTAAAGCGGAGTTTCGCTTAAAAAAAAATTAAAAGTCAGCAACTACAAATACTGCAGCTGCTGACTTTTAATAATTGGACACTTACCTGTCCCAGGGAACGAAGCCCCGCTCATCTCCCCCTCCTCTCTGGGGCTCTGGCATTGTCACTGTGGGCGCCCGGCTATGGCTTCACCGCCTGCACGCACTGCGCATGTGCGAGCCGCGCGGCGCACTGTGACTGGCCAGGCAATCATCTGGGACCTGTGACGTGTCCCAGATGATTGCCGAGAGGGAGGGGGGAGAGGTGAACTGACTTCCGGAATCACAAAGCCCCGGGAGGAAGTGGGAGCTGGAACCCTCTAAAAAGAGGGTTTCCGCTTCCCCCCCAAATAAATGACATGTCAAATGTGGCATGTCAGGGGGTCACCTTCCCTTAAAGCTGAAGTTCCATTTTTGGGTGGAACTCCCCTTTAAGAGAGTCAGGGTAGAGCAGTGGGCCCATCATCAAGTAAATGGTTAACATCTCTATGAAAAAAGAATTTCAGCTGAAAAACAGACGTAAATTAAAACTTGACAGATGTTCTATCTCTTCCCCACCATGTCCAAAACTAATGAATGACTCCTGTAAAACAGGGACAGTAACAAGCGTTTCTTGGTGAACCGGCCAAATTTTGATCTGTCTATGGCCAGCTTACACTTGAATGCTGCGTGCTTTTAAATTTGGGTCACTTTTTCTGGACTATATATAAATGATCATGAGGATAAAAATAACCACAATCATAATACATTGTACATTCTTGTGCATTCCCTTCTGTTGAAAATGACATCTGGGCACCTATGTTTAAATTTATTTACATCATCTGCTTGGGTGTTCTTCTGTAAATGAAGCTGACATAGTAGATATATCAAGAGCAATGCAGACAGTGGATTTTACACTAGTGACTGCTGTATGTATTATTCTTAGATTTCACGTCAACCTACTCAATCTCTGACGAGGCTGGATACATAAATTCTGTATCTGTAGAAAATTGAAGAAAACAGCTGAACGGCCCGCACTCCGAATAACTCCTTTTATTTGTGGCAAAACAGTGTAGAAGATTAGAGACACCAACACGCCCGGAGCGGCATCGCTACCTCATAAATTCTGTATCTACCATTATACAACAATTAGAGCAGCAAGGATCATAAATGATGGTTACTGTTTCTATTGAGTCAAGGGCTGTCAATGACAAACAGGTTCTTGCAGGAGACTTTACCTACATAAACTTTATGAAATGTGGGTATTTGGGAATGTACAGTGCCTTGCAAAAGTATTCACCCCCCTTGGCTTTTTGCTATTTTGTTACATTACAGCCTTTAGTTCAATGTTTTTTTAATCTGAATTATATGTGATGGATCAGAACACAATGGTCTAAGTGGATGAAGTAAAATTAGAAAAATATATACATAAAACTATTTTTCATAAATAAAAAATGGATAATTGGCATGTGTGTATGTATTCACCCCCTTTGTTATGAAGCCCATAAAAAGCGCTGGTGCAACCAATTACCTTCAGAAGTCACATAATTAGTGAAATGATGTCCACCTGTGTGCAATCTAAGTGTCACATGATCTGTCGTTACATATACACACTTTTTGAAAGGCCCCGGAGGCTGCAACACCTAAGTAAGAGGCACCACTAACCAAACACTGCCATGAAGACCAAGGAACTCTCCAAACAAGTAAGGGCTATTGTTGTTGGGGTACAAGTCAGGGTTAGGTTATAAAAAATTATCCAAATCTTTGATGATCCCCAGGAGCACCATCAAATCTATCATAACCAAATGGAAAGAACTTGGCACAACAGCAACCCTGCCAAGAGACAGCCGCACACCAAAACTCATGGACCGGGCAAGGAGGGCATTAACCACTTCCCATCCCAGCCATCGTCAAATGACATCCGCAGGAGGGATCTCCCATCCTGGGCGGGCGTCATATGACGTCCTCGGCTTCCTGGCTGTCTAGGGGGAGCACGCACGCCGCCTCGTCACTCGGGAGCCAAAGCGCGTGCCCGGCGGCCGCGATGTCCGCCGGGCACCCGCGATTGCCCGGTGACAGAGCAGTGACATTTACACAGTAATCAGTGCACTTTTATAGCACTGATCACTGTATAAATGTGAATGGTCCCAAAATATTGTCAAAAATGTCCGACATGTCTGCCGCAATGTCACAGTCACGATAAAAATCGCAGATTACCGCCATTACTAGTAAAAAAAATAAAATAATGAAAATGCCATTAATCTATCCCCTATTTTGTAGACGCTATAACTTTTGCGCAAACCAATCAATATAAGCTTATTGCAATTTTATTTTACCAAAAATATGTAGAAGAATGCATATCAGCCTAAACTGAGGAAAAATTTTTTTTTTTTAAATTGGGATATTTATTATAGCAAAAAGTAAAAAATATTGTATTTTTTTCAAACTTGTCACTCTTCTTTTGTTTATAGCGCAAGAAATAAAAAAACATTTGGGTACAGTGTTGCATGACCGTGCAATTGTCATTCAAAGTGTTACTGAAAACTGAAAATTGGCCTGGCAGGAAGGGGGTGAAAATGCCCTGTATTGAAGTGGTTAATCAGAGAGGCAGCACAGAGACCTAAGGTAACCCTGGAGGAGCTGCAGAGTTCCACAGCAGAGACTGGAGTATCTGTACAAAGGACGACAATAAGCTGTACGCTCCATAGAGTTGGGCTTTATGGCAAAGTGGCCAGAAAAAAGCCATTACTTTCAGCAAAAAACAAAATGGCACATTTTGAGTTTGCGAAAAGACATGTGGGAGTCTCCCAAAATGTATGGAGGAAGGTGCTCTGGTCTGTTGAGACTAAAATTGGACATTTTGGCCATCAAATAAAACACTATGTCTGGTGCAAACCCAACACATCACATCACCCAAAGAACACCGTCCCCACAGTGAAACATGGTGGTGGCAGCATCATGCTGTGGGGATGTTTTTCAGCACTCGGGACTGGGAAACTGGTCAGGGTTGAGGGAAAGATGGATGGTGCTAAATACAGGTATATTCTTGAGCAAAATCTGTACCACTCTGTGATTTGGGGCTAGGACGGAGGTTCACCTTCCAGCAGGACAATGACCTGAAACACACTGCTAAATCAACACTTGAGTTGTTTAAGGGGAAACATGTAAATGTGTTGGAATGGCCTAGTCAAAGCCCAGACCTCAATCCAATAGAAAATCTGTGGTCAGTCTCAGGCCCGGACTGGGACAAAAAATGGGCCTGGGCATTTTAGACCGAGCAGCCAACTTTTCCAGGGACCCGAGGGGGGGGGGGGGGGGGGGCAGTTGTCAGTAGACATTTGCGGGGGTGGCTGGTGTCGGTCCTCCACACTGTAATGTGCAGAGACGCATGATTACAGTGCCCCTTTACAGTGCAGTCCCCTTTATATTACAGTGTCCCAGTCCTATAGTGGCCATACAATGCTAGTACTGTCTGTCTACTATTGTGCCCACACTGCCCAGTGACACTAACCTGCTCTCTCTCTGGTGGTGCTGGACAGCATGACACTCTCTCTGGTGGTGCTGGACAGCGTAGTGCTCTCTCTCTGGTGGTGCAGGTACAGTTTTTGAGAATCTGCAGATTGTCCAGCGACCAATCATCTTATGAAAAAGAAGCGCAAGCTCTTTACGCGCGGTTTTTACAGAGGGGATATCCCAAATATATGTTAGATAGAGCCTGCGCAATTGCGGATTCCAAAGACAGGTCAGAACTTTTGAGCCAATCCAAATATGGAATAAAAAATAAACAGAAAAAACTATTTTTCAACAAAGAGAGACTCACTTTGAGCACATCCTTCAGTAGGGAATTTAATGAGATCAAAACCATTGTACATCAATATTTGCCTATACTTTTTGAAGGTAGTGTATGTGCAGACCTCTTGAAGGATGGAATAAATTTCATTCCCAGATGTGCACCCACTTTGGGCAATTCTTTGTCCCCTAGTTTGTTTGATCCTTGCCAACTTGAGGTCCACCACTTGGTTGCACTTCAAAGGAAATTATGGTTGCGGTGTGACTGGATGTTTGTGTTGCAAGCATATCATTAAGGGGGATTTAATACGATCCTTCTCTAATGAAAAAACACATCAAATCCTTCTTTAGTTGCAACACACAGTATGTCATTTATGTTGTTACATGCAAGTTGTGCAATGTGCAATACATCGGACGTACCACTAGAAGACTCAGGGATAGATTTCAAGAACACTTGTACAGCGTTGAGAAAAATGTATCCACAAATGTTGCTAGACACTTCAACCAATACCATAATGGCAGTAGTACCTTTGCAGGTGTACAGATTCTAGAAAAAGTCTTGACACCCACTAGAGGAGGGGATGTTTTCAAACTTCTGTGCAAAAGGGAGGTTTTTTGGATTTTTTATTTCAAGACCAGAAAACCTTTTGGAATGAACCATGAATGGGACGTCACACATTTTTACAATTAGATTCATTTTTGTTCCATCCAGGTCCACATATATATATATATGCATGCAGTGCATGTCAACTATTTCAGACATGCATGTGTATATGTGTATGTATATGTATGTATGTATGTATGTATGTGTATATATATATATGTATATCAATTCCATATCTTTTCCTATTATTTTGTCACTGTTGCGATTTGCACATTCTGAGGTTTATATTTTACAGCGGAATTCAATGTTTTTTGTTACAATGCTCCTTTTGTCCTTATGGCCTTCATAGATTTGACTTTAGATGGCTATTTTTTCATCACCAGTCAGCTCTATGCATTTTTCACATCAATAGTCCAATTACACTGAGGTTCAGTTTAGCTGAACAAAGTTTTGGTTCTGAGCTTTTAATACCCAATGAGATTTTGCTATATACATCCACACCTATGAATGTTCATAATGTGTGCATAGATATTTTGCATTTCATGTATTCAATGAACAGGTGTGTTTTTGGTTAACCCTTTTTGGGCATTTACAAGCCTGGATTTGGACACTTTGTGTCCTTTTTTTCTAGGCTTTATTGTCCTTTTCTTTACTTTTCTCCTTTTTCATGATTTGCTTGTGATTTAACTTTGGATATATGACTGCAAGCTTACAAATATATTTTTATTATGACTGTTACTGTTTTTGTGTGCATTTGTTTAGACATATGTATGCGTTTTAAACGTTGCAATGTTTTTAAAATGTTGGTTGAAATGTTGTTTGTATGTGGCACTATTAGAGCCAGGTGTGTTTTTGGGTGTATCCCAATTTGGGTGGACTCCCTTAAAAGGCCTTCCTGTTTAGTGTTACATTGGTTGTGAACAAGCAAGCTATCGCTTGTGAAACGTCTACCACTGCCTGTCTCTGTCTGACCCTTTTTTGACAATAAAGATGACATTGAGATAATTTGGAGTTCCAGTGTGCGACCAATTCCTTGTCTTGTTCGTCTTCCACGGTGGTCAGCCAAGGTCTGCACCTGTGATCCATCCTGCACCTGAGTTTGCCTGGAGCGGTGTGCTTCTCTCTGTTCAGTATGGGTACAGTGTGGCTCTCTCTGGTGGTGCTGGTACAGCGTGGCTCTCTCTGGTGGTGCGGGTACATCGTGGCTCTTTCTGGTGGTGGCTATCATAGCTCCAAGTCGCTTTGGATAAGTCTCTATGAGCTTGCTACATCTTACCACTGGGATTTTTGCCCATTCCTCCTTTCAAAATTGCTATTGTTCCAGCTTCAAGTTGGATGGTTTGTGCTTGTGAACAGCAATCTTTAAGTCTGACCAGGCCCGGACTGGCCATAGGGCAGACCGGGCATTTGCCCAGTGGGCCGAGGCCCACCTGCTCCACGGCATGTTGATGATCAGGCTGCACAGCGGGAGGTAAGCGGCGACCGTGGCGTGGACTGGGCTAACACAGGCCGCCGCTCCCCTACCGTGATGCGGCCGTGCCTGTGTCTTCTCCGGCTGAACTAGCAGCTGCATGGGCTGAGCTGTGTGTCTCTCTCACCCACAGCTCAGCCTCAGAGCCGACGCTGACAGTTCCGCTCTCTGCTCCTACGGACTGCTCCTCCTCCTCCTCCAGCCATGGGCGTCCACACGGTGGGGTAAAGGGGGGGAGAGCTGCGGGCCGCTGTCAGGATGTTTCCCCTGCTTGCCCCCCTTTCTCATGTCGGCAGCATGGGAGAAGAGAAAGCTTCCTGCCTGTTCTTCCCTCCCCATTGGCCACAGCGGAGGGCCAATGAAAAGAAAAAAGCGGGGCATCATGGGAAACGTAGACCCAGAGATTGGGTCTACAGCAATGGCTTTCTCTCTCTGGTGGTATGGGTACAGTGTGGCTTTCTCTCTCTGGTGGTGCGGGTACAGCATGGCTCTCTGGTGTTGCGGGTACAGCATGGCACTCTCTGGTGGTGCAGATACAGCGTGGCTCTCACTGGTGGTGTAGGTACAGCATGGCTCTCTCTGGTGGTGCGGGTACAGCGTGGCTCTCGCTCTCTGGTGGTGCGGGTACAGCATGGCTATCGTGGCTCTCTCTGGTGGTGCGGTACAGCGTGGCTTTCTCTCTCTCTGGTGGTGCGGGTACAGCATGGCTCTCGCTCTCTGGTGGTGCGGGTACAGCATGGCTATCGTGGCTCTCTCTGGTGGTGCGGTACAGCGTGGCTTTCTCTCTCTGGTGGTATGGGTACAGCGTGGCTCTCTGGTGGTGTGGGTACAGCATGGCGCTCTCTCTCGGGTGGTGCAGTACAGCGTGGCTCTGTCTGGTGGTGTGGGTACAGCGTGACTCTATCTTTTTCCATGTCTCCTGTATTAGCTGCTACAGTGTAGCACTCCTCAGCTTGTTTCCGGGTTTTCTGTCCCCCCCCTCAGCAGAGTGCATGCTGGGGAATGTAGCCTGCTCCCTGCTGAAAACAATTGGGCCACCAATCTCTGGGTCTACGTTTCCCATGATGCCCCACTTTTTTCTTTTCATTGGCCCTCCGCTGTGGCCAATGGGGAGGGAAGAACAGGCAGGAAGCTTTCTCTTCTCCCATGCTGCTGACATGAGAAAGGGGGGCAAGCAGGGGAAACATCCTGACAGCGGCCCGCAGCTCTCCCCCCCTTTACCCCACCGTGTGGACGCCCATGGCTGGAGGAGGAGGAGGAGCAGTCCGTAGGAGCAGAGAGCGGAACTGTCAGCGTCGGCTCTGAGGCTGAGCTGTGGGTGAGAGAGACACACAGCTCAGCCCATGCAGCTGCTAGTTCAGCCGGAGAAGACACAGGCACGGCCGCATCACGGTAGGGGAGCGGCGGCCTGTGTTAGCCCAGTCCACGCCACGGTCGCCGCTTACCTCCCGCTGTGCAGCCTGATCATCAACATGCCATGGAGCAGGTGGGCCTCGGCCCACTGGGCAAATGCCCGGTCTGCCCTATGGCCAGTCCGGGCCTGGTCAGACTTAAAGATTGCTGTTCACAAGCGCAAACCATCCAACTTGAAGCTGGAACAGTAGCAATTTTGAAAGGAGGAATGGGCAAAAATCCCAGTGGTAAGATGTAGCAAGCTCATAGAGACTTATCCAAAGCGACTTGGAGCTATGATAGCCGCAAAAGGTGGCTCTACAGAGTATTGACTTTAGGGGGATGAATAGTTGTGCACATTGACTAATTAGGGGCAGGTAATTTGTTTGTAGGCGTGGCATAGCGGGGGAGGAAAAATATGGTGCGCAAAGCAAAAAAATGGGCGTGATTTAAACTAAATTTTTGGCATGGCTTAAATTGGGTGTGGTTAGAGTCTGAGATGGAAGAGGGATGGAGGGAGAAGGAAGAGAGGGAGAGAGAAAGAAAGAGAGAGAGAAAAAAAAAGAAAGAGATAGGGAGGGGAAGGAGAGAGAAGGAAGGAAAGAAAGAGGGATAGAGGGACAGCAGGCCCAGATCCTACACAACAATAGAAATATGTGTATGCCAGAAAGTTTAACAATCAGCAGATAAAGATCCTCCAAACACACTTCAATCACCACAAGGCCATGGTTGATATGGTGTCAGGATGATTGAAGCTCATTATTTTTATTATTACATTGTGCTCCAGTGGTCAGGCTTCCCTTGCATATTCTCGGCATAACGGCGGCTGTCTCCTCCCTCCTTCTCACTCCTCCTTGGTCAATAGGATGGCTTCTCCTTTTGGCCAATCAGGAAACAGGTCCTGATTAGCCGGGAGGAGAATCAGTGTGACAATAGCGAAAGGGTGCGCTCCAAGCCCAACCTCTTTTGAAGCCTATTAGAGCCCCTGGCTCTAATCACGTGCTTCAAAAAAAAAAAAAAAACCCTCACTGTAATCCAGGCGCCCTGTATGTAGATTAGGGGGCCGGGTGCAAGGATAGGGGGCAGTGCTCCTGCTCTCCTTATGGAGGGGCCGCCACTGTCTGAAAGCCAGGAAAAAGAAAAAAACAGAATTAATGATTGAGAGCACTGGGCTAGCCACAGATGGGCTGTCAATTGCATTGGTGTCTCAAGGATTTGTTGTGATGCCCTCCTGGTTCGGCCAATGGATAATGCAGTGCACTCATGGAGGCAATCTCCTGTCTTTTTCTCCATAGAAAAGGGTTCTGCTCACATCTGCAAATTCTGGGAGTATGCACAGATTTTCCCAGAACATGCAAAAACTGCACAACGCACTTATGGTGTTATTAATTGATAAAAAGGTGGAAATAAAGTTGCGCTACTTATATCTAGAAAAGCTGCTAGCATCAACAATAAGACTAATTGTATAAAAAGTAAAAAATAGAAAAAATGCAGCACTACAAAGTGCATAGGAACCCTGAATAGGTATCAGGAAGTGAGTGCTCAATATAAAATATTAATTGGTGAAATAAATGAATGAACATTTTATACCAATGTGCACACTGAAAATTCTACGCGCATGGAAAAGAAATCGTGACACCGACTGCGTCGGTTTGTCTTCTGTGCGTGCAGCATCCATCAACACCGGGGCAGCCGGGCTGTCCTCCGGACTGCAGTGTGCTCCCCTACCTGGAACATTCCTTCGGCCTTTTTTTCTTTTCCTATGATCCATGCTGCCCTTTGGAGATAAAGAGAACCACCTTACCAGGAACCTCATCATCACGGCCCAAATTTCTGTGTCATCGCTGGCCCTTTGGATGCAAGTGTAGACGTACACCAATCCTTCTACAGGAGTTCCAGCTGGAGTGTGCCCGCGAGGATCGTTTCTGCCTGTTTGACCCACCGCCACTGGCGTGTGCGTCCACGATTTGGGGTAAGAGTATTCACCCCCCTTCCCTGCTATTAATTGATAGCAGCATCCCAAACATGAAAAGCAGATGTGCATTTTGCCATACACAAAAATGCCAAATGTGGGGTGTAAAAAAATTCACAAACCAGAATGTGACAAAAAAAGCTCTATGAGCTACTTTGCTGCGTTTGTCGTACATAGGGAAGCCCATTGCAAACAATGGGCTGCACTAAGCAAGTGCAAAAAAAACAAAAAATGCACATTATATTTAGGCGTGAATGGGCCTTAGGTTAGGTTCGCAGCTCTAGACGAAGAGTAAAAAGACCATCCAGCGCTCAGACCAAGGAACTTCACCCAGGGACTGTGGCATGTAATGATTTCAGTGATGTAGCCCTCCTCAGACTGAGTAATCTTCAGAAAACTATGAAAACATGTACAAGAGGGTGCAAACGCCTAGTGCATTACCTCCAAAATTGTTTATTGTAAAATCATAAAATGGTAATATACTCACAAAAGCAGAATAAAATCAAGCTAGACAACAGCAGCAATCCAGCAAGTAAGATGGGCATCCCCACCGAAGCCACACAATGGAGAAGCTTACGCGTTTTAGGGAACAGACCCCCTTCCACAGATTCGCAGCTCTGTGAGTGGGGAACGTGTGCAAAATCACACATGGACCCAACCTGCAGAGTAACATGCTACACTTTAGCAAATGCGCAGGGGTGCCATTATGGCACCATCAACTGACAATTTTGGTCGCGCTAAACCACATGGTGCCACAGTGCCAGCCAATTCTATGTGTCACTATTTAAAAAGAAAGGTCAGGGACTTCTTTTGAAATGAATGGGGTCCTCTACCCACAACAGGCACAAGCAAACATGCATGCAATTGTGTGTTGTATAATAAAAACTTTAAGTACACCAATATCGCTCAGATACACAAAAGTAAAGAAGGAAAAAACATCAATACTAAAAATACTAAATGAAAAAAAAAAACAAATAAAAAGAAATCATCTATGTAAATTTACAAAATATTTTATTTTATTTATTTTTTTACAAATCTTGCCTAATCAGCATGGTGAGCCGTCTCTGCTGTGAGAACACAATGATTATACTAGTGGCTATAGGCGCTGGCAATAATCGCATGCTAGAAATCTGACATTCATCCATCATTCGACTTGGTACAATCAGCTTGCCCATAAATTTTGCCCACTCCCTGCTGAAGATGCTATCGCTCACCAGTACCCGCTGTACTTAGCTCCATGGGGGATGAACTTTCAGTGCACATGCAGCCGGTGTATCGGTCCAGCGATTTGAAATCCCTGTTCTTCTTTCTGCATGGCTTTCCAGGATGGATCAGAGAGATTCACTGTGTCGGCACTAACCAATCAGAATTGCTCTGATCTGTCCCAGGAAGCCCTGCAGAAAGAAGGAGAAGAAATGGGATTATAAATCCAAAGGGCCTGGCATGGATTGGGGGGGCCCCATGCCGTTTTTTCCCCCTTTCCATTTTTTTTTGGCAACACTATTTTTTTTTACATTCAGCTGTCAGGGAGGAAGTCCGCTGACAGCTGATGATTCATTAGTTGATAAGGACATGGTAGTCAGCTTCCTGGCCCCACTCTTTAACAACCTATTGACTGTGCGATCAGCAGGCGAACATTCAGCCGAGTGCACAGAAATTTGGGGTGTTGGGGGAACACCCGAACGGGCAATGTTCAGGCCGAACTTATGCTTGACCCAAACCGCTCGCCCATCCCTACTCCCATCCTTTCAAAACCTTAGCAATATAAACCCAACAGGGATTCTAATCCCTCTCCACTCTATCCAAAACTAGACATAAGTGAAGGAAGTACTATTTCATACAGTCTTCGTTGCCCCCCATCAACTGTTCAGATATACATTTATCTCTCTCATTGCAATTAAAGAGGATGAATTGAAAAGGGAAGGAGAGAATGAAGGGAGAATCTCAGAGGTTGCCATGGGGCAACACTGACTGCCCGAGACAATCCCTCCTTTGGATACTTACAGAAGTATCTTTATACATAAAGCCCACCTGTCCTCTAAAGTCATGCCTGACATGTGTGAACCGGGAAAAGAATACCCAAGGGATAATCAAACCTACCCCCAAATTAGCCCAATTTTAGCATCAGAACCCCAATTTGATTGACACTGAGTGGGTGTATATCCAGATTTGATTTTTCACAAATATACAAGTCTCTGGGGAGAGTCGGTAAAATTGGAAATAGGATGTTACCTTACAACTCATCATTCTACAGTATTGGAAAAATGCATCGTTTGTGTGTTTTGATGTGTTGCCAACCCTATCAAGCTGACCTCTGACTGGTATATGCTCCATATAATAATGTATTTAAAATGCAGAAAAACATGCTTTAAAGAGTAACTCCCCTTTTTTGAAAAAAAAACATTTCCCTGGGTGATCTATGTACATAATACAAACAGTGCAGCACTAAAAACAAATAACAAAACATGCAATGAAAATGAGCAATATAATATATAAATTGTGATTCCAGGAAACTTAAAACTCATATATAGTCCAGGGTTGCCAACTGCCAGTAAATTTACTGACAGTTTGTAAAAATCTGTGATTTTTTTTTTTTACAACTGCCAGTAAATATCTCTGTTGACTTTTTAAGTATAAATCAAGCAAATTACTTTGTTATAGGTATTGTCAGTGTTTCCATATCATATTTATAGTGTTCGAATATTCACTGTGTTAGTTTTCAATAGGTGTTCTGTAATTTCTCAGGTTGCCAGTAAAAATGTGCTCTGCCAGTAAATTTTCCATGTGCTGTCAGTAAAAAATGCTGTGGTAGGATGGCAACCCTGATATAGTCCCAAGAGTTTTCAAGAAGATACATTAGGATGAGAGGTCCCACACGCCGTGATTAGTAGTTGAAAGCAAGACAGGGTAGGTGTCACCAGCCAAACCTTATGCTGTGCTTACCAGAGATCGTGTGACCCTCTAAGTGTGCTTACCCTGCACTTCTTTTAAACTGTGTCTGGGTCTAGTGGAACCATAGGAAAGGCAGACAAATGCCGTAAATGCAGCCCACAGTAATCCAATTTCCCAGCAGGGATCACTCCTTAATGCGAGCCGTGCAATAAAAGGTACTCACATGGTATGACATTTTATAAAAAAGGTAATTTATTAAAAAAGAGTAACACTCACATAGGTAGAGGTAATGTAAGCATGTAAACGCCAGAAAATCCTTTTTCTCCAGGAAGCAAGATGGCCAACTATCATTTATGCATGCGTGGTAGCGTGGCTCCGCTTTATGCATTTCGTCATATATGACGTCATCAGGGGCTCACACAAACACCATTACCACGCCTTTATATACAAAAATAGAAATAGAAACCATATTTAAACAAATGGATGGCCACACTGCCCGTCTTATTTGACGTTTATGATCTTTGTACTTAGCAGGGAATTTATCAAACTTTGTTGCAGATTCCTACTTTTTCTTTTTCTGAAAAAATAACTGTTTGTCTGTGTCCCAATGGGAGTGGTTTTATAATAAATAATAAGCTGCTGCACTTGCAGGGCTCTGATGAGGAAAGTGGCAGGGCCTGCATCCGTTTATAAGTGGTTTCCCTTTGGGAGTATCTCTTGGAGATGCCCAAAATTTATTTTGTATTAGTGCAGACTTCTGGGAAAATCAGTCAGCCAAACACACAAGCGGGAAGTGCCATATATGGGGAGTGTTCTGTACACCATGGGTGTACAGGACACCTCCAGGTAGCCATATTGCATTGTATTTTACAGCAAAATTACAGCGCTGCAGATTGAAAAGGAAAGCTAATTTTTCATAACATTCAATTACAATATGACTTGTATTGCAATTGTATATGCTATATTATTATTGATTTTTTATTTATTTTTATTAACCTTTAATGCATGTATGTGTAGCGCTGGTAGATTTTTAATCTACCGCTTATATGTAAATTTAGTGGTTTATCTGTGCTGTACATAGTTCAAATTTAATCTATGGCTAAATTAGCCTCTGCTCCAGCATTGGCTGTGTTGCGTGCAGTTCCGCACTGTTGCCTGTAGGTGTCGTTGTCACCATAGGTCAGTGTTGGAAAGCAACAAGCTGAAGTATATTGAGTGCTCTTCTTTCTCGGAGGCAACTCGGCAGAGGTGGTCCGTTGCTGTGCATTCTGGGAGAAGGTACTTAAGGGGCAGACGCCATTTTTCTTTCTCTTTCACCTGCTGGCCCTCCTGGCCTAAAGGTATGTGACGGGGAGTTTTACTTCGCAGCCCTCCATGCTGGAGGCATGCCGTGCAGGTAGGCCTAGAAGCCTGTCTGGGCCTACTGCTGCGGGGATGGTCCTGTGCTGTCTGTCCTGCGGGAAGAAGCCGGACAATTGAGAAGACCCAGGGGAGGACCCGTCTTTGGAGAGGACCGAGCAGGATGCTAATTACACAAGTACTGCCAGGTCGGCTTAAAGGTTCTGGTACTGTGTTGCTGTTCATCTAAAACTACTACATCCTGTGGCAGAGGATCGTACAGTTAAATCGCTCTTCTAAAGTCTGTGGCAGAGACTTTTTGTTCGTGCTACGCTCTGGCTGCTAGGTCCGTGAGAGAGACCTATCCGGGTGGGCAAAGATTTAATCCTGGACTGAAGGTATAACCATTCCCCAAGATCTCAAATTCCTTAGTGTGCTAAAGAAAAGGTATTTGAACCTCCCTGCAACTCTTCTTCTAACTCTTTCCTGCTACTTCTTCAAGTTACTTCCTATTAAAGCATTGAAAAAGTACTAAAGAGACTGGTGCCTACATTGTCGGAGACAAAGCTCAACATGGACTCCAAGTTCTGGTATTGGTGAAACTAAAGGTAAAAAGGTGACAGTAACAGCCCGATTTAACTCAGCAGCTCCTTCGGGGGTTAGTGCTACATATGGAATCA
This sequence comes from Aquarana catesbeiana, assembly GCF_042186555.1. NCBI lineage: Eukaryota > Metazoa > Chordata > Amphibia > Anura > Ranidae > Aquarana > Aquarana catesbeiana. The sequence goes on along the minus strand of NC_133330.1, from coordinate 273,103,515 downwards.
TGTAAAACTCACATAACATTGCACATCATAAATAGAAAGCAGCTGAACCTCGGTTGCATAGGGGTGAATGGGTTCTTAGTAGAAATGCCTGACAACTGATTGTGGATGTTACACTGGGCACTTACTGTATACACAGGAGGGAGCCTTGCGACTGTCCATGGCCACTAATCAGAACCCAGTTGCCACTTAACAAGTGCATTTTCGAAATGAAGCCTAATGCCGCGTACACACGAGCGGAATTTCTGACAGAAAGAGTCCGATAGGAGTTTTCCATCCTATTTTCCGACCGTATGTATGCCCCATCGGACTTTTTCTGTCGAAAATTCTGACGGACTTAGATAGAGAACATGTTCTATATTTTTTCGATGGAACAAATTACTATTGGAAAAAACGCTCGTTTGTATGCTGTTCCAACGCACCAAAAATGACGCATGCTCTGAAGCACGTACGAGACAGGAGCTTTTGGCTACTGGCTATTCCGTTTTCTAGTCCCATCGTACGTCACCGCGTTCTGGACGGTCGGAATTTTGTGTGACCGTTTGTATGCAAGACATCTTGAGTGGAATTTCGTCGGAACTCCGTTGGAAAAACCTTCAGAGTTTATTCCGATGGCAAAACTGGTCGTGTGTACAGGGCATTACTGTTTGGTTGCCATGGATAAAATACACACTGTCATTTTGTGTACACAAAACCCATTGATGTACAGTATGTGTACAGTATGTGTATATGACAGGAAGTCTTATGTATTATGTCTGTGTCACAGTCCAAACCCCCATAGAAGGTCAGGAGGCTGTTTTGTGACTTACCCATGCTGCTGATGATACAGATTCAAGACCCAGTCCAATGATATACTGCAACTGTCAGTTTAACTCTTTTAGTGGCGGTTCACACCACTGCGATGCAGGAACCAGTATGATTCCATTGTGGGTTCCCGCATAGCATGTCACTTGCAGGCACTTCACACTGCCCTATGTGAACCGCTGCAGGTGTCAATAGAAAGTTAATGACACCCCTAGATCGGTTTGCATATCGCAGTGCGAACTGTCAATTCAGATAGGATTCGGATCGCATGGGTGTGAACACCTATGCAATCTGATTCTGGTGCGGACAAAAAAAAGGGTCCTGCATGATTTTGGTCCGAATGCGATACAAATTTATCCATACAATCTGTATGGCTGAATTCGCACAGTACAGACATTACATGTGATGTGCAGTGCGAATCACATGCAATGTCTGACATCGCACAAGTGTAAACCGGCACTTAAGGATTATTCAGTGTAGCAGTGCACAGCTAAACTAATAAATCCATTAATGCTCAGCCATTAGGATTTCTTGATTACCTGAAGTCAGATAATAACTGGGAAATTCAGACTGGTTGCAATAGGTAATTTCACTTTGCTGTCTATTTTACTAGACATGTCTGTTTGCATTATACTTGGAACTATTTATATACTATGTACAATATATATCCTAGTATACTGCAGGTTTATATAGTTTTTTTTAAATTAAGTTTAGACTATTATTTTCATTGTTATTCAGACCAGGCGCCATTTTATTTTTAGTCAGCAGATGGCACTGTTGCACTATTTTAATCCTTTAGTTCTGCTCCCTATTGTTCAAATCATTAGCAGAACATTTGTAGCTATTTTTAGTCACCAAAAACTTTTTTTTTTAAACGAAAAACAGCTGCGCAAAACAAGAATGGGCACACAAAGGTCCTTGATTATGCTTAACCACTTACTGCCCAAGCCAAGTTTGACATTTTTCACATACATGTAAACATTTAGCTTTTTTTTTTTTTTTTTTTTTTTTTACTAGATAATTACTTAGAACCCCCAAATATTATATATTTTCTGAAAGCAAAGGCCCTGGAGAAAAAATGATGGCTGTTGCAATATTTATGTCAAACAATATTTGCGCAGTGGTTTATCACAAAATTTTCAGGAACAAAATACAATTATACCACTTGCCCACCGCCCCACATATATATGTGCTGCGGGGGCGGCGGCTCCTACAGGCAGAATCACGTACAGGTACATGATTCTGCACTTCCTGGTCTGTGATTGGACACAGCAGGAGCCAATCAGTGGGTTTGGTGGACCCGATGTCTGCCGGGACCCGCTGATCATCTCGACAGAAGCAGAAAGGCGGTCTGCCTAAGTAAACAAGGCAGATCACCGTTCTGTGACAAGGGAAGACAGAGATCCTGTGTTTCTGCTAAGCAGGAACACGGATCTCTGTCTTCCCACAGTTAAAGCACCACCACATAGATAGAAAGCATTCCCTAGGGACACATTTAACCCTTTGATCACCTCTGATGTTAACCCCTTCCCCGCCAGTGTCATTAGTACAGTGACAGTGCATATGTTTTAGAACTGATCACTGTATTGGTGTCACTGGTCCCCAAAAAGTGTCAGTTAGTATCCGATTTGTCCGCCGCAATGTCGCAGTCCCGCTATAAGTTGCTGATCGCCACAATTACTAGAAAACAATAATAATTCCATAAACCTATCTATCCCATAGTTTGTAGACACTACAACTTTACGGAAACCAATATCAATATACGCTTATTGGGATTTTTTGTTATCAAAAAGATATAGCAGAATACATATTAGCCTAAATTGATGAAGAAATTAGATTTTTTTACAGGATGTGTTTTATAGCAGAAAGTAAAAAATACTGTTTTTTTTTTCAAAATTGTCCGTCTTTTTTTGTGATCAAATACCACCAAAAAGCTACTGATACTCAGATACTTTACAAGCCAATAACACCTTGTAAACAACAAACTGAAACCACAAGTGACAAAATCCTTGTCTCTTCCGCTTTCGTACACTATAGAGACAATGGGAGAATGGAAGTTCCTGCTTTATCAATGCATGTGCATTAATATAACACTCAAGAACAAAGACATGTGAACCCAGCCTCAGTTTTTATCCCCTTTTTGTGGAGAAGAAAAGTGTATCATTCAAAGATGACCTTGATTTTTGGGGGTCTTTGGAGATCATAGTGTTCTGATGTGTTAACACACACTTTTTAACACATGTTGCACTAAGATAGCCCATTCAAATGTATGAGTTGGCAAGGCATCAAAATCTCCAAAAGAACAGCATGCACCACTCTTGCCAACGCAGTGTACTACAACAAACAGTAGTGTGTGGGGGTTTTTTTTGTTTTTTTTAATTGCCTTTTTATTTCTTTCAAAAATTCAACAGGTTTCAAACAGTATCTTGAAACATATACCATGTAATTTCTCATATCAAATCCCTATGTTAATTGTCGCCCTCCCCCCTCCACCAATAAAGTAAAGGGGGAAGGGCAGGAACCACAGAGAGAAAGAAAAAAAGAAAACAAAAACAAATGAAAAAAATCCCAAAACCAAAAAAAAATGGCAGCACGTCCGGAAATAAAATAAAAAAAAATTATAGGAAATCCATAAAATCAAGGAACATGACATACATTGATCCAATAAGGTGCTCAGTGGACGCGCTTCACCTAAACGTGCTTACTCATCACTAAAATACTCCCAAATGTGTATGTTCATTTGTAGCAAGAAGTCCATGGAGAAGACCAATCAGGAGCCAAGAACCGCAAAGCCTTCACCTGGACTGGCAATCACCAAATGGCTAAACACGGATCAATTAGCAATAGATGAAACACAACAGTGCACAAGAAAAAAATCCAAGGTTTCAATGTGAAATGGAAACATACATAAAAATGAAAAAAATATATTTGCTATATTTGCTATATTAGGTTTTCGGTATTTACTTTTTGAGGATATATATTCATGGTTCTTTGTCCTTGATAGGGTTCTTTCCTTTTTTGACACTGATTTACAGTCATAAATGCCCATTGCTGTATTTACTTTCTATTTCTATTTATATCTAGATTGCATCTCCAACAGTTTTTTTTTTTATATTTCTATTTTTTTTTGTTTAGCAATCTCTATGGTTAGCGTTTTTTCATATGTCTTTTTAATTAGGGGATTTTATAGCCTTGTGTAATTTTTTGAACAAATTAGGTGCCTTTTTTGCCCCTAGTATTAACATATCTTTACATTTATATTTTTGCTATAAACATATATATACTTGATTTACGGTATTGTCATACTACACCATTCACTTAGTTCAATATATCCTATTTGTTTTATACACTTGTGCGTCCCTTTCACATGGATGCTCCATACATTATATATTTTAATGCTTGCACATATTTTATTCTTTATTTTTTTCATTCTCACATTTTTCACATTTGTTTATTTTCACATATTTTTTTATATATACAGTATTAGGTTTCATGTTATTTTTTTCATTTTTTTTTTCTTTGTATATTTCCATTTCACGTTGAAACCTTGGATTTTTTCTAGTGCACTGTTGTGTTTCATCTGTTGCTAATTGATCCATGTTTAGCCATTTGTTGATTGCCAGACCAGTTGAAGGCTTTGCAGTTCTTGGCTCCTGATCAAAACCTGTACACTCCACTTCCTCCACACCTCTAGCCTCTTACTCCTCCACACCTGTACCTCTTCTTCCCTCTTACCTGTACCCTCTTCTTCCTCCAGAGATATACCCGCTTCTTTCCCCACACCTGCACCTTCTTTCTCCTCCAAACATGTACCCTCTTCTTCTTTCTCACCTGTACCCTCTTCCTCCTCCACACCTGGACCTTCTTCTTTTCTGTCACCTGTACCCTTTTTTATTTCTTAACCTGTACCCTCTTCTTACTTCTTACATATACACTTTTCTTCCTCTACATCTGTACCGTGTTCTTGCTGCACACCTGTACCCTCTTCTTCCCTCTCACCTATACCCTCTCCTTCCTCTACATCTGTACCCATTTCTTTCCCCACACCTGTACCTTCTTATTCCCTCTTATCTGTACCCTCTTCTTCTTCAAAGCCTGTACCCTCATCCACACCTGTACCTCTTTTTCCCTCTTACCTGTACCCTCTTCTTCCTCTGCATCTGTACCCGATTATTTCCCCACACCTGTACCTTCTACTATCTCACCTGTACCCTCCTCTTTCTCTCACATGTTCCCTCTTTATTCCTTCTACCTGTACCCTCTTCTTTCATCTCACTTGTACCTCTGCTTCCTCCAAACCTGTACCCTCTTCCTCCTCCATGCCTGAGCTCTATTCTTCCCTCTCACTTGTTCCAATTTTTTTTCTCCACACCTCTACCCTGCTCTTCTTTCTCAGCTGTACCCTATTCTTTTTCCTCCACACCTGTACCCAATTCTTCCTCCTCATCAACTGTACCCACCTCCTCCCTCTGACCTGTACCCTTTTCTTCCTCCTCCACAACTATACTCTCCTCTTCCCTCTGACCTGTACCTTCTTTTTCATTCTCCAAACCTATGCTTCTAGTGCTGGACCATTCTCTTCTTCTTCTTCAACACCTGTCCCCTCTTCTACCCCCTCCACAGTTGTACCCTTATTTTCGTCCCCAACACTTGTACCCTCTTCCATACCTCCCAGTAGTCCTCCGTAGGAGTGTCCCGGTATTTTAACAAACTCCTGGTGTCCCGCAGTACCAGGCTGGGTTCTGCTGCACATTATCTATATTCTTTTTTATTTTTTTTAAAGATGATCCTTTAGGTTTATGTTTATCTGTCAAAATCTCACTTATGGTACAGTATTTAGTGCTATTTAGCCATGGCCATGTTTCTCTGCAGCACAGTCTGCCAAGGTGTCCCTTTTTCTTAAAGGAGAAGAGGGGGATTTGAAAAAAGAAAAACACCCATACTCACCTCTATGCTGCAGCTGCCCCATACTGACTCTAAGCCCAAGAGCTGAGTGATCACATGACCGACCGCTAATAGCTCAGTTCTCGGTTCACTCGGAGCGGAGAGCAGCGACTGTGAGTCATTACTCTCTGCTACTCCAGCGCTCACTGGAGTACTGGGCTGGAGTGGAGGCAGGAGCAGATGGCTGCTGCTTAGGCATCTGGGTGGATCCCGAAAAAATGGTCAGGATCCTTCCAGAGCCTGGAGCAACTCTATGACATCAGCTGACAGCGGGCTTTAGTTTGCTGTCAGCTGATTCTGGGTCACAGGAGTGCTAAAGTAAGTGCACTGCTGTGACCCAGAAGAGAAGTATGACCAAAAAAGCTTTGGCCATACTTCTCTTGTAAGTTCTAATGATGGGATGTATGAAATATGATGTTTAAATATAGCCACATTCCTGGTCATTTTCAGGTGTACTTGCTTGAACTATTGAAAACCTAGTCAAAATGACCCACAAAGTTTGGCCTTTATAATGAAAAAAAAATCACTATAGTAAACTATTAAATAATATTTTGTTTGATTATCTGGCCAAGTCTAGATTTCCCATAATGTATTATGCAATGGATACTCATGAAAGACGTCTCTGTTTTGTTCCCAGACTCCTGAGTCACTTGTGAGTGAGAGATTGGGAGGAGTTCCTCTCTGATGTTTGCAAAGCGCCCCTAATTACTCCTACACTAAAAGTACAGACAGAAAAATCCCAGAATAGCACAGAACACCATATGCAATCAATATGAGTAAAAAATAAAATTACAATTCCATGGAAAATACACGCTGCTATGAATCTATAAAGCAGGCTTTGCTGTTAAAAGCAGCTAGACAAAACCATGCAGCCAAAAAGATCCCTACAGTTCATACGGTCACAAAAACTAAAAGGGAACATATGCTCCTTGCTAAAATATGCAAAACAGGATTACAGAACTTTGGGTGCTTATAAACAAGATAGAACATTCTTGAAAGGCATTTGTTGATCAGGAGCTTTGCGTATACAAGAGCGGCAAAAGATGATAAACAGCACGGGATGTTCCAAACCATGCAGCACAACTGGAGAAAACAAATAAGCTGCATTGCACAACCTTGGCCACCAGATGGCATCTTTCCCCCCTTTGTAAAGGGCCCCCCTCCTCCTCATTGCAGTGTCTTTCATATACTCCACCTTGTCCTGCAAACAAGAACCTTTTTATATCAGATAGAGATCTTTGTAGTGAAAGGCGGAGAGGCAGGACATTGTGTTCTATAAGCGATGCCAAGTTCTGTTACATAAGGGCCACATGGCGGGGGAAGTCGGCTGCACACTTCTGTATTTAATTTAAATGGGGTGTCCTCCTTGTAACGGTTCATGTGTGTCCTGCCCCATATCTGTTCTCGCTGCTAGAGATCAAAGAAATCCCCTTTAAATGAACCCATTAGGGGCCACCATGGAGCGTTCTAATGTAAAGACAATCATTTGTTATTGGGCATACGACTGAATTGAAATATCCAGTGTTAATTAAATTTGAAGATTTATATTTGTGATTCTAGTTTATTTTCTTTCTCCAAGCCTGAGTCTTTACCTTAACCACTTGACCTCCAGAAGCTTTTACCCCCTTCCTGACCAGAGCACTTTTTGCAATTTGCCACTGCGCTGCTTTAAAGTGGTTGTAAACACTCCCTAGTGACTTTTAACTATAAGTAGGTCTAGAATAAGGCTTACCTATAGGTAGTGGAAATATCTCCTAAACGTGCGCCGTTTAGGAGATATTTCACTTGTAGTGCGCCAATGATGTAATGGGCGCATGCGCTGTGAAGAAACGGACCTCCCTGCCGCTTCTTCCCCCAGCGTGTGCCATTACTGACAGCTCCTGCGCCCATGTGAGTGACGTCATGCGGCTCCGGACAGACACAGAGCCGGAGTCCGCGGCCCCCGGAAGGAAGAGGGGCGAAGATGGGTGCAGTGATGGATTTGTTTGCAGGTGTCATATAATGCGATGCATACTAGCCCATTATGCTTTTAATTTGCAGGCTTTACAGGGAGCAAAAGAGTAAGTAAAACCCAACAGGGTTTACTTCCTCTTTAAAATGGTAATTGCACGGTCATGCAACACTGTACCCAAACAAAATTTGCGTCCTTTTTTTCCCACAAATAAAGGTATTTGATCACCACTGGGATTTTTATTTTTTGCTATATACCGGTAAATGAAAAAATAAAATAAAAGTTTGAAAAAAAATGATATTTTCTACTTTTTGTTATAAAAAATATTCAATAAACTCAATTTTTGTCATTCATTCATGTATTCAGCCACATGTCTTTGGTAAAAAATAATTCAATAAGTGTATATTTATTAGTTTGCGCAAAAGTTATAGGGTCTACAAACTATGGTATATTTACTGGAATTTACGCAGCTTTTAGTTTATGATTGCCTATCTCAATTCTTGAGGTGCTATAATGGAAGGGCAGTACACCCCCCCAAATGACCCCTTTTTGGAAAGTAGATACCTCAAGGAATTTGCTGAGAGGCATGTTGAACTCATTGAATATTTCATTTTTTTTGTCACAAGTGATTGACAAATGACAAAAAATATATTTATTGCTCACACATACCATGGGTATATGGGACTTTTTGGCAGACTAGCCACGTACAGGACCCCGAAAACCAATCACCGCCTTCAGGCTTTCTAAGGATGTAAACTGCTCACTTCACTTCCTCACTGCCTATCACAGTTTCGGAGGCCCTGAGATGTCAAGATAGCACAAAACCCACCAAATGACCCCTTTTCTGGAAAGTAGACACTCCAAGGTATTTGCTACGAGGCATGTTGAATATTTTGCAGATCTCGATTTTGTCACAAAGTTTTGAAAATTGAAAAAAGAATAGAAAAAAATACATTTTCCTTTTCTTTCTTCATTTACCAAATAATTGTGGCAACAAATGAGATCTGCAAAGGAGTGACTGCACGGCTTGCAGGAAGAACATTTGCTTGATTCCCCCATCAACATGAACAGTGTCCCCCTGACCTGTGGAGAGGTGAAAGGGGCACAGGAGGGGGACACAACACACTGATCATGTAGAGAAGTAATATGATGGTGAACAGAGGAGGAGGCTACTGTGAGGGGGTGAGGAGGACGCTATCATGTTCAATGCCTCTGTCCACCTCTCGTAGTATGTCCGCAGCCTCTGTCCACCTCCTGTAGTATGTCCGCAGCCTCTGTCCACCTCCCGTAGTATGTCCGCAGCCTCTGTCCACCGCCTGTAGTATGTCCGCAGCCTCTGTCCACCTCCAGTAGTATGTCCACAGCCTCTGTCTACCTCCTGTAATATGTCTGCAGCCTCTGTCCACCTCCTGTAGTATGTCCGCAGCCTCTGTCTACCTCCTGTAGTATGTCTGCAGCCTCTGTCCACCTCCTGAAGTATGTCCGCAGCCTCTGTCCACCTCCAGTAGTATGTCCACAGCCTCTGTCTACCTCCTGTAGTATGTCTGCAGCCTCTGTCCACCTCCTGAAGTATGTCCGCAGCCTCTGTCCACCTTCTGTAGTATGTCCGCAGCCTCTGTCCATCTCCTGTATCATGTCCGCACTCCGCAGCCTCTGTCCACCTCCTGTATCATGTCCGCAGACTCTGTACACCTCCTATATCATGTCCGTAGCCTCTGTCCACCTTCTTTATCATGTCCGCAGCCTCTGTCCACCTCCTGCATCATGTCCGCAGCCTCTGACCATATCTTGTCTTTTATCATGTCTGCAGTCTGTGAAAGGGATCCTAGAAAGGAGTCAAGAGTGGGAGCACCGCCGGGATGGGGGTTACGGGAAGAGACAGACATGTGTGGATTGTGGAGAGGAGACTATAGAATAAAACCAGAGCCACCAAGCTGGAGCGGTCTGACTAAGCCCTGCACGTGCACCTGAGAGGAGGTCAATGACAGCGCTGCTAGGCCAGTCTGAGGTTCGGTCGCTGATGTACAGGGGGAGTGAATACAATAATGTAAGGGAGCACTGATATAAAGGTCCCCCCCCTATATTAGTATCCCCCTTACCTTTGTGTATTCACTCTGCAGAAGGTGGTCTCTGGTCACAATCCTGTAGACTCTGATGTAAGGGAGAACTCTGTGCTGGCTGGGTTATAGTATCCTGACTAGGGATGAGCCGAACACCCCCCTGTGCGGTTCGCACCAGAACTTGCGAACAGGCAAAAAATTTGTTCAAACACGCGAACACTGTTAAAGTCTATGGGACACGAACATGAATAATCAAAAGTGCTAATTTTAAAGGCTTATATGCAAGTTATTGTCATAAAAAGTGTTTGGGGACCCAGGTCCTGCTCCAGGGGACATGTATCAATGCAAAAAAAACTTTTTAAAACGGCCATTTTTTCGGGAGCAGTGATTTTAATAATGCTTAAAGTGAAACAATAAAAGTGTAATATCCTTTTAAATTTCATAACTGGGGGGTGTCTATAGTATGCCTGTAAAGGGGCGCATGTTTCCCGTGTTTAGAACAGTCTGACAGCAAAATTACATTTCAAAGGAAAAAAAGTCATTTAAAACTACTTACGGCTATTAATGAATTGCCGGTCCAACATTAAAAGTTAATTGATAAAAACCGCATGGGAATTTCCCACAGGGGAACCCTGAACCAAAATTAAAAAAAAAATAAATAAAAAATAAAGGAATTGTCAAAAACTGTCTCTTGTCATTTTTAACATTTTTGACACTTTTTTTGTGAAATGTTAGGGGTACTTTTGTACCCCCTTACCATTTCACACAGGGGGGGAGGGACCGGATCTGGGGGTCCCCTTGTTAAAGGGGGCTTCCAGATTCCGATAAGCCCCCCGCCCGCAGACCCCCACAACCACCAGGCAAGGGTTGTGGGGATGGGGCCCTTGTCCCCATCAATATGGGGACAAGGTGTTTTGGGGGGCTACCCCAAAGCACCTTCCCAATGTTGAGGGCATGTGGCCCGGTACGGTTCAGGAAGGGGGGGGCGCTCTCTCGTCCCACCCCCTTTTCCTGCAGCCTGCCAGGTTGCATGCTCGGATAAGGGTCTGGTATGGATTTTTGGGGGGACCCCACGCCATTTTTTTAAAAAATTTTGGAGCGGGGTTCCCCTTAAAATCCATACCAGAACTGAAGGGTCTGGTATAGATTTTGAGGGGGACCCCACACAATTTTTTTTTTTTTTAATTTTGGCCGGGGTTCCCCTTAATATCCATACCAGACCTGAAGAATTGTGGTATGGAATTTAGGGAGACCCCCCACGTCATTTTTTTAAAAATTTTGGTTCGGGGTTCCCCTGTGGGGAATTCCCACGCCGTTTTTATCAATGAACTTTTATGTGTATTGTCGGACCGGCAATTCATTATTAGCCGCGAGTAGTTTTAAATGACTTTTTTTCCTTTGAAATGTCATTTTGCTGTCAGACTGTCCAAAACACAGGAAACATGCGCCCCTTTACAGGCATACTATAGACACCCCCCAGGTACGAAATTTAAAGGGATATTACACTTTTATTGTTTCACTTTAAGGATTATTAAAATCACTACTCCCGAAAAAACGACCGTTTTAAAAACTTATTTTTGCATTGATCCATGTCCCCTGGGGCAGGACCTAGGTCCCGAAAAACTTTTTATGGCAATACCATGCATATAAGCCTTTAAAATTAGCACTTTTGATTTCTCCCATAGACTTTTAAAGGGTGTTCGACTCGAACTCGAAGCTCATCCCTAATCCTGACCTTCATGTCAATTGAGAAATATGTTTTTTGACTTTTGTTTAACTTAAACACATTGCTAATAGCACTAGCTATGTGTTTATAGTTCAAATATTGATATTTGCACTGTTTAGCACTAAAAACAGTCATTTTAGATTTTTTTTTGCAGTGCCAGTAAAGAATGTGGATCTGTGAGTAAATTTCATGATTTGTTGCCAGTAAAAAATTGGTGCCGTTAGTAAATTTTGTCGTTCTGCCAGTAAATTTCACTTCAGGGGGTTGGCACCACTGGTTCTGTGCCACCTGGATGGCTGTCTGGGTTGACGTGTGTCGTATTGCCCCAGAAACCCCTGTATTGCCAGAAACCTAAGGCCTTTCCCGGGGCATCTGCCCGAGAGCCTATCCAGAAGTAGTGCAGGGTTGGGACTGCGGGCTTGTAGTTCAACCAGTAGTAACGGTTCCGCCGGCCGGGGAACTTGTCGTGGTTGGAGGTAGAGGGGAAGCTGTCAACACAACGGGACCATCCACCTTGCTATCGGAGACCACAGTGAGTGAGCTGAGGCCAGTACCAGAGCAGACTTCTCGCCAACCGGGGATGGTGAAGAAGTGGTAAAGCATCAGCAAGTGCCAAGTCAGGGACCCAGCGGGACAGCAGAGGTGACGCTTGTGGAGTACAAAATAGTAAAAAAATGTAGTGCTAATAAATAAACACAGAAATCATGATAAATGTGTCAAGTAAATGATAAACTCAAAAGTCCATATACAGAAAAACGTCCATCTGCAAACAGTAATAAACCTCTAATAATAAGTGATGTGGAAAGGACTGGAAAATAAATGTCCAACACAATGATCCAACACCAAATGAACAGAAACCAAAAGCGATGTAAATGGGAATACGACTCCGTCTGTAGAGGCAAACCCCAATGGAAAAACCATCAACAATTAAATGCCATATAAATGCTCTTACCGGAACCGGTGGACTCTAATGTCAGCGACATTAGAGTCACATAGGCAATATGCCACATGAGGCAGATGCACGGATATCCGGATGGTTCAAACCTCAAGGATGGGATCCAGGGGAACCAAAGGTGACCTCCAAGACGAACTCCAATCCAAGAGCTGTCAGGGTAGGATTTTGATGGTAGGTTCACCAGGAAGACATATCCGCTCACATCCAGAGCATATGTGGAAGAAATAAAAGCTTCCACATAGTGCAGGTAAAAGGAGGTATTTTATTTCTAAAAAATGACGCTTGTGGAGTTCCAAGCCAGGGACCTAAAGTGTCAGCAAGGGTGAAGCTTGAGGAGTAACTGTGAGTGCGAAGCCAGGGACCCAGCAGTGAAGCAGGGGTGATGCTTGAGGAAGATACTGAGTGCTACAGTGAAAGAGCTCAGGGGATCCAGTAGCTAGTGGATCTGAAGTGAGAGAGACTGGGAGCTCGCTAAGTGAAGTCCCACAGTGACTGAGTGTGGGATAAAGAGAACTGTTCGTATTGCAAAAACTTGAATACCTTTACCGTTAGTAACAGCTACAAGACTGTTGCCATAGGAGACAGCGGTCCTACCTATATAGAAGTGGTGTCCGGCAGGGGGCCTTCACCTGTATAGCTCTCTACCTATAGAAGTCTCGGAGTCTGCCAATTAACATTGCATCTACCTAAGGGTGTCCTGGCCCTAATCCTCTCTCCCACAGTTCTGTTAAGAGACAATCAATCGCTTTGCATTTAAAAAGTGTCTGGCGCCCACCTGTTCATCTTGCATTACACCCACCATGCCTTGTAACCCACTCTACACTGAAGGATGTCAGCTGTTCTTACCCTCTGGAGGTCACCACTGGGCTTCAGGGGCCCCGGGACTTTGCTACAAGTGGAAATTCCCCCATCCACAATGTTAGTGTGAAAGGGAGAATTGGTTGGTTTTCTTTTGTTCAGCCAATGGTTTTGGCTACTTTAAGCTAACACTGAGCTACTACTGGAGCTACTTAGCTTGCACCAACCAACCTCATGCATCCCAGCCTCAAAACCCCACTGAAACCAAATGGAGTTCCAGGATCCACCTGTGGTATCCACGTAGCTGCTTAGCAGTGCTGTTTAAACGGTTGGTTGGCAGGGATTGGAAGCACACATCAATAAGAAAATGGGACGCACAGAGGTTTTTTAGTTCTATGTAAGAGTGGAAAGCTTCTTTAATTAGCTGCATTATAATCAGACAAGTTAAACATCAAATTAATCAAACTGCTCAGCATTCAAGAGGCTAAAACCTCCTGATTATAATGTTATGTAAGTTGAATATTTCATTTTATATCTCTTATTTCTCCATAAGAAGTGTAATATAATGAGTTTTAGTAGAATGCCAGAAGCAGTGGGCTCCCCTTTTGGATAGGTGTCACCAGAACAGGTATCCTTACTGGAAAATTTACCCTTACCCCTTCTTCTGGTTTTCTCATCTGTTTGTGTTTTAGTAATAATAGTCACCAAGACAATCACGGAGGGTAAATTCAGCCAAGACAGCAATAAAAAATGGAAAGGAGTTTTAATATATCTCTACTATATTCAAGTCTACTAGAGAGATTTTGGCTATACATACATTTTAACAGATTTTGGGGTTTCTTTACACAGCAAGAGTGTATTTTGGTGAAGTTTTGTGGAAAAGATAATACCGTATATACTCGAGTATAAGTCGAGGCCCCTAATTTACCACAAAAAACTGGGAAAAAACTTATTGACCCGAGTATAAGAGGAGGGTGAGAAATGCAGCAGCTACTGTAAGTTGAAAAAGAGGGTCAACAATGCCCATCTGCAGCTGCATGCCTCCCTGTGTCCTGTGCATATGTCCTGTGCAGCCTACATGTGTCCTGTGTCGCTGTGTCCTGTACATGTGCCTGTGTCCCTGTTTCCTGTTCATGTGCATGTGTCCCTGTGTCCTGTGTCCTGTGTCCTGTACATGTGCATGTGTACTGTGTCCTGTATCCTGTACATGTGCATGTGTCCTGCATAGTTGCCAACACTGCAAAAAAAAAAAAGTGGGACACTTTTTTGGTTGTAGGCGGAGTCGTATAATAATTAGGGGGCGGGCATGCGTTTGTAGGCGTGGCTTAGTAAAAAAAAAAACGTGCCGCGGTGAAAAATTGTCATAGTTTACGTGCAATAGTGGGCGTGGCTTAAATGGGCATGGCTCAAAGGGGTGTGGTTAGAGTCTGAGATGAATAAGAGATGGAGAGGGAAAGGGGGAGAGAGGAATGAAGGGAAAGCAGGCCCAGATCCTACACAATAATAGAAATATGTGTATTCTAGAAAGTTTAACAATCAGCAGATAAAGATACTCCAACACCTGGTGTTAGCGCTTCAATCATCCCGACACCATGATTGCTATGGTGTCAGGATAATTGAAGCGCATTATTTCTACTACTACTATTGTAATATAAAATGAAATCATTCAACTCACCATAATGCCGAATCAGTGGGATCGCTGAGCGTGTCACTAGCCACGTTGCCTGCCACCAGCAAAGTCCTTCCTTGCATCAGGGATCCCCAGCAGAGTCTGTCCTTGCATCAGGTGCCCCCAGCAGAGTCTGTCCTTGCATCAGGTGCCCCCAGCAGAGTCTGTCCTCGTATCAGGTGCCCCCGGCAGAGTCCCTCCTTGCATCAGGTGCCCCCAGCAGAGTCTGTCCTCATATCAGGTGCCCCCAGCAGAGTCCCTCCTTGCATCAGGTGCCCCCAGCAGAGTCTGTCCTTGTATCAGGTGCCCCCGGCAGAGTCCCTCCTTGCATCAGGTGCCCCCAGCAGAGTCAGTCTTTACACCAGGTGTTCCCAGCCTCAGTCCTTAAATCAGTGTCCCAGGCAGAGCCATAGTTACCCCCCTGTACATAGTTACCCCCTCCCCCTGTACATAGTTTCCCCTCCCCCCCTAGTTACCTCCCTGTATATAATTACCCTCCTGTGCATAGTTACCCCCCACTGTACATAGTATCCCCCCTGTACATGGTAACCCCTCCTGTACATAGTTAACCCCCCCTCCTGCAAATAGTTAACCCCCTCCTGTAAATAGTTAACCCCCCTCCTGTATATAGTTAACCCTCCCCCTCCTGTATATAGTTACCCCCCTGTACATTAAAGTTAAATTGCTGCAGAGACAAGAGCCAGTGGCATCACTACAGCTGGTGTCACCCGGTGCGAAAAAAAAATTGGTGTCACCCCCCCTCCACCAACTATGGTCCCCCTTCAGTACAGACCCCCCTCCCTCAGTAAAGACCCCCCCCACTAAGTACAGACCGCCCCTCCCAGCAGTATAGATACTCCTCCCTCAGTACAGACCACCCCACTAAGTACAGACCCCCTCCATCAGTTTAGACCCCCCTCAGTATAGACACCCCCTCATCAGTATAGACCCATTCAGTACAGACCCCTCTCAGTGCGGTTCCCCCATCTATCAGTATAGACGGTGCAGACCCCCTCAGTGCGTTCCCCCCTCCATCAGTGCCAACCCCCTCAGTGCTGATCCCCCCTCCATCAGTGCAGAACCCCCTCAGTGCAAATCCCCCTCCATCCGTGCAGACCACCCTCCATCCGTGCAGACCCCCCTCCATCAGTGCAGATCCCCCTCCATCAGTGCAGACCCCCTCAGTGCAGATCCCCCTCCATCAGTGCAGACCCCCTCAGAGCAGACCCCCCTCCATCAGTGCAGACCCCCCTCCATCCGTGCAGACCCCCCTCCATCAGTGCAGATCCCCCTCCATCAGTGCAGACCCCCCTCCATCAGTGCAGACCCCCCTCCATCCATGCAGACCCCCCTCCATCAGTGCAGACCCCCCTCCATCAGTGCAGACCCCCTCAGTGCAGATCCCCCTCCATCAGTGCAGACCCCCTCAGTGCAGATCCCCCTCCATCAGTGCAGACCCCCTCAGTGCAGATACCCCTCCATCAGTGCAGACCCCTCAGTGCAGATCCCCCTCCATCATTGGCAGTGCAGACCCCCCATAACACCCCCCAGCACATGACATGTCCATTAGAGCAGACAGTGGGACTGACTGGCAGCACTACAGCCCCTGGGAGGAACTTGTACTTTCTCTCACTTTTCCTCTCTCTTGACGGGCCGTGTTTGTGCTGTGTCTGGCCGCCGGCGCCGTGTGTTCAGTGGAGAGGGGAGGGGCCGATCCGTGCAGCTAAAGAAGCCGATTCATTGGCTGCACGGATCGCCCCCTTCCTCTCTCCACTGAACACTAGGGGAAAGATCTACCGGTGGCGCCGGCGGCCATTTTGCTGGAGCCAGCTGCTCAGAAAAAAAAATAAAAACCAAACATTCCCGATTTTCCCGAAAATCCCGATTCGGGACAGCCTCCGATCGGGACGAGGGTCCCAAAATCGGGATTGTCCCGGGAAAATCGGGACTGTTGGCAACTATGGTCCTGTGTCCCTGTGCAGCCTACCTGTGTCCTGTGCAATCTCCCTGTGGTGATCTCCATCCTCCCTGTGGCGATCTCCATCCTCCGATCAGCGTATGATAATACCAGCCGGCGGCCATGCCACTGTTCAAAAGCTGTGCCTCCTCCTCATCTGTGATAGGCAGAACACTCAGCGGTCAGCCTATCATGGACATTCTCTCATTCTCATACCACGGACAAGGATGAGAGAATGTCCGTGATAGGCTGTACACTGACTGCTGGGAAATGGAGTGTTCAGCCTATCACAGACGAGGAGGAGGCATGGTTTTGAAAGCTGGAATAGCCTACGAACTGTATTATCACGCGCTGGCTGCCGTCTGCCAGCATGACACGCTGATCATGTAGGCAGATGGCGGTGACTCGAGTATAAGTCGAAGGGGGCAATTTCAGCCTAAAAAAAAAGGCTGAAAATCTCGACTTATACTCGAGTATATACAGTAGTCAGAATGAATAGGCTACATGCAATCTTTTCCTAACAGAGCTCACTACTGCCCTTTCTGTGAAACTTAAAGTGATTGTAGATGAGCACCTTGTAAAACAACCTATTCAGTTTAAAATAGAAATGAAAGGCTAAACATTTGTGTGTGTGCGTGTGTGTGTTTGCTAATATAAGGTATTACAGTTGTTATTGTTTTAAATGAGTTTGGCTCCCTCTAGTGTCTTCTTAATGCTGTTAGGACTTTCTTTAATTCCTGAAAAGGAACGCAGCAAAGCATTGTGGAAGATGTAGTTTGGAGAAGAAATTGACTCTGTTAGCTGGATCATCCCTGAACTACAATACAGACAATGCAAAGCGCGCAGCACTGCATGCTGGGAGCAGTAATAAAAGGATCAGCGCGGCCATCTTTCAGCCTCTCTGGACGCCATTCAATACCTGCCAGCAGGAGGTCTGTGTGTGTGACCAGGAGTGAGAGACTGCAGCCTATACAGAGCAGAGCTGGATCACCAGCCTTTGAGGTACTTCAGAGTACAGCCCTGCCAGCGTAGCAGCGGATTGGTTTGCAGTACCAGGACATCTGGAAGTTTCCTGCACTTCAGCCATACGAAGTAGCGGTACAGCACGGCGGCGCCATCTTTTCATCAGACTGAGAAATCAGGAGGGGAGTCCGGACGGAGCCTCACAGCCTCTGAGTCTATTGTGGTGAGAGGGCACCTGCCCATTTCAGTAAAGTGCACTGTTTACTGAGTGAGTTATTTTACAGACTGCTGGTGAGACTTGTAGTTCCACGGATGTGAATCTACTCATTCACAGGCAACAAACAGTTGAACTCTGGGGTTTGTTGTTCCCTGCGCTGTAAGGGTCAGTACTGTATTACACTCATGCATAAGGAGGAAGTTACAAGTGCCAAATTTCTTCAGTTAAGCAGTTATCAACGCATCATTTATTCTACAGTTTGCTTTTTCTCTATTTTACCTTGTGGGTTACAAATACTGCAGTTTAAACTACAGGTTAGAGGAAGATATCTGGAGTCAAGGAACTTTTATCATCTTCTGCAAAGCTTTACAGTTCTATTTGTAGCTTGAACTGTGAACAACAACCTAGGGGGAGCCATTGAGTACATGTTAAATATTGCATTGTATTATTGAATGTAAGGAACATCATATTTTAATTTGGTTTGTGTGTATTGAGGTCTCAGTGGGAAGGTGTTTAATATAGGTATTAAGTGATATTGAACACTTGCCCCATTGTACACCTGTCTACATATACTCCCTACGGTTATTACACAGTCCATAGTTATCATACCTAAGTTGAGTGCTACCAACTGTCATTTATTGTTTGTGTCCATTCACATTGTTCATTGTGTTTATTATTCACTCTAGTAAACTTTCTGAGTGGTTCAGTGACATTGTGTGAGTTTCTCATTGATAACATCCTATTGCAGAATGGAACCCAAGGTGTCAGAGGTAAGAGAGGATCTGCAGAGTTGGGGTAGCCAGTGGGGTGAATGTAAAGCTTGTATAACAGTGTGAATTTGCTGTCCCCTCAAAATAACTCAACACACAGCCATTAATGTTTAAACTGCTCGCAACAAAAGTGAGTACACCCCTAAGTGAAAATGTCCAAATTGGGCCCAAAGTGTCAATATTTTGTGTGGCCACCATTATTTTCCAGCACTGCCCTAACCCTCTTGGGAATGGAGTACACCAGAGCTTCACAGGTTGCCACTGGAGTCCTTTTCCACTCCTCCATGACGACATCACGGAGCTGGTGGATGTTAGAGACCTTGCGCGCCTCCACCTTCCGTTTGAGGATGCCCCACAGATGCTCAATAGGGTTTAGGTCTGGAAACATGCTTGGCCAGTCTATCACCTTTACCCTCAGCCTCTTTAGAAAGGCAGTGGTCATCTTGGAGGTGTGTTTGGGGTCCTTATCATGTTGGAATACTGCCCTGTGGCCCAGTCTCCAAAGGGATTGGATCATGCTCTGCTTCAGTATGTCACAGTACATGTTGGCATTCATGGTTCCCTAATGAACTCTAGCTCCCCAGTACCAGCAGCACTCATGCAGCTCAGACCATGACACTCCCACCACCATGCTTGACTGTAGGCAAGACACACTTGTCTTTTACTACTCACCTGGTTGCCGCCACACACGCTTGACACCACCTGAATAAAATACATTTATCTTGGTCTCATCAGACCACAGGACATGGTTCCAGTAATCCATGCCCTTAGTCTGTTTGTCTTCAGCAAACTGCTGGCTTTCTTGTGCATCATCTTTAGAAGAGACTTCCTTCTTGGATGACAGCCATGCAGACCAATTTGATGCAGTGTGCGGCATATGGTCTGAGCACTGACAGGCTGACCCCCCACCCCTTCATCCTCTGCAGCAATGCTGGCAGCACTCATACGTCTATTTCCCAAAGACAACCTCTGCATATGATGCTGAGCACGTGCACTCAACTACTTTGGTTAACCATGGCGAGGCCTGTTCTGAGTGGAACCTGTCCTGTTGAACCGCTGTATGGTCTTGGCCACCGTGCTGCAGCTCAGTTTCAGGGTCTTGACAATATTCTTATAGCCTAGGCCAGGGATATGTAATTAGTGGACTTCCAGCTGTTGCAGAACTACAAGTCCCATGAGGCATAGCAAGACTTTTACAGCCACAAGCATGACACCCAGAGGCAGAGGCATGATGGGACTTAGTTAGTAGTTTTGCAACAGCAGGAGGTCCGCTAATTGCATATCCCTGGCCTAGGCCACCTTTATATAGAGCAACGATTCTTTTTTCCAAATCCTCAGAGAGTTCTTTGCCATGAGGTGCCATGTTGAACTTCCAGTGACCAGTATGAGAGAGTGAGAGCGATAACACCAAATTTAACACACCTGCTCCCCATTCACACCTGAGACCTTGTAACACTAAGGAGTCACATGACACCGGGGGGTGGGGGGGTGGCTAATTGGGCCCAATTTGGAGATTTTCACTTAGGGGTGTACTCACTTTTGTTGCCAGTGGTTTAGACATTAATGACTGTGTGTTGAGTTATTTTGAGGGGAAAGCAAATTTACACTGTAATACAAGCTGTACACTCACTACTTTACATTGTAGCAAAGCACTGTAATACAAGCTGTACACTCACTACTTTACATTGTAGCAAAGTGTCATTTCTTCAGTGTTGTCACATGAAAAGATACAATAAAATATTTACAAAAATGTGAGGGGTGTACTCACTTTTGTGAGATATATATATATATATATATATATATATATATATATACACGTATATACAGTAACATTATAAATACCCTTTTTCCCTTTTTTATAAGTGATCACATTCTCTCTGTTCTCAGCTGCATATAGCTGGGGTGAGGAGAAGCAGCAGCACACTGAGTTTGCCAGTGAATGGCTGGGCAGCGGGTGGTGTCAGGACGAGTCTGATCATTGGAAGAGAGTACACTAAGTTCTCAGCACAGCTAGCGAACTGACCACAGTGTGTTCTCCTGCTTAGGTCAGTTTTTAATAGGAAAGCAGAGGGACTTGCAGGATCACCAGGGATTTCACACAAAGGAACCAATACAAAGGAACAGGATACTTTCTCATATAAGTACATGGTACAGCAGGCACATATCAGGAATATGAGGTTTGGGGTAAGGAACACTTTAACCTGACCCTAATACTTAACACTCACCCTTATCCTAACCTAATCCTTAAACATCACTTTTAATAACACTTACTGGGAATGTATAGTGATTTTGCATATAGCCTATTCAATATTGCATATGATTAGTTCATATTTATCTGTTTTTAGCTAGCAGGTAATGCACAAGGCACATATTCATGCTTATTTAACTGTTGTATTTAACAAAAATGTGTTGTTTACAGACCCTAATAGCTCAATTAAAAAATTACAAATACAACTGGTTAAGTCTGAGAAATGTACTCAAATGCCTCTGTACAAGCTTTCAGTTACAGTCTGAAAGTAGACTGTGATCACTCTTTATAAAACCTATAATGCTCTTTGACACAATTGCCATTGGTGCACCCCACATTACACTTTTATATAATAATTTTTAAAAAAGTTTAAAAAGCTATACAAATTTAAACTGACAAATATTCAAAATTGTTATAGTTTAACTTGTATGCCACGTACACACGGTCGGAATTTCCAGCGGGGAATGTTCGATGTTAGCTTGTTGTCGGAAATTCCAACCGTGTGTATTCTCCATCGGACATTTGCTGTTGGAATTTCTGACAACAAATGTTTGAGAGCAGGTTCCCAAATTTTCCGACAACAAAGTTCCGATTGTGTGTACACATATTTCTCAGCTCGTCGTACGTGTTATACGTCACCGCGTTCTTGGCGATCGGAATTTCCGACAACATTTGTGTGACCGTGTGTATGCAAGACAAGTTTGAGCCAACATCCGTCGGAAAAAAATCCACGGTTTTGTTGTCGGAATGTCTGATTGTGTATACGGGGCATAAGTGTTTTTTTGTGCATTAACGCCAATGCATATATATTTGGAATGTTGGCAAGTTTTAACAGTTTTTTTTTTCCCATTACTTTTAATTGTTTTTTAGCAATTACTTTCAATGGGGCTAATTCACATGTATGTATATGCATTGAAGTGCATTTTAGAAAAAAGATCTTGTCAGTTTTTTTAGCATGCCAACTTTTGATGAGAGGCCCCTAGATGTCATGTTACATGCGTTTTCAAGAGGCCAACACATAACAATATTAAAAACACAAGCAAAAACCTTTTAATGCATAGGCACAGCTGTAAAGCAAGTATACAACATATGGATTTTACTGAATGTAGAAATCTCATTGTTTCCTATGTGGCTGGTTCACACCTACACACTGCAGTTTAGTGCTTTTAAGGGAAACTATAGCAGCCTATTCACACGTACACATGTGTGTTAAATAGGTGTGAATATTGCCTGGTATAAATACAAAGATGATTCTGGGTACTTTTTATGAAGTAAAATCATCCTGTTACCACAGTGTCTCTTTAAAGAAGGCCAGCACTGTAAAATATGTAAAATTGCCCATCTATATACATTATTCGGGTAGACCATGTCTTGAAATGCTGCTGCTTCACTGGGGGTATTTAGAGCAATTGGCAAAATAATGAAACAAGCTTGATTGGTGTTAGGTATTCAATCTCTCTGGATGGGTCAAATAGTTGTTCGCCTACCACACACAGTGGTTTTCTTCTGCTGGCTCTTAGGTCCCGTGGTGACGTATAAGCCAGTGGGAGGAACCATTGCGTGGGCAGAAATGGCAAGTACTCAACACTTATGCCACGTACACACGACCGGTTTAGCCGTCGGAGAAAACTCCAAAGGTTTCTCCGATGGAATCCTATTCAAGCGGTCTTGCCTACACACTGTCAATCCAAAGTCCAACCAACCAAAACGTGGTGACGTACAGCAGGTACGACGGGACTAGAAAAAGAAAGTTCAATAGCCAGTAGCCAATAGCTTCCGTCTCGTACTTGCTTCAGAGCAAGCATCGTTTTTGGTCCATCGGAACAGCATACACACAAGTGGTTTTCCCGATAGGAATTGGTTCCATAGGAAATATTTAGAGCATGTTCTATTTCTAGGTCCGTCAGGATTTTTGAAAAAAAAAAGTCAGATGAGGCATACACACGATCGGAATAGACGATGAAAAGCTTCCATTGGACTTTTTCTGTCGGACATTCTGCTCGTGTGTACGCGGCTTCAGAAGTGTGGAGCACCTGCAAGGGCCAGCAAGCAGTGCAGCAGTAGCGTTTCAAGCCATTGACTGCCAGAATTGTATAGATGGTCTTTCTTTTTACAGGGCGTGTCTTCTTTTACAAGAGGTTACTTATGGATAGCAAACTGACAACTCTATGCCAGTAATTAGGCTGTCAAAGTATAACAAAAACCCAAACTTTCCTTTTCATTTTGGATGAAGTAGGGGATAGTGAACCCATTTACAAGAAGATCTCTCCGAAGTGAGGAAAATGCTGGTTGTCACCAGAACAAATGCCCCTATAAGGAGATTTCTTCTCTACTCCTATTCTTGTGGCAACTCAAAATTTTGGTTTCTTCCTCATTTTCGAGACAAAATAAGAGAGGATGCATCTCTCTAACAAGCACACAGATAGTAATAAAAACCTGACCTAAAATAAAAGTTTGGCTTTAGATACACGTTAACATTTATGAATACTTATATACACACACACTATATTGTCAAAAGTATTAGGACACCTGCCTTACATGCGCATTAACTTTAATGGCATCCCAGGCTTCGTCCGTAGGGTTCAATATTGTGTTGACCCACCCTTTGCAGCAATAACAGCTTCAACTTTTCTGGGAACAAGGTTTAGTAGTGTGTCTATGGGAATGTTTGACCATTCTTCCAGTAGCACATTTGTGAGGTCAGGCACTGATGTGAATGAGAAGGCCAGGCTCACAGTCTCCACTCTAATTCATCCCAAAGATGTTCTATTAGGTTGAGGTCAGGCCAGTCAAGTTCCTCCATGCCAAACTCGCTCATCCATGTCTTTATGGACCTTGCTTTTTGCACTGGTCCAACTCATTTGGTGGAGGGGGGATTATGGTGTGGGGTTGCTTTTCATGGGTTGGACTTGGCCCCTTAGTTCCAGTAAAGGGCACTTTTGCGGCATCAGCATACCAAGACATTTTGGTAAATTTCATGCTCCCAACTTTGTGGGAACAGTTTGGGGATGGTCCCTTCCTGTTCCAACATGACTGTGCACCAGTGCACAATGCAAGGTCCATAAAGACATGGGTGAACGAGATTGGGGTGAAGGAACTTGACTGGTCTGCACAGAATCCTGACCTCAACCCGATAGAACATCTTTGGGATGAGTTAGAGCGGAGACTGCGAGCTAGGCCTTCTCGTCCAACATCA
The DNA here is from genome assembly GCF_042186555.1 of Aquarana catesbeiana. Lineage (NCBI taxonomy): Eukaryota > Metazoa > Chordata > Amphibia > Anura > Ranidae > Aquarana > Aquarana catesbeiana. The sequence continues at coordinate 273,079,260 of NC_133330.1, read as the reverse complement.
GTGCCTGACCTCACAAATGCGGTTCTGGAAGAATGGTCAAACATTCCCATAGACACATAGGCCGCCCGATCAACCGAAGACAAAAAGCCAGTCTGGCAAGGTTGGATCATCGTAGATTCTACGTTGGCAAATCTGTTGTCCAGGACATTAGAGTGAATTACCACATTTTCTACTGGAAAGATCGGCATAGGTTTGTGGGTGACCTGATAATTTCCCAAATGCCTGGTGAGACCACTGTTATGGTGGTCACCTCGAGCTGGTAAGGAGCCTCATACCTCACTTGGGTGCGAATCACTTTGGATGCTGGATTCACTTATGTCACATCTCTTCTGATTATATGCACTTTGGTCATCAACTCACTTCACTTATGGACTATTTTTGAGTTTTTGTAACATTTATAATTACGACATATTTTTTATTACTCTATTTAATTATTTTTCACTTGTGATATAAGGTGAGGCATCTGTCTCTGTCTTCTATGGGAGACTTGTTCTTTTCTTTTATAATTCATTTATTTTTGGTGGATCAATCACTTCTTTATGGTTATTTTTAGTATGATATATAACTCTAATTTTAGTTTTAGCGCTGCACTCATTTTGTTTTTTTTGATGTTTTGGAGTTTAGTATTAGACTTTTAGTGCTGGCGGCTTCTACAAATCATCTATCAATATATATTTTTCTAGCGCAGCGTTAACCCTTTTGTGGGTTTTTATTTTATTCTCATAGACACACTCCTAAACCTTGTGGACAGCCTTCCCAGAAGAGTTGAAGCTGTTATAGCTGCAAAGGGTGGCCCAACTCAATATTGAACTCTACGTACTAGTGCCCCGTACACACGGTCGGATTTTCCGATGGAAAATGTCCGATCGGAGCGTGTTGTCGGAAATTCCGACCGTGTGTGGGCTCCATCGAACATTTTCCATCGGATTTTCCGACACACAAAGTTGGACAGCAGGAGATAAAATTTTCCGACAACAAAATCCGATCGCGTCAATTCCGACCGTGTGTGGCCTGTTCCGACGCACAAAGTGCCACGCATGCTCAGAAGAAATTCCGACACGGGACAGCTCGTTCTGGTAAACTTAGCGTTCGCAATGGATACAGCACTTTCGTCACGCTGCAATGTTAAAAATGGTTTAATACAGCGCACTCTCTTCTTCTTTATAATGTGACAAGAATTAAGTCGTTTTGCTGCTCATATTCACACACACTTCTCACAAAGTTTTATTTGTGTTTTTTTAGTGGGATTCCCTCAATATATTGTTATTAGTTGTCACATCTGACAGTTTTATATTTTTTATGTTTTTAGTTTTTTCTTTTTAAGCCTTTTTTTTTCTTTAATGTTTGGATTTTTTCCAAGGCTGATCTTTGTTCAATGTTATTTTTATTTTTACTCCAGAATATTTTTGTGTGTGTTTTGTGTGGCAAGTTACCACAACACCATTGATATCTTTTATTATTTAATCTCCATGAGATTTTTTGTTGTTGGTGTCCCTTGTTCATTTCACATTGTATATTTGAAATGTACCTGAATCCTCACAAACAAACTGTCATTTTTGAAGTAAAACACATAGGAGAGTATAATTCAAAACAAAAATCCTTTATTAAGGGCTCAGAACCAAACAAAGAGGAAGGCAACACTGGATCAACAGGAGAAATTAGTGAAGCCTGGGACCCCTATGGCAGACATCAATTCTTAAACCTCAAAATTGGTGGCCTGAGGAGTCCATATGTAAGGGAGGGCAGTCTGGTCCGGGATTCACAGAGACTCGGATAGCAGCAGATGACATCAGTGTCCCCAGGCTGTGGTACCACAAGAGGCTGCATCTTTTGGCCGACCAGACTGGATCCAGGGCAATCACTCTCTGGTCTTCCTTTCACACTTCCTTCCGGGCTGTGGCTGTGCTGTTGGAGATGTGGCAGGAGGAGGAGTAGGACCTGGAGGAGGAGGAGGACTGGGAGGACCTGGAGGAGGACTGGGAGGCCCTGGAGGAGAGGGAGGAGGAGGAGGAGGACCTGCAGGAGGAGGAGGAGGACCATCCCAAAGCTGTGTGTGAGGTGTAAGTTGGCCCCTCACACCTTTCGCCAGAGCCTCTGATATGAGGGCCTGACACATGGCTTGTTGGCCCTACTCCATCCTCTGCATTTTATAGGCAATGAATGCAGCAATGTTCTCCTCCCTGGTGTGTGGTGCTCCCAGGACCTCTGTAGCCCTCCAAAAAAATCTGATAGCCGCCTCCTCTAGGCTAATCCTCCTGCTGCCACTTTCTGTTTTCAGGGGGGGTGGAGGGACCTGCAGATCAGCCACCTCCTGGCTGAGACTTCCCTGTGTATGAAAAAGGGACATAGTTTTAGTTTTTGCATCATCAATCACAATCATAAATTAGTACTCCAAACTAACATCTAGTTAACATCATTGATTGGACAAGCAGAAATATTTAGAGGAATGCTATACCTGGCTCAATCTGGGCTCCTCCACATATGGCCTGGAAGGCCCAGGATGGGCATCAGAAGCCTCAGCCGGGGGGGAAGGAAGCGTGGAAGGAAGACTGGAGAGGGATGGCCTGGGTTCAGTCTGGCCTGCCAGAAAATGCAGCCTGTCATAGTACAACATCCTGGGGACATAGATGTCATCTGCTGCTCCGGATCTCTGTGAATCCAGGACTTTCTTGCGCTCCCTTAGATATGTGCTCCTCAGGCAACCAATTAATATCTTTAAATAGGTGATGTCTGCCGTGGGGATCACCTGCTTCACAATTTCACACAATTGCTCCAGTGCTGCCTTCCTCTTTGCTTGGTTCTTGAAATGGGGGTGGGTAATCTCCCACAGACAGGGCAGCTCCCTTAGCATATCAATGAATAGTGACATGAAGTCAGTATCTCTCATTAAGATATCCATGTTCACTGCAAGACACAACACAAGACAAAGCCTAATGTCAGACAAAACTGTCCTAATCTTGTTACAATATAGGCCTCAATCTAGAAGCAGTATAGGCCCAAGTTTGTCTCTTACCTTCGTTCTTACGATCGGCGCGTCCAATGCTCCTTCCTCCGCTCACAGATCGTACGTAATACGCACGCGTGTTACGCTTTATACACACTGCGCATGTGTGTAACTCCGCCCACCCCTGACGTTCTTTCTATTCTATTCCCCGCCCCTTTTCGTTCGGCGCAGTGGGGGAAGAGCATGATGGCGGAGTTACACCAGGTGCATGATAATTCGAACAACGAGGAGGAGGAGGAAAGCCCGGATCCAGGCACGTCCCGATCCAGAAGGAGACGTTTTAAGGCCACAAATATGTCGTTTGGGGAGATGTTGGAGATGGTCGACATCATGAAGAAGTCCGACTATGACGGAAAATATGGGCCTTACCCCAACCCCAACATCCGAAAGGCAAAAATCATTGGTAAAGTGGTCCGGAGTCTGGAGAGGAATTTCGGGGTACGAAGGTCTAAAGATCAGCTCAGGAAGCGGTGGTCGGACCTGAAGTTGAGAGAGCCGGAGCAGTACCGAAAGATCCGGAGAGTGCTGCAAAAAAGTAAGTAGTTGTGCTGTGTTCATATTCTTTCTGTCTTTATTCCGTTCGTTCTGCTCCATATGCTTTTAGTAATTGTAACGTTTAAAAGGTCAACTTTAATGTTCATGGGCCCATTATTCGTTCGTATCAAACATTTTTTCTTTCGGCCTCTAGAACACCATTGTTTAGGCCATATGCATTTTCACACATTTTTTTTGGGCCTACTTGGATGCCAAATATTTGTTTGTGTAGATGGATTTGTTACTAGAATGAAATGCAAACTAGATTGTGTGTAAGGAGAGGACACTGAGCAGCTGTTTTCACATCTGGACACTGGAGCACTAGTGTGGGACACAAGAACACCATTTTTATTAGGGGGGGCACACAGGTGCTCCAGTGTATACTATAGGGGGGGTCTCCATCTGTGAAGCTTGTACCAAACAGGTAAAGTATTGCAGCTTGACAAAGGGCAATAAAAAAAATACATCTTTGAACTCGGCTAACATAGAAAATTGTACCCCACTTCCAAGCAATGTTTCCTATTTCTAGAGTTCTGCCATCAAATATCTGTGTGCTAAGTATACCATTTTTGTTTTACATAGGGGAGAAAAGACTCGGACACCCCTCATCCCAGGAGACCAGAGCCCCCCCCCCCCTCTGGAAGAAGGGGAAATACCCCAAACACAAGAAGAAGAGCAGGAGGAAGAAGAAGACGTGGTGGAGATTGGCACCACAACAGGTGAGTGTCTGCGACCACAGGCTCAGGTAAAAGAGATGGATGGTGGCAGATTTTTGAGACCTGTTTTTTTTGTTCTTTATCTCTTTTTAGGTGATCGGGATCCAGAACGCTTTACATCAGAAAGTGCCCAGATACTGATAGGGGAGATCATGGGATGTAATCTCCAATTGCAAAACATCCAGCAACAAATCACTGATGTTATTAAAAAAAATAATAACATCATTGATGTTTTGGGGCGAATTTAAACCCCACAAAATCACCTGTTTTATGTTAATTAAATTTTTACAATGTTTCGAAAAGCCAAATTTGGAGGATGCACACAGTGTGCCAACATGTGCTATCTGCCATCACGGGAGATCAATGGACGCGTTTTGGGGGGGCAACCCCTTCCTCAATTATAAAGTCGCATTGAGGAAGGGCTTGCTCCCCCAAAACACGTCCCTTGATCCCCCCTGATGGCAGATAGCACATGTTGCCATTCGTAAATTGGTGTGCATCTTCCAAATTTGGCTTTTCCAGGGGTGATTTCCCCCCATCTGAACGCTAGATCAAACCCAGTTCCTAAATACTGATGTCTGATATAGCCTTCAGGTTTTACCTAATGTGAACTTTGTAAGTTCTAGTTTTTTGGCTTTCTTGTTGGTTTTACACAGGCCTGTTTTATCTGAAATGGATATTTTGATTTTTCATAATGCTACTGCAAACATTTTATACAACAAACATGTTGGTTTGTTTTAAAAACCTTTGGTAAATGCACATGTGATTGTGCAGGTATAAAAAAGTGCCTTACTCAAGAATGTGTGGATTATTGTCTCAACACTACAACACTTTTGGGGTGATGTAATTGCTGTTTTATGCACAAATGGGGGTTATTTCCTAAGGGCAAATACACTTTGCACTACAAGTGCAGGTTCAGTGCAGTTGCAAGTGCACTTGTAGTGAAATGTGTTTTTGCATTTAGGAAGTACCAGCCAACACTATTCTTTATAAGGTTACCCAATCACGACATTTTCTGCACTCAACACATTTCTGTCAGGGTCAGCTCAAACAAACACAAGCAGTAAATGTCCACCAAGAATTGCTTTTGGTTGTTTTTTATTTGAAAAAGGTGTCACAGATTGTCTGGCATATTGATAGCCCCCCTACCCGCAAAGAACTCCAGGTATCGTAACCGGACATCACGGGCACTCAGGGAGGGCAAGCCAGGACGGCCACTTTCAAGTGCCGTCATTGTTGATGTATTTGGTATTCCGGCCTCAGGCCCAACTGAGCCAGCATAGTTGGCTGAATGTTTTCTTAAAAAATTATGGAGAACACAGCACGCCAGTATAATATGGTTCAGTTTATACTCCGCCATATGGATGGGTGTCAGAAATAGTCGGAACCGGCTGGCCAGGATTCCAAATGTGTTCTCCACCACTCTTCGGGCTCTGGCCAGCCGGTAATTAAAAACCCTCTGTTCCGGGGTGAGGGTCCTCATCGGGAATGGCCGCATCAGGTGGTCCCCCAGCGCAAATGCTTCATCAGCAACGAACACAAATGGGAGACCTTCAACATTGTCCTCTGGAGGTGGCAAGTCCAAGCTGCCATTCTGGAGACGCCTGTAGAACTCCGTCTGGGCAATCACTCCACCATCGGACATCCGTCCATTCTTCCCCACGTCCACATACAAGAAGTCGTAATTAGCCGACACCACCGCCAACATCACTATACTATTAAACCCCTTGTAATTATAATAGTACGACCCCGAGTTGGGTGGTGGGATGATGTGGACGTGTTTCCCATCAATTGCCCCTCCGCAGTTAGGAAAGTCCCACCGCTGGGCAAAGTGGGAGGCCACAGTCTGCCATTCCTGTGGCGTTGAAGGAAACTGTTGAGGAAAAAACAATAAACATTACTATTTTTTCACAGAAACCTGGCAAGCAGATTAGACACAAACATTATGGGTCAACCTCCAGATAGCATTTATTAAGGGGAATTTAACAACAACAAAGTATAAGGTACACCTATCATATCCCCCCCCCCCCCTCTCATGGGCCATTTCTAACATTATAGGGGGGAGGAACTCTTGGACAGGTAACCCTCTTCACTTCATTGAGAGATGAATGCCTAAATACAGGGTATTACTTGGAACAGCCCCTCCTTAGTTACACTATTGGCAGCCCACTGGACAGGTAAGAAGTGTCATAATACAAAGATATAAATACACACTGTACACATTTGAGCACATTTGGACATTCTGCTATTACCTATCAAGATAATAATAGGATACAAGAACTTTAAACAGTACCATTGTAAAGTATACAGGCAGGCCCTTGCACTACATGCTTTGGGGAATTCATCCATAAATCTGAGCACTAAAGGGGTGGGTATTGTGTATGGGTTTGGCAAAGTCAGCAGATAGATGATTGAGGATAGAGAATTGGAATCAGCTGACTTAGCAGTTGGGGGAGGGAGGGTTACAAAAAATTTGGGGACACCACAAAAAAAAGCCTCTGGCCCTCTGCCTGAATTTAAATCCAAAATAACATTTCCAAACATTTTAGGGGGTGTTTGGGGTAAAGCACTACTATGGAGCTGATAAAATACATTGTTAAGTGACTACATGAGGTGAATATAGGGCAGGAGACACCATGCTGGGGAGGTTATTGAAGGGCAAATATGTATGAAGGACATAAAATAATAATTACATAAAAATCCAGCATGCATGAGGACAAAGGGGACATTCACAGCATATTCCAATCATGGTAATTAGGGAATGAGGAAAGAAATACAATATATTATCAAACATTCAATACAATAAAATGTGATATAAAAGGATAAAAATCTTACCTTCATATACTCCTTCTGTAGGACCTGGATGATGGCAGAACAGGTCTCTGGGATAATGATCCCCAGAGCCTGGGGGGAGATGCCTGTCAAGAACTTGAGGTCCTGCAGGCTTCTCCCTGTGGCCAAATACCGCAAGGTAGCGACCAACCTCTGCTCCGGAGTGATGGCTTGCCTTATGCAGGTATCCTGCCTGCTGATATAGGGGGTCAGCGAAGCCAACAGACGGTGAAACACGGGGTCCGTCATCCTGAGAAAATTCCTGAAATCATCAGGATTATTCTCACGGATCTCACGGAGCAAAGGCATATGAGAGAACTGGTCACGCTGAAGCAACCAATTCTTGGTCCATGAACTCCTCCCCACCCTGTTCATGGACTGGACTTGTGTCAAGGTCAGGACCCCAACACCAAGCCCCCGCACAGCACGAACTCTACGAGGAGTACGCATACGAAACATGGCTAGAAAACGGTCGGCTGCTCAGAACGAAGTAACAGAACGCACTGAAGAACAGCAAGGCCTGTGAAGAGCGACCTGAAAACCAGTAACGAACGAACAAGAATACAGTGACTAAAGTCACGCGGAACTTGCTTGCACGCACTGAAGAGCAGATACAAACCCACAAGCACAAACTGAACGGCAGAAAACGATCTGAAAGCCACGAGTCTGAAAAAGCGCGAATCGTCTCTCACCAAACTTTTACTAACACGAGATTAGCAAAAGGAGCCCAAAGGGTGCTGCGCTTGGTTCTGAACCGGCCTTTTCTAGTCTCGTCGTACGTGCTTGACGTCACCGCGTTCTTGGCGATCGGAAATTCCGACAACTTTGTGCGACCGTGTGTAGGCAAAACAAGTTTGAGCCAACATCCGTAGGAAAAAATCCGAGGATTTTGTTGTCGGAATGTCCGATCAATGTCCGACCGTGTGTACGGGGCATAAGACTGGGATGCCATTAAAGTGATTCTAAGGGTTCATGTTTTTTTTTTTTTAAATAACAAACATGTCATACTTTCCTCCACTGTGCGGTTCAACCTCGTCTTCTGGGGTCCCCCGGCGGCTCTCGCACCTCCTCCCCACATCAGATCACCCCCTAGGAGAAGCGCTTTCCCGAGGGGGTTACCTTGCGGGCACGCTCCTGAGTCCAGCATTCCACGTCCACAGCCGCCGAATGTATGACTCAGCCCCGCCCCCCCAGCACCCACGTCATTGGATTTGATTGACAGCAGCAGAAACCAATGGGTGTGCTGCTATCAATCTATCCAATCAAGAGCCGAAAACCCTGGGCAGAGAGACAGCACATCCCTGCCGGGTCAAGATCCAGGGCTCAGGTAAGTAAAACAGGGGGCTGGGGGGGGGGGGGGGCGGTCACTGCCAGGTGTTTTATCACCTTAATGCATAGGATGCATTAAGGTGAAAAAACACGAAGGTTTACAACCCCTTTAAAGTTCATGTGCGTGTAAAGGCAGGCATCGCAATACTTTTGACAATATAGTGTATATTGTTTATAACAGCCTAGAAGAAGTAGGCATGTAAAAAAGTGAATAGCACATCTTCATTATGTTTATTATTTCACAATGAACCACAGATTACGTAATACTGTAATCAGGATATATCCCAAGGCACATTTCTGGGTGGATCATACAAGGTAAAGAAGCTATGCTTCACTGGCAAACGTGTGTCTTGAGACACATTAAATGATGTCTGTGTTTGGTGACAATTGACACATCTCTGGTTATCAAAGACATTATCAATTATCTAGTTAATCTTCTGCAATTAATTGTGAGCTGATTGGTCTAAATCTAGTGGAAGATTGAAACACTGCCTCTTATTACAAATTCCAAGCCTGTGATTCCAAACCAAATTTGAACAATTTTGAGAGAATTTTGCTAAATAAACTCTGACTCTGACATAACTGACTTCTATCACCCAAAATTCTCACTTTCCCTTCAGTTGAGTGTAATATTTTATTCTATCACATTCTTTGCCAAAATCATAGAATGGAAGACTAGCCGTGGCCTGTCTGCTTGCTAGATATAGGATTAATGGATAATTAGTGTGAAGATGAGGTTACCATTATATTAGAAGCTTAACGCTGAACATTGTGAACATTCCACAGTTTTACCAGGTCATGTACTACATCAGCATTACTCAACCTTGCTTCAGTCGCTGCACCCTATAAAGCATGCACATCTCGAGGCACTCTAGTCTAAAATGTAAAAAAATGTAAATTGTACTTATCAGTGGGGAACCTGAGCCTGGGAAGATGCACACAATCACCTTAATTAAATGAAATTCACATCAGAAGCCCCCCTTCACATCAGAGGTTCCCCCGTCACATTAGATGTCCCCCCATCACACCAGAGTTCCCCCTTTCACATAAGAGACCCCATCACATCAAAGTCCCCCTATACATGAGAACCTCGCATCCCATCAAAGCCTTCCCATAACTTTAAAGGCCCCCATAACCACACAGTCCTTTCATCATGTTATTATCCCCTCATTACCACAGTCCTCCATCACATTACAGTCCTTCCATCACAGAGCTCCCTATCACAAAATTCACCTAAATAACACAACCACCCCCATCAAAGAGCTCTACAATCATGCAATCCCCACCATCACAGGCCCTCCAAATCACACAGTCACATCACAACCCTACCTTTTTGGCTCCAGCCGCATAGCAGGGGGTGAGAGTGGGGCAGGTCTGGACAAATCATATTTCCATCCTTTCCTGAATGCTGGGTTTGACCCTGTATGCTGCCTGCCCTGTTTCAGCATCATGTGTTGCCATGGTGTGGGTGAGCCAGCCACCAACATTAAAACAATGAACAATACTTTGCATCTTGCCCTGCATCGTCACTGGTTGGTATGGTGCTGGCAGCCGGCAAGGTATGAGGCTGATCCAGGGCAAACTGGGTCCCGTGCTTGTGGCACCTCGGGGGGAATACAAACAGTACCCTAGTTGATAAAAATTGTACTAGACTACTTGTTCAATAGGGATGGGCCGAACGGACCCCTGTTCGGTTCGCACCAGAACTTCCAAACACTGCAAAAGTTCGGACCCGAATAAAGAACCCCATTAAAGTCAATGGGGCCCGAACGTCAAAAATCAAAAGTGCCCACTTTCAAGGCTTATATGCAAGTAATTGGGCATACAGTGGTTATAGGGGCCCGGGTCCAGCCCTGGGGGACATGTATCAATAAAAAAAAAAAGGGAAAAAAGGCCTTAAAATGGAAAATTCCTTCCAATATAGTGCCTTGGGGGTCCCCGTAGTCTACCTGTAAAGTGGCAGATCTGTACCATGTCTAGAATCTGCTGCAGCAATAATTGCATTTATAAAGCCAAAAAAGATGACATTTTCCCTGCAAGCTGCCTTTATTTTGTTCAGCAACAGCTGGAGAGCCAGTGTGTATGATGAGGCGACAATGTAGTGCACTGGGAACAAGATTAGAGATTTTTTGGATACATTCTGGTGTCACTTTGACTTTGTATAGAAGTAACGGGTGCGTAAAAATTGGTCTTTGGGTGTCGGTGGCGCCTTCCCACCCCAACCCTATAGAGGTAATCTTGATGAAAGCAAGAATTGGCCTTTCTGTAAAAAATTGCAATGATATGCACCTGTCAAACAAGTACAGAAAATTGTTTTTTGGGTGTCGGTGGCGCCTTCCCACCATAACCCTATAGAGGTACTCTTGATGAAATCAAGAATTTACCTTGCTGTAAAAAAATTGCAATGATATACACCTGTCAAACAGGTGCTGAAAAATTGTTCTTTGGGTGTTAATTGTGCCCATGAAACCTATACCAAAAACATTCTTTCAGATGAAATGATTGAACACCCTCAAAGCTAGGCAGCCTTGAAGTCCTGCAGAGATTCCACATCCCAAAAAGACTTAATTAGTGACATCGGCATCAGGGGCTTCATAGCTGGTAATCCAGGACTGATTCATTTTTATAAAAGTCAAACGGTCCA